>NC_134209.1:1262500-2512500 GCF_965140235.1 Caretta caretta
GGCCTGTGGCAGCCCTTCATCCCCAGCTGGCTCCCCTCCCGTCTACCCCTCTCCTCTCCAGGCCCCTGCTGCGTGGCCCTTCATCGCTGGTGTGCGAGCGCGCGGCTGAGAGGGAACTTAGACTCCAACCCCCTGCTCGAAGCAGGGCCAAGCCCAACGAAATCATCCCAGCCAGGGCTTGGTCAAGCCGGGCCTGAAACACCTCGAAGGAGGGAGATTCCACCACCTCCCGAGGGAACCCATCCCAGTGCTTCACCCCCCTCCTAGTGAACTAGTGTTTCCTAACATCCAACCTCGACCTCCCCCACTGCAACTGGAGACCATTGCTCCTTGTTCTGTCATCTGCCACCACTGAGAACAGGCGAGCTCCATCCTCTTCAGGTCGTTGAAGGCTGCTGTCAAATCCCCCCTCACTCTTCTCTTCTGCAGACTAAATAAGCCCAGTTCCCTCAGCCTCTCCTCATAAATCATGTGCTCCAGCCCCCTAATCATTTTCATTGCCCTCTGTTGGACTCTCTCCAATTTGTCCACATCCTTTCTGTAGTGGGGGGCCCAAAACTGGACACAGTACTCCAGGTGTGTCCTCACCAGTGCCGAAGAGAGGGGAAGAATCATTTCCCTCGATCTGCTGGCAATGCCCCTACTAATGCAGCCCAATGGGCCGTTAGCCTTCTTGCTGTTAGCCTTCATGTCCAGCTTCTCGTCCACTGTAACCCCAGGTCCTTTTCTGCAGAACTGCTGCCGAGCCAGTCGGTCCCCAGCCTGTAGCGGTGCATGGGATTCTTCCGTCCTAAGTGCAGGACTCTGCACTTCTCCTTGCTGAACCTCATCAGCTTTCTTTTGGCCCAGTCCTCCAGTTTGTCTATCCAGCATAGGGGTAGGGTCCAACGTTTCATTTCTACTTGATAGCACGTTATTTAATAAAATGGATACATTCAGGAGCAATAATGGTCTCCATGAGGTTTGAAATGCAATGTCCTGAGCTTGGCCTTGGGGTGACGGTTTATTTGTGACTTTCCTGCTGTGAAGGAGGAGGAATAACATGGGTCTGGATTTCTCAGATTTATTCATCTGCAGAGGGGAAGAATGTGAGAATGGGCCTTCATGGGGTGAGATGGGACCTTCAGGGAAGTCTCTTGACGTGTTTCTTTTAAATTACAGGGTCTAGCAGGGCTCTGCTGTTTATTCCCTGCAGGTATCGTGCATTCCTCGATCTGGAAGGTTTAGCTCAGTGGTTCTGAACCCATGGCCTGTGGGCCACTTGCAGCCCAATCAGCACACAGCTGTGGCTCATGTGACATCCTTGGGGCATTCAGGTAGTATCTGTGTTGTGTGGATGCAGCCCACATAAGGAGGGGGCTCAGGACTGGGGCAGAGGGTTGGAGTGCTGGGGGAGAGGGCTCCAGCTGGGGGGTGGGCTCTGGGGTGGGGTTGGGGGGTTTGGGGTGCAGGAGGGGTCTCAGGACTGGGGCAGAGGGTTGGAGTGCTGGGGGAGAGGGCTCCAGCTGGGGGTGCTGGCTCTGAGGTGGGGTTGGGATTGAAGGGTTTGGGGTGCAGGAGGGCGCTCAGGACTGGGGCAGAGGGTTGGAGTGTTGGGGGAGAGGGTTCCAGCTGGGGGTGTGGGCTCTGGGGTGGGGTTGGGGCTGAGGGGTTTGGGGTGCAGGAGGGGGCTCAGGACTGGGGCAGAGGGTTTGGGTGCAGGGAGTGAGGGCTCCTGGTGAGGGTGCAGGCTCTGGGGTGGATCCAGGGATGAGGGGTACAGGCTGCAGCGGGGAGTGAGGAGTCCCCCCAGCCCTCTCTCTGTGCAGCAGCCCGGGGCCAAGGGAGAGGCACCTCTCCCCGCCTGCACGGCCTTGATAGCCTGCTGCACAGCCGCGCGGCTTAGAGGGAACTTAGGTAGCTGCCAGGCAGCATGAAGGAAACACCACTGCGTGGTGCGATCCCCACAGTCATTGACACAAACAGGCTGCTCCAGGTGTCACGGCAGTCGCACAGCCAGACAGCTTTGGACGGGTTGGGAGACACCCCCAGTGATGCCCTGGATGTATGGCTAACGAAGGAGGAGGAGGAAATTGGGCAGTTACCTCTGCATGACATTTTCCTGGAGTGGCATCCCTGGGTGGAGTGCCACGTCTGGGCTTGGCCGACTAGCATGGGCTGGAGGGGCAGGAGAGTGCTGCAGAGCTGGGAGGAACGGCTGTGGAAACCGGACGTGGGGAGGTTAAAGTGTAGGTTCCTGGAGACCTGTGCAGCGCTCAGCCCGGAGCCGCAGGGGTGGAGTCCTGACAGGAGAGCTCCCGTCGGCCCCAAGAGGCATGTTACACAGCCCTTCAGGCCAGCCCTTGATGCGGTTGCACCACTCAGGGTGTGACAAGGGGTCTCTCTGTCCCAGAATCTTTCCACCCCGAATGTCTTCCCATTATCCACCCTTCAGCTCCCACGAGAGGTCAGCTGTGTGTGAGCCCAAGGGAGTACAATAGCACATGTATTCCGGTGCCTTGTCTGGGAGCCCCTCCGCCACTGTCCCGAGGAGTTGGCTGGGAGTTTGCTTTCCTCCAAATGTTCAGGCAGGTAGTTCACGCTCTGAGGTTGAGCTACAGGTCACCTGTCAGCCCCAGAGGCACAAGGAGGTGGCATTCCCTCTGGCTGGGCTCTCACCGAGTTAACCCGTTGAGCATTTCGCCCACTTAGGCCCTGGTTTTCTGCAGACATTACAGGTCAGGTCTCTGAGAGCCCTTGGATGAGGTCTCCCCGCATCAGCCGCTCCCCCCACTTTGGGTTTATCTGAGTCCCTCTTCTGGGGTGCCCCCATCGGTTCCCTTTCCCAGTCCCCTTTGAGTCTCTCTCGATACCCAGAGCGACTGTCCACAAACTCTTCTGCCAACCCGCCTGCACTACGCAGAGCCTGAGGCTTCTTGTCCACTAACCATCTTTTAAGCTAGTGGGGACAGAGCTCATAGAGTTGTTCCAAACCAGCCCGATTATACAAATCCTCCAGGGTAGTGACACCTGCACCCTAACCTCATTTGTGGAGATACTCTCCCCTCAGAATGGTGGCTTCTATATCTGTCACACCCGGGGTCTTCTGCACACCCCAAGAGCTTTTCCTATAACCCCAGTGCCAAGTCACACTTAATCAGTAAAGCCTTTTTGAACCGTTCATAGCCACCACTATCAGCTCCATCCACTCGGCTGTATGCCTCCGTACCTTTAGGGCCAAGTAAGGGAGTGAGACTGCGGAGTTGTCTGCAGGATCAACCAGGTTCAAATCACATGCCTTCTCAAAGGCTATGAGGTAGGCATCCATATCCCCCCACCTTATCTGGAGCAACCATTTAGGATCTAGGCTCCCTGTGGACTTGGCATCCCAGGGTCTTTCCCCACTTTCCCTCTGTGGGTCCTCTTGCCCCTCCACTTCTCTAGCTGTAGTTCATGCTTTTCCTGCTTCTCCTCATGCTCTGCCAGCTCCTTCGCCTTCAGCTGCAGCTCCCGCCTCTTCTAATCTATCAAAGGGGACCTGAATCACGAGGGCACCCTGCTGGACAGGGAACTGGCTCTTGGGGGCATCCTGCTGCCGCCTCTGTTGCTCTCAGGCCTCACTGGAAAACCCACCTGGGTCTAGAACCTGTTTCTTGGTCAGACAGACAGACACAGACCCTTTGTTTTTTCTCCCTCCTCCCAGCTTTTGAAAGTATCTTGTCTCCTCATTGTTCATTTTGGTCAGGTGCCAGTGATGTTACCTTCAGCTTCTTAACCCTTTACAGGTGAGAGGATTTTTCCTCTGGCCAGGAGGGATTTTAAAGGGGTTTACCCTTCCCTTTATATTTATGACAAATGCATTTTCTGTATTTACCAGCTTTGTTTTCTTGCATCCTCAGTCATTTTGGGCCTTGTACATAATGTGTCTAAATGGAATATTTATCATCCTCTCTGACTGTAATGTGTTTTAAGTGATGGTATATTGTCAAGCTGCATTCAGTGTGGGTTGATCTGTTGATCCTCATGAGTGAGAGAAGTGTATGAATTACGAGCCCAAGCAGGATCCCGCTGCTCATTGCTGCAGCTCAGCTTGCACTGCTGCAGAACACTATTTGTGTGTGTGCACAAGGCTTGTGTTGTGAAAACCTTGCCCCCTGTAAATACACTCAAAGTCAACCTCTGATCCAGCTCTTGTCAAATGCAGCCAGTTAACATCACAGTGACCACGGGTGTAAAGCTGTGGCCTCCTCCTTTTGAGGGTCTACTGTTGCCCAAGCTTTAAGTCAAGCTGAGGCAGTGTTTGGGGGATGATGTGCTAATTTATGAGCTCCTTGATGCCTGCACAGTGTTTGTCATGGCTTTGCCACACATACTGTTGTTCTGTTCTTGATCTTAATTTGTTCTGTGGCATTACATAGTTCATGGTAAAAAGAAAAGGAGTACTTGTGGCACCTTAGAGACTAACCAATTTATTTGAGCATGAGCTTTCCTGAGCTACAGCTATTAATAGTATCCAATTAATTTAGGCTTAAATAGAGACTGGGAGTGGCTAAGTCATTATGCAAGGTAGCCTATTTCCCCTTGTTTTTTCCTACCCCCCCCCACAGATGTTCTGGTTTAACTTGGATTTAAACTTGGAGAGTGGTCAGTTTGGATGAGCTATTACCAGCAGGAGAGTGAGTTTGTGTGTGTATGGGGGTGGGGGTGGGGGGGGTGAGAGAACCTGGATTTGTGCAGGAAATGGCCTACCTTGATTATCATGCACATTGTGTAAAGAGTTGTCACTTTGGATGGGCTATCACCAGCAGGAGAGTGAATTTGTGTGGGGGGGTGGAGGGTGAGAAAACCTGGATTTGTGCTGGAAATGGCCCAACCTGATGATCACTTTAGATAAGCTATTACCAGCAGGACAGTGGGGTGGGAGGAGGTATTGTTTCATATTCTCTGTGCGTATATAAAGTCTGCTACAGTTTCCACGGTATGCATCCGATGAAGTGAGCTGTAGCTCACGAAAGCTCATGCTCAAATAAATTGGTTAGTCTCTAAGGTGCCACAAGTACTCCTTTTCTTTTTGCAAATACAGACTAACACGGCTGTTACTCTGAAATAGTTCATGGTGTTACTTGTCACATGCATGAACACTCTTCCCATCACTGGTCCATCCGTAGTGGACTTATATGTGGATGCCTTGCCCAGATGTTAACAGCTGCAATGAGCAAGCATTATTACAATTACCTGTGCTCCTACCTGATGCTGCATTTTTAAAAGGCCCGACTTTATGGAGCCAGGTGTAGACAGTGAGGGGTGCAGAACACCAGCACAGAGACAGGCAAACTCTCTGTGCTGACCATGCCCTTAGCTTCTTGCAGAGTGGCCTGCTGTTTATGTACTAAAAATGGAGTAGGCCTCAACTGTGTGCCACTGTATACTTTCCATCTTGTGCAAATGTACGAGTCCCCACTTTACACAATGGCATGGAACAGGGGCTGAGTCACATCAGACCCTGACTCAGGAAGAAAGTTCCCGAAATAGGTAGCACTATATTAGTTGTCTGCTGGTACCTGGTCAAAGGGGGCTTTTTTGCTTGCTTTATTATCCTCTTGTCTGTTTGTTGTGCTGTTAATATGTGTTAATTAATGACAGTTAAGGACCATCTTGTTCTCTGTTTGTACAGTTCCTAGTGCAATGGGATCCTGGTTTGTGACTGGGACTGTGAGGCTGTACTGCAATACAAATAATCACATGCTGATCTCCAGAAATATTTTTAGACCGTGGCCATCCCCACTAGCTTAAGAGATTAGTCACGGAAAATGGAAGTATGTGAACCTGACATCTGCAGTTTAACTCAGTCCCCTTGTCTCCTGCACTGAGTGTTCTTTCTGCTCAATACACACTCAATGGTAGGCATGCCCACAGAATAGGGTTATGAAGATGGGTCTCTGGGAGGGTTTGACTTCCTCTACCGTGGGATGCTATTGCAGGAAGAAGGTTTGCTGGGAAGAGATGGGGTCCATCTGACCAAGAAGGAGAAGAACCTCTTCATGCACTGACTCACCAACCTTAAGAGAAGAGCTTAAAACTAAGTTCAGAGGGGGCAGGTGAAAAAAGCCACCAGGTAAAAAAAGTGGCCTTAATAGAGGACTAGCTGTGTGGGGAGAAGTAGATGTGGAAAATTGCAGTAGAATTATAGGAGAAACAAGAGGGAAATCCATGGGGGCATCTGCTTAACATCTTAGATGTCTGTACACACAAGCAAGGAGGAATAATAATGGGGAATAAACAGTAAGAACTGGGAGTTTTAGTACATAAATCTGAACTGAGCTTAACTGCATCACGGATACTTGATGGGATAACTCTCATGACTGGACTATTGGTATAGAGGGCTATAGCTTGTTGAGGAAGGACAGGCAGGAAAAAAAAGAGAGGACATATTGCATTGTAAACCGGTTCTGAGGTCCAGAAGAAGGTGAGAAGCAGACCAGTTGAAAGTCTCTGAGTAAAGATAAAAGAGGGGTGAGGTCCTGGTAGGGGTCTATTACAGACCACCAAATCAGGAAGAGGAGGGAGATGAGGCATTTCTAGAACAAACAACAGAAATATGCAAAACACAAATCCTGATCGTAATGGGGGACTTTACCTACCCAGACAGCTGCTGAAAAAGGAATATGGTAAAACCCAAAATTACCCAATAAGTTCCTGGAATGTACTGGGGACAATGCTTTGTTTCAGAAAATGGAGGGAGTAAGCGGGGGGACAGCCATTTTAGACGTGATTCTGACCAGCAGGGAGGAGCTGGTGGTGAATGTGAAGGTGGAAGGTGATTTGGGTGAAAGGGATCATGAAGGACAGATTTCATGATTCTAAGGAGTGAGAATGACAGGAGAAAGGCTGCCAAAAGCAGACTTGAACATCCTCAGAGAATTGGTAGGTAGCGACCCATGGGGAAAAAGTCGAAGGCCTAAAGGAGTTCAGGAAAGCTGGCAGTTTCTCCAGGAGACAATATTAAAGGCACAACTGCCAATGCAAAGGAAAGAGAGGAAGAACAGTAAGAGGCCAATGGCTCCATCAGAAGTTTTGTAATGACCTGAAAATCAAAAAGAAATCCTACAAAATATGGAAACATGGACGAATTACTAAGGAGGAGTACAAAAGAATAGCATGTCCGTGTAAGGGCAAATTCAGAAAGGGTAAGGCACAAAATCAGTTATACATAGCAAAGGACACATGTAATTGGAATTCTTTTTCCACATGGTTTACTGCAAAGAGTGTCATCATTCTGAATGCTTTAAAGGCAACATAATCTCCAGAATCAAGTGTGGGCTCTACCTATGGCCGTACATATGACACCACACTGTATTAAACACAGCAAAAAATAATTTTGTTGATTTCTTTGGCGGGACATGGAAATGAAGAATAAATTTCAATTCATTGTAAAACAATTTAAAAATCAATATTTGTAATACAGTCCAATAAGATTTCATCAAGCTTTTTAATCAACCGAATTAAAAAGCAAAGGAAACCAACCACCCACACTCAAGTGTCACTGTGCATTCTCCAAGGCAGTTTCTTCTCTTTCTTTGTTCGGTGCTTTTATTTTCTATCAATTCAACCAGGAGCAGATTTTCCAATAAAACCAATCTTGGAAAGTGTGGCAAACTGAGAGAGGGACGGAACCAAACTTCAAAATGATTTAGAGCGAATGAGAAATTCTACACTGGAGCACATTTAGCCACCTATTGGACTGCGTACATGGATGGGCCCAGATATTGAAACGTATTTAGGCTCCTCACATCTATTGATTTCAGTGCGAGTTAGGAGCCTAAATACCTTTGAGGATCTTGTCCATGTCATCACGGCACCGACCTGGCCAGCAGCAGTTTATGTGCTATGCCACAGTCACAGGGATGTCATAATAGTGCTTGCATAATCTGAACTGGCTATCCTGGACAGGACAGGACAGCCTGAGAGGCCAGCTGCTTATCAGTACTGGAGCTCTTTGGAGAAAGGACTGGAGGAAGTGTTGAGGAAAGATTAAAACATGAATAAATTTGTGAGTGAGCGGGAGGTAACCGACAGAGGTAAGGGTCAGCATTGTATTCTCTATATCCATTCTATATTCACACACACACACATTTAGAAAACATAGGCATACAGATTAGCTGTAATGTTCTCCATTTGTATGAGCAGAACCTCAGCTGCTGTAAACCAGTGTCCCTCTGTTGACTTCCTTGTAGCTGTGTTGATTTACACCAGTTGAGGAGTTGGCCTACAGCCTCTGGACTTGGAAACTTTCCTGAGAATCTGAGTTTCTAGGGAATGTTATGGGGGAGGTCTTCCTTCTTTTCTCCCAGTTGTTTTATGTTTGTTATGGGTCGTCATTTTGTGTCTTCTGCATCCATGGAGCCAACTCCATCAGAGATAGGGGAAATTAGAACAAAAAATGCAGAAGGACTTCTCCTCTAGCTGTCTAAATGAAGCTCTGCTAATATCTTAAATGGAAGAGAACAAAGCATGGGGTCACATTTCTTAGCAACACTAGTGCTCCTCATCCCACACAGATGGGCAGTGTAGGTTACAGTTATGATTCCGTTTGCATCTGTGTGTTACAACTGAAGGATGCAATTTGCATAACGGATGGACAATCACCTAACCTCAAGCTGTCTTTCCTGGGAAGGGGAAATCTTGTTAGTTCCTCCTTCATGCTTGGAATGCTGTTACAAAGGAGACAGATAAACACGGCATTTCAGATTTCTTGTGAAATATTAAGTTTCCTGGAGAATTTCTGCCCAGAGCGAAGAGATACATGGGAGATCAAATCCTGATTTTTTAATACACCAGCTATTTCATTGTTTCCAAGAGTTTAAGGCCAGAAGGGACCATTAGATCATCTAGTCTGACTTCCTGTATTTCACAGGCCACTAAATTTCACGTAGCAACCCTACACTGAACCCCAAAACTTGTCTTGGACAAAAACATTTCAGTCTTTAGGAGACAAAACTGTTGTGTGCCATCGGCAGAGGACAGGAGAGACTGAGGTTCCACCAATGCCTGAGGCCCTTGCAATGGTCGAGAATTGATTAGGTCAGATATACTCAGATTATCCTAGCAGGTGATCAGTGCCCCATCCTCCCACTCAAAGGGCCCTGCCAATCCGACCAGGGGGAAATTCCTTCCCACCCACAACTCTGGAGATCAGTTGGACCCTGAGCATGTGAGCAGGACAGCTAAGGAAACAGATTCTCTGAACCATCCTAGACCCCTGGTCCACCCTACCAGGTGTCCCATCTCCTGCTATGGTCAATCCCTGATGCTTCAGATGAAGGTTGGAGGGACCCACCCCACCCCACTCACAGCATACACCTCGCCAATTGTGCATGGGGGTTGGGGGGGCGGGGGAATTCCTTTGTGACTTCTACAGGCAACTGTACAGGGGGGAGGGATAGCTCAGTGGGGTTTGAGCATTGGCCTGCTAAACCCAGGGTTGTGTGTTCAATCCTTGAGGGGGCCATTTAGGGATCTGGTCCAAAAGTTGGGGATTGGTCCTGCTTTGAGCAGGGGGTCGGACTAGATGATCTCCTGAGGTCCCTTCCAACCCTGATATTCTATGAACTGGATGAACTCCGTTCCATGAGTCTTCTCTGCAAGTATTTAAACTACCATAAAATAAGATTAAAGGCTTTCTTCAAAACAAGGGGCCTAAAGTTAGGCTTTTAAATTCATACTGAGGTCTACAACATTGGCCTGATTTTCAAGAGATACCGAGCCCCAGAAGTTCCCAGCATAGGCAATAGATACATCTGGGTGCTCAGGATTTTTGAAAATGAGGCTCTGACTTAGCAAAACTCTTAAGCATGTGCTTAACTTTAGCTCTATTTCTTGGCTTAGAGTTAAATTATTACTCTGTATGCTATCAAAACTCATCAATTGACAGTAAAGAGGGAAAGGAAGATTATTTTCCGTGGGGATCTACTTGAAAGGAGCAAATTTTTTTCATTATGATTTCCCCCCAAGCACACTGGGTAGTTCAGCAAACAAACCTGGTCATGAGGAGGAAGGAAGAGGATTTGCAGGATTCCCAGGTCTACTTCTCACAGTGTTTGGGCTCCTGCAGAATCTTTACTGGATAGTGAATTAAAGAGGCCAGCACCAATTTCTACTATCAGTGGTTACCAGCCGAATCCTTATATTTAATTTCAGGTGTTTATAATGAGGTTGTTTCCCTCCTGGCACATATGGATGACCAAGATAAGGGCAAAATTGCCCTCAGGATTGCCTTTATAGCCGAGACCAAGCTGGCTATCGTTCTGACAGTTCTGCTTGAGAAACTGCAAAAGGATGAGGTAGGGCAGTTTCATGAAATTACATCCGCTTTCCAGGTCTCCACACCAAATTCTGCCTGACTTCATGGGGGTACAGGGGACTGCAAGGGGGTAATTCAGTGTAGAACTTGGCCTGGTGCACCATCAGTAGAATCAGTATTCGCCTTTCTGTCCTCAGGCGTCAATTCATCATGCAAAATGCTGTTCTTACAGATCAGGATGATATAATGCTCTATAAAGAGAGCATTGTCCCTTTACACACAGTGGAGTACATGGGCTGTAGACAGTAAAAGTACACGATCGGACTAGCAGTAATCTCTTCTAATAATACTTTGCCCTTCTTTAGCATCTTCGTCCAAAAATCTCAAAGCACTTCCCTAATACTAATGAATTAAGACTCATAACACCCTTGTGAGAATGGGAAGCATTATCCCCATTTACGGATGACTTGTGTCACAGGGAATTAAGTAATTTGCTCAACACCACTTAGCAAGTTAGTCAAAGAATGTGAATAAAACCCAAGTGAACTGACTCCCTGCTCTAAATCCTAGCCAACACTCCTTTATTATGATGACATATTATTGAGATTATAGCATTGAAGGGACCCTTATCTATATAGTTTCTACTGGGGGAATTCTTCAACAAAAAAATAAAAATGATGCGTACAATATTTTAGAAGTGCTGCAAAATTCTGCATATTTTGTTTGTCAAAATAATACAATATAATTACACCCGTTAACATTATTTTTGGTTATTTATTTCAAAATACCTGTCAGCAAGTATGTCTGTATGAATACAGACAACAAAAAGGATTCAGGAAATGTTTTTTGACAAACCAATTCCTTACTATGCATGTTAATAGAGAACTCTGAGTAATAATTCATTGAAACTCAATACAGAACCATATTTCTTGCACACCTTAGGCGCAGTGCAAAGGCTTGGTAGAGTCAAGGGTAATGGAGGAGCTGAGGGAGAGGGAAGTAAATTGCTGGGAAGGAGCCTGGGTGTGAACTTGGAGTGTTGAACTTGGAATTGTTAGGCAGCTCCCCCCATGCAGACCTTGTCTGACCCCTAACCTCTCCCATTCAGTAAGGCACATCTGCCCCTGTCTCCATGTGTTCCTGCACACCCATGGGTCCTTGCACCCCCTGTTCACATGTGTCCCTCCACCGCCACTCAGAAACCCATTCCCCCCATCCCCATGTGTGTTAGGGGGCTTATTCCTTCACCCACTTACTTCCCTGGTCCTTCTCGCATGAACAGAGAGCAACAATACCCGAAGCCCAAAGGTGCAAACAATTCAATGTTTATTGGGTGAACTTCCAGCAAGCATGATTCCAATTTCCTTCCTTAGTGTCCCCCTTCCCAGCTCTGACACCACAGAGCCTTACACCTGTGTCCCTGTTCCCATTCCTGCCCTTAGCCAAACATGATTCCAATTTCCCCACCCACATTCCCTGTTCCCATTTCCCCCACCCACACACCCACCCCCTCACTTCCTGATTGACTGCAGACTATATAGTAAAACTTGAGTTTTGCTTAGCTATACCTTAACCAATCGTTTTCCTGAAATTTAACTAACCAATCCTAACATATTGTAATAGGATTATTTAACCAATTATATCCCACCACCTTAATTAGTTTACACCCAGCAAAATTAATTATACAGCAGAGAGAAACAATCACAGAACCAGGCAGAGATTATACAGACAAACAATGGGGAAATGGGGACTACAGTGATAGAACAAACACAGAAATGAGGATTTCACATCCCAGCTAGTGATAAGTGAGTTCTTGCCAGACAGGATGCTATCAAACTAAGTTTCCTTTTACATCTTCTAGGCCCTTCCCTTTCTCTGGAGGCGATAGGCATTATCAGGACAGGATTGTGTTCCTAACAGCCCAATAGCACCTTATTTCAATGTGACTAGTTGGGAATGTGAGGAGGTGACCTGTCACTTCCCAGCTTATGGCTGCCTCTGCTGCTTAGCCAAAGGCTAAGCCTAAGCACAGGGCCTCAGACTGTCACAGTAAGAGAAAGACCTTACACTGGCAGACAGTGATTTTGATTCTTTCTTTTATACCTCTATAACTAGCCAAGTGATAAGAATACACCTAAATGCTTAGATTATAGGCCTTTACAGACAGGTCTGAACATCTATATCCTAACAATGTGTCCCTGTACCCCCTCCCCCTGTCCCCATGTGTCTCTGTACCCCCAGCCAACCACCCTCTGTCCTTATGTAGCTCTGCACCTCCTCCCCCATCACTATGAGGCCCTGATCCTCCCTCCTCCTCTAACTCTGTGCCTCCACTCCCATTCAGCCCCTGCCCCAGTCTGTTCTCCCCCACTAGCCCTTATGAGCCCCGACTGACCCCACCCCAGCATCCCACACTGTCTGTCTCCCCATAGCCCCTGTCTGCTGACCTGGCCTGCTGTGAAGAAGACAGGCTCTCTCTCTTTCTTCGCTGATAGGGAGTTGCTGCTTTGTTCTATTGCCACAGCACCCTTTGGTGGGCAAAAGATGGAATGGCAGCAGCATTTCAGCAGAAGCTTTTTACTGTGCAAAAAAATAAAAATATGCGGGGCTCATTAATTATGCACATGTGCAGTAGTGCAGAATTCCCTCAGGAGGAATATTCAGACCCCTTTTTTCCATTGATTAACACTTGCATCCGACAAAGTCCATTTCTCTATTAAGGGCCAACACAGAAGGCATTTTAGTTTCCATTAAAGTACTAGGAGGCCAACTGAACTGCTTGTCTTGGCCTCCGACTCCTTTAATTATTTGAATTACTTGATTAATTATAAAAAGAAAAGGAGGACTTGTGGCACCTTAGAGACTAACCAATTTATTTGAACATAAGCTTTCGTGAGCTACAGCTCACTTCATTGGATGCATTCAGTGGAAAATACAGTGAGGAGATTTATATACACACAGAACATGAAAAAATGGGAGTTATCATACTCACTGTAAGGAGAGTGATTAATTATGTTAATTCATTTGATTAATTACTTGAATTACTTGAATTATGTAGTGCTTATGTATTGATAAGTTCTCAGTGACAATTTTCAATTAAAAAAATCCTCCTTACATTTAAAAATTAATGGAAGGTGGAGCTGTCTGTTATGATTGCAGTTTGCAGAAGCATGCCTTTTAAAGCAGAACCACTGGAACGTTTAGCCAATCAAGAGATCTGATGCAGACCCCGTCTGACCCCTAACCTCTCCCATTCAGAGATCTGATTGGCTTTGAACCTTCCAAAGTGGGTTATGACCTTGGCATGCAGGTCACACAGATGTCTAGACTCACAGGAGACCGAGATGGAAAAGACCTATTGGATCATCCACTCCATTTCCCTGCTAATGCAAGAGCATTCCCAGCAGCCATTTTCCAGTGTTTTGGCCAAATTAATTTGAAAAGCCCCTAAGGACTGAACTTCCGCCTCTTTCCTAGGAAGACTATGTCATAACCTAATAGCCCTGTCTCACAGTTGGGGCATTTTTCCTGTTAGCAAAGTCTAAATTGAATGTCCTTTTTTAGCTTACTCCCATTACTCCTACTTTTACCGAAATGTATTATCCTAAAAAATTCCTCTCCCTCCTTGGTGTTCACACCCTCCAGGTAGTTGTATGGTATTATCCTCTCTCCCTCCGAGTCATCCCTTGGCCGCATCGGACACAGACAGCTCTTTCCGTCTGTCTGCAGAAGTAGGGGTCTGCTCGGGCCCAACCTGAACTGGCCCCCGGCCCACTCACCTCACCCTGAGAGGCTGAATCATTTTCCATCCTGGTCCCAACCCTTCCCCCCAGACCGGATCCTGCCGCTGCATCCTGCTCCTGGGGCTGGTGCAGCGGCCACTGTGAGCAGCAATGGCTCCATCCTCTGACACGGCCCCTGCTGCGCTGGGTCTGTGCTGTAGAGAGAGAGGGCGATGCTGTGACTCCTCGGCATCCTCGCTCCACAGCGCGGGCAGCGCAGGAAGGAGGTGGTGGCTGGCAGGAACACGCAGTCACGGTTGTGCCGATCCCAGGGGCTAAAGGAGGAGAGCCGTCCTGACCCCACCCCAAGAGGATCCAGTTGTTTTCTCACCCAACCTGACCCGGACGCCTGTGGTCAGGTCCCCTAGGATATGGGTCAGGTTGCAGGGCTCTATCCAGAAGTCATTTCTGCCAGCCCCCTGCATTCTTTTTTGCTCTCCCAGGAATGACTTCCCATTTGTTGATCTCTCTGGGAATGTGGTGCTAGAAAAGGCACTCCTCCAGCTGCAGTCACAGCTCAGCTGAACAGAGAGGAACTGTTGTCTTCCTGCTTTGTGCCATGAGCCCTGTGTGTAAAAGACCCAACCCACCTGGCTCTTTGTGGTAGCCATCACACCTTGCATATACCTGTTGACTTTGTTTTCCACTGTCACCCCCAGGGCACTTGTTGCTTCCCACTTTTCTCCCTCCCACTATGTCAGTTACTTCTATGTCCTCTCCAGAGGTGCTAGTTTGCAGTTTTCTGAAATGAATCTTGTTCTCTCCTCAGGCTTTTCATTTCTCTGTGTCCCGCTTTATTTTTTCTGGGTCCCAACTGATCCTACAACTCCTCCATAGTTAGTATCATCTGTGAAGTTCTACACTGATGGGCCACATAAAAGACACCTTCGAGCATGCTACTGTCCGTGTGGACCTCACGGCTGAGCTCATTGCCCCTGGGAGCTGCTGAGGACTTACTGCGGGTATACTTACTGGGTATTTTCTATTCCACATTTGCAAATTCTGCCTGGAGCGGCTAGAGCAAGGGCAAGGTGCTCATTTTTATTGTTTGTGCTGAATAAATGAAACTGGATAAGGGGGCAGTGAAGGGCGCTTCTTCTGGCTCTTGTCTCTCCAGGAAGATTAAACAATGTCACTTGCTCGGCTGCTTCTGAAGCACTGCTGAATGCGGTGCGTGTGGAGGGCAGGGCACGTTTTACGCCAATTAAGCCGCCAATTAGGGCAGGGGCTTATTAGCCAAATTACTGTCTGGTCGGCAAGAAAAACTTTTCCCAATTCTTCTCCTTTATGTTTTGTCCCCAGCAAAGCAGAGTAGACATTTACTGTGCCCTGGAGAAAGTCTTACAGCAGGACACCCAGGGCCTGGAGAGAAGGCTTCTGGAGAAAATAATAACACTAGCCTCCAACCACATGAGAGACACTCAGGTAAGTTAGTTCTCCCGAGATACCAGTCAAAGGATCCAAAGCTTTAACTCATTCAAACTCTCTTTTTGGGGGATAAACTATATACTAAAATGAAAATGTATTCTTCTGCTAGAGGTCCACACCTTCCTCCAGACCAAAGCCCAGGTCCTAGACAGCACTTGTGCACATGCATAAGATGGGACAACTCACATGCTGACAGTTACACATGTGCTTAAGTGCTTTGCAGGATCAGGACCTGAGACACATGATCTCAGACCCAGAGACAGGCCTATGGTGTCTTAAGGAGCAAGTCTTTCCCGAAGTCTACTCGGGATTTCATTATTGATACTGATTTTATGTGGAAGGCACTCTGATACTGCAGTGATAAGTGGCAGTATAAAGCCCCAAGACAGACAGAATCTGAGCTATCTCCAAAAGAAGCAGCATTGGATTTAGAATATAGTTTGCCAGCAGGAAAACCCCTGCTGGAAAAATCCCTCTCTTGTTCCAAAGGAAGTCAGCCTCCTTTTTGGGGACAGTTTATTCCAGGAAAGCTCTCGGAATATCTTGAAGCTGCCCAGTCTGTGTCTCACTTACCGCCTCAGGGAAGGGCAGGGAAAATATCATGTGACTGTGGTGACCAGTCACCCAGCACAAGTAGCTAACAGTGAATAGGCTAAGGAAGCAGCTTGCAAGCAACTCAAAGGCCGAAAACTGTTTAGCCAAGTGACTCGAGGAATATTTATGACGAATGACTCTACCCTCAGAAAGTTGGGTTGGTTCATTCACAACTTGTGCACAGAAATAAGGACTTGACTCATGTAAAGAACTCTGGCTAGTGCAACCGGCTTCAGTCACCTCAGTCTCTCTCTTTTGGTTTTTGTTTTTAGGAAGCAACAAATGAACTAAAAGTGGCAGCTAGCAACACCTTAGTGACTCTGGCACGCTGCTATTTCAGTGATGTCATGTGCGAGCTGCTGTATCGTCTGGAGCTGCCTGAAGAGTTTTATTTACGTTGGGCAACCTGTCATCCGCCTATGGTACGGTCACTTCCCTCTTTTCTTTCAAGGTTATTGTTTTTCATTTAAGGACAGGGGATTGTCTCTCTACCTAAAAATGTTACCGCTAAACAGAGCTCTGTTTGAGTGTGTGTGTGTGTGTGTGTGTGTGTGTGTGTGTGTGTGTGTGTAGAAACACAAGATTAACTGCTGTTGCTAGTTCTGGCCTCCAGACCATGAGCCATCCAGCCGGAGGTGCAAGCTCTAACTTATGCCCCTGAGTGAAGTACCTTAAGGATGGGAATGAGTGGAAGATCAGGTCTAGTGGAGCTCTTCTCCACCCCACTTCCCATCCCGCCCCAGTGCTCTCTCCCCTTACTCTGGGAGTGAGTTGGGCACTGGGCACAGCTGTACACTTGTGGAGGATTCCCCTCTTCAGGGTGAACCCCCCACTGGCTTTCAATGGCTGCTTTAAAGCCATTCTGCTCTGCTTACGCAGCACCAATGGCCTCGGAACCCATAGCATCCTGCCCCACGGTGTTTCTAAGTGTGTTGTCAGAAGGCAGAGAGCAGCTGATTGTCTGTCTTCCTTCTCTTCTGGCCTTTCTCTGCAGCTCTTGAGTGTATCCCTTTTGTGGGAATGATCCTGAACGTCATGATCTCCATGCTGGAGTTAGTCAAGGACAGCAGGATGAGACAAGCATTTTGTGGTGGTAAGTGCCAGCACTTCCTGTAGGTGCCCCAACTGGATATTTAGGGGGTCTTGGTACAGATTTAAGTGACTGACCAAGTTTGCAAACAGGCCCTGAACTGTGCTCCCTTCCCTGGATTGCACCAGGTGCTGCGTTCCTTGGCCCCCGTGGCACTCAGTGAAGTTGAGAGTGCTCCTTACTTTGCAGGAGGTGCTGAACATTTGTAAGTTCAGGCCCTTTATGACTCACGCATATCGTTTAAAATAAACAGACACAAAGGCTGAAGCTGCCCCTCTGCCAGGAGGCTCCTGGGGGAGGAGGTGAAGGGAGCAGATTTCATTACTGTACATTTAAAAATCCCCTGTTTCCCACTCCTCCACCCATTCTCTCTCCTTAGTTTCTTCTTCATCATCATCTCCTTTCACCCTCTTTCTCTGTCTTCTCTTCTTCTCCACTTCTCTCTTCCTTTGCTTTTCAGGTGATGCTCAGTAAGGGGTTAATCCTGTGCCCTTGAGGGAAATGGGACTTTTGCCATCCACTTCATGGAGAACAGGATTGGACCATAATTCATCTTAGCAAGGACACTAGATACACCTACTTTTAGGGCAAAGTGCTCCCCACTACCTTCAAATCCCAGGAAAGCCAATGGCAGTTAGGGGCACTAAACATCTTTCAGACAAACTGTAACTCAAGATGAAATCATACAGCGTTCGGGTTGAATAAATAATAACTGCAGAGGACGCGAGTCTTCAAATGATGGTAACTGAAAAAAGATGGAGAGATGTACAAAGAAAAAAGCCTGTTAAGAAACAAGAAATGGAATGGGGGAAAGAGAAATAGCTCCAAATTGATATGGGATTTCAGCATCTAGTCCTGCACTGAGCAGTAGCTGCCATGGAATTGGAGTAAACGATAGGCCTGGGTGTCTTCTCTGAGAAAGCAACTTCTCATTACTACTATGTCCTTTCCACATTGCCTGTCTTCTCTCCTTCCTTGCAGTTCTGGAAAAATGCTCAAGGGCAGTAAATGGATATTTTACTAACTGGGGAAAGTGCCCATTCCCCAGAATGGGTGAATCACAATTCTGCAATGCAATTCTTCCCTTATATTGTCATGTGACCAGCAACTGGCTGATCTGTGAGGAGCTGGAGGTGAGAATTGCTGGCTTTCTAAACATTTAGCGGAAATTGTGATGTTACATTCTGTGCGTCTGGCACTCTTTGTGATGATGGCATTTAATGGTAGGTCCTTTTGGATGGAACACATTGTCATGTAAAACATCGAAAACCCATACGTTTATAATGTCACCACATCATGGAAATTCGGTCTGTACCCAGTGTACATGGATTCTAGTTTTGTGCACCTAATGTGCAGATGAACCCGGGAGAGTGGGCTAAATTAATTCCTGGTATAAGTCCATTCAGCCCCAGTGGAGTTACAACAGGGATGAGTTGGCCTCGAATGCATACTAATCTGGGGAAATATTTTACCTGGTCTACTTGTGAGGTGCATTAGAATATAATCCTGACACCAACCCTACGAGTCCCGGTTCTTTACCAGGAAATATTGGGATAGGACCGTTCCGACAGTGGAACAAGGGAAATTGCACTCATTAGAAGTAGAAAAGGTGTGCCTATTGGAAGTTATTGAATGAATTCGTAGAAACATAAATTCTGTGTCTCATCTATGCAGCTCAAGCAGGCCATCATCAAAGCCCTTGGTCCCATGATGAGCCTCCTGCTACACAGAAAGGAGCCGCAAAATCCGATATTTAAAGAGATCTCATGGCTCCTTGAGCAATATAAGGATGAAATGGATGTTTTGCACGTCACCAAGCTGAGGTGCCGCTCATGAAGGTAACTGTCTCTGTGTGTGCATGTGTGAACTGCAGGAGGAATTTGCTGCCAGTGGGGTTTCCTGGTCTAGATAGTGACTTGTTAGATAATAAATATGCACACAAGTTCTGGGTTTATACACATGGTGACCCAGGCAACAAGATTTGTAGGGAACTGCCTCTGATGAAAAGCATCCTCTGTTTCCTGGGGAGGAGGAGAAGGAGATAAAAAATAAAACACCTGCACAACAAGATACTCCCTCCTTGTGATTTCCCAAAACATCCTGTCAACTCTGTGTCTCTCTTTTAGATCATAAGCTCCTTGGGGTACCATAGGCCCCAATCACAACGGGGTGGAGAAGCAGAAAAGTTTATTTGCAGCTGTAAAAAAGTCCAGGGAGAATAGAATCTCAAATCCTGCACCCAGAGCAGGAAGTTACACAGGCTTTTATACATCCTTTCTCCAGCATACTTATCCAATAGCAAGCTGCCCTAACTATCCATCTAGCCAGCCAATCCTGTTACCAGCTAGTTCCCTTGTTCTCTGTATCATTTGTTAAACTATACATAAAGCTGCTTTATTCAGCATTGTTCTTCCATATCTGCCCTGTTTGCCTTGTTTAGTTTCAGGCAGTCTGACTTTGCAACATATTGTTGCAGATCCTCAGCATAACTGCTGCGAGTGCCTCCAGGCGGGGGGACCAAGGACACTTGGGCCTAGTACGCAGAGCTGCTGCGAGTGCCTCCAGGCGGGAGGGGGGGCAAGGACACCTGGGCCTCGTGCGAGGGGGCTTCATCGACACTCGTGGTCTTCCATCCCCTTGAGTTACCTAGTGGCCAAGCCCCAGGGTCCTCAACACTAGTGAAACAAAACTGCAGGAACTGAGGGGTGGGGTGTGTCTTTAGTGGCTTGGCAGCCCTGAGCCAATACCCTGAGCCCCGAGGGCCGGCAGCTCTGGCAGGGCAAGGGCAGGGCTATCCTGCCCTCAAGCCTCCATCTTCATCCAGTGCCCTGCCGGGGCAGCCCCGGAGAGGGGAGCTCAGTCTCAGGGGCACATTCACCCCTTTGCTGTGGGACCCTGTCGGTGCCGCTCGTCGTGCTGGCTTCTGGGACACAAGTGCCCATCCTGCAGGGCTGAGCCCCCCCGACAGCTGATTTCACACAAAGACCCTAGCACCCCTCATTGCAAGCAGCTGTTCAGAGATCCCGCTCCCAGTCCAAATCCTGCCAGGGCTGAACCAGCAGAGCGGGTACCTCCGGGGGCAGGTCTCATCCCCAACCCAGGGTGAAGTGCCGGGGGCAATGGCAGATTAGCCACTGAGCCTGTGCCCAGGGGTTGCCAGGCAGACAGGGCAAGGAAAGCCCCCACATTCTGATCCCACTCCCTGGCGGAAGCCGTGGGGGGAGGGCCGGAGAAGCCCCTAGTGCCCCCTGAGCCCGCCCCGTGCTGCAGCCCTGGGACGGGCCAGGCCTCTCCTCCCCAAGGGTAGTGTGGGCAGAACAGCTGGTAGTGGCCCCTACACCATGGCATGGCTAGCTGTGCCTCAAGCAACCAAGCCCCTTAGGCCTGTCAACACCACAGTTCGGCTGGCATACATTGCCTTGCATTCACCTCGCTGTGCCCAGGTCTGCACTCAAATTTCTCTTTGGCCAATGTAATTGCTCCCTTACGGTGATGCAGTAAAACCACCTCTCCAGATGGCATTGGCCTACATCTACCCGAACCATCCTCCAGCAGCTGTCCCGCAATACCCCATTCCCTGCAACAGTGACCACAGTGGCCATGTTGTAAACTCCACGCAGCACCCCTCGCCCCATGAAGTGATTCCTGCACTGCAGGGAGCCTGGTCTGCTCCCCGGGGTTCCCTAAACCCACAGCTCATGGTAACTTTACTCTCTGTGAGGCCGTTGTGACGTTGCACTCATATGCTTTATGAAAATATGCTTATTAACAGGAATATAACATGCCTGGAATATGCTTTATGCTAAATGCCCCATGTAACATATCATTAGAAAGCTTGTAATCTACTAAATGTGTACTACTAGGGGCAGATCGGGGGCATCCCAGGTGCTGGGGGAGGAGGCCCGGGACCCCACTCGTGCTGGGGAGGGGGCTGCAGTGCGCAGCCTGGGAGTGGGACCCCTCCCCAGCACGAGTGGGGTCCCACGAGTGGTCCTGGGGGGTGGGCACAGTTCCCATTGGCCAGGAACCTCAGCCAATGGGAGCTGCGGGGGGCAGGGCCTGAAGGCACAGGCAGAATGGTGTGGAGACACCCCCCCCAACCCCTCTGCCACCTAGGAGCTGCAGAGCTATGCTGGTGGGAGCTGGGGAGCCCCCCATCCCGAGGTAAGCCGCCCCGCATCCCTCAACCCCCTCCTGCATGAAAACCTCCTAAGCTTACTTTTACCAGCTTAGGTTAAAACTTCCCCAAGGTACAAACTATTTTACCCTTTTGCCCCTGAACTTCCACTGCCACCACCAAACTTTATCTGGGTTCCTGAGAAAACGTAGTTTGGACACGTCTTTCCCCCCCAAATCCTCCCAACCCTTGCACCCAACTTCCTGGGGAAGGTTTGGTAAAAATCTTCACCAATTTGCATAGGTGACCACAGACCCAAACCCTTGGATCTGAGAACAATGAAAAAGCATTCTGTTTTCTTACAAGAAGACTTTTAATAGAAGTAAAAAGGAATCACCTCTGTAAAATCAGGATGGTAGATATCTTACAGGGTAATTAGATTCAAACAGAGAGAATCCCTCTACGCAAAACCTTAAGTCACAAAAAAGACACACAGACAGGAATAGTCATTCTATTCAGCACAGCTATTTTCTCAGCCATTTAAAGAAATCATAATCTAACACCTACCTAGCTAGATTACTTACTAAGTTCTAAGACTCCATTCCTGTTCTGTCTCCGGCAAAAGCATCACACAGACAGACACAGACCCTTTGTTTTTCTCCCTCCTCCCAGCTTTTGAAAGTATCTTGTCTCCTCATTGGTCATTTTGGTCAGGTGCCAGTGAGGTTACCTTTAGCTTCTTAACCCTTTACAGGTGGGAGGATTTTTCCTCTGGCCAGGAGGGATTTTAAAGGGGTTTACCCTTCCCTTTATATTTATGACAACTCGCGACTGCGCCATACAGGAGGCCTGTGATATGTAGGGGGCCAGATGAGATGATCTAAGAGTCTCTTCTGGCCTTCAAGTCTCCAAATCTCTGCAAAACCGAGTGCGGCACATTGAGCATCCTCTGATGGTTCCACGTGTGGCCTGCGTGAACCCTTGCACGACCACTGAGTGTGTGGGGGTGACCCAGGGGGAGCAGCTCAAACACGCACAGGAGCCGGCTCGGGGCAGGACATGAGCCCTGCAGGGCAGGGGTGGGGGTGGCAGTGACATCACAAGGGCCTTTTGCAGCACTCAGCTGATTGGTGAAAGGCGGTTGGGAGGCGGTGACCTCACAGAGAGTCCACGACAACGGCCAGGGAGGACAGGCTGCAGGGCAGGGGGATCTCAGAGACCCCCGGGGCTTTGCTGCAGGGAGTCTCCTTCTTGAGGTGTCTCCTTGAGGACTGAGAGAGAATTCAGGATCTCGTATGTGAGCGCGAGGTGAAGCCCCTCTGGAGTTTTCTCCTTTCCCACTGCTCATTGAGCGAGAAGACAGACGTCCCTGTGGAGAAGGGAAGATCCCCAGAGAGGTTTGGTACCGAGGCAGCCTGATCCACCCGGTGCTGGCCAAATTCTCGGCACGGAAAACAGGAGGTTAAGGTGGGACAATTTTCCCCTAGCTTGGCCTTTGTCCCTTCGAGTCCTTGGGGTTTGACTTTTTTGGTTTCCCTTTTCCTGCTTCCCTCCCTCCACTGGCAAGGAGGGGGCTGCTCTGTAGCCCTCATGGTGGGAGGCCTCCCAAAGAGATGGGACAGGAAGCGTGCTCTGAGAGTGATCCTCACCGGTGACCTGAGCCATCCCTGGGCCATCTGGGGAACCCTCAGGCCACCGCCAGAATCTCCACGCTGATTGCTGAGCAGGGGGTCTCGTGGCAGGGGGGAGACTCAGGACTTTGTTGTTCTCGTTTAAGGCCCAGCAAATAAGCCAGAACCAATTATCTGCTTGGTGAATTGTTCTCCTTCTCGCTGCTGATTGTCTCTGAGCCGTTCCTGGTTCTCGCTGGTGTTCTCGTGCTTCTAAAACACTTGCTGAAGAATCAGTGCGAATGGTTGTTGGTCTGTAGCTCATTGCAGGTCCCTTTATTCTGATCATTCAGTGTGTGAAACTCCAGACTGATGGTTCGTTTGAAAGTCAGGACACCCGGGTCCTGTTCCCAACTCTATCCCGACAGGTTGTGTGATGGAAGACAAGGCCCTTCGCCTTTCTCAGCCTTTGTTTCTCCTTCTGTCAGTTGGGGAGAACAATCCTCTCACACCTGCCTCCCGGTGGGGGGAGGCTGGGGAGCTGTGGGGACCTGTTTGAGAGCGTCACTCGGAGCAGTGTATCGTAGGAGGTGTCCTGTCGGGTTGAGTAATTCCAGAGGATGATGTCGTGCAGCAGAAGCCCGTTTTCCCAACCTGGCGTGACACAGCTTTGCATGTGAACCGAACCAAGGGCGCACACAGGTCCAGAAGCCGGCGATTTCTCCTTTGGCCGCTAGATGGCGCTGCAGCCTCCCACTTCCCCCTTCTCCTGGTCAGCGCAATGGGGGTTAGTCTCCCCAAAAAGAACGCCCATCTCGCTTTGAACGTCCCTTGATGTGCACCCTGTGGGCTGTCGGGATACGTGTCCAGAAGTTGCAGGGCTTGTTTCATGTTCTCCACAACGACAATCTTTCTTCCTTTCTAGACGTGACGACCTTTTTGGTCAAGATCCTTGATTATTCGGGGACTTATCCCGGAAGACCCAAAGTATTTGGGACATAAGACTTGTCTGGAAGGGCGCACAGGGCGAAAGTGTTTTTGGCCATAGCAGGTGCCTTGTCGCAAGGATGACGTCCATCCCCCTTCCAAACGTGGTTTGTGTAATGTTGTGTGTGTGATGTGTTGTGTGTCATGTTATGTGTGTTTGTCTGTCTGTGTGACATGTTGTGTGTCATGTTGTGTGTGTGAGATGTGTTGTGTGTCATGTTGTGCAACGTGTTGAGTGTGTGTTTGTGTGTGGTGAGGTGTTTGTGGTGTCATGTGATGTGTTGTGTGTGACGTGGTGTGTGTGGGTGTGTGTGTGACATATTGTGTGTCATGTTGTGTGTGTCGTGTTGTGTGTGTGATGTGTTGTGTGTCGCGTTGTGTGTGTGCTTGTCCGATGTGCGACGTATTGTGTGTTTGATTCGCGATGTGCGATGTGCTGTGTGCGCGTGCGACTTGCGACATGTTGTGTGTCCGACATTCGACGTGTTGTGTGTGTGACGTGCAACGTGCGATGTGCCATGTGTGAAGTGTTTGTGCAGCTTGAGGCATGTGATGTGTTGTGTGTGTCCATGCAACGTGTGACATGCGATGTGTTGTATGTGTAACGTGTTGTATGTCATGTTGTGTGTGTTGTGTTTCATGTTATGTTTGTCGTATTGTATGTGTTCTGTGTCGTCTTGTGTGTGAGAGAAACGTTTTTGTATATGTGTGACATGTTGTGTGTGTTTGATGTGTTTTGTGTCTTGTTGTGTGTCGCGTTGTGTGTTTTTCTGTGTATGATGTGTTTCTGTGTGTGTGTCGTGCGATGTGTTGTATGTATCTATGCAATATGCGACGTATTGTGTGGGACATTAAATGTGTTTCTGTGTGTGTCATGGTGTGTGTCGTGTTCTGTTTGTCATGTTATGTTTGTGTGTGAGACGGGTTGTGTGTCGTGTTTTGTGTGTGTGAGAGACGTTTTGTGTGTGTGTGACATGTGTGTCATTTTGTGTGTCATCTAGAGTTGTGTAGATTGTGTGTGTGGTGTTTGTTGTGTCATATGACATGGTGTGTGTTTGTGAGATGTGTTTTGTGTAGTGTTCTGTGTGCGTGACAAGTTCTGTGTCATGTGTGTTTGTGTCTCTCTGTGTGGCGTGTTGTGTGTCGTGTTGTGTTGTGTGTGTGACGTGTTGTGTGTGTTGTGTTATGTGTGTGTATGTGTGAGACGGGTTGTGTGTCTTGTGTGTGTGTGCATGAGACATTGTGTGTGTGATGTGTTGTGTGTGTGTTTGTGTGTGTGACAGGTTTTTGTGTGTGTCATGCGGCGTGCAATGTGCGACATGTGTACATGAGTGTGTGTGACAATGTGCAACATGTTTTGTGGGACGTGTGATGTATTTCTGTGTGTGTCGTGTTGTGTGTGTTTCTGTGTGAGTCGTTTTCTGTGTCATGTGTGTGTCGTGATATGTGTGTGTGTGACGGGTTGTGTGTGTGTGTGTGATGTCTTGTGTGTGGTGTTGTGTGTCGTCTAGAGTGTTGTGTGGATTGTGTGTGTGGTATTGTGTTTGTGGTGACATGTGATGTGGTGTGTGTGTGTTGTGTGTGTGACATTGTGTGTCGTGTTTGTGTCTGTCTGTGTGACGTGTTGTGTCATGTTGTATGCCATGTTGAGTGTGTGTGTGGTGTTGTGGTTTTGGTGTCATGTGATGTGTTGTGCGTGAGGTGGTGTGTCATGTGTGTGTTTGTGTCTGTCTGTGTGACGTATTCTGTGTTGTGTGTGTGACGTGTGTAGTGTTTTGTGTCTGTGTGACATGGCGTGTGTCGTGTTGTGTGGTGTGAGATGTGTTTTTGAGTGTGACGTGCGACGTGCTGTGCGTGCGTGCAACGGGCAGCGTGTTGTGTGTGTCCGTGCTATGTGCAATGTGCATCATGCGACATGCGACGTGTTGTGTATGTGCCTGTGACATGCGATGGTTTGTGTGTGATGTGCAACACGTGACATCTTGTGTGTGTTACGTGCGACGTGTTGTGTGTCCGTGCTACACGCGACGTGTTGTGCATGACATACAACGTGCTGTGTGTGCGCGTGTGACACGCGTGGGACATGTGTGAAGTGCGACTTGCTGGGAGTGACGTGACGTGCGACGTGTTGTGTGTGCCACGTTCGACGTTTTGTGTGTATGTGTGCAACGTGCAACGTGTTGCGTGTGTCTGATGTGCGACGTGTTGTGTGTCTATGTCCAATGTGTGACAAGCGATGTGCGACGTGTTGTGTGTGCGGCGTGTGGCGTGCGGCATACGATGTGTTGTTTCTGTATGTGCGACACACACCATGTCACACACAAAATGTCTCATGACACACAACACGACACACAACCCATCACCACACACAACACACCACTCACCACACAGACACACACACAACACGTCACACAACACTCTAGATGACACACACATCACGTCACAAAACACCACACACACACCACACCACACACAACACGAAACACAGCACATCACACACACACGGAACACAACACTCTGGACGACACACAGCACACACACAACACGTCGCACACACACAAACGCGTCTCACACACACGTGTTGTGTGTCATGCTGTGTGTTTGTGTGATGTTGTGTGTGTGAGATGTGCGATGCGCAATGTACTGTGCGTGCGACGTGCTGTGCGTGGGAGGTGAGATGTGTTGTCTCTGTGCGTGCGACACACACCACACCAACGGCACACAACACAAAACAAACACACAACATTGCACACAACACATCACACACACAACACACCACACAGACACACGCACACAACACAACACACAACACGTCCCACACACACTGAATACAACACTCTAGACGACAGGCAACACATGCACAGCACATCACACGCACACAAACACGTCTCACACACACAAGTATTGTGTGTCGTGCTGTGTGTGTGGGACGTGTTGTGTGTGTGAGATATGCGAAACGCGACGTGCTGTGTGTTTGATTTGCGATATGCGATGTGCCGTGTGGGCGTGCGACATGTGACATGTAACGAACGACGTTGTGTGTGATGCACAGCACTTTGTGTGTGTGATGTGCGACGTGTTGTGTGTGTGAGACGTGTGACGTGAGCTGTGTGGTGTGCGTGACTGTGACGTGCGACATGCTGTGTGTGCATGCGAATTGTGATGTGCGGTGTACGACATGCGTCGTGCGGCGGGTTGTGTGCGACATGTGACCTTTGTATGTGAGGTGCGACGTGTGACATGTTCTGTGTGTGTGTCTGTGTGGTGTGTTGTGTGATCTGTTGTCTGTCGTCTTGTGTGTGTTGTGTGCCATTTTGTGTGTCGTGTTAAGTGTGTGTGTGGTGTTGTGTCTGTGGTGTCATGTGACGTGTTTTGTGTGATGTGGTGTGTGTGGTGTTTTCTGTCTGTGAGACGGGTTGTGTGTCGTGTTTTGTGTGTGTGTGAGACGTGTTTGTGTGTCTGACGTGCGACGTGCTGTGTGCGCGACGTGCGATATGTTGTGTGGGTGTGACGTGTGAGGAGTTGTGGGTGCGAGATTCGACATTTTGTGTGTGAAGTGCGACGTGTTGTGTGCCCGGGCCCGTCCCCTCAGTTGCAGTCTCAAGTCTTCAGTGTCCTTCTTGCTGGCAGTGCGGTGTGGGGAGGAGAAAGGCCAAGCGTGGGCCCCGGGTTTGGGTTTGGTTTTTGCCCCCTCAGCCCGTGTGCTTGGGAAGCCCCAGTCCAGGCGTGTCTGGGGGGGGGAAGCGTGGGGGGGGCATTGCTCAATCTCCCAGCCCGGTGCAGCAATTCCCTTGCTGTGGCCTCAGGCAGGGGAATCACTGAGTGGGAGCTTCCTTGCTGGGCAACGGCTGTGGATGGGCTGTTTCACACCCCACCCGGGGGTTGCTGACCTTCCTTGCTGGTATCTCCTAATCTTTCCCCGGATACATGGAAACCATGCCGTGCAAGGTAACAACACAATTCAATCCAAGGTGAGGAATATGGGGGTTACAGGGCACCTAGAGGAGGAGGATTTGATGTTTCCATTTTGCATAATGAAAGACAAGGGATAACCATGTATTAAATGGATTGATGTAGGATAGGATTTGACCATGTTCTGCCCGCCACCCTTTCTGAGAGCAGGAAGGAACGGCCTCATGGGCCATTGGTAAAGGTGCATCAGCCAGATTCTGATGACTGTGAAAAGGCCTCACAAATATCCAGATGGTCAAGAAGACGTGAGAGACTTGGAAACAGCAGGAGACAATCAAAAAACATCCACCGTATCCGACGCTAAACGCCTCAACGGCGAGGCAGGCACCCTGAATGCACGACAAAGAAGATCTAAGGATGGGAAGCCAACAAAACCATCAAACAATAACAGCGGAAAACCCGGAGATTAATCCCACTTGAGGACTAACGATTACAGAATGACATTGCAAAATCCATAGACGAAAGTTGGAATTTACAAGTCTAAAGTTGGGGTGTTTTGCCATCAGACTTTGGGTTCAGTCCTGCAAAGCCTCAGAGCATGGGATTGCGACCGACGGAGCTCAGCTCCTCGCTTGTGTTCAGTCTAACTGGCCGTTAGATTGACAAGAGCTACAGCAAACTGGTAACTGTAAGACCATCTGCAGGACATGTGTGTGTGTGTGTGTGTGTGTGTGTGTGATTAAATGCGTATGCTAAGAGTTGTATTTTCAAGAAATGCGGCGTATTGCCTTTTCCCCTGAAAAGATCCCGTGTGCTTCTTCTAAGCATAAGACGCTCCCCCAAGGTGTAGAGTGTCACAAACACATCTCATGACTCTGCCCACAACAACTGGAACTAAGACAAGAATGTGGAAGAAACAAGAAGAATTGTGTTAATGGTTTATTTACAGTAACTGGAAAGCAGGAAAGTAAAAGGAGCTGAGAAGGAGCTTTCATAACCACAGTGTAGGGCAAGGGGACCCAGAGATTTTGAGAACAGTTTTAATAATGGCACTAAAGTCACAGAAGTGGCCAGGAAGTAACCCAGGGAATTAATGAATTACCATCTCACTTGAAGAAAAGGAGTACTTGTGGCACCTTAGAGACTAGGAAATTTCTTTGAGCATAAGCTTTCGTGAGCTACAGCTCACTTCATTGGATGCATTCAGTGGAAAATACAGTGGGGAGATTTATATACAGAGAGAACATGAAACAATGGGTGTTACCATACACACGGTAACGAGAGTGATCACTTAAGGTGAGCTATTGCCAGCAGGAGAACGGGGGGGGGGGAAACCTTTTGTAGTGATAATCAAGGTGGGCCATTTCCTGCAGCTGACAAGAAAGTCTGAGGAACAGTGGGGGGTGGGGGTGAGGAGAAATAAACATGGGGAAATAATTTTACTTTGTGAAATGACCCTTCCACTCCCAGCCTCTATTCAAGCCTCAGTTAATTGTATCCAGTTTGCAAATTAATTCCAATTCAGCAGTCTCTGGTTGGAGTCTGTTTTTGAAGTTTTTTAGTTAAAGATTTGCAACTTTTAGGTCTGTAATCGAGTGACCAAAGAGATTGAAGTGTTCTCCGACTGGTTTTTGAATGTTATAATTCTTCACGTCTGATTTGTGTCCATTGATTCTTTTACGTAGAGACTGTCCAGTTTGACCAATGTACATGTCAGAGGGGCGTTGCTGGCACATGATGGCATAGATCACATTGGTGGATGTGCAGGTGAAGGAGCCTCTGATAGTGTGGCTGATGTGATTAGGCTGATGTGATTAGCCTCTGATAGTGTGGCTGATGTTATTAGGCCCTGTGATGGTGTCCCCTGAATAGATATGTGGATACAGTTGGCAACGGGCTTTGTTGCAAGGATAGGTTCCTGGGTTAGTGGTTCTGTTGTGTGGTGTGTGGTTGCTGGTGAGTATTTGCTTCAGGTTGGGGGGCTGTCTGTAAGCAAGGGCTGGCTTGTCTCGCAAGATCTGTGAGAGTGATGGGCCGTCGTTCAGGATAGGTTGTAGATCCTTGATGATGTGTTGGAGAGGTTTTAGTTGGGGGCTGAAGGTGATGGCTAGTGGCATTCTGTTATTTTCTTTGTTGGGCCTGTCCTGTAGTAGGTGACTTCTGGGTACTCTTCTGGCTTTGTCAATCTGTTTCTTCACTTCCGCAGGTGGGTATTGTAGTTGTAAGAATGCTTGATAGAGATCCTGTCGGTGTTTGTCTGTGTCTGAGGGGTTGGAGCAAATGCGGTTGTATCATAGAGCTCGGCTGTAGACGATGGATCGTGTGGTGTGCCTCCAGCTTTCATCCAGACCACACCACACAATCCATTGTCTGCAGCCGAGCTCTAGGGTACAACCTCATTTGCTCCAACCCCTCGCACAGAGACAAACACCGACAGGATCTCTATCAAGTGATCTTAAAACTACCTGCTGAAGGGAAGAATACCCAGAGGTCACCTACTCCAGGACAGGCCCAACAAAGAAAGGAACAGAACGCCACCAGCCGTCACCTTCAGCCCCCAACTGAAACCTCTCCAGCGCAGCATCAAGGATCTGCAACCTATTCTGAAGGACGACCCATCACTCTCACAGATCTTGGGAGACAGGCCAGACCTCGCTTACAGACAGCCTCCCCAACCTGAAGCAAATACTCACCAGCAACCACACAACAAAAACACTAACCCACGAACCGATGCTTCCAACAAACCCATTGCCAACTCTGTCCACATATCTACTCTGGAGATCTGGAGTACTGTGTCCAGTTTGGGGCCCCACACTACAAGAAGAAGGTGGAAAAATTGGAAAGAGTCCAGTGGAGGGCAACAAAAATGAGTAGGGGACAGGAACACATGACTTATGAGGAGAGGCTGAGGGAACTGGGATTGTTTAGCCTGCAGAAGAGAAGACTGAGGGGGGATTTGATAGCTGCTTTCAACTACCTGAAAGGGGGTTCCAAAGAGGATGGATCTAGACTGTTCTCAGTGATAGCAGATGACAGGACAAGGAGTAATGATCTCATATTGCAGTGGGGGAGGTTTAGGTTGGATATTAGGAAAAACTTTTTCACTAGGAGGATGGTGAAACACTAGAATGCGTTCCCTAGGGAGGTGGTGAAATCTCCTTCCTTAGAAGTTTTTAAGGTCAGGCTTGACAAAGCCCTGGCTGGGATGATTTAGTTGGGGATTGGTCCTGCTTTGAGCAGGGGAGTTGTTGGGGACACTGGGGCATGGCCACTAGGTAACTCGAGGGGATGGAAGACCACGAGTGTCGATGAAGCCCCCTCGCACTAGGCCCAGGTGTCCTTGGCCCCCCCTCCTGCCTGGAGGCACTCGCAGCAGCTCTGCGTACTAGGCCCAAGTGTCCTTGGCCCCCCCGCCTGGAGGCACTCGCAGCAGTTATGTTGAGGATCTGCAACAATATGTTGCAGAGTCAGACCGCCTGAAACTAAACAAAGCCAAACAGGGCAGATATGGAAGAACAATGCTGAATAAAGCAGCTTTATGTATAGTTTAACAAATGATACAGAGAACAAGGGAACTAGCTGGGAACTGGATTGGCTGGCTATATGGATACTTAGGGCAGCTTCCTATTGGATAGGTATGCTGGGAAAAAGGATGTATAAAAGCCTGTGTAACTTCCTGCTCTGTGTGCAGGATCTGAGATCTTATTCTCCCTGGACCTTTTTGCAGCTGCAAATAAACTTTTCTCCTTCTCCACCCCGTTGTGATTATTGGGTGAAGCACACCGGGTAACGAACCAACCCCAGCTGTTGTTTAACCTCTCGGCACTGGGTGCTGGCAACAGCTTTTGGCATCCCTGGGTGGGCGATGAGGCTGCTATTTAGCCTTGCCCGGACCCCTCCTGGAGGTCGAGGATTGCGGCGAGAACCGACGCCCAGCGTGCACTGGTGAGTTCATCGGGGGCCTCGGAGGAGACGCAATTTGATCGACCCCAGAGGGCACAACGGTGCAACGCACTCATATAGTGGAGAAGTAGTTGTGGATGATGGTGAGGAACCGGTCCCTTGGACATGGGGGAGGAGCAGCTGCGGACGACGGTGAGGAACCGGTCCCTTGGATAAGGTAGGAACCTTTTGAAATCCGGATTCTATGCTCTGTTGGATCCTGGGGATGCCCAGAGTTACCCTGTAGGTATGGGACAGGGACAGAGCTCGGGGGTTAGGGCACGGTGTACGCTCCTAGAATGCATTCTAGCAATCTGGAAGGTATTTGGTGCGGATCCGATGACTAAGAGCCAATTAAAACGATTCTGTACAGTTGACTGGCCTCAATATCAACTGGAGGACCAGGAGTGGTGGCCACCAGGAGGGTCAATTAATTACAACATGATCCTCCAATTAGTTTTGTTTTGTCAGTGAATGGGTAAATGGAATGAACATTTGTATGCACAAATGTTTATGGCTTGAAGAAACAGAACAGAGCTGTAATTCTGCAGAGCTGTAATTTGACTCCGACTGGTTCGGTAGTAGCTAATGTTAGTCCCCAGACCCCCACCCCCACTGTAATGGCAGAGCCGGTGTACCCTTCGGCCCCCAACCCCCACCTTATAAGGGTAGGATGCCTCAGGTTACAGAGATTGCCCCCTCAGTGGGACTCTATCCTTTGCTTACCAAGACTGTTGTGGCTTGCCCAGGGGCAGACGGACGTCAGGCTACCACTATGCAAGTTTACACCCATGTGCCATTCAATCCAATAGACCTAGCAACTTTTAAAACACAGGCTGGGGAATTCTCCATGAACCCAAGCTGGTTTATTTCAGTCTTTGAGGGGTGCCTCGGTAGTCACAAGCCGGATTGAGATGACTGTAATATCCTCCTGAGAACCCTGTTGTCTGAGGTGAAGAGGAATCAGGTTACAGCTAAGGCAAGGGGAGCGACAGCTTTCAAGCGGAAAAAAAAAAAAAAAAGAAAGGAAGCTATCTGTCAAGTTCCTACCCCAAGTAATCGTAAGTGGCTCAGGGCATTTCTGGGTATGGCAGGCTTTTGCAGGATATGGATCCCAGAGTTTGGACTGTGGGCTAAACCCCTGTACGACAGTGTAAAAGGAGCAGATCATGACCCCTTCTATTGGACCCCAGAGGCTGACAGGGCATTTAAAATCCTGAAAAGAAAATTGATGGAAGCTCTGGTACTGGGCCTGCCGGATCTCTCGAAGCCGTTTCAGTTGTATGTACATGAACGAAAGGGGGTGGCCCTAGGAGTGCTCACACAGCTGTTAGGAGCATGGAGACGTCCCGTGGCTTATTTTTCTAAGCAACTGGATCAGGTTGCAAAGGATTGGCCGGCATGTTTACGGGCGGTCGCAGCTACTGCCCTAGTGCTTGAGGAAGCGGAGAAGCTAACATTGGGAGGGGTTATGCAAATCTATACTCCCCATATGGTCCGAGCCTTATTGGCTGCAAAGGCAGGGCTTTGGCTCACCCAGGCTCCATTGCTCGGTACCAGGCGAAGCTGTTAGAGAACTCTGAAGTCACCTTACAGCCTTGCCCCTCCCTTAACCCAGCCACCCTCTTGCCAGAAACAGAGGAACAGGAACATGACTGTTTAGAGATCATAGACGCCCAGTACTCCAGCCGTCCGGATTTAAAGGATGCACCCGTCCCAAATGCAGATTATGAGTGGTACACTGATGGTAGCAGTACTGTAATAGATGGGCAAAGGAGGGCGGGTTATGCTGTTGTGACCCTCCATGACACTGTGGAAGCTGAAGGTTTGCCTGCTGGGACCTCTGCCCAGCTGGCCGAACTAATAGCCCTGACCCGTGCACTTGAACTGTCAAAAGGAAAGCGGGTCAACATTTTTACTGATTCAAAGTATGCTTTTGGTGTGCTGCATGCTCATGCTGGCCTATGGAAGCAAAGGGGAATGCTGACAGCCCAAGGCTCCCCAGTCAAGTATGGGCCCCAAATCCTCCGGCTCCTAGAAGCCGTACAACTTCCCTTGGAAGTGGCGGTGGTACACTGTAAAGCCCATCAAAGGGAGGATCAAGATGTGGCCAGAGGTAACGCCCGGGCAGATAGAGAGGCTAAGCATGCTGCCACCCTGCCATCCCCTCAGGCTGAGAACGCCCATATGCATGCCCTTATCCCATCAGGAGGGGAGCTTCCAACCCCTCAGTACTCTGGGGAGGAGAGACAGCTAACTGACAAACTCGGTCTCCGGGAAAAGGAGGGATGGCTCCATTCCCCAGAAGGGAAGGTCCTCTTACCAAAGGGCCTGATCCGGCCGGTGCTGCAGAAACTACATCAAACCACTCATGCTGGCAGGGAAGCACTTATCCAGCTAATGGGAAAATACTTTATCACTTCCGGACTCCAACCCCTGGCTGCCCAGGTACAAGCGGACTGCTTAGTCTGCCAAAAGAATAATCCCCGACCGGGACATCCTGTGCCACCAGCTGCCCTGGAACCCACTCCGGGCCCCGGACAAGTGTGGCAAATAGACTTTACTGAGTTTCCCCGGACCCCAGGGTTCAAATATCTCCTTGTCATAGTGGATCGGTTCAGCGGATGGCCAGAAGCCTTCCCATGCCGTAATTGCACTGCCAGAACAGTGGCCCTCAAGTTTGTTAAGGAGATCATTCCTCGCTTTGGACTCCCCCAGTGGATGGAATCTGACAACGGGACACGTTTCACATCAAAAATCATTCAAAGCATCTCACATGCTTTACAGATCCCCTGGAAACTCCATACGCCCTGGAGACCGCAAGCCAGTGGGGTAGTGGAGCTTATCAATCAGACCCTTAAACGGCATCTCTCAAAAGTGTGCCAAGAAGCCTCACTGCGATGGCCTGATGCTTTGCCCCTCGTCCTGCTCCGTGTCCGCGCTCTCCCAAAGGGTAGATTAGGGCTTAGTCCCTTTGAAATTATGTTTGGAAGGGCATGGCCTATGAATGGCACCCCGGTTCTGTCAGGGGAATGGGAGCTGGGTAATGTTTTTTTGTCTCAGTATATGTGTTCCCTGTCTGCTGTTCTCTTGTCTCTTCACAGGTATACCAAGGATTCCCAGCCTCTCCCCTTGGACTCTCCCGTCCACTCCTTACAGCCGGTGACTCCGTTCTTGTTCGTACCTGGAAAGACGAGCCTCTCCAGGAAAAGTGGAAAGGACTCTATACCGTCCTGCTGGTCTCCCATACAGCGGCAAAGACCGAGGGACACAAGAACTGGATCCATTACTCTCGTCTGAAGGCAGTACCCGCCCCCTCGTCAGCGGAACAGTGGACTGTCCAACCTGCTGACTCTTCATCTAGTGACGATCTCGGGCTAAAGCTACTGTTTAAGAGACACAAATAGCAGACACCTTAATGCTAAATGGGCCCACCCAGGTACTGGAGACCCTGGGTTGGGAAGACTCGGGTGATAATTAATTGGGTAACATTGTTATTCTCTCTATTGGTATTTCCAAACTGTGCATATCGGGAGCATAACTCCTTTGTTTTGCTTGCGCACCATGTTGCTACTTTAACAAACCAGACTGATTGCTGGGTATGTGCTCCGACTCCACTGTCCCCCAAAACGGGAATGCCCCTTGACATGCTGCCCCTGACCCTAGCAGAATAAGCCACCCCCAAAGAGCAGGAAAGAATGGACTTGCCGATCTGGAACAAGACCCCTTTACAGCCACCTCTCAGGACCAGGAGTATTCGGTTGCAGTACTCACTGAGGGAGTGTTATGTTTTACCCAAAGCCAATCTGATCACTATGGGCGTCCTGTGGGAAAAAGCTCGTGTGTTATTAACACAGTGGGCTGATGGGTATTGGATAAAGACCAACAGGGGAGGCCAGCAGTGTGGGTGTAATGGTTCCTCTCCTTTTGGGGAAACTCTTACAAATAATCTTACCACAAAAAAAGGGTTTGGAAATATAACTTGCCGTCCAGTTAATATCTCCAACGTAGCAAGCCAATGGTGGGTTTGTAGTGGTCCCTATGGCGAGTGTAATTTGAACGGCACAGTTAGAAATGCCCCCACTTGTACCCAATCAGGAGGATGGGATGCCCCCCTAGGGGCATATGAACTGGAAAAGCAGCCTTAAATAGCCCAGGAATCCCCTTAAGAAACAGTCCTTATTGGGCCCTACAGGGTCACTATTTTGTATGTGGCCGAAAGGCTTACAAGGTGCTGCCAGCCAACTGGACAGGTAGCTGTTATATAGCTCGTGGAGTTCCTCATCTTTCCATAACTGCCTCGCTGCCCAAAGGAAAGATTAGAAATGCCCGAGACACCTCTGTTGAGTCACGAGAAAAGACCCTGCGGCGACTGACTACGGCATTGGAGGGCAAGATGAAGAATCCCCTCACAACCGAGAAGCTTGTAGGGTGCTCTGTACTGGGAACAGCACCACTGTTTACCGGGCCAGCCATGGCAGGCATAGGCCGCTATACTGTAAGCCTGCAAATGGTACTTGAGAAGGTGGCCTTAGAGTTAGAGGACTCGGTTAGTGATTTAGGGTCAGCAGTAAAAACATTAAATAAAGAGGTTCAGCAGCTCAGGACGTTTTCCCTCCCAAACAGGCTCGCTTTGGACTATCTCTTGGCATCCCAAGGAGGGGTTTGTGCCCTCGTCGGGCCCCGCTGTTGTGTATATGTCAATGATAGCAGTTATGAGATCTATGAAAAGGTGGTACAGGCTGAGGCCCATGCCCGAGCCGGAGCACAGGTTGCCTACACTGCCCCAGAGAGCGATTGGTTGCAAACCTTGTTTTCAGGCTGGGGTTTGTCGTCTTGGCTTGGTGGTTTATTTAGCCTGTTATTGAAACTTTTCTTTCCTGTATTGCTTGTATTACTGGTATTATGCTGTGCAGTCTCATGTGTTAGGGCCCTTTTGCAAAAGTTAATAAGTCATTCTCTTCAGGGCTATCACAGAGTGCTTATGCAAAGTCCTATTGTAAAGAAATAAGTAGCCCAAGTGAGAAAACTCAGAGCCAAGGCTGTTGAGTGTTCTCAAAGGGGGGAGTTGTTGGGTACACTGGGGCATGGCCACTAGGTAACTCGAGGGGATGGAAGACCACGAGAGTCAATGAAGCCCCCTCGCACTAGGCCCAGGTGTCCTTGGGACCTTTTTGCAGCTGCAAATAAACTTCTGTTCTCCACCCCGTTGTGATTATTGGGTGACGCACACCGGGTAGCGAACCAACCCCAGCTGTTGTTTAGCCTCTTGGCACTGGGTGCCGGCAACACTGTCCAACATTAAAGAGGTGAAACAAGGCTGGCAGTTTGGGCTGCTGGACAGAACAAGTCTTCAGGCTGAAAAGCCAACAACCTTTCTCTCCATTTCAGCAAAAAACAACATTCAACAAACGCCCACAAAAACAGGCACCTGAAAAGTCCTGCCCCCGACTTCACCTTTCCAAGGTCTTCTCCGCACTCTCTCCCGCCCCGAGTGAGAATCCGACCCCTTGACCGACACACCACAGTGAGACCCGAATGCAGCTCTCCCTCTGCAGGCAGGATGGTGGAGAAAAACACAGGTGAAAAAACCCTCCCGGCTCAGCTGCGCAGGGAGCCTTGGCAAGGACGTGGTGGAAAGGTGACGCCGGGATCTCTCGCACGGGAAAGGAGACTCGGGCCCGACTCCAACCAACCCTTTGGGAACTCGAAGGAAGCCGCATCCCACAGGCGTTTCCACAGCCCAGCCACCAGCCCCACACCCAGGCCGGAGGGGCCGGGACACGGGAAGGGGCAGCAGCCAACGCCCCCGGGGGGAGGGCTGGGGCGGGAGCTGCAGCCAGGCCCCTGGACCCGCAGGGAGACGCAGACCCTGACAGCAACCAGCCACGTTTGCCCATGTGTGTGTGTGAGACACGTTTGTGTGTGTGTGATGTCTTGTGTGTGTGCTGTGTGTCGTCCAGAGTCTTGTGTTCAGTGTGTGTGTGCTGTGTTGTGTTTCGTGTTGTGTGTGGTGTGTGTGTGTAGTGTTGTGTGACATGTTGTGTGTTGTGTTGTGTGTGTTGAGTCGGGTGCCGTTTTGTGTGTCATGTTGAGTGTGTGTTGAGTTGTGTGCCGTTTTGTGTGTCATGTTGAGTGTGTGTTGTGTGGTTGTGGTGTCATGAGACGTGTTGTGTGTGATGTGGTGTGTGTCGCACGCACAGACACAACACATTGTACGCCGCACGCACAACATGTCACGTGTAGCACGTCACACACACACGTCGCACGTCACACGCACAGCATGCTGCATGTAGCACGCACACACACAAAACATTGCACGTCGCACGCACACACACACAACGCGTCGCCTGTTGCATGATGCACATCGCACACAGCACGGTCACACACAACACCTTGCGCGTCGCACGCACAGCACCTCGCACCTCACACTCACAAACGCGTCTCACACACGCACAACACGACACACACCACATCACCCAGACAGAAAAAACTACACACATGTCACACATACAGAAAGACACGCAACACGACACACAGCACGTCACACACACACAACACGTCACACAACGCGTCTCACACACACAACACGTCACACACACACCAACACACACAAGACGACACACAACATGACACACGCTTCACACAAAACACGTAACATGACACCACACACACAACACCATACACACACTGATCATGACACAAAACGGCCCACAATACAACACAAACACACATCACACACAACACATCACACACACAACACACCACAAAGACACACACACAGTACGTCACACACACACACACAACACTACACAACACACGTCTCACACACCCACACCCACACACCACGTCACATGTCACCACAAACACACAACCACACACAATCCATACAACACTCTAGACCACACATGACACACACACGACACACAACCCGTCACACACACACATATAACACAACATGACACACACACAATACAACACACACAGAAACAAATCGTATGTCCCACACAACACGTCGCACGTTGCACGGATACACAGAACACATCGCATGCACACATGTATGCAAGTCGCACGACACAAACACAGAAACACATCACACACACACACATGTGACACACAACATGACACACAACACATCACAAACACAAACACTTCTCTCACACACACACAAGATGACACAGAACCCGTCTCACACAGACACACACAATCCAACATGTAACACACAACATGACACACAACACGTCACACATACAACACATCGCACGTCGCACATCGTACGGACACACACAACACATCGCACGCCACATGTTGCAAGTCACACCTGCACACACAACACATCGCGCATCGCACGTCACACACAACACGTCGAATGTCGGACACACAACATGTTGCACGTAGCATGCACACTCAGCACGGCACACGTCGTGCATTGCACGCCACACTTCGAACACACAACATGTCGCGTGTCGCACGTTACACACAAAAACGTTGCATGTCGCACACACATGTTGCACATCGCACATCGCACACACAACACGTCGCACATCGCACAAACACACAATGCGTCACAAACACAACACATCACACACACACAAACAGGTCTCTCACATGCACAACATGAAACACAACACATCACACACACACAACACAACACACAACACGTCACACAGACACAAACACACACAACATGACATACAACATGTCAGACACACACCCCCACGTGCCACATGACACCACAAACACACCACAAACACACACTACATCACACACATACAAACACACAACACGACACACAACACATCACACAGATAGGCACAAACACATACAACATGACACACAACATGACACACCCAAGACTACACAAAACACATCACACACACACACACACACCATGTCACATGACACCACAAACACAACATCACACACACACTCAACACGGCAAACAAGAAGACGCACATGTGAAGTGTGAAGTGCGATGTCTTCTGTTTGCGTGTGCGACATGCAACATGCAACGTGCAACGTGAGGCGTGTTGTGTGTGTGTGACGTGCAATGTTTTATGTGTGTGATGTACGACGCGGGACGTGTTGTGTGTGTGACGTGCGATGTGCTCCGGGTGGGGTCTGTGTGTGTTTCTGCACAAGCTGATTGCGATGTCCCGGAGGCCAACAGCAAAGAGGGTTCGGCGTCAGCATTCTTGCCCTGCCCTCAGTCTGCCAACTGGCTTGGTTGACAACGGCTGGTGACCCAAGGAGCTGCTGAGAGACGCGGACCATCCCTCTGTCAGCAACTTCTTGAATCAGCTATTTCCACAGGTGTTTGAGGAACAAAAGGATGAGTTTTTACAGAAGCTAAAATCCCTGCAGCCCCAAAAATCCTCGGGGGTTTGCTCAGCAAGTGGGTTACTAGCAGAATGGTTGTGGGGTGAAGGCGGGGATAGGGAGGTGCTGAACCTGGGGGCAGAGGAGGGTGGCAGATTAAGGTGTTGCTCAGCCCAGCCCGCTGAGTCCAAGGACATAAGAGGGGACCAGCATTAAATTGCTGTTCGATCCAGCCCACTGAGTCCCGGGACACACCAGGGGTCAGCTTGCGAGTGCTGATGACCCAGTCCTCTCTGACATGCTATGTTCATGTGTGTGTGCCTGTGTGTCTGTTCATGTTCATCACATTTGGGGGCTGGAAGATCCCAGCCCTGGGGAACCGAGGTCCTGCAGGGTAGCTCCATTGGGAGGGAACTTGCAGAAGGAAGGAGTAGCGATCCATAGGAAAACACAAGTGACAAAAGCAGCACATTGACAGAATTGCAAAATCTCCCCCCACTAGAAGAGTAACCCTAACAAATGGGTGTACCCCAAGGTAAAGGGCAATTCTGGTAACAGCTCATTTGGGGCTTCTTTGGAAGGGGGATGGACATCATTCTTGGGACAAGTCACCTGCTATGGCAAAAAACACTTTAGCCCTGTGCGCCCTTCCAGACAAGTCTTATGTCCCAAATACTTTGGGTCTTCCGGGATAAGTCCCCGAATAATCAAGGATCTTGATCAAAAAGGTCGTCACGTCTAAAAAGGAAGAAAGATTGTCGTTGTGTAGACCATGAAACAAGCCCTGCAACTTTTGGACACGTATCCCGACAGTCCACAGGGTGCACGTCAAGGAACGTTCAAAGCGAGACGGGCGTTATTTTTGGGGAGACTAACCCCCATCGTGCTGACCAGGAGAAGGGGGAAGTGGGAGGCTGCAGCACCATCTAGTGGCCAAAGGAGAAATCGCCGGCTTCTGGTCCTGTGTGCACCCTTGGTTCGGTTCACATGCAAAGCTGTGTCACGCCACATTGGGAAAACGGGGTTCTGCTGCACGACATCATCCTCTGGAATGACTCAACCCGACAGGACACCTCCTACGATACACTGCTCCGAGTGACGCTCTCAAACAGGTCCCCACAGCTCCCCAGCCGCCCCCCACCGGGAGGCAGGTGTGAGAGGATTGTTCTCCCCAGCTGACAGAGGGAGAAACGAAGGCTGAGAAAGGCGAAGGGCCTTGTCTTCCATCACACAACCTGTCGGGATAGAGTTGGGAACAGGACCCGGGTGTCCTGACTTTCAAACGAACCATCAGTCTGGAGTTTCACACACTGAATGATCAGAATAAAGTCACCTGCAATGAGCTACAGACCAACAACCCCAAGGACTCGAAGGGACAAAGGCCAAGCTGGGGGAAAATTGTCCCACCTTAACCTCCTGTTTTCCGTGCCGAGAATTTGGCCAGCACCGGGCGGATCAGGCTGCCTAGGTACCAAACCTCTCTGGGGCTCTTCCCTTCTCCACAGGGACGTCTGTCTTCTCGCTCAATGAGCAGTGGGAAAGGAGAAAACTCCAGAGAGGCTCCACCTCGCGCTCACATACGAGACCCTGAATTCTCTCTCAGTCCTCAAGGAGACACCTCAGGAAGGAGACTCCCTGCAGCAAAGCCCCGGGGGTCTCTGAGATCCCCCTGCCCTGCAGCCTGTCCTCCCTGGCCGTTGTCGTGGACTCTCTGTGAGGTCACCGCCTCCCAACCTCCTTTCACCAATCAGCTGAGTGCTGCAAAAGGCCCTTGTGATGTCACTGCCACCCCCACCCCTGCCCTGCAGGGCTCATGTCCTGCCCCGAGCCGGCTCCTGTGCGTGTTTGAGCTGCTCCCCCTGGGTCACCCACACACACTCAGTGGTCGTGCAAGGGTTCACGCAGGCCACACGTGGAACCATCAGAGGATGCTCAATGTGCCGCACTCGGTTTTGCAGAGATTTGGAGACTTGAAGGCCAGAAGAGACTCTTAGATCATCTCATCTGCCCCCCTACACATCACAGGCCTCCTGCATGGCGCAGTCGCGAGTTTTGGACCAAAGCAGACTCGAGAAAGGCATCTCATCAAGGGATGGACTAAGCCCCACTTCCCTTGGGAGTCTGGAGAAAATTGATGCTGTGGGGGGCAGGGAATTGACCCCAAGGCCACAATTGACCCCAATTGACCCCAAGGTGTTTTTCTTTGTCTGAGGGATTGGAGCAAATGCGGTTGTATCTTAGAGCTTGGCTGTAGAGAACGGATCGTGTGATGTGGTCTGGATGAAAGCTGGAGGCATGTAGGTAAGTATAGCGGTCCAGGATAGGGTGGTATTTATGTGACCATCGCTTATTAACACTGTAGTGTCCAGGAAGTGGGTATCGTGTGTGGCCTCTCCTTCTGCCCCTCCACCCCCACCAACATGATACAGTTCTGCGGTGACCTGGAATCCTACTTTCCACGTCTCCGACTGAAGGAATTTTTCCAGCACACCTCTGAACAACACACTAAACCACAGAGACCTTCCTACCAACACGACAAAAAGAAGGATTCTGCGTGGAATCCTCCTGAAGGTTGAAACAGCAGACTGGACTCAAGTGCTTCACCCGACAAGCACGGACTGAAGTGGTGGAAAAGCAGCATCACTTGGCCCATAACCTCAGCCGTGCAGAACACAACACCGTCCACGGCCTCAGGAACAACTCTGACATCAGAATGGAAAAGGCTGACAAAGGAGGTGCTGTCGTCATCATGAATAGGTCGGAATATGAACAAGAGGCTGCTCGGCAGGTCTCCAACTCCACATTCTCCAGCCCATTCCCCTCTGATCCCACTCAGGTGACCAAGAGAAACTGCACCATCTGCTCAAGAAACTCCCTGAAAAAGCACAAGAACAAATCTGCACAGACCCGCCCCTGGAACCCCGACCAGGGGTCTTCTATCTGCTACCCAAGATCCATATACCGGGAAATCCTGGACGCCCCGTCATCTCAGGCATTGGCTCGGGGTGCTGGTCGCTCAGGGCCTGAGGAGAGAGTCGACACAGCCAGATACTCCTGCTGTCCGGATGCCAATGCCTGAGAGGATTTCATCGCAGTCTCTAACGAGGGGGTTCAGGCTCCAGAGCTCTGCTCTGTTTCCCCAGCCCTGTGCAGGGGGTTGTTTCCAGTTTCAGAAATGGGGCAATGTTCACACACTCCCAATGGGTCTTTGCATGAATCAGGCCCTAACCCAGGGGCAGGCAAACTTTGGCCTGATGCCGAATCGGGTTTCAGAAATTGTACGGAGGGACAGTTAGGGGAGGCTGTGCCTCCTCAAACAGCAAGACATGGCCCGGCCCCCGCCCCCATCTGACCCCCGCTTCTCGCCCCTGGACGGCCGCCCCGGGCCTCCGGCCCCATCCAACCCCTCTGTTCCCTGAGGGGCTCCAGATCCCCCTGCCCCTAACAGCCCCACACTCCCCCATCCAACCCCCCCCTCCTTCCTGTCTGCCACCCGGACCTTCTGCCCCATCCAACCACCCCTTCTCCCTGACCGCCCCGGGACCTCCTGCTGCCATTCAACCCCCTGTTCCCCGCCCTCTCACTGCCCTGACCCCATCCGCCCCCCAGCCCCTGACCCCCCCCCGAACTCCCCTGCCCTCTACCCCACCCCTCCCCTGCTCCCTGCCCCCTGACCGCGCTGCCTGGAGCCCCAGGACCAGCCGCCGGGCCGCACCGCACAGAGCCCCGGGGTCGGCCAGGCTCGTTGCCCCGCTGCCCGGAGCATGGGCCGGCGGCGCCGGGAGCGGAGGCTGCGGGGGGCGGGGGACGGCAGGGGCATGGCCGGGGGCTCTCCAGAACGGCTCAGAGCCCCCGGCCCCCCTTCTGCCTCCCCCGCTCCCCACATGTCGCAGCCACCCCACCCAGCTGAGACACCCCACCCCACAGACCCCTCCCCTCCCTACAGCCCCCCACAGCCATGCTGTGTCCCCCTGGGGGCTGCCATGGTGCTGCCCCTCCCAACCCAACTCAACAGCCGCAGCCATGCCATTGACCCAAGTCCCCGATCCAGGTCCCCTATAGCCTCTCCCTCCCCCACATCCCTGCCAGACCCAGTCCCCATCCCTACAACCCAATCGCCCCCTGTCCACAACCCCCCGTTCCTCCTCCCACAGCACCAATCCATCCCCTACCCTCCCACAGCTCCCACCACACAGACCCCTCCACCTCCCAGCTGGGCCCCTCCCCGCCCCCTGCCACCCCACCCACCCCCGTCAGACACCCCCCCCCCCGCTGGTGCACCAGGGTTTCCCCAGGACCCACCAACAGCTGTGAATGGTGTGGGGGAGAAGGTGTTGGTATTTGGTTGTGTATTGGGATTATGTGTACGTGCCGAGGCTTGTGGGGGCTTTGTGCTGGGGGAGAAGTTGATCCCTGATTTGGGGCCCCGGCTTCTCTGACTCAGGGTCCTATGAAGGGAGCCAGCCAGTCAGGCCGTGGCACAGGAGCCAGCAAACAGGGCTGTAAACAGGGGAGTCTGAGGGGGAGTTTGTCTTGTGGTGCTTGTTTGGGGTTTGTTGTTGCTGTGGGGGGTGGGGTTTGGGTGTTTCCCAGGTGAACAGGATTTAGGTGGGAAGGCGATGACAGACACAGAGGCAGCGGTGGGAGTGACTCATGTCGTGGAAGACACAATGGAGATGACTGGCTGTGGAAGCTGCCGTATGTCCATGATCCTGGAGGGGGGACCTGGTAAGAGTTTTGTCTGCATGAAATGCCGTCTGCTTGAGCTGATGGAGGAGAAGATCTGAGGTTTGGAGATGCAGGTGGAAAGTCTGGTTGAGTTTAGAAAGGGGTTTGAGCAGATGATGGAGCAAAGACATGAGGTATCTGAAGGGAAAAGCTCAGACTTGCAGATGGAAGCAGGACTGAGAAATTCTGAGGGGAGACTGCTGGGTGAGGGAAGTGGTCAGTGGAAGCATGTGACTACAAGAACCAGGCAGAGGAAACGACGGGCTCGTGAAGGAGAAATAGAGCTCAGGAATAGGTTTTGAGAGTTGGAAAATGAAGAAGGGGCTCAACAGGTAGTCACTGAAGGTGGAGGGGCAAGGAGGAAGAGAAGAGTGGCTAGTCCTATAGGAAAAGGGGAAGAGTCAATGGAGACTACACCAAATATGAGCCCCAGGAGGATACAGGATGGGTAGAAAAGGATTACAAGGGAGAATAGGAATGGAAAGAACTTGCAGCCAGAGGGAACAGGGGATAGACTGGAGAACAGCATCGTCACCAGGGAAAGGCAGGGCTACGTGATTGGGGACTCTTTACTGAGAAGACTAGACAGGCCTGTAACCAGAGCTGATCCAGAGAATAGAAGGGTGTGCTGTCTTCCAGGTGCTAAGATACGGGATGTAGATCTGAGGTTGAAAAGGATCCTAAAGGGAACGGGAAAGAATCCCCTAATTATCCTTCATGTGGGAACAAATGATACAGCTAGATTCTCACTGGAAAGGATTAAGGGAGACTGTGCTAGGCTGGGGAAGACGCTTAAGGAAATCGAGGCTCAGGTGATCTGTAGTGGGATATTGCCTGTTCCTGGAGAAGGGCAACAAAGGCGTGACAAGATTATGACTGTCAACAGATGGCTCAGGCAGTGGTGCTAGAAGGAGGGCTTTGGGATGTATGGCCACTGGGAGGCATTCATGGACAGAGGACAGTTCTCTCAGGATGGACTTCATCTGAGTAGGGAAAGAAATAGACTTCTAGGATGGAGGCTGGCACAACTGATTAAGAGAGCTTTAAACTAGGAATCTGGGGGAGATGGTTGGTTAGGGGATGTCCAGGTAATCTCCATGCCGGATTTTAGCCTTGAGAGGGAAGAAAACAAAGTAAGAAAGGATACAGCCATGGGTAGGGGAATGGCTGTAAGGAGGAAGGCAGTGTGGATACCAGTCTAATAGGTTCTACTGGCTGTAGAATGACCATGCCTCATTGGGTAAAGAAGGTGAGGGAGGCCAAACCAACAAAAATGAAGATGTTTGTACACTAATGCGAGGAGCCTTGGTAACAAAATGGAGGAACTAGAGGTACTGGTGCAGGAAGTGAAACCAGATATTCTCAGGATAACAGAAACAGGGTGGAATAGTCGTCATGACTGGACTACGGGTATTGAAGGGTATGTGCTGTTTAGGAAAGACTGAAATAAAGGTAAAGGTGGTGGAGTAGCATTGTCTATCAATGAGGAGGTAGAATGTAAAGAAATCAGCGATGGAATGGAGAAGACAGAGTCCGTCTGGGCAAAAATGACGCTGGGGAAGAGAACTACTCGAGACTCCTCTGGGATAGTACTTGGAGTCTGCTAGAGACCACCGGGATCTAATGTGGATATGGATCGAGCCCTCTTTAATGTTTTTAATGAAGTAAATACGAATGGAAACTGCGTGATCATGGGAGATGTTAACTTCCCAGATCTAGATTGGAGGACGAGTGCTAGTAATAATAATCGGGCTCAGATGTTCCTAGATGCGATAGCTGATGGATTCCTTCAACAAGTAGTTGCTGAACCGACAAGAGGGGGTGCCATTCTAGATTTGGTTTGGGTGAGAAGTGAGGACCTCCTAGAAGAAATGGTTGTAGGGGACAATCTTGGTTCGAGCAATCATGAGCTAATTCAGTTCAAACTGAACGGAAGGATCACCAAAAAATAAATCTGCAACTAGGGTTTTTCATTTCAAAAGGGCTGACTGAAAAATTAAGGAAATGAGTTAGGCAAGTGGATTGGACTGAAGAACTTTAGGGATCTAAAGGCAGAGGAGGCCTGGGATTACTTTACATCAAAGCTGCAGAAGCTATCAGAAGCCTGCATCCCAAGAAAGGGGGGAAGATTCACAGGCAGGAGTTGTAGACCAAGCTGGATGAGCAAGCATCTCGGAGAGCTGATTAAGAAAAAGGAGAAAGCATACAGGGAGTGGAAAATGGGAGGGATCAGCAAGGAAAGCTACCTTCTTGAGGTCAGAACATGAAGGGATAAAGTGAGAAGGACCTTGCAAAGAGAATTAAAACCAATCGTAAAAGGTTCTATCACCATGTCAATAAGAAGAAAACCAAGAAAGAAGAAGTGGGACCGCTCAGCACTGAGGATGGAGTGGAGGTCAAGGATAATCTGGGCATGGCCCAATATCGAAACAAATACTTTGCCTCAGTCTTTAAAAAGGCTAATGAGGATCTTAGGGATAATGGTAGCATGACAAATGGGAAGGAGGAGATGGAGGTAGATATTACCATATCTGAGGTAGAAGGGAAACTCAAACAGCTCAATGGGACTAAATCGGGGGGCCCAGATAATCTTCATCCAAGAATATTAAAGGAACTGGCACATGAAATTGCAAGCCCATTAGCAAGAATTTGTAATGAATCTGTCGACTCAGGGGTTGTACGGTTTGATTGGAGAATTACAAACATAGTTGCTATTTTTAAGGGGGGGGGGGGGAGTGATCCGGGTAACTACAGGCCTGTTAGTTCGACATCTATAGTATGCAAGGACTTGGAAAAAATTTTGAAGGAGAAAGTAGTTAAGGACATTGAGGTCAATGGTAAATGGGACAAAATACAAGATGGTTTTACAAAAGGTAGATCATGCCAAACCAACCTGATCTCCTTCTTTGAGAAAATAACAGATTTTTTAGACAAAGGAAATGCAGTGGATCTAATTGACCAAGATTTCAGGAAGACGTTTGATATGGTGCCACATGGGGAATTATTAGTTAAACTGGCAAAGATGGGGATCAATATGAAAATTGAAAGATGGATAGGGAAATGGTTAACAGGGAGATTATAGCGGGTCCTGCTGAAAGGTGAACTGTCAGGCAGGAGGGAGGTTACCAGTGGAGTTCCTCAGGGATCAATCTTTGGGACCCATCTTATTTCATCTCCCTCCCTCAGCTCAGTTATGGCCTGAATTGCCCCTTCTCCCGGCAGAGCCAGAGGATTGGAAGCAGCAACCTCAGACCCCTGTGTGGCTCGCAGGAATGAACACAAACACGCCCTTGTAGCTGGACAGATGGTTAGTTTTACCCCTGGGATACGACAAGGCTAAAGAGAAGGGTGATGGCCCCACATCTAAGGAATGAAACACAACACAGTCATCATCGTTACGCCCGTCCTTGCCCCTTTATACTTCTACTGTCTCGCTCCCGCCACCCTCGCCCTCTGTGGGTTCAGGGAGAGCCACACTCAGTGCTTCCGACACACACAGACTCACACACATCTTGCAAGGAAAACCTCACCACGGAGCCACATGCACCTGTTGCTTCCCTGCCCCCCTGCTCTCCAGAATCCAATCCCAAGGAAAGCTTGTCGGGCCCAGAGCTGGCAGGGCGCCCGGTGCTGGAGTATTGAAGCTACCGTGACGGCACTCAGAGGAAAGATGCGGAGAGAGTGCAAGTTAAGAATTGGCCGGTCAGGTTTCCAGTCCCCTCACAGGTCATTCCCTCACTCAAGCAAAGGGGCACATCTCAAGTCTCAGCTGGCTCAGTCGAGCTGCATCGTTCTTGTTTCCACTCAGTCAGGTTTGAGGCCTGTTTCGCACCCTGTCTTTGAGAAGACAGTCAGAAACTACTCTCTGATTTAGCCAATGCAGGAGGACGTGTTATCACTCCTGCCCCAACTCAGACAGACAAAGAGAGAAATGTTCTCGCTTTGAGGGTGGGACTCCCTGCCCTTGGCCAAAGACGAGCACCTCTCTTTGACCTTGGTCGCTCCTTCAGCTTTTCTTTCAGCAGGGAGCCCGAGAGCTCAGGTGCTGGAGCGCTGCGTTGGTCAGTGAAGCTCGGTGAGCTCCAATGTCACTCGGCTCTTCTACCAGCAAGTCAAAACACAGGCAGGATTTCCTCGTTTGACAATACTGGGGTTGTCTGAGGGTCTGTCCACGCTGCACACTGAGCCTGTCTCTATGCGGCTTGGGCTTGCTGACTTGTGTTGCCAAGCCGGTGTTTGAGCATCCAGACTGCAGGGGAAACTCAGGCCTCACACTGTGTCTATCTGTCAAGGTTCCTTCCCCACTCTGAACGCTGGGTACAGATGTGGGGACCTGCATGAAAACCTCCTCAGCTTACTTTTACCAGCTTAGGTTAAAACGTCCCCAAGGTACAAACTATTTTACCTTTTGCCCTTGGACTTTCGCTGCTACCACCAAAAGTCTAACCGGGTTTTTTATTAGGAAAGAGCTGTTTGGAAACGTCTTTCCCCCCAAAATTCTCACCAAAACATTGCTCCCCCGTTCCTGGGGAAGGTTTGGTAAAAATCCTCATCCATTTGCATAGGTGACCACAGACCCACACCCTTGGATCTTAAGAACAATAAAAAAAAACATTCAGTTTCTTAAAAGAAGAATTTTAATCGAAGAAAAAGTAAAAAGAATCACCTCTGTCAACTCAGGATGGTAAGTACCTTACAGGGTAGTTAGATTCAAAACACCGAGAATCCCTCTAGGCAAAACCTTAAGTTACAAAAAGACACACAGACAGGAATATCCATTCCATTCAGCGCAGCTTATTTTCTCACCCATTTAAAGGAATCAGAATCTAACGCATATCTAGCTTGATTACTTACTAAGTTCTAAGACGCCATTCCTGTTCTGTCCCCGGCAAAAGCATCACACAGACAGACACAGACCCTTTGTTTCTCCCTCCCGCCAGCTTTTGAAGTATCTTGTTTCCTCATTGGTCATTTTGGTCAGGTGCCAGCGAGGTTCTCCTAGCTTCTTAACCCTTTACAGGTGAGAGGATTTTTCCTCTGGCCAGGAGGGATTTAAAGGTGGTTAGCCTTCCCTTTCTATTTATGACTCTATCCTACCGCAGTAAGTTGTCCTAAGTTACGCTGCTCCTGCTGCATGAATAACAGAACTGGATTTGGTCGACTTACTTTGGTAAGCTTTGGTCGACTTACTGCTGTGTCTACACTGGGCTGGGTTGACAGGAGACGCTCTTCGGTCGACTTCCCTTCCTCCTGCCGTTCCCGGCGCAGTCCCAACGGCGACCGGAGAGCGCTCTGCTGTCAATTTAGTGGGTCTTCACTCGACCCCCACGACATCGACCCCCACTGGATCCACTGCAGCAAACAGAGCCTCCCAAACGTGCTGCCCCATCCACATGGCACGACTTAGACCCGAGTGGGAAATTCAGCTCCTGTGGGGTGTGTCACCCTCATCCGCTGAAGGTGCTCCCCGAGTCTCCAGGGATTCCTGCCCTAACTGGTCTCCAGCCGGTTTGTGTCCATACGCTCCCCGCGGGGAGGCTGTGAGTGGCCTGGTTACAAGCACTGGTTGCTCAGGCCTGGCAGGGAAGGGAAGCTCCGGGCAGCATTGACAGTCTGGAGATCCCTCCGGGGAAGCACAGGCGGTGGGTGGAACAGGCGGGGAGGCGAAGCTGCGGGGTCCTGCGGACGCCCTGAAACCAGCTCACAGACCCCCGGGGGTCACGCTGCCCTACACGCTGTTGCAGTAATGTTTGTACAAGGTGTGACGCTGAAAGAGCAGCTTGTGTCAGAGTGTATTCAGGCCAACGGATGTGTGTGTTAGTAGAGATCGAAGCGACTGTTAAATGTTCAACTGTATTGGGTGTTTAAACCTCCTGAAAACTCGTGGAATGTTGTTTGCACTGTTTTCACTTCTCTGTGTCCTGTTACGCTGTGATAGCAAAGAGTTGCCTTGTGTAGACCCCTGTCACTAAATAAGCCCTCAAAGGAGAATGAAGGTGTGTGGGATGCAAGTGAAGAAAAGGTTCATTTCCAAAGAAGGGGTGGTAAGAAGCAGGATTCCTGGGTGGGGGGCAGGAGGGTGTGGTTTGCACTGTTGTTGCCCAGGGTGGGAATGGGGAACTGGGCTCTGGCTTAAAGCGGTGTCAGGCTTCGAGGGGCTGGGTTCAGAGCTGGAGGTGAGGGTTGGGGTGAGGGTTGGGCTACAGTTTTGGTTCAGGGGTTTCGAGTTGGGGGGCAGGTTATGGGGTCAGGGTTCCAGTTGGGTTCCGGGTAGGGGGTGCGGTTTAGATTTTGGGGGAGGGTTTGGCCAGCAGCAGCATAGAAGTGCGGGTGGCAATGGGGTGCAGCCAATAGTGATAAGTCGGGGGTCTTTTAGGTCGTTTTAGTGTCAGTAGCACCCTGGGGAGGGGGGAGGGTCATGTTTACGACAGGGGGCTAAAGTGTTGGGGAAGGGGGCGGCAAGTTGACCCATCCCACTTCGCACTTCCCACACGGACATGCACAATATGTCGAAGGCGCGGACGCACACACGACACACACACACGATGACACAAAACGGCACACAACACAACACACAAAAATACACACGATACAAACACACAACACGACACGGAAAGCATCACACACAAAACATCACACACATGACCCACAACATGTCACACACACACACACACTCAACACAACACGACCCACAACATATCACACTCAACACAACACGACCCACAACATGTAACACACACACACTCAACACAACACGACCCACAACACGTCACACTCACACACTCAACACGACCCACAACATGTCTCACACTCAACATGACCCACAACACGTCTCACAACACATCTCACACACACTCAACGACACACAGCATGTTGTATGTACGTCGCACACACACAACATCACACACATAGTTTGACGCATGTCGCACGTATCACATCATGCACATGTCGCACTACTCACATGCCCATGCACAACACGTCGCACGCACGCACACACTACATGTCACAGACACGATGCACACAACACGACACATGACACAAAATGGCACATGACAGTGAGACACATACGACACTGAGACACACACACATGACACTGACACGTTGCACGTGGAACACACAGCACGTCGCACGTCACACTTTACATGTCACACGCACAACACGTAGCACACAGCACGTCGAGCGTTGCTCGTGCATCACAGGTCGCAAGTTGTAGACCTCACGTTGCATGTTATACACACAACACATCGCACACAGCCTGTCGCCCGTTGTAGACAGCGCGTCGCATGTCGCACACACAACACAGTGCGCGTTGCAGGCACGTTGTGCATAGCGCATCGCACGTAAACAGCACGTCAGGCGTACACTGCACGTCACACGCGCACAACACGTCGCACAACCGGTCACACACACACACAAATCACACACAACACTGACACACAACACGTCACACACCACAAAAACACTCATAACAACACACACACAACCACGTCTCACACACACACACACGACACCACATGACACACATCTCACACACCTCTCACATACGCCGACACACACACACACAACACACGCCCCCCCACACACACACGACACATGATGTCGCACACACATGATGTCTCTCACATGCCCACATACGACGTCTCTCACACACCAACACACAAACACGACGTTTCTCACATGCCGACACACACATGCACGCCGACACACGACGTCTCTCACACACGACACCGACACACACGACACATGACGACTGACACACACACACGACACACAACGTCTCACACACACACACACACGACGACTGACACACACACAACACACGGCATCTCACACACACACACGGCACACGACGTCTCAGACACATGACACTGACACACACAACACACGACGACTGACACACGACTTCTCACACAAACACACGACATCTCTCACATACGCCGACACACGTCCACACAACACACACACAACACACGCCCACACACCACACTCGGCACGACACATGCCCAGGACCACACAACACACACACACACTCACCGACACCTGCCGACACACACACCAGCCGACACACGACGTCTCACACACACAGAGACGACAAACACACCGACACACACGATGTCTCACACGCCCACGACACCGACACCGAGACACACGACGTCTCACACACACAAACATGTCTCTCACACACGTCGACACACATTCACACACAGACAGCACACGACGCCTCTCACACACACACGACACACGACGTCTCACACGCCCACGACACGACACCGACATGTCACACGACACACAAGACGGCAGAGGACACGACACCGAAATCCCACCCCGGAGACGACCCCCCGTGGGGGCGAGAGCGGAGCGGGGACGGTCGGGGGAACTCGGTCTCTGGGCGGCGCGTGGGGCCGGTGTGGGCGGGAGGGAAGAGGGCGGCAGGGCCGAGGGCGAGATTCCCAGCCCCCGTCGAGCGCTGGGGAGCGAGGGCTCCGGCTCGGCTCTCGCAGCGGCTCTGGCGAGGAATGGTGCCGGAGCTCTCGCCGGAGGGGAACGCGGCCGGAGGGGCCTGAGCCGCGTGGGCCTCTTTCCAAGGAGGCAGAACCAGGCCTCCGCTCTCTGCCCGCTGCAGACCCGGCTGCCAGGTCGGCGCTTCCAGTTCCTCGTCCGCACTCGCCGGCTTCTCGTGTGTTCGCCAACTCGCTCTCTCCTCTGCTCTCCTGGTGCCGTCTCCCTTTGTAGGACACGGGTAGGTGTGCATTCCCACAGGTGAGGTCTCGGGAGCCATGGAGAAGTCGGAGCGGAGGAAAATCATGCAGGGCAGTAGAAAGGCTGCTGAAAGTACCTGAAGAGACAAAGGAAACGAGAAGGGGGAAGTCCAGACTAAGACAGGAGTCTAGTCTGTAAAGAGAAACAACGGGAAGTCTAAGCTACAGAAACTCTTCAAGTTGCCAAAAGACATTTAGGATGGGAAATGACTTCTTGAATCCAGTCTCTTTAAGGTCTTAGGCTTAGTATGTGTGTGTATTTGTATTTGCTTAGTAATCTGCCTTCTTCTGTTTGCTATCCCTTATAATCACTGAAAATCTGCCTTTTCTAGTGAAACTATTTTTTGTTTATTATTATTTTTATTAAACTCAGTTTGTGCAACGGGTGCTCCGTGAGGAAATGATTTGTGTGTTACTCCAAGGGGCCGCCCGGTGTCACTGTTGCTCCATGAGGGAAATGCTTTGAGCATGACCTGAATTGGCCACACACATCACTGTTGGGCCAGGAGGGAAATGATTTGTGCATTTCACTGACTGGCCACCCGGTGTCACTGTTGCTCCGTTGAGGAAATTATTTGTGCATTACCCTGAGTGGCCACCGAGTGTCACTGTTGCTCCATGAGGGAAATGCTTTGTGCAGTACCTGGATTAGCCGCCCGGTGTCACTGTTGCTCCACGAGGGAAATGGTTGGTGCATTACCCTGAGTGGTGTGAAGGAAAAGTTAGCCTGGGTGACTCCATTTTGGTTTGGGGCCCACCATTGTCTAAAAGCAAGCACATCACGCACCAGGAGGGTGTTTCTTAGATACTGCATTCCTGTGAAAATCCTCCGCCGCCCCCGCCCTTGTCTCCAGCCTGTTTTATCTCCCGGTTTCTGTTCTTTGTCTGTTCCTAACTCCCTGCCTCCTGGCCTTGCTGTGGGCCTCCCATCCTGATAAGAAAAGTTCCTGGTGCATTGCTTTAGGACCATGTAATGTAGCTGAAGTCACGGTCTAGCACGGGGAATGTCCCTAGCCGGGATAGGTGGTAGCTAAGGGAAGGGTTTGTCTCTTGGCTAAGGTTTCCGATGCACGAGGGCAACGTGTCTTGCTAAAAGGTCTATAATCTCTGTATAACCTGCCTGCGGGGTCCCCTCCTGATGAGCAGGGGGGCACCACGCTCGAGCGTAATAAACTTAGTATTTTGGGGAACCTGCCGTTGTGGACTTCGTTCGTGTGCCTGAGCCTAGACTCGAACTGTGCGGGACCAATCGGGTAGAATTCGCAGCAGTTCCTGTGCGTGACCTGTCGGGTATAATTCGTAGCAGTGGCCACCCACTGTCACTGTTGCTCTGTGCGGGAAATGGTTTGTGCATGACCTGAATTGGCCACACACATCACTGTTGCTCCTGGAGGGAGGGTGGGGGGGAGATGGTTTGTGTGTTACTCCTGAGTGGCCACGTTGTGTCACTCTTCCTCCGTGAGGGGAATGCTTTGTGTCTTACCCTGTGTGGCCACCCAAGACAACACACACATCACACACAAAACATCACACACACAAAACACGACAGACGACATTCACACACAACACAACACCAACACTCACAGAGAGAACACGTCACACATACAGAAACACGTCTCTCACACACACACACAACACAGGACACCGACACACACAAACAACATGACAAACAAATAAAATGACACACAAAACAGCACACAACACAACACACAAAAATCACACACAACACACGACACCGACACATACACACACACACACGAGACAAGGCACAAAACGGCAGACAACGTGACACAGAAATCACACACAACACCGACACCCACACACAATACGACACACAACACCTCACATGACACACAAAACGGCACATGTGACACACACACACAACACGATGCACAAAACTTCGCACACAAAATATCACACACCCACACACAACACGACACACACACAAACACGACCCACGACACCGACACACGACACACAAAACGGCACACGACACGAGACACAAAAATCTTACACAACACATGACACCGACACACACAACATGCACACAAAACGTCACACAACACGGCACACACCGTCACATGCACACAACACAGCATACAATATGGCACACACACACTCAACATGGACCACAACATGCACACATAAACACGTCTCACACACACAAAACGACACACAAGTCACACACACAACACGTCACACGACACATGCAACACGACACACACAACACGTCACACGGCAGAAGGTTTCATCGAGGAGGAGGATGTCCCGGGGTCCCCGGGCGATGCTCTGGGACTGCTCCCCAGGAAGCCAGGCAGGACTCTGGGGAAGTCTCCTCTCGGGGAGCAGCCTGTCTGCAGGACACACAGCTCCCCCGGCTCCACCTTCCTGGCTCTGACCTCAGAGCCTTCAGCCTCCTCTGCCCCTCCCTGCGCTTCCCACAGCCAGTCCGCCCAGGCGGGGTCCTGGGGGGGCAGAGGGTCCTGCCCCCCAACTCCGCAGTCAGACGGGCTCTCAGCCAGCCAGGAAAACAGAGGTTTATTAGACGACAGGGACATGGTCTAACACAGAGCTTGTAGGTGCAGAGAACAGGACCCCTCAGCCGAGTCCATTGGGGGGGGGGGCAGTGAGCCAGACAACCCCGTCTGCCCTTCACTCCATGTCTCCAGCCAGCCCCCAACTGAAACTCCCCCCAGCCCCTCCTCCTCTGGGCTTTGTCCCTGTCCTCGGCCAGGAGGGCACCCGATTCCTTTGTTCTCCAACCCTTTAGCTCTCACCTTGCAGGGGGGAAGGGCCCAGGGCATCAGGTGCCAGGAAAGAGGGTGTCGGCCATTCTCTGTGTCCAGACCCCTGCACACACCTGCCCTCCAGAGCTCTGCAACGATCATACACCCTTACCCCACCCCCTAGATCCTTAAGAACTGCATAGGGGAAACTGAGGCACCCCCACACAATTCAGAGGAAACATGAAGTCCCGCTTCATCACAGATGACTCCAGGAGGTGAGTTCCTTGCTATCCTACCATGTTTTTCTCTGTCTCTCCTCTAGTATGTTGGCCATCACACACACTCTGTCTCTGTCTCTGTCTCCTCTCCTTCCTGGTGCCAACGATGACCAGGCCCTGGGTGCCTGGGCCCCAGTTCCCCGCCTGTGCTCCATCTCTTCCTGTATCTGCCTCGCCCCTTCTCCCAGCCCACACTGCCCACCACTGCCTGGATGATTTCCCCCTCTCCTCCATTGCACCCCCTCTGTGGGGTCCCTGCCACTCACCGTCTGCCTCCTCTCCTCCACCCCCTCCCCCGCTTCCCCACGGGTCACTCTGGGGCCGGTTTTCTTCACCATCTTTGTGCATGATCTGGAGGATGAGATGGATTGCACCCTCAGCAAGTTCGCAGATGACACTAAGCTGGGCGGAGAGGGAGATACACTGGAGGGTCGGGATAGGGTTCAGAGTGACCCAGACCAATTAGAGGATTGGGCCAAAAGAAATCTGATGAGGTTCAGCAAGGACAAGTGCTGAGCCCTGCACTTAGGAGAGAAGAATCCCATGCACTGCCCCAAGTATGTGAATCCCATGCACCGCCCCGAACTGACCCTCCCGGAGCATCCTCAATTCCATGAAACAGCTGTTCTGGGGTGGGCAGGAAGTGCTGGGAAGGAGGGTGGGGAGTTGCTCAGTGGGGGTGTGTCTCTCTGGGTGGGGTCTGTGTGTGTTTATGCACAAGCTGATTGTGATGTCACGGAGGCCAACAGCAAAGAGTGTTGGGCGTCAGCGTTCTTGCCCTGCCGTCAGTCTGCCAACTGGCTTGGTTGACAACGGCTGGTGACCCAAGGAGCTGCTGAGAGACGCGGACCATCCCTCTGTCAGCAACTTCTTGAATCAGCTATTTCCACAGGTGTTTGAGGAACAAAAGGATGAGTTTTTACAGAAGGTAATTCCCAGATTCTTTCCCTGCTCATTAGATCGCACACGACAGGTCGGCGCCTCCTTCTCCTCGGGACGGGTGGGGGTGGGTGTGGCAACAGGCAGGTCTCAGCGTTCCCTTTTGATTTGAAAGTGGCCATCTCTCAGGTCTCCTCCTGCTTCAGCCGGTCAGGTTCTTTGGAGGCAGATTTAGATGATTTTATCTTTCAGCAGACTAGTCGGGGGGAATTTCCAGGGATAGAACCAAAAGGGAAGAAAACAAAACTCGTGTAGAATTTAGATTGAGATCTCCATCAATCGTCTTTCCCTTGGAGTTGCCCCTAATGCCCTCCTTGCCTTCAAGTTGGGAATAGAAACCCTTTGTCTCCTGTCATGACGGCCAAAGAAATGTGTATTGAGAGAATATCGATCTCAGAATTCACATGATTGAAATGCACATAAATGAGCTCAAATAATGCAGAAGAAATTAATCTTAAGATACTGAAAGTGATACAGCTCCACTCCCATCCCCTGGCTGTCATCTTGGTAGCTCTCTCAGAAAGAATCTCATGGCGATAGATCTCAAAACTCTCTACAAATTCTACTCTACCCCCTTGGGCTAGAGAAAAGAGATGTGTCGATCCCCCCCGCCCCGCAATTCCTTTCCAGGAAAGGGGTTTCAATCAACTGTCGCCTACATTTGTCATGGGTCTCGCTGTGATTTCTTTGTCCTTGTTTTGGAGGCCTAACTTCTGACTGGATGTTGGAAATAATATGGGTCATTCTTCATTTCAAGTTGACTGATTCTTTCCCCCATGCTAATACATTCCAGATTTTCAAATAGTTGAGAAGAAGTCAACATATTTGCAGCTGCTAATTCATCCTTCCAGACCCTCAAACCCTTGAGATGACAATCTTTTCTTCCTTTTCCTGGCTTCTCTGGGAACAGAGCTTTCTTGGTTTGCAGCTTGGCCCGATCTGTTCCCAGAGTCCCAACATTCTGTGCACAAAGGAGTGGGGTTAAGAAGGAAGCATTTTTGCAACTAGGCCCAGGCAAAGAACATAGAAACTGACCTTTTGCTCTTTCTATCCCTAGCCTCTGTTTGCCAGGTGCCAGGAATGAGCAACAGGAATGGATCGCTTGATGATTCCCTATTCATTCCTTCTGGGGCACTCAGCACTGGCTACTGTCATAAGACAGCGTACTGGGCTAAATGGACCTTTGGTGTGACCCAGTCTGGGCGGTCTTGTGTTGCTTACCTTCTTGGTTGCAGCAACCAGTCCTGGCTATTAGAGGAGCAGATGGCTTCAAAAGCCCACTCTCGTGGATCTGGGAATCCTGGGCAAACTAATTCCCTTCCTTTCGAGAAGGACAGAAAAACCCATTTCCTCCTTCTTTCTATTCCAGGCTTCGTTCCTTTTTCCAAAGACTTGCCTCTCGGGAGCACAGAGAGATCCACGTGCACAAAGTGCTCGTCCAACCTGCAGCCATTGAGGCATGCTCTGGCCTCAGCCCCCAAGAACAGGCCTTGCCAGAGAAGCCCCAAGGAAGAAAATGCTCATGGACCATCATGAAAAGACTCTGTGTCTGTTGCCAATCCCACAACTCGATGGCAGAGAGCAGTGAGGAGAGAACAGCTTCCTCTCCAAGAAGGTGGACGCACTTGTCCCTGAAGAAGAAAGCAGCGGAGACCCAGGTGGAGGCAGAGGAGGTGAAGCTGCAGGAGACAACACACAAAGTCAAAGCGGATCTTACAGGTGAGATGGTTCAATCCACATGGTTCACGAGGAGCATGTGAGGAACACTCACACCAGTCACTTGACAAGCCTCGACATTAGGGCCATCTCATGGGACAGTGATGGGTACCTCCGGCTCTGGAATCCATTTAGAGGGTGGCAGAGGTCCATGGCTGAGGTGGGGAGGGCTGACAATGTCAGGTCACCCCCCTCTGGGGGTCTGGCACGGTGGGGTGGGGACTACTAACATTGTTCCAGGCTGGAAGGAAAAGAGAGAGGCTGGACGTTGGAGGAAATCCTTTCTTTTCTCCTGGATTGGGTCCCTTTCCTCAGGAAAATGCTCCAGAGGTCTCAGCAGGTCACAGCTGGGAACCGTACCAGAGCTGAGTCATTCCTTCTTGGGGGGTTCAATGCAAAAGGAGGACAGGTGCCCATCACTGACAGGAAAGAGGTACAAGGGGAGGGGAAGAGTAGACGATCCCATTGAAAAGAAACTGGCCCCGAGGGAAGAGGAAGCCTCGTGTGGTCAAAGCCCCCAGCTAGGAGTCAGGAGAGCGGAGTTCTCTGCTGAGCTCTCCCAACAACCTTCAGTCTGACCCTGGGCAATTCGCTTCAGGGCTCTGGGCCCAACTTCCATCCTCTGTAAACAAAATGTAAAGAATGTTTCTTTCTGCTGCAGGGACGAAGAAGGAGCCGTCTGACACGAAGGGGAAGTGGGAAAAAGGAAGCCCAGAAGAGCAGGAAGAAGAGCGCACTCCCAGCCCCTCATTAACAAGCAGCTCCCATATGACGATGGTAATGATGCTGTGTGGCCGTGCTCATGGAAAGCATCCCTTGCTGTGTGTAGGAATATGTACCAGGGGCTGAAAAGAAACACTCGTCAAGGATGATCAACTCCAGCCAGTCTTTATCTGGGTCGCTTGAATGAGGCCCGCTTTGACAAAGGGGTTTAGGCACCTAAAGAAGTCCAGAGGTGTTTTGTGGGACTGGCAGAAGTGCCTGACTCAGGTGCCCGATTCTGACGCTCTTTCCATGGCACACAGGCACGACTGAAAATCAGACCAGGCCCATCCCTGCCCTGGTCGGGGGAACCCACATATCTCCTGGCTGTGGGGTTCTGGCCCATCTCGTGGCACCAGGACCACTTTGAGACACAGAGAAAAGGAGTCTGCTCTAGAGCCTTAGCTAACAGCCTCTTGGCTTTTCGCTCCTGTGGTCGAGGCTCCTGCACTAAGCTCCAGAGGTCCCAGGTTTCCTACCGCCTGCCAACATCTGGGCTCTGTCCGAGTTACAAAAGCCTCTAGACACCTTTGTAACTCTTCCTCTTCGGGACAGAGCACCCTGCAGCACATACAAAAGGCTGCAATTCTGGGAGCTTCTGACCCGCCGGGGGTCTGGAGTATGGAGGCGAGTGTGCCACTCCGCCGTGCTCTACTGCATCCTAGGATATCAGGGTTGGAAGGGACCTCAAGAGGTCATCCAGTCCACTCCCTTGCTCAAAGCAGGACCAAACCCCAATTTTTACCCAAGATCTCGAAATGGCCCCCTCAAGGATTGAACTCACAACCCCGGGTTTAGCAAATGCTCAAACCACTGAGCTACCCCTCAGCTGTTGGCAACCAGGACAGACGGTGCTAATCCAGCGCCATGCAGGCCAGCTGCAGTAATCCCCAGGGGGTGCCCTGAGACCCCAGGGCAAAGGCCTCCAGCACCCCAGGCCCTGGGTTGAGGTGACCCTGGAACCAGGCCCCCTGGAGTAACATTGTGCCCAGTGAGTTCTCACCCCCAGGGCTCTGGCCCCGGAGGCCCAGGCTTTGGGCTTCTCTTCAGCCAGGCAAACTTGCTTCTTCAGTCTCAGTTACTTTCTGTCCTGACGGCGATTCCTGCCTGTTTTCTGGCAGCCCCACAGGCTGCTAGGTGGGGAAGGAAGAGGGCGTTTCCGTTTGGGCCCTATTCTCAGTCCCTTCCTCGCAGACACTGTGGGCTGCAAGAGTTGCTGAGCCAATCTCCTCAGGCGCTCGGGGTGGGATGGGACATGGGGCAGATTCTCCAGTGACCCCTCGGCGACACTCAAGGAGCAACTCGAATGGGCTTTGCAGGACATTGAGGCTTTCTCAGCAAAAGCGGGGTTTCCTGCGAGGAGGGGCTAGCGAGGGAGGAAACGGGGTGGCCCTTGGGGTCCCAGCACTGCCCGAGATGCTCCCGTCTCTTCTCAGGGGAGGGGGCCAGAGAGGGGACAAAAGGCTAAGGAAACCTTAGCACCTGGGGAGGCTTTTGAAGAAAAGGGCTCAGCCGGAGTCTCCACGCTCTCTCAGCACTGCCAGCCTCCCCCGGGGACAGACTGTTCCGGGCAGCTGCCCGAGGGAAATACTCAATCCCAACAGGCTTTGTCCCTGTTCTTTGCAGACCCCCAGGGAGCACCCTTCCTCAGCCCCGCTCCATGCCCTGCTGATGGCAGCCGTGAAGGGTCTGACAACACCCACCCTGCAGAGATTTAGAGCCGCAGAGGAAGAGCTGCGGGCCATCGTATCTCTCCACGGAGACAAGATGGAGAGAGTAAGAGACTCCCGCAATGGGGCAGGGGGATGCTGCGCAGAGAGGGGGATGGGAGAAGTTCCTCTCCTCGGAAACCATTCCTGGGACACTGGCATGGGATTGGAAGGTTGGCTCAGCCCCTTGCCATTCATCGCTTGGCCACGGGGATAGGCGACATTCAAGCCCTTCTCCAAAGACCGCCTGCACGTGGCGCGGAAGTGCAGACTTAGTCCCTTCCTGGGCTTTGGCTTTCCTGGAAACGCTGAGACTAATCCATGAACAGAATCCTCAGCCTGAACTTCCTCCCCAACCTGCCTGTTCCTAGGGTTTCCTGCAGGTCATCCCTGTCTCTGCCCGAGTTCCTTCTTTCCAACAGGTCCCAGCGGGAAGTTAACAAATGGCCCCTCAATCAGCAGATTGATTTGTGCAGGGCTCTAACTCCTGCTAGCAGAACAGGTCAACAGAATCCAGCCACCCACCTTGGAGCTTCTGCTCCTTGTTCGAGAGAGGAAAGAGCAATGACCAATTCCTCACGGAAGAGTCCTAGGGGGTGGCTTGTCCCTTTAGGGTCTGTCTCCCTGTGTTGCAAACTCTGCAGCAGGAGCCTGAAAGCCTGGCCCTATGGACTTGGGCTCCCAGGGCTGGCACTGAGGGGCCAAAACAGCAATGCAGACTCTTCTGGGCTGGGGCTGGAACTTGATCTCTGAAGCCTGGGGAGGAGGGTGGCTTCAGAGCCTGGGCTCCAGCCCAAGTCACCTTGTCTGCACTGCTCTTCTAAGTGCCATAGCATGAATCCGAGGTTAGAGACTGGGGACTTAGGAGACTGGGGCCGGGAGCTGGCTAGCCCCACCCAACTAGCCCTGCCTCCCATCTCTGCCATGGGCTCTGGGATACATCGGTAGAACCAGCTGGGTCTGGAGCAGTGCTTCTCAACCTGTGGCCCGGTCAGCACAGAGCTGCGCCCCTTTGGGACATCCTCAGGGACAAACAGGTCGGATTGGATGTGTCCCACAATGGAACCTAGGTTGAGAACCACTGGTCTGGAGGAGCGGATTGTGCAAGAAAGAGCTAAAAGGAAGTTGCAGAGATGGAGGAAATGCTCCTGAAGGGAAGCCCTTGAGAGCGGGGCTGAGAGCCGTTTGCTACGGCAGGGAAGGCCCTGGGACATCAGGAGAGTTAGGACTGTGCGCACTCTAAGGTTTTGTGCGTGTTTTTGAGCTTGAAGGTGCTAACCCAGACCTCAGGAAGACCGGGGTTCCTGGACTTGTCAAAGGCTCTTAGGGAGCAGCCAAGATAGGCAACCGAGGTCAGAGGAGGCTTGCAGGGCTGCCAGGAGGGTTTCCCTGGGAGGAGGCCACTCATTGAGAAATCCATCCCTCAACTTTCTGGCATTCTTCCAGGTTGGAGACGTCGTGGGAGGGATCTTAATCTGGCTCGACAACAGCTGTGATCCCAGAGCCAGAAGAGCAGTGCTCAGGGCCATGGCCTTGCTGGCTCGCTCCCACCCCCAGGACGTGGTTCTAACCTGTGTGGCTCACACGCTCTCATCGCACAGGTAGGGAGCTGCTTTGTTATCTCCTCAGTCCAGTAGTTCTCTTCCTGCTCCTACTTGCAGGCCACAGGCCGGGAGGGGTCCGTGGGGCTCACACAGTTGGAGGGAGTTTCCTGCTGTGCAGAGAGCTGTCCACGCTCACGAAGAGGAGATGGCCAGGCCCAGCCACTGAGGAGCCAACCCCTCCTCCTACACTCCCCGGGATGGAGACATGCCACTTTTCTGGAGAATTCCAACATTGTCCTGATTTCTATGGGTCACCCCACTTCCTCTCAGATCCAGTACAGGGCCAATCAATGATTTGGGGGCTCACTCAACATCCCTGGCTCATGACGTCTGGCTGCTCCTTACTGCAGGAGAGAAGGCAGAGATGGAAAAGGCCCATGAGGCCCATCTGTCTATCCCCTGGAGACCAGTGCAGGATTCTTACCTGTCGTCAGACCCCCCAGTTATTCCATGGCTGAGGAATTGATGACCAAATGCACTCATCCTTATGGAGCGGTGGGGCAGAGGTCAATCTCTTAAGACAGACATTTCCAGCCCTTATTGATCCAAAAGAAAAGAAAAGAAAATCAACAAAAAAACCATCCCCTAATGACCAGATCCTAAATGCAGTGCAGCAAGCAGACAGCCAGCATTAATAGCTCTGAGAAGGGGGAGTGCCTCTTTCCACCTCAATAGATTGTTAACTTTCAGTCCTGCTGGTTATTGCTGATCACTTGGAAGGGTCAGCCAGCTGAGGGGTTTGTAACACAACCCCCATGTGCCTCGGGGCCATGAAAGCCAACTGAACCCTAGCCAGAGGTCAAAAGTCCAGCTTTCCTTGGCATCTTCTGCAATGCAGTTCTGCACAGACCTGAGAGAAATTTGTGTCACACTGCAGAGCAAATTGAAGAGCGGCAGGAAAGAAATGGAACTTCTTACCCAATTCAGTTATCAGAGGAATACAGTGTTGGTTTTCAGATTTCTTTGAGTGTTTGATTTGTAAACCTTTCTGAATTTCAGAATCAGGTCTGAATTTCTTGGAACAGCCACAGTGCTTTCCAGGGGCTGTGCTCAGAAGTTACAGAAACTCGGCAGCATTGGCACAGAAGTTCAGTCAAGCTTCCGGAAGACCTTGCTTCCAGGGCATTTGCCCTTGAGTTGTCCAACCTAGATCTCAATGTCCTAGGGCTTCACCACCACGTCCGACCTTCCTCACCAAACTTGGAAGTCAAATGACTGGAAGTCTTTTGGATCCATCTGCAGTCTTCCTCTGCAGATGCCTGCGGGGACAAGCAGGACTTAGATCCGCAAGAATGGAGGAGGGGGATTTCAGTCCTACTTTCCTTCCATCTCTGTCACATTGGGCTTTACAATCTCCTCTTCCAAGCTCTTGAATCTTCTCAGATCAGGGCATGTGCTGACTCACTCTCTGACCCTGTCCACCACACTGCAGTAGAATTGAGCTGCTAAGAGACACTTGGCCAAACGCTGGGTCTCCGTTAGACCCCCAAACAGCCAGAGGAACTCCAATGATGTCAGGCAAGTTTCTCGGGACTGACCCAAGTGTAACAGAGCAGAATTTTGCAGTCTGCGGGTCACAGTTTGGTGGTCATTCTGTGGTCAGTACATGCTCACTGTCTTGGAAAGAGTGGGTTAGCTTTAGAAACAAGAACCCATTCGGGGAAAGGAATAAATACAACTTTCTCTGAAGGGACTTGCCCTGCCTTAGCCTCCCTGCACCAGTGGCTGTCTTCTCTGGTATTCCAAGCCTCTCCCTGGGGAAGGCAAGAGATGGCCAAGCAGGAAAGCTCTGACGTGTGTTTCTGAATTTGCAGATGTGCCATTGAGTTGTGGAAGGCCTTGGGTGAAGAACCACAGCTCACCAGGGAGGTGCTGCAGCAGCTGCTGGACAAGCTCCAGCAGAGACGCCAGGAGGAGACGAGCAGCCATGTGTCTCTGGCTGTAAGTGAGATTTGAGATGTCACCTTGCGAACCCGCCACCACAGGGAAGATGGTGCATCTGTGTGTGTGTGCGAGTTTCACCTCTTCTTACCTTCAGGCCATGGCTCCACCACACATTGAAGCCGACCTAACTTAAATGGGCAGACAGCCGCCACAGTGATTCCATCCCTGGTGTGTGTCCGCACTTTGCTGCTCGTGTCGGCAGTGCCCGTCCTCACCAGAAGGGCTTGTCTTGATTGTAGGGTCAGGGTGGGGCATTGTGGGAAGGCTCCTGAAAGCCAGTTGAGGAAAGCGACGTGGTGTCTGCACGGACGCTGCATCGACCTGACTGCATCGACCTGGACTCTCTGCCACGTGTGGAGGTGGAGTGACGAATTTGGCACCGAGGGGCAGTTCTGACGATGGGAAGGAAATTCCATCCTTAGGGGGATGCAGAGTGAGCGGCCTTGCGTTGACCTAACTCTGGAGTGTAGACCAGGCCTTAGTGTGTCCTCACCACTTCCAATCAAACCAAAGAGGGGTAGTAAAGTTTCCCCCAGGTCACAGTTACACATCTGAAGTGGTTTATCTGCTGGTACCCTGGCTCAGTTGTCTTCTGCTCCAGATAGCCCTTTAGTGAACAGGTGCAGTTCAGGTGTCTCTTGGAAGTCTCCAAGTATCTGGCTCTGTAAACTGTGGCTAGAAATCTTCCCAACATGGCATCCTGAGAAGTCCAGTACTTTTGACTGGGCCAGAAACACTGGGCCTAGGAGAACGGATCTCCTCAGGATGGTTTCAGCCCTTCCAGTCATGGCTGGAAAGCCAAAGCACAGGCTCTGCACGAGAAAGAGAAATAATGGGGAATAACATCATCCAGACTTTTCTCATCTTTCCATCCTGCTTCCGTTCCAGGAATGGGGGAAGGTTCAGGAGCCTCCAAATGTCCCCACCCCTCTCAGAAGCCAATACTCTTTTGTAATACGCTGGAGAGGAAAGGAGACATGACAAAGGGACAATAGCGAATGGCAATGGGGACAGGTGGCAGATTGGGAGAGCTGAGTGAAATTCTTTCCCCCCTCCAGGCAATGAAGACCATTTATGAGCTCCTTTTCCTACGGGGATACCGAGAAGCCATCCTGCAAATGTATCCCCAGCTGCTCATTCTCTGCGTCAGGCAAGTGCAGTACGTGATGGATCAGCACTTGCCAGGGACCTACATGGCCAGGCAGACATCCAGCCCCGAGGAGGGATGCAGCTGCCTCAGTCTCCTAAGGTAATGCCTGAAAGGAAAAGGAAGAACAGATTTGTTGGGCTAAACACATGGGGGCTGTTCACGGCCATCAGTTGTTCGGGTGCTGTCGTTAGCCCAGGCTCAGTTGGGAGCAGGTCTCTCTTGAGGGAAAAGGGTTGAGAGCCGTGCATTCTTGTGAGTCACACTCGCTCATCTGACGCCGTCCACAGCCCAGCTGCTTTCCCTACACACTCAGGCAGCAGCCATGTTTGTGCATCCATCCACGTCTGCCCCCCGCCAAAGGGTCAGTGCGTTCATCAGTGCCTGCTGAGCAAATCCGTGGGCCTCTCTCCCCGAACGCGGACAGAGCCACACCGGCAGGACATGGGGACAGGCCCCGCAGGACATCAGCCTCACAGGCAGACAGGAGGAAGAGGGACCAGTTCATCTGGTTCTGTGGGCACAGTTAGGGGCTTCCATCTGCACGGGAAAGAGAGAGCGCCAGAAGACACCTCAGGTGGCGTAAACTGATGGAGCTTTGCTCGATTCCACCAACAAAGGATCTGGACCCACATGCCCGCTTGAGTCCTGTTACCTGTCACAGTAAAGAATCAAGTATTCAACCATTGGGAGTGATGACACCAACCATTTGAAGAAGCTACAGTGTCCCTAACTGGTTCCAAAGTCAGTGAAACTGCAGTGTAGACAGGGTATCACACTGGATCGATCCTTGGGGAGGCTAGCTACTGCTGAGCATGCTGGGTGTCTCAGGACTTGTGCAGATTTGCCATGCTTGGGGCTGATCTCATTGCTTGACACTCTGTTTGTTTGTTTGTTTTTGTCTTTAGCACCTCAGTGGAGGCTGTGAAGACGCTTTTCTCCATGCCCGGCTACTGGAAGGAATTTGCCAGCATCCAGTTTCATCGGGGTTGGGACATGATAGCCTCCCGATATCACTACTCGGAGGGGGTTGGCCTGATTGCAAGGTAGGAGCTCAACGTTTCCTGTTCTTTGGGTCTCTCTTGGGAATGGGATTTCCGTGTGAAATAGTCCTCAGTTCCAGGCTGCCAGCTCAGCCCAGCAACTGGAGCTGAACGCTCTCTCCCCCTTGAGAATCAAAAGGGACTTTCTGTTCCATGTTCCAGAGCCATGATCGAGTTTGAGAACCCTCAGCTCCCTGCAGTTTTCAGAGAGGCAATCACCATCGTCCAGAGTGGGAAGGAGGAGGAGCAGAGAACTATCGCCCTGGCTTTCTGCACTGAGGTGAGATTCATGAGTTGACAGGCAGAAGTGGGCTTTCTGGAGAGCAGCTCAGGACAGCAAGCTCTAGGCTACATTGTCAGCAGCTTAGCAGCCCTACCGCCAGCTAGCTCCTCTCCGCACATGGATGGATGCGGGGCATGGCAAAGAGAGGGAGGGAGAGACAGGGTGAGATTGCTCCTGGCTGGATGTGCCCAGATGGGGTTATGGGACAAGAAGCCATGTTTCTCCAGTGCCCCAAGGCCATGCTTCTCTCCTCACCTTTTCCTGGGGTTCTGCTTTTCTTCTGCCCCACGGCTCTCTCCATGGCACTCAATGAGGTCTGGAGATTCCCCTTTCCCTGGGGGCTTATTTGTGACTTCTGCATTAGTCTAAATTTGGGGAAGGAACCAACTGAAACAGCAGCAATTGGCTCCCTACTCACCAGAGACTTTGCATAGGAGGAAGTGGCCCTTTGGGAAAGACGACTGTCCAGGGAACAGACCCCACAATAAGACCTCTGCTCCTCAACCTGATCTTCATTTGGCTCTTGCCAGTTTCTCCAGAGTCCTTCCATTGACACCATCCTGACAAGATCAGCCCTCCAGGCACAGCTCATGGACTGGACCAAAGATGCAAATTCCATCATACGGAGGCTCAGTCTGCGAGGCCTTGGCAGTATTGTGTTCCAGCCAGAAAAGGTGAGAGCCGGGGATTGCCCAGGGGGCCCAGGAAGCCAATGTCCATCAAATAGCTCAGAAATGAGAGGGAGAGCCACACACAAGCCTTCTTGTTTAAAACACAGCCCTCAAATGGTGGAGGTGCTTTCGGAACAAATCAAGGCATGCCATGCTCCCTGCTCCCGTGAGCTGAGCCCTGATTGCAGATGAGATGCAATGGGGGAGGCGGGGTGAGCAAAGACAAAGGTGACAGTGAGCAACTGGCACAGAGTGACAGGAGAATGACTTTCTGCCCCGTTGGGGGACTGTGCCCTCCGTGGTTTATCATCGGTGGCAGTGGTCCATCATGTGCTCCAGGTTGTCACCTGGGATAGTAATGAGCTGCCTTCTTCATTCCGGCAGGTGCAATTCTTACGGGCCCAGCTGCCAGCAATCCTGGCCATGTTTTGTGACAGGGATGGAAGGCGTGTCATGGAGGCCATGCATAAAGCTGCAGACATCATCCACCTCCTCAACAGGGAGGGGCTTGGCTCCATCTCCCAGGACATTGCTGTCAGCCTTCGCCCCTTCATTGATGACGTAAGGCTTGGAACCCGCAGAAGAAGCCCATTCCCCCGCTCCAGCTGTCTGTGATGCCCTTGTCTCTCTCTCCCCATCCCCTTCCTCCCGCCCCTCAGGCCTGCCATGGAGCCTCCAAGGAGTGCCCCCGCCATGGGTGGGGAATCTCCTGCTGAGCCACCTCCCTGTCAGAGCTCTTCTCTCCAAAGCTCAGCCTCAGTGCCATGCTCCCAGCCCCTGCTGCAGCCTGGCCTGGGGGAGAGGGGGCCTGGCACTGGGCAGATGACCAGCTGCCTGGAGAACACAGGCCCCCAAAGAGGTGGAGATTCTCAGCAGGAAAGAGGTGGGTCGGGAATGGCCCGGCTCTCAGGGGCACCCAAGAGCCAAAGAAATGCTGTCTTTTGGAGCAGCCAGTCCCTGCCAGGCTCCAGCAGCTGCTTCTCCCCTTCCCCACACCAGTCTCCAGCAGCCTGCCTGCCCTCTCCCCTCATCTTCTCGGGTTCTAGGATTCTGTGCTCTCCAGACAGAAACTGCCTCTGGGACGCCCTGGGCTGCACTTTCCCGCACAGGGTCTCAGGCCCTGCACAAGATGTCCATGGCGCTGGCCTGGTGGCCTCCCTGCTCCCGCCAGCCCAGGTAGTTCACACAGGGGGACCGGAGCAGCGTGCGCATCACCACTCAGTGGCGTTCTGCTCTGATGCTGCCTGGCTTTAACCGGGGGTCCCCACCCCCTGTGTGTCATTGCCAGGAGAAGGACAGTGTGCGCTCAGCTGCCATTGTACTGCTTGGCAACGTGGTGAGCAGGGTGCAGGACCCCGACAAACCCTTCGTGCAGCAGGAAATCATCCACTGCTTGCTCCCCCTGCTGCTGCATCTTGAAGACCAGGAGGAGAGTGTGAAACTGGTAAGTGCCACGGTCATTATTGCCTGAAGAGCAAAGAGCCAGTATCTCCTGGGGCCCCCACTCCAGTCATCGCCAGAGCCCCTTCCCCAAGCAGAGTCTTCTCCTCCCTGCTTCACTCCATGCTGGAGCCAAGTGCCTCATCCATCCTCACAGCACACAGCACAATTGGGAAGAAAAGCCTTCTTCTGGGAAAGAGGTGGGGCATAGCGTAGCGGATCCGGGAGTCCTGCTGCTGGCCCCGGCACGGCCCAGGGCCTGCGTCCCCCTGAAGTGCAGGGCCCCCCAAAGCACGGGGCCCTGGGCAACCACCCCAAACCATCCAAAGGACAGGAGGGCTCTGGTTCTCTCCAGCCAACTCTCCCTTTCCTCTCCTCAGCACACTCCTGTGGAGAACAAATGACAGGAATCTCCACTGGCAGGAAAAGCAGAACAAGGGACGGGGAAGGTTCCATGTCCCCCAAACTATCCCTCTCTCAGGGAGAACCCTCTTGGTCTCCTCTTCTCTTGCAGTCATGTAAACTGACGCTCTTCCGCTGCGCAGTGTTCCTCAGGTGGGCTCATTTGAAGACACTCTCCCACAGCTTGGCCTGGGATGGCTCCTCACAGCTCTTGAAGTGTGTCTGGATCTGCTTGGTAGGTGAATTCCTTGTGCCTTGAGAGGGGTGAATGGGGACTTGAGGAAGACCTTTCTAACTCCACACCCTGAGTACCCATCCGCTTCGGTCGGGCTGCAGGACTCCGTTCCAGGCTCTCTGCTGGCTCATTTCAGCAGGAGTTACAATCCGTTCACATTGTTGACATTTTTCTCCACAATTCTCCGACCTTCAAACTTTGTCTTTTCAAAGGAAAGCTGAGGTTCTGGAGAACACAATAGGAACTTCAGAGGGGTGCTGCTCTGGTGTATGGGTTCATATTGGCGGTTGCCAGGGCCTGGCTATATGCATTGGCTTTCTTGGACTATTTGCTGTGGGAAGAACATGTCATTTGTATATTGTGCATTTCTTCCTTCTTTCTTCCTAGATGCAGAACAACGAGAGCCACATCCCCAAATTCCTGTTCCAGGCCTTACAGTACCTGGAAAGCTCACAGACAACAATAAGACATTCAGCAGCCCGATTCATTGGTAAGCAGAGCAAATTCACTTGATCTTTTCTGAATGCTTCCTTCAGAGCCCTTTTCTGGACGGCTGCTCTGTTCCCTCCAACAGCACCAGAATCCTAAAACGGGGTGTGTGTGTGTGTGTGCATGTGTGTGTGAATTAACATGTATTCCAAGATGAAGGGAGCAACTTAGCTGAATCGACTGCACCAACTTCCCCCGCCCACAACACTTCTTTGGCTGCGCCTAGGGGAAACCAGCAGGATGTGAATTCAATCTCCTTTGGAAGTCAGCCTCTCAGTAACTTCTGGGCCTCTGATGCTTTCTGGAATATGCTTTGTGAACAGATGTAAGGAATGTCTGGAATTTCCCAAAGGTGTCTTGGGAGAATGGCTGCATCATTAGCAGTTTTCAGGAAAGGATCTGAAAAGCCATGAGAGCCATTGTATTCATTGCAAAAAGAAAAGGAGTACTTGTGGCACCTTAGAGACTAACCAATTTATTTGAGCATGAGCTTCATTTCCACGGTATGCATCCGATGAAGTGAGCTGTAGCTCACGAAAGCTTATGCTCAAATGAATTGGTTAGTTTCTAAGGTGCCACAAGTCCTCCTTTTCTTTTTGCAAAGACAGACTGACACGGCTGTTACTCTGAAACCTGTCATTGTATTCATTGTTTGTCTAGGAAATACTATCCACCATTATTGTGATTTGTTGTCTGAAACAGTGAATGAAGATGGAATCTCCCGCCTGTATGAAGGTAAGGAAATCCCTCTGTGTGTTTGGGCCTCTGTGGGAAGCACAGGGGTGCAGCACAGGGCCTGAACACAGCTTTGAATGTGTCCCTCTCAGTCTAAGGACAGCGTTGAAGGAAGAAGGATGGTCACGCCAGCTTTCATCGTGGTCCCACAATCTGTGTATGGGAGCAGGGGAATTCCATCCCAAGCTCCTAGTGTAGACATAGCCTTAGAGCTGTGTGGGGAGACTGTCTTCATCAAGGTCAGAAAGTCTCTAAAGGAAGGCCTGACCCAACTGAAAAGGGCTGTTGGTATTAAGGATGATGATGATGATGATGATGACGATTCCCCTCTGTAGGGAAAGATTCATCACCTGCCCTCCCTGGAATGGAGTGATTGCAGGCCAGGGACCTTCACTCCGAGTTTGGTTATCAGCTCCTAGGAAATCCCATGAGGGCACATGGGTGACACTTTTCCCTGTGAGCTCTTCAGGAATGAAGGCACAGGGCCACAAAGCATTTCAGGAGACGTTAGGAGCCGAAATCCCTTTGTGGATCTCGGCCTAAATGTTGTATGGTTTAATGTGGCTGCCGCTGTCACTTTCCTGTTCCATCCAAAGAACAAGTGCCCCCAACCGTCTGTGTGTGCGGGTGTGTGGAGGAGTGTCTGCCAGCAGAGGGGGAAGTTAGGCAAGAATGGGGTCTCCTCTCTGTCCAGGGCTATTTTGGGAGGAGCAGAGTTGTTGTTCTTGTGCCCTTAGACTCTTGGGGAGCTAATAGCAGGGGGCAATGGCCATCGGAAGTGGAGGTTTCCTAGGTACCAGTCACATCAGCATCACGGGGTTTTCAACCCATTTCCTCTTGGTTTCAGCTTTTCACGAAGTGCCTTTGAAATCAGACAGGACCACGTGGTACATCCTCAACAGATATTATAAATGGTTGCAGAAGCTTGGAAATCTCGTGTCGGGTTCTGCATTTGACTAGGGAACCGGGACCGACACAGACGAGCTCTTTGTCCTGCTATGGTAAATACAACAGACGCTTCTCAACTTTTTGGTGTCCCTGGCCTCTGTTTGCCAGAAGCTGGGAATGCGGGACAGGGGACTGATGACTAGATGATTGCCTGTCCCTTCATTCCCTCTGGGGCACCTGGCATTGGCCACTGTCAGAAGACAGGATACTGGGCTAGATGGACCTTTGTTGTGGCCTTTCTTATGTCCTTATGTTTGGAACCGGGGCTGAACAAGGAGGTGGATATCAGCAGATGACCCAAAATTATGTCGATTAGTCGGGCCTAGAGAAGACTTGGAAGAAGTTGAAAGGGATCTAAGAAAGCCATGTCACTGGGCAGCCCCATGGCAGATGAAAACCAGCGCTGACCAAGGCAGGGCCCTACACATGGAAAGCAGTGAGGTGAACGACTCCTCCATAGCGCTGGTGTCAGAAGCCAAAGCACGGCTGGTTGGGCCCAGTGGTTGGAGCAGGGGCGCTGGGGCCTCGTGCTCAGAGTGGTGGAGGCCGAGCCGAGGGGAGCCAAGGGTTGGAGCAGGAGTCAAGAGCAGGATTGGAACAGGCTGGGGAATAGGGCAAGGGCCGGATTAACGATCCCCGGCCAATGGGAGCTGCGGGGAGGCAGAGCCTACGGGCAAGATCAGCCCCCGGGACAGAGGTTCCCGGTGTGGTGCTCGTCGTGGTGACGTGGCTGGCGGGGATGAGGAACGGCAGCGTGAGGAGCCTCCTCACCCCCACCCCAGCGAGGCAGAGCCGGCCCGGCCGCAACGCAGCACGCAGGGGTTTAGTGGCTGCAGCCTGGGCCCCCCTTAGCCCTACTCCTTTCATGAGTGCACCATTGCCCCACTTCTGCCCCATTCCCACACACTGGTACAGGGCAGAACCCTGGAGCTGATCTCTGAAATCTCTCTCACTAGAAGGAAGTCACTGCAAAGGCAGGACAACCCCACCTTTGGGCACCATGGAGGACATCTCATCCCACTGCACAGAGCCCTACATTCACACAGCTTCTCGCATGTGGTTCCCTCACTCATCAGAGCCAGGTGGAGAGAGGAAAAATTCTCCCAGACTCCCTTTTACCATTGCCAGCCCAAAGGGTAGCAGAGGTTGCGGGGGGTTGGGTGCTCTCTTTAAGAAATGCCAGCTCTCAGGGAAGTTGCCAATGAGCATCAGCAAAGTGGGGTGGGGTTGTGCTGTGGAAAACTACCCTGCTTGAAGGTTTTGTTCTTCTCATTTGTGTTCCTGCCCTTTCTCCCTCTTCCAGACATCGAGAGGCCAACAGGAGCCAATTGAGCCCACCACTGATCCCATCTCTTGTGAGATGGCAAAGCAGCTTTGCATGGGAAGGAGGAGACAGAAGAGGCCAAGCAGCATGTGCCGGGCTGAACCAGCCACACAGAACCCCATTGTCTAGGTGGAGAAAGCCAAGCCCCTCCCCAGCCCTGCCGGACATGCTCCAACTGGAGCACCAGTGTGTAAGGGAGCAGCTCAGCTCACGCTAGGCAGACCGCTGAAAATGGAGGATGCACACTGTAGGCTCCAGACCAGAAACAGCTCAAGCCCCTGACTGCAGAGCTCTGAGGCGCCGAGACCCAGCCACGTCCCCAGGGGCCTGCAGACATGCAAGGGAGATTGGAGACTCTGGGAGTTTCCCACGCCGGGAACCCAGAGACCCCCAGCCCATGGCCTAGAGACATCTCCAAGGAAGTAACCTGGGTGAACTAGCCATTGTCATCCGCAGTGCTGGATCCCCACTGACTCAATGGCACTGAAGGGCAGCTATACAGACTCCGGCCGTTGGGCCACACAGCATTGAGGGAGAGAGTAGCCATATTGTCCGTTGCCATCGGGCCACACGGGCGTAAGAGACAGGATAGACATATGGACTCTGGTCGCTGGGCCACACAGCCCCGACGGAGAGGGCGGCCGCACGGACTCTGGTCGCTGGGCCACACAGCCCCGACGGAGAGGGCGGCCGCACGGACTCTGGTCGCTGGGCCACACAGCCCCGACAGAGAGGAGGGCCGCACGGACTCTGGTCGCTGGGCCACGCAGCCCCGACGGAGCGGGCGGCCGCACGGACTCTGGTCGCTGGGCCACACAGCCCCGACGGAGCGGGCGGCCGCACGGACTCTGGTCGCTGGGCCACGCAACCCCGACGGAGCGGGCGGCCGCACGGACTCTGGTCGCTGGGCCACACAGCCCGACGGAGCGGGCGGCCGCACGGACTCTGGTCGCTGGGCCACACAGCCCCGACGGAGAGGGCGGCCGCACGGACTCTGGTCGCTGGGCCACACAGCCCCGACAGAGAGGGCGGCCGCACGGACTCTGGTCGCTGGGCCACACAGCCCCGACGGAGAGGGCGGCCGCACGGACTCTGGTCGCTGGGCCACACAGCCCCGACGGAGAGGGCGGCCGCACGGACTCTGGGTGTTGGGACACACACACTGCGTGGGAGGGCAGCCATTTTGACACTGGGCATTTGGCCAAACTACCCTGAGGCTTAGGGAAGTTATTTGATGTCAGCCATGGGACCTCGCCCCTTCACTCCTCAGACATCGCTCATCTGTCACCATGAGACCGACCCCATGACGGAAGACTTTTGGGGTCAAGATGCAAACAGGAGTCGAAGCAAGGAGTGGCATGTGACCCCTCTAAGAGATCCTCCCACTCCTTTACCAATCTGGGGGTGTTTTATCTCCATCCACCTGCCTCAGGAATGGATTTGAGCAATTGGGGAATGTTCTGGGGTAGAGTGACCCATCCGGAAGTGGGTCACGTGACCCTCCAAGAGCTCCTCCCACTTGGGGTGGCCTCAGCCCCTTAGGACCCACCAGAGAGGGGATTTCACCAAACATTGTAAGTGCCCTGGTGGGGTGACCTGCCCGCAAGAGGGGTCCATCACCCCTCCATGAAATCTCCGCACCGTCCTCTGCTAATCAGTCAGGGTTTTGCACACACGCTTTAGGCCATCCCAGAAGGGAAACGTAATGATCAGAATAGGCAGTGCCCGAAGGTCTAGGCCAGAAGCCGCCGATCTCTGGAGCTCCATGTTTGCGAGGCTGGCAGCATCGTCCTGGAAGTCGCAACACAACACTGCGGGGAAGAGCCCGTCTCGTTCCAAGGATGTCTTTTGAAGAAACCGTGGCCTAGACCTTCGGGCTATACCTGTTCTGGATTGGTACACGTTTCCCTTCTGAGATGGCCTAAGGTGGGAGTGAAACCCTCGCCAACTGCTAGAGGGTGGTGTGGGGACGTTTTAGAGGGACCACGGGATCCTGTTGCGGGCAGGTCACTCCACTGCAGCACTTCTCTTCTTTGGTCAAATCCCCTCTCAGGGTGGTCCTACGGGGCTGACGCCCACTTCAATTGGTAGAGGACACAGGGAGGAGTTCTCAGAGGGGATATACAACCCCCTTCTGCGTGGGTCACCCTGCCCCGCAACCTTCCCTGATTGGTCAAATCCAGTCTCCGGGTGTGTAAAATGCTGGTTGCCCCTGCCAAATTTTCCTAAAAGAAGGGAAGAAAGGCATGTACCTTTTGGGTTATCTGTCAGGTGGCCATCTTGGACTTGGGAAAAGAAGCTGGTGACCTTTAGCCATTTCCGATATTAGTTTGGGTTGGGGAGCACACTCCCACGCACGGATTGAATCCGCGTAGATAGGGTCTAACATCCAGGCAGAGACGACGCAAAGAGGGATAGGGAGGGTTTTTAGTTAGGTCTACTCACCCGTTCCTGTGTCCATCATGGAGTCCCTCCCTGACGTCCAATGTCAAGAGAGCAGCAGCTGTCCATCGCTGTCCCTGCAAGAGAAGGGAGAGAGAACATCAACCTGACCTCCTGGGTGTAATTGTTTAGGAGACTGGAGCACTTCCAGAGTTCAAGTTTTTTTAATCTACCCCTTCTCTAGCCTAGCCTAGTCCTTTTCCCTCTCGTAAATAAAATCTTGTTTGTTTGCTTGCCACTGCCTGGTGTTATTTTCTTGTGCTAAGGCAAGTTCTGACAGACTGGCTTTACAAAGGGACCATGTGGGAAGAATTTACTGTCAGTTTCCCTGCATCTTCTGAATGGGGTTTGGGTTCTGCCCTTTTGAAAGGAAGGAAAATCCTTCCAGGTGATCCTACGGGGCTGAAACCCACTGTGATTACTTAGTAATCTGTCCTCTTCACTACCATGTTTGTGACCCTCTGTGTCATAGGGAAGTAGCCCATGGCTCATTATGCATCTTTGGATTTAAAATGGACACGTGTGGTGTACAGATGAAGAAGGACAACTTTTCAAGTCCAGTGTGCACAGAAATGGGATGGACACTTCAAGGATTGAATACAATGCTTTGATCTTCCATCTGTTCATTAAAGAAAGACAAAGGTGCAGATTTGGGAGGCTCGGCACTGACTTCCCCAGGATCATTCCTCTCCGCGTAATTCCCATGATAAATCTCCTCTCAAGGAAGAGCCTGAGGAAGTGTGATCAGGGGAACTACCCAGAGCACCAGATAAATCAGGGCCCTGAGCTGAGAAAAACCAAGCCTTGGAAAGAGGCCCAAGCAGCTCAGCCGTCTTGTCCTCTGCCGTCTTGTGTGTGTGTCGCGTGTCGGTGTCGCGTGTGATTTCGGTGTCGTGTTGTCTGCCGTCTTGTGTGTCGTGTGACGTGTCCTATGTCGTGTCGTGGGCGTGTGAGACGTCGTGTGTGTGTATGTGAGACATCGTGTGTCTCGGTGTCGGTGTCGTGGGTGTGTGAGACGTCGTGTGTGTGTGAGACGTTGTGTGTCGTGTGTGTCGGTGTCGTGTATGTATGTGAGATGTGTGTCGTGTGTGTGAGATGTGTGTGTGCAAGACGTGTGTGTCATGTGTGTCAGTGTCGTGCGTCGTGTGTCGTGTGTGTGCCGGCGTGTTTGAGACGTTGTGAGTCGGTGTGTGTCGGTGTGTGTGGTGTGTGTGTGTGGGCATGTGTCGTGTGTGTGCAGGCGTGTGTTGTGCGTGTGTGTGTCGGCATGTGTGAGAGACGTGTTTCTGTGTGTGAGGCGTTGTGTGTCATGTGGTGTTGTGTGTGTGTGAGACGTGGTTGTGTGTGTGTTTTCTTGAGTGTTTTGTTGGTGTGTGATGTGTTGTGTGTCAGTGTTGTGTGTGATTTTTGTGTGTGTAACGGGTTGTGTGTCGTGTTGTGCGCGTGCGATGCACACTGTGTTGTGTGTGCGACGCGTGACGCGCTGTCTACAACGTGCGACAGGCTGTGTGCGATGTGTTGTGTGTATAACATGCAACGTGGGGTCTACAACCTGTGACGTGCGATGCACGAGCAACACTTTATGTGCTGTGTGCTACGTGTTGTGCATGTGACATGTAAAGTGCGATGTGTTGTGCGTGACGTGTGACGTGCTGTGTGTTCAACGTGCAACATGTCAGTGTCGTGTGTGTGTGTCTCAATGTCATGTGTGCCAATTTGTGTCATGTGTCGTGTTGTGTGCGTCGTATGTCTGTGACATGTAGTGTGTGCGTGCGCACGACGCGTTGTGCATGTGCATGTGCGTAGTATGACATGTGTGATGTGATACGTGCGACAAGCGACAAACTGTGTGCAACGTGCTGTGTGTCGTTGAATGTATGTGAGACGTGCTGTAGGTCGTGTTCAGTGTGAGACGTGTTGTGGGTCGTACTGAGTGTGTGAGTGTGACATGTGGGTCGTGTTGTATTGAGTGTGACATGTTGTGGGTCATTTTGTGTTGAGTGTGTGTGTGTGTGAGATGTTGCGGGTCGTGTGTGTGATGTTTTGTGTGTGATGCTTTCCGTGTCATGTTATGTGTGTGTCTGTATCGTGTGTTATTTTTGTGTGCCGTTTTGTGTCATCGTGTGTGTGTGACGTGTGTGCGTCCGCGCGTTCGACGTATTGTGCGTGTCCGTGTGGGAAGTGCGAAGTGGGATGGGTCAACTTGCCGCCCCCTTCCCCAGCACTTTAGCCCCCTGTCGTAAACATGACCCTACCCCCTCCCCCGGGTGCTACTGACACTAAAACGACCTAAAAGACCCCCGACTTATCACTATTGGCTGCACCCCATTGCCACCCGCACTTCTATGCTGCTGCTGGCCAAACCCTCCCCCCAAAATCTAAACCCCACCCCCTACCCGGAACCCAACTGGAACCCTGACCCCATAACCTGCCCCCCAACTCGAAACCCCTGAACCAAAACTGTAGCCCAACCCTCACCCCAACCCGAACCTCCAGCTCTGAACCCAGGCCCCCGAAGCCTGACACCGCTTTAAGCTAGAGCCCAGTTCCCCATTCCCACCCTGGGCAACAACAGTGCAAACCACACCCTCCTGCCCCCCGCCCAGGAATCCTGCTTCTTACCACCCCTTCTTTGGAAATGAACCTTTTCTTCACTTGCATCCCACACATCTTCATTCTCCTTTGAGGGGTTATTTAGTGACAGGGGTCCACACAAGGCAACTCTTTGCTATTACAGCGTAACAGGACACAGAGAAGTGAAAACAGTGCAAACAACATTCCACGAGTTTTCAGGAGGTTTAAACACCCAATACATTTGAACATTTAACAGTCGCTTTGATCTCTACTAACACACACATCCGTTGGCCTGAATACACTCTGACACAAGCTGCTCTTTCAGCGTCACACCTTGTACAAACATTACTGCAACAGCGTGTAGGGCAGCGTGACCCCCGGGGGTCTGTGAGCTGGTTACAGGGCGTCCGCAGGACCCCGCAGCTTGGCCTCCCTGCCTGTTCCACCCACCGCCTGTGCTTCCCCGGAGGGATCTCCAGACTGTCAATGCTGCCCGGAGCTTCCCTTCCCTGCCAGGCCTGAGCAACCAGCGCTTCTAACCAGGCCACTCACAGCCTCCCCGCGGGGAGCGTATGGACACAAACCGGCTGGAGAGCAGTTAGGGAAGGAATCCCTGGAGACTCGGGGAGCATCTTCAGTGGATGAGGGTGACACACCCCACAGGAGCTGAATTTCCCACTCGGGTCTAAGTCGTGCCATGTGGATGGGGCAGCACGGTTGGGAGGCTCTGTTTGCTGCGGTGGATCCACTGGGGGTTGATGTCGTGGGGGTCGAGTGAAGACCCACTAAATTGACAGCAGAGCGCTCTCCGGTCGCCGTTGGGACTGCGCCGGGAACGGCAGGAGGAAGGGAAGTCGACCGAAGAGCGTCTCCCGTTGACCCAGCCCAGTGTAGACACAGCAGTAAGTCGACCAAAGCTACATCAAATCCAGTTCTGTTATTCATGGAGCAGGAGCAGCGTAACGTAGGACAACTTACTGCGGTAGGATAGAGTCATAAATAGAAAGGGAAGGCTAACCACCTTTAAATCCCTCCTGGCCAGAGGAAAAATCCTCTCACCTGTAAAGGGTTAAGAAGCTAGGAGAACCTCGCTGGCACCTGACCAAAATGACGAATGAGGAGACAAGATACTTTCAAAAGCTGGGGGGAGGGAGAAACAAAGGGTCTGGGTCTGTCTGTGTGATGCTTTTGCCGGGGACAGAACAGGAATGGAGTCTTAGAACTTAGTAAGTAATCAAGCTAGATATGCGTTAGATTCTGATTCCTTTAAATGGATAAGAAAATAAGCTGCGCTGAATGGAATGGATATTCCTGTCTGTGTGTCTTTTTGTAACTTAAGGTTTTGCCTAGAGGGATTCTCAGTGTTTTGAATCTAACTACCCTGTAAGGTACTTCCCATCCTGAGTTGACAGAGGTGATTCTTTTTACTTTTTCTTCTATTAAAATTCTTCTTTTAAGAAACTGAATGTTTTTTTTTTTATTGTTCTTAAGATCCAAGGGTCTCGGTCTGTGGTCACCTATGCAAATTGATGAGGATTTTTACCAAACCTTTCCCAGGAACGGGGGAGCAATGTTTTGGTGAGAATTTTTGGGGGAAAGACGTTTCCAAACAGCTCTTTCCTAATAAAAAACCCGGTTAGACTTTTGGTGGTAGCAGCGAACGTCCAAGGGCAAAAGGTAAAATAGTTTGTACCTTGGGGACGTTTTAACCTAAGCTGGTAAAAGTAAGCTGAGGAGGTTTTCATGCAGGTCCCCACATCTGCACCCAGCATTCAGAGTGGGGAAGGAACCTTGACAGATAGACACAGTGTGAGGCCTGAGTTTCCCCTGCAGTCTGGATGCTCAAACACCGGCTTGGCAACACAAGTCAGCAAGCCCAGGCCACATAGAGACAGGCTCAGTGTGCAGTGTGGACAGACCCGCAGACAACCCCAGTATTGTCAAACGAGGAAATCCTGCCTGTGTTTTGACTTGCTGGTAGAAGAGCCGAGTGACATTGGAGCTCACCGAGCTTCACTGACCAACGCAGCGCTCCAGCACCTGAGCTCTCGGGCTCCCTGCTGAAAGAAAAGCTGAAGGAGCGACCAAGGTCAAAGAGAGGTGCTCGTCTTTGGCCCAGGGCAGGGAGTCCCACCCTCAAAGCGAGAACATTTCTCTCTTTGTCTGTCTGTGTTGGGGCAGGAGTGATAACACGTCTCCTGCATTGGCTATTTCAGAGAGTAGTTTCTGACTGTCTTCTCAAAGACAGGGTGCGAAACAGGCCACAAACCTGACTGAGGGGAAACAAGAACGATGCAGCTCGACTGAGCCAGCTGAGAATTGAGATGTGCCCCTTTGCTCGAGTGAGGGAATGACCTGTGAGGGGACTGGAAACCTGACCGGCCAATTCTTAACTTGCACTCTCTCAGCATCTTTCCTCTGAGTGCCGTCACGGTAGCTTCAATACTCCAGCACCGGGCGCCCTGCCAGCTCTGGGCCCGACAAGCTTTCCTTGGGATTGGATTCTGGAGAGCAGGGGGCAGGGAAGCAACAGGTGCATGTGGCTCCGTAGTGAGGTTTTCCTTGCAAGATGTGTGTGTGAGTCTGTGTGTGTCGGAAGCACTGAGTGTGGCTCTCTCCCTGAACCCACAGAGGGCGAGGGTGGCGGGAGCGAGACAGTAGAAGTATAAAGGGGCAAGGACGGGCAGAACGATGATGACTGTGTTGTGTTTCATTCCTTAGATGTGGGGCCACCACCTTTCTCTTTAACCTTGTCGTTTCCCAAGGGTAAAACTAGCCACCTGTCCAGCTACAAGGGCGTGTTTGTGTTCATTCCTGCGAGCCACACAGGGGTCTGAGGTTGCAGCTTCCAATCCTCTGGCTCTGCCGGGAGAAGGGGCAATTCAGGCCATAACTGAGCTGAGGGAGGGAGATGAAATAAGATGGGTCCCAAAGATTGATCCCTGAGGAACTCCATTGGTAACCTCCCTCCAGCCTGACAGTTCATCTTTCAGCAGGACCCGCTATAATCTCCCTGTTAACCATTTCCCTATCCATCTTTCAATTTTCATACTGATCCCCATCTTTGCCAGTTTAACTAATAATTCTCCATGTGGCACCATATCAAACGCCTTCCTGAAATCTTGGTCAATTAGATCCACTGCGTTTCCTTTGTCTAAAAAATCTGTTACTTTCTCAAAGAAGGAGATCAGGTTGGTTTGGCATGATCTACCTTTTGTAAAACCATCTTGTATTTTGTCCCATTTACCATTGACCTCAATGTCCTTAACTACTTTCTCCTTCAAAATTTTTTCCAAGACCTTGCATACTACAGATGTCGAACTAACAGGCCTGTACTTACCCGCATCACATTTTTCCCCCCTTTCTTAAAAATAGCAACTATGTTCGCAATTCTCCAATCAAACGGTACAATCCCTGAGTTGACAGATTCATTTCAAATTCTTGCTAATGGGCTTGCAATTTCATGTGCCGGATCCTTTAATATTCTTGGATGAAGATTATCTGTGGCCCCCGATTTAGTTCCATTAAGCTGTTTGAGTTTCGCTTCTACCTCAGATATGGTAATATCTACCTCCATCTCCTCCTTCCCATTTGTCATGCTACCATTATCCCTAAGATCCTCATTAGCCTTATTAAAGACTGAGGCAAAGTATTTGTTTAGATATTGGGCCATGCCCAGATTATCCTTGACCTCCACTCCATCCTCAGTGCTTACCGGTCCCACTTCTTCTTTCTTGGTTTTCTTCTTATTGACATGGTGATAGAACCTTTTACGATTGGTTTTAATTCTCTTTGCAAGGTCCTTCTCACTTTATCCCTTCATGTTCTGTCCTCAAGAAGGTAGCTTTCCTTGCTGATCCCTCCCATCTTCCACTCCCTGTATGCTTTCTCCTTTTTCTTAATCACCTCTCCGAGATGCTTGCTCATCCAGCTTGGTCTACAACTCCTGCCTATGAATTTTCCCCCCTTTCTTGGGATGCAGGCTTCTGATAGCTTCTGCAGCTTTGATTTAAAGTAATCCTAGGCCTCCTCTGCCTTTAGATCCCTAAAGTTCTTCAGTCCAATCCACTTGCCTAACTCATTTCCTTAATTTTTCAGTCAGCCCTTTTGAAATGAAAAACCCTAGTTGCAGATTAATTTTTTGGTGATCCTTCCATTCAGTTTGAACTGAATTAGCTCATGATCGCTCGAACCAAGATTGTCCCCTACAAGCATTTCTTCTAGGAGGTCCTCACTTCTCACCAAAACCAAATCTAGAAAAGCACCCCCTCTTGTCGGTTCAGCAACTACTTGTTGAAGGAAGCCATCAGCTATCGCATCTAGGAACATCTGAGCCCGATTATTATTACTAGCACTTGTCCTCCAATCTAGATCTGGGAAGTTAACGTCTCCTATGATCACGCAGTTTCCATTCGTGTTTACTTCATTAAAAACATTAAAGAGGGCTTGATCCATATCCACATTAGATCCCGGTGGTCTCTAGCAGACTCCAAGCACTATCCCAGGGGAGTCTCGAGTAGTTCTCTTCCCCAATGTCATTTTTCCCCAAACGGACTCTGTCTTATCCATTCCCTCGCTGATTTCTTTACATTCTACCTCCTCATTGATAGACAATGCTACTCCACCACCTTGACCTTTATTTCGGTCTTTCCTAAACAGCACATACCCTTCAATACCCGTAGTCCAGTCATGACAACTCTTCCACCCTGTTTCTGTTATCCCTAGAATATCTGGTTTCACTTCCTGCACCAGTACCTCTAGTTCCTCCATGTTGATACCAGGGCTCCTCGCATTGGTGTACAAACATCTTCATTTTTGCTGTTTGGCCTCCCTCACATTCTTTACCCAATGAGGCACGGTCATTTTACAGCCAGCAGAACCTATCAGACTGGTATCCACACTGCCCTTCCTCCTTATAGCCATTCTCCTACCCACGGCTGTATCCTTTCTTACTTTCTTTTCTTCCCTCTCAAGGCTAAAATCCGGCGTGGAGATTACCTGGACATCCCCTAACCAACCATGTCCCCCAGATTCCTAGTTTAAAGCTCTCTTAATTAGTTCTGCCAGCCTCCATCCTAGAAGTCTATTTCTTTCCCTACTGAGATGAAGTTCATCCTGAGAGAACTGTCCTCTGTCCAGGAATGCCTCCCAGTGGCCATACATCCCAAAGCCCTCCTTCTAGCACCACTGCCTGAGCCATCTGTTGACAGTCATAATCTTGTCACGCCTTTGTTGCCCTTCTCCAGGAACAGGCAAAAGCCCACTACAGACCACCTGAGCCTCGATTTCCTTAAGCGTCTTCCCCAGCCTAGTACAGTCTCCCTTAATACTTTCTAGTGAGAATCTAGCCGTATCATTTGTTCCCACATGAAGGATAATTAGGGGGTTCTTTCCCGCTCCCTTTAGGAGCCTTTTCAACCTCACATCTATATCACATATCTTAGCACCTGGAAGACAGCACACCCTTCTATTCTCTGGATCAGCTCTGGTTACAGGCCTGTCTAGTCTTCTCAGTAAAGAGTCCCCGATCACGTAGCCCTGCCTTTCCCTGGTGACGGTGCTATTCTCCAGTCTATCCCCTGTTCCCTCTGGCTGCAAGTTCTTTCCATTCCTACTCTCCCTTGTAATCCTCTTCAACCCATCCTGTATCCTCCTGGGGCTCATATTTGGTGTAGTCTCCATTGACTCTTCCCCTTTTCCAATAGGACTAGCCGCTCTTCTCTTCTTCCTTGCCCCTCCACCTTCAGTGACTACCTGCTGATCCCCTTATTCATTTTCCAACTCTCAAAACCTATTCCTGAGCTCTATTTCTCCTTCACGAGCTCGTCGTTTCCTCTGCCTGGTTCTTGTAGTCACATGCTTCCACTGACCACTTACCTCACCCAGCAGGCTCCCCTCAGAATTCCCCAGTCCTGCTTCCATCTGCAAGGCTGAGCTTTTCCCTTCAGATACCTCATGTCTTTGCTCCATCATCTGTTCAAACCCCTTTCTAAACTCAACCAGACTTTCCACCTGCATCTCCAAACCTCAGATCTTCTCCTCCATCACCTCCAGGAGACGACATTTCATGCAGACAAATCTCTGCAAAACCGAGTGCGGCACATTGAGCATCCTCTGATGGTTCCACGTGTGGCCTGCGTGAGCCCTTGCACGACCACTGAGTGTGTGGGGGTGACCCAGGGGGAGCAGCTCAAACACGCACAGGAGCCGGCTCGGGGCAGGACATGAGCCCTGCAGGGCAGGGGTGGGGGTGGCAGTGACATCACAAGGGCCTTTTGCAGCACTCAGCTGATTGGTGAAAGGAGGTTGGGAGGCGGTGACCTCACAGAGAGTCCACGACAACGGCCAGGGAGGACAGGCTGCAGGGCAGGGGGATCTCAGAGACCCCCGGGGCTTTGCTGCAGGGAGTCTCCTTCTGGAGGTGTCTCCTTGAGGACTGAGAGAGAATTCAGGGTCTCGTATGTGAGCGCGAGGTGGAGCCTCTCTGGAGTTTTCTCCTTTTCCACTGCTCATTGAGCGAGAAGACAGACGTTCCTGTGGAGAAGGGAAGAGCCCCAGAGAGGTTTGGTACCTAGGCAGCCTGATCCACCTGGTGCTGGCCAAATTCTCGGCACGGAAAACTGGAGGTTAAGGTGGGACAATTTTCCCCCAGCTAGGCCTTTGTCCCTTCGAGTCCTTGAGGTTTGTCTTTTTTGGTTTCCCTTTTCCTGCTTCCCTACGTCCACTGGCGAGGAGGGGGCTGCTCTGTAGCCCTCATGGTGGGAGGCCTCCCAAAGAGATGGGACAGGGAGCGTGCTCTGAGAGTGATCCTCACCGGTGACCTGAGCCATCCCTGGGCCATCTGGGGAACCCTCAGCCCACCGCCAGAGTCTCCACGCTGATTGGCTGAGCAGGGGGTCTCGTGGCAGGGAGGAGACTCAGGACTTTGTTGGTCTCCTTTAAGGCCCAGCAAATAAGCCAGAACCAATCATCTGCTTGGTGAATTGTTCTTCTTCTCGCTGCTGATTGTCTCTGAGCCGTTCCTGGTTCTCGCTGGTGTTCTTGTGCTTCTAATAGACTTGCTGAAGAATCAGTGCGAATGGTTGTTGGTCTGTAGCTCATTGTAGGTCACTGTATTCTGATCATTCAGTGTGTGAAACTCCAGACTGATCATAGAATCATAGAATATCAGGGTTGGAAGGGACCTCAGGAGGTCATCAAGTCCAACCCCCTGCTCAAAGCGGGACCTATTCCCAACTAAATCATCCCAGCCAGGGCTTTGTCAAGCTTGACCTTAAAGACTTCTAAGGAAGGAGATTCTACCACCTCCCTAGGTAACGCATTCCAGTGTTTCACTACCCTCCTAGTGAAAAAGTTTTTCCTAATATCCAACCTAAACCTCCCCCACTGCAACTTGAGACCATTACTCCTCGTTCAGTCATCTGCTACCACTGAGAACAGTCTAGATCCATCCTCTTTGGACCCCCCTGGCAGGTAGTTGAAAACAGCTATCAAATCCCCCCTCCTTCTTCTCTTCCGCAGACTAAACAATCCCAGTTCCCTCATCCTGTCCTCATAAGTCATGTGTTCCAGTCCCCTAATCATTTTTGTTGCCCTCCGCTGGACTCTTTCCAATTTTTACACACCCTTCTTGTAGTGTGGGGCCCAAAACTGGACACAGTACTCCAGATGAGTACTCACCAGTGTTGAATAGAGGGGAACGATCACGTCCCTCGATCTGCTGGCAATGCCCCTACTTATACATCCCAAAATGCCATTGGCCTTCTTGGCAACAAGGGCACACTGTTGACTCAGATCCAGCTTCTCGTCCACTGTAACCCCTAGGTCCTTTTCTGAAGAACTGCTGCCTAGCCATTCAGTCCCTAGTCTGTAGCAGTGCATGGGATTCTACCGTCCTAAGTGCAGGACTCTGCACTTGTCGTTGTTGAACCTCATCAGATTTCTTTTGGCCTAATCCTCCAATTTGTCTAGGGCCCTCTGTATCGTATCCCTACCCTCCAGGGTATCTACCTCTCCTCCCAGTTTAGTGTCATCTGCAAACTTGCTGAGGGTGCAGTCCACACCATCCTCCAGATCATTAATGAAGATATTAAACAAAACTGGCCCCAAAGTATTTGGGACCCAAAGTATTTGGGGCATAAGACTTGTCTGGAAGGGCGCACAGGGCTAAATTGTTTTTGGCCATAGCAGGTGACTTGTCCCAAGAATGATGTCAATCCCCCTTCCAAACAAGCCGCAAATGAGCTGTTACCAGAATTGCCTTTTACCTTGGGGTACGCCCATTTGTTAGGATTACTCTTCTGGTGGGGGGGAGATTCTGCAATTCTGTCAATGTGCTGCTTTTGTCACTTGTGTTTTCCTATGGATCGCTACTCCTTCCTTCTGCAAGTTCCCTCCCAATGGAGCTACCCTGCAGGACCTCGGTTCCCCAGGGCTGGGGTCTTCCAGCCCCCAGATGTGATGAACATGAACAGAGACACAGACAAACACACATGATCATAGTATGTCAGAGAGGACTGGGTCATCAGCACTCACAAGCTGACCCCTGATGTGCCCCAGGACTCAGTGGGCTGGACTGAACAGCAATTTAAAGCCGGTCCCCTCCTATGTCCTTGGACTCAGCTGGCTGGGCTGAGCAACACCTTAATCTGCCACCACCCTATGCCCCAGGTTCAGCACATCCCTATCTCCACCTTCACACCACAACCATTCTGCTCGTAACCCACTTGCTGAGCAAACCCCCGAGGACTTTTGGGGCTGCAGGGATCTTTAGCTTGGGTACAAGGAGCGTTGCTGCAGAGTGAATGGAGAAGCCAAAACCACCCATGGAGGTGGGGTGGGGGGGCTAGCAAACTATAACTGATCACAGGAGGCAGGGTCAAGAGGCTATACCTAGAGAGAGACAGAGGCACAGAAAGAGACAGATGGATCTCAGCACTCCTTGAAGCTGGAATCGATCAGGGTTCCCAGGTGGCCTTGGTCGCTGAGGGACCAAAGCGCTGGAGCCAGGCAGAGCCCCCAGCATAATCAGTCAGGAAAAGCTAATGAGGAGGACTTGTGGCACCTTAGAGACTAACCAATTTATCTGAACATAAGCTTTCATGGGCTAAAGCCCACTTCATCAGATGCATGCAGGGGAAAATACAGCAGGAATATATAGATATAGCGATACAGAGAAGACGAGAAAATGGGGGTTGCCATAGCAACTCTTAACGAGACCAATCGATGAAGGTGGGCTGTTAGCAGCAGGAGAAAAAAACACTTTTGTTGTGATACCTTAATCGATTGGTCTCGTTAAGAGTTAGAATGGCAACCCCCATTTTCTCATGTTCTCTGTGTATATATATATCTATATATCTTCCTGCTGTATTTTCCACTGCATGCGTCTGATGAAGTGGGCTTTAGCCCATGAAAGCTTATGCTGAAATAAATTGGTTAGTCTCTAAGGTGCCACAAGTCCTCCTCGTTCTTTCTGCTGAAACAGACTAACACGGCTATCACTCTGAAGCCGCACCAAAGGCTCTTACGTAAATTAAGTTGTCATGGGATAAGAGGGAAGACCCTTTCATGGATTGAGACCTGGTTAAAAGACAGGGAACAAAAGGTAGGAATAAATGGTAAATTTCCAGAATGGAGAGGGGTAACTCGTGGTGTTCCCCACGGGTCAGCCCTAGGACCAATCCTATTCAACTTATACATAAACAATCTGGTGAAAGGGGTAAACAGTGAGGTGGCAAGGTTTGCAGGTGATACTAAACTGCTCAAGATAGTTAAGACCAAAGCAGACTGTGAAGAACTTCGAAAAGATCTCACAAAACTAAGTGATTGGGCAACAAAATGGCAAATGAAATGTAATGTGGCTAAATGTAAAGTAATGCACATTGGAAAAAATAACCCCAACTATACCTACAATATGATGGGGGGCTAATTTAGCTACAACTAATCAGGAGAAAGATCTTGGAGTCATCGTGGATAGTTCTCTGAAGACGTCCACGCAGTGCACAGCGGCAGTCAAAAAAGCAAACGGGATGTTAGGAATCATTAAAAAAGGGATAGAGAATAAGACGGAGAATATCTTATTGCCCTTATATAAATCCATGGTACGTCCACATCTTGAATACTGCATACAGATGTGGACCCCTCATCTCAAAAAAGATATACTGGCATTAGAAAAGGTTCAGAAAAGGACAACTAAAATGATTAGGAGTTTGGAACTGGTCCCATATGAGGAGAGATTAAAGAGGCTAGGACTTTTTGTCTTGGAAAAGAGGAGACTAAGGGGGGATATGATAGAGGTCTATAAAATCTTGAGTGGTGTGGAGAAGGTGAATAAGGAAAAGTTATTTACTTGTTCCCATATTTTAAGAACTAGGGGGCCACCAAATGAAATTAATGGGTAGCAGGTTTAAAACAAATAAAAGGAAGTTCTTCTTCACTCAGTGCACAGTCAACCTGTGGAACTCCTTGCCTGAGGAGGTTGTGAAGGCTAGGACTATAACAGGGTTTAAAAGAGAACTGGATAATTTCATGGAGGTTAAGTCCATTAATGGCTATTAGCCAGGATGGGTAAGGACTGGTGTCCCTATCCTCTGTTTGTCAGAGAGTGGAGCTGGATGGCAGGAGAGAGATCACTTGATCATTACCTGTTAGGTTCACTCCCTCTGGGGCACCTGGTATTGGCCACTGTTGGTAGACAGGATACTGGGCTGGATGGACCTTTGGTCTGACCCAGTATGGCCATTCTTATGTTCTTGTGTTTTCAAACAACAGGTCTTGGTTTTGTTTTGGTGTTTCTCCTACTTGACCACATTTTCATCAGCACCCTTTGGGAGCTCCCCTTCTTAGGGTGGCTAAAAATCACAACTAAGATTGTTATTTAAATTATGACATTTAAATATAGGGTTTTTTTGAAAATTTACATAAAATTTCTTATCTACATATTGCTAATTCTTCTCTTCCATTTTATGGTGTTCAATTGTCAAAGTGGATGTTTTCTACTTGTTTGTTTTTTTCGTTTCCTAAGTGTTAATAAGATTTTGGATTTTATGTCGATATTTTTCTACAAAGAAGTTTCACACTTAAAATGCTCATCTGTGCTGAAAAAGACAAGCCCAAGGCCTCATTAATATCCCCTAGTATGAGACTATACAGACGCAGAACTGAAAATCAAGAAGCCTGTGCTCTGCACCTCCTTGGTCAAGAGCTTTGAGATCTACTAGTGAAAAGTGACGTGGAAGAGTGAGAGAATTTCTGGCCAGGACACTGTACTTCCACAAGTAAAGAGCTGAAATGCTTCAACCATCAGGATTTGCAGTTTGAAGTCAATAGGACTTGTGCCCCGAGCATTCTCGAAAACTCCTCTCTTATGTGGCTAAAGGAAGGCTGAAGAGCCTAATTTTGGGCTCCACTTTTTGGAAACTTTGGCCAGTATAAAAAAATTGCTATTGTAAATTCCTGAGAGTTTAAATAACTTTTTATTGTTAAAACAAAATTGTTTTACTGTTGAAGTGACAGATTTTATGCCACTATATGACAAGTTCTTAATAAAAATACACGGAGTCCCTGACGCTGCAAATGCTCACTGAACTTTAAACCACGGGACTGTTTCTATGAGTAAAGTTCTGTGTCTGTTTAAGTGTCTGCAGGATCCGGGAATTAATTTTCAGTATTTGGATTTTTGCATATAGCAATTTTATAAATGATGAGACCCAGTGGCTGGAAGGTGTGGGGGCTGCGAGCTCTGGGGTGGGGCTGGGGATGAGGAGTTTGGGGTGCAGACAGGGCAGGATTAATGCAGGGGCTCTAGGGGCTGCAGCCCTGGGCTAACGGGGACTCTGCCAAAAGATCTCCAGGCTGCCAGAAGTGCAGATCTTTTGGTGGGGCCCCCTTAGCCCGGGACCCTGGACTGCGGCCACTAACGACCCTGCGTCCGGCCCTTCCTAGCGGGGAGCAGGGAGGCGGCTTCGTGCACTGCTGTCCCTCCCCCACCGTGCTGGGCTGGAGCTGGAGCTGTGAGTGCCTGGAAGCTCCGCCCACCCGCTGCCCTCGCCTGCAGGCTCCACCCCCGCAGATCCCATTGGCCCGGTACTGCAGCCAATGGGATCTGTGGGGGCGGTGCCTGCAGGCAGACACAGGGCAGCGCAAGGAGCAACCTTCCCCCCCCCGGGGCCGCAGCCAGGGACATCCGTGCCGTGCCGGCAGCTGCAGGGTCACTCCGGGAGGAGCAGCGCAGGGCCAGGGCAGGCAAGGAGCCTGCCTCAACCCCAGTGCGCCCCCAAATGGGAGCTGCCCCAGGCAAGCACCCCGCACCTCACGCCCCAGCCCTGAGCCCCCTCCTGCACCCTAACTCCCTTTCAAACCCCATACCCCCACCCCAACACCCCTGCCTTGAACCCCCTCCCACACCCTAACTCTCTCCCAGAGCCCCACCCCCACCCCAACCTCCTTCCTGAGCCCCCTCCCACACCCTAACTCCCCCCAGACCCCCACCCCAACCTCCTGCCCTGAGCCCGCTCCCACATTCCAAACCCCTGATCCCCAGCCCTGCCCCAGAGCCCACACCCCCAGTCGGGCCCCTCACCACCTTCCACACCCACCCCCCTGCCTCAACCTGCAGCCCCTCCTGCGCTCTGAACCCTGCATTTTTCACCACAGCCTGGAGCCTGGGGGCCACAGAATCGAATAGCCCTGGGCCCAAAGAGGCTGCGCGGGGGCTCAGGCCAGAGGACTCCCCCAAGCCCTCTCCCCACCAGCAGCACGGTGCTCTGGGGGGAAGGGGCCTCTCTCCCCCGCCGGGCGCTGGCAAGAGGGAGCTCTGGGGCCAGGAGAGAGGCCTGTGGCAGCCCTTCATCCCCAGCTGGCTCCCCTCCCATCTACCCCTCTCCTCTCCAGGCCCCTGCTGCGTGGCCCTTCATCGCTGGTGTGCGAGCGCGCGGCTGAGAGGGAACTGAGACTCCAACCTAGAGTCCAACCTGCCGAGAGTGCTGTAGCCAGGGGGCACCGTGGTGCAGAGGCTGCCTGCGGGGTGCAGCCTGGGCGTGGCAAGAGCGTCTGCCTCCCTGCTCCTGAGCAGAGCCCCCCTGCTCCCCACCCCCAGGGTGTCCCTCCCTGCCTGGCTCCACGTTCTGCCCCTGCCCTCTGCCCCTGTGAGCCGGGTCTCCCTGTGACGCTGCACTCCCTATTCTGTACGGAAATGTGCTCACGAGTATGAATATGACGTAACTGGAAAATGCTTTATGCAAACTGCCTCTTGTGACAGATCATTGAAAAAGTTCTAATCAACTGAATGAGTTCATCCTATTTGTCTGCATGTGTCATTTCCATGTCTGAAGTTAGAAATATGAGGTATAAACATGGATTACTAATGTCGTCAGACAAAGGGAGGGCCATTAATGGTATTTCAGGAACCGGATGGCTCCAGTTTAACTAGAACTAGTTGTGAATGGTTTTGTTTTCCTGTAAGTCTTCCTGCGGATGTGTGGGCTAGCCCATAACGTATGGAGACTGGGGTCTCACAGGGACATGTGACCATGTCACCTGATACTGGAATCCATCTTAAACCAGGTACTTTTCCATAAGGAACTGGGAGGGTCAAGCTGAAATAAGGACTGCCGCCTTTTGCCAAATCTATATAAGGGGGTGAAACAGGAGGGAAGCTGCGGCCAGTCAGCAGAAAGCCCCTGCTCACCATCCAGGATGTCTGCTGGAACTAATATTAACTAAACGGGGAAGGATTGGGACCGGACTAGAAATGCGTCCGGTCTGTGAAAAAAAGCTCATTGGAACATCTTTGAGGGTGAGATATTGCATGGAGCCAGTTTCTTAGTGTATTAGGTTTAGCCTTGTGTTTGTTTTATTCTACTTAGTAACTTACTTTATTCTGTCTGTTATCTCTTAGAAACACTGAAATCCTACCTTTTATACTTAATAAAATCACTTTTGTTCATTAATAATCCCAGTGTAAGTCATTGGTCCCTGGGGGGAGAGCAGTCTGTGCAGATCTCTCTTTACAAGGAGAAAGAGGGCGAATAATATGAACTCACACTGCGTACAACTTAGACAGGGTGAGACGAGTTTATCTGGGGTTCAGGCTCCCAGGAAGGCGCTGCACTGGGTGCTGGGGCAAGACCCTGTTCACTGAGCCGCCCCAGGGCTGAGTGAATCTCCGTGTCTGTATTCGGCAGAGGGTGTGGCCCTATCTCTGGGTCTGTGCTGGAGGGGGCCTGCAGGGTCTGGCTCAGCAAGGCAGAGTCAAGGTGTGCCCAGGCTGGCAGAAGGGTTAGGCTCAGTGGTAGCTCAGGACATCAAGTGACAGTCCCAAGGGGGGCTCTACAAGTGAACCCACCATACTCCCCTTCCCCTCCCACCACCACCCCAGATTGTCCCAGCCCTGCCGTTCCTCTTTCCATGGGCCCAATGGAAGATGAATGGGGCCAGCCAATGAGAGCGGGAAATTGCCAGACTCTTCCAGGTTGGGAAGCGAGGGGAGGGGAAGGGAAGGGACTGGGAACTAAAACTGCAGAGCAGAGAGACCAGTAAATCTTAGGGGGTCCCGATCCAGTCCCCCAGCTTCTAGCCCACCCCCGCTCCCAGGGGACCTCTCCCTGTGCCCCAGCTCACACCCACCCAGCTTCCAGGCCCCCCCCCCCCCCGTGCCTCTAGGTCCCAGCCCACCCAACACCCAGGAGGCCCCTCTCTGTGCCCCCAGAGCCAGGGGGACTCCTCCCTATACCCAGAGCTCCCAGCCCCCAGCCATGTCCACTGTCAAACTTTGACAATTTGGAGGTCCCACCGAGATGGCAAGCGGCTTCACTGAGGCTGTGTGATCCCTGACTGCCTTGCAGGACGATCGTGGAAGCCAGCGCCTGGACGCTTAGTCCAAGCGATCCTCCACAAGACAGAAAGGTACACAGCAGCAGCGCAGTCTAGGCCATTGAACTTGTTGGTTCCCACTCTGTTCGGGTAGGGGTCCTTGGATCCAGCTTCTGGAATCAGACGTCTCAGTACTTATTATTTTTGTGCTTTAACCGGTTTGAGGACTGTCTTGTCTTTGTGTCTCTCCATCTTCCCCGTGGTGTGTGTGTGAATCTGGGAGCCATCTCTGTCCGGAGACTGGCTGACCAAGGGGTCCCCGTCCCCACGGTCTGAATAAGTGGAATCTGCACAGCTGCAGCCGCACCACGCCTTGGGTATAACCCCTGGTGTGAAAGCAAGGGCAGTGGAGGCAGTAGCCTGTGGGCTCCTTTCTGTGTGTTGCACCGGGCACCGCTCTGCTGAGCCCGAATTTCCTTCTTGTGTGAGTGCTGTGTGACTTCCTCCTGGAAGGGTAATCAGAAGTCTAAGGTAGAACAGTTCCCTAAGGGAACTCCAGCTTATTTTATGTATTTTAGGAGGGGTCCGGACTCTTGTAGGTTTCTTGAAAAATGGTCCAAATTAGCTCTAGAGAACCCCAAATTACAGTGGCCACTGTTAGGTTCTTGGGACAAGGATCGAGTGGACGCTTTAAAAAGCAAACTCGTCCTCCCAAAAACCAAATTGGAGAGAGGAGAAGTAGACTGCTTCATGCAGTGGTGGGAAGAGGCAAATCGTAGATGGACTGAGTCACAACTCACCTCTCTTAAAAATTCTATCCAAAAACTAACAGTTCAATTGGATGCAGTCTCTCCCACCACTAGTCCGAGCGCTCCCCTTTGCCCAGTCCTGTGCAATGATCCGGATCAAACCCAACCCCCACCATACTCCTGCGCAAATAAGAAATCAGAAAAGGAAAAATCTTCAGTGACTACAGATAATGAAAGTGAAGAAGATACCCTCATTGGCCTCGCAGCTCTGCAAAATATTATGAAGAAGAAATCCAAAGCAGACTGCAAAGATTCTCTTGACATCTCTTCTTGGAAAAGAGAACCTGATGGGAGGTTAATGAGAGACTCTGATCAAACTGTTGTGGCACCCTTATGAGTCCTTAAGATGGGAGAAAGTGAGTCCATATGGGATTATAAGCCCTGGACTCGTACGGAAGTTTTATCTATAGTTGAAAGTTTTCCCAAACCACAGGAAAACTCTGTCAAATTTGCTGAGGAGTTTCTGTTAATCTGTGAAACCTATGAACCCTCTGAGACAGATCTCCTCCAACTGTGTAAATTGTTAGCTCCTGCCAGTTATTATGAAAAATGGTTGGCTGCCGCAGACTGGCCAGCTGAGGCACGCCACTCAACCATAAAAACTGCTGGCCCAGATTCGGCATCCAGAGACCAGTGTATGGCTCTTTGGAAGCGCCTGCATCAAGCCATTCCCAAAATGTGGTCTCCTAAAACAAACTGGACAGCAATACGTTGCTGTAAGCAAGGGCAAGGAGAAAGCCCAGGCGACTATAGGTCCCGGCTAACTGATATTTTCCTACAACATTCAGGAATACAAGAGCCCGATGTAAATGGGCAGGGGGCCTTGACACATGCATTTGTTGATGGTCTTCTCCCTGCCACAGGCATCATGTTCAAACGAATAAGTGTGGGATGGGAGACTGAAACCATGGACAAATTGCTGGCAGTAGCGGAGCATTGCCACCGCACTTTAAAAGGAAAGGAGGAACAGTCCCCGCAAAAGTTAATGGCTCTGCAGATACAGCATAATTCAGGACTAAGCAGACCACGTCGGGGACAGGGACGGGATTGCGGAAGGGGGCAGGGGGCTGGATTAACTGGGGTTTGTAACAACTGTAAACAGCCTGGACACTGGAAAAAAGAGTGTCCAAGACGACCTAATAATTGTATGGGAAATCAAGTGAACCCCCCGCTGGTTACTCCAGCTGATCCCCAACCCTATTTTTCACCCCAACAATGACGGGATGCTGGGGAACCTCACAAAGTTTTAGCTCCCTTATTACCTCTGTCCCCTACTGGAGAATGTGTCCTGACTGTAAATGATCTCTCTCTCCCTTTCCTTGTTGATACTGGAGCTTCCCTTTCTACAGTCCGCACCACTGACTTGCCTGAGGTTCCCCAATCTGGAAAATCTGTGTCTGCTGTTGGCATTACAGGGATCCCCACCTCTTTCCCCCTCTCAAAACCTTTGTCTGTTCAGGTCGGTCCCCTCTCTGAGGAGCATGCATTCCTCCTCTCTGATTCCACCCCTGCAAACCTTCTGGGATGGGACTTGCTATGCAAACTTGGCTGTACTATTTACTGCTCACCTCTCCTCTGCTCGCCTCACTAGGTATGAACTTTTGCTGCTTTCAGCCTCACATATCACTATTAAGCGCTGCTCCCAGTTAAACCCTGCTACCCTCCTTCCTTTACCTAGTGATGGTGAACCCCATGACTGCCTTGCAACTGTCTCCGCTGTCACTGTCCCGCGCCCCGACCTTTCAGATGTACCTCTCCCTAACTCTGACCTGGTATTATTCACTGATGGGTCCTGTTATAGAAATGACCAAGGCCACCTTCTTGCAGGGTACGCTGTGGTCTCTCTCTCTGAGACCATAGAAGCTACGCCCTTACCCTCTGTGACCTCTGCCCAGGTGGCTGACCTGATTGCTCTAATCCGTGCCTGCTTTCTAGCCGAGGGGCTCTCTGCCACTATTTTTACTGATTCTCGGTATGCCTTTGGGGTTGTGCATGACTTTGGCACCCTCTGGCAGGCTCGAGGTTTTCTTACCTCTACTGGTACCCCTATCAAGAATGGCCCCTACATTGCCGCCCTCCTGTAGGCAGTTTTACTACCGTCTGCCTTGGCAATTGTTAAGTGTACTGGCCACTCAGCGGCAGACACCGAGGTGGCAAAAGGTAATGCACTTGCTGATGCTGCTGCAAAACATGCCGCCACTATAAAACCTTCACCAGAAGCGTTTCTTGGTCCCCTCTCTGTCTCTGTAATGCCACCATCCCTGTCTCATCTCGCTCAGCTCCAGGATTCTGCCCCAGAAACAGAGAGAGACTCCTGGAGTGCTTTGGGTTGCTCTTTGCATTCTGATTCCCTTTGGCGATCGCCCACCGGTACCTTTGTAGCCCCTCTCTCACTCTCCCTGTCTCTACCCGCCCTGCTACATGGTGTTTCGCATGTCGGCAAGGAGGGGATGGTCTCTGCTATGAGTAAGGCGGGGCGGTGGGCTCCCCATTTCAGCTCCTTTGCAACCCGCCACTGTGCCGCTTGTGTTACTTGTCAAAGACACAATGTCGGCAAATCTGTAAAAGTAACACAAGGGTTCCGGGGTTTGCCTCAAGCACCTTTCCTACACTGGCAACTTGATTTTGTACAAATGCCAAAGTGTCAGAAATATGAATTCATTTTAGTTATACTATGTCTGTTTTCGGGTTGGATTGAAGCCCTTCCCTGTCACAAAGCTGATTCACTGTCCGTTGCAAAATGTCTGGTAAACCACATTATCCCTACCAAGGGAATTCCTGCCACTTTGTCTAGTGACCGGGGAACACATTTTACTGGAAAAATTGTTCAACGTCTAAACCAGGTATTACATGTCACCCCCCTGTTGCACTGCCCTTACCATCCACAGAGAGCAGGGGCAGTGGAAAGGCGAAATGGTGTGCTTAAAAATAAGCTGGCAAAAATCTGTAGTTCCGCAGGGTTAAACTGGCCAGCTGCTTTACCACTGGCCCTTATGGAAATTCGGTCATCCCCGTCCCAGAGACACAAATTGAGTCCATTTGAAATCATCATGGGACGCCCTATGCGAACAATGGCTACTATTACCCCAGCCCCAGACCTAAACCTAACTCACAGCACGCTCCTCCAGTACTGCAAAGGGTTAATGCAAGCGGTGAGCTCCTTCCATTGGCAGGTGGGAGCAGCTTGGCCGAGGGAACCCACCTCTGCTGCCTGTCACACCCCTGAGCCTGGTGAGTGGGTCTGCCTGTGGCACCACCTTCGGAAGCCCGCCTTGGAACCCCGGTGGGAGGGTCCATGCCAGGTACTGCTCACCACCCAGACAGCAGTGAAATTATCCGGCATCGCTGCACGGATCCACGCCCCACAGTGTAAGCCAGCGCCACCTCACGGGGACCAAGCACCTCTGCAAGACCACGCCGAACCAGCTTCAACCCCAGAAGACAAAGAGGAACAGCCTGCAACACCTTACAATCTGCGCTCTCGTAAGGGTTGCCAGAAGCAGAGGGTAAGCAGACAGCAGGACCCAACAAACAAGAAGCAGCAGTGAGCCGAGCGCCTGCTGCCTGGTGGACGTAAAACCGTGAGAGCGGTTCCCTCGAAAGGGGTTGTCGGAACCAGAAAGGGTCCTGCTTCCAACATGTGTCCTTTGAGAAGCTTAATCCTCAGCTCCTGTGTCCTGAGGGTCTGGGGAATCCAGAGTGACAGTGACAATTCTTTCATCCAACAACAGGTGCAGATAGCCCAGATCCTGAATATTTCTAATTGCTGGGTCTGCAGCCACATCCCAGCTCACTCACAAGCTAGTATCCCCACCATGGCAATCCCTGTGAATTCCTCAGAGCTTGCTGGAGAACCCTATCCACTTAAAAGGACATGGAAGGAAAATGACACTTGGGGGCTGGGAAAAACATATGTTCCTAAACTTATAAGTGTGGTGAAAGGAAAGGGCCACTGGTGCTGGGTGTGTAATGGGACAGGGCTGAATCTAGGGAGGAGCAGCTGTCTCCAATACATCGTGTCCCATGGTGTATGGGACTATTCAAACAAGGTTGGAGAATGGCGAACCGGGTATGGAAAGATAAACTTCCTCTCAACCTGGGACCAAACCAAAGATTCAATCTCTTGCTTCCCCTACAGCCTCCCTGAGAAAACAGCACCATCTACAAATGTCCTGTGAATGCTACCTCTTCTCCCAGTGAAAATCATCCTGTGCCCTTTGGGGGATACTATTCCTCCTTCGTAAATTCTTACATGTCAAAGGGTTGCAGTCAACCCTTCCCAGCTTTAATGGGACATCATTGGGTTTGTGAGGAAAATGCTTACACTGTGTTACCAGCAAATTGGTCAGGTATCTGTTATCCTGCTCAGCTTTTCCCACAATTCTGGGTGCTTCAATCCCTCCCACGAAATCGCCTCCGTAATTTCAGGCGAAAAAGGAGGGACTTGCCAGATGCTAAATGGTGTGTGGATAACATAAGCCCCCTAACTTGGGAAGAAGCTGTTGGCATTTCTTTAGTCCCAGTAGGGGGGGTAATCCACCATGCAAAAAGGCTTTTAAGGTTACAAGCGGTGGTTGAGATCCTGGCCAATGAAACAGGAGAGAGCTTAAAAGCTCTAGCCAAAGAAGCAGGAGCGGTCCGACAAGTGGCCCTCCAAAACCGTCGGGCATTAGATATAATACTGGCAGCCAAAGGAGGGACCTGTGCTCTAATTGGAACAGAAAGCTGTGTATACATACCTGATAATACTAATGAGGTAATAAATCGTGCTAGCCATCTGGAGCAAATTGCATACCTTCCCCACGAAGAACCAAGTTCCTTGTGGAAATGGATAAGTAACTTATTCAATTTCTCTAGTCTGGGAAAGTGGTTGTTCCAAGGAATCCTGACTATCCTATTTGGAATTCTCATAATCTTTGTGTGTTTTCAATTGATTTCTTGTTGTATCCAAAACTGCACAAGACATACCATCCATCAGGTTACCCCTAACCAGAGTGCAAATCTAATGTTGTTAAATATCACCAGTGAAAGTAATGAAAAAGAAAGATTGACGTATGGAATCCAGTAAGTCATTGGTCATGGGCGTAGCCTTGACCAAAAGGAGGGATTGTGGAAGTATAACATTGTATAAGTATAACGTTGTATAAGGGGACATGCTGGATACATTGTATATAAGAGGGCATGCCAAAACATGTTACAAAGTATCTGAGGGAGCACACGTAGGGACAGTTAGCTTTTGAATGGAGAAGCAATTAAGATAGAGCCAGCACGTCTAAGAAGCAGGCATCAGAATGGAAGGTGTGAAGGGCAATTAGTTAAGTTAACTGGAAGCTGTTAAAGGAGATTGTTAAGGGTGGCAGGTAATTGAAGATACGTGACTGGTCTCAGGGATCTCGAAGGGTGGTGACTAAAATCTTTTTCTTCTTTTGTCTGTAACTTCTCTGTAACTTGTTCTCCAGCAAGCTGTATAAATTAAGAGAGCAGCTTTGCTAATAAAACAGAGTGGTCTGATAAATTGTGAGTCTGAGTCAAACTTTGACAGTAAGAAAAGGTTCCTGATCAGCTGTGGTTATGAGGGAGAAAAGGTCCCATTTTCAGAGGCTGCTCGTTTCTCTGGTCAGGAACGGTGTCTCATAGAATCATAGAATCATAGAATATAAGAGATGGAAGGGACCCCAGAAGGTCATCTAGTCCAACCCCCTGCTCAAAGCAGGACCAATTCCCAGTTAAATCATCCCAGCCAGGGCTTTGTCAAGCCTGACCTTAAAAACCTCTAAGGAAGGAGATTCTACCACCTCCCTAGGTAACGCATTCCAGTGTTTCACCACCCTCATAGTGAAAAAGTTTTTCCTAATATCCAATCTAAACCTCCCCCACTGTAACTTGAGACCATTACTCCTCGTTCTGTCATCTGATACCATTGAGAACAGTCTAGAGCCATCCTCTTTGGAACCCCCTTTCAGGTAGTTGAAAGCAGCTATCAAATCCCCCCTCATTCTTCTCTTCTGCAGGCTAAACAATCCCAGCTCCCTCAGCCTCTCCTCATAACTCATATGTTCCAGACCCCTAATCATTTTTGTTGCCCTTCGCTGGACTCTCTCCAATTTATCCACATCCTTCTTGAAGTGTGGGGCCCAAAACTGGACACAGTACTCCAGATGAGGCCTCACCAATGTCGAATAGAGGGGAACGATCACGTCCCTCGATCTGCTCGCTATGCCCCTACTTATACATCCCAAAATGCCATTGGCCTTCTTGGCAACAAGGGCACACTGCTGACTCATATCCAGCTTCTCGTCCACTGTCACCCCTAGGTCCTTTTCCGCAGAACTGCTGCCTAGCCATTCGGTCCCTAGTCTGTAGCTGTGCATTGGGTTCTTCCGTCCTAAGTGCAGGACCCTGCACTTATCCTTATTGAACCTCATCAGATTTCTTTTGGCCCAATCCTCCAATTTGTCTCGGTCTTTCTGTATCCTATCCCTCCCCTCCAGCGTATCTACCACTCCTCCCAGTTTAGTATCATCCGCAAATTTGCTGAGAGTGCAATCCACACCATCCTCCAGATCATTTATGAAGATATTGAACAAAACCGGCCCCAGGACCGACCCTTGGGGCACTCCACTTGATACCGGCTGCCAACTAGACATGGAGCCATTGATCACTACCCGTTGAGCCCGACAATCTAGCCAGCTTTCTACCCACCTTGTAGTGCATTCATCCAGCCCATACTTCCTTAACTTGCTGACAAGAATACTGTGGGAGACCGTGTCAAAAGCTTTGCTAAAGTCAAGAAACAATACATCCACTGCTTTCCCTTCATCCACAGAACCAGTAATCTCATCATAGAAGGCGATTAGATTAGTCAGGCATGACCTTCCCTTGGTGAATCCATGTTGACTGTTCCTGATCACTTTCCTCTCATGCAAGTGCTTCAGGATTGATTCTTTGAGGACCTGCTCCATGATTTTTCCAGGGACTGAAGTGAGGCTGACTGGCCTGTAGTTCCCAGGATCCTCCTTCTTCCCTTTTTTAAAGATTGGCACTACATTAGCCTTTTTCCAGTCATCCGGGACTTCCCCGGTTCGCCACGAGTTTTCAAAGATAATGGCCAATGGCTCTGCAATCACAGCCGCCAGTTCCTTCAGCACTCTCGAATGCAACTCGTCCGGCCCCATGGACTTGTGCACGTCCAGCTTTTCTAAAAAGTCCCTAACCACCTCTATCTCCACAGAGGGCTGGCCATCTCTTCCCCATTTTGTGATGCCCAGCGTAGCAGTCTGGGAGCTGACCTTGTTAGTGAAAACAGAGGCAAAAAAAGCATTGAGTACATTAGCTTTTTCCACATCCTCTGTCACTAGTTTGCCTCCCTCATTCAGTAAGGGGCCCACACATTCCTTGGCTTTCTTCTTGTTGCCAACATACCTGAAGAAACCCTTCTTGTTACTCTTGACATCTCTGGCTAGCTGCAGCTCCAGGTGCGATTTGGCCCTCCTGATTTCATTCCTACATGCCCTAGCAATATGTTTATACTCTTCCCTGGTCATATGTCCAACCTTCCACTTCTTGTAAGCTTCTTTTTTATGTTTAAGATCCGCTAAGATTTCACCATTAAGCCAAGCTGGTCGCCTGCCATATTTACTATTCTTTCGACTCATCGGGATGGTTTGTCCCTGTAACCTCAACAGGGATTCCTTGAAATACAGCCAGCTCTCCTGGACTCCTTTCCCCTTCAAGTTAGTCCCCCAGGGGATCCTGGCCATCCGTTCCCTGAGGGAGTCGAAGTCTGCTTTCCTGAAGTCCAGGGTCCGTATCGTGCTGCTTACCTTTCTTCCCTGTGTCAGGATCCTGAACTCAACCAACTCATGGTCACTGCCCCCCAGATTCCCATCCACTTTTGCTTCCCCCACTAATTCTACCCGGTTTGTGAGCAGCAGGTCAAGAAAAGCGCCCCCCCTAGTTGGCTCCTCGAGCACTTGCGCCAGGAAATTGTCCCCTACGCTTTCCAAAAACTTCCTGGATTGTCTATGCACCGCTGTATTGCTCTCCCAGCAGATATCAGGAAAATTAAAGTCACCCATGAGAATCAGGGCATGCGATCCAGTAGCTTCCGTGAGCTGCCGGAAGAAAGCCTCATCTACCTCATCCCCCTGGTCCGGTGGTCTATAGCAGACTCCCACCACTACATCACTCTTGTTGCACACACTTCTAAACTTAATCCAGAGACACTCAGGTTTTTCTGCAGTTTCGTACCGGAGCTCTGAGCAGTCATACTGCTCCCTTACATACAGTGCTACTCCCCCACCTTTTCTGCCCTGCCTGTCCTTCCTGAACAGTTTATAACCATCCATGACAGTACTCCAGTCATGTGAGTTATCCCACCAAGTCTCTGTTATTCCAATCACGTCATAGTTCCTTGACATCACCAGGACCTCCAGTTCTCCCTGCTTGTTTCCAAGGCTTTGTGCATTTGTATATAAGCACTTGAGATAACCTGTTGATCGCCCCTCATTCCCAGTATGAGGCAGGAGCCCTCCCCTCACAGACATTCCTGCCTGTGCTTCCTCCTGGTATCCCGCTTTCCCACTTACCTCAGGGCTTTGGTCTCCTTCCCCCGGTGAACCTAGTTTAAAGCCCTCCTCACTAGGTCTCCTCTGTCTCCTCTGCAGCTGAAGGTTGGATCCAAGAGGATGACTCCAGGTGGTGAGTGGCTTGCCTTGCTCTCATGTTTCTCTGTCTTCTCAAGTGTGTTCGCCAACTCTCTCTCTCTCTTCTCTCCTCTTCTCTCCCCGTGCCGTGTCCCTTCATAAGACACGGGTAGGTGTGCATTCCCACAGGTGAGGTCTCGGGAGCCATGGAGAAGTCGGAGCGGAGGAAAATCATGCCGGGCATGGGTGCGAGCGTGGAGTGGTGACTGTCGGGGTTAACTCTGTCTCGGTTCATCACGTGGGGCCGATGCGCGGATGAAGGCAAGATTTCCAGCACCAATGGAGCATTGTATAATGATAGCCTACGCGATGTGGCCCACTGAGATGGTAACTTCTTTGTTTTTCCTCCTTGGTCTGGGTTTCGTACAAACAGTTGACTCCCCTCATTGGATGGAAAGCGAGCGAGAGTGGTGAGCCCGCGAACGCTGTTGATGCAGCCAGGAGTCGTCCGGTTGGCAGCGGAGCAGTCGCGAATGTCAGTGAGATAAGTGTCTGGTTTGGTTAAGGCTTTGCTCACGGCCCGCCTGGCTCCAGGTAGGGACTCCCCATTAGCTGGGGCTGGGTTTGTAAGAAAAGGTTCCTGACCAGCTGTGGTTAGGAGAGAGACAAGGTCCCCATTTTCAGGGGCTGCTCATTTCTCTGGCCAGGAACGGTGTCTCCTTTGCAGGAGAAGGTGGCATCTAGGAGGATGACTCCAGCTGGTGAGTTGCTTGCCTTCCTCCCATATTCTTCTCTCTTCTCTTGTGTGTTGGCCAACTTTCTCAGTCTCTCTCTCCTCTGCTCTCCTGGTGCCGTCTCCCTTTGTAGGACACGGGTAGGTGTGCATTCCCACAGGTGAGGTCTCGGGAGCCATGGAAAAGTCGGAGCGGACGAAAATCATGCAGGGCAGTAGAAAGGCTGCTGAAAGTACCTGAAGAGACAAAGGAAATGAGAAGGGGGAAGTCCAGACTAAGACAGGAGTCTAGTCTGTAAAGAGAAACAACGGGAAGTCTAAGCTACAGAAACTCTTCAAGTTGCCAAAAGACATTTAGGATGGGAAATTACTTCTTGAATCCAGTCTCTTTAAGATCTTAGGCTTAGTATGTGTGTGTATTTGTATTTGCTTAGCAATCTGCCTTCTTCTGTTTGCTATCCCTTATAATCACTGAAAAACTGCCTTTTCTAGTGAAACTATTTTTCTTTATTATTATTATTATTAAACTCAGTTTGTGCAACGGGTGCTCTGGGAGGAAATGATTTGTGTGTTACTCCAAGGGGCCGCCCGGTGTCACTGTTGCTCCATGAGGGAAATGATTTGAGCATGACCTGAATTGGCCACCCACTGTCACTGTTGCTCCACGAGGGAAATTGTTGGTGCATGACCCTGAGTGGTGTGAAGGAAAAGTTAGCCTGGGTGACTCCGTTTTGGTTTGGGGCCCACCATTGTCTAAAAGCAACCACATCATGCACCAGGAGGGTGTTTCTTAGATACTGCATTCCTGTGAAAATCCTCCGCCCCACCCCACCCCCCGCCCTTGTCTCCAGCCTGTTTTATCTCCCGGTTTCTGTTCTTTGTCTGTTCCTAACTCCCTGCCTCCTGGCCTTGCTGTGGGCCTCCCATCCTGATAAGAAAAGTTCCTGGTGCATTGCTTTAGGACCATGTAATGTAGCTGAAGTCACGGTTTAGCACGGGGAATGTACCTAGCCGGGATCGGTGGGAGATAAGGGAAGGGTTTGTCTCTTGGCTAAGGTTTCCGATGCACGAGGGCAACGTGTCTTGCTAAAAGGTCTATAATCTCTGTATAACCTGCCTGCGGGGTCCCCTCCTGATGAGCAGGGGGGCACCACGCTTGAGCGTAATAAACTTAGTATTTTGGGAACCCTGCCGTTGTGGACTTCGTTCGTGTGCCTCAGCCTAGACTCGAACTGTGCGGGACCAATCGGGTATAATTCACAGCAGTTCCTGTGCGTGACCTAACGGGTATAATTCGTAGCAGTGGCCACCCGGGGTCACTGTTGCTCTGTGCGGGAAATGGTTTGTGCATGACCTGAATTGGCCACACACATCACTGTTGCTCCTGGAGGGAGGGTGGGGGGGAGATGGTTTGTGTGTTACTCCTGAGTGGCCACGTTGTGTCACTCTTCCTCTGTGAGGGGAATGCTTTGTGTCTTACCCTGTGTGGCCACCCAAGACAACACACACATCACACACAAAACATCACACACACAAAACACGACAGACGACACTCACACACAACACAACACCGACACTCACAGAGAGAACACGTCACACATACAGAAACACGTCTCTCACACACACACAACACAGGACACCGACACACACAAACAACATGACAAACAAATAAAATGACACACAAAACAGCACACAACACGACACACAAAAATCACACACAACACACGACACCGACACATACACACACACACACGAGACGAGGCACAAAACGGCAGACAACGTGACACAGAAATCACACACAACACCGACACCCACACACAATACGACACACAACACCTCACATGACACACAAAACGGCACATGTGACACACACACACAACACGATGCACAAAACTTCGCACACAAAATATCACACACCCACACACAACACGACACACACACAAACACGACCCACGACACCGACACACGACACACAGAACGGCACACGACACGAGACACAAAAATCTTACACAACACATGACACCGACACACACAACATGCACACAAAACGTCACACAACACGGCACACACCGTCACATGCACACAACACAGCATACAATATGGCACACACACACTCAACATGGACCACAACACGCACACAAAAACACGTCTCACACACACAAAACGACACACAAGTCACACACACAACACGTCACACGACACATGCAACACGACACACACAACACGTCACACAGCAGAAGGTTTCATCGAGGAGGAGGATGTCCCGGGGTCCCCGGGCGATGCTCTGGGACTGCTCCCCAGGAAGCCAGGCAGGACTCTGGGGAAGTCTCCTCTCGGGGAGCAGCCTGTCTTCAGGACACACAGCTCCCCCGGCTCCACCTTCCTGGCTCTGACCTCGGAGCCTTCACCTCCTGGGGAGGCAGAGGGTCCTGCCCCCCAACTCCGCAGTCAGACGGGACTCTCAGCCAGCCAGGAAAACAGAGGTTTATTAGACGACAGGGACATGGTCTAACACAAGCTTGTAGGCGCAGAGAACAGGACCCCGTCAGCCGGGTCCATTTTGGGGGGCAGTGAGCCAGACAACCCCGTCTGCCCTTCACTCCATGTCTCCAGCCAGCCCCCAACTGAAACTCCCCCCAGCCCCTCCTCCTCTGGGCTTTGTCCCTGTCCCCGGCCAGGAGGGCACCCGATTCCTTTGTTCTCCAACCCTTTAGCTCTCACCTCGCAGGGGGGAAGGGCCCAGGGCATCAGGTGCCAGGAAAGAGGGTGTCGGCCATTCTCTGTGTCCAGACCCCTGCACACACCTGCCCTCCAGAGCTCTGCAACGATCATACACCCTTACCCCACCCCCTAGATCCTTAAGAACTGCATAGGGGAAACTGAGGCACCCCCACACAATTCAGAGGAAACATGAAGTCCCGCTTCATCACAGATGACTCCAGGAGGTGAGTTCCTTGCTATCCTACCATGTTTTTCTCTGTCTCTCCTCTAGTATGTTGGCCATCACACACACTCTGTCTCTGTCTCTGTCTCTCTCTCCTCTCCTCTCCTGGTGCCAACGATGACCAGGCCCTGGGTGCCTGGGCCCCAGTTCCCCGCCTGTGCTCCATCTCTTCCTGTATCTGCCTCGCCCCTTCTCCCAGCCCACACTGTCCACCGCTGCCTGGATGATTTCCCCCTCTCCTCCATTGCACCCCCCTCTGTGGGGTCCCTGCCACTCACCATCTGCCTCCTCTCCTCCACCCCCTCCCCCGCTTCCCCACGGGTCACTCTGGGGGCCGGTTTTCTTCACCATCTTCGTGCATGATCTGGAGGATGAGATGGATTGCACCCTCAGCAAGTTCGCAGATGACACTAAGCTGGGCGGAGAGGGAGATACGCTGGAGGGTCGGGATAGGGTTCAGAGTGACCCAGACCAATTAGAGGATTGGGCCAAAAGAAATCTGATGAGGTTCAGCAAGGACAAGTGCTGAGCCCTGCACTTAGGAGAGAAGAATCCCATGCACTGCCCCAAGTATGCCATGTCCCCGCCCCGAACCGACCCTCCCGGAGCATCCTCAATTCCATGAAACAGCTGTTCTGGGGTGGGCAGGAAGTGCTGGGAAGGAGGGTGGGGAGTTGCTCAGTGGGGGTGTGTCTCTCTGGGTGGGGTCTGTGTGTGTTTATGCACAAGCTGATTGTGATGTCACGGAGGCCAACAGCAAAGAGTGTTCGGCGTCAGCATTCTTGCCCTGCCGTCAGTCTGCCAACTGGCTTGGTTGACAACGGCTGGTGACCCAAGGAGCTGCTGAGAGACGCGGACCATCCCTCTGTCAGCAACTTCTTGAATCAGCTATTTCCACAGGTGTTTGAGGAACAAAAGGATGAGTTTTTACAGAAGGTAATTCCCAGATTCTTTCCCTGCTCATTAGATCGCACACGACAGGTCGGCGCCTCCTTCTCCTCGAGACGGGTGGGGGCGGGTGTGGCAACAGGCAGGTCTCAGCGTTCCCTTTTGATTTGAAAGTGGCCATCTCTCAGGTCTCCTCCTGCTTCAGCCGGTCAGGTTCTTTGGAGGCAGATTTAGATGATTTTATCTTTCAGCAGACTAGTCGGGGGGAATTTCCAGGGATAGAACCAAAAGGGAATATAACAAAACTCGTGTAGAATTTAGATTGAGATCTCCATCAATCGTCTTTCCCTTGGAGTTGCCCCAATGCACTCCTTGCCTTCAAGCTGGGAATAGAAACCCTTTGTCTCCTGTCATGACGGCCAAAGAAATGTGTATTGAGAGAATATCGATCTCAGAATTTACAGGATTCAAATGCACAAAAATGAGCTCAAATAATGCAGAAGAAATTAATCTTAGATATTGAAAGTGATACAGCTCCACTCCCATCCCCTGGCTGTCATCTTGGTAGTTCTCTCAGAAAGAATCTCATGGCGATAGATCTCAAAACTCTCTACAAATTCTACTCTACCCCCTTGGGCTAGAGAAAAGAGATGTGTCGATCCCCCCCGCCCCACAATTCCTTTCCAGGAAAGGGGTTTCAATCAACTGTCGCCTACATTTGTCATGGGTCTCGCTGTGATTTCTTTGTCCTTGTTTTGGAGGCCTAACTTCTGACTGGATGTTGGAAATAATATGGGTCATTCTTCATTTCAAGTTGACTGATTCTTTCCCCCATGCTAATACATTCCAGATTTTCAAATAGTTGAGAAGAAGTCAACATATTTGCAGCTGCTAATTCATCCTTCCAGACCCTCAAACCCTCGAGATGACAATCTTTTCTTCCTTTTCCTGGCTTCTCTGGGAACAGAGCTTTCTTGGTTTGCAGCTTGGCCCGATCTGTTCCCAGAGTCCCAACATTCTGTGCACAAAGGAGTGGGGTTAAGAAGGAAGCATTTTTGCAACTAGGCCCAGGCAATGACCAAAGAACATAGAAACTGACCTTTTGCTCTTTCTATCCCTAGCCTCTGTTTGCCAGGTGCCAGGAATGAGCAACAGGAATGGATCGCTTGATGATTCCCTATTCATTCCTTCTGGGGCACTCAGCACTGGCTACTGTCAGAAGACAGCGTACTGGGCTAAATGGACCTTTGGTTTGACCCAGTCTGGGCGGTCTTGTGTTGCATATCTTCTTGGTTGCAGCAACCAGTCCTGGCTATTAGAGGAGCAGATGGCTTCAAAAGACCACTCTCGTGGATCTGGGAATCCTGGGCAAACTAATTCCCTTCCTTTCGAGAAGGACAGAAAAACCCATTTCCTCCTTCTTTCTATTCCAGGCTTCGTTCCTTTTTCCAAAGACTCGCCTCTCGGGAGCACAGAGAGATCCATGTGCACAAAGTGCTCGTCCAACCTGCAGCCATTGAGGCATGCTCTGGCCTCAGCCCCCAAGAACAGGCCTTGCCAGAGAAGCCCCAGGGAAGAAAATGCTCATGGACCATCTTGAAAAGACTCTGTGTCTGTTGCCAATCCCACAACTCGATGGCAGAGAGCAGTGAGGAGAGAACAGCTTCCTCTCCAAGAAGGTGGACACACTTGTCCCTGAAGAAGAAAGCAGCGGAGACCCAGGTGGAGGGAGAGGAGGTGAAGCTGCAGGAGACGACAGACAAAGTCGAAGTGGATCTTACAGGTGAGATGGTTCAATCCACATGGTTCACGAGGAGCATGTGAGGAACACTCACACCAGTCACTCGACAAGCCTCGACATCAGGGCCATCTCATGGGACAGTGATGGGTACCTCCGGCTCTGGAATCCATTTAGAGGGTGGCAGAGGTCCATGGCTGAGGTGGGGAGAGCTGACAATGTCAGGTCACCCCCCTCTGGGGATCTGGCACGGTGGGGTGGGGACTATGAACATTGTTCCAGGCTGGAAGGAGAAGAGAGAGGCTGGACGTTGGAGGAAATCCTTTCTTTTCTCCTGGATTGGGTCCCTTTCCTCAGGAAAATGCTCCAGAGGTCTCAGCAGGTCACAGCTGGGAACTGTACCAGAGCTGAGTCATTCCTTCTTGGGGGGTTCAATGCAAAAGGAGGACAGGTGCCCATCACTGACAGGAAAGAGGTACAAGGGGAGGGGAAGAGTAGACGACCCCATTGAAAAGAAACTGGCCCCGAGGGAAGAGGAAGCCTCGTGTGGTCAAAGCCCCCAGCTAGGAGTCAGGAGAGCGGGGAGTTCTCTGCTGAGCTCTGCCAACAACCTTCAGTCTGACCCTGGGCAATTCGCTTCAGGGCTCTGGGCCCAACTTCCATCCTCTGTAAACAAAATGTTAAGAATGTTTCTTTCCGCTGCAGGGACGAAGAAGGAGCCGTCTGACACGAAGGGGAAGTGGGAAAAAGGAAGCCCAGAAGAGCAGGAAGAAGAGCGCACTCCCAGCCCCTCATTAACAAGCAGCTCCCATATGACGATGGTAATGATGCTGTGTGGCCGTGCTCATGCCATTCCTTGCTGTGTGTAGGAATATCTACCAGGGGCTGAAAAGAAACACTCATCAAGGGTGATCAACTCCAGCCAGCCTTTATCTGGGTTGCTTGAATGAGGCCCGCTTTGACAAAGGGGTTTAGGCACCTAAAGAAGTCCAGAGGTGCTTTGTGGGATTGGCAGAAGTGCCTGACTCAGGTGCCCAATTCTGATGCACTTTCCATGGCACACAGGCACGACTGAAAATCAGACCAGGCCCATCCCTGCCCTGGTCGGGGGAACCCACATATCTCCTGGCTGTGGGGTTCTGGCCCATCTCGTGGCACCAGGACCACTTTGAGACACAGAGAAAAGGAGTCTGCTCGAGAGCCTTAGCTAACAGCCTCTTGGCTTTTCGCTCCTGTGGTCGAGGCTCCTGCACTAAGCTCCAGAGGTCCCAGGTTCCCTCTTGCCTGCCAACATCTGGGCTCTGTCCGAGTTACAAAAGCCTCTAGACACCTTTGTAACTCTTCCTCTTCGGGACAGAGCACCCTGCAGCGCATACAAAAGGCTGCAATTCTGGGAGCTTCTGACCCGCCGGGGGTCTGGAGTATGGAGGCGAGTGTGCCACTCCGCTGTGCTCTACTGCATCCTAGGATATCAGGGTTGGAAGGGACCTCAAGAGGTCATCCAGTCCACCCCCTTGCTCAAAGCAGGACCAAACCCCAATTTTTACCCAAGATCTCGAAATGGTCCCCTCAAGGATTGAACTCACAACCCTGGGTTTAGCGAATGCTCAAACCACTGAGCTACCCCTCAGCTGTTGGCAACCAGGACAGACGGTGCTAATCCAGCGCCATGCAGGCCAGCTGCAATAATCCCCAGGGGTGCCCTGAGACACCAGGGCAAAGGCCTCCAGCACCCCAGGCCCTGGGTTGAGGTGACCCTGGAACCAGGCCCCCTGGAGTAACATTGTGCCCAGTGAGTTCTCACCCCCAGGGCTCTGGCCCCAGAGGCCCACGCTTTGGGCTTCTCCTCAGCCAGGCAAACTTGCTTCTTCAGTCTCAGTTACTTTCTGTCCTGATGGCGATTCCTGCCTGTTTTCTGGCAGCCCCACAGGCTGCTAGGTGGGGAAGGAAGAGGGTGTTTCCGTTTGGGCCCTATTCTCAGTCCCTTCGTCGCAGACACTGTGGGCTGTCAGAGTTGCTGAGCCAATCTCCTCAGGCGCTCGGGGTGGGATGGGACATGGGGCAGATTCTCCAGTGACCCCTCGGCGACACTCAAGGAGCAACTCGAATGGGCTTTGCAGGACATTGAGGCTTTCTCAGCAAAAGCGGGGTTTCCTGCGAGGAGGGGCTAGCGAGGGAGGAAACGGGGTGGCCCTTGGGGTCCCAGCACTGCCCGAGAGGCTCCCGTCTCTTCTCAGGGAAGGAGGCCAGAGAGGGGACAAAAGGCTAAGGAAACCTAAGCACCTGGGGAGGCTTTTGAAGAAAAGGGCTCAGCCGGAGTGTCCACGCTCCCTCGGCACTGCCAGCCTCCCCCGGGGACAGACTGTTCCAGGGCAGCTGCCCGAGGGAAATACTCAATCCCAACAGGCTTTGTCCCTGTTCTTTGCAGACCCCCAGGGAGCACCCTTCCTCAGCCCCGCTCCATGCCCTGCTGATGGCAGCTGTGAAGGGTCTGACAACACCCACCCTGCAGAGATTTAGAGCCGCAGAGGAAGAGCTGAGGGCCATCGTATCTCTCCACGGAGACAAGATGGAGAGAGTAAGAGACTCCCGCAATGGGGCAGGGGGATGCTGCGCAGAGAGGGGGATGGGAGAAGTTCCTCTCCTCGGAAACCATTCCTGGGACACTGGCATGGGATTGGAAAGTTGGCTCAGCCCCTTGCCATTCATCGCTTGGCCACGGGGATAGGCGACATTCAAGCCCTTCTCCAAAGACCGCCTGCACGTGGCGCGGAAGTGCAGACTTAGTCCCTTCCTGGGCTTTGGCTTTCCTGGAAACTCTGAGACTAATCAATGAACAGAATCCTCAGCCTGAACTTCCTCCCCAACCTGCCTGTTCCTAGGGTTTCCTGCAGGTCATCCCTGTCTCTGCCCGAGTTCCTTCTTTCCAACAGGTCCCAGCGGGAAGTTAACAAATGGCCCCTCAATCAGCAGATTGATTTGTGCAGGGCTCTAACTCCTGCTAGCAGAACAGGTCAACAGAATCCAGCCACCCACCTTGGAGCTTCTGCTCCTTGTTCGAGAGAGGAAAGAGCAATGACCAATTCCTCACGGAAGAGTCCTAGGGGGTGGCTTGTCCCTTTAGGGTCTGCTCCCTGTGTTGCAAACTCTGCAGCAGGAGCCTGAAAGCCTGGCCCTATGGACTTGGGCTCCCAGGGCTGGCACTGAGGGGCCAAAACAGCAATGCAGACTCTTCTGGGCTGGGGCTGGAACTTGATCTCTGAAGCCTGGGGAGGAGGGTGGCTTCAGAGCCTGGGCTCCAGCCCAAGTCACCTTGTCTGCACTGCTCTTCTAAGTGCCATAGCATGAATCCGAGATTAGAGACTGGGGACTTAGGAGACTGGGGCCGGGAGCTGGCTAGCCCCACCCAACTAGCCCTGCCTCCCATCTCTGCCATGGGCTCTGGGATACATCGGTCGAACCAGCTGGGTCTGGAGCAGTGCTTCTCAACCTGTGGCCCGGTCAGCACAGAGCTGCGCCCCTTTGGGACATCCTCAGGGACAAACAGGTCGGATTGGATGTGTCCCACAATGGAACCTAGGTTGAGAACCACTGGTCTGGAGGAGCGGATTGTGCAAGAAAGAGCTAAAAGGAAATTGCAGAGATGGAGGAAAGGCTCCTGGAGGGAAGCCCTTGAGAGCGGGGCTGAGAGCCGTTTGCTACGGCAGGGAAGGCCCTGGGACATCAGGAGAGTTAGGACTGTGCGCACTCTAAGGTTTTGTGCGTGTTTTTGAGCTTGAAGGTGCTAACCCAGACCTCAGGAAGACTGGGATTCCTGGACTTGTCAAAGCCTCTTAGGGAGCAGCCAAGATAGGCAACCGAGGTCAGAGGAGGCTTGCAGGGCTGCCAGGAGGGCTTCCCTGGGAGGAGGCCACTCATTGATAAATCCATCCCTCAACTTTCTGGCATTCTTCCAGGTTGGAGACGTCGTGGGAGGGATCTTAATCTGGCTTGACAACAGCTGTGATCCCAGAGCCAGAAGAGCAGTGCTCAGGGCCATGGCCTTGCTGGCTCGCTCCCACCCCCAGGACGTGGTTCTAACCTGTGTGGCTCACACGCTCTCATCGCACAGGTAGGGAGCTGCTTTGTTATCTCCTCAGTCCAGTAGTTCTCTTCCTGCTCCTACTGACAGGCCACAGGCCGGGAGGGGTCCGTGGGGCTCACACAGTTGGAGGGAGTTTCCTGCTGTGCAGAGAGCTGTCCACGCTTACGAAGAAGAGATGGCCAGGCCCAGCCACTGAGGAGCCAACCCCTCCTCCTACACTCCCCGGGATGGAGACATGCCACTTTTCTGGAGAATTCCAATATTGTCCTGATTTCTATGGGTCACCCCACTTCCTCTCAGATCCAGTACAGGGCCAATCAATGATTTGGGGGCTCACTCAACATCCCTGGCTCATGAGGTCTGGCTGCTCCTTACTGCAGGAGAGAAGGCAGAGATGGAAAAGGCCCATGAGGCCCATCTGTCTATCCCCTGGAGACCAGTGCAGGATTCTTACTTGTCGTCAGACCCCCCAGTTATTCCATGGCTGAGGAATTGGTGACAAAATGCACTCATCCTTATGGAGCGGTGGGGCAGAGGTCAATCTCTTAAGACAGACATTTCCAGCCCTTATTGATCCAAAAGAAAAGAAAATCAAATCAACAAAAAAATCATCCCCACATGACCAGATCCTAAATGCAGTGCAGCAAGCAGACAGCCAGCATTAATAGCTCTGAGAAGGGGGAGTGCCTCTTTCCACCTCAATAGATTGTTAACTTTCAGTCCTGCTGGTTATTGCTGATCACTTGGAAGGGTCAGCCAGCTGAGGGGTTTGTAACACAACCCCCATGTGCCTCGGGGCCATGAAACCCAACTGAACCCTAGCCAGAGGTCAAAAGTCCAGCTTTCCTTGGCATCTTCTGCAATGCAGTTCTGCACAGACCTGAGAGAAATTTGTGTCACACTGCAGAGCAAATTGAAGAGCGGCAGGAAAGAAATGGAACTTCTTACCCAATTCAGTTATCAGAGGAATACAGTGTTGGTTTTCAGATTTCTTTGAGTGTTTGATTTGTAAACCTTTCTGAATTTCAGAATCAGGTCTGAATTTCTTGGAACAGCCACAGTGCTTTCCAGGGGCTGTGCTCAGAAGTTACAGAAACTCGGCAGTATTGGCACAGAAGTTCAGTCAAGCTTCCGGAAGACCTTGCTTCCAGGCCATTTGCCCTTGAGTTGTCCAACCTAGGTCTCAATGTCCTAGGGCTTCACCACCACGTCCGACCTTCCTCACCAAACTTGGAAGTCAAATGACTGGAAGTCTTTTGGATCCATCTGCAGTCTTCCTCTGCAGATGCCTGTGGGGACAAGCAGGACTTAGATCCGCAAGAATGGAGGAGGGGGATTTCAGTCCTACTTTCCTTCCATCTCTGTCACATGGGACTTTACAATCTCCTCTTCCAAGCTCTTGAATCTTCTCAGATCAGGGCATGTGCTGACTCACTCTCTGACCCTGTCCACCACACTGCAGTAGAATTGAGCTGCTAAGAGACACTTGGCCAAACGCTGGGTCTCCGTTATAGCCCCAAACAGCCAGAGGAACTCCAATGATGTCAGGCAAGTTTCTCGGGACTGACCCAAGTGTAACAGAGCAGAATTTTGCAGTCTGCGGGTCACAGTTTGGTGGTCATTCTGTGGTCAGTACATGGTCACTGTCTTGGAAAGAGTGGGTTAGCTTTAGAAACAAGAACCCATTCGGGGAAAGGAATAAATACAACTTTCTCTGAAGGGACTTGCCCTGCCTTAGCCTCCCTGCACCAGTGGCTGTCTCCTCTGGTATTCCAAGCCTCTCCCTGGGGAGGGCAAGAGATGGCCAAGCAGGAAAGCTCTGACGTGTGTTTCTGAATTTTCAGATGTGCCATTGAGTTGTGGAAGGCCTTGGGTGAAGAACCACAGCTCACCAGGGAGGTGCTGCAGCAGCTGCTGGACAAGCTCCAGCAGAGACGCCAGGAGGAGAAGAGCAGCCATGTGTCTCTGGCTGTAAGTGAGATTTGAGATGTCACCTTGCGAACCCGCCACCACAGGGAAGATGGTGCATCTGTGTGTGTGTGCGAGTTTCACCTCTTCTTACCTTCAGGCCATGGCTCCACCACACATTGAAGCCGACCTAACTTAAATGGGCAGACAGCCGCCACAGCGATTCCATCCCTGGTGTGTGTCCGCACTTTGCTGCTCGTGTCGGCAGTGCCCGTCCTCACCAGAAGGGCTTGTCTTGATTGTAGGGTCAGGGTGGGGCATTGTGGGAAGGCTCCTGAAAGCCAGTTGAGGAAAGCGACGCGGTGTCTGGTCTGACGCTGCATCGACCTGACTGCATCGACCTGGACTCTCTGCCACGTGTGGAGGTGGAGTGACGAATTTGGCACCAAGGGGCAGTTCTGACGATGGGAAGGAAATTCCATCCTTAGGGGGATGCAGAGTGAGCGGCCTTGCGTTGACCTCACTCTGGAGTGTAGACCAGGCCTTAGTGTGTCCTCGCCACTTCCAATCAAACCAAAGAGGGGTAGTAAAGTTTCCCCCAGGTCAAAGTTACACATCTGAAGTGGTTTATCTGCTGGTACCCTGGCTCAGTTGTCTTCTGCTCCAGATGGCCCTTTAGTGAACAGGTGCAGTTCAGGTGTCTCTTGGAAGTCTCCAGGTTTCTGGCTCTGTAAACTGTGGCTAGAAATCTTCCCAACATGGCATCCTGAGAAGTCCAGTACTTTTGACTGGGCCAGAAACACTGGGCCTAGGAGAACGAATCTCCTCAGGATGGTTTCAGCCCTTCCAGTCATGGCTGGAAAGCCAAAGCACAGGCTCTGCACCAGAAAGAGAAATAATGGGGACTAACAGGTTTCAGAGGAACAGCCGTGTTAGTCTGTATTCGCAAAAAGAAAAGGAGTACTTGTGGCACCTTAGAGACTAACCAATTTATTTGAGCATGAGCTTTTGTGAGCTACAGCTCACTTCATCAGATGTATACCGTGGAAACTGCAGCAGACTTTATATACACACAGAGAATATGAAACAATACCTCCTCCCACCCCACTGTCCTGCTGGTAATAGCTTATCTAAAGTGAGACTGGGAGTGGCTAAGTCATTATGCAAGGTAGCCTGTTTCCTCTTGTTTTTTCCTACCCCCCCCCCCCAGATGTTCTGGTTTAACTTGGATTTAAACTTGGAGAGTGGTCAGTTTAGATGAGCTATTACCAGCAGGAGAGTGAGTTTGTGTGTGTATGGGGGTGGGGGGGATGTGAGAAAACCTGGATCTATGCAGGAAATAGCCCGACTTGATTATGTAAAGAGTTGTCACTTTGGATGGGCTAGCACCAGCAGGAGAGTGAATTTGTGTGGGGGGGTGGAGGGTGAGAAAACCTGGATTTGTGCTGGAAATGGCCCACCTGTTGATCACTTTAGATAAGCTATTACCAGCAGGACAGTGGGGTGGGAGGAGGTATTGTTTCATATTCTCTGTGTGTATATAAAGTCTGCTGCAGTTTCCACGGTATACATCTGATGAAGTGAGCTGTAGCTCACGAAAGCTCATGCTCAAATAAATTGGTTAGTCTCTAAGGTACCACAAGTACTCCTTTTCTTAATGGGGAATAACGTCATCCAGACTCTTCTCATCTTTCCATCCTGCTTCCGTTCCAGGAATGGGGGAAGGTTCAGGAGCCTCCAAATGTCCCCACCCCTCTCAGAAGCCAATACTGTTTTGTAATACGCTGGAGAGGAAAGGAGACATGACAAAGGGACAATAGCGAATGGCAATGGGGACAGGTGGCAGATTGGGAGAGCTGAGTGAAATTCTTTCCCCCCTCCAGGCAATGAAGACCATTTATGAGCTCCTTTTCCTACGGGGATACCGAGAAGCCATCCTGCAAATGTATCCCCAGCTGCTCATTCTCTGCGTCAGGCAAGTGCAGTACGTGATGGATCAGCACTTGCCAGGGACCTACATGGCCAGGCAGACATCCAGCCCCGAGGAGGGATGCAGCTGCCTCAGTCTCCTAAGGTAATGCCTGAAAGGAAAAGGAAGAACAGATTTGTTGGGCTAAACACATGGGGGCTGTTCACGGCCATCAGTTGTTCGGGTGCTGTCGTTAGCCCAGGCTCAGTTGGGAGCAGGTCTCTCTTGAGGGAAAAGGGTTGAGAGCCGTGCATTCTTGTGAGTCACACTCGCTCATCTGACGCCGCCCACAGCCCAGCTGCTTTCCCTACACACTCAGGCAGCAGCCATGTTTGTGCATCCATCCACGTCTGCCGCCCGCCAAAGGGTCAGTGCGTTCATCAGTGCCTGCTGAGCAAATCCGTGGGCCTCTCTCCCCGAACGCGGACAGAGCCACACCGGCACCACATGGGGACAGGCCCCGCAGGACGTCAGCCTCACAGGCAGACAGGAGGAAGAGGGACCAGTTCATCTGGTTCTGTGGGCACAGTTAGGGGCTTCCATCTGCACGGGAAAGAGAGAGCGCCAGAAGACACCTCAGGTGGCGTAAACTGATGGAGCTTTGCTCGATTCCACCAACAAAGGATCTGGACCCACATGCCCGCTTGAGTCCTGTTACCTGTCACAGTAAAGAATCAAGTATTCAACCATTGGGAGTGATGACACCAACCATTTGAAGAAGCTACAGTGTCCCTAACTGGTTCCAAAGTCAGTGAAACTGCAGTGTAGACAGGGTATCACACTGGATCGATCCTTGGGGAGGCTAGCTACTGCTGAGCATGCTGGGTGTCTCAGGACTTGTGCAGATTTGCCATGCTTGGGGCTGATCTCATTGCTTGACACTCTTTTTTGTTTGTTTGTTTTTGTCTTTAGCACCTCAGTGGAGACTGTGAAGACACTTTTCTCCATGCCCGGCTACTGGAAGGAATTTGCCAGCATCCAGTTTCATCGGGGTTGGGACATGATAGCCTCCCGATATCACTACTCGCAGGGGGTTGGCCTGATTGCAAGGTAGGAGCTCAACGTTTCCTCTTCTTTGGGTCTCTCTTGGGAATGGGATTTCCATGTGAAATAGTCCTCAGTTCCAGGCTGCCAGCTCAGCCCAGCAACTGGAGCTGAACGCTCTCTCCCCCTTGAGAATCAAAAGGGACTTTCTGTTCCATGTTCCAGAGCCATGATCGAGTTTGAGAACCCTCAGCTCCCTGCAGTTTTCAGAGAGGCAATCACCATCGTCCAGAGTGGGAAGGAGGAGGAGCAGAGAACTATCGCCCTGGCTTTCTGCACTGAGGTGAGATTCATGAGTTGACAGGCAGAAGTGGGCTTTCTGGAGAGCAGCTCAGGACAGGAAGCTCTAGGCTACATTGTCAGCAGCTTAGCAGCCCTACCGCCAGCTAGCTCCTCTCCGCACATGGATGGTAGCGGGGCATGGCAAAGAGAGGGAGGGAGAGACAGGGTGAGATTGCTCCTGGCTGGATGTGCCCAGATGGGGTTATGGGACAAGAAGCCATGTTTCTCCAGTGCCCCAAGGCCATGCTTCTCTCCTCACCTTTTCCTGGGGTTCTGCTTTTCTTCTGCCCCACGGCTCTCTCCATGGCACTCAATGAGGTCTGGAGATTCCCCTTTCCCTGGGGGCTTATTTGTGACTTCTGCATTAGTCTAAATTTGGGGAAGGAACCAACTGAAACAGCAGCAATTGGCTCCCTACTCACCAGAGACTTTGCATAGGAGGAAGTGGCCCTTTGGTAAAGACGACTGTCCAGGGAACAGACCCCACAATAAGACCTCTGCTCCTCAACCTGATCTTCATTTGGCTCTTGCCAGTTTCTCCAGAGTCCTTCCATTGACACCATCCTGACAAGATCAGCCCTCCAGGCACAGCTCATGGACTGGACCAAAGATGCAAATTCCATCATACGGAGGCTCAGTCTGCGAGGCCTTGGCAGTATTGTGTTCCAGCCAGAAAAGGTGAGAGCCGGGGATTGCCCAGGGGACCCAGGAAGCCAATGTCCATCAAATAGCTCAGAAATGAGAGGGAGAGCCACACACAAGCCTTGTTGTTTAAAACACAGCCCTCAAATGGTGGAGGTGCTTTCAGAACAAATCAAGGCATGCCATGCTCCCTGCTCCCGTGAGCTGAGCCCTGATTGCAGATGGGATGCAATGGGGAGGCGGGGTGAGCAAAGACAAAGGTGACAGTGAGCAACTGGCACAGAGTGACAGGAGAATGACTTTCTGCCCCGTTGGGGGGCTTTGCCCTCCGTGGTTTATCATCGGTGGCAGTGGTCCATCATGTGCTCCAGGTTGTCACCTGGGATAGTAATGAGCTGCCTTCTTCATTCCGGCAGGTGCAATTCTTACGGGCCCAGCTGCCAGCAATCCTGGCCATGTTTTGTGACAGGGATGGAAGGCGTGTCATGGAGGCCATGCATAAAGCTGCAGATATCATCCACCTCCTCAACAGGGAGGGGCTTGGCTCCATCTCCCAGGACATTGCTGTCAGCCTTCGCCCCTTCATTGATGACGTAAGGCTTGGAACCCGCAGAAGAAGCCCATTCCCCCGCTCCAGCTGTCTGTGATGCCCTTGTCTCTCTCTCCCCATCCCCTTCCTCCCGCCCCTCAGGCCTGCCATGGAGCCGCCAAGGAGTGCCCCCGCCATGGGTGGGGAATCTCCTGCTGAGCCACCTCCCTGTCAGAGCTCTTCTCTCCAAAGCTCAGCCTCAGTGCCATGCTCCCAGCCCCTGCTGCAGCCTGGCCTGGGGGAGAGGGGGCCTGGCACTGGGCAGATAACCAGCTGCCTGGAGAACACAGGCCCCCAAAGAGGTGGAGATTCTCAGCAGGAAAGAGGTGGGTCGGGAATGGCCCGGCTCTCAGGGGCACCCAAGAGCCAAAGAAATGCTGTCTTTTGGAGCAGCCAGTCCCTGCCAGGCTCCAGCAGCTGCTTCTCCCCTTCCCCACACCAGTCTCCAGCAGCCTGCCTGCCCTCTCCCCTCATCTTCTCGGGTTCTAGGATTCTGTGCTCTCCAGACAGAAACTGCCTCTGGGACACCCTGGGCTGCACTGTCCCGCACAGGGTCTCAGGCCCTGCACAAGTGTCCATGGCGCTGGCCTGGTGGCCTCCCTGCTCCCGCCAGCCCAGGTAGTTCACACAGTGGGACCGGAGCAGCGTGTGTATTACCACTCAGTGGCGTTCTGCTCTGATGCTGCCTGGCTATAACCGGGGGTCCCCACCCCTGTGTGTCATTGCCAGGAGAAGGGCAGTGTGCGCTCAGCTGCCATTGTACTGCTGGGCAACGTGGTGAGCAGGGTGCAGGACCCCGACAAACCCTTTGTGCAGCAGGAAATCATCCACTGCTTGCTCCCCCTGCTGCTGCATCTTGAAGACGAGGAGGAGAGTGTGAAACTGGTAAGTGCCACGGTCATTATTGCCTGAAGAGCAAAGAGCCAGTATCTCCTGGGGCCCCCACTCCATTCATCGCCAGACCCCCTTGCCCAAGCAGAGTCTTCTCCTCCCTGCTTCACTCCATGCTGGAGCCAAGCGCCTCATCCATCCTCACAGCACACAGCACAATTGGGAAGAAAAGCCTTCTTCTGGGAAAGAGGTGGGGCATAGCGTAGCGGATCCGGGAGTACTGCTGCTGGCCCCGGCACGGCCCAGGGCCTGCGTCCCCCTGAAGTGCAGGGCCCCCCAAAGCAGGGGTCCCTGGGCAACCACCCCAAACCATCCAAAGGACAGGATGGCTCTGGCTCTCTCCAGCCAACTCTCCCTTTCCTCTCCTCAGCACACTCCTGTGGAGAACAAATGACAGGAATCTCCACTGGCAGGAAAAGCAGGAGAACAAGGGACGGGGAAGGTTCCATGTCCCCGAGACTATCCCTCTCTCAGGGAGAACCCTCTTGGTCTCCTCTTCTCTTGCAGTCATGTAAACTGACGCTCTTCCGCTGCGCAGTGTTCCTCAGGTGGGCTCATTTGAAGACCCTCTCCCACAGCTTGGCCTGGGATGGCTCCTCACAGCTCTTGAAGTGTGTCTGGATCTGCTTGGTAGGTGAATTCCTTGTGCCTTGAGAGTGCTGAATGGGGACTTGAGGAAGACCTTTCTAACTCCACACCCTGAGTACCCATCCGCTTCGGTCGGGCTGCAGGACTCCGTTCCAGGCTCTCTGCTGGCTCATTTCAGCAGGAGTTACAATCCGTTCACATTGTTGACATTTTTCTCCACAATTCTCCGACCTTCAAACTTTTGTCTTTTCAAATGAAAGCTGAGGTTCTGGAGAACACAATAGGAACTTCAGAGGGGTGCTGCTCTGGTGTATGGGTTCATATTGGCGGTTCCCAGGGCCTGGCTATATGCATTGGCTTTCCTGGACTATTCACTGTGGGAAGAACATGTCATTTGTATATTGTGCATTTCTTCCTTCTTTCTTCCTAGATGCAGAACAACGAGAGCCACATCCCCAAATTCCTGTTCCAGGCCTTACAGTATCTGGAAAGCTCACAGACAACAATAAGACATTCAGCAGCCCGATTCATTGGTAAGCAGAGCAAATTCACTTGATCTTTTCTCAATGCTTCCTTCAGAGCCCTTTTCTGGACGGCTGCTCTGTTCCCTCCAACAGCACCAGAATCCTAAAACGGGGTGTGTGTGTGTATGTGTGTGTGAATTAACATGTATTCCAAGATGAAGGGAGCAACTTAGCTGAATCGACTGCACCAACTTCCCCCGCCCACAACAATTCTTTGGCTGCGCCTAGGGGAAACCAGCAGGATGTGAATTCAATCTCCTTTGGAAATCAGCCTCTCAGTAACTTCTGGGCATCTGATGCTTTCTCGAATATGCTTTGTGAACAGATGTAAGGAATGTCTGGAATTTCCCAAAGGTGTCTTGGGAGAATGGCTGCATCATTAGCAGTTTTCAGGAAAGGTTCTGAAAAGCCATGAGAGCCATTGTATTCATTGCAAAAAGAAAAGGAGTACTTGTGGCACCTTAGAGACTAACCAATTTATTTGAGCATGAGCTTCATTTCCACGGTATGCATCCGATGAAGTGAGCTGTAGCTCACGAAAGCTTATGCTCAAATGAATTGGTTAGTCGCTAAGGTGCCACAAGTCCTCCTTTTCTTTTTGCAAAGACAGACTAACACGGCTGTTACTCTGAAACCTGTCATTGTATTCATTGTTTGTCTAGGAAATACTATCCACCATTACTGTGATTTGTTGTCTGAAACAGTGAATGAAGATGGCATCTCCCGCCTGTATGAAGGTAAGGAAATACCTCTGTGTTTTTGGGCCTCTGTGGGAAGCACAGGGGTGCAGCACAGGGCCTGAACACAGCTTTGAATGTGTCCCTCTCAGTCTAAGGACAGCGTTGAAGGAAGAAGGATGGTCACGCCAGCTTTCATCGTGGTCCCACAATCTGTGTATGGGAGCAGGGGAATTCCATCCCAAGCTCCTAGTGTAGACATAGCCTTAGAGCTGTGTGGGGAGACTGTCTTCATCAAGGTCAGAAAGTCTCTAAAGGAAGGCCTGACCCAACTGAAAAGGGCTGTTGGTATTAAGGATGATGATGATGACGATTCCTCTCTGTAGGGAAAGATTCATCACCTGCCCTCCCTGGAATGGAGTGATTGCAGGCCAGGGACCTTCACTCCGAGATTGGTTATCAGCTCCTAGGAAATCCCATGAGGGCACATGGGTAACACTTTTCCCTGTGAGCTCTTCAGGAATGAAGGCACAGGGCCACAAAGGATTTCAGGAGACGTTAGGAGCCGAAATCCCTTTGTGGATCTCGGCCTAAATGTTGTATGGTTTAATGTGGCTGCCGCTGTCACTTTCCTGTTCCATCCAAAGAACAAGTGCCCCCAACCGTCTGTGTATGCGGGTGTGTGGAGGAGTGTCTGCCAGCAGAGGGGGAAGCTTTGCAAGAATGGGGTCTCCTCTCTGTCCAGGGCTATTTTGGGAGGAGCAGAGTTGTTGTTCTTGTGCCCTTAGACTCTTGGGGAGCTAACAGCAGGGGGCAATGGCCATCGGAAGTGGAGGTTTCCTAGGTACCAGTCACATCAGCATCACGGGGTTTTCAACCCATTTCCTCTTGGTTTCAGCTTTTCACGAAGTGCCTTTGAAATCAGACAGGACCACATGGTACATCCTCAACAGATATTATAAATGGTTGCAGAAGCTTGGAAATCTCGTGTCGGGTTCTGCATTTGACTAGGGAACCGGGACCGACACAGACGAGCTCTTTGTCCTGCTATGGTAAATACAACAGACGCTTCTCAACTTTTTGGTGTCCCTGGCCTCTGTTTGCCAGAAGCTGGGAATGCGGGACAGGGGACTGATGACTAGATGATTGCCTGTCCCTTCATTCCCTCTGGGGCACCTGGCATTGGGCACTGTCAGAAGACAGGATACTGGGCTAGATGGACCTTTGCTGTGGCCTTTCTTATGTCCTTATGTTTGGAACCGGGGCTGAACAACGAGGTGGATATCAGCAGATGACCCAAAATTATGTCGATTAGTCGGGCCTAGAGAAGACTTGGAAGAAGTTGAAAGGGATCTAAGAAAGCCATGTCACTGGGCAGCACCATGGCAGATGAAAACCAGCGCTGACCAAGGCAGGGCCATACACATGGAAAGCAGTGAGGTGAACGACTCCTCCATAGTGCTGGTGTCAGAGGCCAAAGCACGGCTGGTTGGACCCAGTGGTTGGAGCAGTGGCTCTGGGGCCTCGTGCTCAGAGTGGTGGAGGCCGAGCCGAGGGGAGCCAAGGGTTGGAGCCGGAGTCAGGAGTCAAGAGCAGGATTGGAACAGGCTGGGGAATAGGGCAAGGGCCGGATTAACGATCCCCGGCCAATGGGAGCTGCAGGGAGGCAGAGCCTACAGGGAAGATCAGCCCCCAGGACAGAGGTTCCCGGTGTGGTGCTCGTCATGGTGACGTGGCTGGCGGGGATGAGGAACGGCAACGTGCGGAGCCTCCTCTCCCCCACCCCAGCCAGGCAGAGCCGGCCCGGCCGCAACGCAGCACGCAGGGGTTTAGTGGCTGCAGCCTGGGCCCCCCTTAGCCCTACTCCTTTCCTGAGTGCACCATTGCCCCACTTCTGCCCCATTCCCACACACTGGTACAGGGCAGAACCCCGGAGCTGATCTCTGAAATCTCTCTCACTAGAAGGAAGTCACTGCAAAGGCAGGACAACCCCACCTTTGGGCACCATGGAGGACATCTCATCCCACTGCACAGAGCCCTACATTCACACAGCTTCTCGCATGTGGTTCCCTCACTCATCAGAGCCAGGTGGAGAGAGGAAAAATTCTCCCAGACTCCCTTTTACCATTGCCAGCCCAAAGGGTAGCAGAGGTTGCGGGGGGTTGGGTGCTCTCTTTAAGAAATGCCAGCTCTCAGGGAAGTTGCCAATGAGCATCAGCAAAGTGGGGTGGGGTTGTGCTGTGGAAAACTACCCTGCTTGAAGGTTTTGTTCTTCTCATTTGTGTTCCTGCCCTTTCTCCCTCTTCCAGACATCGAGAGGCCAACAGGAGCCAATTGAGCCCACCACTGATCCCATCTCTTGTGAGATGGCAAAGCAGCTTTGCATGGGAAGGAGGAGACAGAAGAGGCCGAGCAGCATGTGCCGGGCTGAACCAGCCACACAGAACCCCATAGTCTAGGTGGAGAAAGCCAAGCCCCACCCCAGCCCTGCCGGACATGCTCCAACTGGAGCATCAGTGTGTAAGCGAGCAGCTCAGACCGCTGAAAATGGAGGATGCACACTGTAGGCTCCAGTCCAGAAGCAGCTCAAGCCCCTGACTGCAGAGCTCTGAGGCGCCGAGACCCAGCCACGTCCCTGGGGGCCTGCAGACATGCAAGGGAGATCGGAGACTCTGGGAGTTTCCCACGCCGGGAACCCAGAGACCCCCAGCCCATGGCCTAGAGACATCTCCAAGGAAGTAACCTGGGTGAACTAGCCATTGTCATCCGCAGTGCTGGATCCCCACTGACTCAATGGCACTGAAGGGCAGCTATACAGACTCCGGCCGTTGGGCCACACAGCATTGAGGGAGAGAGTAGCCATATTGTCCATTGCCATCGGGCCACACGGGCGTAAGAGACAGGATAGACATATGGACTCTGAGCGTTGAGCCACACAGCCCCGACGGAGAGGGCGGCCGCACGGACTCTGGTCGCTGGGCCACGCAGCCCCGACGGAGCGGGCGGCCGCACGGACTCTGGTCGCTGGGCCACGCAGCCCCGACGGAGAGGGAGGCCGCACGGACTCTGGTCGTTGGGCCACACAGCCCCGACGGAGAGGGCGGCCGCACGGACTCTGGTCGCTGGGCCACGCAGCCCCGACGGAGCGGGCGGCCGCACGGACTCTGGTCGCTGGGCCACGCAGCCCCGACGGAGAGGGAGGCCGCACGGACTCTGGTCGTTGGGCCACACAGCCCCGACGGAGAGGGCGGCCGCACGGACTCTGGTCGCTGGGCCACACAGCCCCGACGGAGAGGGCGGCCGCACGGACTCTGGTCGCTGGGCCACACAGCCCCGACGGAGAGGGCGGCCGCACGGACTCTGGGTGTTGGGACACACACGCTGCGTGGGAGGGCAGCCATTTTGACACTGGGCATTTGGCCAAACTACCCTGAGGCTTAGGGAAGTTATTTGATGTCAGCCATGGGACCTCGCCCCTTCACTCCTCAGACATCGCTCATCTGTCACCATGAGACCGACCCCATGACAGAAGACTTTTGGGGTCAAGATGCAAACGGGAGTCGAAACAAGGAGTGGCATGTGACCCCTCTAAGAGATCCTCCCACTCCTTTACCAATCTGGGGGTGTTTTATCTCCATGCACCTGCCTCAGGAATGGATTTGAGCAATTGGGGAATGTTCTGGGGCAGAGTGACCCATCCGGAAGTGGGTCATGTGACCCTCCAAGAGCTCCTCCCACTTGGGGTGGGCCTCAGCCCCTTAGGACCCACCAGAGAGGGGATTTCACCAAACATTTTAAGTGCCATGGTGGGGTGACCTGCCCGCAAGAGGGGTCCATCACCCCTCCATGAAATCCCCGCACCGTCCTCTGCTAATCAGTCAGGGTTTCACACACACGCTTTAGGCCATCCCAGAAGGGAAACGTAACGATCAGACTAGGCAGTGCCCGAAGGTCTAGGCCAGAAGCCGCCGATCTCTGGAGCTCCATGTTTGCGAGGCTGGCAGCATCGTCCTGGAAGTCGCAACACAACACTGCGGGGAAGAGCCCATCTCGTTCCAAGGATGTCTTTTGAAGAAACCGTGGCCTAGACCTTCGGGCTATACCTCTTCTGGATTGGTACACGTTTCCCTTCTGAGATGGCGTAAAGTGGGAGTGAAACCCTCGCCAACTGCTAGAGGGTGGTGTGGGGACGTTTTAGAGGGACCACGGGATTCCTGTTGCGGGCAGGTCACTCCACTGCAGCACTTCTCTTCTTTGGTCAAATCCCCTCTCGGGGTGGTCCTACGGGGCTGACGCCCACTTCAATTGGTAGAGGACACAGGGAGGAGTTCTCAGAGGGGATATACAACCCCCTTCTGCGTGGGTCACCCTGCCCCGCAACCTTCCCTGATTGGTCAAATCCAGTCTCCGGGTGTGTAAAATGCTGGTTGCCCCTGCCAAATTTTCCTAAAAGAAGCGAAGAAAGGCATGTACCTTTTGGGTTATCTGTCAGGTGGCCATCTTGGACTTGGGAAAAGAAGCTGGTGACCTTTAGCCATTTCCTCTATTAGTTTGGGTTGGGGAGCACACTCCCACGCACGGATTGAATCCGCGTAGATAGGGTCTAACATCCAGGCAGAGACGACGCAAAGAGGGATAGGGAGGGTTTTTAGTTAGGTCTACTCGCCCGTTCCTGTGTCCATCATGGAGTCCCTCCCTGACGTCCAATGTCAAGAGAGCAGCAGCCGTCCATCGCTGTCCCTGCAAGAGAAGGGAGAGAGAACATCAACATGACCTCCTGGGTGTAATTGTTTGGGAGACTGGAGCACTTCCAGAGTTCAAGTTTTGTTAATCCACCCCTTCTCTAGCCTAGCCTAGTCCTTTTCCCTCTCGTAAATAAAGTCTTGTTTGTGTGCTTACCACTGCCTGGCGTTATTTTCTTGTGCTAAGGCAAGTTCTGACAGACTGGCTTTACAAAGGGGACCATGTGGGAAGAATTTACTGTCAGGTTCCCTGCATCTTCTGAATGGGGTTTGGGTTCTGCCCTTTTGAAAGGAAGGAAAATCCTTCCAGGTGATCCTACGGGGCTGAAACCCACTGGGATTACTTAGTAATCTGTCCTCTTCACTTCCATGTTTGTGACCCTCTGTGTCATAGGGAAGTAGCCCATGGCTCATTATGCATCTTTGGATTTAAAATGGACACGTGTGGTGTACAGATGAAGAAGGACAACTTTTCAAGTCCACTGTGCACAGAAATGGGATGGACACTTCAAGGATTGAATACAATGCTTTGATCTTCCATCTGTTCATTAAAGAAAGACAAAGGTGCAGATTTGGGAGGCTCGGCACTGAGTTCCCCAGGATCATTCCTCTCCGCGTAATTCCCATGATAAATCTCCTCTCAAGGAGGAGCCTGAGGAAGTGTGATCAGGGGAACTACCCAGAGCACCAGATAAATCAGGGCCCTGAGCTGAGAAAAACCAAGCCTTGGAAAGAGGCCCAAGCAGCTCAGCCGTCTTGTCCTCTGCCGTCTTGTGTGTGTGTCGCGTGTCAGTGTCGCGTGTGATTTCGGTGTCGTGTTGTCTGCCGTCTTGTGTGTCGTGTGACGTGTCCTATGTCGTGTCGTGGGCGTGTGAGACGTCGTGTGTGTGTATGTGAGACGTCGTGTGTCTCGGTGTCGGTGTCGTGGGCGTGTGAGACGTCGTGTGTGTGTGAGACGTTGTGTGTCGTGTGTGTCGGTGTCGTGTATGTATGTGAGATGTGTGTCATGTGTGTGAGATGTGTGTGTGCAAGACGTGTGTGTCATGTGTGTCAGTGTCGTGCGTCGTGTGTCGTGTGTGTGCCGGCGTGTTTGAGACGTTGTGAGTCGGCGGGTGTCGGTGTGTGTGGTGTGTGTGTGTGGGCATGTGTCGTGTGTGTGCGGGCGTGTGTTGTGCGTGTGTGGGCATGTGGTGTGTGGGCGTGTGTGTGAGACGTCATGTGTGTGTGTGAGATGTCGTGTGTCGTGTGTGTGTGCGTCAGTCGTCCTGTGTGGTGCGTGTCAGTGTAGTGTGCGTCGGTGTCATGTGTGTCAGTGTCGTGTGTCGGCGTGTGGGTATGGTCCGTGTGTGTCGGCACGTGTGTGTGTGACGTCGTGTGTGTGTGTGTCGGCATGTGAGAGACATCATGTGTTGGCATGCGTGTGTGGGTGTGTGTGTGTTATGTTTGTTGGCGTGTGTGAGAGATGTCGTGTCCCGTGAGCGAGCGCGTGAGTGTGTGTCGGCACGTATGAGAGCCGTCGTGTGCCTTGCGTGTGTGTGTCGGCATGTGTGAGAGACGTGTTTCTGTGTGTGAGGCATTGTGTGTCATGTGGTGTTGTGTGTGTGTGTGAGACGTGGTTGTGTGTGTGTTTTCTTGAGTGTTTTGTTGGTGTGTGATGTGTTGTGTGTCAGTGTTGTGTGTGATTTTTGTGTGTGTAACGGGTTGTGTGTCGTGTTGTGCGCGTGCGACGCGCACTGTGTTGTGTGTGCGACGCGTGACGCGCTGTCTACAATGTGCGACAGGCTGTGTGCAATGTGTTGTGTGTATAACATGCAACGTGGGGTCTACAACCCGCGACGTGCGATGCACGAGCAACACTCAACGTGCTGTGTGCTACGTGTTGTGCGTGTGACATGTAAAGTGTGACGTGTTGTGCGTGACGTGTGACGTGCTGTGTGTTCAACGTGCAACATGTCAGTGTCGTGTGTGTGTGTCTCAGTGTCATGTGTGCCAATTTGTGTCATGTGTCGTGTTGTGTGCATCGTATGTCTGTGACATGTAGTGTGTGCGTGCGCACGACGTGTTGTGCATGTGCATGTGCGTAGTGTGACGTGTGTGATGTGATACGTGCGACAAGCGACAAACTGTGTGCAACGTGCTGTGTGTCGTTGAATGTATGTGAGACATGCTGTAGGTCGTGTTGAGTGTGAGACGTGTTGTGGGTCGCACTGAGTGTGTGATTGTGACATGTGGGTCGTGTTGTGTTGAGTGTGACATGTTGTGGGTCATTTTGTGTTGAGTGTGTGTGTGTGTGAGATGTTGTGGGTCGTGTGTGTGATGTTTTGTGTGTGATGCTTTCCGTGTCATGTTGTGTGTGTGTCTGTGTCGTGTGTTATTTTTGTGTGCCGTTTTGTGTCACCGTGTGTGTGTGACGTGTGTGCGTCCGCGCGTTCGACGTATTGTGCGTGTCCGTGTGGGAAGTGCGAAGTGGGATGGGTCAACTTGCCGCCCCCTTCCCCAGCACTTTAGCCCCCGGTCGTAAACATGACCCTCCCCCCTCCCCAGGGTGCTACTGACACTAAAACGACCTAAAAGACCCCCGACTGATCACTATTGGCTGCACCCCATTGCCACTCGCACTTCTATGCTGCTGCTGGCCAAACCCTCCCCCAAAATCTAAACCCCACCCCCTACCCGGAACCCAACTGGAACCCTGACCCCATAACCTGCCCCCCAACTCGAAACCCCTGAACCAAAACTGTAGCCCAACCCTCACCCCAACCCGAACCTCCAGCTCTGAACCCAGACCCCCGAAGCCTGACACCGCTTTAAGCCAGAGCTGAGTTCCCCATTCCCACCCTGGGCAACAACAGTGCAAACCACACCCTCCTGCCCCCCGCCCAGGGATCCTGCTTCTTACCTGGTTTCAGGGCGTCCGCAGGACCCCGCAGCTTCGCCTCCCCGCCTGTTCCACCCACCGCCTGTGCTTCCCCGGAGGGATCTCCAGACTGTCAATGCTGCCCGGAGCTTCCCTTCCCTGCCAGGCCTGAGCAACCAGCGCTTGTAACCAGGCCACTCACAGCCTCCCCGCGGGGAGCGTATGGACACAAACCGGCTGGAGAGCAGTTAGGGCAGGAATCCCTGGAGACTCGGGGAGCATCTTCAGTGGATGAGGGTGACACACCCCACAGGAGCTGAATTGCCACTCGGGTCTAAGTCGTGCCATGTGGATGGGGCAGCACGGTTGGGAGGCTCTGTTTGCTGTGGTGGATCCACTGGGGGTTGATGTCGTGGGGGTTGAGTGAAGACCCACTAAATTGACAGCAGAGCGCTCTCCAGTCACCATTGGGACTGCGCCGGGAACGGCAGGAGGAAGGGAAGTCGACCGAAGAGCATCTCCCGTCGACCCAGCCCAGTGTAGACACAGCAGTAAGTCGACCAAAGCGACGTCAAATCCAGCTCTGTTATTCACACAGCAGGAGCAGCGTAACTTAGGACGACTTCCTGCGGTAGGATAGAGTCATAAATAGAAAGAGAAGGCTAACCACCTTCAAATCCCTCCTGGCCAGAGGAAAAACCCTCTAACCTGTAAAGTGTTAAGAAGCTAGGAGAACCTCGCTGGCACCTGACCAAAATGACCAATGAGGAAACAAAATACTTCAAAAGCTGGCGGGAGGGAGAAACAAAGGGTCTGTGTCTGTCTGTGTGATGCTTTTGCCGGGGACAGAACAGGAATGGCATCTTAGAACTTAGTAAGTAATCTAGCTCGGTATGCGTTAGATTCTGATTCCTTTAAATGGATGAGAAAATAAGCTGTGCTGAATGGAATGGATATTCCTGTTTTTGTGTCTTTTTGTAACTTAAGGTTTTGCCTAGAGGGATTCTCGATGTTTTGAATCTAATTACCCTGTAAGGTATTTACCATCCTGAGTTTACAGAGGTGATTCTTTTTAGTTTTTCTTCTATTAAAATTTTTCTTTTCAGAAACTGAATGCTTTTTTATTGTTCTTAAGATCCAAGGGTCTGGGTCTGAGGTCACCTATGCAAATTGGTGAGGATTTTTACCAAACCTTTCCCAGGAAGGGGGGTGCAATGTTTTGGTGAGAATTTTTGGGGGAAAGACGTTTCCAAACGGCTCTTTCCTAATAAAAAACCCGGTTACAATTTTGGTGGTAGCAGCGAAAGTCCAAGGGCAAAAGGTAAAATAGTTTGTACCTTGGGGACGTTTTAACCTAAGCTGGTAAAAGTAAGCTGAGGAGGTTTTCATGCAGGTCCCCACATCTGTACCCTGGCGTTCAGAGTGGGGAAGGAACCTTGACAGATAGACACAGTGTGAGGCCTGAGTTTCCCCTGCAGTCTGGATGCTCAAACACCGGCTTGGCAACACAAGTCAGCAAGCCCAGGCCACATAGAGACAGGCTCAGTGTGCAGCGTGGACAGACCCTCCGACAACCCCAGTATTGTCAAAAGAGGAAATCCTGCCTGTGTTTTGACTTGCTGGTAGAAGAGCCGAGTGACATTGGAGCTCACTGAGCTTCACTGACCAACGCAGCGCTCCAGCACCTGAGCTCTCGGGCTCCCTGCTGAAAGAAAAGCTGAAGGAGCGACCAAGGTCAAAGAGAGGTGCTCGTCTTTGGCCCAGGGCAGGGAGTCCCACCCTCAAAGCGAGAACATTTCTCTCTTTGTCTGTCTGTGTTGGGGCAGGAGTGATAACACGTCTCCTGCATTGGCTATTTCAGAGAGTAGTTTCTGACTGTCTTCTCAAAGACAGGGTGCGAAACAGGCCTCAAACCTGACTGAGCGGAAACAAGAACGATGCAGCTCGACGGAGCCAGCTGAGACTTGAGATGTGCCCCTTTGCTCGAGAGAGGGAATGACCTGTGAGGGGACTGGAAACCTGACGGGCCAATTCTTAACTTGCACTCTCTCCGCATCTTTCCTCTGAGTGCCGTCACGGTAGCTTCAATGCTCCAGCACCGGGCGCCCTGCCAGCTCTGGGCCCGACAAGCTTTCCTTGGGATTGGATTCTGGAGAGCAGGGGGGCAGGGAAGCAACAGGTGCATGTGGCTCCGTGGTGAGGTTTTCCTTGCAAGATGTGTGTGTGAGTCTGTGTGTGTGGGAAGCACTGAGTGTGGCTCTCTCCCTGAACCCACAGAGGGCGAGGGTGGCGGGAGCGAGACAGTAGAAGTATAAAGGGGCAAGGACGGGCGTAACGATGATGACTGTGTTGTGTTTCATTCCTTAGATGTGGGGCCACCACCTTTCTCTTGAGCCTTGTCGTATCCCAGGGGTAAAACTCACCATCTGTCCAGCTACAAGGGCGTGTTTGTGTTCATTCCTGCGAGCCACACAGGGGTTTGATGTTGCAGCTTCCAATGCTCTGGCTCTGCCGGGAGAAGGGGCAATTCAGGCCATCCCTGAGCTGAGGGAGGGAGATGAAATAAGATGGGTCCCAAAGATTGATCCCTGAGGAACTCCACTGGTAACCTCCCTCCAGCCTGACAGTTCAGCTTTCAGCAGGACCCGCTATAATCTCCCTGTTAACCATTTCCCTATCCATCTTTCAATTTTCATATTGATCCCCATCTTTGCCAGTTTAACTAATAATTCCCCATGTGGCACCATATCAAACATCTTCCTGAAATCTTGGTCAATTAGATCCACTGCGTTTCCTTTGTCTAAAAAATCTGTTACTTTCTCAAAGAAGGAGATCAGGTTGGTTTGGCATGATCTACCTTTTGTAAAACCATCTTGTATTTTGTCCCATTTACCATTGACCTCAATGTCCTTAACTACTTTCTCCTTCAAAATTTTTCCAAGACCTTGCATACTACAGATGTCGAACTAACAGGCCTGTAGTTACCCGGATCACTTTTTTCCCCCCCTTTCTTAAAAATAGCAACTATGTTCGCAATTCTCCAGTCAAACGGTACAACCCCTGAGTTGACAGATTCATTACAAATTCTTGCTCTTGGGCTTGCAATGTCATGTGCCAGTTCCTTTAATATTCTTGGATGAAGATTATCTGGGCCCCCCGATTTAGTCCCATTAAGCTGTTTGAGTTTCGCTTCTACCTCAGATATGGTAATATCTACCTCCATCTTCTCCTTCCCATTTGTCATGCTACCGTATCCCTAAGATCCTCATTAGCCTTATTAAAGACTGAGGCAAAGTATTTGTTTTGATATTGGGCCATGCCTAGATTATCCTTGACCTCCACTCCATCCTCAGTGCTTACCGGTCCCACTTCTTTTTTCTTGGTTTTCTTCTTATTGACATGGTGATAGAACCTTTTACAATTGGTTTTAATTCTATTTGCAAGGTCCTTCTCACTTTATCCCTTCATGTTCTGACCTGAAGAGGGTAGCTTTCCTTGCTGATCCCTCCCATCTTCCACTCCCTGTATGCTTTCTCCTTTTTCTTAATCACCTCTCCGAGATGCTTGCTCATCCAGCTTGGTCTACAACTCCTGCCTATGAATTTTTCCCCCTTTCTTGGGATGCAGGCTTCTGATAGCTTCTGCAGCTTTGATTTAAAGTAATCCCAGGACTCCTCTGACTTTAGATCCCTAAAGTTCTTCAGTCCAATCTACTTGCCTAACTAATTTCCTTAATTTTTCAAAGTCAGCCCTTTTGAAATGAAAAACCCTAGTTGCAGATTTATTTTTTGTTGATCCTTCCGTTCAGTTTGAACTGAATTAGCTCATGATCGCTCGAACCAAGATTGTCCCCTCCAACCATTTCTTCTAGGAGGTACTCACTTCTCACCAAAACCAAATCTAGAATGGCACCCCCTCTTGTCGGTTCAGCAACTACTTGATGAAGGAATCCATCAGCTATCGCATCTAGGAACATCTGAGCCCGATTATTATTACTAGCACTCATCCTCCAGTCTATATCTGGGAGGTTAACGTCTCCCATGATCACTCAGTTTCCATGAGTATTTACTTCATTAAAAACATTAAAGAGGGCTCGATCCATATCCACATTAGATCCCGGCGGTCTCTAGCACACTCCAAGCACTATCCCAGGGGAGTCTCGAGTCGTTTTCTTCCCCAATGTCCTTTTTGCCCAGACGGACTCTGTCTTATCCATTCCATCGCTGATTTCTTTACATTCTACCTCCTCATTGATAGACAATGCTACTCCACCACCTTTACCTTTATTTCGGTCTTTCCTAAACAGCACATACCCTTCAATACCCGTAGTCCAGTCACGACGACTATTTCACCCTGTTTCTGTTATCCCGAGAATATCTGGTTTCACTTCCTGCACCAGTACCTCTAGTTCCTCCATTTTGTTACCAAGGCTCCTCGCATTAGTGTACAAACATCTTCATTTTTGCTGTTTGGCCTCGCTCACATTCTTTACCCAATGAGGCACGGTCATTCTACAGTCAGCAGAACCTATTAGACTGGTATCCACACTGACCTTCCTCCTTATAGCCATTCTCCTACCCACCGCTGTATCCTTTCTTACTTTGTTTTCTTCCCTCTCAAGGCTAAAATCTGGCGTGGAGATTACCTGGACATCCCCTAAGCAACCATCTCCCCCAGATTCCTAGTTTAAAGCTCTCTTAATCAGTTGTGCCAGCCTCCATCCTAGAAGTCTGTTTCCTTCCCTACTCAGATGAAGTCCATCCCGAGAGAACTGTCCTCTGTCCAGGAATGCCTCCCAGTGGCCATACATCCCAAAGCCCTCCTTCTAGCACCACTGCCTGAGCCATCTGTTGACAGTCATAATCTTGTCACGCCTTTGTTGACCTTCTCCAGGAATAGGCAAAATCCCACCACAGATCACCTGAGCCTCGATTTCCTTAAGCGTCTTCCCCAGCCTAGCACAGTCTCCCTTAATCCTTTCCAGCGAGAATCTAGCTGTATCATTTGTTCCCACATGAAGGATAATTAGGGGATTCTTTCCCGTTCCCTTTAGGATCCTTTTCAACCTCAGATCTACATCCCGTATCTTAGCACCTGGAAGACAGCACACCCTTCTATTCTCTGGATCAGCTCTGGTTACAGGCCTGTCTAGTCTTCTCAGTAAAGAGTCCCCAATCACGTAGCCCTGCCTTTGCCTGGTGACGATGCTATTCTCCAGTCTATCCCCTCTTCCCTCTGGCTGCAAGTTCTTTCCATTCCTATTCTCCCTTGTAATCCTCTTCAACCCATCCTGTATCCTCCTGGGGCTCATATTTGGTGTAGTCTCCATTGACTCTTCCCCTTTTCCTATAGGACTAGCCACTCTTCTCTTCCTCCTTGCCCCTCCACCTTCAGTGACTACCTGTTGAGCCCCTTCTTCATTTTCCAACTCTCAAAAACTATTCCTGAGCTCTATTTCTCCTTCACGAGCCCGTCTTTTCCTCTGCCTGGTTTTTTTTTAGTTACATGCTTCCACTGACCACTTCCCTCACCCAGCAGTCTCCCCTCAGAATTCCCCAGTCCTGCTTCCATCTGCAAGTGAGAACTTTTCCCTTCAGATACCTCATGTCTTTGCTCCATCATCTGCTCAAACCCCTTTCTAAACTCAACCAGACTTTCCACCTGCATCTCCAAACCTCAGATCTTCTCCTCCATCAGCTCGAGCAGACGGCATTTCATGCAGACAAAACTCTTACCAGGTCCCCCCTCCAGGATCATGGACATACGGCAGCTTCCACAGCCAGTCATCTCCATTGTGTCTTCCACGACATGAGTCACTCCCACCGCTGCCTCCGTGTCTGTCATCGCCTTCCCACCTAAATCCTGTTCACCTGGGAAACACCCAAACCCCACCCCCCACAGCAACAACAAACCCCAAACAAGCACCACAAGACAAACTCCCCCTCAGACTCTCCTGTTTACAGCCCCGTTTGCTGGCTCCTGTGCCACGGCCTGACTGGCTGGCTCCCTTCATAGGACCCCGAGTCAGAGAAGCCCCGGCCCCGAATCAGGGCTTAGCTTCTCCCCCAGCACAAAGCCCCCACAAGCCTCGACACGTACACATAATCCCAATACACAACCAAATACCAACACCTTCTCCCCCACACCATTCACAGCTGTCGGTGGGTCTTGGGGAAACTCTGGTGGACCAGAGGGGGGGCAGGTGTCTGATGGGGTGGGTGGGGTGGCAGGGGGCGGGGAGGGGGCCCAGCTGGGAGGTGGAGGGGTCTGTGTGGTGCGAGCTGTGGGAGGGTAGGGGATGGACTGGTGCTGTGGGAGGAGGAGAGGGGGGTTGTGGACAGGGGCCGATTGGGTTGTCGGGATGGGGACTGGGTCTGGCAGGGATGTGGGGGAGGGAGAGGCTATAGGGGACCTGGATCGGGGACTTGGGTCAATGGCATGGCTGCGGCTGTTGGGTTGGGTTGGGTTGGGAGGGTCAGCACCATGGCAGCCCCCAGGGGGACACAGCATGGCTGTGGGGGGCTGTAGGGAGGGGAGGGGTCTGTGGGGTGGGGTGTCTCAGCTGGGTGGGGTGTCTGTGACATGTGGGGAGCGGGGGGGGGCAGAAGGGGGGCCGGGGGCTCTGAGCCGTTCTGGAGAGCCCCCGGCCGTGCCCCGGCCGTCCCCCGCCCCCCACAGCCTCCGCTCCCGGCGCCGCCGGCCCATGCTCCGGGCAGCGGGGCAACGAGCATGGCCGACCCCGGGGCTCTGTGCGGTGCGGCCCGGCGGCTGGTCCTGGGGCTCCAGGCAGCGCGGTCAGGGGGCAGGGAGCAGGGGAGGGGTGGGGTAGAGGGCAGGGGAGTTCGGGGGGGGGTCAGGGGCTGTGGGGTGGATGGGGTCGGGGTGGTGAGAGGGCGGGGAACAGGGGGTTGAATGGCAGCAGGAGGTCCCGGGGCGGTCAGGGAGAAGGGGTGGTTGGATGGGGCAGAAGGTCCGGGGGACAGACAGGAAGGGGGGGGGGTTAGATGGGGGATTGTGGGGCTGTTAGGGGCAGGGGGATCTGGAGCCCCTCAGGGAACAGAGGGGTTGGATGGAGCCGGAGGCCCGGGGCGGCCGTCCGGGGGCGAGAAGCGGGGGTCAGATGGGGGCGGGGGCCGGGCCATGTCTTGCTGTTTGAGGAGGCCCAGCCTCCCCTAACTGTCCCTCCGTACAATTTCTGAAACCCGATTCGGCATCAGGCCAAAGTTTGCCTGCCCCTGGGTTAGGGCCTGATTTATGCAAAGACCCATTGGGAGTGTGTGAACATTGCCCCATTTCTGAAACTGGAAACAACCCCCTGCACAGGGCTGGGAAAACAGAGCAGAGCGCTGGAGCCTGAACCCCCTCGTCAGAGACTGCGATGAAATCCTCTCAGCATTGGCATCCAGACAGCAGGATTATCTGGCTGTGTCGACTCTCTCCTCCGGCCCTGAGCGACCAGCACCCCGAGCCAATGCCTGAGATGACGGGGCGTCCAGGATTTCCCGGTTTATGGATCTTGGGTAGCAGATAGAAGACCCCTGGTCGGGGTTCCAGGGGCGGGTCTGTGCAGATTTGTTCTTGTGCTTTTTCAGGGAGTTTCTTGAGCAGATGGTGCAGTTTCTCTTGGTCACCCTGAGTGGGATCAGAGGGGAATGGGCTGGAGAATGTGGAGTTGGAGAGCGGCCTAGCAGCCTCTTGTTCATATTCCAACCTATTCATGATGACGACAGCACCTCCTTTGTCAGCCTTTTCCATTCTGATGTCAGAGTTGTTCCTGAGGCCGTGGACGGTGTTGTGTTCGGCACAGATGAGGTTATGGGCCAAGTGATGCTGCTTTTCGACCACTTCAGCCCGTGCTTGTCAGCTGAAGCACTCGAGTTGAAGTCCAGTCTGCTGTTTCGACCTTCAGGCAGAATCCTTCTTTTTGTCGTGTTGGTAGGAAGGTCTCTGTGGATTCGTGTGTTGTTCAGAGGTTTGTTGGAAATATTCCTTCCGTCGGAGACGTGGAAAGTCGGATTCCAAGTCACCGCAGAACTGTATCATGTTGGTGGGGGTGGAGGGGCAGAAGGAGAGGCCACACAGGACACCCACTTCCTGGACACTAGAGTGCTAATAAGTGATGGTCACATAAACACCACCCTATCCTGGACCGCTATACTTACCTACATGCCTCCAGCTTTCATACAGACCACATCACACGATCCGTTTCTGCAGCCAAGTTCTAAGATACAAGCACATTTGCTCCAATCCCTCAGACAGAGACAAACACTGACAGGATCTCTATCAAGCATGTGTCAAGGTTCCTTCCCCACTCTGAACTCTAGGGTACAGATGTGGGGACCTGCATGAAAACCTCCTAAGCTTACTTTCACCAACTTAGGTTAAAACTTCCCCAAGGTACAAATTAATTTTATCCTTTGTCCCTGGATCTCCACTGCCACCACCAAACTCTAACTGGGTTTACTGGGAAATGTAGTTTGGACACGTCTTTCCCCCCAAAATCCTGCCAACCCTTGCACCCCACTTCCTGGGAAAGGTTTGGTAAAAATCCTCACCAATTTGCATAGGTGACCACAGACCCAAACCCTTGGATCTGAGAATGATGAAAAAGCATTCAGTTTTCTTACAAGAAGACTTTTAATAGAAGTAAAGAAATCCCCTCTGTAAAATCAGGATGGTAGATACCTTACAGGGTAATTAGATTCAAAACATAGAGAATCCCTCTAGGCAAAACCTTAAGTTACAAAAAGGACACACAGACAGGAATAGTCATTCCATTCAGCACAGTTCCTTTCTCAGCCATTTAAAGAAATCATAATCTAACACATACCTAGCGAGATTACTTACTAAAAGTTCTAAGACTCCATTCCTGTTCTATCCCCAGCAAAAACAGCACACAGACAGACACAGACCCTTTGTTTTTCTCCCTCCTCCCAGCTTTTGAAAGTATCTTGTCTCCTCATTGGTCATTTTGGTCAGGTGCCAGCGAGGTTACCTTTAGCTTCTTAACCCTTTGCAGGTGAGAGGATTTTTCCTCTGGCCAGGAGGGATTTTAAAGGGGTTTACCCTTCCCTTTATATTTATGACAGCATTCTTCAAACTACAATCCCCACCTGCTGAAAGGAAGAATACCCAGAAGTCCCCTACTCCAGGACAGGCCCAACAAAGAAAGGAACAGAACGCCACCAGCCATCAGCTTCAGCCCCCAACTAAAAGATCTCCAGGGCAGAATCAAGGATCTACAATCTATTCTTAAGGACGATCCCTCAATCTCACAAGCCAGTCCCCACTTACAGACAGCCCCCCAACCTGAAGCAAATACTCACCAGCAACCAGACAACAAAAACACTAACCCAGGAACCTATCCTTGCAACAACCCCATTGCACATATCTAGTCTAGGGACACCATCCTCGGACCTAATCACATCAGCCACACCATCAAATGTGCCCAAATACATTTGTTAGTCTCTAAGGTGCCAGAACTACTCCTCGTTTTGTTTTTTTGTTTGTTTGTTTGGGGTTTTTTTGCTGATACAGACTAACACGGCTCCCACTCTGAACTAAACGATTGCATCTCTCCCCAAAATCAATCTATAAACACAAAGAACACCCTGGAGACCAGGCCTTTAAACGTTAGGAAACATCAGAGTTAAGGTGACGTGTACATATTTCGCGCAGTGCTGTTGTGCATGTGTGTTATGATACAGACTCACAAGTGTGGCCTTGAGGTCAATTCCCTGCCCCCCACAGCATCAATTTCCTCCAGACTCCCAAGGGAAGTGGTGTTTCCTCAATCCCTTGGTGAGATGCCTTTCTGGAGTCTGCTTTGGTCCAAAACTCGCTACTGTGCCATACAGGAGGCCTGTGATGTGTAGGGGGCCAGATGAGATGATCTAAGAGTCTCTTCTGGCCTTCAAGTCTCCAAATCTCTGCAAAACCGCGTGTGGCACATGGAGCATCCTCTGATGGTTCCATGTGTGGCCTGCGTGAACCCTTGCACGACCACTGAGTGTGTGGGGGTGACCCAGGGGGAGCAGCTCAAACACGCACAGGAGCCGGCTCGGGGCAGGACATGAGCCCTGCAGGGCAGGGGTGGGGGTGGCAGTGACATCACAAGGGCCTTTTGCAGCACTCAGCTGATTGGTGAAAGGAGGTTGGGAGGCGGTGACCTCACAGAGAGTCCACGACAACGGCCAGGGAGGACAGGCTGCAGGGCAGGGGGATCTCAGAGACCCCCGGGGCTTTGCTGCAGGGAGTCTCCTTCTTGAGGTGTCCCCTTGAGGACTGAGAGAGAATTCAGGGTCTCGTATGTGAGCACGAGGTGGAGCCTCTCTGGAGTTTTCTCCTTTCCCACTGCTCATTGAGCGAGAAGACAGACGTCCCTGTGGAGAAGGTAAGAGCCCCAGAGAGGTTGGGTACCGAGGCAGCCTGATCCACCTGGTGCTGGCCAAATTCTCGGCACAGAAAACAGGAGGTTAAGGTGGGAAAATTTTCCCCCCTTGGGGTTTGACTTTTTTGGTTTCCCTTTTCCTGCTTCCCTCCCTCCACTGGCAAGGAGGGGGCTGCTCTATAGCCCTCATGGTGGGAGGCCTCCCAAAGAGATGGGACAGGAAGCGTGCTCTGAGAGTGATCCTCACCGGTGACCTGAGCCATCCCTGGGCCATCTGGGGAACCCTCAGCCCACCGCCACAATCTCAATGCTGATTGGCTGAACAGGGGGTCTCGTGGCAGGGAGGAGATTCAGGACTTCGTTGTTCTTGTTTAAGGCCCAGCAAATAAGCCAGAACCAATCATCTGCTTGGTGAATTGTTCTCCTTCTCGCTGCTGATTGTCTCTGAGCCGTTCCTGGTTCTCGCTGGTGTTCTCCTGCTTCTAAAACACTTGCTGAAGAATCAGTGTGAATGGTTGTTGGTCTGTAGCTCATTGCAGGTCCCTTTATTCTGATCCTTCAGTGTGTGAAACTCCAGACTGATGGTTCGTTTAAAAGTCAGGACACCCGGGTCCTGTTCCCAACTCTACCCCAACAGGTTGTGTGATGGAAGACAAGGCCCTTCGCCTTTCTCAGCCTTCGTTTTTCCCTCTGTCAGTTGGGGAGAACAATCCTCTCACACCTGCCTCCCGGTGGGGGGAGGCTGGGGAGCTGTGGGGACCTGTTTGAGAGCGTCACTCGGAGCAGTGTATCGTAGGAGGTGTCCTATCGGGTTGAGTCATTCCAGAGGATGATGTCGGGCAGCAGAACCCCGTTTTCCCAACCTGGCGTGACACAGCTTTGCATGTGAACCGAACCAAGGGCGCACACAGGTCCAGAAGCCGGCGATTTCTCCTTTGGCCGCTAGATGGCGCTGCAGGCTCCCACTTCCCCCTTCTCCTGGTCAGCGCAATGGGGGTTAGTCTCCCCAAAAAGAACGCCCGTCTCGCTTTGAACGTCCCTTGATGTGCACCCTGTGGACTGTCGGGATACGTGTCCAGAAGTTGCAGGGCTTGCTTCATGGTGTACACAACGACAATCTTTCTTCCTTTTTAGACGTAACGACCTTTTTGGTCAAGATCCTTGATTATTCAGGGACTTATCCCGGAAGACCCAAAGTATTTGGAACATAAGACTTGCCTGGAAGGGTGCATAGGGCTAAAGTGCTTTTGGCCATAGCAGGTTCCTTGTCCCAAGAATGACGTCCATCCCCCTTCCAAACATGCCCCAAATGAGCTGTTACCAGAATATTCAGGCCTGTCTATAAAGGCCTATACTTTAAGAATTTAGGTGTATTCTTATCACTTGGCTAGTTAGAGGTATAAAAGAAAGAATCAAAATCACTGTCTGCCAGTGTAAGGGCCTTTTCTTACTGTGACAGTCTGAGGCCCTGTGCTTAGGCTAAGGCCTTTGGCTAAGCAGCAGAGGCAGCCATAAGCTGGAAAGCGACAGGTCACATCCTCACATTCCAAACTAGTCACATTGAAAGAAGGTGCTATTGGGCTGTTAGGAATACAATCCTGTCCTGAATACAATCCTGTCCTGATAATGCCTATCACCTCCAGAGAAAGGGAGTGCCTAGAGAATGTAAAAGGAAACAGCATCCTGTCTGGCAAGAACTCACTTTTTAATACTGGGATGTGAAATCCTCACTCCTGTATTGTTTTGTCATTATAGTTCCCACTTTGTTATTGTTTGTCTGTATAATCTCTGTCTGGTTCTGTGATTGTTTCTGTCTGCTGTATCATTAATTTTGCTGGGTGTAATCTAATTGAGGTGGTGGGATATAATTGGTTAGCTGATCATGTTACAATATGTTAGGATTGGTTAGTTAAATTTTAGTAGAATGATTGGTTAAGGTATAGCTAAGAATATTACTATATAAATTAGGGACAAACAGGAAGTAAGTTGGGATTCGAAAATAAGGAAAAAGGAACTTGTATTTAGCTTGCTGGAAGTTCACCCCAATAAACATCGAATTGTTTGCACCTTCGGACTTCGGGTATTGTTGCTCTCTGTTCATGCGAGAAGAACCAGGGAAGTGGGAGAGTGAAGGAATAAGCTCTCTAACACCCTTTACCTTGGGGTACGCCCATTTGTTAGGGTTACTCTTCTGGTGCGGGGAGATTTTGCAATTCTGTCAATGTGCTGCTTGTGTCACTTGTGTTTTCCTATGGATCGCTACTCCTTCCTTCTGCAAGTTCCCTCCCAATGGAGCTACCCTGCAGGACCTCGGTTCCCCAGGGCTGGGGTCTTCCAGCCCCCAAATGTAATGAACAGGAACAGACACACAGGCACACACACATGAACATAGCATGTAAGAGAGGACTGGGTCATCAGCACTCACAAGCTGACCCCTGCTGTGTCCCGGGACTCAGTCAGCTGGATCGAACAGCAATTTAAAGCTGGTCCCCTCGTATGTCCTTGGACTCAGCTGGCTGGGCTGAGCAACAGCTTAATCTGCCACCACCCTATGCCCCAGGTTCAGCACCTCCCTATCCCCACCTTCACCCCACAACCATTCTGCTAGGAACCCACTTGCTGAGCAAACCCCCGAGGATTTTTGGGGATGCAGGGATCTTTAGCTTGGGTACAAGGAGCGTTGCTGCCGAGTGAATGGAGAAGCCAAAACCACCCATGGAGGTGGGGTGAGGGGCTAGCAAACTATAACTGATCACAGGAGGCAGGGTCAGGAGGCTATTCCTAGAGAGAGACAGAGGCACAGAAAGAGACAGATGGATCACAGCACTCCTTGAAGCTGGAATCGATCAGGGTTCCCAGGTGGCCTTGGTCGCTGAGGGACCGGAGCGCTGGAGCCAGGCAGAGCCCCCAGCACCATCAGTCAGGAAAAGCGAATGAGGAAGACTTGTGGCACCTTAGAGACGAACCAATTTATCTGAGCATAAGCTTTCATGGGCAAAAGCCCACTTCATCAGATGCATGCAGGGGAAAATACAGCAGGAAGATATAGATATAGATATATTGATACAGAGAAGACGAGAAAATGGGGGTTGCCATAGCAACTCTTAACAAGACCAATGGATGAAGGTGGGCTGTTAACAGCAGGAGAAACAAAATTTTGTTGTGATAATCAGGCTAATCTGGGGGGGGGGGGACTAAAACTGCAGGGCAGAGAGACCAGTAAGTTGTGGGGGTTCCCGATCCAGTCCCCCAGCTTCTAGCCGCCCACCCCCTTAAGGCTGCCATTGCTGGGAGCCCCCTCCATCTGCAACTTCAACTTGTAAAGATTGCAGATAAAACCTGTACAGCTGTGTGCCTTTGGGCAAAAACTTACACACAGGTACATGAAATCCATGCAAAAGAAACCACAGTGGGTAAAACCAGGGAACAAAAGCCTGAGCAGCCAAAACCCCAGCCAGCTGTTGCTCCCACGAAGAAGGAACTGTTCCAAGATCTCATCCTTCACATTTCTCCTAGGAACTACCAGGGGCCGATTGAAAAGTGTGAAAATATTTTTTCAAAGAAAAACCATCCACAACTTGATTCCATTTTATTGACAGCATCATTATTCGTACTCGCCTGGCTTGCCTTCTCTGGCAGAAGAGAGGCAGACAGACGAGGATGAGGACCACCAGCTGTGCCCCCACAAGACTGGGCTCTGGGCCAATCCTCCAGGTATCTGAGACCCACATCCTTCCCCAGATCAACCGCCTGCAAAGTGGACCAGACCCACATCCCTCCCCAGAATGACCATCCGTGACCTGGACAGCGCAGCCAGCTCAGCCAGGAAGGAGAACTCTTGAAACTTTCTTTGGCTTTTCATCTCCCTGTTCTTCCCCTAATTGTTGGGGGCTGAAAATACCTGGCCGTGGGAAGCGAAGAGGCAGGCCCTGGATTCTACCTCTCGGGAGCCCACAGCTCACCCCCAGAGGGTCGCCGACGGTCTGGTGAGACGCTAGAAGGGCCATTTGCAAGTGGTTCAATTTTCCAGCTCGATTTGGCTGTTGGTTTCTGGCCTAAAATGCGGAGGCCTGACAGCGTCAGCACTGGGCAAATGTGGCTCGTTGCTGGAAGAGTCTGATTCTCCCGTCGTCTTCTCCCTTCCGAGGGATCCTCCGCGTCTCTCAGCAGCTCCTGGGGTCCCCAGCCGCTGTCCCCCCAGCCCGGTGGCAGACTGACGGCAGGGCAAGAAAGCGGACGCCGAACCCTCTTTGCTGTTGGCCTCCGGGACATCGCAATCAGCTTGTGCAGAAACACACACAGACCCCACCCGGAGCACATCGCACGTCACACCCACAACACGTCCTGCGTCGCACATCACACACACAAAACATGGCACGTCACATACACACAACACGCCTCACATTGCACGTTACATGTTGTACATTGCACACGCAAACAGAAGACATCGCACCTCACACTTCACATGTGCATCTTCTTTTTTGCCGTGTTGAGTGTGTGTGTGATGTTGTGATTGTGACACATTGTGTGTTTGTTTGTGCGACGTGTGACATGTTGTGTGTGCAATGTGCGACGTGCAACATGTGTGTGCGACATGCAACGTTTTGTGTGTAACATGCGACACGCAACATGTTGTGTGTTCGAAGTGTGGCGTGCAATGCGCGACGTGTGCCATGCTGACTGTGTGTGCGACGTGCGACGTGTTGTGTGTCCGACATTCGACGTGTTGTGTGTGTGACGTGCGATGCGCGATGTGTGTGTGCAGGTGTGACGTGCAACATGTGACGTACAATGTGTTGTGTGTGTCCGTACGATGTGCGACGTGCGATGTGTTGTATGTGTGACGTCTTGTGTGTCATGTTGTGTGTTACATGTTGTGTTGTGTGTGTCTGTGTGAGACGGGTTCTGTGTCGTCTTGTGTGTGTGAGAGAGAGGTGTTTGTGTGTGTGATGTGTTGTGTGTCATGTTGTGTGTCACGTGTGTGTTTGTGTGTGACATGTTTCTGTGTGTGTGTCGTGCGACTTGCATACATGTGCACATGCGATGTGTTCTGTGTATCCGTGCAAAGTGCGACGTGTTGTGTGGGACATGCGATTTGTTTCTGTGTGTGTTGTATTGTGTGTGTGTCATGTTGTGCTATGTGTGTGTGTGAGACGGGTTGTGTGTCATGTTGTGTGTGTGAAATGTTTTTGTGTGTATTTGTCTCATGTTGTGTGTGTCGTGTTCTATGTATGTGTGTGACGGGTTGTGTGTCGTGTGTGTGTTGTGTGTGGTCTAGAGTGTTGTATGGATTGTGTGTGGTTGTGTGTTTGTGGTGACATGTGACGTGGTTTGTGGGTGTGGGTGTGTGAGATGTGTGTTGTGTAGTGTTGTGTGTGTGTGACGTACTGTGTGTGTGTCTTTGTGGTGTGGTGTGTGTGTGATGTGTTGTGTGTGATGTGTGTTTGTGTTGTATTGTAGGCCATTTTGTGTCATGTTCAGTGTGTGTATGGTGTTCTGTGTGTGGTGTCATGTTACGTGTTTTGTGTGAAGTGTGTGTCATGTTGTGTGTCGCCTTGTGTGTGTTGGTGTGTGTGTGACGTGTTGTGTGACGTGTTGTGTGTGTGTGTATGACGTGTTGTGTGTCGTGTTGTGTGTCTGTGTGAATGTCTGTGATGTGTTGTCTATCAGGTTGTGTGCCTGTGTTATGTTGTGTGCCGTTTTGTGTGTTGTGCTGTGTATGTGACGTGCTGTGTGTCATGTTGTGTGTGTTTCTGTATGTGTGACATGTGTGTAGTTTTTTTTGTCTGTGTGATGTGGTGTGTGTCATGTTGTGCGTGTGTGAGACGTGTTTGTGAGTGTGAGGTGCGAGGTGCTGTGCATGCGACGTGCAATGTGTTGTGTGTGTCCGTGCTATGTGCCATGTGCATCGTGCAACAGGTGACGTGTTGTGTGTGTGCGTGCGACGTGCAATGTTTTGTGTGTGTACGTGCTACACGCAGCATGCTGTGCGTGCGATGTGCGACGTGTGTGTGAGACGTGCTACACGTAACATGTTGTGCGTGCGGCGTACAATGTGTTGTGTCTGTGTGTGCGACACACACCACATCACACACAACACGTCTCATGACATCACAACCACACAACACACACTCAACATGACATACAAAACGGCACACAACTCAACACACACTCAACATGACACATAAAATGGCACACAACTCAACACACACACCACACACACAACACGAAACACAACACATTACACGCACACTGAACACAAGACTCTGGACGACACACAGCACACACACAAGACATCACACACACACAAACGTGTCTCACACACACACGTGGGCAAACGTGGCTGGTTGCCGTCAGGGTCTGCGTCTCCCTGCGGGTCCAGGGGCCTGGCTGCAGCTCCCGCCCCAGCCCTCCCCCCGGGGGCGTTGGCTGCTGCCCCTTCCCGTGTCCCGGCCCCTCCGGCCTGGGTGTGGGGCTGGTGGCTGGTCTGTGGAAACGCCTGTGGGATGCGGCTTCCTTCGAGTTCCCGAAGGGTTGGTTGGACTCGGGCCCGAGTCTCCTTTCCCGTGCGAGAGATCCCGGCGTCACCTTTCCACCACGTCCTTGCCAAGGCTCCCTGCGCAGCTGAGCCGGGAGGGTTTTTTCACCTGTGTTTTTCTCCACCATCCTGCCTGCAGAGGGAGAGCTGCATTCGGGTCTCACTGTGGTGTGTTGGTCAAGGGGTCGGATTCTCACTCGGGGCGGGAGAGAGTGCGGAGAAGACCTTGGAAAGGTGAAGTCAGGGGCAGGACTTTTCAGGTGCCTGTTTTTCTGGGGGTTTGTTGAATGTTGTTTTTTGCTGAAATGGAGAGAAAGGTTGTTGGCTTTTCGGCCTGAAAGCTTGTTCTGTCCAGCAGCCCAAAGTGCCAGCCTTGTTTCACCTCTTTAATGTTGGACAGAGTTGCCGGCACCCAGTGCCGAGAGGCAAAACCACGGCGGGGGGAGGGGTTCATTACCCGGTGTGCGTCAACCAATAATCACAACGGGGTGGAGAAGCAGAAAAGTTTATTTGAAGCTTCAGAAAGGTCCAGGGAGAATAGAATCTCCAATCCTGCACCCAGAGCAGGAAGTTACCCAGGCTTTTATACATCCTTTCTTCAGAATACTTATCCAATAGCAAGCTGCCCTAAGTATCCATCTAGCCAGCCAATCCAGTTCCCAGCTAGTTCCCTTGTTTTTTGTATCATTTGTTAACCTAGACATAAAGCTGCTTGATTCAGCATTGTTCTGAAGGGGGGAGGGATAGCTCAGTGGGGGGGGGAGGGATAGCTCAGTGGTTTGAGCTTTGGCCTGCTAAACCCAGGGTTGTAAGTTCAACCCTTGAGGAGGCCATTTAGGGATATGGGGCAAATGGGGATTGGTCCTGCTTTGAGCAGGGGGTTGGACTAGATGACCTCCTAAGGTCCCTTCCAACCCTGATATTCTATGATTCTATGATTCTTCCATATCTGCCCTGTTTGGCCTTGTTTAGTTTCAGGCCGTCTGACTCTGCACCATATTGTTGCAGATCCTCAGCATAACTGCTGCGAGTGCCTCCAGGCGGGGGGGCCAAGGACACTTGGGCCTAGTGCGAGGGGGCTTCATCGACACTCGTGGTCTTCCATCCCCTCGAGTTACCTAGTGGCCATGCCCCAGTGTCCCCAACAACAGGGACAGGGTCACGTTAGCAGCTTTGACTCTTTTGGAGCCCCTTGACTCGACTGAAATGACCACAAAAGTTCCCACCCCCTGTGTGAGTAGCATGTGGGACTGAGCCTCTTTTTTCCTTTCTCCCCTCTCGGATGTCAGAAGCACCCTAGACAGGTGCATGGCTCCTTCCCCTTCACATGGCATGATAGTGGGCACAGGCTGAGAGAAAACAACTATCCCAGGGACAAGTGCAAAGTGGGGAAGGTGACTGATGGGGTCGGACTCTCCTTTGAGTTATTACAAACCCGGGGTTCCTGCATTTCCTCCAAAACAAAACCTGTTTTCTAAGTCGCTTCTCTGCTAAGGCTGCGTCTACACTCCCCCTTGTGTCGGTAGAACGTATGTCGCTCAGGGGTGTGAAGAAGCCACCCCCCGAGTGAGACAAGTTACACCGACCTAAGTGCTGGTGTGGACAGTGCTCTGTCATTGATTTCCCTGCAGTAATAGGCTTCATCTCTCGCTCTGCAGAGCCAAGCCTCTCAAAGCCTTTCAAGGAATCCTCGGGTGCTTCAGGGGTGTCTGTGCTGAGGACAGCTGAATTAATGTGAACTGGCTGAGGCTTGGTTTTTCTCAGCTCAGGGCCCTGATTTATCTGGTGCTCTGGGTAGTTCCCCTGATCACACTTCCTCAGGCTCTTCCTTGAGAGGAGATTTATCATGGGAATTACGCGGAGAGGAATGATCCTGGGGAACTCAGTGCCGAGCCTCCCAAATCTGCACCTTTGTCTTTCTTTAATGAACAGATGGAAGATCAAAGCATTGTATTCAATCCTTGAAGTGTCCATCCCATTTCTGTGCACAGTGGACTTGAAAAGTTGTCCTTCTTCGTCTGTACACCACACGTGTCCATTTTAAATCAAAAGAAGCATAATGAGCCATGGGCTACTTCCCTATGACACAGAGGGTCACAAACATGGTAGTGAAGAGGACAGATTACTAAGTAATCCCAGTGGGTTTCAGCCCCGTAGGATCACCTGGAAGGATTTTTCCTTCCTTTCAAAAGGGCAGAACCCAAACCCTATTCAGAAGATGCAGGGAATCTTACAGTAAATTCTTCCCACATGGTCCCCTTTGTAAAGCCAGTCTGTCAGAGCTTGCCTTAGCACAAGAAAATAATGTCAGGCAGTGGTAAGCACACAAACAAGATTTATTTACGAGAGGGAAAAGGACTAGGCTAGGATAGAGAAGGGGTGGATTAACAAAACTTGAACTCTGGAAGTGCTCCAGTCTCCCAAACAATTACACCCAAGAGGTCATGTTGATGTTCTCTCTCCCCTCTCTTGCAGGGACAGCGATGGACGGCTGCTGCTCTCTTGACATTGGACGTCAGGGAGGGACTCCATGATGGACACAGGAACGGGTGAGTAGACCTAACTAAAAACCCTCCCTATCCCTCTTTGCGTCGTCTCTGCCTGGATGTTAGACCCTATCTACGCGGATTCAATCCGTGCGTGGGAGTGTGCTTCCCAACCCAAACTAATAGAGGAAATGGCTAAAGGTCACCAGATTCTTTTCCCAAGTTCAAGATGGCCACCTGACAGATAACCCAAAAGGTACATGCCTTTCTTCCCTTCTTTTAGGAAAATTTGGCAGGGGCAAGCAGCATTTTACACACCCAGAGACTGGATTTGACCAATCAGGGTTCGTTGCGGGGCATGGTGACCCACGCAGAAGGGGGTTGTATATCCCCTCTGAGAACTCCTCCCTGTGTCCTCTACCAATTGAAGTGGGCGTCAGCCCCGTAGGACCGCCCCGAGAGGGGATTTGACCAAAGAAGGGAAGTGCTGCAGTGGAGTGACCTGCCCGCAACAGGATCCCGTGGTCCCTCTAAAACGTCCCCACACCACCCTCAAGCAGTTGGCGAGGGTTTCACTCCCACCTTAGGCCATCTCAGAAGGGAAATGTGTACCAATCCAGAACAGGTATAGCCCGAAGGTCTAGGCCACAGTTTCTTCAAAAGACATCCTTGGAATGAGATGGGCTCTTCCCCGCAGTGTTGTGTTGCGACTTCCCGGACGATGCTGCCAGCCACGCAAACATGGAGCTCCAGAGATCGGCGGCTTCTGGCCTAGACCTTCGGGCACTGCCTAGTCTGATCGTTACGTTTCCCTTCTGGGATGGCCTAAAGCGTGTGTGCGAAACCCTGACTGATTAGCAGAGGACGGTGCGGGGATTTCATGGAGGGGTGATGGACCCCTCTTGCGGGCAGGTCACCCCACCATGGCACTTACCCTGTTTGGTGAAATCCCCTCTCTGGTGGGTCCTAAGGGGCTGAGGCCACCCCAAGTGGGAGGAGCTCTTGGAGGGTCACGTGACCCACTTCCGGATGGGTCACTCTACCCCAGAACATTCCCCAATTGCTCAAATCCATTCCTGAGGCAGGTGCATGGAGATAAAACACCCCCAGATTGGTAAAGGAGTGGGAGGATCTCTTAGAGGGGTCACATGCCACTCCTTGTTTCGACTCCCGTTTGCATCTTGACCCCAAAAGTCTTCTGTCATGGGGTCGGTCTCATGGTGACAGATGAGCGATGTCTGAGGAGTGAAGGGGCGAGGTCCCATGGCTGACATCAAATAACTTCCCTAAGCCTCAGGGTAGTTTGGCCAAATGCCCAGTGTCAAAATGACTGCCCTCCCACGCAGTGTGTGTGTCCCAACACCCAGAGTCCGTGCGGACACCCTCTCCGTCGGGGCTGTGTGGCCCAGCGACCAGAGTCCGTGCGGCCGCCCTCTCCGTCGGGGCTGTGTGGCCCAGCGACCAGAGTCCGTGCGGCCGCCCCCTCCGTCGGGCTGTGTAGCCCAGCGACCAGAGTCCGTGCGGCCGCCCGCTCCGTCGGGGCTGTGTGGCCCAGCGACCAGAGTCCGTGCGGCCGTCCTCTCCGTCGGGGCTGTGTGGCCCAGCGACCAGAGTCCGTGCGCCCGCCCGCTCCGTCGGGGCTGTGTGGCCCAGCGACCAGAGTCCGTGCGGCCGCCCCCTCCGTTGGGGCTGTGTGGCCCAGCGACCAGAGTCCGTGCGGCCGCCCCCTCCGTCGGGCTGTGTGGCCCAGCGACCAGAGTCCGTGCGGCCGTCCTCTCCGTCAGAGCTGTGTGGCCCAGCGACGAGAGTCCGTGCGGCCGCCCTCTCCGTCGGGGCTGTGTGGCCCAGCGACCAGAGTCCGTGCGGCCCTCCTCTCCGTCGGGGTTGTGTGGCCCAGCGACCAGAGTCCGTGCGGCCCTCCTCTCCGTCGGGGCTGTGTGGCCCAGCGACCAGAGTCCGTGCGGCCGCCCTCTCCGTAGGGGCTGTGTGGCCCAGCGACCAGAGTCCGTGCGGCCCTCCTCTCCGTCGGGGCTGTGTGGCTCAACGCTTAGAGTCCATATGTCTATCCTGTCTCTTACGCCCGTGTGGCCCGATAGCAACGGACAATATGGCTACTCTCTCCCTCAATGCTGTGTGGCCCAACGCCCGGAGTCAGTGTAGCTGCCCTTCACTGCAGGGCTGTTTGGCTGAGAGTTCAGAGGCAAGATGGTTGCCCCTCCTCTTGGGGCTGTGCAGTCTAGTGGGTCAATGGGGACGTGGGCAGCCACCAAAGGATGGATGGCAGCCAGGGCAGGTGGACCCAGGCCCTCGTTACTCCACCGGCTCCTCGCCCAGGGCCTCGTCCGTGGCCAATGTGTTTGCCATTGAGTCAGTGGGGATCCAGCACTGCGGATGACAGTGGCTAGTTCACCCAGGTTACTTCCTTGGAGATGTCTCTAGGCCATGGGCTGGGGGTCTCTGGGTTCCCGGCGTGGGAAACTCCCAGAGTCTCCGATCTCCCTTGCATGTCTGCAGGCCCCCAGGGACGTGGCTGGGTCTCGGCACCTCAGAGCTCTGCAGTCAGGGGCTTGAGCTACTTCTGGACTGGAGCCTACAGTGTGCATCCTCCATTTTCAGCGGTCTGCCTAGCGTGAGCTGAGCTGCTCCCTTACACACTGGTGCTCCAGTTGGAGCATGTCCGGCAGGGCTGGGGAGGGGCTTGGCTTTCTCCACCTAGACTTTGGGGTTCTGTGTGGCTGGTTCAGCCCGGCACATGCTGCTCAGCCTCTTCTGTCTCCTCCTTCCCATGCAAAGCTGCTTTGCCATCTCACAAGAGATGGGATCAGTGGTGGGCTCAATTGGCTCCTGTTGGCCTCTCGATGTCTGGAAGAGGGAGAAAGGGCAGGAACCCAAATGAGAAGAACAAAACCTTCAAGCAGGGTAGTTTTCCACAGCACAACCCCACCCTACTTTGCTGATGCTCATTGGCAACTTCCCTGAGAGCTGGCATTTCTTAAAGAGAGCACCCAACCCCCCGCAACCTCTGCTACCCTGTGGGCTGGCAATGGTAAAAGGGAGTCTGGGAGAATTTCTCCTCTCTCCACCTGGCTCTGATGAGTGAGGGAACCACATGCGAGAAGCTGTGTGAATGTAGGGCTCTGTGCAGTGGGATGAGATGTCCTCCATTGTGCCCAAAGGTGGGGTTGTCCTGCCTTTGCAGTGACTTCCTTCTAGTGAGAGAGATTTCAGAGATCAGCTCCGGGGTTCTGCCCTGTACCAGTGTGTGGGAATGGGGCAGAAGTGGGGCAATGGTGCACTCAGGAAAGGAGTAGGGCTAAGGGGGGCCCAGGCTGCAGCCACTAAACCCCTGCGTGCTGCGTTGCGGCCGGGCCGGCTCCGCCTGGCTGGGGTGGGGGTGAGGAGGCTCCGCACGTTGCCGTTCCTAATCCCCGCCAGCCACGTCACCACGACGAGCACCACACCGGGAACCTCTGTCCCGGGGGCTGATCCTGCCTGTAGGCTCTGCCCCCCCACAGCTCCCATTGGCCGGGGATTGTTAATCCGGCCCTTGCCCTATTCCCCAGCCTGTTCCAATCCTGCTCTTGACTCCTGACTCCGGCTCCAACCCTTGGCTCCCCTCGGCTCGGCCTCCACCACTCTGAGCACGAGGCCCCAGAGCCACTGCTCCAACCACTGGGCCCAACCAGCCGTGCTTTGGCCTCTGACACCAGCGCTATGGAGGAGTCGTTCACCTCACTGCTTTCCATGTGTATGGCCCTGCCTTGGTCAGTGCTGGTTTTCATCTGCCATGGTGCTGCCCAGTGACATGGCTTTCTTAGATCCCTTTGAGCTTCTTCCAAGTCTTCTCTAGGCCCGACTAATGAACATAATTTTGGGTCATCTGCTGTTATCCACCTCGTTGTTCAGTCCCGGTTCCAAACATAAGGACATAAGAAAGGCCACAACAAAGGTCCATCTAGCCCAGTATCCTGTCTTCTGACAGTGGCCAATGCCAGGTGCCCCAGAGGGAATGAAGGGACAGGCAATCATCTAGTCATCAGTCCCCTGTCCCGCATTCCCAGCTTCTGGCAAACAGAGGCCAGGGACACCAAAAAGTTGAGAAGCGTCTGTTGTATTTACCATAGCAGGACAAAGAGCTCGTCTGTGTCGGTCCCGGTTCCCTAGTCAAATGCAGAACCCGACACGAGATTTCCAAGCTTCTGCAACCATTTATAATATCTGTTGAGGATGTACCATGTGGTCCTGTCTGATTTCAAAGGCACTTCGTGAAAAGCTGAAACCAAGAGGAAATGGGTTGAAAACCCCGTGATGCTGATGTGACTGGTACCTAGGAAACCTCCACTTCCGATGGCCATTGCACCCTGCTATTAGCTCCCCAAGAGTCTAAGGGCACAAGAACAACAACTCTGCTCCTCCCAAAATAGCCCTGGACAGAGAGGAGACCCCATTCTTGCCTAACTTCCCCCTCTGCTGGCAGACACTCCTCCACACACCCGCACACACAGACGGTTGGGGGCACTTGTTCTTTGGATGGAACAGGAAAGTGACAGCGGCAGCCACATTAAACCATACAACATTTAGGCCGAGATCCACAAAGGGATTTCGGCTCCTAACGTCTCCTGAAATCCTTTGTGGCCCTGTGCCTTCATTTCTGAAGAGCTCACAGGGAAAAGTGTTACCCATGTGCCCTCATGGGATTTCCTAGGAGCTGATAACCAATCTCGGAGTGAAGGTCCCTGGCCTGCAATCACTCCATTCCAGGGAGGGCAGGTGATGAATCTTTCCCTACAGAGGGGAACCGTCATCATCATCATCCTTAATACCAACAGCCCTTTTCAGTTGGGTCAGGCCTTCCTTTAGAGACTTTCTGACCTTGATGAAGACAGTCTCCCCACACAGCTCTAAGGCTATGTCTACACTAGGAGCTTGGGATGGAATTCCCCTGCTCCCATACACAGATTGTGGGACCACGATGAAAGCTGGCGTGACCATCCTTCTTCCTTCAACGCTGTCCTTAGACTGAGAGGGACACATTCAAAGCTGTGTTCAGGCCCTGTGCTGCACCCCTGTGCTTCCCACAGAGGGCCAAACACACAGAGGTATTTCCTTACCTTCATACAGGCGGGAGATGCCATCTTCATTCACTGTTTCAGACAACAAATCACAGTAATGGTGGATAGTATTTCCTAGACAAACAATGAATACAATGACAGGTTTCAGAGTAACAGCCATGTTAGTCTTTCTTTGCAAAAAGAAAAGGAGGACTTGTGGCACATTAGCGACTAACCAATTTATTTGAGCATAAGCTTTTGTGAGCTACAGCTCACTTCATCGGATGCATACCGTGGAAATGAAGCTCATGCTCAAATAAACTGGTTAGTCTCTAAGGTGCCACAAGTACTCCTTTTCTTTTTGCAATGAATACAATGGCTCTCATGGCTTTTCAGAACCTTTCCTGAAAACTGCTCATGATGCAGCCATTCTCCCAAGACACCTTTGGGAAATTCCAGACATTCCTTACATCTGTTCACAAAGCATATTCCAGAAAGCATCAGAGGCCCAGAAGTTACTGAGAGGCTGATTTCCAAAGGAGATTGAATTCACATCCTGCTGGTTTCCCCTAGGCTCAGCCAAAGAAGTGTTGTGGGCGGGGGAAGTTGGTGCAGTCGATTCAGCTAAGTTGCTCCCTTCATCTTGGAATACATGTTTATTCACACACACATGCACACACACACACACCCCGTTTTAGGATTCTGGTGCTGTTGGAGGGAACAGAGCAGCCGTCCAGAAAAGGGCTCTGAAGGAAGCATTGAGAAAAGATCAAGTGAATTTGCTCTGCTTACCAATGAATCGGGCTGCTGAATGTCTTATTGTTGTCTGTGAGCTTTCCAGGTACTGTAAGGCCTGGAACAGGAATTTGGGGATGTGGCTCTCGTTGTTCTGCATCTAGGAAGAAAGAAGGAAGAAATGCACAATATACAAATGACATGTTCTTCCCACAGCAAATAGTCCAGGAAAGCCAATGCATATAGCCAGGCCCTGGCAACCGCCAATATGAACCCATACACCAGAGCAGCACCCCTCTGAAGTTCCTATTGTGTTCTCCAGAACCTCAGCTTTCATTTGAAAAGACAAAAGTTTGAAGGTCGGAGAATTGTGGAGAAAAATGTCAACAATGTGAACGGATTGTAACTCCTGCTGAAATGAGCCAGCAGAGAGCCTGGAATGGAGTCCTGCAGCCCGACCGAAGCAGATGGGTACTCAGGGTGTGGAGTTAGAAAGGTCTTCCTCAAGTCCCCATTCAGCACTCTCAAGGCACAAGGAATTCACCTACCAAGCAGATCCAGACACACTTCAAGAGCTGTGAGGAGCCATCCCAGGCCAAGCTGTGGGAGAGGGTCTTCAAATGAGCCCACCTGAGGAACACTGCGCAGCGGAAGAGCGTCAGTTTACATGACTGCAAGAGAAGAGGAGACCAAGAGGGTTCTCCCTGAGAGAGGGATAGTCTGGGGGACATGGAACCTTCCCCGTCCCTTGTTCTCCTGCTTTTCCTGCCAGTGGAGATTCCTGTCATTTGTTCTCCACAGGAGTGTGCTGAGGAGAGGAAAGGGAGAGTTGGCTGGAGAGAGCCAGAGCCCTCCTGTCCTTTGGATGGTTTGGGGTGGTTGCCCAGGGCCCCGTGCTTTGGGGGGCCCTGCACTTCAGGGGGACGCAGGCCCTGGGCCGTGCCGGGGCCAGCAGCAGTACTCCCGGATCCGCTACGCTATGCCCCACCTCTTTCCCAGAAGAAGGCTTTTCTTCCCAATAGTGCTGTGTGCTGTGAGGATGGATGAGGCGCTTGGCTCCAGCATGGAGTGAAGCAGGGAGGAGAAGACTCTGCTTGGGAAAGGGGCTCTGGCGATGACTGGAGTGGGGGCCCCAGGAGATACTGGCTCTTTGCTCTTCAGGCAATAATGACCGTGGCACTTACCAGTTTCACACTCTCGTCCTGGTCTTCAAGATGCAGCAGCAGGGGGAGCAAGCAGTGGATGATTTCCTGCTGCACGAAGGGTTTGTCGGGGTCCTGCACCCTGCTCACCACGTTGCCAAGCAGTACAATGGCAGCTGAGCGCACACTGCCCTTCTCCTGGCAATGACACACAGGGGGTGGGGACCCCCGGTTAAAGCCAGGCAGCATCAGAGCAGAACGCCACTGAGTGGTGATGCGCCCGCTGCTCCGGTCCCCCTGTGTGAACGACCTGGGCTGGCGGGAGCAGGGAGGCCACCAGGCCAGCGCCATAGACATCTTGTGCAGGCCTGAGACCCTGTGCGGGACAGTGCAGCCCAGGGTGTCCCAGAGGCAGTTTCTGTCTGGAGAGCACAGAATCCTAGAAGCCGAGAAGATGAGGGGAGAGGGCAGGCAGGCTGCTGGAGACTGGTGTGGGGAAGGGGAGAAGCAGCTGCTGGAGCCTGGCAGGGACTGGCTGCTCCAAAAGACAGCATTTCTTTGGCTCTTGGGTGCCCCTGAGAGCCGGGCCATTCCCGACCCACCTCTTTCCTGCTGAGAATCTCCACCTCTTTGGGGGCCTGTGTTCTCCAGACAGCTGGTCATCTGCCCAGTGCCAGGCCCCCTCTCCCCCAGGCCAGGCTGCAGCAGGGGCTGGGAGCATGGCACTGAGGCTGAGCTTTGGAGAGAAGAGCTCTGACAGTGGTGGCTCAGCAGGAGATTCCCCACCCATGGCGGGAGCACTCCTTGGAGGCTCCATGGCAGGCCTGAGGGGCGGGAGGAAGGGGATGGGGAGAGAGAGACAAGGGCATCACAGACAGCTGGAGCGGGGGAATGGGCTTCTTCTGCGGGTTCCAAGCCTTACGTCATCAATGAAGGGGCGAAGGCTGACAGCAATGTCCTGGGAGATGGAGCCAAGCCCCTCCCTGTTGAGGAGGTGGATGATATCTGCAGCTTTATGCATGGCCTCCATGACACGCCTTCCATCCCTGTCACAAAACATGGCCAGGATTGCTGGCAGCTGGGCCCGTAAGAATTGCACCTGCCGGAATGAAGAAGGCAGCTCAATACTATGCCAGGTGACAGCCTGGAGCACATGCTGGACCACTGCCACCGACGAGAAACCACGGAGGGCACAGCCCCCTAACGGGGCAGAAAGTCATTCTCCTGTCACTCTGTGCCAGTTGCTCACTGTCACCTTTGTCTTTGCTCACCCCGCCTCCCCCGTTGCATCCCATCTGCAATCAGGGCTCAGCTCACGGGAGCAGGGAGCATGGCATGCCTTGATTTGTTCCGAAAGCACCTCCACCATTTGAGGGCTGTGTTTTAAACAACAAGGCTTGTGTGTGGCTCTCCCTCTCATTTCTGAGCTATTTGATGGAGATTGGCTTCCTGGGTCCCCTGGGCAATCCCCGGCTCTCACCTTTTCTGGCTGGAACACAATACTGCCAAGGCCTCGCAGACTGAGCCTCCGTATGATGGAATTTGCATCTTTGGTCCAGTCCATGAGCTGTGCCTGGAGGGCTGATCTTGTCAGGATGGTGTCAATGGAAGGACTCTGGAGAAACTGGCAAGAGCCAAATGAAGATCAGGTTGAGGAGCAGAGGTCTTATTGTGGGGTCTGTTCCCTGGACAGTCGTCTTTACCAAAGGGCCACTTCCTCCTATGCAAAGTCTCTGGTGAGTAGGGAGCCAATTGCTGCTGTTTCAGTTGGTTCCTTCCCCAAATTTAGACTAATGCACAAGTCACAAATAAGTCCCCAGGGAAAGGGGAATCTCCAGACCTCATTGAGTGCCATGGAGAGAGCCGTGGGGCAGAAGAAAAGCAGAACCCCAGGAAAAGGTGAGGAGAGAAGCATGGCCTTGGGGCACTGGAGAAACATGGCTTCTTGTCCCATAACCCCATCTGGGCACATCCAGCCAGGAGCAATCTCACCATGTCTCTCCCTCCCTCTCTTTGCCATGCCCCGCATCCATCCATGTGCGGAGAAGAGCTAGCTGGCGGTAGGGCTGCTAAGCTGCTGACAATGTAGCCTAGAGCTTACTGTCCTGAGCTGCTCTCCAGAAAGCCCACTTCTGCCTGTCAACTCATGAATCTCACCTCAGTGCAGAAAGCCAGGGCGATAGTTCTCTGCTCCTCCTCCTTCCCACTCTGGACGATGGTGATTGCCTCTCTGAAAACTGCAGGGAGCTGAGGGTTCTCAAACTCGATCATGGCTCTGGAACATGGAACAGAAAGTCCCTTTTGATTCTCAAGGGGGAGAGAGCGTTCAGCTCCAGTTGCTGGGCTGAGCTGGCAGCCTGGAACTGAGGACTATTTCACACGGAAATCCCATTCCCAAGAGAGACCCAAAGAAGAGGAAACGTTGAGCTCCTACCTTGCAATCAGGCCAACCCCCTGCGAGTAGTGATATCGGGAGGCTATCATGTCCCAACCCCGATGAAACTGGATGCTGGCAAATTCCTTCCAGTAGCCGGGCATGGAGAAAAGTGTCTTCACAGCCTCCACTGAGGTGCTAAAGACAAAAACAAACAAACAAACAGAGTGTCAAGCAATGAGATCAGCCCCAAGCATGGCAAATCTGCACAAGTCCTGAGACACCCAGCATGCTCAGCAGTAGCTAGCCTCCCCAAGGATCGATCCAGTGTGATACCCTGTCTACACTGCAGTTTCACCGACTTTGGAACCAGTTAGGGACACTGTAGCTTCTTCAAATGGTTGGTGTCATCACTCCCAATGGTTGAATACTTGATTCTTTACTGTGACAGGTAACAGGACTCAAGCGGGCATGTGGGTCCAGATCCTTTGTTGGTGGAATCGAGCAAAGCTCCATCAGTTTACGCCACCTGAGGTGTCTTCTGGCGCTCTCTCTTTCCCGTGCAGATGGAAGCCCCTAACTGTGCCCACAGAACCAGATGAACTGGTCCCTCTTCCTCCTGTCTGCCTGTGAGGCTGACGTCCTGCGGGGCCTGTCCCCATGTGGTGCCGGTGTGGCTCTGTCCGCGTTCGGGGAGAGAGGCCCACGGATTTGCTCAGCAGGCACTGATGAACGCACAGACCCTTTGGCGGGTGGCAGACGTGGATGGATGCACAAACATGGCTGCTGCCTGAGTGTGTAGGGAAAGCAGCTGGGCTGTGGACGGCGTCAGATGAGCGAGTGTGACTCACAAGAACGCACGGCTCTCAACCCTTTTCCCTCAAGAGAGACCTGCTCCCATCTGAGCCTGGGCTAACGACAGCACCCGAACAACTGATGGCCGTGAACAGCCCCCATGTGTTTAGCCCAACAAATCTGTTCTTCCTTTTCCTTTCAGGCATTACCTTAGGAGACTGAGGCAGCTGCATCCCTCCTCGGGGCTGGATGTCTGCCTGGCCATGTAGGTCCCTGGCAAGTGCTGATCCATCACGTACTGCACTTGCCTGACGCAGAGAATGAGCAGCTGGGGATACATTTGCAGGATGGCTTCTCGGTATCCCCGTAGGAAAAGGAGCTCATAAATGGTCTTCATTGCCTGGAGGGGGGAAAGAATTTCACTCAGCTCTCCCAATCTGCCACCTGTCCCCATTGCCATTCGCTATTGTCCCTTTGTCATGTCTCCTTTCCTCTCCAGCGTATTACAAAAGAGTATTGGCTTCTGAGAGGGGTGGGGACATTTGGAGGCTCCTGAACCTTCCCCCATTCCTGGAACGGAAGCAGGATGGAAAGATGAGAAGAGTCTGGATGATGTTATTCCCCATTATTTCTCTTTCTGGTGCAGAGCCTGTGCTTTGGCTTTCCAGCCATGACTGGAAGGGCTGAAACCATCCTGAGGAGATCCGTTCTCCTAGGCCCAGTGTTTCTGGCCCAGTCAAAAGTACTGGACTTCTCAGGATGCCATGTTGGGAAGATTTCTAGCCACAGTTTACAGAGCCAGATACTTGGAGACTTCCAAGAGACACCTGAACTGCACCTGTTCACTAAAGGGCCATCTGGAGCAGAAGACAACTGAGCCAGGGTACCAGCAGATAAACCACTTCAGATGTGTAACTTTGACCTGGGGGAAACTTTACTGACCCCTCTTTGGTTTGATTGGAAGTGGCGAGGACACACTAAGGCCTGGTCTACACTCCAGAGTTAGGTCAACGCAAGGCCGCTCACTCTGCATCCCCCTAAGGATGGAATTTCCTTCCCATCGTCAGAACTGCCCCTCGGTGCCAAATTCGTCACTCCACCTCCACACGTGGCAGAGAGTCCAGGTCGATGAAGTCAGGTCGATGCAGCGTCAGACCAGACACCGCGTCGCTTTCCTCAACTGGCTTTCAGGAGCCTTCCCACAATGCCCCACCCTGACCCTACAATCAAGACAAGCCCTTCTGGGGAGGAAGGGCACTGCCGACACGAGCAGCAAAGTGCGGACACACACCAGGGAGGGAATCGCTGTGGCGGCTGTCTGCCCATTTAAGTTAGGTCGGCTTCAATGTGTGGTGGAGCCATGGCCTGAAGGTAAGAAGAGGTGAAACTCGCACACACACACAGATGCACCATCTTCCCTGTGGTGGCGGGTTCGCAAGGTGACATCTCAAATCTCACTTACAGCCAGAGACACATGGCTGCTCGTCTCCTCCCGGCGTCTCTGCTGGAGCTTGTCCAGCAGCTGCTGCAGCACCTCCCTGGTGAGCTGTGGTTCTTCACCCAAGGCCTTCCACAACTCAATGGCACATCTGCAAATTCAGAAACACACGTCAGAGCTTTCCTGCTTGGCCATCTCTTGCCCTCCCCAGGGAGAGGCTTGGAATACCAGAGGAGACAGCCACTGGTGCAGGGAGGCTAAGGCAGGGCAAGTCCCTTCAGAGAAAGTTGTATTTATTCCTTTCCCCTAATGGGTTCTTGTTTCTAAAGCTAACCCACTCTTTCCAAGACAGTGAGCATGTACTGACCACAGAATGACCACCAAACTGTGACCCGCAGACTGCAAAATTCTGCTCTGTTACACTTGGGTCAGTCCCGAGAAACTTGCCTGACATAATTGGAGTTCCTCTGGCTCTTTGGGGCTATAACGGAGACCCAGCGCTTAGCAGCTCAATTCTACTGCAGTGTGGTGGACAGGGTCAGAGAGTGAGTCAGCACATGCCCTGATCTGAGAAGATTCAAGAGCTTGGAAGAGGAGATTGTAAAGCCCAATGTGACAGAGATGGAAGGAAAGTAGGACTGAAATCCCCTCCTCCATTCTTGCGGATCTAAGTCCTGCTTGTCCCCACAGGCATCTGCAGAGGAAGACTGCAGATGGATCCAAAAGACTTCCAGTCATTTGACTTCCAAGTTTAGTGAGGAAGGTCTGACGTGGTGGTCAAGCCCTAGGACATTGAGAACTAGGTTGGACAACTCAAGAGCAAATGGCCTGGAAGCAAGGTCTTCCGGAAGCTTGACTGAACTTCTGTGCCAATGCTGCCGAGTTTCTGTAACTTCTGAGCACAGCCCCTGGAAAGCACTGTGGCTGTTTCAAGATATTCAGACTTAATTCAGAAAGGTTTACAAATCAAACACGCAAAGAAATCTGAAAACCAACACTGTATTCCTCTGATAACTGAATTGGGTAAGAAGTTCCATTTCTTTCCTGCTGCTCTTCAATTTGCTCTGCAGTGTGACACAAATTTCACTCAGGTCAGTGCAGAACTGCATTGCAGAAGATGCCAAGGAAAGCTGGACTTTTGACCTCTGGCTAGGGTTCAGTTGGGTTTCATGGCCCCGAGGAACACATGGGAGTTGTGTTACAAACCCCTCAGCTGGCTGACCCTTCCAAGTGATCAGCAATAACCAGCAGGACTGAAAGTTAACAATCTATTGAGGTGGAAAGAGGCACTCCCCCCTCTCAGAGCTATTAATGCTGGCTGTCTGCTCGCTGCACTGCATTTAGGCTCTGGTCATGTGGGGAGGATTTTTTTGTTGATTTTCTTTTCTTTTCTTTTGCATCAATAAGGACTGGAAATGTCTGTTTTAAGAGATTGACCTCTGTCCCACAGCTCCATAAGGATGAGTGCATTTTGTCACCAATTCCTCAGCCATGGAATAACTGGGGGGTCTGATGACAGGTAAGAATCCTGCACTGGTCTCCAGGGGATAGACAGGTGGGCCTCATGGGCCTTTTCCGTCTCTGCCTTCTCTCTTGCAGTAAGGAGCAGCCAGACCTCATGAGTCAGGGATGTTGAGTGAGCCCCCAAATCATTGAATGGCCCTGTACTGGATCTGAGAGGAAGTGGGGTGACCCATAGAAATCAGGACAATGCTGGAATTCTCCAGAAAAGTGGCATGTCTCCATCCCGGGGAGTGTAGGAGGACGGGTTGGCTCCTTAGTGGCTGGGCCTGGCCATCTCTTCTTCGTGAGCATGGACAGCTCTCTGCACAGCAGGAAACTCCCTCCAACTGTGTGAGCCCCACGGACCCCTCCCGGCCTGTGGCCTGTCACTAGGAGCAGGAAGAGAACAACTGGACTGAGGAGATAACAAAGCAGCTCCCTACCTGTGCGATGAGAGCGTGTGAGCCACACAGGTTAGAACCACGTCCTGGGGGTGGGAGCGAGCCAGCAAGGCCATGGCCCTGAGCACTGCTCTTCTGGCTCTGGGATCACAGCTGTTGTCGAGCCAGATTAAGATCCCTCCCACGATGTCTCCAACCTGGAAGAATGCCAGAAAGTTGAGGGATGGATTTCTCAATGAGTGGCCTCCTCCCAAGGAAGCCCTCCTGGAAGCCCTGCAAGCCTCCTCTGACCTCGGTTGCCTATCTTGGCTGCTCCCTAAGAGGTTTTGACAAGTCCAGGAACCCCAGTCTTCCTGAGGTCTGGGTGAGCACCTTCAAGCTCAAAAACACGCACAAAACCTTAGAGTGCGCACAGTCCTAACTCCCCTGATGTCCCAGGGCCTTCCCTGCCGTAGCAAACGGCTCTCAGCCCCGCTCTCAAGGGCTTCCCTCCAGGAGCCTTTCCTCCCTCCCTGCAACTTCCTTTTAGCTCTTTCTTGCACAATCCGTTCCTCCAGACCAGTGGTTCTCAACCTAGGTTCCACAGTGGGGCACATCCAATCCGACCTGTTTGTCCCTGAGGATGTCCCAAAGGGGCGCAGCTCTGTGCTGACCGGGCCACAGGTTGAGAAGCACTGCTCCAGACCCAGCTGGTTCTACCGATGTATCCCAGAGCCCATGGCAGAGATGGGAGGCAGGGCTAGTTGGGTGGGGCTAGCCAGCTCCCGGCCCCAGTCTCCTAAGTCCCCAGTCTCTAACCTCGGATTCATGCTATGCTAGAAGAGCAGTGCAGACAAGGTGACTTGGGCTGGAGCCCAGGCTCTGAAGCCACCCTCCTCCTCAGGCTTCAGAGATCAAGTTCCAGCCCCAGCCCAGAAGAGTCTGCATTGCTGTTTTGGCCCCTCAGTGCCAGCCCTGGGAGCCCAAGTCCATAGGGCCAGGCTTTCAGGCTCCTGCTGCAGAGTTTGCAACACAGGGAGACAGACCCTAAAGGGACAAGCCACCCCCTAGGACTCTTCTGTGAGGAATTGGTCATTGCTCTTTCCTCTCTCAAACAAGGAGCAGGAGCTCCAAGGTGGGTGGCTGGATTCTGTTGACCTGTTCTGCTAGCAGGAGTTAGAGCCCTGCACAAATCAATCTGCTGATTGAGGGGCCAATTGTTAACTTCCCGCTGGGACCTGTTGGAAAGAAGGAACTCGGGCAGAGACAGGGATGACCTGCAGGAAACCCTAGGAACAGGCAGGTTGGGGAGGAAGTTCAGGCTGAGGATTCTGTTCATTGATTAGTCTCAGAGTTTCCAGGAAAGCCAAAGCCCAGGAAGGGAATAAGTCTGCACTTCCGCGCCACGTGCAGGCGGTCTTTGGAGAAGGGCTTGAATGTCGCCTATCCCCGTGGCCAAGCGATGAATGGCAAGGGGCTGAGCCAACCTTCCAATCCCATGCCAGTGTCCCAGGAATGGTTTCCGAGGAGAGGAACTTCTCCCATCCCCCTCTCTGCGCAGCATCCCCCTGCCCCATTGCGGGAGTCTCTTACTCTCTCCATCTTGTCTCCGTGGAGAGATACAATGGCCCTCAGCTCTTCCTCTGCGGCTCTAAATCTCTGCAGGGTGGGTGTTGTCAGACCCTTCACGGCTGCCATCAGCAGGGCATGGAGCGGGGCTGAGGAAGGGTGCTCCCTGGGGGTCTGCAAAGAACAGGGTCAAAGCCTGTTGGGATTGAGTATTTCCCTCGGGCAGCTGCCCTGGAACAGTCTGTCCCCGGGGGAGGCTGGCAGTGCCGAAGGAGCATGGAGACTCTGGCTGAGCCCTTTTCTTCAAAAGCCTCCCCAGGTGCTAAGGTTTCCTCAGCCTTTTGTCCCCTCTCTGGCCCCCTCTCCTGAGAAGAGACGGGAGCCTCTCGGGCAGTGCTGGGACCCCAAGGGCCGCCCCGTTTCCTCCCTCGCTAGCCCCTCCTCGCAGGAAACCCCGCTTTTGCTGAGAAAGCCTCAATGTCCTGCAAAGCCCATTCGAGTTGCTCCTTGAGTGTCGCCGAGGGGTCACTGGAGAACCTGCCCCATGTCCCATCCCACCCCGAGCGCCTGAGGAGATTGGCTCAGCAACTCTGGCAGCCCACAGTGTCTGCGAGGAAGGGACTGAGAATAGGGCCCAAACGGAAACGCCCTCTTCCTTCCCCCCCTAGCAGCCTGTGGGGCTGCCAGAAAACAGGCAGGAATCGCCGTCAGGACAGAAAGTAACTGAGACTGAAGAAGCAAGTTTGCCTGGCTGAAGAGAAGCCCATGCCTGGGCCTCCGGGGCCAGAGCCCTGGGGGTGAGAACTCACTGGGCACAATGTTACTCCAGGGGGCCTGGTTCCAGGGTCACCTCAACCCAGGGCCTGGGGTGCTGGAGGCCTTTGCCCTGGTGTCTCAGGGCAACCCCTGGGGATTATTGCAGCTGGCCTGCATGGCGCTGGATTAGCACCGTCTGTCCTGGTTGCCAACAGCTGAGGGGTAGCTCAGTGGTGTGAGCATTCGCTAAACCCAGGGTTGTGAGTTCAATCCTTGAGGGGACCATTTCGAGATCTCGGGTAAAAATTGGGGTTTGGTCCTGCTTTGAGCAAGGGGGTGGACTGGATGACCTCTTGAGGTCCCTTCCAACCCTGATATTCTAGGATGCAGTAGAGCACAGCGGAGTAGCACACTCGCCTCCATACTCCAGACCCCCGGCGGGTCAGAAGCTCCCAGAATTGCAGCCTTTTGTATGCGCTGCAGGGTGCTCTGTCCCGAAGAGGAAGAGTTACAAAGGTGTCTAGAGGCTTTTGTAACTCGGACAGAGCCCAGATGTTGGCAGGCGGGAGGGAACCTGGGACCTCTGGAGCTTAGTGCAGGAGCCTCGACCACAGGAGCGAAAAGCCAAGAGGCTGTTAGCTAAGGCTCTAGAGCAGACTCCTTTTCTCTGTGTCTCAAAGTGGTCCTGGTGCCACGAGATGGGCCAGAACCCCACAGCCAGGACATATGTGGGTTCCCCCGACCAGGGCAGGGATGGGCCTGGTCTGGTTTTCAGCCGTGCCTGTGTGCCATGGAAAGTGCATCAGAATCAGGCACCTGAGTCAGGCACTTCTGCCAATCCCACAAAGCACCTCTGGACTTCTTTAGGTGTCTAAACCCCTTTGTCAAAGCGGGCCTCGTTCAAGCGACCCAGATAAAGACTGGCTGGAGTTGATCACCCTTGACGAGTGTTTCTTTTCAGCCCCTGGGAGATATTCCTACACACAGCAAGGGATGCTTTCCATGAGCACGGCCACACAGCACCATTACCATCGTCATATGGGAGCTGCTTGTTAATGAGGGGCTGGGAGTGCGCTCTTCTTCCTGCTCTTCTGGGCTTCCTTTTTCCCACTTCCCCTTCGTGTCAGACGCCTCCTTCTTCGTCCCTGCAGCAGAAAGAAACATTCTTAACATTTTGCTTTTCCATGTCTTCCCCCCGGTTTACAGAGGATGGAAGTTGGGCCCAGAGCCCTGAAGCGAATTGCCCAGGGTCAGACTGAAGGTTGTTGGCAGAGCTCAGCAGAGAACTCTGCTCTCCTGACTCCTAGCTGGGGGCTTTAACCACACGAGGCTTCCTCTTCCCTCGGGGCCAGTTTCTTTTCAATGGTGTCCTCTACTCTTCCCCTCCCCTTGCACCCCTTTCCTGTCAGTGATGGGCACCTGGCCTCCTTTTGCATTGAACCCCCCAAGAAGGAATGACTCAGCTCTGGTACGGTTCCCAGCTGTGACCTGCTGAGACCTCTGGAGCATTTTCTTGAGGAAAGGGACCCAATCCAGGAGAAAAGAAAGGATTTCCTCCAACGTCCAGCCTCTCTCTTCTCCTTCCAGCCTGGAACAATGTTAGTCGTCCCCACCCCACCGTGCCAGATCCCCAGAGGGGGGTGACCTGACATTGTCAGCTCTCCCCACCTCAGCCATGGACCTCTGCCACCCTCTAAATGGATTCCAGAGTTGGAGGTACCCATCACTGTCCCATGAGATGGCCCTGATGTCGAGGCTTGTCAAGTGACTGGTGTGAGTGTTCCTCACATGCTCCTTGCGAACCATGTGGATTGAACCATCTCACCTGTAAGATCCGCTTTGACTTTGTGTGTTGTCTCCTGCAGCTTCACCTCCTCTCCCTCCACCTGGGTCTCCGCTGCTTTCTTCTTCAGGGACAAGTGCGTCCACCTTCTTGGAGAGGAAGCTGTTCTCTCCTCACTGCTCTCTGCCATCGAGTTGTGGGATTGGCAACAGACACAGAGTCTTTTCATGATGGTCCATGAGCATTTTCTTCCCTGGGGGTTCTCTGGCAAGGCCTGTTCTTGGGGGCTGAGGCCAGAGCATGCCTCCATGGCTGCAGGTTGGACGAGCACTTTGTGCACGTGGATCTCTCTGTGCTCCCGAGAGGTGAGTCTTTGGAAAAAGGAACGAAGCCTGGAATAGAAAGAAGGAGGAAATGGGTTTTTCTGTCCTTCTCGAAAGGAAGGGAATTAGTTTGCCCAGGATTCCCAGATCCACGAGAGTCTTTTGAAGCCATCTGCTCCTCTAATAGCCAGGACTGGTTGCTGCAACCAAGAAGGTAAGCAACACAAGACCGCCCAGACTGGGTCACACCAAAGGTCCATTTAGCCCAGTACGCTGTCTTCTGACAGTAGCCAGTGGTGTGTGCCCCAGAAGGAATGAATAGGGAATCATCAAGCGATCCATTCCTGTTGCTCATTCCTGGCACCTGGCAAACAGAGGCTAGGGATAGAAAGAGCAAAAGGTCAGTTTCTATGTTCTTTGCCTGGGCCTAGTTGCAAAAATGCTTCCTTCTTAACCCCACTCCTTTGTGCACAGAATGTTGGGACTCTGGGAACAGATCGGGCCAAGCTGCAAACCAAGAAAGCTCTGTTCCCAGAGAAGCCAGGAAAAGGAAGAAAAGATTGTCATCTCGAGGGTTTGAGGGTCTGGAAGGATGAATTAGCAGCTGCAAATATGTTGACTTCTTCTCAACTATTTGAAAATTTGGAATGTATTAGCATGGGGGAAAGAATCAGTCAACTTGAAATGAAGAATGACCCATATTATTTCCAACATCCAGTCAGAAGTTAGGCCTCCAAAACAAGGACAAAGAAATCACAGCGAGACCCATGACAAATGTAGGCGACAGTTGATTGAAACCCCTTTCCTGGAAAGGAATTGCGGGGCGGGGGGGATCGACACATCTCTTTTCTCTAGCCCAAGGGGGTAGAGTAGAATTTGTAGAGAGTTTTGAGATCTATCGCCAGGAGATTCTTTCTGAGAGAACTACCAAGATGACAGCCAGGGGATGGGAGTGGAGCTGTATCACTTTCAATATCTAAGATTAATTTCTTCTGCATTATTTGAGCTCATTTATGTGCATTTCAATCCTGTAAATTCTGAGATCGATATTCTCTCAAGACACATTTCTTTGGCAGTCATGACAGGAGACAAAGGGTTTCTATTCCCAACTTGAAGGCAAGGAGTGCATTAGGGGCAACTCCAAGGGAAAGACGATTGATGGAGATCTCAATCTAAATTCTACACGAGTTTTGTTATCTTCCCTTTTGGTTCGATCCCTGGAAATTCCCCCCGACTAGTCTGCCGAAAGATAAAATCATCTAAATCTGCCTCCAAAGAACCTGACCGGCTGAAGCAGGAGGAGACCTGAGAGATGGCCACATTCAAATCAAAAGGGAACGCTGAGACCTGCCTGTTGCCACACCCGCCCCCACCCGTCCCGAGGAGAAGGAGGCACCGACCTGTCGTGTGCGATCTAATGAGCAGGGAAAGAATCTGGGAATTACCTTCTGTAAAAACTCATCCTTTTGTTCCTCAAACACCTGTGGAAATAGCTGATTCAAGAAGTTGCTGACAGAGGGATGGTCCGCGTCTCTCAGCAGCTCCTTGGGTCACCAGCCGTTGTCAACCAAGCCAGTTGGCAGACTGACGGCAGGGCAAGAATGCTGACGCCCAACACTCTTTGCTGTTGGCCTCCGTGACATCACAATCAGCTTGTGCATAAACACACACAGACCCCACCCAGAGAGACACACCCCCACTGAGCAACTCCCCACCCTCCCTCCCAGCACTTCCTGCCCACCCCAGAACAGCTGTTTCATGGAATTGAGGATGCTCCGGGAGGGTCGGTTCGGGGCGGTGCATGGGATTCACATACTTGGGGCAGTGCATGGGATTCTTCTCTCCTAAGTGCAGGGCTCAGCACTTGTCCTTGCTGAACCTCATCAGATTTCTTTTGGCCCAATCCTCTAATTGGTCTGGGTCACTCTGAACCCTATCCCGACCCTCCAGTGTATCTCCCTCTCCGCCCAGCTTAGTGTCATCTGCGAACTTGCTGAGGGTGCAATCCATCTCATCCTCCAGATCATGCACGAAGATGGTGAAGAAAACCGGCCCCAGAGTGACCCGTGGGGAAGCGGGGGAGGGGGTGGAGGAGAGGAGGCAGACGGTGAGTGGCAGGGACCCCACAGAGGGGGGTGCAGTGGAGGAGAGGGGGAAATCATCCAGGCAGCGGTGGGCAGTGTGGGCTGGGAGAAGGGGCGAGGCAGATACAGGAAGAGATGGAGCACAGGCGGGGCACTGGGGCCAAGGCACCCGGGGCCTGGTCATCGTTGGCACCTGGAGAGGAGAGGAGAGAGAGAGAGACAGAGACAGAGTGTGTGTGATGGCCAACATACTAGAGGAGAGACAGAGAAAAACATGGTAGGATAGCAAGCAACTCACCTCCTGGAGTCATCTGTGATGAAGCGGGACTTCATGTTTCCTCTGAATTGTGTGGGGGTGCCTCAGTTTCCCCTATGCAGTTCTTAAGGATCTAGGGGGTGGGGTAAGGGTGTATGATCGTTGCAGAGCTCTGGAGGGCAGGTGTGTGCAGGGGTCTGGACACAGAGAATGGCCGACACCCTCTTTCCTGGCACCTGATGCCCTGGGCCCTTCCCCCCTGTGAGGTGAGAGCTGAAGGTAACAAAGGAATGGGGTCCCCTCCTGGCCGGGGACAGGGACAAAGCCCAGAGGAGGAGGGGCTGGGGGGAGTTTCAGTTGGGGGCTGGCTGGAGACATGGAGTGAAGGGCAGACGGGGTTGTCTGTCTCACTGCCCCCCCCCAAAATGGACCCGGCTGAGGGGTCCTGTTCTCTGCGCCTACAAGCTTGTGTTAGACCATGTCCCTGTCGTCTAATAAACCTCTGTTTTCCTGGCTGGCTGAGAGTCCCGTCTGACTGCGGAGTTGGGGGGCAGGACCCTCTGCCCCCCCCAGGACCCCGCCTGGGCGGACTGGCTGTGGGAAGCGCAGGGAGGGGCAGAGGAGGCTGAAGGCTCCGAGGTCAGAGCCAGGAAGGTGGAGCCGGGGGAGCTGTGTGTCCTGCAGACAGGCTGCTCCCCGAGAGGAGACTTCCCCACAGTCCTGCCTGGCTTCCTGGGGAGCAGTCCCAGAGCATCGCCCGGGGACCCCGGGACATCCTCCTCCTCGATGAAACCTTCTGCTGTGTGACGTGTTGTGTGTGTCGTGTTGCATGTGTCGTGTGACGTGTTGTGAGTGTGACTTGTGTGTCGTTTTGTGTGTGTGAGACGTGTTTATGTGTGCGTGTTGTGGTCCATGTTGAGTGTGTGTGTGCCATGTTGTATGCCGTGTTGTGTGCATGTGACAATGTGTGTCGTTTGTGTGCCGTTTTGTGGGCATGTGGTGTGTCTCGGTGTCGTGTTGTGTGAGATTTTTGTGTCTCGTGTTGTGTGCCTTTTTGTGTGTCTTGTGTCGTGTTGTCTGTGTGTGTGTCGTGTTGTGTGTGGGTGTGTGATATTTTGTGTGCGATGTTTTGTGCATCGTGTTGTGTGTGTGTCACATGTGCCGTTTTGTGTGTCATGTGAGGTGTAGTGTGTTGCATTGTGTGTGGGTGTCGGGGTCGTGTGTGATTTCTGTGTCACGTTGTCTGCCGTTTTGTGCCTCGCCTCGTTTGTGTGTGTGTATGTGTCGGTGTCGTGTATTGTGTGTGATTTTTGTGTGTCGTATTGTGTGCTGTTTTGTGTGTCATTTTATTTGTGTGTCATGTTGTTTGTGTGTGTCGGTGTCCTGTGTTGTGTGTGTGTGAGAGACGTGTTTCTGTATGTGTGACGTGTTCTCTCTGTGAGTGTCGTCTGTCGTTTTTTGTGTGTGTGATCTTTTGTGTGTGATGTGTGTGTTGTCTTGGGTGGCCACACAGGGTAATGCACAAAGCATTCCCCTCATGGAGGAAGAGTGACACAATGTGGCCACTCAGGAGTAACACACAAACAATCCCTCCCTCACCCCCCGCCCCGGAGCAACAGTGATGTGTGTGGCCAACTCAGGTCATGCACAAACCATTTCCCTCACAGAGCAACAGCGTCCCCGGGTGGCCCCTCAGGGTACTGCACAAACCATTTCGATCATGGAGCAACAGTGACACCAGGTGGCCAATCCAGATAATGCACAAACCATTTCCCTCACAGAGCAACAGTGACACCGGGTGGCTAATCCAGGTACTGCACAAAGCATTTCCCTCACGGAGCAACAGTGACACTCGGTGGTCACTCAGGGTAATGCACAAATAATTTCACTAACGGAGCAACAGTGACACCAGGTGGCCAGTCAGTGAAATGCACAAATCATTTCCCTCCTGGCCCAACAGTGACAGTGGGTGGCCAATTCAGGTCATGCTCAAATCATTTCCCTCATGGAGCAACAGTGACACCGGCGGCCCCTTGGAGTAACACACAAATCATTTCCTCCCAGAGCACCCGTTGCACAAACTGAGTTTAATAATAATAATAATAAACAAAAAATAGTTTCACTATCAAAGGTAGATTTTCAGTGATTATAAGGGATAGCAAACAGAAGAAGGCAGATTACTAAGCAAATACAAATACACACACATACTAAGCCTAAGATCTTAAAGAGACTGGATTCAAGAAGTCATTTCCCATCCTAAATGTCTTTTGGCAACTTGAAGAGTTTCTGTAGCTTAGACTTCCCGTTGTTTCTCTTTACAGACTAGACTCCTGTCTTAGTCTGGACTCCCCCCTTCTCATTTCCTTTGTCTCTTCAGGTACTTTCAGCAGCCTTTCTACTGCCCTGCATGATTTTCGTCCGCTCCAACTTTTCCATGGCTCCCGAGACCTCACCTGTGGGAATGCACACCTACCCGTGTCCTACAAAGGGAAACGGCACCAGGAGAGCAGAGGAGAGAGAGACTGAGAAAGTTGGCCAACACACAAGAGAAGAGAGAAGAATATGGGAGGAAGGCAAGCAACTCACCAGCTGGAGTCATCCTCCTAGATGCCACCTTCTCCTGCGAAGGAGACACCAGATTTCCTGGCCAGAGAAATGAGCAGCCCCTGAAAATGCGGACCTTGTCTCTCTCCTAACCACAGCTGGTCAGGAACCTTTTCTTACAAACCCAGCCCCAGCTAATGGGGAGTCCCTAACTGGAGCCAGGCCGGCCGTAAGCAAAGCCTTAACCAAACCAGACACTTATCTCACTGACATTCGCGACTGCTCCGCTGCCAACCGGACGACTCCTGGCTGCATCAACAGCGTTCGTGGGCTCACCACTCTCGCTCGCTTTCCATCCGATGAGGGGAGTCAACTGTTTGTACTAAACCCAGACCAAGGAGGAAAAACAAAGAAGTTACCATCTCAGTGGGCCACATCGCGTAGGCTATCATTATACAATGCTCCATTGGTGCTGGAAATCTTGCCTTCATCCGCGCATTGGCCCCACATGATGAACCGAGACAGAGTTAACCCCGACAGTCACCGCTCCACGCTCGCACCCACTGCCCGGCATGATTTTCCTCTGCTCCGACTTCTCCATGGCTCCCGAGACCTCACCTGTGGGAATGCACACCTACCTGTGTCCTGTGAAGGGACACGGCACGAGGAGAGAAGAGGAGAGAAGAGAGAGAGAGAGAGTTGGCGAACACACGAGAGAAGACAGAGAAATATGAGAGCAAGGCAAGCCACTCACCACCTGGAGTCATCCTCTTGGATCCAACCTTCAGCTGCAGAGGAGACACCGTTCCTGACCAGAGAAACGAGCAGCCTCTGAAAATGGGACCTTTTCTCCCTCATAACCACAGCTGATCAGGAACCTTTTCTTACTGTCAAAGTTTGACTCAGACTCACAATTTATCAGACCACTCTGTTTTATTAGCAAAGCTGCTCTGCTAATACATTTAGAAGTGAGCCCCCGAGTGGGGCTTGTGTCTCTTAATTTATACAGCTTGCTGGAGAACAAGTTACAGAGAAGTTACAGACAAAAGAAGAAAAAGATTTTAGTCACCACCCTTCGAGATCCCTGAGACCAGTCACGTATCTTCAATTACCTGCCACCCTTAACAATCTCCTTTAACAGCTTCGAGTTAACTTAACTAATTGCCCTTCACACCTTCCATTCTGATGCCTGCTTCTTAGATGTGCTGGCTCTATCTTAATTGCTTCTCCATTCAATAGTAACTGTCCCTACGTGTGCTCCCTCAGATACTTTGTAACATGTTTTGGCATGCCCTCTCATATACAATGTATCCAGCATGTCCCCTTATACAACGTTATACTTATACAATGTTATACTTCCACAATCCCTCCTTTTGGTCAAGGCTACGCCCATGACCAATGACTTACTGGATTCCATACATCAATCGTTCTTTTTCATTACTTTCACTGGTGACATTTAACAACATTAGATTAGCACTCTGGTTAGGGGTAACCTGATGGATGGTGTATCTTGTGCAGTTTTGGATACAACAAGAAATCAATTGAAAACACACAAAGATTATTAGAATTCCAAATAGGATAGTCAGGATTCCTTGAAACAACCAGTTTCCCAGACTATAGAAATTGAATAAGTTACTTATCCATTTCCACAAGGAACTTGGTTCTTCGTGGGGAAGGTATGCAATTTGCTCCAGATGGCTAGCATGATTTATTACCTCATTAGTATTATCAGGTATGTATACACAGCTTTCTGTTCCAATTAGAGCACAGGTCCCTCCTTTGGCTGCCAGTATTATATCTAATGCCCGACGGTTTTGGAGGGCCACTTGTCGGACCGCTCCTGCTTCTTTGGCTAGAGCTTTTAAGCTCTCTCCTGTTTCATTGGCCATGATCTCAACCACCGCTTGTAACCTTAAAAGCCTTTTTGCATGGTGGATTACCCCCCCTACTGGGACTAAAGAAATGCCAACAGCTTCTTCCCAAGTTAGGGGGCTTATGTTATCCACATACCATTTAGCATCTGGCAAGTCCCTCCTTTTTCGCCTGAAATTACGGAGGCGATTTCGTGGGAGGGATTGAAGCACCCAGAATTGTGGAAAAAGCTGAGCAGGATAACAGATACCTGACCAATTTGCTGGTAACACAGCGAAAGCATTTTCCCCACAAACCCAATGGTGTCCCATTAAAGCTGGGAAGGTTTGACTGCAACCCTTTGACATGTAAGAATTTACGAAGGAGGAATAGTATCCCCCAAAGGGCACAGGATGATTTTCACTGGGAGAAGAGGTAGCATTCACAGGACATTTGTAGATGGTGCTGTTTTTCTCAGGGAGGCTGTAGGGGGAGCAAGAGATTGAATCTTTGGTTTTGTCCCAGGTTGAGAGGAAGTTTCTTTCCATACCCGGTTCGCCATTCTCCAACCTTGTTTGAATCGTCCCATACACCATGGGACACGATGTATTGGAGACAGCTGCTCCTCCCTACATTCAGCCCTGTCCCATTACACACCCAGCACCAGTGGCCCTTTCCTTTCACCACACGTATAAGTTTAGGAACATATGTTTTTCCCAGCCCCCAAGGGTCATTTTCCTTCCATGTCCTTTTAAGTGGATAGGGTTCTCCAGCGAGCTCTGAGGAATTCAAAGGGATTGCCATGGTGGGGATACTAGCTTGTGAGTGAGCTGGGATGTGGCTGCAGACCCAGCAATTAGAAATATTCAGGATCTGGGCTATCTGCACCTGTTGTTGGATGAAAGAATTGTCACTGTCACTCTGGATTCCCCAGACCCTCAGGACACAGGAGCTGAGGATTAAGCTTCTCAAAGGACATGTTGGAAGCAGGACCCTTTCTGGTTCCGACAACCCCTTTCGAGGGAACCGCAGTCACGGTTTTATGTCCACCAGGCAGCAGACGCTAGGCTCACTGCTGCTTCTTGTTTGTTGGGTCCTGCTGCCTGCTTACCCTCTGCTTCTGGCAACCCTTACAAGAGCGCAGATTGTAAGGGGTTGCAGGCTGTTCCTCTTTGTCTTCTGGGGTTGAAGCTGGTTCGGCGTGGTCTTGCAGAGGTGCTTGGTCCCCGTGAGGTGGCGCTGGCTTACACTGTGGGGCGTGGATCCATGCAGCGATGCCGGATAATTTCACTGCTGTCTGGGTGGTGAGCAGTACCTGGTACGGACCCTCCCACCGGGGTTCCAAGGCGGGCTTCCGAAGGTGGTGCCGCAGGCAGACCCACTCACCAGGCTCAGGGGTGTGACAGGCAGCAGAGGTGGGTTCCCTCGGCCAAGCTGCTCCCACCTGCCAATGGAAGGAGCTCACCGCTTGCATTAACCCTTTGCAGTACTGGAGGAGCGTGCTGTGAGTTAGGTTTAGGTCTGGAGCTGGGGTAATAGTAGCCATTGTTCGCATAGGGCGTCCCATGATGATTTCAAATGGACTCAATTTGTGTCTCTGGGACGGGGATGACCGAATTTCCATAAGGCCAGTGGTAAAGCAGCTGGCCAGTTTAACCCTGCGGAACTACAGATTTTTGCCAGCTTATTTTTAAGCACACCATTTCGCCTTTCCACTGCCCCTGCACTCTGTGGATGGTAAGGGCAGTGCAACAGGGGGGTGACATGTAATACCTGGTTTAGACGTTGAACAATTTTTCCAGTAAAATGTGTTCCCCGGTCACTAGACAAAGAGGCAGGAATTCCCTTGGTAGGGATAATGTGGTTTAACAGACATTTTGCAATGGACAATGAATCAGCTTTGCGACAGGGAAAGGCTTCAATCCAACCCGAAAACAGACATAGTAAAACTAAAATGAATTCATATTTCTGACACTTTGGCATTTGTACAAAACCAAGTTGCCAGTGTAGGAAAGGTGCTTGAGGCAAACCCCGGAACCCTTGTGTTACTTTTACAGATTTGCCGACATTGTGGCTTTGACAAGTAACACAAGCGGCACAGTGGCGGGTTGCAAAGGAGCTGAAATGGGGAGCCCACCGCCCCGCCTTACTCATAGCAGAGACCATCCCCTCCTTGCCGACATGCGAAACACCATGTAGCAGGGCGGCTAGAGACGGGTAGAGTGAGAGGGGGGCTACAAAGGTACCGGTGGGCGATCGCCAAAGGGAATCAGAATGCAAAGAGCAACCCAAAGCACTCCAGGAGTCTCTCTCTGTTTCTGGGGCAGAATCCTGGAGCTGAGCGAGATGAGACAGGGATGGTGGCATTACAGAGACAGAGAGGGGACCAAGAAACGCTTCTGGTGAAGGTTTTATAGTGGCGGCATGTTTTGCAGCAGCATCAGCAAGTGCATTACCTTTTGCCACCTCGGTGTCTGCCGCTGAGTGGCCAGTACACTTAACAATTGCCAAGGCAGACGGTAGTAAAACTGCCTACAGGAGGGCGGCAATGTAGGGGCCATTCTTGATAGGGGTACCAGTAGAGGTAAGAAAACCTCGAGCCTGCCAGAGGGTGCCAAAGTCCTGCACAACCCCAAAGGCATCCTGAGAATCAGTAAAAATAGTGGCAGAGAGCCCCTCGGCTAGAAAGTAGGCACGGGTTAGAGCAATCAGTTCAGCCACCTGGGCAGAGGTCACAGAGGGTAAGGGCGCAGCTTCTATGGTCTCAGAGAGAGAGACCACAGCGTACCCTGCAAGAAGGTGGCCTTGGTCATTTCTATAACAGGACCCATCAGTGAATAATACCAGGTCAGAGTTAGGGAGAGGTACATCTGAAAGGTCGGGGCGCGGGACAGTGACAGCGGAGACAGTTGCAAGGCAGTCATGGGGTTCACCATCACTAGGTAAAGGAAGGAGGGTAGCAGGGTTTAACCGGGAGCAGCGCTTAATAGTGATATGTGAGGCTGAAAGCAGCAGAAGTTCATACCTAGTGAGGCGAGCAGAGGAGAGGTGAGCCGTGTTGCGTTGCAGAAGGAGAGTTTCCACAGAATGGGGAACCAGGAGAGTGAGAGGAGAGCGGAGGACAAGGGCCTCAGACATCTCGACCAGGTGTGCTGCAGCAGCTACAGTGTGTAGGCAAGGGGGTAAACCCTGGGCTACAGGGTCCAAGGTTGCAGAAAAATAAGCCACCGGGCGATTTCTGTCACCGTGCTCCTGAGGAAGAACCCCGAGGGCACAAGCAGATTGTTCGTGACAGAAAGGGGTAAAAGGCTTGTCAAAGTTAGGTAACCCTAAGGCAGGGGCAGAGGCTAAATTCTGCTTAAGGGAGATGAAAGCAGCATTTGCTTCAAGTGGCCATGGCATGGGGTTAGGTACAGAGGATCGAGTGAGTTCTTGGAGTGGTTTTGCCAGAGAAGCATATTGGGGAATCCATTGCCTACAGAACCCTGTCATGCCTAAGAATTTTCTGACCTGGCGTGGAGAGCAAGGCTGGGGAAAACTAAGGATGGCTTGTACCCGGGCTGGAGAGAGTGTACGGGAGCCCTGGGAGAGAAGGAAGCCTAGGTATGTGACAGAGGTTTGGCAGAGCTGCAATTTTGTGCGAGAAGCCTTATGACCCTTGTTTGCTAAAGCTGTGAGAAGTGTCAGTGAATCAGTTTCTGAGGCAGACAGAGAGGGGGAGCACAGGAGTAAGTCGTCCACATATTGGATCAGTGTGGACCCTGATGGGAAAACCAGATCAGCGAGATCCCTGGCTAGGGCTTGAGAAAAATAGGATGGACTCTCTGTATACCCCTGGGGAAGGGTAGTCCATGTATATTGCTGACCCTTGTAGGAGAAGGCAAAGAGATACTGGGATTCAGAGGGAACTGGGACAGAGAAGAAAGCGGAGCATAAATCTACAACAGTAAAGTGGGTTGCATTTGGAGGAATAGACGCTAGTATTGTAGCAGGGTTAGGAACCACTGGAAAAGAAGGTATGACAATACGGTTAATAGCTCGAAGGTCTTGAACAAATCGCCACGATTTGCCATCAGCCTTTTGAACTGGGAGGATAGGGGTGTTACAGGGGCTGGAACAAGGGACAATAATTCCTTGTTCTTTCAATGCAGATATAACTGGAGCAATCCCAGCCTCTGCCTCAGGATTCAAAGGATACTGAGACAGGCGAGGCAGAGGTTTGGAATTGTCTACAGTAATCCGAACTGGGTCAGTATTTAATCGGCCCACTTCAGATGGGTGAGATGGCCATAGGGAGGAAGGAACCTGAGAGATTAGGTGCTCTAGGGACGGAGTTAAGGGACAGCAAGGGACCGGAGTGGAGAGGGAAGTTTCAGACAGCAGGGAGGCTACAGAATCACATAAGGAAGACTGAGGGATTTGCAGATAGACACCATCTGGGGAGCAGTAAATAGAACAGCCAAGTTTGCGTAGCAAGTCCCGTCCCAGAAGGTTTGCAGGGGTGGAATCAGAGAGGAGGAATGCATGCTCCTCAGAGAGGGGACCAACCTGAACAGACAAAGGTTTTGAGAGGGGAAAAGAGGTAGGGATCCCTGTAATGCCAACAGCAGACACAGATTTTCCAGATCGGAGAACCTCAGGCAAGTCAGTGGTGCGGATTGTAGAAAGAGAAGCTCCAGTATGAACAAGGAAAGGGAGAGAGAGATCATTTACAGTCAGGACACATTCTCCAGTAGGGGACAGAGGTAATAAGGGAGCTAAAACTTTGTGAGGTTCCCCAGCATCCCGTCATTGTTGGGGTGAAAAATAGGGTTGGGGATCAGCTGGAGGAACCAGCGGGGGGTTCACTTGATTTCCCATACAATTATTAGGTCGTCTTGGACACTCTTTTTTCCAGTGTCCAGGCTGTTTACAGTAGTTACAAACCCCAGTTAATCCAGCCCCTCGCCCCCTTCCACAACCCCGTCCCTGTCCCCGGTGTGGTCTGCTTAGTCCTGAATAATGCTGTATCTGCAGAACCATTAACTTTTGGGAGGACTGTTCCTCCTTTCCTTTTAAAGTGCAGTGGCAATGCTCTGCTACTGCCAGCAATTTGTCCATGGTTTCAGTCTCCCATCCCACACTTATTCGTTTTAACATGCTGCCTATGGCAGGGAGAAGACCATCAACAAACGCATGTGCCAAGGCCCCCTACCTATTTACATTGGGCTCTTGTATTCCTGAATGTTGTAGGAAAATATCAGTTACCCTGGACCTATAGTCGCCTGGGCTTTCCCCTTGCCCTTGCTTACAGCAACGTATTGCTGTCCAGTTTGTTTTAGGAGACCACACTTTGGGAATGGCTTGATGCAGGCGCTTCCAAAGAGCCATACACCGGTCTCTGGATGCCGAATCTGGGCCAGTACTTTTTATGGTTGAGTGGCGTGCCTCAGCTGGCCAGTCTGCGGCAGCCAACCATTTTTCATAATAACAGGCAGGAGCTAACAATTTACACAGTTGGAGGAGATCTGTCTCAGAGGGTTCACAGATTAACAGAAACTCCTCAGCAAATTTGACAGAGTTTTCCTGTGGTTTGGGAAAACTTTTAACTGTAGATAAAAGTTCCGTACGAGTCCAGGGCTTATAATCCCATATGGACTCACTTTCTCCCATCTTAAGGACTCGTAAGGGTGCCACAACAGTTTGATCAGAGTCTCTCATTAACCTCCCATCAGGTTCTCTTTTCCAAGAAGAGATGTCAAGAGAATCTTTGCAGTCTGCTTTGGATTTCTTCTTCATAATATTTTGCAGAGCTGCGAGGCCAATGAGGGTATTCTTCACTTTCATTGTCTGTACTCACTGAAGATTTTTCCTTCTCTGATTTCTGATTTGCGCAGGAGTATGGTGGGGGTCGGGTTTGATCCGGATCATTGCACAGGACTGGGCAAAGGGGAGCGCTCGGACTAGTGGTGGGAGAGACTGCATCCAATTGAACTGTTAGTTTTTGGATAGAATTTTTAAGAGAGGTGAATTTTGACTCAGTCCATCTACGATTTGCCTCTTCCCACCACTGCATGAAGCAGTCTACTTCTCCTCTCTCCAATTTGGTTTTTGGGAGGACGAGTTTGCTTTTTAAAGCGTCCACTCGATCCTTGTCCCAAGAACCTAACAGTGGCCACTGTAATTTGGGGTTCTCTAGAGCTAATTTGGACCATTTTTCAAGAAACCTACAAGAGTCCGGACCCCTCCTAAAATACATAAAATAAGCTGGAGTTCCCTTAGGGAACTGTTCTACCTTAGACTTCTGATTACCCTTCCAGGAGGAAGTCACACAGCACTCACACAAGAAGGAAATTCGGGCTCAGCAGAGCGGTACCTGGTCCAACACACAGAAAGGAGCCCACAGGCTACTGCCTCCACTGCCCTTGCTTTCACACCAGGGGCTATACCCAAGGCGTGGTGCGGCTGCAGCTGTGCAGATTCCACTTATTCAGACCGTGGGGACGGGGACCCCTTGGTCAGCCAGTCTCCGGACAGAGATGGCTCCCAGATTCACACACACACCGCGGGGAAGACGGATAGACACAAAGACAAGACAGTCCTCAAACCGGTTAAAGCACAAAAATAATAATTACCTGAGACGTCTGATTCCAGAAGCTGGATCCAAGGACCCCTACCCGAACAGAGTGGGAACCAACAAGTTCAATGGCCTAGACTGCGCTGCTGCTGTGTACCTTTCTGTCTTGTGGAGGATCGCTTGGACTAAGCGTCCAGGTGCCGGCTGCCACGATCGTCCTGCAAGGCAGTCAGGGATCACACAGCCTCAGTGAAGCCGCTTGCCATCTCGGTGGGACCTCCAAATTGTCAAAGTTTGACAGTGGACATGGCTGGGGGCTGGGAGCTCTGGGTATAGGGAGGAGTCCCCCTGGCTCTGGGGGCACAGAGAGGGGCCTCCTGGGAGTTGGGTGGGCTGGGACCTAGAGGCACGGGGGGGGCCCCTGGAAGCTGGGTGGGTGTGAGCTGGGGCACAGGGAGAGGTCCGCAGGGGTGGGCTAGAAGCTGGGGGACTGGATCAGGACCCCCTAAGACTTACTGTCTCTCTGCCCTGCAGTTTTAGTTCCCAGTCCCTTCCCTTCCCCTCCCCTCACTTCCCAACCTAGAAGAGTCTGGCAACTTCCAGCTCCCATTGGCTGGCCCCATTCATCTTCCATTGAGCCCATGGAAAGAGGAACGGCAGGACTGGGACAATCTGGGGTGGTGGTGGGAGGGGAAGAGGAGTATGGCGGGTTCACTTGTAGAGCCCCCCTTGGGACTGTCACTTGATTCCTGAGCTACCACGGAGCCTAACCCTTCTGCCAGCCTGGGCACCCCTTGACTCTGCCTTGCTGAGCCAGACCCTGCAGGCCCCCTCCAGCACAGACCCAGAGATAGGGCCACACCCTCTGCCGAATACACACACGGAGAATCCCTCAGCCCTGGGGCGGCTCAGTTAACAGGGTCTTGCCCCAGCACCCAGTGCAGCGCCTTCCCGGGAGCCTGAACCCCAGATAAACTTGTCTCACCCTGTCTAAGTTGTACGCAGTGTGAGTTCATATTATTCGCCCTCTTTCTCCTTGTAAAGAGAGATCTGCACACACTGCTCTCCCCCCAGGGACCAATGACTTACACTGGGATTATTAATGAACAAAAGTGATTTTATTAAGTATAAAAGGTAGGATTTCAGTGTTTATAAGAGATAACAGACAGAACAAAGCAAGTTACTAAGTAAAATAAAACAAACACAAGGCTAAACCTAATACACTAAGAAACTGGCTCCATGCAATATCTCACCCTCAAAGATGTTCCAATGAGCTTTTTTTCACAGACTGGACGCATTTCTAGTCCGGTCCCAATCCTTCCCCGTTTAGTTTATGTTAGTTCCAGCAGACATCCTGGATGGTGAGCAGGGGCTTTCTGCTGACTGGCTGCAGCTTCCCTCCTGTTTCACCCCCTTATACAGATTTGGCAAAAGGCGGGAGTCCTTATTTCAGCTTGACCCTCCCAGTTCCTTATGGAAAAGTACCTGGTTTAAGATGGATTCCAGTTCAGGTGACATGGTCACATGTCCCTGTGAGACCCCAGTCTCCATACGTTATGGGCTAGCCCACACATCCGCAGGAAGGCTTACAGGAAAACAAAACCATTCACAACTAGTTCTAGTTAAACTGGAGCCATCCGGTTCCTGAAATACCATTAACGGCCCTCCCTTCGTCTGACGACATTAGTAATCCATGTTTATACCTCATATTTCTAACTTCAGACATGGAAATGACACATGCAGACAAATAGGATGAACTCATTCAGTTGATTAGAACTTTTTCAATGATCTGTCACAAGAGGCAGTTTGCATAAAGCATATTCCAGTTACGTCATATTCATACTTGTGAGCACATTTCCGTACAGAATACGGAGTGCAGCGTCACAGGGAGACCCGGCTCTCAGGGGCAGAGGGCAGGGGCAGAACTTGGAGCCAGGCTGGGAGGGACACCATGGGGGTGGGGAGCAGGGGGGCTCTGCTCAGGAGCAGGGAAGCAGACGCTCTTGCCACGCCAGGCTGCACCCCGCAGGCAGCCTCTGCACCACGGTGCCCCCTGGCTACAGCACTCTCGGCAGGGGCCCACACTGCCCTGCCCTAAGACTGGCCCTGGCCACATGCTTCTTGGGGCCGAGGGGAGCTCTCATGTCAGGACTCCACCCCTGCAGCTCCGGGCTGAGCGCTGCACAGGCCTCCAGGAACCTACACTTCAACCTCCCCACGGCCGGTTCCCACAGCCGTTCCTCCCAGCTCTGCAGCACTCTCCTGCCCCTCCAGCCCATGCTAGTCGGCCAAGCCCAGACGTGGCACTCCACCCAGGGAAGCCACTCCAGGAAAATGTCATGCAGAGGTAACTGCCCAATTTCCTCCTCCTCCTCCGCCAGCCATACATCCAGGGCATCACTGGGGGTGTTTCCCAACCCGTCCAAAGCTGTCTGGCTGTGTGACTTCTGTGAGACGTGGAGCAGCCTGTTTGTATCAATGACTGTGGGGATCGCACCACTCAGGGGTGTTTCCTTCATGCTGCCTGGCAGCTACCTAAATTCCCTCTAAGCCACGTGGCCATGCAGCAGGCTATCAAAGCCGTGCAGGCGGGAAGAGGTGCCTCTCCCTTGGCCCCGGGCTGCTGCACAGAGAGAGGGCTGGGGGGACTCCTCACTCCCCACTGCAGCCTGTACGTCTCATCCCTGGATCCACCCCAGACCCTGCACCCCAAGCAGGAGCCCTCACTCCCCGCACCCCAACCCTCTGCCCCAGTCCTGAGCCCCTTCCTGCACCCCAAACCCCTCAGTCCCAACCCCACCCCAGAGCCTGCACCCCCAGCTGGAGTCCTCTCCCCCAGCACTCCAACCCTCTACCCCAGTCCTGAGCCCCCTCCTGCACCCCAAACCCCTCAGTCCCAACCCCACCCCAGAGCCTGCACCCCCAGCTGGAGCCCTCTCCCCCAGCACTCCAACCCTCTGCCCCAGTCCTGAGCCCCCTCCTTATGTGGGCTGCATCCACACAACACAGATACTACCTGAATGCCCCTGATGATGTCACATGAGCCACAGCTGTGTGCGGATTGGGCTGCAAGTGGCCCACGGGTCACGGGTTCAGAACCACTGAGCTAAACCTTCTAGATCTAGGAATGCATGATACCTGCAGGGAATAAACAGCAGAGCCCTGCTAGACTCTGTAATTTAAAAGAAACACGTCAAGAGACTTCCCTGAAGGTCCCATCTCACCCCATGAAGGCCCATTCTCACATTCTTCCCCTCTGCAGATGAATGAATCTGAGAAATCCAGACCCATGTTATTCCTCCTCCTTCACAGCAGGAAAGTCACAAATAAACCGTCACCCCAAGGCCAAGCTCAGGACATTGCATTTCAAACCTCATGGAGACCATTATTGCTCCTGAATGTATCCATTTTATTAAATAACGTGCTATCAAGTAGAAATGAAACGTTGGACCCTATCCCTATGCTGGATAGACAAACTGGAGGATTGGGCCAAAAGAAATCTGATGAGGTTCAACAAGGACAAGTGCAGAGTCCTGCACTTAGGACGGAAGAATCCCATGCACCGCTACAGGCTGGGGACCGACTGGCTTAGCAGCAGTTCTGCAGAAAGGGACCTGGGGATTACAGTGGACGAGAAGCTGGACATGAAGGCTAACAGCAAGAAGGCTAACGGCCTATTGGGCTGCATTAGGAGGAGCATTGCCAGCAGATCGAGGGAAATGATTCTTCCCCTCTCTTCGGCACTGGTGAGGACACACCTGGAGTACTGTGTCCAGTTTTGGGCCCCCCACTACAGAAAGGATGTGGACAAATTGGAGAGAGTCCGACAGAGGGCAATGAAAATGATTAGGGGGCTGGAGCACATGATTTATGAGGAGAGGCTGAGGGAACTGGGCTTATTTAGTCTGCAGAAGAGAAGAGTGAGGGGGGATTTGACAGCAGCCTTCAACGACCTGAAGAGGATGGAGCTCGGCTGTTCTCAGTGGTGGCAGAGGGCAGAACAAGGAGCAATGGTCTCCAGTTGCAGTGGGGGAGGTCGAGGTTGGATGTTAGGAAACACTATTTCACTAGGAGGGTGGTGAAGCACTGGGATGGGTTCCCTCGGGAGGTGGTGGAATCTCCCTCCTTCGAGGTGTTTCAGGCCCGGCTTGACCAAGCCCTGGCTGGGAGGATTTAGTTGGGCTTGGCCCTGCTTCGAGCAGTCTAAGTTCCCTCTCAGCCGCGTGCTCGCACACCAGCGATGAAGGGCCACGCAGCAGGGGTCTGGAGAGGAGAGGGGTAGACGGGAGGGGAGCCAGCTGGGGATGAAGGGCTGCCACAGGCCTCTCTCCTGGCCCCAGAGCTCCCTCTTGCCAGCACCCAGCAAGGGAGAGAGGCCCCTTCTCCCCGGAGCACCGTGCTGCTGGTGGGGAGAGGGTTTGGGGGAGTCCTCTGGACTGAGCCCCCGCGCAGCCTCTTTGGGCCCAGGGCTATTCGATTTTGTGGCCCCCAGGCTCCAGCTGTGGTGAAAAATGCAGGGTTCAGAGTGCAGGAGGGGCTGCAGGTTGAGGCAGGGGGGTGGGTGCGGAAGGTGGTGAGGGGGCCGACTGGGGGTGTGGGCTCTGGGGCAGGGCTGGGGATCAGGGGTTTGGAACGTGGGAGGGTGTTCAAGGCAGGAGGTTGGGGTGGGGTGGGCTCTGGGAGGGAGTTAGGATGTGGGAGGGGGCTCAGGAAGGAGGTTGGGGTAGGGGTGGGGTCTGGGAGGGAGTTAGGGTGCAGGAGGGGGCTCAGGGGAGGAGGTTGGGGTGGGGCTCTGGGAGAGAGTTAGGGTGTGGGAGGGGGTTCAAGGCAGGAGGTTGTGGTGGGGTGGGCTCTGGGAGGGAGTTAGGGTGCAGGAGGGAGCTCAGGAAGGAGGTTGGGGTAGGGGTGGGCTCTGGGAGGGAGTTAGGGTTCGGGAGGGGGCTCAGGGCAGGTGATTGGGGTAGGGGTGGGCTCTGGTAGGGAGTTAGGATGCGGGAGGGGGCTCAGGGCAGGGGGTTGGGGTGGGGGTCTGGGAGAGAGTGAGGGTGCAGGAGGGGGCTCAGGGCAGGAGGTTGGGGTGGGGTGGGCTCTGGGAGGGAGTTAGGATGTGGGAGAGGGCTCAGGAAGGAGGTTGGGGTGGGCTCTGGGAGGGACTTAGGGTGCAGGAGGGGGCTCAGGGCTGGGGCGTGAGGTGCGGGGTGCTGCCTGGGGCAGCTCCCATTTGGGGGCGCACTGGGGTTGAGGCAGGCTCCTTGCCTGCCCTGGCCCTGCGCTGCTCCTCCCGGAGTGACCCTGCAGCTGCCGGCACGGCACGGATGTCCCTGGCTGCGGCCTCGGGGGGGGGGAAGGTTGCTCCTTGCGCTGCCCTGTGTCTGCCTGCAGGCACCGCCCCCACAGATCCCATTGGCTGTGGTTCCCGGCCAATGGGAGCTGCGGGGGTGGAGCCTGCAGGCGAGGGCAGCGGGTGGGCGGAGCTTCCAGGCACTCACAGCTCCAGCTCCAGCCCAGCACGGTGGGGGAGGGACAGCAGTGCACGAAGCCGCCTCCCTGCTCCCCGCTAGGAAGGGCCGGACGCAGGGACGTTAGTGGCCGCAGTCCAGGGTCCCGGGCTAAGGGGGCCCCACCAAAAGATCTGCACTTCTGGCAGCCTGGAGATCTTTTTGCGGAGTCCCCCTTAGCCAGGGCTGCAGCCCCTAGAGCCCCTGCATTAATCCTGCCCTGTCTGCACCCCAAACTCCTCATCCCCAGCCCCACCCCAGAGCCCGCAGCCCCCACACCTCCCAGCCACTGGGTCTCATGGTTTATAAAATTGCTGTATGCAAAAATCCAAATATTGAAAATTAATTCCCGGGTCCTGCAGACACTTAAACAGACACAGAACTTTTAACTTTGGGTCTTCCGGGATAAGTCCCCGAATAATCAAGGATCTTGACCAAAAAGGTCGTCACGTCTAAAAAGGAAGAAAGATTGTCGTTGTGGAGACCATGAAACAAGCCCTGCAAGTTTTGGACACGTATCCCGACAGTCCACCGGGTGCACATCAAGGAACGTTCAAAGCGAGACGGGCGTTCTTTTTGGGGAGACTAACCCGCATTGCACTGACCAGGAGAAGGGGGAAGTGGGAGCCTGCAGCGCCATCTAGCGGCCAAAGGAGAAATCGCCGGCTTCTGGACCTGTGTGCGCCCTTGGTTCGGTTCACATGCAAAGCTGTGTCACGCCAGGTTGGGAAAACGGGGTTCTGCTGCACGACATCATCCTCTGGAATGACTCAACCCGACAGGACACCTCCTACGATACACTGCTCCGAGTGACGCTCTCAAACAGGTCCCCACAGCTCCCCAGCCTCCCCCCACCGGGAGGCAGGTGTGAGAGGATTGTTCTCCCCAACTGACAGAGGGAGAAACGAAGGCTGAGAAAGGCGAAGGGCCTTGTCTTCCATCAAACAACCTGTTGGGATAGAGTTGGGAACAGGACCCGGGTGTCCTGACTTTCAAACGAACCATCAGTCTGGAGTTTCAAACACTGAAGGATCAGAATAAAGGGACCTACAATGAGCTACAGACCAACAACCATTCACACTGATTCTTCAGCAAGTGTTTTAGAAGCAGGAGAACAACAGCGAGAACCAGGAACGGCAGAGACAATCAGCAGCGAGAAGGAGAACAATTCACGAAGCAGACGATTGGTTCTGGCTTATTTGCTGGGCCTTAAAAGAGAACAACAAAGTCCTGAATCTCCTCCCTGCCACGAGACCCCTGCTCAGCCAATCAGCGTGGAGACTCTGGCGGTGGGCTGAGGGTTCCCCAGATGGCCCAGGGATGGCTCAGGTCACCGGTGAGGATCACTCTCAGAGCACGCTTCCTGTCCCATCTCTTTGGGAGGCCTCCCACCATGAGGGCTACAGAGTACCCCCTCCTTGCCAGTGGAGGGAGGGAAGCAGGAAAAGGGAAATCAAAAAAGTCAAACCCCAAGGACTCGAAGGGACAAAGGCCAAGCTGGGGGAAAATTGTCCCACCTTAACCTCCTGTGATGTGTAGGGGGCCAGATGAGATGATCTAAGAGTCTCTTCTGGACTTCAAGTCTCCAAATCTCTGCAAAACCGAGTGCGGCACATTGAGCATCCTCTGATGGTTCCACGTGTGGCCTGCGTGAACCCTTGCACGACCACTGAGTGTGTGGGGGTGACCCAGGGGGAGCAGCTCAAACACGCACAGGAGCCGGCTCGGGGCAGGACATGAGCCCTGCAGGGCAGGGGTGGGGGTGGCAGTCACATCACAAGGGCCTTTTGCAGCACTCAGCTGATTGGTGAAAGGCGGTTGGGAGGCGGTGACCTCACAGAGAGTCCACGACAATGGCCAGGGAGGACAGGCTGCAGGGCAGGGGGATCTCAGAGACCCCCGGGGCTTTGCTGCAGGGAGTCTCCTTCTTGAGGTGTCTCCTTGAGGACTGAGAGAGAATTCAGGGTCTCGTATGTGAGCGCGAGGTGGAGCCTCTCTGGAGTTTTCTCCTTTCCCACTGCTCATTGAGCGAGAAGACAGACGTCCCTGTGGAGAAGTAAGAGACCCAGAGAAGTTTAGTACCGAGGCAGCCTGATCCGCCCGGTGCTGGCCAAATTCTCGGCAAGGAAAACAGGAGGTTAAGGTGGGACAATTTTCCCCCAGCTTGGCCTTTGTCCCTTCGAGTCCTTGGGGTTTGACTTTTTTGGTTTCCCTTTTCCTGCTTCCCTCCCTCCACTGGCAAGGAGGGGGTACTCTGTAGCCCTCATGGTGGGAGGCCTCCCAAAGAGATGGGACAGGAAGCGTGCTCTGAGAGTGATCCTCACCAGTGACCTGAGCCATCCCTGGGCCATCTGGGGAACCCTCAGCCCACCGCCAGAGTCTCCACGCTGATTGGCTGAGCAGGGGGTCTCGTGGTAGGGAGGAGATTCAGGACTTTGTTGTTCTCGTTTAAGGCCCAGCAAATAAGCCAGAACCAATCATCTGCTTGGTGAATTTTTCTCCTTCTTGCTGCTGATTGTCTCTGAGCCGTTCCTGGTTCTCGCTGTTGTTCTCCTGCTTCTAAAACACTTGCTGAAGAATCAATGTGAATGGTTGTTGGTCTGTAGCTCATTGCAGGTCCCTTTATTCTGATTATTCAGTGTGTGAAACTCCAGACTGATGGTTCGTTTGAAAGTCAGGACACCCGGGTCCTGTTCCCAACTCTATCCTGACAGGTTGTGTGATGGAAGACAAGGCCCTTCGCCTTTCTCAGCCTTTGTTTCTCCCTCTGTCAGTTGGGGAGAACAATCCTCTCACACCTGCCTCCCGGTGGGGGGAGGCTGGGGAGCTGTGGGGACCTGTTTGAGAGCGTCACTCGGAGCAGTGTATCGTAGGGGGTGTCCTGTCGGGTTGAGTCATTCCAGAGGATGATGTCGTGCAGCAGAACCCCGTTTTCCCAACCTGGCGTGACACAGCTTTGCATGTGAACCGAACCAAGGGCGCACACAGGTCCAGAAGCCAGCGATTCCTCCTTTGGCCGCTAGATGGCGCTGCAGGCTCCCACTTCCCCCTTCTCCTGGTCAGCGCAATGGGGGTTAGTCTCCCCAAAAAGAACGCCCGTCTCGCTTTGAACGTCCCTTGATGTGCACCCGGTGGACTGTCGGGATACGTGTCCAAAACTTGCAGGGCTTGTTTCATGGTGTACACAACGACAATCTTTCTTCCTTTTTAGACGTGACGACCTTTTTGGTCAAGATCCTTGATTATTCGGGGACTTATCCCGGAAGACCCAAAGTATTTGGGACATAAGACTTGTGTGGAAGGGCGCACAGGGCTAAATTGTTTTTGGCCATAGCAGGTGCCTTGTCGCAAGAATGACGTCCATCCCCCTTCCAAAGAAGCCCCAAATGAGCTGTTACCAGAATTGCCCTTTACCTTGGGGTACGCCCATTTGTTAGGATTACTCTTCTGGTGCGGGGAGATTCTGCAATTCTGTCAATGTGCTGCTTTTGTCACTTGTGTTTTCCTATGGAGCGCTACTCCTTCCTTCTGCAAGTTCCCTCCTAATGGAGCTACCCTGCAGGATCTCGGTTCCCCAGGGCTGGGGTCTTCCAGCCCCCAAACCTGATGAACACACGCACACACACATGAGCATAGCATGTCTGAGAGGACTGGGTAATCAGCACTCACAAGCTGACCCCTTATGTGTCCCTGGACTCAGTCGGCTGGATTGAACAGCAATTTAAAGCTGTTACCCTCATATGTCCCTGGTCTCATGGGGCTGGGCTGAGCAACACCTTAATCTGCCACCCTCCTATGCCCCCAGGTTCAGCACCTCCCTATCCCCACCTTCACACCACAACCATTCTGCTAGTAACCCACTTGATGAGCAAACCCACAGGATTTTTGGGGCTGCAGGGATCTTTAGCTTGGGTACAAGGAGCTTTGCTGCAGAGTGAATGGAGAAGCCAAAAACACCCATGGGGTGAGGAGTAAGGGGGAGAGCAATCAGCTTAACCATGAAATTTATTTATTTCCAGGTAGTAACCTTACAAGGGGAGCCAAACAAAGAAAACCGTTCCAAGATTAAATCTAACTTCAATTTGATTGCAAAAGTTAGGGCTAGCAAACGATAACTGATCACATAAGGCAGGGTCAGGAGGCCATACCTAGAGAGATACAGAGGCACAGAAAGAGACAGATGGATCTCAGCACTCCTTGAAGCTGGAATCGATCAGGGTTCCCAGGTGGCCTTGGTCGCTGTGGGACCGGAGCGCTGGAGACAGGCAGAGCCCCCAGCACAATCAGTCAGGAAAAGATAATGAGGAGGACTTGTGGCACCTTAGAGGCGAACCAATTTATCTGAGCATAAGCTTTCATGGGCTAAAGCCCACTTCATCAGATGCATGCAGTGGAAAACACAGCAGGAAGATATAGATATAGATATATCGATGCAGAGAAGACAAGAAAATGGGGGTTGCCCTACCAACTCTTAACGAGACCAATCGATAAAGGTGGGCTGTTAGCAGCAGATGAAAAAAACACTTTTGTTGTGATACCTTAATTGATTGGTCTCGTTAAGAGTTAGAATGGCAACCCCCATTTTCTCATGTTCTCTGTGTATATATATCTATATATCTTCCTGCTGTATTTTCCACTGCATGCATCTGATGAAGTGGGCTTTAGCCCATAAAAGCTTATGCTCAAATAAATCTGTTCGTCTCTAAGGTGCCACAAGTCCTCCTCGTTCTTTCTGCTGAAACAGACTAACACGGCTATCACTCTGAAGCCGCACCAAAGGCTCTTACGTAAATTGAGTTGTCATGGGATAAGAGGGAAGATCCTTTCATGGATTGAGAACTGGTTAAAAGACAGGGAACAAAGGGTAGGAATAAATGGTAAATTTCCAGAATGGAGAGGGGTAACCAGTGGTGTTCCCCACGGGTCAGTCCTAGGACCAATCCTATTCAACTTATACATAAACAATCTGGAGAAAGGGGTAAACAGTGAGGTGGCAAAGTTTGCAGGTGATACTAAACTGCTCAAGATAGTTAAGACCAAAGCAGACTGTGAAGAACTTCAAAAAGATCTCACAAAACTAAGTGATTGGGCAACAAAATGGCAAATGAAATGTAATGTGGATAAATGTAAAGTAACGCACATTGGAAAAAATAACCCCAACTATACATACAGTGATGGCTATAACTAATCAGGAGAAAGATCTTGGAGTCATCGTGGATAATTCTCTGAAGACGTCCACGCAGTGCGCAGCGGCAGTCAAAAAAGCAAACGGGATGTTAGGAATCATTAAAAAAGGGATACAGAATAAGACGGAGAATATCTTATTGCCCTTAAATAAATCCATGGTACGTCCACATCTTGAATACTGCGTACAGATGTGGACCCCTCATCTCAAAAAAGATATACTGGCAGTAGAAAAGGTTCAGAAAAGGACAACTAAAATGATTAGGAGTTTGGAACTGGTCCCGTATGAGGAGAGATTAAAGAGGCTAGGACTTTCCGTCTTGGAAAAGAGGAGACTAAGGGGGGATATGATAGAGGTCTATAAAATCATGAGTGGTGTGGAGAAGGTGAATAAGGAAAAGTTATTTACTTGTTCCCATAATATAAGAACTAGGGGCCACCAAATGAAATTAATGGGCAGCAGGTTTAAAACAAATAAAAGGAAGTTCTTCTTCACTCAGCGCACAGTCAACCTGTGGAACTCCTTCCCTGAGGAGGTTGTGAAGGCTAGGACTGTAACAGGGTTTAAAAGAGAACTGGATAATTTCATGGAGGTTAAGTCCATTAATGGCTATTAGCCAGGATGGCTAAGGACTGGTGTCCCTATCCTCTGTTTGTCAGAGAGTGGAGCTGGATGGCAGGAGAGAGATCACTTGATCATTACCTGTTAGGTTCACTCCCTCTGGGGCACCTGGCATTGGCCACTATCGGTAGACAGGATACTGGGCTGGATGGACCTTTGGTCTGACCAAGTGTGGCCATTCTAATGTTCTTGTGTTTTCAAACAACAGGTCTTGGTTTTGTTTTGGTGTTTCTCCTACCTGACCACATTTTCATCAGCACCCTTTGGGAGCTCCCCTTCTTAGGGTGGCTAAAAATCACAACTAAAATGTTTATTTAAATTATGACATTTAAATATAGGGTTTTTTTAAAATTTACATCAAATTTCTTATCTACATATTGCTAGTTCTTCTCTTCCATTTTATGGTCTTTAATTGTCAAAGTGGATGTTTTCTACTTGTTTGTTTTTTTCGTTTCCTAAGTGTTAATAAGATTTCGGATTTTATGTCAATATTTTTCTACTAAGAAGTTTCACACTTAAAATGCTCATCTGTGCTGAAAAAGACAAGCCCAAGGCCTCATTAATATCCCCTAGTATGAGACTATACAGACGCAGAATTGAAAATCAAGAAGCCTGTGCTCTGCACCTCCTTGGTCAAGAGCTTTGAGATCTACTAGTGAAAAGCGACGTGGAAGAGCAAGAGGATTTCTGGCCAGGACACTGTACTTCCACAAGTAAAGAGCTGAAATGCTTCAACCATCAGGTTTTGCAGTTTGAAGTCAATAGGGCTTGTGCTCTGAGCATTCTCGAAAACCCCTCCCTTAGGTGGCTAAAGGCAGGCTGAAGAGCCTAATATTGGGCTCCACTTTTTGAAAACTTTGGCCGGTATAAAAAAATTGCTATTGTAAATTACTGAGAGTTTAAATGACTTTTTATTGTTAAAACAAAATTGTTTCACTGTTGAAGTGACAGATTTTATGCCACCACATGACAAGTTCTTAATAAAAATACACGGAGTCCCTGACGCTGGAAACGCTCACTGAACTTTAAACCATGGGACTGTTTCTCGAGTAAAGTTCTGTGTCTATTTAAGTGTCTGCAGGACCCGGGAATTAATTTTCAATATTTGGATTTTTGCATATAGCAATTTTATAAATCATGAGACCCAGTGGCTGGGAGGTGTGGGGGCTGCGGGCTCTGGGGTGGGGCTGGGGATGAGGAGTTTGGGGTGCAGACAGGGCAGGATTAATGCAGGGGCTCTAGGGGCTGCAGCCCTGGGCTAAGGGGGACTCCACAAAAAGATCTCCAGGCTGCCAGAAGTGCAGATCTTTTGGTGGGACCCCCTTAGCCCGGGACCCTGGACTGCGGCCACTGACGTCCCTGCGTCCGGCCCTTCCTAGCGGGGAGCAGGGAGGTGGCTTCGTGCACGGCTGTCCCTCCCCCACCGTGCTGGGCTGGAGCTGGAGCTGTGAGTGCCTGGAAGCTCCGCCCACCCGCTGCCCTCGCCTGCAGGCTCCACCCCCGCAGCTCCCATTGGCCGGAAACCGCAGCCAATGGGATCTGTGGGGGCGGTGCCTGCAGGCAGACGCAGGGCAGCGCAAGGAGCAACCTTCCCCCCCAAGGGGCCGCAGCCAGGGACATCCGTGCCGTGCCGGCAGCTGCAGGGTCACTCCGGGAGGAGCAGCGCAGGGCCAGGGCAGGCAAGGAGCCTGCCTCAACCCCAGTGCACCCCCAAATGGGAGCTGCCCCAGGCAAGCACCCCGCACCTCACGCCCCAGCCCTGAGCCCCCTCCTGCACCCTAACTCCCTCCCAGACCCCCACTCCAACCTCCTACCATGAGCCCTCTCCCACATTCCAAACCCCTGATCCCCAGCCTTGCCCCAGAGCCTGCACCCCCAGTCGGCCCTCTCACCACCTTCCGCACCCACCTCCCTGCCTCAACCTGCAGCCCCTCCTGCGCTCTGAACCCTGCATTTTTCACCACAGCCTGGAGCCTGGGGGCCACAAAATCGAATAGCCCTGACCCCAACGAGGCTGCGCGGGGGCTCAGGCCAGAGGACTCCCCCAAACCCTCTCCCCACCAGCAGCACGGTGCTCCGGGGGGAAGGGGCTTCTCTCCCTTGCCGGGTGCTGGCAAGAGGGAGCTCTGGGGCCAGGAGAGCGGCCTGTGGCAGCCCTTCATCCCCAGCTGGCTCCCCTCCCAGCTACCCCTCTCCTCTCCAGGCCCCTGCTGCATGGCCCTTCATCGCTGGTGTGCGAGCGCGCGGCTGAGAGGGAACTGAGACTCCAGCCCCCTGCTCGAAGCAGGGCCAAGCCCAACTAAATCCTCCCAGCCAGGGCTTGGTCAAGCCGGGCCTTAAACACCTCGAAGGAAGGAGATTCCACCACCTCCCGAGGGAACCCATCCCAGTGCTTCACCACCCTCCTAGTGAAATAGTGTTTCCTAACATCCAACCTCGACCTCCCCCACTGCAACTGGAGACCATTGCTCCTTGTTCTGTCCTCTGCCACCACTGAGAACAGGCGAGCTCCATCCTCTTCAGGTCGTTGAAGGCTGCTCTCAAATCCCCCCTCACCCTTCTCTTCTGCAGACTAAATAAGCCCAGTTCCCTCAGCCTCTCCTCATAAATCATGTGCTCCAGCCCCCTAATCATTTCCATTGCCCTCTGTTGGACTCTCTCCAATTTGTCCACGTCCTTTCTGTAGTGGGGGGCCCAAAACTGGACACAATACTCCAGGTGTGGCCTCACCAGTGCCAAAGAGAGGGGAAGAATCATTTCCCTCGATCTGCTGGCAATGCCCCTACTAATGCAGCCCAATAGGCCGTTAGCCTCCTTGCTGTCAGCCTTCATGTCCAGCTTCTCGTCCACTGTAACCCCAGGTCCTTTTCTGCAGAACTGCTGCCGAACCATTCGGTCCCTAGTCCGTAGCGGTGCATGGGATTCTTCCATCCTAAGTGCAGGACTCTGCACTGGTCCTTGTTGAACCTCATCAGATTTCTTTTGGCTCAGTCCTCCAGTTTGTCTATCCAGCATAGGGGTAGGGTCCCACTTTTCATTTCTACTTGATAGCACATTATTTAATAAAATGGATACATTCAGGAGCAATAATGGTCTCCATGAGGTTTGAAATGCAATGTCCTGAGCTTGGCCTTGGGGTGACAGTTTATTTGTGACTTTTCTGCTGTGAAGGAGGAGGAATAACATGGGTCTGGATTTCTCAGATTCATTCATCTGCAGAGGGGAAGAATGTGAGAATGGGCCTTCATGGGGTGAGATGGGACCTTCAGGGAAGTCTCTTGACGTGTTTCTTTTAAATTACAGAGTCTAGCAGGGCTCTGCTGTTTATTCCCTGCAGGTATCATGCATTCCTAGATCTGGAAGGTTTAGCTCAGTGGTTCTGAACCCGCGGCCCGTGGGCCACTTGCAGCCCAATCCGCACACAGCTGTGGCTCATGTGACATCCTCAGGGGCATTCAGGTAGTATCTGTGTTGTGTGGATGCAGCCCAAATAAGGAGGGGGCTCAGGATTGGGGCAGAGGTTTGGAGTGCTGGGCGTGCAGGCTCTGGGGTGGGGTTGGGGCTGAGGGGTTTGGCGTGCAGGACGTTCCCTCAGGACTGGGGCAGAGGGTTGGGGTATGGGGAGTGAGGGCTCCTGCTAGGGGTGCAGGCTCTGGGGTGGAGCCAGGGATGAGGGGTGCAGGCTGCAGTGGGGAGTGAGGAGTCTCCCCAGCCCTCTCTCTGTGCAGCAGCCCAGGGCCAAGGGAGAGGCACCTCTCCCCGCCTGCACGGCCTTGATAGCCTGCTGCACAACCGCGCGGCTTAGAGGGAACTTAGGTAGCTGCCAGGCAGCATGAAGGAAACACCACTGAATGGTGCGATCCCCACAGTCATTGATACAAACAGGCTGCGCCAGGTGTCACAGCAGTCACACAGCCAGACAGCTTTGGACGGGTTGGGAGACACCCCCAGTGATGCCCTGGATGTATGGCTGGAGGAGGAGGAGGAGGAAATTGGGCAGTTACCTCTGCATGACATTTTCCTGGAGTGGCTTCCCTGGGTGGAGTGCCACGTCTGGGCTTGGCCGACTAGCATGGGCTGGAGGGGCAGGAGAGTGCTGCAGAGCTGGGAGGAACGGCTGTGGGAACCGGACGTGGGGAGGTTGAAGTGTAGGTTCCTGGAGACCTGTGCAGCGCTCAGCCCGGAGCTGCAGGGGTGGAGTCCTGACATGAGAGCTCCCGTCGGCCCCAAGAGGCATGTTACACAGCCCTTCAGGCCAGCCCTTGATGCGGTTGCACCACTCAGGGTGTGACAAGGGGTCTCTCTGTCCCAGAATCTTTCCACCCCGAATGTCTTCCCATTATCCACCCCTTCAGCTCCCACGAGAGGTCAGCTGTGTGTGAGCCCAAGAGAGTACAATAGCACATGTATCCCGGTGCCTTGTCTGGGAGCCCCTCCGTCACTGTCCCGAGGAGTTGGCTGGGAGTCTGCTATCCTCCAAATGTTCAGTCAGGTAGTTCACGCTCTGAGGTTGAGCTACAGGTCACCTGTCAGCCCCAGAGGCACAAGGAGGTGGCATTCCCTCTGGCTGGGCTCTCACCGAGTTAACCCGTTGAGCATTTCGCCCACTTAGGCCCTGGTTTTCTGCAGACATTACAGGTCAGGTCTCTGAGAGCCCTTGGATGAGGTCTCCCCGCATCAGCCGCTCCCCCCACTTTGGGTTTATCTGAGTCCCTCTTCTGGGGTGCCCCCATCGGTTCCCTTTCCCAGTCCCCTTTGAGTCTCTCTCGATACCCAGAGCGACTGTCCACAAACTCTTCTGCCAACCCGCCTGCACTACGCAGAGCCTGAGGCTTCTTGTCCACTAACCATCTTTTAAGCTAGTGGGGACAGAGCTCGTAGAGTTGTTCCAAACCAGCCCGATTATACAAATCCTCCAGGGTAGTGACACCTGCACCCTAACCTCATTTGTGGAGATACTCTCCCCTCAGAATGGTGGCTTCTATATCTGTCACACCCGGGGTCTTCTGCACACCCCAAGACCTTTTCCTATAACCCCAGTGCCAAGTCATACTTAATCAGTAAAGCCTTTTTGAACCGTTCATAGCCACCACTATCAGCTCCATCCACTCGGCTGTATGCCTCCGTACCTTTAGGGCCAAGTAAGGGAGTGAGACTGCGGAGTTGTCTGCAGGATCAACCAGGTTCAAATCACATGCCTTCTCAAAGGCTACGAGGTAGGCATCCATATCCCCCCACCTTATCTGGAACAACCATTTAGGATCTAGGCTCTCTGTGGACTTGGCATCCCAGGGTCTTTCCCCACTTTCCCCTCTGTGGGTCCTCTTGCCCCTCCACTTCTCTAGTTGTAGTTCATGCTTTTCCTGCTTCTCCTCATGCTCTGCCAGCTCCTTCGCCTTCAGCTGCAGCTCCCACCTCTTCTAATCTATCAAAGGGAACCTGAATCATGAGGGCACCCTGCTGGACGGGGAACTGGCTCTTGGGGGCATCCTGCTGCCACCTCTGTTGCTCTCAGGCCTCACTGGAAAACCCACCTGGGTCTGGAACCTGTTTCTTGGCCCTTTCATCTGTCTCCAGAAGGCTTAGCCCTCTCCCTGGACAGGGTTTGTCATGCTCTTCCTAGGGAGGTGGCCTAACCAGCGCCGAACGAGGGCCTAGGTTATATGCCCTTTTCTTGTTGTTTCCTTTGACTACCCTTGTTTTACTGCTGCAAGTCACTTATTGCAAAATACTACTGGTGCATTCAGCATCCCACCGCTGTCACCAACTGTCGTGGATCCACGGGATCAGTTCTACACCCCCAGCTTTGGAACAGGCTCTAGGAGGAACCCCATCAGTCTACCAGACCCTCCAGGGGGCCCACTTGGCCTGCAGGATAAGCAACACCGCTTCACTGCCTCCTTCGACTGGACCTTTAGCACTGCTGGGTCACAGCTGGATTTCTGTTCAGCAAGTCCTACTGTGGTAGACTACGTCCTGGTAGAGACTTGTCCGCTCCTCAGGGATTAATGCACCTCAGCAAGCATTTGTGGTGACACTCACATCATGTTGTCAAAACAGTCGGGTCCATTAATCAACTGGACTCAGCATAGGACGTCCTTAGGTTGGCACAGAGAACTGACGGTTAAAGCACCGTTCAAGTCCATTCTGGCTAGCCCAGAGCCCAGCCACGTTGTAGTGAACCCCATTGCTCAAGTTCTGTCTGTCTCTCAGTCTGACCTTCTTGGTCAGACTCCAGGGGAAAGCCCGACTCCTTCCAGCAACGAGCTTTGATCCCCCACCTCACACCTTTCCCATCCTTGTTCTCGAGCTGGGGGATGTTGCTCAGCTTCCCTGTTGTGAAGTGAGGAAATCCACCTCCTCTGGGTCATTGGTTGCTAGGCAACAATGTCTTGGTGATGGGCTTTGCCATTGTCTTCACACTGGGGCTTGCCTCAGTCAGTCTTTTCCCAATGACCCATTTAGTCTCAGCTAGGTAACATACATACCCATGTCTCTTAGCCTGCCCTGAGCGCAAACTGTCCTCTGTCTCCCACTGGCATCAATGCAACATATAGGGGCCATGTAAATAGTACAGAACATTCCCGCTGCGTGATACAGCTCTCTGGTCAGACTGAGCGCTCCGGGGGCAGGGACCTGTCTGTGCTCTTTGTCTGTAGAGCTCCTAGCACCACAGGGCCCCGATCCTGACTGGGGCCTCCAGGCACTGCTGTGCTGTAAACAAACAATACCAGTAATGGACTGATAATAACATGCAAGGGCTTGACCAAAGCTGTCCAACCTTTACCGAGACCCTTTCCACAGCATTCACCGTGGGGTGGAATACAAGGGTGGGAATTACACACACAAACACACCCTCCAGAGTTTGTCCAGCTGTACTCGGAGATGGGTTGGGTGGCTGCACTGGACTGGTGCCCAGGAGAGGCTGCACAGTCCTGGGGGTAGGGGCTGCTTGTGGCCAGGTGGTATTAGAGCACATGGCCATGGTGAAGGGGCAGATCTGGGAGGGAACCTGTCCTGGTTACAGGGTTACCTGCACCTCTGGCCCCTCTCTGGGCTCTCTGAGTGAACCCTTCCAGTGTCCGGGCTTGTGATGGCATGGTGAAGTGTACTATACAGTTCAGCCACTAGGCGGTGCTGTGTGTAACAGACCTTATATAAGCTGACCTCCGCCATGCCGGGCCGAGCATTAGAGGATCTTGTGGCAGGCGCATCTGTGGTGTCTCTCTGAGCCGGAGGCTCTGTAGCCAGGCCAGCTCTAGTACTGGAGCCTGGCCTGCTGGTAGCAGCCCTGGAACTGCCATCTCCCAGGGGTACATGTCAGGCCTTGTACCTGTGTGTCCATGTGTATATATATCTGCCCACTTGAAGTTTCCACTTCATGCATCTGATGAAGTGGGTTCCAGCCCATGAAAGCTTATGCCCAAATAAATTTGTTAGTCTTTAAGGCGCCACAGGATTCCTCATTGTTTTTGCTGAAACAGACTAACATGGCTATCCCCCTCAAACATGTTTAATAGTGAGGGTAATTAACTATTGGCACCATTTACCCAGAGTCTTGGTGGATTTTCCATCACTGACCATTTTTAAATCAAGAGTGGATGATTTTTTAAAAAAAATATCTGCTCTAGTTCGAGCAGGAATTATTGTGGAGCAGGTCCCTGGCCTGTGTTACACAGGAGTCCAGACAAGCTGATCACAACAGTCCCTTCTGGCCTTGGAATCTGTGAACCTGTGAAAACAATGATCAAATCCAGGGCACAACTGAGACTGACTCCATAAGTCGGTGGGTTAACAATGATGATGGTTTGGGTCATCACCTCCTTAAATCATCCAATTAATAGAGGAGATGATCAGATCCTGCGGCTAACATAAGAAAGCACTGCTTTCCTTTCATCCTGCAGCAGGAGATGGGAGAAGGCGGCTGTTTTGATTTAAGAAATCCTGTTGAGACACCAGAGACACTGGAGCCGAGGTGGGTGGGGGTGGCGAAGGCGAGCGGCCCCTCAAGGGCAGTATTATGAGGCTGGGGAAGTATTATGAGACTGATCTACTTTTTGCCCCCATGATTTGTTCCACTCAGGCTGGGTGGGCCTCCATGGCTTTGGCATGTAAAAGTCTAGCCTCCTGTGGGCTGCAATAGTTTGGTTTAATCTTCGATGTTGGGCTTGATGTGAGCGTGCTGAGTGTGCTGGTGGCCTGTGATATAGAGGAGGTCTGACTGGATGATCTCATGGTCCCTTCTGGCCTAAAACTCTACATGTAGCTGGTGTAGGACATACCTGTCATTTTGGGTTTAGGCTAAGCCTTCCTGGATGCTGTGAACCCCATGATCAACACTCATCCAGAGAACCGGAGCTCCCTCCATTCCTCTGACTCCATTTCTTTCACCAATAATGTCACAGAACACGGTTACTGGTTAGGAATCTGCTTTCTTGGAGCCTTTTATCCAGTTTGGACAATGTGATGTTTTGGGACAGGGTTTGACACATGTTCTTACCCCTTCCACTCATCAATGATGGTCAGTTGATAAATTACAGTACTAAGAATCAGGAAACATTCATTGATTATGTGCAATTACAGGTGTTAATTAGAGCTGAACAAAAGTTTTCATTCAAAAAATATCTTGAGGAAATTTGGCCGGTTTACAAAAAGAGATTTTTTTGTGAAAACATTTGGATTTTCTTGAGGGGTTTTTTTTTTCATTATTACAAAATTTTCAACTTAAACCTTTTATTTGGGTGGAGGGGTCCTATGATGTATTATTTATTGGGTTCTGTTCTATTCTATGTAGCTTCTTACACCACACTCATCACCATAATATCAGGATTTCTTCTGCTTTGCCAAATTTGAACCCTCAGCTTAGTCAAACGGTAGGATTTTCAAAACTGAAAATGTTCATTCTGGAAAATTCCAAGTTTTGAGAAGAATAAAAAAATAATGGAAAATATTTAAAAATGAAAAATTAGTCCGTTTCGGAAAACAACAGAACAAAAAACATCTTTGACCAGTGAGAGGTGCTATCCCCACAATGCCATGTCTCAGGGACACAGTGTGATTGGGGAGTAGACCCAGAAGAAAGGGTGGAGCTGCCCAGTGAAAGAGCTGGTGAAAGTGTAGATTGGGGCCTCCATACCAGGATGATAAAATGACACCAGGCCCCGCTCATAGTCCAGATACACTCCGATCTTCCCAGGGCTCCCAGTCAGGGGCAGGAGGGTTTCTGGGGAGGTGCGAGCCCGGTAATGGCTCCCACACTGATCCACGGCCCAGATCCTCTCCTCAGGAGAAAAGCAGATCCAGCCCTTCCTCCTGACAGATTCTTTGGCCACCCCCACAGCCCAGGTCCTACCACCTCCAACCACTACCTCCCAGTAGTGTTTCCCCGAGGCAAATCCTTCCGAGCCCAGCACGCAGGTTTCAAAGTCAAATCTCTCAGGGTTGTCAGGCACGTCCTGCTGCAGGCCCCTCCATTTCACAGATCGCCGATTCTTAGAGACCTTGAGGCTGGGATGAGCCGTGTCCGGATCCAGACTCACCATCGCTGCAGAGATGGGGCAGAGCATCAGGGGCAGAGTGCAGCCCACTGCATAGGTGCTGACTCCGTGGGTGCTACAGGGCTGGAGCACGCACGGGGAAAAATTAGTGGGTGCTCTGCACCCACCAGCAGCCAAGCTCCCCCCCACCTCACTTCACCTAACCTCTGCCTCCTCCCCTGAGCACGCTGTGTCCCTGCTTCCCCTAGCTCCCAGTGTTTGCAGCCACAAAACAGCTGTTTCGCAGCGTAACAAGCTCTGGGAGGGAGGGGGGAGGAGCGGGAACGTGGCACACTCAGGGGAGGAGGCGGAGCCGGGGAGGGGATTTGGGGAAGGAGTCCAATGGGGCAGGGAGGGGGAGGAGTTGAGGCGGGGACTTTGGGGAAGGGGTTGGAATGGGGGCGGGGCAGGGGTGGAGTCAGGGCAGGGCTGGGGGTAGAGGAGGGGTCGAGCACCCACTGGCACCAGCAGAAGTTGGTGCCTATGCCCATCGATGCTGTTTCCCATCCTCCCGCCAGCTCTGTCTTGGCTAGGACACTCTCTGATTTCCCGCCTCTAACTCCCAGGGATCTGCTTCTCTGCATTTCACTGCAGCTCTCCTCCCAGGCAATAGGTGCAAATAGTTCCCCTGGAAGAGCTGGGGATGCCTCTAGCTCCCATTGGGCCTGTCTGTAACCTCTACAGAGGCCCCAGTAAGGAACGAGCTCAGGTGTTACACACACGGAGATCATTTCAACCATTAAAAGAACTCAGTAGTCACCCACCACAAAATCTGTGCTCTGGGGCTGCTACCACGTTTCCACAGCTAAGACAGCACCTGAGTTTCCAATCTACACCCGAGTTGGGAGCCCTCTATTCTAATACCCACAAAGTCCTATCAGACTCAAATTTGGTAGATTTGGTCCAGGTCTGAGGTAGAATTTTTCTACCATATTTGAACTGAATTAGCCAAAGGGCTACTGACTGACAACTCCATAAAAACAGAGATTTCACCAGAGTTCAAAAAGCATTAAGACAATTACCCGCAGCCAGTTAAGGTAATTTACACAGTTTCCTAGAACCCTTCTAGTTCATGAAGTTAATTAATAACAACACAACACATGAGAATTCACCATATGTGTCCAGTAAAACCCCAACTCTGAACCATAATTACCAACGGCTGCAAGCACCTACCCCCCTGAATTGACAGCAGGTAAGTTCCCGGCCTTAGGAGCACTCTGACTTATTGCAGTTACACTGGAGAGCTCGGGACTCCATCCTTAAGTGTGAGCATTTGTTTTATGCAAGTAAACTGGGGACGAATCTGGCATTTTCATTGACCATACTGCTCTTTCCCTGTGACTTCTGGCATGTGCGCGTTTGCTGGGCAGCAGAGTGGTGCAGGAGGTCTGACATTAAAATACCAGCTTCACTTACCTGCATTTTTGCTGATTTTACTCCAGCCTGAAATCAAACACACCAAGAGGTGAGCACTCCCCGGAGCACGGACTGCCGGCAAAGGACACAATGTCATCTGGGGTGGGGGAAAGGGGACACATGGCACTTACCAAGTTCGGCCAGGGATTTCTCTGCAAACAGAGAGACATGGGTATGCAGTCAGTTCTACAACAGCTCCTGGGTTAGGGAATGTGCCTTTAAAGGACCACTTTGCCCTCTCGACTGTGCTCTCCGCTGCGCTCTTCCCGCCCAGGTCTCCTGGCCTGAGCTCCATCCTCCTAGAGCTCTTAGTGGCTTTGGGCTCTGTCGATTACACCCCCCTTCTTGGCATCTGACCCTCGCTGGGCTCCTATGGCCCTGCCCTAGCTGGGCTCACCTGTGGTGTAGTGTCCACACTCCCCATGTGCCAGGCAGCTTGGTGAGGGGCTAGGCCCTGATAACATGGCAGTGAGGGTTTAATGAGCTAACCTTGGCCCTGGTCACTGGATCTCAGCTCATGGGCCCAGCAACATGAGCTGGCTCCTTCTCACTGAGTTTGTGCCTCAAAGTGTCAGAGAGTGCTAGGAGACTTTGGGACTGTGCTGAGCCCCTGTTTCCAGGGCATCAGAATCCCCCCCACCCCTCCATTCCTTTAAATTCAGTAGCAAAAAGGTACGTGGGCTCAGGCAGACCCACCAGTTTTGGATATGGACATTCCCCTGTGTGCAGATTTTAAAGGAAGGGGCTGAAATCAGGCTTATCATGGAAACTGAGCAGCAACCTTATCTATGAAGCAGTTACCCCACTCGATGATTAGTCAGAGCTCCGCGTCCGTTTGATTCCCAGAGCCTCTCCTAACAGATAGTGCAGAGACAAAAGTCAAAGTCTGTCTGACGATGGACAGTGAGAGAAACTTGTTCAAGCCTCCGGAGAGCCCAGACATTTACCTCTCTCGTTCTCCAGCTCAGCGCGCAGAATCTCTGGAAGAGAAAAGGAAGAAAGAAGCGAGGTTTCATCTTGTTGCATTAACTGGGTTATTCCTTCTGTTATTTCAGGGAACTTGTCCCAGGAACTTACCTCTCTCTTTCTCCAGTTCAGATCGCAGGTTTTCTAAAGAAAGAAGAGTGAAAGAGGTGAGATTCCGGGGGGCAATGGTCCCCTCTCATACTAGCAAAGAGCTGCCATTTTACAGAAAATCATAGATTCACAGAGTTCAGGGCCAGAAGGGTTGTAGTCTGACCTCCTGTACATCACAGACCTTAGACCCTCACTCAGTCACCGCTGTACCAGGCCTAAGGTTACAGTTCAGTCACGGGTATTTTTAGAGAAAGTTGTGGACAGGACAAGGGCAATAAACAAAAGATTCCCCACCTGTGACCAGTTCATGATTTATACCATAAGTCCCCTAAGTAAATCTCAGCGGGGCTGCTGCTGGAGGGGGAGCAGGGCCTTTGGCACCAGCTGCCAGGGGCCACTGAGCAGCAGCTGCTTCAGCCGCCCGAGGGACCACTGCTCAGGCGCTCTCTGGGGCCAGCCCCACCGGCTGCTGGTCAGGTGGTCCCCGGGGCCAGCTGCCCTGGGCCATTCCAGCAGTGGCTGGCAGTCAGTGCACCTGGCCGTGGGGCTGTCGGGACAACTGGCTGACCTGATTTGGAAAAAGACGTTGAAAAACTGGAAAAGATGCAGAAAAGAGCCACAAAAATTATTTGAGGGCTGGACAAAATGCCTGACAGCGAGAGACTGACTTATAATAACGTGATTATTCACACACATAAAGTTAAGCTTGTATCTAGCTGAACTGCGGCCCTGAGCTCTCTGGGCCTCAGTTCCCTGAGTGTAAAGCGGGATAAGAAAGGGTTCCTCGCCTTGTGCGGTAACTGCAGTTCTTCGAGGTGTGTGTTACTCCATGCTCTGTGTACTCACAGCCCGGCGCCTCACATCGGAGATTTTAGGTAGCCGTTTCTGTTCGGCCCACACATCCGCTCTCCCCATCTCGTGCTCCGCATTAGGTCAATATAGCGCCGTTCAGACAAACTGCTCCCAGTTCCTTCTCCACCACAGAGCTCATAGGTCAGAGCTCCAGAGCAGGGGGGAAGGAGGGCAAATAGTGGAGCACCCACAGGGACACATCTCAGAGAGCGACAGGTACGGCACCAGGTGAGGGACCCTTTCTCCTTCTTGCAGCGGTGTCTCTGTGGCTGTCTCGGCGACTCGGCAGCCGTACCCGTGACGGAGGGGTGGGGTTTCAGAGTCGAGTCTAGTCCTGAGCATCAGAAACTGGAATAAAATATAGCAGAGGATGCAGGGGTGCCGGAACTGGGGGGATCAAGGGGCCAGGCCCTCCCCCCACTTTTTGCCAGCTGTAAAGGCAAGTGACGGTGGGGGGAGAGGAGTGAGCAGTAGGCGGGGTCTTGGGGGGAAGAGGGAGTGATGCTGGGGTTTTGGGGGAAGGGTTGGTGCAAGGTCAGGGGCTTGGGGAGAAGAGGTAGTGTGAGGTCAGGGCCTTGGGGGCAATGGGTGGCGTGAGCACAGGGAGAAAGGGGCGGGGCCTCAGGCGGGGCATGGCATGTGGGGTGCAGCCACAGTTCAGGTGCCTGTGGGCCCCTCACACACTTCTAAGGTGCCTCTGCTGAGATGTGGGTGACTGCACGATGTTCAGCAAATGTGTGAGCAGATGTCCACGTTTCTGCTCTGCACATGTCTGTGATCGGAACATTCCTGAGTAAGGCTGTGTAAGTGGAGAGAGATCTCCTGGAGTGAGTTCGAACCGTACAGGAAGGTGGAATGCCATAAGTGTGATAGCAATGGGTAATGCAGTCTGATATCCATCTCGAGAGTCTTTGTTTAGCGATTGAGGCTCCCTTATTTCTGTCTGATGACTGTGGGGGAGTTGATCTTCGCTTTTGTATTCATTGTGTTTTCTGTTGGGGTTCATATTGCCTTTGGGGAGGAGAAAATTGATCAGGCTGGGATCTCTGTGTCATCTGTGATTTATTATATCTTCTTTTTTGTGCAGGTGCATAAATTCTCAGTGAATGCAAAGTGGCTCTAGAGTCTTTTAGTATGTGGAGGAATTCATCCATTTTCTCTTCAAATAATTTGGATCTTTCAAATGGAAGGTCCTTCACAGTAGACTGGACTTTCCTTGGAAAGCCAGAAAGGTGAAGCCAGGAAGCTCCGCATGCCCACTGCTGTTGAGATGAAGCAGGCAGCTGTATCAGCGGTGTTTAGAGAGGGGCCTGCAACAATGTCCTGGCAAGAAGCTGACCCTCAGTAGTGATCACCTGAAACTAATGGGAGATGGTCAATGACGGTGTTTAATGTAGAATAATTGATATGTTTGTATTTTGCCATAAGAGCTTGGTAATTAGCAATCTTAAATTGCAGGGTCACCTAAGAATATGATTTTCAAGTTGTTTTAAGTTCTGTCATAGGATGTTGATTTAGCATGGTGCTGTCTGCCACGTTCATTTACAGCATCGATTACAAGGGATTTTGGGAATGGGTGGGAAAATAAAAAATCTGAGTCTTTAGAGGGAACATAATATTTTTATCCGCTCTCTTGCATGTGGGATGTACTGTGCCACATAGTCTTTGCTGGGTCCAGCGATACCTTGTTAATAGTGAGTGCAATACAGGCTGATGATGAAGGGTGTAGGATGTCGAACAGCTTGTGTTGCAAAACCTTGACTTCTTCCAGTGGAATTTGTAGAGAATCCACTTCTCTCTTGATGAAGTCTTGAAATGGTTTGAAGTCATTTGCCAAAGTTGGTGGGGGAGGCATAACAGCTTCATCAGGAGAGGATGAAGAGATATTCGTCACTGGAGTAATCGCTTTGTCTCATCTCACTGCCTGTTCTACTCCTGTGGATCAGGAGACCTAGACAGAGAAGCAGTAGGAGATTGCCTTCTCCTATCCTGATGAGCAACACTAGGGCCCTCAAGAATTGGGGTCTATAGGCCAGTATGGCCACTGGGGTGGTGCAAAGGGCACTGATGGGTGCTCCCAAGCGTGTCCATACCAACTGTGTGGGTCATGTCTCTCATGGTGGTAAGCTGGTTCTGCAGAGGTTTCTGGGTGATTCGCTCCCTGGTAGTGGGACAGAGAGCCTTCCAAGGAGACTGAGGAGAATCTGTCATCCTCCTCCTCCTCCTCGTCACTTGGAAGAGGTGGAGCTGTCATGGATGCTGTGGGAGACTCCATTGGTACTGCATGTATGTCTGGGCACTGAGATGTGGTCAGTACCAAGAATGTGTCGGTGCTGAACCGGGGCCACTCAGGCATCTCTGAAACCAGCAAGTCTTTAGGCAAATGAAATTCCTGTGATACCAGAATAGCAGGTGGCGCCGTTGAGGGAAGCTGAGCAGACGTGGCTCATGTAGAAGGAGCTGACAGGAGTGGGAGTCTTTTGCACTCTGATAAATGGCCGGTAGTGTTGTTCTGGTCTTCTGAAGAGCCAAAGCACTTGGTATCGAGGCCCTAGAGCGCTCTATCGGAGATGAGCTAGAGGAGCTGGTTCTCTCTCTACCACCCCTTTCCCCCCAATGGTACCAAACTCCCATAGCCTGTGCCCCTTGGGTTTTTAGGCTTACTGGTGGTACCAGTAGCTGAGGAGCCAGTCGTCTCGTGGGTACCCCGTTGTAGATCAGTCAGTACCAGGGTGGTGATCTTGTTAGGGATCATTTCTTTGTGGTAGATTCTCTACCCAATGACTTGTAGCCTGATTTTTTGTGGCTTTTTGAGAGGAATCCAAAAATTTCCTCTTCCAAGCTGCCATAGTGTGTTGAGCCGAGGAAGTAGATGGAATCGGCCTCTTTGGGGACTCTTGTATGGGGGTGTGTGTCCCAGGGCCAGGGTCAGAGGCTGATCCGAGTGAACTTTCCATCATTAGTAGTCATAGTTTTAGTTAAAGGTTATTCCTAGCTTTTAATTTCAGGCAGAAAGTACACTCTTAAGGCATGTGTGACTCTCCAAGACAGCAAATGCAGTGGGAATGTACATCACTGACTGGAATTGGTTCTTGGGAGGAGAAACAACACTTAAACCTGGAAGACCCAGGCATACCCTGTCCAGGTTTCACTTCCCCAGAGGGAGGAGACAAGAAAGAACTAAGGACAGGGAGTTCGCTAGTCTATAACAAAATAAAGAGGGGGGATTATTTTATTGTTCCTTTTTTTTTTTTTTTGAAAAAAGGAAACAGAAGGGGAGTATGAACACTAACTGACTGAAATGCAATGAACGAACACTAATCACTCAAAACAGAAAGTAAAATATAGATGAGGTATTCTCAACTCGGAGGCTGCTGAGGCCCTGTCTCAGGTCAAGGTGGTTGAGAAGGAGCTGAGGGCAGTTTGCCCGTGCAACGCTCTATAGCCCTAATGCAGGGCCCGAGACAGGGACAGCATCTGTGGGGGCTGAATAGACGCTGCTACCTAAAATCTCCGATCTGAGGCATAGGGGGCACAAATACACGTTCAGTGAAGTACCCACAGGACACTACTCGAAGAAGAATGATACTTCCTTCCTCCCACCCTTTGTCTTATCTATTTAGCCCTTCAGGCCTTCTGCCATGTGTCTCTGCACGGTCTAGCACAACGGGGCCTCCAGTTCTCTTGTAACATCACTCATAATAATGTAACTCTGCTCAACTCACGAAAGGGCAAACCGCAGAGATTAGAAAATACGGAGCGGTGCAGAGACCTTCCTTCCTGCTGACAGTGAACCAGAGTCAAGAACATGTTGAACTAGATTTGATTCTTTGCAGCTAGATGTGTAACCCACTGGCGGGGTGAGTTAAAAGTCCCCCTGTGAGTCCATCCACAGAGAATACAAGATGTTACGGCCCCTAGCAGCGGTGAACTGCACCTTTCAGAGGATCTGGCCTGAGCCAGTTGGAACCCGTTGTTGTCACGCAGAGGCTCATGTCACACAGTGCTGACTGTGGGGTGCCGGAGACTGTGTTCAGATGACAAGCTATTGTCTTAAGTGTGAGGGGGCTCCTGGTCCTGCTTGAAGGCTAAGGACCCTATAGGGAAGTGTCAGTGTGTGATCTGAGGCCTGAGAACAGGAATGGTCCAGCTAGTCCATTGTCCTGTCTTCCAACAGTGGTCAGTGCCAGAGGCTTTAGAGGGAATGAACAGAACAGGCCAATTGTCAAGTGATCCATCCCCTGTCAAGTCCCAGCTTCTGGCAGTCAGAGGTTTAGGGACACCCAGAGCATGGGGTTGAATCCCTGACCATCCTGGCCATTGATGGACCTGTCCTCCAGGAACTTATCTAGTTCTTTTTTGAACCCAGGTCTATTTTTGGCCTTCACAACATCCCCTGGCAACAAGTTCCACAGGTTGACTCTGTATTGTTCAAAGAAGTGCTTCCTTTTGTTTGGGTTAAACCTGCTGCCTAATAATTTTACCCAGTAACCCCTGGTTCTTGTGGTGTGTGAAAGGGTAAATAACCTTTCCTTAATCGCTGTCTCTAAACCACTGATGATTTTATAGAATTCTATCCCCTCCCTGCGTCCTCATCTCTTCTCTAAACTGAACAATCCCAGCCTCATTCATCTCTCCTCCTAGGAAAGCTGTGCCGCATCCCTAGTCATTTTTTGTTGTCCTTTTCCCAGTCTAATATATTTTTTGAGATGGGGTGACCAGATCTGCACACAGTATTCAACGTGCGGGCATACCAGATTTATATAGTGGCAGTATAATATTTTCTGTCTTATTACCGATCCCTTTCCCAATGATTCTGTTCTCTTCTTTGGCTGCCGCTGCACATTGAGTGGATGTTTTCAGAGAACTATCCACAGTGACTCCACGATCTCTTTCCTGAGGTGTAACAGTGAATACAAACTCCATCATTTTGTATGTGTAGTTAGGATTATGCTTTCCAATGTGCATTACTTTGCATTTATCAACACTGAATTTCATCTGACATTTTGTTGCCCAGTCATTTGTGAGATCTCTTTGTAATTCTTTGCAGGGAGCTTTGGACTTAACTGTCTTGAGTAATTTTGTAACATCTGAAAATTTTGTCCCTTCACTGTTTACATCTCCAGCAGCCAGTGTGCAAAGAGCCAGCCTAGACAAGGAGGGGAAGAGTTGTGCTGTTCTGCCTTAAACTCACAGACTTTATGGCCAGAAGGGACCATCATGATCATCTAGTCTGACCTCCTGCACATCGCAGGCCACAGAACCTCGCCCACCCACTCCTGTAACAGACCCAGAACCTCTGGCTGAGTCACTGAAGTCCTCAGATCATGATTTTAAAGAGTTCAGGTCACAAAGACTCTGCCATTTACACTAGTTTAAACCTGCAAGTGACCCATGCCCCATGCTGCAGAAGAAAGGGAAAAAAAACACCAAAAAACAAAAAAATCCTTGGGTCTCTGCCAATCTGACCAAGGGGAAAAGTCCTTCCTCAACCCAAATATGGTGATCAGTTAGACCCTGAGCCAGCTTTGTGTCTCTCTGTTTTTGGGTGTTGTTATAGTAATTGGTCCTGCAAATTTACCCTAATTATGAGCTCAACTGTGAGACAGGAGTGAAAGCTCACAAAATGTCACAATAAGCTATAACAATGAATCTGGAGGGGAAAGGGTGAAAAGGGGAGGGAGACAGACTGAATTAGTCCAAACAAAAATGCCTCCTGATAGAACTCAAAGACTGTGTTAAGATCATGCCTGGTAAACAAGAGAAGTGTGGGATCAGAAATCAGTGAAACAAAATTTGTCAGAAATTAGGCCTAAATGGTGGACAAAATAATGAGCGGACGGGCTATTCCACCCCTCACTCCATTTTGGGGTTCTTAAAAAAAAGATTTTGGCGGGAATATATTTGAAGAGATGCAGGGTACTGCTATTCTGGCTGAAAGAAGGGGAAGGAGTGAGCTTCACCATCATGGCTGCCACTCCTCCCTCCCCTGGAAGTCCAGGCCTTCTTCATCCTAATCCTGAGAGATGTCCTGACCAGACCAGGCCAGAGAGAGGGACCCAGAAGGCAATGCCACGTCCACCAGCGCTGGCTGACTCCTGAACACCACCTGCAATGTGATGTCTGCCCCCACCAATGCGTCCTTTTCCTGCTCTTTATTAGTTCTTCTCCTTCCAGTCTCTTTCCTTTTTCTTTCTGTCTAAGAAGAATCTGGCTTAGCTGGCCAAGAATGCTTATTTTGCAGCACTGCTGTGATCCTGCGACCAAAGTGGCAGCTAAAAGCTATGCCCCAAACAGCCCAGTGCTGGTGTGATTTTTCCAGAGTGGCTGATCAGAATATGGGCTGGCTTGTGTGTCTCCGCCGTGAGGCTGCCAGCGAGAGGCAGCACCAGAACAGAAGCTGCATTTTCTCTCTTTGCTACTCTTCTTTCTCGCTGTTTGAAAGAGGTGCCGGCATCAAAGGAAAGGAGCATCATACGCTGGAGAGAGGCAAAGGTGGGACAGCTGGGGTGACTCTTGACTCTTCAGCCAGGGAGAGGAGGAACTGACTCCCTCCCAGGGTCACACAGCATATTGTCGAAAAACTTCTTTATTGTGAATGATGATTTACAGTTTAATATATTCCTAAGAGAGTATTTGATGTTATTTCCATTCCATCATTATTCCATACTTTCTATTATGGCTCCATGTCTAGTTGGCAGCCGGTATCTAGCAGAGTGCATAAAATGGAAGAGACATAAAATGGCAGAGACATAAAATGTCTTAGCAGAGACATAAAATGGAAGAGAAGAACTAGCAATATGTAGATAAGATGTAAATTTTCAAAAAAAAACTATATTTAAATGTCATAATTTAAATAAAAACTTTAGTTGTGATTTTTATCACCCTAAGAAGAGGAGCTCCCAAAGGGTGCTGATGAAAATGTGGACAGGTAGGAGAAACACCAAAACAAAACCAAGACCTGTTGTTTGAAAACACAAGAACATAAGAACATAAGAATGGCCATATTGGGTCAGACCAAAGGTCCATCCAGCCCAGTATCCTCTCTACCGACAGTGGCCAATGCCAGGTGCCCCAGAGGGAGTGAACCTAAGAGGTAATGATCAAGTGATCTCTCTCCTGCCATCCATCTCCACCCTCTGACAAACAGAGGATAGGGACACCGTTCCTTACCCATCATCGCTAATAGCCATTAATGGACTTAACCTCCATGAATTTATCCAGTTCTCTTTTAAACCCTGTTACAGTCCTAGCCTTCACAACCTCCTCAGACAAGGAGTTCCACAGGTTGACTGTGCACTGAGTGAAGAAGAACTTCCTTTTATTTGTTTTAAACCTGCTGCCCATTAATTTCATTTGGTGGCCCCCAGCTCTTATATTATGGGAACAAGTAAATAACTTTTCCTTATTCGCTTTCTCCACACCACTCATGATTTTATAGAGCTCTATCATATCCCCCCATATTAGTCTCCTCTTTTCCAAGTCAAATATCCTAGCCTCTTTAATCTCTCCTCATATGGGACCCGTTCCAAACTCCTAATCATTTTAGTTGTCCTTTTCTGAACCTTTTCTAATGCCAGTATATCTTTATTGAGATGAGGAGACCACATCTGCATGCAGTATTCAAGATGTGGGCATACCATGGATTTATATAAGGGCAATAAGATATTCTCCATCTTATTCTCTATCCCTTTTTTAATGATTCCTATCATACCGTTTGCTTTTTTGACTGCTGCTGCCCACTGTGTGGACGTCTTCAGAGAATTATCCACGATGACTCCAAGATCTTTCTCCTGATTAGTTGTAGCTAAATTAGCCCCCATCATATTGTATGTATAGTTGGGGTTATTTTTTCCAATGTGCGTTACTTTACATTTATCCACATTACATTTCATTTGCCATTTTGTTGCCCAATCACTTAGTTTTGTGAGATCTTTTTGAAGTTCTTCACAGTCTGCTTTGGTCTTAACTATCTTGAGCAGTTTCGTATCACCTGCAAACCTTGCCACCTCACTGTTTACCCCTTTCTCCAGATTGTTTATGAATAAGTTGAATAGGATTGGTCCTATGACTGACCCTTGGGGAACACCACTGGTTACCCCTCTCCATTCTGGAAATTTACCATTTATTCCTTCCCTTTGTTCCCTGTCTTTTAACCAGTTCTCAATCCATTAAAGGATCTTCCCTCTTATCCCATGACAACTTAATTTACGTCAGAGCCTTTGGTGCGGCTTCAGAGTGATCGCCGTGTTAGTTTGTTTCAGCAGAAAGAACGAGGAGGACTTGTGGCACCTTAGAGACGAACAAATTTATTTGAGCATAAGCTTTCCTGGGCTAAAGCCCACTTCATCAGACGCATGCAGTGGAAAATACAGCAGTAAGATATATAGATATATATACAGAGAGAAGATGAGAAAATGGGGGTTGCCATTCTCACTCTTAACGAGACCAATCGATTAAGGTATCACAACAAAAGTGTTTTTTCCTTCTGCTGCTAACAGCTCACCTTCATCGATTGGTCTCGTTAAGAGTTGGTATGGCAACCCCCATTTTCTTGTCTTCTCTGTATCGATATATCTATATCTATATCTTCCTGCTGTATTTTCCCCTGCATGCATCTGATGAAGTGGGCTTTAGCCCATGAAAGCTTATGCTCAAATAAATTGGTTAGTTTCTAAGGTGCCACAAGTCCTCCTCATTAGCTTTTCCTGACTGATTGTGCTGGGAGCTCTGCCTGGCTCCAGCGCTCCGGTCCCACAGTTACCAAGGCCACCTGGGAACCCTGATCGATTCCAGCTTCAAGGAGTGCTGAGATCCATCTGTCTCTTTCTGTGCCTCTGTCTCTCTCTAGGTATAGCCTCCTGACCCTGCCTTATGTGATCAGTTATCGTTTGCTAGCCCTAACTTTTGCAATCAAATTGAAGTTAGATTTAATCTTGGAACGGTTTTCTTTGTTTGGCTCCCCTTGTAAGGTTACTACCTGGAAATAAATAACTTTCATGGTTAAGCTGATTGCTCTCTCCCTTACTCCTCACCCCATGGGTGTTTTTGGCTTCTCCATTCACTCTGCAGCAACGCTCCTTGTCCGGAAGCTAAAGATCCCTGCAGCCCCAAAAATCCTGTGGGTTTGCTCATCAAGTGGGTTACTAGCAGAATGGTTGTGGTGTGAAGGTGGGGATAGGGAGGTGCTGAACCTGGGGGCATAGGAGGGTGGCAGATTAAGGTGTTGCTCAGCCCAGCCCCATGAGACCAAGGACATATGAGGGTAACACCTTTAAATTGCTGTTCAATCCAGCCGACTGAGTCCAGGGACACATAAGGGGTCAGCTTGTGAGTGCTGATTACCCAGTCCTCTCAGACATGCTATGCTCATGTGTGTGTGTGTGTGTGTTCATCAGGTTTGGGGGCTGGAAGACCCCAGCCCTGGGGAACCGAGGTCCTGCAGGATAGCTCCATTAGGAGGGAACTTGCAGAAGGAAGGAGTAGCGATCCATAGGAAAACACAAGTGACAAAAGCAGCACATTGACAGAATTGCAGAATCTCCCCCCACCAGAAGAGTAACCCTAACAAATGGGCGTACCCCAAGGTAAAGGGCAAATCTGGTAACAGCTCATTTGGGGCTTGTTTGGAAGGGGGATGGACGTCATTCTTGTGACAAGGCACCTGCTATGGCCAAAAACAATTTAGCCCTGTGCGCCCTTCCAGACAAGTCTTATGTCCCAAATACTTTGGGTCTTCTGGGATAAGGCCCTGAATAATCAAGGATCTTGACCAAAAAGGTCGTTACGTCTAAAAAGGAAGAAAGGTTGTCGTTGTGTAGACCATGAAACAAGCCCTGCAACTTTTGGACACGTATCCCGACAGTCCACAGGGGGCACGTCAAGGGACGTTCAAAGCGAGACGGGCGTTCTTTTTGGGGAGACTAACCCCCATTGCGCTGACCAGGAGAAGGGGGAAGTGGGAGGCTGCAGCGCCATCTGGTGGCCAAAGGAGAAATCGCCGGTTTCTGGACCTGTGTGCGCCCTTGGTTCGGTTCACATGCAAAGCTGTGTCACGCCAGGTTGGGAAAACGGGGTTCTGCTGCCCGACATCATCCTATGGAATGACTCAAACCGACAGGACACCTCCTACGATACACTGCTCCGAGTGACGCTCTCAAACAGGTCCCCACAGCTCCCCAGCCTCCCCCCACCGGGAGGCAGGTGCGAGAGGATTGTTCTCCCCAACTGACAGAGGGAGAAGCTAAGGCTGAGAAAGGCGAAGGGCCTTGTCTTTCATCACACAACCTGTCGGGATAGAGCTGGGAACAGGACCTGGGTGTCCTGACTTTCAAACGAACCATCATTCTATGACGAGATAACTGGCTCTGTGGATGAGGGGAAAGCAGAGGACGTGTTGTTTCTTGACTTGAGCAAAGCTTTTGACACTGTCTCCCACAGTATTCTTGCCAGCCAGTTAAAGACGTATGGGCTGGATGAATGGACTATAAGGTGGATGGAAAGCTGGCTAGATTGTCAGGCTCAATGGGTAGTGATCAATGGCTCCATGTCTAGTTGGCAGCTGGTATCTAGTGGAGTGCCCCAAGGGTACGTCCTGGGGTCAGTTTTGTTCAGTATCTTCATTAATGATTTGGAGGATGGCATGGATTGCACCCTCAGCAAGTTTGCAGGTGACACAAAACTGGGAGGAGAGCTAGATACACTGGAGGGTAGGGATAGGATACAGAGGGCCCTAGACAAATTAGAGGATTGGGCTAAAAGAAATCTGATGAGGTTCAACAAGGACAAGTGCAGAGTCCTGCACTTAGGACAGAAGAATCCCATGCACCGCTACAGACTAGGGACCGAATGGCTAGGCAGCAGTTCTTTAGAAAAGGACGTAGGGGTTACAGTGGACTAGAAGCTGGATATGAGTCAACAGTGTGCCCTTGTTGCCAAGAAGGCCAATGGCATTTTGGGATGTATAAGCAGGGGCATTGCCAGCAGATGGAGGGACATGATCGTTCCCCTCTATTCGACACTGGTGAGGCCTCATCTGGAGTACTGTGTCCAGTTTTTGGCCCCATGCTACAAGAAGGATGTGGATAAATTGGAGAGAGGGCAACAAAAATGAATAGGGGACTGGAACACATGACTTATGAGGAGAGGCTGAGAGAACTGGGATTGTTTACTCTGCGGAAGAGAAGAATGAGGGGGGATTTGATAGCTGTTTTCAACTACCTGAAAGGGGGTTCCAAAGAGGATGGATCTAGACTGTTCTCAGTGGTAGCAGATGACAGAACAAGGAGTAATGATCTCAAGTTGCAGTGGGGGAGGTTTAGGTTGGATATTAGGAAAAACTTTTTCACTAGGAGGGTGGTGAAACACTGGAATGCGTTCCCTAGGGAGGTGGTGGAATCTCCTTCCTTAGAAGTCTTTAAGGTCAGGCTTGACAAACCCCTGGCTGGGATGATTTAGTTGGGGATAGGTCCTGCTTTGAGCAGGGGGTTGGACTAGATGACCTCCTGAGGTCCCTTCCAACCCTGATATTCTGTGATTCTATGATCAGTCTGGAGTTTCCCACACTGAATGATCAGAATACAGTGACCTGCAATGAGCTACAGACCAACAACCATTCGCACTGATTCTTCAGCAAGTGTTTTAGAAGCACGAGAACACCAGCGAGAACCAGGAATGGCTCAGAGACAATCAGCAGCGAGAAGGAGAACAATTCACCAAGCAGATGATTGGTTCTGGCTTATTTGCTGGGCCTTAAAGGAGAACAACAAAGTCCTGAGTCTCCTGCCACGAGACCCCCTGCTCAGCCAATCAGCGTGGAGACTCTGGCGTTGGACTGAGGGTTCCCCAGGTGGCCCAGGGATGGCTCAGGTCACCGGTGAGGATCACTCTCAGAGCACGCTTCCTGTCCCATCTCTTTGGGAGGCCTCCCACCAGGAGGGCTACAGAGCAGCCCCCTCCTCGAAAGTGGACGGAGGGAAGCAGGAAAAGGGAAACCAAAAAAGACAAACCCCAAGAACTCGAAGGGACAAAGGCCTAGCTGGGGGAAAATTGTCCCACCTTAACCTCCTCTTTTCCATGCCAAGAATTTGGCCAGCACCGGGCGGATCAGGCTGCCTCGGTACCAAACCTCTCTGGGGCTCTTCCCTTCTCCACAGGGACGTCTGTCTTCTCGCTCAATGAGCAGTGGGAAAGGAGAAAACTCCAGAGAGGCTCCACCTCGCGCTCACATACGAGACCCTGAATTCTCTCTCAGTCCTCAAGGAGACACCTCAAGAAGGAGACTCCCTGCAGCAAAGCCCCGGGGGTCTCTGAGATCCCCCTGCCCTGCAGCCTGTCCTCCCTGGCCGTTGTCGTGGACTCTCTGTGAGGTCACCGCCTCCCAACCTCCTTTCACCAATCAGCTGAGTGCTGCAAAAGGCCCTTGTGATGTCACTGCCACCCCCACCCCTGCCCTGCAGGGCTCATGTCCTGCCCCGTGCCGGCTCCTGTGCGTGTTTGAGCTGCTCCCCCTGGGTCACCCCCACACACTCAGTGGTCGTGCAAGGGTTCACGCAGGCCACACGTGGAACCATCAGAGGATGCTCAATGTGCCGCACTCGGTTTTGCAGAGATTTGGAGACTTGAAGGCCAGAAGAGACTCTTAGATCATCTCATCTGGCCCCCTACACATCACAGGCCTCCTGCATGGCGCAGTCGCGAGTTGTCATTAATATAAAGGGAAGGGTAAACCCCTTTAAAATCCCTCCTGGCCAGAGGAAAAATCCTCCCACTTGTAAAGGGTTAAGAAGCTAAAGGTAACCTCGCTGGCACCTGACCAAAATGACCAATGAGGAGACAAGATACTTTCTAAAGCTGGGAGGAGGGAGAAAAACAAAGGGTCTGTGTCTGTCTGTGTGATGCTTTTGCCGGAGACAGAACAGGAATGGAGTCTTAGAACTTAGTAAGTAATCTAGCTAGGTAGGTGTTAGATTATGATTTCTTTAAATGGCTGAGAAAATAGCTGTGCTGAATAGAATGATTATTCCTGTCTGTGTGTCTTTTTTGTAACTTAAGGTTTTGCGTAGAGGGATTCTCTCTGTTTCAATCTAATTACCCTGTAAGATATCTACCATCCTGCTTTTACAGAGGTGATTCCTTTTTACTTCTATTAAAAGTCTTCTTGTAAGAAAACTGAATGCTTTTTCATTGTTCTAAGATCCAAGGATTTGGGTCTGTGGTCACCTATGCAAATTGGTGAGGATTTTTACCAAACCTTCCCCAGGAAGTGGGGTGCAAGCGTTGGGAGGATTTGGGGGGAAAGACGTGTCCAAACTACGTTTTCTCAGGAACCAAGATAAAGTTTGGTGGTGGCAGTGGAAGTTCAGGGGCAAAAGGGTAAAATAGTTTGTACCTTGGGGAAGTTTTAACCTAAGCTGGTAAAAGTAAGCTTAGGAGGTTTTCATGCAGGTCCCCACATCTGTACCCTAGAATTCAGAGTGGGGAAGAAACCTTGACAGGAGTGTGGGAGGGGGCTGGGGCAGAGGGTTGAGGGATGTGGGGCGGCTTACCTCGGGATGGGGGGCTCCCCAGCTCCCACCGGCATAGCCCTGCAGCTCCTAGGTGGCAGAGGGGTTGGGGGGGGGTCTCCACACCACTCTGCCTGTGCCTGCAGGCCCTGCCCCCCGCAGCTCCCATTGCCTGAGGTTCCTGGCCAATGGGAACTGTGCCCACCCCCCAGGACCAGCAGGGGTCCCACTCCTAGGCTGCACACTGCAGCCCCCTCCCCCAGCACCAGTGGGGTCCCGGGCCTCCTCCCCCAGCACCTGGGATGCCCCCAATCTGCCCCTAGTAGTACACACTTAGTAGATTACAAGCTTTCTAATGATATGTTACATGGGGCATTTAGCATAAAGCATATTCCAGGCATGTTATATTCCTGTTCATAAGCATATTTTCATAAAGCATATGAGTGCAATGTCACAACGGCCTCACAGAGTGTAAAGTTACCATGAGCTGTGGGTTTAGGGAACCCCGGGGAGCAGACCAGGCTCCCTGCAGTGCAGGAATCACTTCATGGGGCGAGGGGTGCTGCGTGGAGTTTACAACATGGCCACTGCGGTCACTGTTGCAGGGAATGGGGTATTGCGGGACAGCTGCTGGAGGATGGTTAGGGTAGATGTAGGCCAATGCCATCTGGAGAGGTGGTTTTACTGCATCACCGTAAGGGAGCAATTACATTGGCCAAAGAGAAATTTGAGTGCAGAGCTGGGCACAGCGAGTTGAATGCAAGGCTATGTATGCCAGCCGAACTGTGGTGTTGACAGGCCTAAGGGGCTTGGTTGCTTGAGGCACAGCTAGCCGTGCCATGGTGTAGGGGCCACTACCAGCTGTTCTGCCCACACTACCCTTGGGGAGGAGAGGCCTGGCCCGTCCCTCCTCTCCTCACTGCTCCCTCAGGACCGGCAGGAAACCCCAGCCAGACCCAATGGGAGACGAGGGCAATAGAGCAATGACTGCAGCACTAGCAGAGCCTGGCAAAGAGCAGCCACCAGGGGCTGTCGCCAAGGGACCCACCAAGGGATGTCCCTGTATGGTGACAAACCCCAGAACCGCAGGGCAAATCTTGCCTTGCCGAGAGGCCCTGTCTCTCCCCCTTTCCCCCCTCCCCACACATGTCCCAGCCCCAGGCTCTGCACGGGCTGGACCTGGTTCCAGAGGAGGCAGTTATGGGGCCTCCGCGGCCAGATGGTCTATGTCCTTATCCCATTGCTGGGCCAAGCCAGCATCTCTGCCCCCTGCCACCCTGCCCTCCCCACAACTGCTCCTGGCTGGGCTAGCTGCTGCTGGTTCCTCGGCCCCCCAGGGGCACCGTCAGCCTGGCCTTGGAGATACCCAAGCTCTGGAAACGCCAGTGACAGCTCCTGAGTCTAGCTGGGACCAGGAGCCAGCCAGGAGAGCTTGGGGCCACCTGCTCCCAGTCTGCAGAGTGGGGCTGGCCATGTCCTGGGCTCCCCTGGTCTGAGGTGCTGGCTCCAAGGGCATCACAGTTACTTTGGTAAATGCACCCTGCTGCCCTGGTGAGCGAATTTTGGGAGAAGGAGGTGATTTTGTGGGGCCCCCTCTAGGGCTTTGGGTGCCTCCCCCAGCCATGTGCTGCAGGAGGAGCAGAGACCAGTGGCTGGTGCCAAGGCCTGTGCAGAGCAGCCGCTCTCTGATGGAGCGGGGAGGTGGCCTCTGCCTTCTCTGCGCCCATTTAACAGAACACTGAGGCACGGTGGGGGTCGGCCAAATCCTGTAGGGGATGAGGATGTGAGTGCTTTAAATGTCAGTGTTAGCCTCCAGGGCCTGGTCCCCACAACAGGCCCAATGGCCTCAACGATCAAACCTGGGGCCTCAAAAGAGGCAGCTCATTATGATTTTAAGGGGAGCTGAAAGGGTTGGGGTCTGCTCTGGGCCCTGCCTTAACGGGGAAGGGGGGCACTGAGTGCCCTGTATGGGCCACCCCACAGCCAGAGGTCGGTTAAGGTTTCCTGGGGCCCTGGGCCAGAACAAGTGCGGGGCCCTTCCCCACCCCTTCCAACTGTGGTCCTGCCCCCATTCTGCCTGTGGCCCTGCCCATGGCCCCACCCCTTTCTGCCCCTTCCCCAGGGCCCTGCCCCTGTTCCAGGCGGCCTCCCCCCACCCCCGCTTGCCCCATATTGGAGAAGCTGAGGCCGGGGCAGGCAGCAAGAGGTTTTCCAGCCCCGGGGCTGCAGCACGGGGCGGGCTCAGGGGGCACTAGGGGCTTCTCCGGCCCTCCCCACACGGCTTCCGCCAGGGAGTGGGATCAGAATGTGGGGGCTTTCCTTGCCCTGCCTGCCTGGCAACCCCTGGGCACAGGCTCAGTGGCTAATCTGCCATTGCCCCCGGCACTTCACCCTGGGTTGGGGATGAGACCTGCCCCCGGAGGTACCCGCTCTGCTGGTTCAGCCCTGGCAGGGTTTGGACTGGGAGCGGGATCTCTGAAGAGCTGCTTGCGATGAGGGGTGCTAGGGTCTTTGTGTGAAATCAGCTGTCGGGGGGGCTCAGCCCTGCAGGATGGGCACTTGTGTCCCAGAAGCCAGCACGATGAGCGGCACCGACAGGGTCCCACAGCAAAGGGGTGAATGTGCCCCTGACACTGAGCTCCCCTCTCCGGGGCTGCCCCGGCAGGGCACTGGATGAAGATGGAGGCTCGAGGGCAGGATAGCCCTGCCCTTGACCTGCCAGCGCTGCCGGCCCTCGGGGCTCAGGGGATTGGCTCAGGGCTGCCAAGCCACTAAACACACACCCCACCCCTCAGTTCCTGCAGTTTTGTTTCAGTAGTGTTGGGGACCCTGGGGCATGGCCACTAGGTAACTCTAGGGGATGGAAGACCACGAGTGTCGATGAAGCCCCCTCGCACGAGGCCCAGGTGTCCTTGCCCCCCCCTCCCGCCTGGAGGCACTCGCAGCAGCTCTGCGTAGTAGGCCCAAGTGTCCTTGGCCCCCCGGCCTGGAGGCACTCGCAGCAGTTATGCTGAGGATCTGCAACAATATGGTGCAGAGTCAGACTGCCTGAAACTAAACAAGGCCAAACAGGGCAGATATGGAAGAACAATGCTGAATAAAGCAGCTTTATGTATAGGTTAACAAATGATACAGAGAACAAGGGAACTAGCTGGGAACGGGATTGGCTGGCTAGATGGATACTTAGGGTATGCTGGGAAAAAGGATGTATAAAAGCCTGTGTAACTTCCTTCTCTGGGTGCAGGATTTGAGATTCTATTCTCCCTGGATCTTTTTGCAGCTGCAAATAAACTTTTCTGCTTCTCCACCCCGTTGTGATGATTGGGTGTAGCACACCAGGTAGCGAACCAACCCCAGCTGTTGTTTAGCCTCTTGGCACTGCATGCCGGCAACAATAACAATTATCAAAAAGTGTCATGTTTTCTCTAGTGACGTGCTAACATATTTTGCCACCAGGATAAATATGGAATAATTCTAATGAATTACCACAGATTTACATTGGTGTAACTGAAATTATGCATTCAATATCCTGTTTCAGGTTAGTAAAAATAAAAGAATGCTGTGGGTTTTGCGGACGTGTACAAGATACAGATTTATAAAAACAACATGAAAACAGGTAGTTATGCTGGGGAAAGCGGAAGCCTTTTTGAAGCTGGTGAGCATACCAGTTGTCCTTTATTCAGAATCAATGTAAAAACAATCAAGCTCTTTTGTGGAATAGATGGCTGACTTAATAGAAGTCAACATCAAGTAAAGCTGGAATAGGAGTTGAGCCATACAGTGGAAGGGGCTTTCACTAGGGTCTGAATGCAAATGCAGGAGGATGGGATTCGGGGTGGGGGGGGGAGGAAGAGAGGGAGTGTGACACTGCAGAAGCACAAAGGAGCACCAGAGAAGTATTTGTAGTGTGATCTCAGAAAAAGTTGAGAGAGAGAGAGAGAGAGAGAGAGAGCGCTTTAGGGTAGACTGCTGGATAGAAAGAGGCTTGGAATTGTGAGCCAAGAAACTATTCCTGCTGTCGTTAGGGAAATAGAACTTTGGGTACATTCTTTGTAAATAAGCAGGATTGTGTCAAAAAAATACCTGACTCCATCATCCATTTCTCCCCCTAATGGAAACAACTCACAAGACCCAAAATAGTCACTAATTGCTCAGGTCAAAAGGGATAACAATATTGTGAATGCTTTTGTTTTCCTGTTCTTAGATAAAGAATAGACCTGCTTCAGTAAAGAACCATAAACGCTGAAAATACTGTTTTGTTCTCTCAGAGCTCGCTCTCAGTAGATCTAGAAAATAAGAGTGTTTGTTGTTACACAATCCTTAGAATTCAATTATTTGCACAAATCATTTTAATTTTTCTCTGATTAGGATTTAAAAATAAGCAATTAGATAGTCTGTATAGTGTTTAGGAAATTTGTAGGATTAAAATCAGCATGTATTCTGTATACATGGCTTTACCATATATGCAACCTCACATCTACACTTGTAAGAGGACCACATTTCCTGAAGCAGTTTCAAACCACTTCAAGCTAGGACAGTTTTAAGCTACTTTATGTTTTAAATGTGAATGGTGTCCAGCTGTGTCAATTAATTTTTTTAAATTATGACCATGATCTAAGATCCACATTTTCAGAATTTTCTTACATCATTCATATGCTCGGATGAATAAGGCTGCTTTCCTGAACTGCGGTCCATATTTGGAACTGTCTTTATAGTTTAGACTCAACCACGCTTCTTAAACAGTTTGGAAGTTGTTCGATACTCCCTCGGGACCAGATTTAATCTTCTTTACACAGATTTGTGCCCTAGTCGGGGAGCAACGTACTCATGTAACTGAGGAGCAGAATTTGGCCCTAATATGGGTTCAGTGTCTCAGTTAGGCCTGTCTTTTTATCTTATCTATTGATATGGCATCCATCCCGAGAGTAGAAGAGCAGCTGTCCCATTTCAGACAAGATACATCAATACCTATATTGATTATTCACAGTGGGGTTTTTATCTTTGTTGTACTGTTCCTTTTGAGAAATAAGAAAATAGAGTAAAAGTAAAATGTACTTTTTCTCTCAAATCTATGTGCCATTCCTGATCTTCATTGAACAGGAGAGAGCGTCTTCCCTCTGGATTAAGAATCCAGCTGAGACAACTACCCCAGCCCCACACATACTACAAGGGAATCCAAAGTCAGAGCAGTGGCGTTCAGTGAAGGGGAGCTGCTCTCTTTGAACATCCTGATAGATGAAATAAAGGACTGGGGGTCATCATTAAAAGTACCTTAAATGGGAGCTCAATCCCCAGACCTATGATTGCCGAACCAGGAAAAAACAAGAAAGTATGTCCTCTCAGGGATTGGCATATTCAAGTTTACAAGAGAGACGATAAAGACTGGCCATGATGTAGAAAAATCAAAATTCAAGTTTGCCAGTAAGAAAAGAGCCTGAGTAATAGTCAGCTAAAGAATGGAAGGGACCAGTTTACCCAGGAAGTTACAAGAGCCTTTATTAAAATGGAGAGCTACTTTTGTCCTTCTGTCTGCTTGCTTCTGGCAAAGGTTGACTCAGGAATAGAGGGGGAATCTCTTGGGGTCCAGCAATTCTGCTGGCTTGGGAAAGTGTGCACTGCATCACCCACTCCTCCCTGTGTGAGACAATCTCTGGGCCTCTGTTTCGACAGTTCAAAACCCTTAAAAATATCTTTCTTTACAGCTCAATACAGAAATTGCCAGAACCTAGTCCTGTACTTTTTTCTTTAAAAACAAACAATGAAATGGGGATGTTTGCACGACAATGATATGAATCGATGTCTATATTTTTATATCTTTAGACGCCCAACAAATATATAAAAACCTGCATTAAAATAACAATTAGTAAGTTTGCAAAACTGAGCAATGGAAAGTTCGGAAATGCCAGGATTCAGGGAGTCTGAGTACTGTGCACGTGCATTTTGACACAGTCTTTAATTGCACAATTGTACTATTTTTTTCCACAGGCCCCTCATTCAGTGACCATTGAAGTGTTGTTTGCTTTCAGACACTGTGTACATCCTTCTTCAACGTGAACACATCAAGTCAGGTTCTAGGTCACAGTCCTTCTCTTCCAGGGGCTCAGTAGCTAGGGCCCAGTATATCTAAAATATCAGGTAAATCCCTGGGATTAGGGTTGTGGCTGACAGGGCCTATTTCTCAGGCACCATGAAGTTTTCTACTCTAAGGATGAGGCTTGTCTGTGTAGTAGATAGAGCTTTCTCAGGGGACAGTCTGTGACAGGAGAACAAACTCCCATGTCATTCCGAGGATATTAGAGAGACAAGGTGGGTGAGGGATAGGGTGACCAGATCGTGATGGGGGTGGGGTGGGATTGATAGGCGCCTAAACCCCAAATATCTGGACTGTCCCTATAAAATTAGGACATCTGGTCACCCTAGCTGAGGTAATATCTTCTGTTGGACCAACTTCTGTTGGTGAAAGAAATAACCATTCAAGCACCTGAAGGAGAACTCTGTGCAGTCCTTTCACCAACAGAAGTTAGTCCAATAAAAAGATATTACCATGACAGATGTGAGTCATATTATTAATGTACTAGAGGAAGCTGCTCAGATACTTCATTGGTGAGAACAGTATAAAAACCTATATAGAATAAAGTGAAGGAGAAAGAGAGAGCCTCTTTCTGAGATTATCCTTTTCCTTCTCCCTAATGATCCTATTTGCTAACAAATATATACATTCTTAGTGCTGTTGTGGCTTTGTGCAGAAGTGTGAATTGTCTCAGTAGATTCTGATGTATTTTATCCTTTAGGCAAAGATATCGAAAACAGGGAATACAAACAACACGTTATGCAAACCCACACCACTAGGTGGAAGCGGATATTTTGAGTTGTCACATTAATTGAGAAATGCTTTCAAAAAGCGAAGTAATGTTCTTGGAATTCTGCTTTAAGCCACAAGGCCCACAGCTAAGCAGAGTCATCTTTTGAGTGCTGGATCTTTACTTTTTTTTCCATAAGAGAACCTGCTTAAAATCCCATTAATAAACTGTGTTCTCTTCACTCGCCTATTGATCTGTGCTGTGACGGAAAAATATAATTGTCTGTCAAGAATGGCTTTTATTTGAAGCAGAGAGTTAGAAAACATGTGTGTAAAATGTTTTGAAGAAGAAAATCTCTCTAGAAATGCAAATTATTATTATTGTTGTTATTGGGTCAAATTTTACAGTAGGTATTTAGGCTCCTAGCTTCCACTGATTTCAGTGGAAGTTCGGAGCCTAAAGACCTTTGAGGAGCTGGGCCTCATACCCTACTCAGGCAAAACTTTGACTGACTTTAATTCAGCCTAGCCCTGCGTTGGATTAAGCCCAATATCTTATTGTACATTGTACAGAAGCTTCTTGCTAGCAGGAGTCAATCTGTAGCTGTTTTTTCAGTAATGCTGTCAAGGTTCCTTCCCCACTCTGAACTCTAGGGTACAGATGTGGGGACCTGCATGAAAACCTCCTAAGCTTACTTTTACCAGCTTAGGTTAAAACTTCTCCAAGGTACAAATTAATTTTACCCTTGGAATTTCCACTGCCACCACCAAACTTTAAGTGGGTTTACTGGGAAACGTCATTTGGACACGTCTTTCCCCCCAAAATCCTCCCAACCCTTGCACCGCACTTCCTGGAGAAGGTTTGGTAAAATCCTCACCAATTTGCATAGGTGACCACAGACCCACACCCTTGGATCTTAGAACAATGAAAAAGCATTCAGTTTTCTTACAAGAAGACTTTTAATAGAAGTAAAAAGGAATCACCTCTGTAAAATCAGGATGGTACATACCTTACAGGGTAATTAGATTCAAAACATAGAGAATCCCTCTAGGCAAAACCTTAAGTTACAAAAAAGACACACAGACAAGAATAGTCATTCTATTCAGCACAGTTCCTTTCTCAGCCATTTAAAGTAATCATAATCTAACACATACCTAGCTAGATTACTTACTAAAAGTTCTAAGACTCCATTCCTGTTCTATCCCCGGCACAAGCAGCAGACAGACAGACACAGACCCTTTGTTTTTTCTCCCTCCTCCCAGCTTTTGAAAGTATCTTGTCTCCTCATTGGTCATTTTGGTCATGTGCCAACGAGGTTACCTTTAGCTTCTTAACCCTTTACAGGTGAGAGGATTTTTCCTCTGGCCAGGAGGAATTTTAAAGGGGTTTACCCTTCCCTTTATATTTATGACAAATGCATTTTCTGTATTTACCAGCTTTGTTTTCTTGCATCCTCAGTCATTTTGGGCCTTGTACAAAATGCGTCTAAATGGAATATTTATCATCCTCTCTGACTGTAATGTGTTTTAAGTGATGGTATATTGTCAAGCTGCATTCAGTATGGGTTGATCTGTTGATCCTCATTAGTGAGAGAAGTGTATGAATTACGAGCCCAAGCAGGATCCCGCTGCTCATTGCTGCAGCTCAGCTTGCACTGCTGCAGAACACTATTTGTGTGTGTGCACAAGGCTTGTGTTGTGAAAACCTTGCCCCCTGTAAATACACTCAAAGTCAACCTCTGATCCAGCTCTTGTCAAATGCAGCCAGTTAACATCACAGTGACCACGGGTGTAAAGCTGTGGCCTCCTCCTTTTGAGGGTCTACTGTTGCCCAAGCTTTAAGTCAAGCTGAGGCAGTGTTTGGGGGATGATGTGCTAATTTATGAGCTCCTTGATGCCTGCACAGTGTTTGTCATGGCTTTGCCACACATACTGTTGTTCTGTTCTTGATCTTAATTTGTTCTGTGGCATTACATAGTTCATGGTGTTACTTGTCACATGCATGGACACTCTTCCCATCACTGGTCCGTCCGTAGTGGACTTATATGTGGATGCCTTGCCCGGATGTTAACAGCTGCAATGAGCAAGCATTCTTACAATTACCTGTGCTCCTCCCTGATGCTGCATTTTGGAAAGGCCCGACTTTATGGAGCCAGGTGTAGACAGTGAGGGGTGCAGAACACCAGCACAGAGACAGGCAAACTCTCTGTGCTGACCATGCCCTTAGCTTCTTGCAGAGTGGCCTGCTGTTTATGTACTAAAAATGGAGTAGGCCTCAACTGTGTGCCACTGTATACTTTCCATCTTGTGCCAATGTACGAGTCCCCACTTTACATAATGGCATGGAACAGGGGCTGAGTCACATCAGACCCTGACTCAGGAAGAAAGTTCCCGAAATAGGTAGCACTATGTTAGTTATCTGCTGGTATCTGGTCAAAGGGGGCTTTTTTGCTTGCTTTATTATCCTCTTGTCTGTTTGTTGTGCTGTTAATATGTGTTAATTAATGACAGTTAAGGCCCATCTTGTTCTCTGTTTGTACAGTTCCTAGCGCAATGGGATCCTGGTTTGTGACTGGGACTGTGAGGCTGTACTGCAATACAAATAATCACATGCTGATCTCCAGAAATATTTTTATACCGTGGCCATCCCCACTAGCTTAAGAGATTAGTCATGGAAAATGGAAGTATGTGAACCTGACATCTGCAGTTTAACTCAGTCCCCTTGTCTCCTGCACTGAGTGTTCTTTCTGCTCAATACACACTCAATGGTAGGCATGCCCACAGAATAGGGTTATGAAGATGGGTCTCTGGGAGGGTTTGACTTCCTCTACTGTGGGATGCTATTGCAGGAAGAAGGTTTGCTGGGAAGAGATGGGGTCCGTCTGACCAAGAAGGAGAAGAATCTCTTCATGCACTGACTCACCAACCTCAGGAGAAGAGCTTAAAACTAAGTTCAGAGGGGGCAGGTGAAAAAAGCCACCAGGTAAAAAAAGTGGCCTTAATAGAGGACTAGCTGTGTGGGGAGAAGTAGATGTGGAAAATTGCAGTAGAATTATAGGAGAAACAAGAGGGAAATCCATGGGGGCATCTGCTTAACATCTTAGATGTCTGTACACATAAGCAAGGAGGAATAATAATGGGGAATAAACAGTAAGAACTGGGAATTTTAGTACATAAATCTTAACTGAGCTTAACTGCATCACGGATACTTGATGGGATAACTCTCATGACTGGACTATTGGTATAGAGGGCTATAGCTTGTTGAGGAAGGACAGGCAGGAAAAAAGAGAGGACATATTGCATTGTAAGCCTGTTCTGAGGTCAGAAGGAGGTGAGAAGCAGACCAGTTGAAAGTCTCTGAGTAAAGATAAAAGAGGGAATAAACAGGGGTGAGGTCCTGGTAGGGGTCTATTACAGTCCTCCAAATCAGGAAGAGGAGGGAGAGGAGGCATTTCTAGAACAAACAGAAATATGCAAAACACAAATCCTGATCGTAATGGGGGACTTTACCTACCCAGACAGCTGCTGAAAAAGCAATATGGTAAAACCCCAAATTACCCAATAAGTTCCTGGAATGTACTGGGGACAATGCTTTGTTTCAGAAAATGGAGGAAGTAAGCGGGGGGACAGCCATTTTAGACGTGATTCTGACCAGCAGGGAGGAGCTGGTGGTGAATGTGAAGGTGGAAGGTGATTTGGGTGAAAGGGATCATGAAGGACAGATTTCATGATTCTAAGGAGTGAGAATGACAGGAAAAGGGCTGCCAAAAGCAGACTTGAACATCCTCAGAGAATTGGTAGGTAGCGACCCCTGGGGAAAAAGTCGAAGGCCTAAAGGAGTTCAGGAAAGCTGGCAGTTTCTCCAGGAGACAATATTAAAGGCACAACTGCCAATGCAAAGGAAAGAGAGGAAGAACAGTAAGAGGCCAATGGCTCCATCAGAAGTTTTGTAATGACCTGAAAATCAAAAAGAAATCCTACAAAATATGGAAACATGGACAAATTACTAAGGAGGAGTACAAAAGAATGGCATGTCCGTGTAAGGGCAAATTCAGAAAGGGTAAGGCACAAAATCAGTTATACATAGCAAAGGACACATGTAATTGGAATTCTTTTTCCACATGGTATACTGCAAAGAGTGTCATCATTCTGAATGCTTTAAAGGCAACATAATCTCCAAAATCAAGTGTGGGCTCTACCTATGGCCATACATATGACACCACACTGTATTAAACACAGCAAAAAATAATTTAGTTGATTTGTTTGGCGGGACATGGAAATGAAGAATAAATTTCAATTCATTGTAAAACAATATAAAAATCAATATTTGTAATACAGTCCAATAAGATTTCATCAAGCTTTTTAATCAACCAAATTAAAAAGCAAAGGAAACCAACCACCCACACTCAAGTGTCACTGTGCATTCTCCAAGGCCAGTTTCTTCTCTTTCTTTGTTCGGTGCTTTTATTTTCTATCAGTTCAACCAGGAGCAGATTTTCCAGTAAAACCAATCTTGGAAAGTGTGGCAAACTGAGAGAGGGACGGAACCAAAATTCAAAATGATTTAGAGCAAATGAGAAATTCTACACTGGAGCAAATTTAGCCACCTATTAGACTGCGTACATGGGTGGGCCCAGAGATTGAAATGTATTTAGCTTCCTCATATCTATTGATTTCAGTGCGAGTTAGGAGCCTAAATACCTTTGAGGATCTTGTCCATGTCATCACAGCACCGACCTGGCCAGCAGCAGTTTATGTGCTATGCCACAGTCACAGGGATGTCATAATAGTGCTTGCATAATCTGAACTGGCTATCCTGGACAGGACAGGACAGCCTGAGAGGCCAGATGCTTATCAGTACTGGAGCTCTTTGGAGAAAGGACTGGAGGAAGTGTTGAGGAAAGATTAAAACATGAATAAATTTGTGAGTGAGCGGGAGGTAACCGACAGAGGTAAGGGTGAGCATTGTATTCTCTATATCCATTCTATATTCACACACACACATTTAGAAAGCATAGGCATATATATTAGCTGTAATGTTCTCCATTTGTATGAGCAGAACCTCAGCTGCTGTAAACCAGTGTCCCTCTGTTGACTTCCTTGTAGCTGAGTTGATTTACACCAGTTGAGGAGTTGGCCTACAGCCTCTGGACTTGGAAACTTTCTTGAGAATCTGAGTTTCTAGGGAATGTTACGGGGGAGGTCTTCCTTCTTTTCTCCCAGTTTTTTTATGTTTGTTATGGGTCCTCATTTTGTGTCTTCTGCATCCATGGAGCCAACTCCATCAGAGATAGGGGAAATTAGAACAAAAAATGCAGAAGGACTTCTCCTCTAGCTGTCTAAATGAAGCTCTGCTAATATCTTAAATGGAAGAGAACAAAGCATGGGGTCACATTTCTTAGCAACACTAGTGCTCCTCATCCCACACAGATGGGCAGTGTAGGTTACAGTTATGATTCCGTTTGCATCTGGGTGTTACAACTGAAGGATGCAATTTGCATAACGGATGGACAATCACCTAACCTCAAGCTGTCTTTCCTGGGAAGGGGAAATCTTGTTAGTTCCTCCTTCATGCTTGGAATGCTGTTACAATGGAGACAGATAAACACGGCATTTCAGATTTCTTGTGAAATATTAAGTTTCCTGGAGAATTTCTGCCCAGAGCGAAGAGATACATGGGAGATCAAATCCTGATTTTTTAATACACCAGCTATTTCATTGTTTCCTAGAGTTTAAGGCCAGAAGGGACCATTAGATCATCTAGTCTGACTTCCTGTATTTCACAGGCCACTAAATTTCACCTAGGAACCCTACACTGAACCCCAAAACTTGTCTTGGACGAAAACATGTCAGTCTTTAGGAGACAAAACTGTTGTGTGCCATCGGCAGAGGACAGGAGAGACTGAGGTTCCACCAATGCCTGAGGCCCTTGCCATGGTAGAGAATTGATTAGGTCAGATATACTCAGATTATCCTAGCAGGTGATCAGTGCCCCATCCTCCCACTCAAAGGGCCCTGCCAATCCGACCAGGAGGAAATTCCTTCCCACCCACAACTCTGGAGATCAGTTGGGCATGTGAGCAGGACAGCTAAGGAAACAGATTCTCTGAACCATCTTAGAGCACTGGTCCACCCTACCAGGTGTCCCATCTCCTGCTATGGTCAATCCCTGATGCTTCAGATGAAGGTTGGAGGGACCCACCCCACCCCACTCACAGCATACACCTCGCCAATTGTGTATGGGGGTGTGGGGGGGCGGGGGAATTCCTTTATGACATCTACAGGCAACTGTACAGGGATAGCTCAGTGGGGTTTGAGCATTGGCCTGCTAAACCCAGGGTTGTGAGTTCAATCCTTGAGGGGGCCATTTAGGGATCTGGTCCAAAAGTTGGGGATTGGTCCTGCTTTGAGCAGGGGGTCGGACTAGATGATCTCCTGAGGTCCCTTCCAACCCTGATATTCTATGAACTGGATGAACTCCGTTCCATGAGTCTTCTCTGCAAGTATTTAAACTACCATAAAATAAGATTAAAGGCTTTCTTCAAAACAAGGGGCCTAAAGTTAGGCTTCTAAATTCATACTGAGGTTTACAACATTGGCCTGATTTTCAAGAGATACCGAGCCCCAGAAGTTCCCAGCATAGGCAATAGATACATCTGGGTGCTCAGGATTTTTGAAAATGAGGCTCTGACTTAGCAAAACTCTTAAGCATGTGCTTAACTTTACCTCTGTTTCTTGGCTTAGAGTTAAATTATTACTCTGTATGCTATCAAAACTCATCAATTGACAGTAAAGAGGGAAAGGAAGATTATTTTCCGTGGGGATCTACTTGAAAGGAGCAAATTTTTTTCATTATGATTTCCCCCCAAGCACACTGGGTAGTTCAGCAAACAAACCTGGTCATGAGGAGGAAGGAAGAGGATTTCCAGGATTCCCAGGTCTACTTCTCACAGTGTTTGGGCTCCTGCAGAATCTTTACTGGATAGTGAATTAAAGAGGCCAGCACCAATTTCTACTATCAGTGGTAACCAGCCGAATCCTTATATTTAATTTCAGGTGTTTATAATGAGGTTGTTTCCCTCCTGGCACATATGGATGACCAAGATAAGGGCAAAATTGCCCTCAGAATTGCCTTTATAGCCGAGACCAAGCTGGCTATCGTTCTGACAGTTCTGCTTGAGAAACTGCAAAAGGATGAGGTAGGGCAGTTTCATGAAATTACATCCGCTTTCCAGGTGTCCACACCAAATTCTGCCTGACTTCATGGGGGTACAGGGGACTGCACGGGGGTAATTCAGTGTAGAACTTGGCCTGGCGCACCATCAGTAGAATCAGTATTCGCCCTTCTGTCCTCAGGCGTAAATTCATCATGCAAAATGCTGTTTTTACAGATCAGGATGATATAATGCTCTATAAAGAGAGCATTGTCCCTTTACACACAGTGGAGTACATGGGCTGTAGACAGTAAAAGTACACGATCGGACTAGCAGTAATCTCTTCTAATAATACTTTGCCCTTCTTTAGCATCTTCGTCCAAAAATCTCAAAGCACTTCCCTAATACTAATGAATTAAGACTCATAACACCCTTGTGAGAATGGGAAGCATTATCCCCATTTACGGATGACTTGTGTCACAGGGAATTAAGTAATTTGCTCAACACCACTTAGCAAGTTAGTCAAAGAATGTGAATAAAACCCAGGTGAACTGACTCCCTGCTCTAAATCCTAGCCAACACTCCTTTATTATGATGACATATTATTGAGATTATAGCATTGAAGGGACCCTTATCTATATAGTTTCTACTGGGGGAATTCTTCAACAAAAAAATAAAAATGATGCGTACAATATTTTAGAAGTGCTGCAAAATTCTGCATATTTTGTTTGTCAAAATAATACAATATAATTACACCCGTTAACATTATTTTTGGTTATTTATTTCAAAATACCTGTCAGCAAGTATGTCTGTATGAATACAGACAACAAAAAGGATTCAGGAAATGTTTTTTGACAAACCAGTTCCTTCCTATGCATGTTAATAGAGAACTCTGAGTAATAATTCATTTAAACTCAATACAGAACCATATTTCTTGCACACCTTAGGCGCAGTGCAAAGGCTTGGTAGAGTCAAGGGTAATGGAGGAGCTGAGGGAGAGGGAAGTAAATTGCTGGGAAGGAGCCTGGGTGTGAACTTGGAGCGTTGCTGGGTATGGGTGGGAAAAGTATGGAACAGTTTTTTTGGGAGGGGCGGGGAGGAATTGTTAGGCAGCTTCCCCCATGCAGACCCTGTCTGACCCCTAACCTCTCCCATTCAGTAAGGCACATCTGCCCCTGTCTCCATGTGTTCCTGCACACCCATGGGTCCTTGCACCCCCTGTTCACATGTGTCCCTCCACCCCCACTCAGAAACCCACTCCCCCCATCCCCATGTGTGTTAGGGGGCTTATTCCTTCACCCACTTACTTCCCTGGTCCTTCTCGCATGAACAGAGAGCAACAATACCCGAAGTCCAAAGGTGCAAACAATTCGATGTTTATTGGGTGAACTTCCAGCAAGCATGATTCCAGTTTCCTTCCTTAGTGTCCCCCTTCGCAGCTCTGACACCACAGAGCCTTACAGCTGTGTCCCTGTTCCCATTCCTGCCCTTAGCCAAACATGATTCCAATTTCCCCACCCCCATTCCCTGTTCCCATTTCCCCCACCCACACACCCACCCCCTCACTTCCTGATTGACTGCAGACTATATAGTAAAACTTGAGTTCTGCTTAGCTATACCTTAACCAATCATTTTCCTGAAATTTAACTAACCATTCCTAACATATTGTAACATGATTATTTAATCAATTATATCCCACCACCTTAATTAGTTTACACCCAGCAAAATTAATTATACAGCAGAGAGAAACAATCACAGAACCAGGCAGAGATTATACAGACAAACAACGGGGAAATGGGGACTACAGTGATAGAACAAGCACAGAAATGAGGATTTCACATCCCAGCTAGTGATAAGTGAGTTCTTGCCAGACAGGATGCTATCAAACTAAGTTTCCTTTTACAGCTTCTAGGCCCTTCCCTTTCTCTGGAGGCGATAGGCATTATCAGGACAGGATTGTGTTCCTAACAGCCCCAATAGCACCTTCTTTCAATGTGACGAGTTGGGAATGTGAGGAGGTGATCTGTCACTTCCCAGCTTATGGCTGCCTCTGCTGCTTAGCCAAAGGCCTTAGCCTAAGAACAGTGCCTCAGACTGTCCCAGTAAGAGAAGGACCTTACACTGGCAGACAGTGATTTGATTCTTTCTTTTATACCTCTATAACTAGCCAAGTGATAAGAATACACCTAAATGATTAGATTATAGGCCTTTGCAGACAGACCTGAACAGGGGAGGGAGGGATAGTTGGGGGAGGGAGGGATAGCTCAGTGGTTTGAGCATTGGCCTGCTAAACTCAGGGTTGTGAGTTCAATCCTTGAGGGGGCCATTTAGGGATCAGGGCAAAAATTGGGGATTGGTCCTGCTTTGAGCAGGGGGTTGGACTAGATGACCTCCTGAGGTCCCTTCCAACACTGATATTCTATGATTCTATGATCTATATCCTAACAATGTGTCCCTGTACCCCCTCCCCCTGTCCCCATGTGTCTCTGTGCCCCCAGCCAACCACCCCCTGTCCTTATGTAGCTCTGCACCTCCTCCCCCATCACTGTGGGGCCCTGAACTTCCCTCCTCCTCTAACTCTGTGCCTCCACTCCCATTCAGCCCCTGCCCCAGTCTGTCCTCCCCCACTAGCCCTTATGAGCCCCTGACTGACCCCACCCCAGCATCCAACACTGTCTGTCTCCCCATAGCCCCTGTCTCCTGACCTGGCCTGCTGTGAAGAAGACAGGCTCTCTCTCTTCCTTTGTTGATAGGGAGTTGCTGCTTTGTTCTATTGCCACAGCACCCTTTGGTGGGCAAGAGATGGAACGGCAGGTGCATTTCAGCAGAAGCTTTTTACTGTGCAAAAAAATAAAAATATGCGGGGCTCATTAATTATGCATGTGTGCAGTAGTGCAGAATTCCCCCAGGAGGAATATTCAGACCCCTTTTTTCCATTGATTAATACTTTCATCCGACAAAGTCCATTTCTCTATTAAGGGCCAACACAGAAGGCATTTTAGTTTCCATTAAAGTACTAGGAGGTCAACTGAACTGCTTGTCTTGGCCTCCGACTCCTTTAATTATTTGAATTACTTGATTAATTATAAAAAGAAAAGGAGGACTTGTGGCACCTTAGAGACTAACCAATTTATTTGAGCATAAGCTTTCATGAGCTACAGCTCACTTCATTGGATGCATTCAGTGGAAAATACAGTGAGGAGATTTATATACACACAGAACATGAAAAAATGGGAGTTATCATACTCACTATCATTAAGCCGCCAATTAGGGCAGGGGCTTATTAGCCAAATTACTGTCTGGTCGGCAAGAAAAACTTTTCCCAATTCTTCTCCTTTATGTTTTGTCCCCAGCAAAGCAGAGTAGACATTTACTGTGCCCTGGAGAAAGTCTTACAGCAGGATACCCAGGGCCTGGAGAGAAGGCTTCTGGAGAAAATAATAACACTAGCCTCCAACCACATGAGAGACACTCAGGTAAGTTAGTTCTCCCGAAATATCAGTCCAAGGATCCAAAGCTTTAACTCATTCAAACTCTCTTTTTGGGGGATAAACTATATACTAAAATGAAAATGTATTCTTCTGTTAGAGGTCCACACCTTCCTCCAGACCAAAGCCCAGGTCCTAGACAGCACTTGTGCACATGCATAAGATGGGACAACTCACATGCTGACAGTTACACATGTGCTTAAGTGCTTTGCAGGATCAGGACCTGAGACACATGATCTCAGACCCAGAGACAGGCCTATGGTGTCTTAAGGAGCAAGTCTTTCCCAAAGTCTACTCGGGATTTCATTATTGATACTGATTTTATGTGGAAGGCACTCTGATACTGTAGCGATAAGTGGCAGTATAAAGCCCCAAGACAGACAGAATCTGAGCTATCTCCAAAAGAAGCAGCATTGGATTTAGAATATAGTTTGCCAGCAGGAAAACCCCTGCTGGAAAAATCCCTCTCTTGTTCCAAAGGAAGTCAGCCTCCTTTTTGGGGACAGTTTATTCCAGGAAAGCTCTGGGAATATCTTGAAGCTGCCCAGTCTGTGTCTCACTTACCGCCTCAGGGAAGGGCAGGGAAAGTATCATGTGACTGCGGTGACCAGTCACCCACCACAAGTAGCTAACAGTGAATAGGCTAACGAAGCAGCTTGCAAGCAACTCAAAGGCCAAAAACTGTTTAGCCAAGTGACTCGAGGAATATTTATGACGAATGACTCTACTCTCAGAAAGTTGGGCTGGTTCATTCACAACTTGTGCACAGAAATAAGGACTTGACTCATGTAAAGAACTCTGGCTAGTGCAACCGGCTTCAGTCACCTCAGTCTCTCTCTTTTGGTTTTTGTTTTTAGGAAGCAACAAATGAACTAAAAGTGGCAGCTAGCAACACCTTAGTGACTCTGGCACGCTGCTATTTCAATGATGTCATGTGCGAGCTGCTGTATCGTCTGGAGCTGCCTGAAGAGTTTATTTTCGTTACGTTGGGCAACCTGTCATCCGCCTATGGTACGGTCACTTCCCTCTTTTCTTTCAAGGTTATTGTTTTTCATTTAAGGACAGGGGATTGTCTCTCTACCTAAAAATGTTACCACTAAACAGAGCTCTGTTTGAGTGTGTGTGTGTGTGTGTGTGTGTGTGTGTGTAGAAACACAAGATTAACTGCCGTTGCTAGTTCTGGCCTCCAGACCATGAGCCATCCAGCCGGAGGTGCAAGCTCTAACTTATGCCCCTGAGTGAAGTACCTTAAGGATGGGAATGAGTGAAAGATCAGGTCTAGTGGAGCTCTTCTCCACCCCACTTCCCATCCCGCCCCAGTGCTCTCTCCCCTTACTCTGGGAGTGAGTTGGGCACTGGGCACAGCTGTACACTTGTGGAGGATTCCCCTCTTCAGGGTGAATCCCCCACTGGCTTTCAATGGCTGCTTTAAAGCCATTCTGCTCTGCTTACGCAGCACCAATGGCCTCGGAACCCATAGCATCCTGCCCCACGGTGTTTCTAAATGAGTTGTCAGAAGGCAGAGAGCAGCTGATTGTCTGTCTTCCTTCTCTTCTGGCCTTTCTCTGCAGCTCTTGAGTGTATCCCTTTTGTGGGAATGATCCTGAACGTCATGATCTCCATGCTGGAGTTAGTCAAGGACAGCAGGATGAGACAAGCATTTTGTGGTGGTAAGTGCCAGCACTTCCTGTAGGTGCCCCAACTGGATATTTAGGGGGTCTTGGTACAGATTTAAGTGACTGACCAAGTTTGCAAACAGGCCCTGAACTGTGCTCCCTTCCCTGGATTGCACCAGGTGCTGCGTTCCTTGGCCCCCGTGGCACTCAGTGAAGTTGAGAGTGCTCCTTACTTTGCAGGAGCTGCTGAACATTTGTAAGTTCAGGCCCTTTATGACTCACGCATATCGTTTAAAATAAACAGACACAAAGGCTGAAGCTGCCCCTCTGCCAGGAGGCTCCTGGGGGAGGAGGTGAAGGGAGCAGATTTCATTACTGTACATTTAAAAATCCCCTGTTTCCCACTCCTCCACCCATTCTCTCTCCTTAGTTTCTTCTTCATCATCATCTCCTTTCACCCTCTTTCTCTGTCTTCTCTTCTTCTCCACTTCTCTCTTCCTTTGCTTTTCAGGTGATGCTCAGTAAGGGGTTAATCCTGTGCCCTTGAGGGAAATGGGACTTTTGCCATCCACTTCATGGAGAACAGGATTGGACCATAATTCGTCTTAGCAAGGACACTAGATACACCTACTTTTAGGGCAAAGTGCTCCCCACTACCTTCAAATCCCAGGAAAGCCAATGGCAGTTAGGGGCACTAAACATCTTTCAGACAAACTGTAACTCAAGATGAAATCATACAGTGTTCGGGTTGAATAAATAATAACTGCAGAGGACGCGAGTCTTCAAATGATGGTAACTGAAAAAAGATGGAGAGATGTACAAAGAAAAAAGCCTGTTAAGAAACAAGAAATGGAATGGGGGAAAGAGAAATAGCTCCAAATTGATATGGGATTTCAGCATCTAGTCCTGCACTGAGCAGTAGCTGCCATGGAATTGGAGTAAACGATAGGCCTGGGTGTCTTCTCTGAGAAAGCAACTTCTCATTACTACTATGTCCTTTCCACATTGCCTGTCTTCTCTCCTTCCTTGCAGTTCTGGAAAAATGCTCAAGGGCAGTAAATGGATATTTTACTAACTGGGGAAAGTGCCCATTCCCCAGAATGGGTGAATCACAATTCTGCAATGCAATTCTTCCCTTATATTGTCATGTGACCAGCAACTGGCTGATCTGTGAGGAGCTGGAGGTGAGAATTGCTGGCTTTCTAAACATTTAGCGGAAATTGTGATGTTACATTCTGTGCGTCTGGCACTCTTTGTGATGATGGCATTTAATGGTAGGTCCTTTTGGATGGAACAGATTGTCATGTAAAACATCGAAAACCCATACGTTTATAATGTCACCACATCATGGAAATTCGGTCTGTACCCAGTGTACATGGATTCTAGATTCGTGCACCTAATGTGCAGATGAACCCGGGAGAGTGGGCTAAATTAATTCCTGGTCTAAGTCCATTCAGCCCCAGTGGAGTTACAACAGGGATGAGTTGGCCTCGAATGCATACTAATCTGGGGAAATATTTTACCTGGTCTACTTGTGAGGTGCATTAGAATATAATCCTGACACCAACCCTACGAGTCCCGGTTCTTTACCAGGAAATATTGGGATAGGACCGTTCCGACAGTGGAACAAGGGAAATTGCACTCATTAGAAGTAGAAAAGGTGTGCCTATTGGAAGTTATTGAATGAATTCGTAGAAACATAAATTCTGTGTCTCATCTATGCAGCTCAAGCAGGCCATCATCAAAGCCCTTGGTCCCATGATGAGCCTCCTGCTACACAGAAAGGAGCCGCAAAATCCGATATTTAAAGAGATCTCATGGCTCCTTGAGCAATATAAGGAGGAAATGGATGTTTTGCACGTCACCAAGGTGAGGTGCCGCTCATGAAGGTAACTGTCTCTGTGTGTGCATGTGTGAACTGCAGGAGGAATTTGCTGCCAGTGGGGTTTCCTGGTCTAGATAGTGTCTTGTTAGATAATAAATATGCACACAAGTTCTGGGTTTATACACATGGTGACCCAGGCAACAAGATTTGTAGGGAACTGCCTCTGATGAAAAGCATCCTCTGTTTCCTGGGGAGGAGGAGAAGGAGATAAAAAATAAAACACCTGCACAACAAGATACTCCCTCTTTGTGATTTCCCAAAACATCCTGTCAACTCTGTGTCTCTCTTTTAGATCATAAGCTCCTCGGGGTACCATAGGCCCCAATCACAACGGGGTGGAGAAGCAGAAAAGTTTATTTGCAGCTGTAAAAAAGTCCAGGGAGAATAGAATCTCAAATCCTGCACCCAGAGCAGGAAGTTACACAGGCTTTTATACATCCTTTCTCCAGCATACTTATCCAATAGCAAGCTGCCCTAACTATCCATCTAGCCAGCCAATCCTGTTACCAGCTAGTTCCCTTGTTCTCTGTATCATTTGTTAAACTATACATAAAGCTGCTTTATTCAGCATTGTTCTTCCATATCTGCCCTGTTTGCCTTGTTTAGTTTCAGGCAGTCTGACTCTGCAACATATTGTTGCAGATCCTCAGCATAACTGCTGCGAGTGCCTCCAGGCGGGGGGACCAAGGACACTTGGGCCTAGTACGCAGAGCTGCTGCGAGTGCCTCCAGGCGGGAGGGGGGCCAAGGACACCTGGGCCTCGTGCGAGGGGGCTTCATCGACACTCGTGGTCTTCCATCCCCTTGAGTTACCTAGTGGCCAAGCCCCAGGGTCCTCAACATTAGTGAAACAAAACTGCAGGAACTGAGGGGTGGGGTGTGTCTTTAGTGGCTTGGCAGCCCTGAGCCAATCCCCTGAGCCCCGAGGGCCGGCAGCGCTGGCAGGGCAAGGGCAGGGCTATCCTGCCCTCAAGCCTCCATCTTCATCCAGTGCCCTGCCGGGGCAGCCCCGGAGAGGGGAGCTCAGTCTCAGGGGCACATTCACCCCTTTGCTGTGGGACCCTGTCGGTGCCGCTCGTCGTGCTGGCTTCTGGGACACAAGTGCCCATCCTGCAGGGCTGAGCCCCCCCGACAGCTGATTTCACACAAAGACCCTAGCACCCCTCATCGCAAGCAGCTGTTCAGAGATCCCGCTCCCAGTCCAAATCCTGCCAGGGCTGAACCAGCAGAGCGGGTACCTCCGGGGGCAGGTCTCATCCCCAACCCAGGGTGAAGTGCCGGGGGCAATGGCAGATTAGCCACTGAGCCTGTGCCCAGGGGTTGCCAGGCAGGCAGGGCAAGGAAAGCCCCCACATTCTGATCCCACTCCCTGACGGAAGCCGTGGGGGGAGGGCCGGAGAAGCCCCTAGTGCCCCCTGAGCCCGCCCCGTGCTGCAGCCCTGGGACGGGCCAGGCCTCTCCTCCCCAAGGGTAGTGTGGGCAGAACAGCTGGTCGTGGCCCCTACACCATAGCATGGCTAGCTGTGCCTCAAGCAACCAAGCCCCTTAGGCCTGTCAACACCACAGTTCGGCTGGCATACATTGCCTTGCATTCACCTCGCTGTGCCCAGCTCTGCACTCAAATTTCTCTTTGGCCAATGTAATTGCTCCCTTACGGTGATGCAGTAAAACCACCTCTCCAGATGGCATTGGCCTACATCTACCCTAACCATCCTCCAGCAGCTGTCCCGCAATACCCCATTCCCTGCAACAGTGACCGCAGTGGCCATGTTGTAAACTCCACGCAGCACCCCTTGCCCCATGAAGTGATTCCTGCACTGCAGGGAGCCTGGTCTGCTCCCCGGGGTTCCCTAAACCCACAGCTCATGGTAACTTTACTCTCTGTGAGGCCGTTGTGATGTTGCACTCATATGCTTTATGAAAATATTCTTACGAACAGGAACATAACATGCCTGGAATATGCTTTATGCTAAATGCCCCATGTAATATATCATTAGAAAGCTTAAAATCTGCTAAGTGTGTACTACTAGGGGCGGATCGGGGGCATCCCAGGTGCTGGGGGAGGACGCCCGGGACCCCACTGGTGGTGGGGGAGGGGGCTGCAGTGCGCAGCCTGGGAGTGGGACCCCTGCTAGTCCTGGGGGGTGGGCACAGTTCCCATTGGCCAGGAACCTCAGCCAATGGGAGATGCGGGGGGCAGGGCCTGCAGACACGGGCAGAGTGGTGTGGAGACACCCCCCCCCCCTCCAACCCCTCTGCCACCTAGGAGCTGCAGGGCTATGCTGGTGGGAGCTGGGGAGCCCCCCATCCCGAGGTAAGCCGCCCCGCATCCCTCAACCCCCTGCCCCAGCCCCCTCCCACACTCCTGTCAAGGTTCCTTCCCCACTCTGAATTCTAGGGTACAGATGTGGGGACCTGCATGAAAACCTCCTAAGCTTACTTTTACCAGCTTAGGTTAAAACTTCCCCAAGGTACAAACTATTTTACCCTTTTGCCCCTGAACTTCCACTGCCACCACCAAACTTTCTCTGGGTTCCTGAGAAAACGCAGTTTGGACATGTCTTTCCCCCCCCAAATCCTCCCAACCCTTGCACCCAACTTCCTGGGGAAGGTTTGGTAAAAATCCTCACCAATTTGCATAGGTGACCACAGCCCCAAATCCTTGGATCTGAGAACAATGAAAAAGCATTCAGTTTTCTTACAAGAAGACTTTTAATAGAAGTAAAAAGAATCACCTCTGTAAAATCAGGATGGTAGATATCTTACAGGGTAATTAGATTCAAACATAGAGAATCCCTGTACGCAAAACCTTAAGTTACAAAAAAGACACACAGACAGGAATAGTCATTCCATTCAGCACAGCTCTTTTCTCAGCCATTTAAAGAAATCATAATCTAACACATACCTAGCTAGATTACTTACTAAGTTCTAAGACTCCATTCCTGTTCTGTCTCCGGCAAAAGCATCACACAGACAGACACAGACCCTTTGTTTTTCTCCCTCCTCCCAGCTTTTGAAAGTATCTTGTCTCCTCATTGGTCATTTTGGTCAGGTGCCAGCGAGGTTACCTATAGCTTCTTAACCCTTTACAGGTGGGAGGATTTTTCCTCTGGCCAGGAGGGATTTTAAAGGGGTTTACCCTTCCCTTTATATTTATGACAACTCGCGACTATGCCATACAGGAGGCCTGTGATGTGTAGGGGGGCCAGATGAGATGATCTAAGAGTCTCTTCTGGCCTTCAAGTCTCCAAATCTCTGCAAAACCGAGTGCGGCACATTGAGCATCCTCTGATGGTTCCACGTGTGGCCTGCGTGAACCCTTGCACGACCACTGAGTGTGTGGGGGTGACCCAGGGGGAGCAGCTCAAACACGCACAGGAGCCGGCACGGGGCAGGACATGAGCCCTGCAGGGCAGGGGTGGGGGTGGCAGTGACATCCCAAGGGCCTTTTGCAGCACTCAGCTGATTGGTGAAAGGAGGTTGGGAGGCGGTGACCTCACAGAGAGTCCACGACAACAGCCAGGGAGGACAGGCTGCAGGGCAGGGGGATCTCAGAGACCCCCGGGGCTTTGCTGCAGGGAGTCTCCTTCCTGAGGTGTCTCCTTGAGGACTGAGAGAGAATTCAGGGTCTCATATGTGAGCGCGAGGTGGAGCCTCTCTGGAGTTTTCTCCTTTCCCACTGCTCATTGAGCGAGAAGACAGACGTCCCTGTGGAGAAGGGAAGAGCCCCAGAGAGGTTTGGTACCGAGGCAGCCTGATCCACCCGGTGCTGGCCAAATTCTCGGCACGGAAAACAGGAGGTTAAGGTGGGACAATTTTCCCCCAGGTAGGCCTTTGTCCCTTCGAGTCCTTGGGGTTTGTCTTTTTTGGTTTCCCTTTTCCTGCTTCCCTCCCTCCACTGGCGAGGAGGGGGCTGCTCTGTAGCCCTCATGGTGGGAGGCCTCCCAAAGAGATGGGACAGGAAGCGTGCTCTGAGAGTGATCCTCACCGGTGACCTGAGCCATCCCTGGGCCATCTGGGGAACCCTCAGCCCACCGCCAGAGTCTCCACGCTGATTGGCTGAGCAGGGAGTCTCGTGGCAGGGAGCAGACTCAGGACTTTGTTGTTCTCCTTTAAGGCCCAGCAAATAAGCCAGAACCAATCATCTGCTTGGTGAATTGTTCTCCTTCTCGCTGCTGATTGTCTCTGAGCCGTTCCTGGTTCTCGCTGGTGTTCTCCTGCTTCTAAAACACTTGCTGAAGAATCAGTGTGAATGGTTGTTGGTCTGTAGCTCATTGCAGGTGACTTTTTTCTGATCATTCAGTGTGTGAAACTCCAGACTCATGGTTCATTTGAAAGTCAGGACACCCGGGTCCTGTTCCCAACTCTATCCCGACAGGTTGTGTGATGGAAGACAAGGCCCTTCGCCTTTCTCAGCCTTTGTTTCTCCTTCTGTCAGTTGGGGAGAACAATCCTCTCACACCTGCCTCCCGGTGGGGGGTGGCTGGGGAGCTGTGGGGACCTGTTTGAGAGCGTCACTCGGATCAGTGTATCGTAGGAGGTGTTCTATCGGGTTGAGTCATTCCAGAGGATGATGTCGTGCAGCAGAACCCCATTTTCCCAACCTGGCGTGACACAGCTTTGCATGTGAACCGAACCAAGGGCGCACACAGGTCCAGAAGCCGGCGATTTCTCCTTTGGCCACTAGATGGCGCTGCAGGCTCCCACTTCCCCCTTGTCCTGGTCAGCGCAATGGGGGTTAGTCTCCCCAAAAAGAACGCCCATCTCGCTTTGAACGTTCCTTGACGTGCCCCCTGTGGACTGTCGGGATACGTGTCCAGAAGTTGCAGGGCTTGCTTCATGGTGTACACAACGACAATCTTTCTTCCTTTTTAGACGTAACGACCTTTTTGGTCAAGATCCTTGATTATTCGGGGACTTATCCCGGAAGACCCAAAGTATTTGGGACATAAGACTTGTCTGGAAGGGCGCACAGGGCTAAATTGTTTTTGGCCATAGCAGGTGCCTTGTCGCAAGAATGACGTCCATCCCCCTTCCAAAGAAGCCCCAAATGAGCTGTTACCAGAATTGCCCTTCACCTTGGGGTACGCCCATTTGTTAGGGTTACTCTTCTGGTGGGGGGAGATTCTGCAATTCTGTCAATGTGCTGCTTGTGTCACTTGTGTTTTCCTTTGGATCGCTACTCCTTCCTTCTGCAAGTTCCCTCCCAATGGAGCTACCCTGCAGGACCTCGGTTCCCCAGGGCTGGGGTCTTCCAGCCCCCAAATGTGATGAACATGAACAGACACACAGGCACACACACATGAACATAGCATGTCAGAGAGGACTGGGTCATCAGCACTCGCAAGCTGACCCCTGATGTGTCCCGGGACTCAGTGGGCTGGATCGAACAGCAATTTAATGCTGGTCCCCTCCTATGTCCTTGGACTCAGCGGGCTGGGCTGAGCAACACCTTAATCTGCCACCCTCCTCTGCCCCCAGGTTCAGCACCTCCCTATCCCCGCCTTTACCCCACAACCATTCTGCTAGTAACCCACTTGCTGAGCAAACCCCCAGGGATTTTTGGGGCTGCAGGGATCTTTAGCTTCGGGACAAGGAGCGTTGCTGCAGAGTGAATGGAGAAGCCAAAAACACCCATGGAGGTGGGGTGGGGGGGCTAGCAAACTATAACTGATCACAGGAGGCAGGGTCAGGAAGCTATTCCTAGAGAGAGACAGAGGCACAGAAAGAGACAGATGGATCTCAGCACTCCTTGAAGCTGGAATCGATCAGGGTTCCCAGGTGGCCTTGGTCGCTGAGGGACCGGAGCGCTGGAGCCAGGCAGAGCCCCCAGCACAATCAGTCAGGAAAAGCGAATGAGGAGGACTTGTGGCACCTTAGAGACGAACATATTTATCTCAGCATAAGCTTTCATGGGCTAAAGCCCACTTCATCAGATGCATGCAGGGGAAAATATATCAGGAAGATATAGATATAGTGATACAGAGAAGACGAGAAAATGGGGGTTGCCATAACAACCCTTAACGAGACCAATCGATGAAGGTGGGCTGTTAGCAGCAGGAGAAACAAAATTTTGTTGTGATAATCAGGCTAATCTGGGGGGACTAAAACTGCAGGGCAGAGAGAGCAGTAAGTGTTGGGGGGTCCCAATCCAGTCCCCCAGCTTCTAGCCGCCCACCCCCTTAAGGCTGCCATTGCTGGGAGCTCCCTCCATCTGCAGCTTCAACTTGTAAAGGTTGTAGATAAAACCTGTACAGCTGTGTGCCTTTGGGCAAAAACTTACACACAGGTACATGAAATCCATGCAAAAGAAACCACAGTGGGTAAAACCAGGGAACAAAAGCCTGAGCAGCCAAAACCCCAGCCAGCTGTTGCTCCCACGAAGAGGGAACTGTTCCAATATCTCATCCTTCACATTTCTCCTAGGAACTACCAGGGGCCGATTGAAAAGTGTGAAAATATTTTTTCAAAGAAAAAACATCCACAACTTGATTCCATTTTATTGACAGCATCATTATTCGTACTAGCCTGGCTTGCCTTCTCTGGCAGAAGAGAGGCAGACAGACGCGGATGAGGACCACCAGCTGTGCCCCCACAAGACTGGGCTCTGGGCCAATCCTCCAGATATCTGAGACCCACATCCTTCCCCAGATCAACCGCCTGCAAAGTGGACCAGACCCACATCCCTCCCCAGAATGACCATCCGTGACCTGGACAGCGCCCCCAGCTCAGCCAGGAAGGAGAACTCTTGAAACTTTCTTTGGCTTTTCATCTCCCTGTTCTTCCCCTCATTGTTTGGGCTGAAAATACCTGGCCGTGGGAAGCAAAGAGGCAGGCCCTGGATTCTACCTCTCGGGAGCCCACAGCTCAACCCCAGACGGTCACCGACGGTCTGGTGAGACGCTACAAGGGCCATTTGCAAGTGCTTCAATTTTCCAGCTCGATTTGGCTGTTGGTTTCTGGCCCAAAATGCGGAGGCCTGACAGCGTCAGCACTGGGCAAATGTGGCTCGTTGCTGGAAGAGTCTGATTCTCCCGTCGTCTTCTCCCTCCCGAGGGATCCTCCACGTCTCGCAGCAGCTCCTGGGGTCCCCAGCCGCTGTCCCCCCAGCCCGGTGGCAGACTGACGGCAGGGCAAGAAAGCGGACGCCGAACCCTCTTTGCTGTTGGCCTTCGGGACATCGCAATCAGCTTGTGCAGAAACACACACAGACCCCACCCGGAGCACATCGCACGTCACCCACACAACACGTCCTGCGTCGCACATCACACACACAAAACATTGCACGTCACGCACACACAACACGCCTCACGTTGCACGTTGCATGTTGCATGTCGCACACGCAAACAGAAGACATCGCACCCCACACTTCACATGTGCGTCTTCTTGTTTGCCGTGTTGAGTGTGTGTGTGATGTTGTGTTTGTGGTGTCATGTGACATGGTGTGTGTGTGTGTGTGTGATGTGTTTTGTGTAGTCTTGGGTGTGTCGTGTTGTATGTCATGCTGTATGTGTTTGTGCCTATCTGTGTGATGTGTTGTGTGTCGTGTTGTGTGTTTGTATGTGTGTGACGTGGTGTGTGTGTGTGGTGTGTTTGTGGTGTCATGTGGCGCGTGGGGGTGTGTGTCTGACATGTTGTATGTCATGTTGTGTGTGTTTTTGTCTGTGTGACGTGTTGTGTGTTGTGTTGTGTGTGTGTGATGTGTTGTGTTTCATGTTATGCGTGTGAGAGACCTGTTTGTGTGTGTGGGATGTGTTGTGTTTGTGACGCATTGTGTGTTTGTGCGATGTGCGATGTGTTGTGTGTGCGATGTGCGACGTGCAACATCTGTGTGCGACATGCAACGTTTTTGTGTGTAACGTGCGACACGCGACGTGTTGTGTGTTCGAAGGGTGGCATGCAATGTGCGACGTGTGCCGTGCTGAGTGTGCATGCGACGTGTGACGCGTTGTGTGTCCGACATTCAATGTGTTGTGTGTGTGACGTGCGATGCGTGATGTGTTGTGTGTGCAGGTGTGACTTGCAACATGTGGCGTGCGATGTATTGTGTGTGTCCCTACGATGTGCGACGTGCGATGTGTTGTATGTGTGACGTGTTGTGTGTCATGTTGTGTGTTACATGTTGTGTTGTGTGTGACTGTGTGAGATGGGTTCTGTGTCATCTTGTGTGTGTGTGAGAGAAGTGTTTGTGTTTGTGATGTGTTGTGTGTCATATTGTGTGTCATGTGTGTGTTTGTGTGTGACGTGTTTCTGTGTGTGTGTCGTGCGACTTGCATACATGTGTGCATGCGATGTGTTCTGTGTATCCGTGCAATGTGCGACGTGTTGTGTGGGACATACGATTTGTTTCTGTGTGTGTTGTATTGTGTGTGTGTCATGTTGTGTTATATGTGTGTGTGTGACGGGTTGTGTGTCGTGTGTGTGTCATGTGTGGTCTAGAGTGTTGTATGGATTGTGTGTGGTTGTGTGTTTGTGGTGACATGTGACGTGGTGTGTGGGTGTGTGAGACGTGTGTTGTGTAGTGTTGTGTGTGTGTGTGACGTACTGTGTGTGTGTCTTTGTGGTGTGGTGTGTGTGTGATGTGTTGTGTGTGATGTGTGTTTGTGTTGTATTGTGGGCCGTTTTGTGTCATGTTCAGTGTGTGTATGGTGTTGTGTGTGTGGTGTCATGTTACGTGTTTTGTGTGAAGCGTGTGTCATGTTGTGTGTCGTTTTGTGTGTGTTGGTGTGTGTGTGACGTGTTGTGTGTGTGAGACGCATTGTGTGACGTGTTGTGTATGTGTGACGTGCTGTGTGTCGTGTTGCGTGTCTTTCTGTATGTGTGACATGTTTGTAGTTTTTTCTGTCTGGGTGATGTGGTGTGTGTCGTGTTGTGCGTGTGTGAGACGCGTTTGTGAGTGTGAGGTGCGAGGTGCTGTGCGTGCGACGCGCAAGGTGTTGTGTGTGTCTGTGCTGTGTGCGATGTGCATATTGCAACAGGCGACGCGTTGTGTGTGTGTGCGTGCAACGTGCAATGTTTTGTATGTGTGCGTGCTACATGCAGCATGCTGTGCGTGTGACGTGCGACGTGTGTGTGTGACGTGCTACACGTGACATGTTGTGCGTGTGGCGTACAATGTGTTGTGTCTGTGCGTGCGACACACACCACATCACACACAACACGTCTCATGACACCACAACCACACAACACACACTCAACATGACACACAAAACGGCACACAACTCAACACACACAACACAACACACAACATGTCACACAAAACGGCACACAACTCAACACACACAACACAACACACAACATGTCACACAACACTACACACACACACCGCACACACACACACACAACACGAAACACAACACAGCACACACACACTGAACACAACACTCTGGCCGACACACAGCACACACACAAGACATCACACACACACAGACGTGTCTCACACACACACGTGGGCAAACGTGGCTGGTTGCTGTCAGGGTCTGCGTCTCCCTGCGGGTCCAGGGGCCTGGCTGCAGCTCCCGCCCCAGCCCTCCCCCGGGGGCGTTGGCTGCTGCCCCTTCCCGTGTCCCGGCCCCTCCGGCCTGGGTGTGTGGCTGGTGGCTGGTCTGTGGAAACGCCTGTGGGATGCGGCTTCCTTCGAGTTCCCAAAAGGTTGGTTGGGGTCGGGCACGAGTCTCCTTTCCCGTGCGAGAGATCCCGGCGTCACCTTTCCACCACGTCCTTGCCAAGGCTCCCTGCGCAGCTGAGCCGGGAGGGTTTTTTCACCTGTGTTTTTCTCCACCATCCTGCCTGCAGAGGGAGAGCTGCATTCGGGTCTCACTGTGGTGTGTTGGTCAAGGGGTCGGATTCTCACTCGGGGCGGGAGAGAGTGCGGAGAAGACCTTGGAAAGGTGAAGTCGGGGGCAGGACTTTTCAGGTGCCTGTTTTTGTGGGGGTTTCTTGAATGTTGTTTTTTGCTGAAATGGAGAGAAAGGTTGTTGGCTTTTCAGCCTGAAGGCTTGTTCTGTCCAGCAGCCCAAACTGCCAGCCTTGTTTCACCTCTTTAATGTTGGACAGTGTTGCCGGCACCCAGTGCCAAGAGGCTAAACAACAGCTGGGGTTGTATACTGTTGTCCTTTCCACTTTTCCTGGAGCGGCTCGTCTTTCCAGGTACGAACAAGCACGGAGTCACCGGCTGTAAGGAGTGGACGGGAGAGTCCAAGGGGAGAGGCTGGGAATCCTTGGTATACCTGTGAAGAGACAAGAGAACAGCAGACAGGGAACACATATACTGAGACAAAAAACCATTACCCAGCTCCCATTCCCCTGACAGAACCGGGGTGCCATTCAGAGGCCATGCCCTTCCAAACATAATTTCAAAGGGACTAAGCCCTAATCTACCCTTTGGGAGAGCGCGGACACGGAGCAGGACGAGGGGCAAAGCATCAGGCCATCGCAGTGAGGCTTCTTGGCACACTTTTGAGAGATGCCGTTTAAGGGTCTGATTGATAAGCTCCACTACCCCACTGGCTTGCGGTCTCCAGGGCGTATGGAGTTTCCAGGGGATCTGTAAAGCATGTGAGATGCTTTGAATGATTTTTGACGTGAAATGTGTCCCGTTGTCAGATTCCATCCACTGGGGGAGTCCAAAGCGAGGAATGATCTCCTTAACAAACTTGAGGGCCACTGTTCTGGCAGTGCAATTACGGCATGGGAAGGCTTCTGACCATCCGCTGAACCGATCCACTATGACAAGGAGATATTTGAACCCTGGGGTCCGGGGAAACTCAGTAAAGTCTATTTGCCACACTTGTCCGGGGCCCGGAGTGGGTTCCAGGGCAGCTGGTGGCACAGGATGTCCCGGTCGGGGATTATTCTTTTGGCAGACTAAGCAGTCCGCTTGTACCTGGGCAGCCAGGGGTTGGAGTCCGGAAGTGATAAAGTATTTTCCCATTAGCTGGATAAGTGCTTCCCTGCCAGCATGAGTGGTTTGATGTAGTTTCTGCAGCACCGGCCGGATCAGGCCCTTTGGTAAGAGGACCTTCCCTTCTGGGGAATGGAGCCATCCCTCCTTTTCCCGGAGACCGAGTTTGTCAGTTAGCTGTCTCTCCTCCCCAGAGTACTGAGGGGTTGGAAGCTCCCCTCCTGATGGGATAAGGGCATGCATATGGGCGTTCTCAGCCTGAGGGGATGGCAGGGTGGCAGCATGCTTAGCCTCTCTATCTGCCCGGGCGTTACCTCTGGCCACATCTTGATCCTCCCTTTGATGGGCTTTACAGTGTACCACCGCCACTTCCGAGGGAAGTTGTACGGCTTCTAGGAGCCGGAGGATTTGGGGCCCATACTTGACTGGGGAGCCTTAGGCTGTCAGCATTCCCCTTTGCTTCCATAGGCCAGCATGAGCATGCAGCACACCAAAAGCATACTTTGAATCAGTAAAAATGTTGACCCGCTTTCCTTTTGACAGTTCAAGTGCACGGGTCAGGGCTATTAGTTCGGCCAGCTGGGCAGAGGTCCCAGCAGGCAAACCTTCAGCTTCCACAGTGTCATGGAGGGTCACAACAGCATAACCCGCCCTCCTTTGCCCATCTATTACAGTACTGCTACTATCAGTGTACCACTCATAATCTGCATTTGGGACATGTGCATCCTTTAAATCCGGACGGCTGGAGTACTGGGCGTCTATGATCTCTAAACAGTCATGTTCCTGTTCCTCTGTTTCTGGCAAGAGGGTGGCTGGGTTAAGGGAGGGGCAAGGCTGTAAGGTGACTTCAGAGTTCTCTAACAGCTTAGCCTGGTACCGAGCAATGGAGCCTGGGTGAGCCAAAGCCCTCCCTTTGCAGCCAATAAGGCTCGGACCATATGGGGAGTATAGATTTGCATAACCCCTCCCAATGTTAGCTTCTCCGCTTCCTCAAGCACTAGGGCAAGTAGCTGTGACCGCCCATAAACATGCCGGCCAACCCTTTGCAACCTGATCCAGTTGCTTAGAAAAATAAGCCACGGGACGTCTCCATGCTCCTAACAGCTGTGTGAGCACTCCTAGGGCCACCCCCTTTTGTTCATGTACATACAACTGAAACGGCTTCGAGAGATCCGGCAGGCCCAGTACCAGAGCTTCCATCAATTTTCTTTTCAGGATTTTAAATGCCCTGTCAGCCTCTGGGGTCCAATAGAAGGGGTCATGATCTGCTCCTTTTACACTGTCGTACAGGGGTTTAGCCCACAGTCCAAACTCTGGGATCCATATCCTGCAAAAGCCTGCCATACCCAGAAATGCCCTGAGCCACTTACGATTACTTGGGGTAGGAACTTGACAGATAGCTTCCTTTCTTTTTTTTTTTTTTTTCGCTTGAAAGCTGTCGCTCCCCTTGCCTTAGCTGTAACCTGATTCCTCTTCACCTCAGACAACAGGGTTCTCAGGAGGATATTACAGTCATCTCAATCCGGCTTGTGACTACGGAGGCACCCCTCAAAGACTGAAATAAACCAGCTTGGGTTCATGGAGAATTCCCCAGCCTGTGTTTTAAAAGCTGCTAGGTCTATTGGATCGAATGGCACATGGGTGTAAACTTGCATAGTGGTAGCCTGACGTCCGTCTGCCCCTGGGCAAGCCACAACAGTCTTGGTAAGCAAAGGATAGAGTCCCACTGAGGGGGCAATCTCTGTAACCCGAGGCATTCTACCCTTATAAGGTGGGGGTGTGGGGGCCGAAGGGGACATCGGCTCTGCCATTACAGTGGGGGGGGGGGGGTCTGGGGACTAACATTAGCTACTACCGAACCAGTCGGAGTCAAATTACAGCTCTGCAGAATTACAGCTCTGTTCTGTTTCTTCAAGCTATAAACGTTTGTGCATACAAATGTTCATTCCATTTACCCATTCACTGACAAAACAAAACTAATTGGAGGATCATGTTGTAATTAATTGACCCTCCTGGTGGCCACCACTCCTGGTCCTCTAGTTGATATTGAGGCCAGTCAACTGTACAGAATAGTTTTAATTGGCTCTTAGTCATCGGATCCGCACCAAATACCTTCCAGATTGCTAGAATGCATTCTAGGAGCGTACACCGTGCCCTAACCCCCGAGCTCTGTCCCTGTCCCATACCTACAGGGTAACTCTGGGCATCCCCAGGTTCCAACAGAGCATAGAATCCGGATTTCAAAAGGTTCCTACCTTATCCAAGGGACCGGTTCCTCACCGTCGTCCGCAGCTGCTCCTCCCCCATATCCAAGGGACCGGTTCCTCACCATCATCCACAACTACTTCTCCACTATATGAGTGCGTTGCACCGTCGTGCCCTCTGGGGTCGATCAAATCGCGTCTCCTCCAAGGCCCACGATGAACTCACCAGTGCACGCTGGGCGTCGGTTCTCGCCGCAATCCTCGACCTCCAGGAGGGGTCCGGGCAAGGCTAAATAGCAGCCTTATCGCCCACCCAGGGATGCCAAAAGCTGTTGCCAGCACCCAGTGCCGAGAGGTTAAACAACAGCTGGGGTTGGTTCGTTACCCGGTGTGCTTCACCCAATAATCACAACGGGGTGGAGAAGGAGAAAAGTTTATTTGCAGCTGCAAAAAGGTCCAGGGAGAATAAGATCTCAGATCCTGCACACAGAGCAGGAAGTTACACAGGCTTTTATACATCCATTTTCCCAGCATACCTATCCAATAGCAAGCTGCCCTAAGTATCCATATAGCCAGCCAATCCAGTTCCCAGCAAGTTCCCTTGTTCTCTGTATCATTTGTTAAACTATACATAAAGCTGCTTTATTCAGCATTGTTCTTCCATATCTGCCCTGTTTGGCTTTGTTTAGTTTCAGGCAGTCTGACTCTGCAACATATTGTTGCAGATCCTCAACATAACTGCTGCGAGTGCCTCCAGGCGGGGGGGGCAAGGACACTTGGGCCTAGTACGCAGAGCTGCTGCGAGTGCCTCCAGGCAGGAGGGGGGGCCAAGGACACCTGGGCCTAGTGCGAGGGGGCTTCATCGATACTCGTGGTCTTCCATCCCCTCGAGTTACCTAGTGGCCATGCCCCAGTGTCCCCAACAACTCCCCTGCTCAAAGCAGGACCAATCCCCAACTAAATCATCCCAGCCAGGGCTTTGTCAAGCCTGACCTTAAAAACTTCTAAGGAAGGAGATTCCACCACCTCCCTAGGGAACGCATTCTAGTGTTTCACCATCCTCCTAGTGAAAAAGTTTTTCCTAATATCCAACCTAAACCTCCCCCACTGCAATATGAGATCATTACTCCTTGTCCTGTCATCTGCTATCACTGAGAACAGTCTAGATCCATCCTCTTTGGAACCCCCTTTCAGGTAGTTGAAAGCAGCTATCAAATCCCCCCTCAGTCTTCTCTTCTGCAGGCTAAACAATCCCAGTTCCCTCAGCCTCTCCTCATAAGTCATGTGTTCCTGTCCCCTACTCATTTTTGTTGCCCTCCACTGGACTCTTTCCAATTTTTCCACCTTCTTCTTGTAGTGTGGGGCTCCAAACTGGACACAGTACTCCAGATCTCCAGAGTAGATATGTGGACAGAGTTGGCAATGGGTTTGTTGGAAGGATCGGTTCGTGGGTTAGTGTTTTTGTTGTGTGGTTGCTGGTGAGTATTTGCTTCAGGTTGGGGGGGCTGTCTGTAAGCAAGGACTGGCCTGTCTCCCAAGATCTGTGAGAGTGATGGGTCGTCCTTCAGAATAGGTTGCAGATCCTTGATGCTGCGATGGAGAGGTTTCAGTTGGGGGCTGAAGGTGACGGCTGGGGGCGTTCTGTTCCTTTCTTTGTTGGGCCTGTCCTGGAGTAGGTGACCTCTGGGTATTCTTCCCTTCAGCAGGTAGTTTTAAGATCACTTGATAGAGATCCTGTAGGTGTTTGTCTCTGTGCGAGGGGTTGGAGCAAATGAGGTTGTACCGTAGAGCTCGGCTGTAGACAAGGGATTGTGTGGTGTGGTCTGGATGAAAGCTGGAGGCTCACCACACGATCCATCGTCTACAGCCGAGCTCTACGATACAACCGCATTTGCTCCAACCCCTCAGACACAGACAAACACCGACAGGATCTCTATCAAGCATTCTTACAACTACAATACCCACCTGCGGAAGTGAAGAAACAGATTGACAGAGCCAGAAGAGTACCCAGAAGTCACCTACTACAGGACAGGCCCAACAAAGAAAATAACAGAATGCCACGAGCCATCACCTTCAGCCCCCAACTAAAACCTCTCCGGCTCATCATCAAGGATCTACAACCTATCCTGAACGACGGCCCATCACTCTCACAGATCTTGCGAGACAGGCCAGCCCTTGCTTACAGACAGCCCCCCAACCTGAAGCAAATACTCACCAGCAACCACACACCACACAACAGAACCACTAACCCAGGAACCTATCCTTGCAACAAAGCCCGTTGCCAACTGTGCCCACATATCTGTTCAGGGGACACCATCATAGAGCCTAATCACATTAGTCACACTATCAGAGGCTCATTCACCTGCACATCTACCGATGTGATATATGCGATCATGTGCCAGCAATGCCTCTCTGCCATGTACATTGGTCAAACTGGACAGTCTGTACGTAAAAGAATCAATGGACACAAATCAGACGTCAAGAATTATAACATTCAAAAACCAGTCGGAGAACACTTCAATCTCTTTGGTCACTCGATTACAGACCTAAAAGTTGCAATTCTTCAACTAAAAAACTTCAAAAACAGACTCCAACCAGAGACTGCTGAATTGGAATTAATTTGCAAACTGGATACAATTAACTGAGGCTTGAATAGAGACTGGGAGTGGAAGGGTCATTTCACAAAGTAAAATTATTTCCCCATGTTTAGTTCTCCTCACCCCCACCCCCCACTGTTCCTCAGACTTTCTTGTCAGCTGCTGGAAATGGCCCACCTTGATTATCACTACAAAAGGTTTTTCCCCCCCGTTCTCCTGCTGGTAATAGCTCACCTTAAGTGATCACTCTCGTTACCGTGTGTATGGTAACACCCATTGTTTCATGTTCTCTCTGTATATAAATCTCCCTACTGTATTTTCCACTGAATGCATCCAATGAAGTGAGCTGCACGAAAGCTTATGCTCAAAGAAATTTCCTAGTCTCTAAGGTGCCACAAGTACTCCTTTTCTTAAAGTGAGATGGTAATTCCTTAATTCCCTGGGTTACTTCCTGGCCACTTCTGTGACTTTCGTGCCATTATGAAAACTGTTCTCAAAATCTCTGGGTCCCCTTGCCCTACGCTGTGGTTATGAAAGCTCCTCAGCTCCTTTTACTTTCCTGCTTTCCAGTTACTGTAAATAAACCATTAACACAATTCTTCTTGTTTCTTCCACATTCTTGTCTTAGTTCCAGTTGTTGTGGGCAGAGTCATGAGATGTGTTTGTGACACTCTACACCTTGAGGGAGTGTGCTATGCTGATAAGAAGCACACGGGATCTTTTCAGGGGAAAAGGCAATACACCGCATTTCTTGAAAATACAACTCTTAGCATACGCATTTAATCACACACACACACACACACACACACACACACACACGTCCTGCAGATGGTCTTACAGTTACCAGTTTGCTGTAGCTCTTGTCAATTTAATGGCCAGTTAGACTGAACACAAGCGAGGAGCTGAGCTCCGTCGGTCGCAAACCCATGCTCTGAGGCTTTGCAGGACTGAACCCAGAGTCTGATGGCAAAACACCCCAGCTTTAGACTTGTCAATTCCCACTTTCATCTATGGATTTTGCAATGTCATTCTGTAATCGTTAGTCCTCAAGTGGGATTAATCTCCGGGTTTTCCGCTGTTATTGTTTGGTGGTTTTGTTGGCTTCCCATCCTTAGATCTTCTTTGTCTTGCATTCAGGGTGCCTGCCTCACCGTTGAGGTCATAAATGCTGCTAACATGTTTAGCGTCGGATACGGTGGATGTTTTCTGATTGTCTCCTGCTGTTTCCAAGTCTCTCACGTCTTCTTGACCATCTGGACATTTGTGAGGCCTTTTCACAGACATCAGAATCTGGCTGATGCACCTTTACCAATGGCCCACGAGGCCGTTCCTTCCTGCTCTCAGAAAGGGTGGCTGGCAGAACATGGTCAAATCCTATCCTACATCAATCCATTTAATACATGGTTATCCCTTCTCTTTCATTATGCAAAATGGAAACATAAAACCCTACTCCTCTAGGTGCCCTGTAACCCCCATATTCCTCACCTTGTATTGAATTGTGTTGTTACCTTGTACGGCATGGTTTCCATGTATCCGGGGAAAGATTAGGAGATACCAGCAAGGAAGGTCAGCAACCCCCGGGTGGGGTGTGAAACAGCCCATCCACAGCCGTTGCCCAGCAAGGAAGCTCCCACTCAGTGATTCCCCTGCCTGAGGCCACAGCAAGGGAATTGCTGCACCGGGCTGGGAGATTGAGCAATGCCCCCCCCACGCTTCCCCCCCCAGACACGCCTGGACTTGGGGCTTCCCAAGCACACGGGCTGAGGGGGCAAAAACCAAACCCAAACCCGGGGCCCACGCTTGGCCTTTCTCCTCCCCCCACCGACACTGCCAGCAGGAAGGACACTGAAGACTTGAGACTGCAACTGAGGGGACGGGCCCGGGCACACAGCACGTCGTACGTCACACACACAAAATGTCGAATCTCACACCCACAACTCCTTGCACGTCACACCCACAGAACATATCGCACGTCGCGCACACAGCACGTCGCACGTCGCACACACAAACACGTCTCACACACACACAAAACACGACACACAACCCGTCTCACAGACAGAAAACACCACACACACCACATCACACAAAACACGTCACATGACACCACAGACACAACACCACACACACACTTAACACGACACACAAAATGGCACACAACACACAACACACACAAGATGACAGACAACAGATCACACAACACACCACACAGACACACACACAGAACATGTCCCACGTCGCACCTCACACACAAAGGTCACATGTCGCACACAACACGCCGCACGACGCATGTCGTACACCGCACATCACAATTCGCATGCACACACAGCATGTCGCATGTCGCACGTCACAGTCACACACAGCTCACGTCACACGTCTCACACACACAACACGTCGCACGTCGCACATCACACACACAAAGTGCTGTGCATCACACACAACGTCGTTCGTCACATGTCACATGTCGCACGCCCACACAGCACATCGCATATTGCAAATCAAACACACAGCACGTCGCGTTTCGCATATCTCACACACACAACACGTCCCACACACACAGCACGACACACAACATTTGTGTGTGTGAGACGTGTTTGTGTGCGTGTGATGTGTTGTGCATGTGTTGTCTGTCGTCTAGAGTGTTGTATTCAGTGTGTGTGGGACGTGTTGTGTGTTGTGTTGTTTGTGTGTGTCTGTGTGGTGTGTTGTGTGTGTGATGTGTTGTGTGCAATGTTGTGTGTTTGTTTTGTGTTGTGTGCCGTTGGTGTGGTGTGTGTCGCACGCACAGAGACAACACATCTCACCTCACACGCACAGCACGTTGCACGCTCACATAGCACGTCACACACACAGTACATTGCGCATCGCACATCTTACACACACAACATCACACAAACACACAGCATGACACACAACACGTGTGTGTGAGACGTGTTTGTGTGTGTGCGATGTGTTGTGTGTGTGCTGTGTGTCGTCCAGAGTGTTGTGTTCCGTGTGTGTGTGATGTGTTGTGTTTCGTGTTGTGTGTGGTGTGGTGTGTGTGTGGTGTTTTGTGACGTGTTGTGTGTGTCATCTAGAGTGTTGTGTGACGTGTTGTGTGTGTGTCTGTGTGGTGAGTGGTGTGTTGTGTGTGTGTGATGGGTTGTGTGTCGTGTTGTGTGTCATGAGACATTTTGTGTGTGACATGGTGTGTGTCGCACGTACAGAAACAACACATCGTACGCCGCACGCCACACGCCGCACACACAACACGTCGCACGTCGCTTGTCACACATTGGACATAGACACACAACACGTCGCACATCAGACACACACAACACGTTGCACGTTGCACACATACACACAAAACGTCGAACGTGGCACACACAACACGTCGCACGTCACACACACAAACACACACACAACACATCACACACACAATGTCTCATGCACACACACACAAAACACACAACCCGTCTCACACATACACACACATAACACGACACACACAACACGTCACACACACAACACGACACACAACACACCACACAGACACAAACACACATGACACAGAACTTGTCACGCACACAGAACACTACACAAAACACATCTCACAAACACACACCATGTCATATGACACAACAAACACCACACACACAATCTACACAACTCTAGATGACACACAAAACGACACACATGTCACACACAAACAAAACGTCTCACACACACACAAAACACGACACACAACCCGTCTCACACACACACATAAACACATTTAATGTCCCACACAATACGTCACATGTTGCATAGATACATACAACACATCGCATGACACACACACAGAAACACATCATACACACAAAAACACACAACGCGACACACAACAAGACACAAAACACATCAAACACACACAACATGTCACACATATACAAAAACGTTTCTCTCACACACAAGACGACACAGAACACATACAATACGACAAACATAACATGAAACACAACACACACAACATGACATACAACACGTTACACATACAACACATCGCATGTCACATGTTGCATGGACACACACAACACATCACATGCCTCAAGCTGCACAAACACTTAGCACATGGCACATCGCACGTTGCACGTCACACACACAACACGTCAAATGTCGGACACACAACATGTCGCACGTCGCACGCGCACACAGCACATCGCACATCGCGAATCAAACACAGAATACGTCGCACGTCGGACAAGCACACACACAACGCGACACACAACACATCACACACACAACACGACTCACACAACATGACACACAATATGTCACACACACACCCACACACACCACGTCACACACAACACATCACATGACACCACAAACACCTCACCACACACAAACACACACTCAACACGTTGCACAACATGACACACAACACATCTCACACACACACACACACACAACATGACACACAACACGTCACACAGACAGACAAACACACATAACATGACACACAACACATCACACACACAACATTACACAAAACACGTTTGGAAGGGGGATGGACGTCATCCTTGCGACAAGGCACCTGCTATGGCCAAAAACACTTTCGCCCTGTGCGCCCTTCCAGACAAGTCTTATGTCCCAAATACTTTGGGTCTTCCGGGATAAGTCCCCGAATAATCAAGGATCTTGACCAAAAAGGTCGTCACGTCTAGAAAGGAAGAAAGATTGTCGTTGTGGAGACCATGAAACAAGCCCTGCTACTTCTGGACACGTATCCCGACAGCCCACAGGGGGCACGTCAAGGGACGTTCAAAGCGAGACGGGCGTTCTTTTTGGGGAGACTAACCCCCATTGTGCTGACCAGGAGAAGGGGGAAGTGGGAGCCTGCAGCGCCATCTAGCGGCCAAAGGAGAAATCGCCGGCTTCTGGACCTGTGTGCACCCTTGGTTCTGTTCACATGCAAAGCTGTGTCACGCCAGCTTGGGAAAACGGGGTTCTGCTGCCCGACATCATCCTCTGGAATGACTCAACCCGACAGGACACCTCCTACGATACACTGCTCTGAGTGACGCTCTCAAACAGGTCCCCACAGCTCCCCAGCCGCCCCCCACCGGGAGGCAGGTGTGAGAGGATTGTTCTCCCCGACTGACAGAGGGAGAAACGAAGGCTGAGAAAGGCGAAGGGCCTTGTCTTCCATCACACAACCTGTCGGGATAGAGTTGGGAACAGGACTTTCAAACGAGCCATCAGTCTGGAGTTTCACACACTGAATGATCAGAATAAAGGGACCTGCAATGAGCTACAGACCAACAACCCCAAGGACTCGAAGGGACAAAGGCCTAGCTGGGGGAAAATTGTCCCACCTTAACCTCCTGTTTTCCGTGCCGAGAATTTGGCCAGCACCGGGCGGATCAGGCTGCCTCGGAACCAAACCTCTCTGGGGCTCTTCCCTTCTCCACAGGGACGTCTGTCTTCTCGCTCAATGAGCAGTGGGAAAGGAGAAAACTCCAGAGAGGCTCCACCTCGCGCTCACATACGAGACCCTGAATTCTCTCTCAGTCCTCAAGGAGACACCTCAAGAAGGAGACTCCCTGCAGCAAAGCCCCGGGGGTCTCTGAGATCCCCCTGCCCTGCAGCCTGTCCTCCCTGGCCGTTGTCGTGGACTCTCTGTGAGGTCACCGCCTCCCAACCGCCTTTCACCAATCAGCTGAGTGCTGCAAAAGGCCCTTGTGATGTCACTGCCACCCCACCCCTGCCCTGCAGGGCTCATGTCCTGCCCCGAGCCGGCTCCTGCGCGTGTTTGAGCTGCTCCCCCTGGGTCACCCCCACACACTCAGTGGTCGTGCAAGGGTTCACGCAGGCCACACGTGGAACCATCAGAGGATGCTCAATGTGCCGCACTCGGTTTTGCAGAGGTTTGGAGACTTGAAGGCCAGAAGAGACTCTTAGATCATCTCATCTGGCCCCCTGCATATCACAGGCCTCCTCTATGGCGCAGTCGCGAGTTGTCATAAATATAAAGGGAAGGGTAAACCCCTTTAAAATCCCTCCTGGCCAGAGGAAAAATCCTCTCACCTGTAAAGGGTTAAGAAGCTAAAGGTAACCTCACTGGCACCTGACCAAAATGACCAATGAGGAGACAAGATACTTTCAAAAGCTGGGAGGAGGGAGAAAAACAAAGGGTCTGTGTCTGTCTGTGTGATGCTTTTGCCGGAGACAGAACAGGAATGGAGTCTTAGAATTTAGTAAGTAATCTAGCTAGGTAGGTGTTAGATTATGATTTCTTTAAATGGCTGAGAAAATAGCTGTGCTGGATAGAATGACTATTCCTGTCTGTGTGTCTTTTTTGTGACTTAAGGTTTTGCGTAGAGGGATTCTCTATGTTTGAATCTAATTACCCTGTAAGATATCTACCATCCTGATTTTACAGAGGTGATTCCTTTTTACTTCTATTAAAAGTCTTCTTGTAAGAAAACAGAATGCTTTTTCATTGTTCTCAGATCCAAGGGTTTGGGTCTGTGGTCACCGATGCAAATTGGTGAAGATTTTTACCAAACCTTCCCCAGGAAGTTGGGTGCAAGGGTTGGGAGCATTTGGGGGGGAAAGACGTGTCCAAACTACGTTTTCTCAGGAACCCAGATAAAGTTTGGTGGTGGCAGTGGAAGTTCAGGGGCAAAAGGGTAAAATAGTTTGTACCTTGGGGAAGTTTAAACCTAAGCTGGTAAAAGTAAGCTTAGGAGGTTTTCATGCAGGAGGGGGTTGAGGGATGCGGGGCGGCTTACCTCGGGATGGGGGGCTCCCCAGCTCCCACCAGCATAGCCCTGCAGCTCCTAGGTGGCAGAGGGGTTGGAGGGGGGGGTGTCTCCACACCACTCTGCCCGTGCCTGCAGGCCCTGCCCCCCGCAGCTCCCATTGGCTGAGGTTCCTGGCCAATGGGAACTGTGCCCACCCCCCAGGACCCGCAGGGGTCCCACTCCCAGGCTGCGCACTGCAGCCCCCTCCCCCAGCACCAGTGGGGTCCCGGGCCTCCTCCCCCAGCACCTGGGATGCCCCCGATCTGCCCCTAGTAGTACACACTTGGTAGATTACAAGCTTTCTAATGATATGTTACATGGGGCATTTAGCATAAAGCATATTCCAGGCATGTTATATTCCTGTTCATAAGCATATTTTCATAAAGCATATGAGTGCAACGTCACAACGGCCTCACAGAGAGTAAAGTTACCATGAGCTGTGGGTTTAGGGAACCCCGGGGAGCAGACCAGGCTCCCTGCAGTGCAGGAATCACTTCATGGGGCGAGGGGTGCTGCGTGGAGTTTACAACATGGCCACTGTGGTCACTGTTGCAGGGAATGGGGTATTGAGGGACAGCTGCTGGAGGATGGTTAGGGTAGATGTAGGCGAATGCCATCTGGAGAGGTGGTTTTACTGCATCACCATAAGGGAGCAATTACATTGGCCAAAGAGAAATTTGAGTGCAGAGCTGGGCACAGCGAGGTGAATGCAAGGCAATGTATGCCAGCCGAACGGTGGTGTTGACAGGCCTAAGGGGCTTGGTTGCTTGAGGCACAGCTAGCCATGCCATGGTGTAGGGGCCACTACCAGCTGTTCTGCCCACACTTCCCTTGGGGAGGAGAGGCCTGGCCCGTACCTCCTCTCCTCTCTGCTCCCTCAGGACCAGCAGGAAACCCCAGCCAGACCCAATGGGAGGCGAGGGCAATAGAGCAATGACTGCAGCACTAGGAGAGCCTGGCAAAGAGCAGCCACCAGGGGCTGTCGCCAAGGGACCCACCGAGGGATGTCCCTGTATGGTGACAAACCCCAGAACTGCAGGGCAAATCTTGCCTTGCCGAGAGGCCCTGTCTCTCCCCCTTTCCCCCCTCCCCACACATGTCCCAGCCCCAGGCTCTGCACGGGCTGGACCTGGTCCCAGAGGAGTCGGTTATGGGGCCTCCGCGGCCAGATGGTCTATGTCCTTATCCCATTGCTGGGCCAAGCCAGCATCTCTGCCCCCTGCCACCCTGCCCTCCCCACAACTGCTCCTGGTTGGGCTAGCTGCTGGTGGTTCCTCGGCTCCGCAGGGGCACCGTCAGCCTGGCCTTGGAGATACCCAAGCTCTGGAAACTCCAGTGACAGCTCCTGAGTCTAGCTGGGACCAGGAGCCAGCCAGGAGAGCTTGGGGCCAGCTACCCCCAGTCTGCAGAGTGAGGCTGGCCATGTCCTGGGCTCCCCTGGTCTGAGGTGCTGGCCCCAAGGGCATCACAGTGACTTTGGTAAATGCACCCTGCTGCCCTGGTGAGAGAATTTTGGGAGAAGGAGGTGATTTTGTGGGGCCCCCTCTAGGGCTTTGGGTGCCTCCCCCAGCCATGTGCTGCAGGAGTAGCAGAGACCAGTGGCTGGTGCCAGGGCCTGTGCAGAGCAGCCGCTCTCTGATGGAGCGGGGAGGTGGCCTCTGCCTTCTCTGCGCCCATTTAACAGAACACTGAGGCACGGTGGGAGTCGGCCAAATCCTGTAGGGGATGAGGATGTGAGTGCTTTAAATGTCAGTGTTAGCCTCCAGGGCCTGGTCCCCACAACAGGCCCAATGGCCTCAACGATCAAACCTGGGGCCTCAAAAGAGGCAGCTCATTATGATTTTAAGGGGAGCTGAAAGGGTTGGGGTCTGCTCTGGACCCTGCCTTAACGGGGAAGGGGGGCACTGAGTGCCCTGTATTGGCCACCCCACAGCCAGAGGCCGATTAAGGTTTCCTGGGGCCCTGGGCCAGAACAAGTGCGGGGCCCTTCCCCACCCCTTCCAACTGTGGTCCTGCCCCATTCTGCCTGTGGCCCTGCCCGTGGCCCCACCCCTTTCTGCCCCTTCCCCAGGGCCCTGCCCCTGTTCCAGGCAGCCTCCCCCCACCCCCGCTTGCCCCATATTGGAGAAGCTGAGGCCGGGGCAGGCAGCAAGAGGTTTTCCAGCCCTGGGGCTGCAGCACGGGGCGGGCTCAGGGGGCACTAGGGGCTTCTCCGGCCCTCCCCCCACGACTTCCGCCAGGGAGTGGGATCAGAATGTGGGGGCTTTCCTTGCCCTGCCTGCCTGGCAACCCCTGGGCACAGGCTCAGTGGCTAATCTGCCATTGCCCCCGGCACTTCACCCTGCGTTGGGGATGAGACCTGCCCCCGGAGGTACCCGCTCTGCTCGTTCAGCCCTCGCAGGGTTTGGACTGGGAGCGGGATCTCTGAACAGCTGCTTGCGATGAGGGGTGCTAGGGTCTTTGTGTAAAATCAGCTGTCGGGGGGGCTCAGCCCTGCAGGATGGGCACTTGTGTCCCAGAAGCCAGCACGATGAGCGGCACCGACAGGGTCCCACAGCAAAGGGGTGAATGTGCCCCTGAGACTGAGCTCCCCTCTCCGGGGCTGCCCCGGCAGGGCACTGGATGAAGATAGAGGCTCGAGGGCAGGATAGCCCTGCCCTTGCCCTGCCAGCGCTGCCGGCCCTCGGGGCTCAGGGGATTGGCTCAGGGCTGCCAAGCCACTAAACACACACCCCACCCCTCAGTTCCTGCAGTTTTGTTTCACTAGTGTTGGGGACACTGGGGCATGGCCACTAGGTAACTCGAGGGGATGGAAGACCACGAGTGTCGATGAAGCCCCCTCGCACTAGGTCCAAGTGTCCTTGGCCCCCCTCCCGCCTGGAGGCACTCGCAGCAGCTCTGTGTACTAGGCCCAAGTGTCCTTGGATCCCCGGCCTGGAGGCACTCGCAGCAGTTATGCTGAGGATCTGCAACAATATGTTGCAGAGTCAGACTGTCTGAAACTAAACAAGGCCGAACAGGGCAGATATGGAAGAACAATGCTGAATCAAGCAGCTTTATGTATAGGTTAACAAATGATACAAAAAACAAGGGAACTAGATGTGAACTGGATTGGCTGGCTATATGGATTGTTAGGGTATGCTGGGAAAAAGGATTTTTAAAAGCCTGTGTAACTTCCTGCTCTGTGTGCAGGATTTGAGATTCTGTTCTCCCTGGATCTTTTTGCAGCTGCAAATAAACTTTTCCGCTTCTCCACCCCGTTGTGATTATTGGGTGTAGCACACCGGGTAGCGAACCAACCTCAGCTGTTGTTTAGCCTCTCAGCACTGCGTGCCGGCAACAATAACAATTATCAAAAAGTGTCATGTTTTCTCTAGTGACATGCTAACATATTTTGCCACCAGGATAAAGATGGAATAATTCTAATGAATTACCACAGATTTACATGGGTGTAACTGAAATTATGCATTCAATATCCTGTTTCAGGTTAGTAAAAATAAAAGAATGCTGTGGGTTTTGCAGACGTGTACAAAATACAGATTTATAAAAACAACATGAAAACAGATAGTTATGCTGGGGAAAGGGGAAGCCTTATTGAAGCTCGTGGGCATACCAGTTGTCTTTTCTTCAGGATCAATGTAAAACAATCAAGCTCTTTTGTGGAATAGATGGCTGACTTAAGAGAAGTCACCATCAAGTGAAGCTGGAATAGGAGTTGAGCCATATAGTGGAAGGGGCTTTCACTAGGGTCTGAATGCAAATGCAGGGGGATGGGGTTCGGGGCGGGGGGAGGAAGAGAGGGAGTGTGACACCGCAGAAGCACAAAGGAGCCCCAGAGAAGTATTTGTAGTGTGATCTCAGAAAAAGTTGAGAGAGAGAGAGAGAGCTTTAGGGTAGACTGCTGGATAGAAAGAGGCTTGGAATTGTGAGCCAAGAAACTATTCCTGCTGTCGTTAGGGAAATAGAACTTTGGGTACATTCTTTGTAAATAAGCAGGATTGTGTCAAAAAAATACCTGACTCCATCATCCATTTCCCCTCCTAATGGAAACAACTCACAAGAACCAAAATAGTCACTAATTGCTCAGGTCAAAAGGGATAACAATATTGTGAATTCTTTTGTTTTCCTGTTCTTAGATAAAGAATAGACCTGCTTCAGTAAAGAACCATAAACGCTGAAAATACTGTTTTGTTCTCTCAGAGCTAGCTCTCAGTAGATCTAGAAAATAAGAGTGTTTGTTGTTACACAATCCTTAGAATTCAATTATTTGCACAAATCATTTTAATTTTTCTCTGATTAGGATTTAAAAATAAGCAATTAGATAGTCTGTATAGTGTTTAGGAAATTTGTAGGTTTAAAATCAGCATGTATTCTGTATACATGGCTTTACCATATATGCAACCTCACATCTACACTTGTAAGAGGACCACATTTCCTGAAGCAGTTTCAAACCACTTCAAGCTAGGACAGTTTTAAGCTACTTTATGTTTCAAATGTGAATGGTGTCCAGCTGTGTCAATTAATTTTTTTAAATTATGACCATGATCTAAGATCCACATTTTCAGAATTTTCTTACATCATTCATATGCTCGGATGAATAAGGCTGCTTTCCTGAACTGCGGTCCATATTTAGAACTGTCTTTATAGTTTAGACTCAAACACCCTTCTTAAATAGTTTGGAAGTTGTTCGATACTCCCTCGGGACCAGATTTACTCTTCTTTACACAGATTTGGGCCCTAGTCGGGGAGTGACGTACTCATGTAACCGAGGAGCAGAATTTGGCCCTAATATGGGTTCAGTCTCTCAGTTAGGCCTGTCTTTTTATCTTATCTATTGATATGGCATCCATCCCGAGAGTAGAAGAGCAGCTGTCCCATTTCAGACAAGATACATCAATACCTATATTGATTATTCACAATGGGGTTTTTATCTTTGTTGTACTGTTCCTTTTGAGAAATAAGAAAATAGAGTAAAAGTAAAATGTACTTTTTCTCCCAAATCTATGTGCCATTCCTGATCTTGATTGAACAGGAGAGAGCGTCTTCCCTCTGGATTAAGAATCCAGCTGAGACAACTACCCCAGCCCCACACATTCTACAAGGGAATCCAAAGTCAGAGCAGTGGCGTTCAGTGAAGGGGAGCTGCTCTCTTTGAACATCCTGATAGATGAAATAAAGGCCTGGGGGTCATCATTAAAAGTACCTTAAATGGGAGCTCAATCCCCAGAGCTATGATTGCCGAACCAGGAAAAAACAAGAAAGTATGTCCTCTCAGGGATTGGCATATTCAAGTTTACAAGAGAGACGATAAAGACTGGCCATGACGTAGAAAAATCAAAATTCAAGTTTGCCAGTAAGAAAAGAGCCTGAGTAATAGCTAAAGAATGGAAGGGACTAGTTTACCCAGGAAGTTACAAGAGCCTTTATTAAAATGGAGAGCTACTTTTGTCCTTCTGTCTGCTTGCTTCTGGCAAAGGTTGACTCAGGAATAGAGGGGGAATCTCTTGGGGTCCAGCAATTCTGCTGGCTTGGGAAAGTGTGCACTGCATCACCCACTCCTCCCTGTGTGAGACAATCTCTGGGCCTCTGTTTCGACAGTTCAAAACCCTTAAAAATATCTTTCTTTACAGCTCAATACAGAAATTGCCAGAACCTAGTCCTGTACTTTTTTCTTTAAAAACAAACAATGAAATGGGGATGTTTGCACGACAATGATATGAATCGATGTCTGTATTTTTATATCTTTAGACGCCCAACAAATATATAAAAATCTGCATTAAAATAACAATTAGTAAGTTTGCAAAACTGAGCAATGGAAAGTTCGGAAATGCCAGGATTCAGGGAGTCTGAGTACTGTGCACGTGCATTTTGACACAGTCTTTAATTGCACAATTGTACTATTTTTTTCCACAGGCCCCTCATTCAGTGACCATTGAAGTGTTGTTTGCTTTCAGACACTGTGTACATACTTCTGCAACGTGAACACATCAAGTCAGGTTCCAGGTCGCAGTCCTTCTCTTCCAGGGGCTCAGTGGCCAGGGCCCAGTATATCTAAAATATCAGGAAAATCCCTAGGATTAGGGTTGTGGCTGACAGGGCCTATTTCTCAGGCACCATGAAGTTTTCTACTCTAAGGATGAGGCTTGTCTGTGCAGTAGATAGAGCTTTCTCAGGGGACAGTCTGTGACAGGAGAACACACTCCCATGTCATTCCGAGGATATTAGAGAGACAAGGTGTGTGAGGGATAGGGTGACCAGATAGTAAGTATGAAAAATCGTGATGGGGGTGGGGTGGGATTGATAGGCGCCTAAACCCCGAATATCTGGACTGTCCCTATAAAATTAGGACATCTGGTCACCCTAGCTGAGGTAATATCTTCTGTTGGACCAACTTCTGTTGGTGAAAGAAATAACCATTCAAGGACCTGAAGGAGAACTCTGTGCAGTCCTTTCACCAACAGAAGTTAGTCCAATAAAAGATATTACCATGACAGGTTCCTTCCCCACTCTGAACTCTAGGTACAGATGTGGGGACCTGCATGAAAACCTCCTAAGCTTACTTTTACCAGCTTAGGTTAAAACTTCCCCAAGGTACAAATTAATTTTACCCTTTGCCCTTGGAATTTCCACTGCCACCACCAAACTTTAACTGGGTTTACTGGGAAACGTCGCCCCCAAAATCCTCCCAACCCTTGCACCGCACTTCCTGGAGAAGGTTTGGTAAAATCCTCACCAATTTGCATAGGTGACCACAGACCCACACCCTTGGATCTTAGAACAATGAAAAAGCATTCAGTTTTCTTACAAGAAGACTTTTAATAGAAGTAAAGGAATCACCTCTGTAAAATCAGGATGGTAGATACCTTACAGGGTAATTAGATTCACAACATAGAGAATCCCTCTAGGCAAAACCTAAAGTTACAAAAAAGACACACAGACAAGAATAGTCATTCTATTCAGCACAGTTCCTTTCTCAGCCATTTAAAGAAATCATAATCTAACACATACCGAGCTAGATTACTTACTAAAAGTTCTAAGACTCCATTCCTATTCTGTCCCCAGCACAAGCAGTATACAGACAGACACAGACCCTTTGTTTTTTCTCCCTCCTCCCAGCTTTTGAAAGTATCTTGTCTCCTCATTGGTCATTTTGGTCAGGTGCCAACGAGGTTACCTTTAGCTTCTTAACCTTTTACAGGTGAGAGGATTTTTTCTCTGGCCAGGAGGGATTTTAAAGGGGTTTACCCTTCCCTTTATATTTATGACAAATGCATTTTCTGTGTTTACCAGCTTTGTTTTCTTGCATCCTCAGTCATTTTGGGCCTTGTACAAAATGTGTCTAAATGGAATATTTATCATCCTCTCTGACTGTAATGTGTTTTAAGTGATGGTATATTGTCAAGCTGCATTCAGTATGGGTGGATCTGTTGATCCTCATGAGTGAGAGAAGTGTATGAATTACGAGCCCAAGCAGGCTCCCGCTGCTCATTGCTGCAGCTCAGCTTGCACTGCTGCAGAACACTATTTGTGTGTGTGCACAAGGCTTGTGTTGTGAAAACCTTGCCCCCTGTAAATACACTCAAAGTCAACCTCTGATCCAGCTCTTGTCAAATGCAGCCAGTTAACATCACAGTGACCACGGGTGTAAAGCTGTGGCCTCCTCCTTTTGAGGGTCTACTGTTGCCCAAGCTCTAAGACAAGCTGAGGCAGTGTTTGGGGGATGATGTCCTAATTTATGAGCTCCTTGATGCCTGCACAGTGTTTGTCATGGCTTTGCCACATATACTGTTGTTCTGTTCTTGATCTTAATTTGTTCTGTGGCATTACATAGTTCATGGTGTTACTTGTCACATGCATGGACACTCTTCCCATCACTGGTCCGTCCGTAGTGGACTTATATGTGGATGCCTTGCCCGGATGTTAACAGCTGCAATGAGCAAGCATTCTTACAATTACCTGTGCTCCTACCCGATGCTGCATTTTTGAAAGGCCTGACTTTATGGAGCCAGGTGTAGACAGTGAGGGGTGCAGAACACCAGCACAGAGACAGGCAAACTCTCTGTGCTGACCATGCCCTTAGCTTCTTGCAGAGTGGCCTGCTGTTTATGCACTAAAAATGGAGTAGGCCTCAACTGTGTGCCACTGTATACTTTCCATCTTGTGCAAATGTACGAGTCCCCACTTTACACAATGGCATGGAACAGGGGCTGAGTCACATCAGACCCTGACTCAGGAAGAAAGTTCCTGAAATAGGTAGCACTATATTAATTATCTGCTGGTATCTGGTCAAAGGGGGCTTTTTTTGCTTGCTTTATTATCCTCTTGTCTGTTTGTTGTGCTGTTAATATGTGTTAATTAAAGACAGTTAAGGAGCATCTTGTTCTCTGTTTGTACAGTTCCTAGCGCAATGGGATCCTGGTTTGTGACTGGGACTGTGAGGCTGTACTGCAATACAAATAATCACATGTTGATCTCCAGAAATATTTTTATACCGTGGCCATCCCCACTAGCTTAAGAGATTAGTCACGGAAAATGGAAGTATGTGAACCTGACATCTGCAGTTTAACTCAGTCCCCTTGTCTCCTGCACTGAGTGTTCTTTCTGCTCAATACACACTCAATGGTAGGCATGCCCACAGAATAGGGTTATGAAGATGGGTCTCTGGGAGGGTTTGACTTCCTCTACCATGGGATGCTATTGCAGGAAGGAGGTTTGCTGGGAAGAGATGGGGTCCGTCTGACCAAGAAGGAGAAGAACCTCTTCATGCACTGACTCACCAACCTTAGGAGAAGAGCTTAAAACTAAGTTCAGAGGGGGCAGGTGAAAAAAGCCACCAGGTAAAAAAAGTGGCCTTAATAGAGGACTAGCTATGTGGGGAGAAGTAGATGTGGAAAATTGCAGTAGAATTATAGGAGAAACAAGAGGGAAATCCATGGGGGCATCTGCTTAACATCTTAGATGTCTGTACACACAAGCAAGGAGGAATAATAATGGGGAGTAAACAGTAAGAACTGGGAGTTTTAGTACACAAATCTTAACTGAGCTTAACTGCATCACGGATACTTGATGGGATAAATCTCATGACTGGACTATTGGTATAGAGGGCTATAGCTTGTTGAGGAAGGACAGGCAGGAAAAAAGAGAGGACATATTGCATTGTAAACCTGTTCTGAGGTCAGAAGGAGGTGAGAAGCAGACCAGCTGAAAGTCTCTGAGTAAAGATAAAAGAGGGAATAAACAGGGGTGAGGTCCTGGTAGGGGTCTATTACAGTCCTCCAAATCAGGAAGAGGAGGGAGATGAGGCATTTCTAAAACAAACAGAAATATGCAAAACACAAATCCTGATCATAATGGGGGACTTTACCTACCCAGACAGCTGCTGAAAAAGGAATATGGTAAAACCCAAAATTACCCAATAAGTTCCTGGAATGTACTGGGGACAATGCTTTGTTTCAGAAAATGGAGGAAGTAAGCGGGGGGACAGCCATTTTAGACGTGATTCTGACCAGCAGGGAGGAGCTGGTGGTGAATGTGAAGGTGGAAGGTGATTTGGGTGAAAGGGATCATGAAGGACAGATTTCATGATTCTAAGGAGTGAGAATGACAGGAGAAAGGCTGCCAAAAGCAGACTTGAACAACCTCAGAGAACTGGTAGGTAGCGACCCCTGGGGAAAAAGTCGAAGGCCTAAAGGAGTTCAGGAAAGCTGGCAGTTTCTCCAGGAGACAATATTAAAGGCACAACTGCCAATGCAAAGGAAAGAGAGGAAGAACAGTAAGAGGCCAATGGCTCCATCAGAAGTTTTGTAATGACCTGAAAATCAAAAAGAAATCCTACAAAATATGGAAACATGGACGAATTACTAAGGAGGAGTACAAAAGAATAGCATGTCCATGTAAGGGCAAATTCAGAAAGGGTAAGGCACAAAATCAGTTATACATAGCAAAGGACACATGTAATTGGAATTCTTTTTCCACATGGTATACTGCAAAGAGTGTCATCATTCTGAATGCTTTAAAGGCAACATAATCTCCAAAATCAAGTGTGGGCTCTACCTATGGCCATACATATGACACCACACTGTATTAAACACAGCAAAAAATAATTTAGTTGATTTGTTTGGCGGGACATGGAAATGAAGAATAAATTTCAATTCATTGTAAAACAATATAAAAATCAATATTTGTAATACAGTCCAATAAGATTTCATCAAGCTTTTTAATCAACCAAATTAAAAAGCAAAGGAAACCAACCACCCACACTCAAGTGTCACTGTGCATTCTCCAAGGCCAGTTTCTTCTCTTTCTTTGTTCGGTGCTTTTATTTTCTATCAATTCAACCAGGAGCAGATTTTCCAGTAAAACCAATCTTGGAAAGTGTGGCAAACTGAGAGAGGGACGGAACCAAAATTCAAAATGATTTAGAGCAAATGAGAAATTCTACACTGGAGCAAATTTAGCCACCTATTGGACTGCGTACATGGATGGGCCCAGATATTGAAACGTATTTAGCTTCCTCATATCTATTGATTTCAGTGCGAGTTAGGAGCCTAAATACCTTTGAGGATCTTGTCCATGTCATCACAGCACCGATCTGGCCAGCAGCAGTTTATGTGCTATGCCACAGTCACAGGGATGTCATAATAGTGCTTGCATAATCTGAACTGGCTACCCTGGACAGGACAGGACAGCCTGAGAGGCCAGCTGCCTATCAGTACTGGAGCTCTTTGGAGAAAGGACTGGAGGAAGTGTTGAGGAAAGATTAAAACATGAATAAATTTGTGAGTGACTGGGAGGTAACCGACAGAGGAAAGGGTCAGCATTGTATTCTCTATATCCATTCTATATGCACACACACACATTTAGAAAGCATAGGCATACAGATTAGCTGTAATGTTCTCCATTTGTATGAGCAGAACCTCAGCTGCTGTAAACCAGTGTCCCTCTGTTGACTTCCTTGTAGCTGTGTTGATTTACACCAGTTAAGGAGTTGGCCTACAGCCTCTGGACCTGGAAACTTTCCTGAAAATCTGAGTTTCTAGGGAATGTTATGGGGGAGGTCTTCCTTCTTTTCTCCCAGTTGTTTTATGTTTGTTATGGGTCCTCATTTTGTGTCTTCTGGATCCATGGAGCCAACTCCATTAGAGATAGGAGAAATTAGAACAAAAAAATGCAGAAGGACTTCTCCTCTAGCTGTCTAAATGAAGCTCTGCTAATATCTTAAATGCAAGAGAACAAAGCATGGGGGTCACATTTCTTAGCAACACTAGTGCTCCTCATCCCACACGGATGGGCAGTGTAGGTTACAGTTATGATTCCGTTTGCATCTGTGTGTTACAACTGAAGGATGCAATTTGCATAACGGATGGGCAATCACCTAACCTCAAGCAGTCTTTCCTGGGAAGGGGAAATCTTGTTAGTTCCTCCTTCATGCTTGGAATGCTGTTACAATGGAGACAGATAAACACGGCATTTCAGATTTCTTGTGAAATATTAAGTCTCCTGGAGAATTTCTGCCCAGAGCGAAGAGATACATGGAAGATCAAATCCTGATTTTTGTAATACACCAACTATTTCATTGTTTCCCAGAGTTTAAGGCCAGAAGGGACCATTAGATCATCTAGTCTGACTTCCTGTATTTCACAGGCCACTAAATTTCACGTAGCAACCCTACACTGAACCCCAAAACTTGTCTTGGATGAAAACATTTCAGTCTTTAGGAGACAAAACTGGTGTGCGCCATCGGCAGAGGACAGGAGAGACTGAGGTTCCACCAATGCCTGAGGCCCTTGCCATGGTCGAGAATTGATTAGGTCAGATATACTCAGATTATCCTAGCAGGTGATCAGTGCCCCATCCTCCCACTCAAAGGTCCCTGCCAATCCGACCAGGGGGAAATTCCTTCCCACCCACAACTCTGGAGATCAGTTGGACCCTGAGAATGTGAGCAGGACAGCTAAGGAAACAGATTCTCTGAACCATCTTAGAGCACTGGTCCACCCTACCAGGTGTCCCATCTCCTGCTATGGTCAATCCCTGATGCTTCAGATGAAGGTTGGAGGGACCCACCCCACCCCACTCACAGCATACACCTCGCCAATTGTGCATGGGGGTGGGGGGGGGCGGGGGAATTCCTTTATGACCTGTACAGGCAACTGTACAGGGGGGAGGGATAGCTCAGTGGTTGAAGCATTGGCCTGCTAAACCCAGGGTTGTGAGTTCAATCCTTGAGGGGGCCATTTAAGGATCTGGGGCAAAAGTTGGGGATTGGTCCTGCTTTGAGCAGGGGGTCGGACTAGATGACCTCCTGAGGTCACTTCCAACCCTGATATTCTATGAACTGGATGAACTCCGTTCCATGAGTCTTCTCTGCAAGTATTTAAACTACCATAAAATAAGATTAAAGGCTTCCTTCAAAACAAGGGGCCTAAAGTTAGGCTTCTAAATTCATACTGAGGTCTACAACATTGGCCTGATTTTCAAGAGATACCGAGCCCCAAAAGTTCCCAGCATAGCCAATAGGTACATCTGGGTGCTTTTTTGGATTTTTGAAAATGAGGATTTTTGAAAATGAGGCCCTGACTAAGCAAAACTCTTAAGCATGTGCTTAGCTTTAGCTCTATGTCTTGGCTTAGAGTTAAATTATTACTCTGTATGCTATCAAAACTCATCAATTGACAGTAAAGAGGGAAAGGAAGATTATTTTCCATGGGGATCTACTTGAAAGGAGCAAATTTGCTTCATTATGATTTCCCCCCAGGCACACTGGGTAGTTCAGCAAACAAACCTGGTCATGAGGAGGAAGGAAGAGGATTTCCAGGATTCCCAGGTCTACTTCTCACAGTGTTTGGGCTCCTGCAGAATCTTTACTGGATAGTGAATTAAAGAGGCCAGCACCAATTTCTACTATCAGTGGTAACCAGCCGAATCCTTTTATTTAATTTCAGGTGTTTATAATGAGGTTGTTTCCCTCCTGGCACATATGGATGACCAAGATAAGGGCAAAATTGCCCTCAGGATTGCCTTTATAGCCGAGACCAAGCTGACTATCGTTCTGACAGTTCTGCTCGAGAAACTGCAAAAGGATGAGGTAGGGCAGTTTCATGAAATTACATCCGCTTTCTGGGTGTCCACACCAAATTCTGCCTGACTTCATGGGGGTACAGGGGACTGCACGGGGGTAATTCAGTGTAGAACTTGGCCTGGTGCACCATCAGTAGAATCAGTATTCGCCCTTCTGTCCTCAGGCGTAAACTCATCGTGCAAAATGCTGTTCTTACAGATCAGGATGATATAATGCTCTATAAAGAGAGCATTGTCCTTTTACACACAGTGGAGTACATGGGCTGTAGACAGTAAAAGTACACGATCGGACTAGCAGTAATCTCTTCTAATAATACTTTGCCCTTCTTTAGCATCTTTGTCCAAAAATCTCAAAGCACTTCCCTAATACTAATGAATTAAGACTCACAGCACCCTTGTGAGAATGGGAAGCATTATCCTCATTTACGGATGACTTGTGTCACAGAGAATTAAGTAACTTGCTCAACACCACTTAGCAAGTTAGTCAAAGAATGTGAATAAAACCCAAGTGAACTGACTCCCTCCTCTAAATCCTAGCCAACACTCCTTTATTATGATGACATATTATTGAGATTATAGCATTGAAAGGACCCTTATCTATATATTTTCTACGGGGGGAATTCTGCAACAAAAAAATAAAAATGATGTGTACAATATTTTAGATGTTCTGCAAAATTCTGCATATTTTGTTTGTCAAAATAATACAATATAATTACACCTGTTAAAATTATTTTGGGTTATTTATTTCAAAATACCTGTCAGCAAGTATGTCTGTATGAATACAGAGAACAAAAAGGATTCAGGAAATGTTTTTTGACAAACCAATTCCTTACTATGCATGTTAATAGAGAACTCTGAGTAATAATTCATTTAAACTCAATACGGAACCATATTTCTTGCACCCCTTAGGCGCAGTGCAAAGGCTTGGTAGAGTCAGGGGTAATGGAGGAGCTGAGGGAGAGGGAAGTAAATTGCTGGGAAGGTGCCTGGGTGTGAACTTGGAGCGTTGCTGGGTATGGGTGGGAAAAGTATGGAACAGTTTTTTTGGGAGGGGCGGGGAGGAATTGTTAGGCAGCTTCCCCCATGCAGACCCTGTCTGACCCCTAACCTCTCCCATTCAGTAAGGCACATCTGCCCCTGTCTCCATGTGTTCCTGCACACCCATGGGTCCTTGCACCCCCTGTCCACATGTGTCCCTCCACCCCCACTCAGAAACCCACTCCTTCCATCCCCATGTGTGTTAGGGGGCTTATTCCTTCACCCACTTACTTCCCTGGTCCTTCTCGCATGAACAGAGAGCAACAATACCCGAAGTCCAAAGGTGCAAACAATTCGATGTTTATTGGGTGAACTTCCAGCAAGCATGATTCCAGTTTCCTTCCTTAGTGTCCCCCTTCCCAGCTCTGACACCACAGAGCCTTACAGCTGTGTCCCTGTTCCCATTCCTGCCCTTAGCCAAACATGATTCCAATTTCCCCACCCCCATTCCCTGTTCCCATTTCCCCCACCCACACACCCACCCCCTCACTTCCTGATTGACTGCAGACGATATAGTAAAACTTGAGTTCTGCTTAGCTATACCTTAACCAATCGTTTTCCTGAAATTTAACTAACCATTCCTAACATATTGTAACATGATTATTTAACCAATTATATCCCACCACCTTAATTAGTTTACACCCAGCAAAATTAATTATACAGCAGAGAGAAACAATCACAGAACCAGACAGAGATTATACAGACAAACATTGGGGAAATGGGGACTACAGTGATAGAACAAACACAGAAATGAGGATTTCACATCCCAGCTAGTGATAAGTGAGTTCTTGCCAGACAGGATGCTATCAAACTAAGTTTCCTTTTACATCTTCTAGGCCCTTCCCTTTCTCTGGAGGCGATAGGCATTATCAGGACAGGATTGTGTTCCTAACAGCCCAATAGCACCTTATTTCAATGTGACTAGTTGGGAATGTGAGGAGGTGACCTGTCACTTCCCAGCTTATGGCCGCCTCTGCTGCTTAGCCAAAGGCCTTAGCCTAAGAACAGTGCCTCAGACTGTCCCAGTAAGAGAAGGACCTTACACTGGCAGACAGTGATTTTGATTCTTTCTTTTATACCTCGATAACTAGCCAAGTGATAAGAATACACCTAAATGCTTACATTATAGGCCTTTGCAGACAGGCCTGAACAGGGGAGGGAGGGATAGTTGGGGGAGGGAGGGATAGCTCAGTGGTTTGAGCATTGGCCTGCTAAACCCAAGGTTGTGAGTTCAATCCTTGAGGGGGCCATTTAGGGATCAGGGCAAAAATTGGGGATTGGTCCTGCTTTGAGCAGGGGGTTGGACTAGATGACCTCCTGAGGTCCCTTCCAACCCTGATATTCTAAGATTCTATGATCTATATCCTAACAATGTGTCCCAGAATGGAAACTAGGTTGAGAACCACTGGTCTGGAGGAACGGATTGTGCAAGAAAGAGCTAAAAGGAAGTTGCAGAGAGGGAGGAAAGGCTCCTGGAGGGAAGCCCTTGAGAGCGGGGCTGAGAGCCGTTTGCTACGGCAGGGAAGGCCCTGGGACATCAGGAGAGTTAGGACTGTGCACACTCTAAGGTTTTGTGCGTGTTTTTGAGCTTGAAGGTGCTAACCCAGACCTCAGGAAGACTGGGGTTCCTGGACTTGTCAAAGGCTCTTAGGGAGCAGCCAAGATAGGCAACCGAGGTCAGAGGAGGCTTGCAGGGCTGCCAGGAGGGCTTCCCTGGGAGGAGGCCACTCATTGATAAATCCATCCCTCAACTTTCTGGCATTCTTCCAGGTTGGAGACGTCGTGGGAGGGATCTTAATCTGGCTCGACAACAGCTGTGATCCCAGAGCCAGAAGAGCAGTGCTCAGGGCCATGGCCTTGCTGGCTCGCTCCCACCCCCAGGACGTGGTTCTAACCTGTGTGGCTCACACGCTCTCATCGCACAGGTAGGGAGCTGCTTTGTTATCTCCTCAGTCCAGTAGTTCTCTTCCTGCTCCTACTGAGAGGCCACAGGCCGGGAGGGGTCCGTGGGGCTCACACAGTTGGAGGGAGTTTCCTGCTGTGCAGAGAGCTGTCCACGCTTCCTAAGAGGAGATGGCCAGGCCCAGCCACTGAGGAGCCAACCCCTCCTCCTACACTCCCCGGGATGGAGACATGCCACTTTTCTGGAGAATACCAACATTGTCCTGATTTCTATGGGTCACCCCACTTCCTCTCAGATCCAGTACAGGGCCAATCAATGATTTGGGGGCTCACTCAACATCCCTGGCTCATGAGGTCTGGCTGCTCCTTACTGCAGGAGAGAAGGCAGAGATGGAAAAGGCCCATGAGGCCCATCTGTCTATCCCCTGGAGACCAGTGCAGGATTCTTACCTGTCGTCAGACCCCCCAGTTATTCCATGGCTGAGGAATTGATGACCAAATGCACTCATCCTTATGGAGCGGTGGGGCAGAGGTCAATCTCTTAAGACAGACATTTCCAGCCCTTATTGATCCAAAAGAAAAGAAAAGAAAATCAACAAAAAAATCATCCCCACATGACCAGATCCTAAATGCAGTGCAGCGAGCAGACAGCTAGCATTAATAGCTCTGAGAGGGGGGAGTGCCTCTTTCCACCTCAATAGATTGTTAACTTTCAGTCCTGCTGGTTATTGCTGATCACTTGGAAGGGTCAGCCAGCTGAGGGGTTTGTAACACAACTCCCATGTGTTCCTCGGGGCCATGAAACCCAACTGAACCCTAGCCAGAGGTCAAAAGTCCAGCTTTCCTTGGCATCTTCTGCAATGCAGTTCTGCACTGACCTGAGAGAAATTTGTGTCACACTGCAGAGCAAATTGAAGAGCGGCAGGAAAGAAATGGAACTTCTTACCCAATTCAGTTATCAGAGGAATACAGTGCTGGTTTTCAGATTTCTTTGAGTGTTTGATTTGTAAACCTTTCTGAATTTCAGAATCAGGTCTGAATTTCTTGGAACAGCCACAGTGCTTTCCAGGGGCTGTGCTCAGAAGTTACAGAAACTCGGCAGCATTGGCACAGAAGTTCAGTCAAGCTTCCGGAAGACCTTGCTTCCAGGCCATTTGCCCTTGAGTTGTCCAACCTAGGTCTCAATGTCCTAGGGCTTCACCACCATGTCCGACCTTCCTCACCAAACTTGGACGTCAAATGACTGGAAGTCTTTTGGATCCATCTGCAGTCTTCCTCTGCAGATGCCTGTGGGGACAAGCAGGACTTAGATCCACAAGAATGGAGGAGGGGGATTTCAGTCCTACTTTCCTTCCATCTCTGTCACATTGGGCTTTACAATCTCCTCTTCCAAGCTCTTGAATCTTCTCAGATCAGGGCATGTGCTGACTCACTCTCTGACCCTGTCCACCACACTGCAGTAGAATTGAGCTGCTAAGAGACACTTGGCCAAACGCTGGGTCTCCGTTATAGCCCCAAAGAGCCAGAGTAACTCCAATGATGTCAGGCAAGTTTCTCGGGACTGACCCAAGTGTAACAGAGCAGAATTTTGCAGTCTGCGGGTCACAGTTTGGTGGTCATTCTGTGGTCAGTACATGCTCACTGTCTTGGAAAGAGTGGGTTAGCTTTAGAAACAAGAACCCATTAGGGGAAAGGAATAAATACAACTTTCTCTGAAGGGACTTGCCCTGCCTTAGCCTCCCTGCACCAGTGGCTGTCTTCTCTGGTATTCCAAGCCTATCCCTGGGGAAGGCAAGAGATGGCCAAGCAGGAAAGCTCTGACGTGTGTTTCTGAATTTGCAGATGTGCCATTGAGTTGTGGAAGGCCTTGGGTGAAGAACCACAGCTCACCAGGGAGGTGCTGCAGCAGCTGCTGGACAAGCTCCAGCAGAGACGCCGGAAGGAGAAGAGCAGCCATGTGTCTCTGGCTGTAAGTGAGATTTGAGATGTCACCTTGCGAACCCGCCACCACAGGGAAGATGGTGCATCTGTGTGTGTGTGCGAGTTTCACCTCTTCTTACCTTCAGGCCATGGCTCCACCACACATTGAAGCCGACCTAACTTAAATGGGCAGACAGCCGCCACAGCGATTCCATCCCTGGTGTGTGTCCGCACTTTGCTGCTCGTGTCGGCAGTGCCCGTCCTCCCCAGAAGGGCTTGTCTTGATTGTAGGGTCAGGGTGGGGCATTGTGGGAAGGTTCCTGAAAGCCAGTTGAGGAAAGCGACGCGGTGTCTGGTCTGACGCTGCATCGACCTGACTGCATCGACCTGGACTCTCTGCCACGTGTGGAGGTGGAGTGACGAATTTGGCACCGAGGGGCGGTTCTGATGATGGGAAGGAAATTCCATCCTTAGGGGGATGCAGAGTGAGCGGCCTTGCGTTGACCTCACTCTGGAGTGTAGACCAGGCCTTGGTGTGTCCTCGCCACTTCCAATCAAACCAAAGAGGGGTCAGTAAAGTTTCCCCCAGGTCAAAGTTACACATCTGAGGTGGTTTATCTGCTGGTACCCTGGCTCAGTTGTCTTCTGCTCCAGATGGCCCTTTAGTGAGCAGGTGCAGTTCAGGTGTCTCTTGGAAGTCTCCAGGTTTCTGGCTCTGTAAACTGTGGCTAGAAATCTTCCCAACATGGCATCCTGAGAAGTCCAGTACTTTTGACTGGGCCAGAAACACTGGGCCTAGGAGAACGGATCTCCTCAGGATGGTTTCAGCCCTTCCAGTCATGGCTGGAAAGCCAAAGCACAGACTCTGCACCAGAAAGAGAAATAATGGGGAATAACGTCACCCAGACTCTTCTCATCTTTCCATCCTGCTTCCGTTCCAGGAATGGGGGAAGGTTCAGGAGCCTCCAAATGTCCCCACCCCTCTCAGAAGCCAATACTCTTTTGTAATACGCTGGAGAGGAAAGGAGACATGACAAAGGGACAATAGCGAATGGCAATGGGGACAGGTGGCAGATTGGGAGAGCTGAGTGAAATTCTTTCCCCCCTCCAGGCAATGAAGACCATTTATGAGCTCCTTTTCCTACGGGGATACCGAGAAGCCATCCTGCAAATGTATCCCCAGCTGCTCATTCTCTGCGTCAGGCAAGTGCAGTACGTGATGGATCTGCACTTGCCAGGGACCTACATGGCCAGGCAGACATCCAGCCCCGAGGAGGGATGCAGCTGCCTCAGTCTCCTAAGGTAATGCCTGAAAGGAAAAGGAAGAACAGATTTGTTGGGTTAAACACATGGGGGCTGTTCACGGCCATCAGTTGTTCGGGTGCTGTCGTTAGCCCAGGCTCAGTTGGGAGCAGGTCTCTCTTGAGGGAAAAGGGTTGAGAGCCGTGTATTCTTGTGAATCACAGTCGCTCATCTGACGCCGTCCACAGCCCAGCTGCTTTCCCTACACACTCAGGCAGCAGCCATGTTTGTGCATCCATCCACGTCTGCCACCCGCCAAAGGGTCAGTGCTTTCATCAGTGCCTGCTGAGCAAATCCGTGGGCCTCTCTCCCCGAACGCGGACAGAGCCACACCGGCAGCACATGGGGACAGGCCCCGCAGGACGTCAGCCTCACAGGCAGACAGGAGGAAGAGGGACCAGTTCATCTGGTTCTGTGGGCACAGTTAGGGGCTTCCATCTGCACGGGAAAGAGAGAGCGCCAGAAGACACCTCAGGTGGCGTAAACTGATGGAGCTTTGCTCGATTCCACCAACAAAGGATCTGGACCCACATGCCCGCTTGAGTCCTGTTACCTGTCACAGTAAAGAATCAAGTATTCAACCATTGGGAGTGATGACACCAACCATTTGAAGAAGCTACAGTGTCCCTAACTGGTTCCAAAGTCGGTGAAACTGCAGTGTAGACAGGGTATCACACTGGATCGATCCTTGGGGAGGCTAGCTACTGCTGAGCATGCTGGGTGTCTCAGGACTTGTGCAGATTTGCCATGCTTGGGGCTGATCTCATTGCTTGACACTCTTTTTTGTTTGTTTGTTTTTGTCTTTAGCACCTCAGTGGAGGCTGTGAAGACACTTTTCTCCATGCCCGGCTACTGGAAGGAATTTGCCAGCATCCAGTTTCATCGGGGTTGGGACATGATAGCCTCCCGATATCACTACTCGCAGGGGGTTGGCCTGATTGCAAGGTAGGAGCTCAACGTTTCCTCTTCTTTGGGTCTCTCTTGGGAATGGGATTTGCGTGTGAAATAGTCCTCAGTTCCAGGCTGCCAGCTCAGCCCAGCAACTGGAGCTGAACGCTCTCTCCCCCTTGAGAATCAAAAGGGACTTTCTGTTCCATGTTCCAGAGCCATGATCGAGTTTGAGAACCCTCAGCTCCCTGCAGTTTTCAGAGAGGCAATCACCATCGTCCAGAGTGGGAAGGAGGAGGAGCAGAGAACTATCGCCCTGGCTTTCTGCACTGAGGTGAGATTCATGAGTTGACAGGCAGAAGTGGGCTTTCTGGAGAGCAGCTCAGGACAGGAAGCTCTAGGCTACATTGTCAGCAGCTTAGCAGCCCTACCGCCAGCTAGCTCCTCTCCGCACATGGATGGATGCGGGGCATGGCAAAGAGAGGGAGGGAGAGACAGGGTGAGATTGCTCCTGGCTGGATGTGCCCAGATGGGGTTATGGGACAAGAAGCCATGTTTCTCCAGTGCCCCAAGGCCATGCTTCTCTCTTCACCTTTTCCTGGGGTTCTGCTTTTCTTCTGCCCCACGGCTCTCTCCATGGCACTCAATGAGGTCTGGAGATTCCCCTTTCCCTGGGGACTTATTTGTGACTTGTGTATTAGTCTAAATTTGGGGAAGGAACCAACTGAAACAGCAGCAATTGGCTCCCTACTCACCAGAGACTTTGCATAGGAGGAAGTGGCCCTTTGGTAAAGACGACTGTCCAGGGAACAGACCCCACAATAAGACCTCTGCTCCTCAACCTGATCTTCATTTGGCTCTTGCCAGTTTCTCCAGAGTCCTTCCATTGACACCATCCTGACAAGATCAGCCCTCCAGGCACAGCTCATGGACTGGACCAAAGATGCAAATTCCATCATACGGAGGCTCAGTCTGCGAGGCCTTGGCAGTATTGTGTTCCAGCCAGAAAAGGTGAGAGCCGGGGATTGCCCAGGGGACCCAGGAAGCCAATGTCCATCAAATAGCTCAGAAATGAGAGGGAGAGCCACACACAAGCCTTCTTGTTTAAAACACAGCCCTCAAATGGTGGAGGTGCTTTCGGAACAAATCAAGGCATGCCATGCTCCCTGCTCCCGTGAGCTGAGCCCTGATTACAGATGCGATGCAATGGGGGAGGCGGGGTGAGCAAAGACAAAGGTGACAGTGAGCAACTGGCACAGAGTGACAGGAGAATGACTTTCTGCCCCGTTGGGGGGCTGTGCCCTCCGTGGTTTATCATCGGTGGCAGTGGTCCATCATGTGCTCCAGGTTGTCACCTGGGATAGTAATGAGCTGCTTTCTTCATTCCGGCAGGTGCAATTCTTACGGGCCCAGCTGCCAGCAATCCTGGCCATGTTTTGTGACAGGGATGGAAGGCGTGTCATGGAGGCCATGCATAAAGCTGCAGACATCATCCACCTCCTCAACAGGGAGGGGCTTGGCTCCATCTCCCAGGACATTACTGTCAGCCTTCGCCCCTTCATTGATGACGTAAGGCTTGGAACCCGCAGAAGAAGCCCATTCCCCCGCTCCAGCTGTCTGTGATGCCCTTGTCTCTCTCTCCCCATCCCCTCCTCCCGCCCCTCAGGCCTGCCATGGAGCCTCCAAGGAGTGCCCCCGCCATGGGTGGGGAATCGCCTGCTGAGCCACCTCCCTGTCAGAGCTCTTCTCTCCAAAGCTCAGCCTCAGTGCCATGCTCCCAGCCCCTGCTGCAGCCTGGCCTGGGGGAGAGGGGGCCTGGCACTGGGCAGATGACCAGCTGCCTGGAGAACACAGGCCCCCAAAGAGGTGGAGATTCTCAGCAGGAAAGAGGTGGGTCAGGAATGGCCCGGCTCTCAGGGGCACCCAAGAGCCAAAGAAATGCTGTCTTTTGGAGCAGCCAGTCCCTGCCAGGCTCCAGCAGCTGCTTCTCCCCTTCCCCACACCAGTCTCCAGCAGCCTGCCTGCCCTCTCCCCTCATCTTCTCGGGTTCTAGGATTCTGTGCTCTCCAGACAGAAACTGCCTCTGGGACGCCCTGGGCTGCACTGTCCCGCACAGGGTCTCAGGCCCTGCACAAGATGTCCATGGCGCTGGCCTGGTGGCCTCCCTGCTCCCGCCAGCCCAGGTAGTTCACACAGGGGGACTGGAGCAGCGTGCGCATCACCACTCAGTGGCGTTCTGCTCTGATGCTGCCTGGCTTTAACCGGGGGTCCCCACCCCCTGTGTGTCATTGCCAGGAGAAGGGCAGTGTGCGCTCAGCTGCCATTGTACTGCTTGGCAACGTGGTGAGCAGGGTGCAGGACCCCGACAAACCCTTCGTGCAGCAGGAAATCATCCACTGCTTACTCCCCCTGCTGCTGCATCTTGAAGATCAGGAGGAGAGTGTGAAACTGGTAAGTGCCACGGTCATTATTGCCTGAAGAGCAAAGAGCCAGTATCTCCTGGGGCCCCCACTCCAGTCATCGCCAGAGCCCCTTGCCCAAGCAGAGTCTTCTCCTCCCTGCTTCACTCCATGCTGGAGCCAAGCGCCTCATCCATCCTCACAGCAGACAGCACAATTGGGAAGGACAATCCAAATCCAAAGGACAGGACGGCTCTGGCTCTCTCCAGCCAACTCTCCCTTTCCTCTCCTCAGCACACTCCTGTGGAGAACAAATGACAGGAATCTCCACTGGCAGGAAAAGCAGGAGAACAAGGGACAGGGAAGGTTCCATGTCCCCCAGACTATCCCTCTCTCAGGGAGAACCCTCTTGGTCTCCTCTTCTCTTGCAGTCATGTAAACTGACGCTCTTCCGCTGCGCAGTGTTCCTCAGGTGGGCTCATTTGAAGACACTCTTCCGCAGCTTGGCCTGGGATGGCTCTTCACAGCTCTTGAAGTGTGTCTGGATCTGCTTGGTAGGTGAATTCCTTGTGCCTTGAGAGTGGTGAATGGGGACTTGAGGAAGACCTTTCTAACTCCACACCCTGAGTACCCATCTGCTTCGGTCGGGCTGCAGGACTCTGTTCCAGGCTCTCTGCTGGCTCATTTCAGCAGGAGTTACAATCCGTTCACATTGTTGACATTTTTCTCCACAATTCTCCGACCTTCAAACTTTGTCTTTTCAAAGGAAAGCTGAGGTTCTGGAGAACACAATAGGAACTTCAGAGGGGTGCTGCTCTGGTGTATGGGTTCATATTGGCGGTTGCCAGGGCCTGGCTATATGCATTGGCTTTCCTGGACTATTTGCTGTGGGAAGAACATGTCATTTGTATATTGTGCATTTCTTCCTTCTTTCTTCCTAGATGCAGAACAACGAGAGCCACGTCTCCAAATTCCTGTTCCAGGCCTTACAGTACCTGGAAAGCTCACAGACAACAATAAGACATTCAGCAGCCCGATTCATTGGTAAGCAGAGCAAATTCACTTGATCTTTTCTCAATGCTTCCTTCAGAGCCCTTTTCTGGACGGCTGCTCTGTTCCCTCCAACAGCACCAGAATCCTAAAACGGGGTGTGTGTGTGTGTGCATGTGTGTGTGAATAAACATGTATTCCAAGATGAAGGGAGCAACTTAGCTGAATCGACTGCACCAACTTCCCCCGCCCACAACACTTCTTTGGCTGAGCCTAGGGGAAACCAGCAGGATGTGAATTCAATCTCCTTTGGAAGTCAGCCTCTCAGTAACTTCTGGGCCTCTGATGCTTTCTGGAATATGCTTTGTGAACAGATGTAAGGAATGTCTGGAATTTCCCAAAGGTGTCTTGGGAGAATGGCTGCATCATTAGCAGTTTTCAGGAAAGGATCTGAAAAGCCATGAGAGCCATTGTATTCATTGCAAAAAGAAAAGGAGTACTTGTGGCACCTTAGAGACTAACCAATTTATTTGAGCATGAGCTTCATTTCCACGGTATGCATCCGATGAAGTGAGCTGTAGCTCACGAAAGCTTATGCTCAAATGAATTGGTTAGTCTCTAAGGTGCCACAAGTCCTCCTTTTCTTTTTGCAAAGACAGACTGACACGGCTGTTACTCTGAAACCTGTCATTGTATTCATTGTTTGTCTAGGAAATACTATCCACCATTATTGTGATTTGTTGTCTGAAACAGTGAATGAAGATGGAATCTCCCGCCTGTATGAAGGTAAGGAAATACCTCTGTGTGTTTGGGCCTCTGTGGGAAGCACAGGGGTGCAGCACAGGGCCTGAACACAGCTTTGAATGTGTCCCTCTCAGTCTAAGGACAGCGTTGAAGGAAGAAGGATGGTCATGCCAGCTTTCATCGTGGTCCCACAATCTGTGTATGGGAGCAGGGGAATTCCATCCTGAGCTCCTAGTGTAGACATAGCCTTAGAGCTGTGTGGGGAGACTGTCTTCATCAAGGTCAGAAAGTCTCTAAAGAAAGGCCTGACCCAACTGAAAAGGGCTGTTGGTATTAAGGATGATGATGATGATGACGATTCCCCTCTCTAGGGAAAGATTCATCACCTGCCCTCCCTGGAATGGAGTGATTGCAGGCCAGGGACCTTCACTCCGAGATTGGTTATCAGCTCCTAGGAAATCCCATGAGGGCACATGGGTGACACTTTTCCCTGTGAGCTCTTCAGGAATGAAGGCACAGGGCCACAAAGGATTTCAGGAGACGTTAGGAGCCGAAATCCCTTTGTGGATCTCGGCCTAAATGTTGTATGGTTTATCATGGCTGCCGCTGTCACTTTCCTGTTCCATCCAAAGAACAAGTGCCCCCAACCGTCTGTGTGTACGGGTGTGTGGAGGAGTGTCTGCCAGCAGAGGGGGAAGCTTTGCAAGAATGGGGTCTCCTCTCTGTCCAGGGCTATTTTGGGAGGAGCGGAGTTGTTGTTCTTGTGCCCTTAGACTCTTGGGGAGCTAATAGCAGGGGGCAATGGCCATCGGAAGTGGAGGTTTCCTAGGTACCAGTCACATCAGCATCACGGGGTTTTCAACCCATTTCCTCTTGGTTTCAGCTTTTCACGAAGTGCCTTTGAAATCAGACAGGACCACATGGTACATCCTCAACAGATATTATAAATGGTTGCAGAAGCTTGGAAATCTCGTGTCGGGTTCTGCATTTGACTAGGGAACCGGGACCGACACAGACGAGCTCTTTGTCCTGCTATGGTAAATACAACAGACGCTTCTCAACTTTTTGGTGTCCCTGGCCTCTGTTTGCCAGAAGCTGGGAATGCGGGACAGGGGACTGATGACTAGATGATTGCCTGTCCCTTCATTCCCTCTGGGGCACCTGGCATTGGCCACTGTCGGAAGACAGGATACTGGGCTAGATGGACCTTTGCTGTGGCCTTTCTTATGTCCTTATGTTTGGAACCGGGGCTGAACAACGAGGTGGATATCAGCAGATGACCCAAAATTATGTCGATTAGTCGGGCCTAGAGAAGACTTGGAAGAAGTTGAAAGGGATCAAAGAAAGCCATGTCACTGGGCAGCCCCATGGCAGATGAAAACCAGCGCTGACCAAGGCAGGGCCATACACATGGAAAGCAGTGAGGTGAACGACTCCTCCATAGCGCTGGTGTCAGAGGCCAAAGCACGGCTGGTTGGACCCAGTGGTTGGAGCAGTGGCTCTGGGGCCTTGTGCTCAGAGTGGTGGAGGCCGAGCCGAGGGGAGCCAAGGGTTGGAGCCGGAGTCAGGAGTCAAGAGCAGGATTGGAACAGGCTGGGGAATAGGGCAAGGGCCGGATTAACGATCCCCGGCCAATGGGAGCTGCGGGGAGGCAGAGCCTACAGGGAAGATCAGCCCCCGGGACAGAGGTTCCCGGTGTGGTGCTCGTCGTGGTGACGTGGCTGGCGGGGATGAGGAACGGCAGCGTGCGGAGCCTCCTCGCCCCCACCCCAGCCAGGCAGAGCCGGCCCGGCCGCAACGCAGCACGCAGGGGTTTAGTGACTGCAGCCTGGGCCCCCCTTAGCCCTACTCCTTTCCTGAGTGCACCATTGCCCCACTTCTGCCCCATTCCCACACACTGGTACAGGGCAGAATCCCGGAGCTGATCTCTGAAATCTCTCTCACTAGAAGGAAGTCACTGCAAAGGCAGGACAACCCCACCTTTGGGCACCATGGAGGACATCTCATCCCACTGCACAGAGACCTACATTCACACAGCTTCTCGCATGTGGTTCCCTCACTCATCAGAGCCAGGTGGAGAGAGGAGAAATTCTCCCAGACTCTCTTTTACCATTGCCAGCCCACAGGGTAGCAGAGGTTGCGGGGGGTTGGGTGCTCTCTTTAAGAAATGCCAGCTCTCAGGGAAGTTGCCAATGAGCATCAGCAAAGTAGGGTGGGGTTGTGCTGTGGAAAACTACCCTGCTTGAAGGTTTTGTTCTTCTCATTTGGGTTCCTGCCCTTTCTCTCTCTTCCAGACATCGAGAGGCCAACAGGAGCCAATTGAGCCCACCACTGATCCCATCTCTTGTGAGATGGCAAAGCAGCTTTGCATGGGAAGGAGGAGACAGAAGAGGCCGAGCAGCATGTGCCGGGCTGAACCAGCCACACAGAACCCCATAGTCTAGGTGGAGAAAGCCAAGCCCCACCCCAGCCCTGCCGGACATGCTCCAACTGGAGCACCAGTGTGTAAGCGAGCAGCTCAGACCGCTGAAAATGGAGAATGCACACTGTAGGCTCCAGACCAGAAACAGCTCAAGCCCCTGACTGCAGAGCTCTGAGGCGCCGAGACCCAGCCACGTCCCTGGGGGCCTGCAGACATGCAAGGGAGTTCGGAGACTCTGGGAGTTTCCCACGCCGGGAACCCAGAGACGCCCAGCCCATGGCCTAGAGACATCTCCAAGGAAGTAACCTGGGTGAACTAGCCATTGTCATCCGCAGTGCTGGATCCCCACTGACTCAATGGCAAACACATTGGCCACGGACGAGGCCCTGGGCGAGGAGCCGGTGGAGTAACGAGGGCCTGGGTCCACCTGCCCTGGCTGCCATCCATCCTTTGGTGGCTGCCCACGTCCCCATTGACCCACTAGACTGCACAGCCCCAAGAGGAGGGGCAACCATCTTGCCTCTGAACTCTCAGCCAAACAGCCCTGCAGTGAAGGGCAGTTACACTGACTCCGGCCGTTGGGCCACACAGCATTGAGGGAGAGAGTAACCATATTGTCCGTTGCTATCGGGCCACACGGGCGTAACAGACAGGATAGACATATGGACTCTAAGCGTTGAGCCACACAGCCCCGACGGAGAGGGCGGCCGCACGGACTCTGGTCGCTGGGACACACAGCCCCGACGGAGCGGGCGGCCGCACGGACTCTGGTCGCTGGGCCACACAGCCCCGACGGAGTTGGCGGCCGCACGGACTCTGGTCGCTGGGCCACACAGCCCCGACGGAGAGGGCGGCCGCACGGACTCTGGTCGCTGGGCCACACAGCCCCGACGGAGAGGGCGGCCGCACGGGCTCTGGGTGTTGGGACACACACACTGCGTGGGAGGGCAGCCATTTTGACAATGGGCATTTGGCCAAACTACCCTGAGGCTTAGGGAAGTTATTTGATGTCAGCCATGGGACCTTGCCCCTTCACTCCTCAGACATCGCTCATCTGTCACCATGAGACCGACCCCATGACAGAAGACTTTTGGGGTCAAGATGCAAACGGGAGTCGAAACAAGGAGTTGCATGTGACCCCTCTAAGAGATCCTCCCACTCCTTTACCAATCTGGGGGTGTTTTATCTCCATGCACCTGCCTCAGGAATGGATTTGAGCAATTGGGGAATGTTCTGGGGCAGAGTGACCCATTCGGAAGTGGGTCACGTGACCCTCCAAGAGCTCCTCCCACTTGGGGTGGGCCTTAGCCCCTTAGGACCCACCAGAGAGGGGATTTCACCAAACAGGGTAAGTGCCATGGTGGGGTGACCTGCCCGCAAGAGGGGTCCATCACCCCTCCATGAAATCCCCGCACCGTCCTCTGCTAATCAGTCAGGGTTTCGCACACACGCTTTAGGCCATCCCAGAAGGGAAACGTAACGATCAGACTAGGCAGTGCCCGAAGGTCTAGGCCACAAGGCGCCGATCTCTGGAGCTCCATGTTTGCGAGGCTGGCAGCATCGTCCGGGAAGTCGCAACACAACACTGCGGGGAAGAGCCCGTCTCGTTCCAAGGATGTCTTTTGAAGAAACCGTGGCCTAGACCTTCGGGCTATACCTGTTCTGGATTGGTACACATTTCCCTTCTGAGATGGCCTAAGGTGGGAGTGAAACCCTCGCCAACTGCTAGAGGGTGGTGTGGGGACATTTTAGAGGGACCACAGGATCCTGTTGCGGGCAGGTCACTCCACTGCAGCACTTCCCTTATTTGGTCAAATCCCCTCTCGGGGGGTCCTACGGGGCTGACGCCCACTTCAATTGGTAGAGGACACAGGGAGGAGTTCTCAGAGGGGATATACAACCCCCTTCTGCGTGGGTCACCCTGCCCCGCAACGTTCCCTGATTGGTCAAATCCAGTCTCCGGGTGTGTAAAATGCTGGTTGCCCCTGCCAAATTTTCCTAAAAGAAGGGAACAAAGGCATGTACCTTTTGGGTTATCTGTCAGGTGGCCATCTTGGACTTGGGAAAAGAAGCTGATGACCTTTAGCCATTGGCTATATTAGTTTGGGTTGGGGAGCACACTCCCACGCACGGATTGAATCCGCGTAGATAGGGTCTAACATCCAGGCAGAGACGACGCAAAGAGGGATAGGGAGGGTTTTTAGTTAGGTCTACTCACCCGTTCCTGTGTCCATCATGGAGTCCCTCCCTGACGTCCAATGTCAAGAGAGCAGCAGCTGTCCATCGCTGTCCCTGCAAGAGAAGGGAGAGAGAACATCAACCTGACCTCCTGGGTGTAATTGTTTGGGAGACTGGAGCACTTCCAGAGTTCAAGTTTTGTTAATCCACCCCTTCTCTAGCTTAGCCTAGTCCTTTTCCCTCTCGTAAATAAAGTCTTGTTTGTGTGCTTACCACTGCCTGGCGTTATTTTCTTGTGCTAAGGCAAGCTCTGACAGACTGGCTTTACAAAGGGGACCATGTGGGAAGAATTTACTGTAAGATTCCCTGCATCTTCTGAATGGGGTTTGGGTTCTGCCCTTTTGAAAGGAAGGAAAAATCTTTCCAGGTGATCCTAGGGGGCTGAAACCCACTGGGATTACTTAGTAATCTGTCCTCTTCACTACCATGTTTGTGACCCTCTGTGTCATAGGGAAGTAGCCCCTGGCTCATTATGCATCTTTGGATTTAAAATGGACACGTGTGGTGTACAGACGAAGAAGGACAACTTTTCAAGTCCACTGTGCACAGAAATGGGATGGACACTTCAAGGATTGAATACAATGCTTTGATCTTCCATCTGTTCATTAAAGAAAGACAAAGGTGCAGATTTGGGAGGCTCGGCACTGACTTCCCCAGGATCATTCCTCTCCGCGTAATTCCCATGATAAATCTCCTCTCAAGGAAGAGCCTGAGGAAGTGTGATCAGGGGAACTACCCAGAGCACCAGATAAATCAGGGCCCTGAGCTGAGAAAAACCAAGCCTTGGAAAGAGGCCCAAGCAGCTCAGCCGTCTTGTCCTCTGCCGTCTTGTGTGTGTGTGAGACGTGCTGTGTGTTCCACGTGCAACGTGTCAGTGTCGTGTGTGTGTGTCTCAATGTCATGTGTGCCATTTTGTGTCATGTGCCATTTTGTATCATGTGTCATGTGGTGTGTGTCATGTGTGTGTGACATGTAGTGTGTGCGTGTGTGTGACATGTTGTGCGAGTGCATGTGCGTTGTGTGACATCTGCGTGACATGATACGTGAGACATGCAACAAACTGTGTGCGACTTTGTGTGTGTGTGACGTACGTGCAACGTGCTGTGTGTCATTCAGTGTGTGTGAGACGTGTTGTGGGTCATGTTGTGTGTCGTGTTGAGTGTGAGACGTGTTGTGTGTCATGTTGAGTGTGTGAGTGTGACATGTTGCGGGTCGTGTTGTGTTGAGTGTGTATGACATGTTGTGCGTCGTGTGTGTGATGTTTTGTGTGTGACGCTTTCCATGTCTTGTGTGTGTGTCTGTGTGGTGTGTTATTTTTGTGTGTCGTGTTGTGTGCCGTTTTGTGTCATCGTGTGTGTGTGACGTGTGTGCGTCCACGCGTTCGACGTATTGTGCGTGTCCGTGTGGGAAGTGCGAAGTGGGATGGGTCAACTTGCCGCCCCCTTCCCCAACACTTTAGCCCCCTGTCGTAAACATGACCCTACCCCCTCCCCAGGGTGCTACTGACACTAAAACGACCTAAAAGACCCCCGACTTATCACTATTGGCTGCACCCCATTGCCACCCGCACTTCTATGCTGCTGCTGGCCAAACCCTCCCCCCAAAATCTAAACCCCACCCCCTACCCGGAACCCAACTGGAACCCTGACCCCATATCCTGCCCCCCAACTCGAAACCCCTGAACCAAAACTGTAGCCCAACCCTCACCCCAACCCGAACCTCCAGCTCTGAACCCAGCCCCCCGAAGCCTGACACCGCTTTAAGCCAGAGCCCAGTTCCCCATTCCCACCCTGGGCAACAACAGTGCAAACCACACCCTCCTGCCCCCTGCCCAGGAATCCTGCTTCTTACCACCCCTTCTTTGGAAATGAACCTTTTCTTCACTTGCATCCCACACACCTTCATTCTCCTTTGAGGGCTTATTTAGTGACAGGGGTCTACACAAGGCAACTCTTTGCTATCACAGCATAACAGGACACAGAGACATGAAAACAGTGCAAACAATATTCCACGAGTTTTCAGGAGGTTTAAACACCCAATACATTTGAACATTTAACAGTCGCTTTGATCTCTACTAACACACACATCCATTGGCCTGAATACACTCTGACACAAGCTGCTATTTCAGCGTCACGCCTTCTACAAACATTACTGCAACAGCGTGTAGGGCAGCGTGACCCCCGGGGGTCTGTGAGCTGGTTTCAGGGCGTCCGCAGGACCCCGCAGCTTGGCCTCCCCGCCTGTTCCACCCACCGCCTGTGCTTCCCCGGAGGGATCTCCAGACTGTCAATGCTGCCCGGAGCTTCCCTTCCCTGCCAGGCCTGAGCAACCAGCGCTTGTAACCAGGCCACTCACAGCCTCCCCGCGGGGAGCGTATGGACACAAACCGGCTGGAGAGCAGTTAGGGCAGGAATCCCTGGAGACTCAGGGAGCATCTTCAGCGGATGAGGGTGACACACCCCACAGGAGCTGAATTTCCCACTCGGGTCTAAGTCGTGCCATGTGGATGGGGCAGCACGGTTGGGAGGCTCTGTTTGCTGCGGTGGATCCACTGGGGGTTGATGTCGTGGGGGTCGAGTGAAGACCCACTAAATTGACAGCAGAGCGCTCTCCGGTCGCCGTTGGGACTGCGCCGGGAACGGCAGGAGGAAGGTAAGTCGACCGAAGAGCATCTCCCGTCGACCCAGCCCAGTGTAGGCACAGCAGGAAGTCGACCGAAGCGACGTCAAATCCAGCTCTGTTATTCACGCAGCGGGAGCAGCGTAACTTAGGACGACTTCCTGCGGTAGGATAGAGTCATAAATAGAAAGGGAAGGCTAACCACCTTTAAATCCCTCCTGGCCAGAGGAAAAAATCCTCTCACCTGTAAAGGGGTAAGAAGCTCGGAGAACCTCGCTGGCACCTGACCAAAATGACCAATGAGGAGATAAGATACTTTCAAAAGTTGGCGGGGGGAGGGAGAAACAAAGGGTCTGGGTCTGTCTGTGTGATGCTTTTGCCAGGGACAGAACAGGAATGGCGTCTTAGAACTTGGTAAGTAATCAAGCTAGATATGCGTTAGATTCTGATTCCTTTAAATGGATGAGAAAATAAGCTGCGCTGAATGGAATGGATATTCCTGTCTGTGTGTCTTTTTGTAACTTAAGGTTTTGCCTAGAGGGATTCTCGGTGTTTTGAATCTAATTACCCTGTAAGGTACCCTGTAAGGTATCTACCATCCTGATTTTACAGAGGTGATTCTTTTTACTTTTTCTTCTATTAAAATTCTTCTTTTAAGAAACTGAATGTTTTTTATTGTTCTTAAGATCCAAGGGTGTGGGTCTATGGTCACCTATGCAAATTGGTGAGGATTTTTACCAAACCTTCCCCAGGAAGGGGGGAGCAATGTTTTGGTGAGAATTTTTTGGGGAAAGACATTTCCAAACGGCTCTTTCCTAATAAAAAACCCGGTTAGACTTTTGGTGGCAGCAGCGAAAGTCCAAGGACAAAAGGTAAAATAGTTTGTACCTTGGGGAAGTTTTAACCTAAGCTGGTAAAAGTAAGCTGAGAAGGTTTTCATGCAGATCCCCACATCTGTACCCTAGCATTCAGAGTGGGGAAGGAACCTTGACAGATAGACACAGTGTGAGGCCTGAGTTTCCCCTGCAGTCTGGATGCTCAAACACCGGCTTGGCAACACAAGTCAGCAAGCCCAGGCCACATAGAGACAGGCTCAGTGTGCAGCGTGGACAGACCCTCCGACAGCCCCAGTATTGTCAAAAGAGGAAATCCTGCCTGTGTTTTGACTTGCTGGTAGAAGAGCCGAGTGACATTGGAGCTCACCGAGCTTCACTGACGAACGCAGCGCTCCAGCACCTGAGCTCTCGGGCTCCCTGCTGAAAGAAAAGCTGAAGGAGCGACCAAGGTCAAAGAGAGGGGCTCGTCTTTGGCCAAGGGCAGGGAGTCCCACCCTCAAAGCGAGAACATTTCTCTCTTTGTCTGTCTGTGTTGGGGCAGGAGTGATAACACGTCTCCTGCATTGGCTATTTCAGAGAGTAGTTTCTGACTGTCTTCTCAAAGACAGGGTGCGAAACAGGCCTCAAACCTGACTGAGTGGAAACAAGAACGATGCAGCTCGACTGAGCCAGCTGAGAATTGAGATGTGCCCCTGTGCTCGAGTGAGGGAATGACCTGTGAGGGGACTGGAAACCTGACCGGCCAATTCTTAACTTGCATCTCTCAGCCTCTTTCCTCTGAGTGCCGTCACGGTAGCTTCAATACTCCAGCACCGGGTGCCCTGCCAGCTCTGGGCCCGACAAGCTTTCCTTGGGATTGGATTCTGGAGAGCAGGGGGGCAGGGAAGCAACAGGTGCATGTGGCTCCGTGGTGAGGTTTTCCTTGCAAGATGAGTCTGTGTGTGTCGGAAGCACTGAGTGTGGCTCTCCCTGAACCCACAGAGGGCGAGGGTGGCGGGAGCGAGACAGTAGAAGTATAAAGGGGCAAGGACGGGCAGAACGATGATGACTGTGTTGTGTTTCATTCCTTAGATGTGGGGCCACCACCTTTCTCTTTAGCCTTGTCGTATCCCAGGGGTAAAACTCGCCATTTGTCCAGCTACAAGGGCGTGTTTGTGTTCATTCCTGCGAGCCACACAGGGGTCTGATGTTGCTGCTTCCAATCCTCTGGCTCTGCCGGGAGAAGGGGCAATTCAGGCCATAACTGAGCTGAGGGAGGGAGATGAAATAAGATGGGTCCCAAAGATTGATCCCTGAGGAACTCCACTGGTAACCTCCCTCCTGCCTGACAGTTCATCTTTCAGCAGGACCCGCTATAATCTCCCTGTTAACCATTTCCCTATCCATCTTTCAATTTTCATATTGATCCCCATCTTTGCCAGTTTAACTAATAATTCCCCATGTGGCACCATATCAAACATCTTCCTGAAATCTTGGTCAATTAGATCCACTGCGTTTCCTTTGTCTAAAAAATCTGTTACTTTCTCTAAGAAGGAGATCAGGTTGGTTTGGCATGATCTACCTTTTGTAAAACCATCTTGTATTTTGTCCCATTTACCATTGACCTCAATGTCCTTAACTACTTTCCCCTTCAAAATTTTTTCCAAGACCTTGCATACTACAGATGTCGAACTAACAGGCCTGTAGTTACCCGGATCACTTCCCCCCCCCCTTAAAAATAGCAACTATGTTTGCAATTCTCCAATCAAACGGTACAACCCCTGAGTCGACAGATTCATTACAAATTCTTGCTAATGGGCTTGCAATTTCATGTGCCAGTTCCTTTAATATTCTTGGATGAAGATTATCTGGGCCCCCCGATTTAGTCCCATTAAGCTGTTTGAGTTTCGCCTCTACCTCAGATATGGTAATATCTACCTCCATCTCCTCCTTCCCATTTGTCATGCTACCATTATCCCTAAGATCCTCATTAGCCTTATTAAAGACTGAGGCAAAGTATTTGTTTCGATATTGGGCCATGCCCAGATTATCCTTGACCTCCACTCCATCCTCAGTGCTGAGCGGTCCCACTTCTTCTTTCTTGGTTTTCTTCTTATTGACATGGTGATAGAACCTTTTACGATTGGTTTTAATTCTCTTTGCAAGGTCCTTCTCACTTTATCCCTTCATGTTCTGCCCTCAAGAAGGTAGCTTTCCTTGCTGATCCCTCCCATTTTCCACTCCCTGTATTCTTTCTCCTTTTTCTTAATCAGCTCTCCGAGATGCTTGCTCATCCAGCTTGGTCTACAACTCCTGCCTATGAATTTTCCCCCCTTTCTTGGGATGCAGGCTTCTGATAGCTTCTGCAGCTTTGATTTAAAGTAATCCCAGGCCTCCTCTGCCTTTAGATCCCTAAAGTTCTTCAGTCCAATCCACTTGCCTAACTCATTTCCTTAATTTTTCAGTCAGCCCTTTTGAAATGAAAAACCCTAGTTGCAGATTTATTTTTTTGGTGATCCTTCCGTTCAGTTTGAACTGAATTAGCTCATGATTGCTCGAACCAAGATTGTCCCCTCCAACCATTTCTTCTAGGAGGTCCTCACTTCTCACCCAAACCAAATCTAGAATGGCACCCCCTCTTGTCGGTTCAGCAACTACTTGTTGAAGGAATCCATCAGCTATCGCATCTAGGAACATCTGAGCCCGATTATTGTTACTAGCACTCGTCCTCCAATCTAGATCTGGGAAGTTAACGTCTCCCATGATCACGCAGTTTCCATTCGTATTTACTTCATTAAAAACATTAAAGAGGGCTCGATCCATATCCACATTAGATCCCGGCGTTCTCTCGCAGACTCCAAGTACTATCCCAGGGGAGTCTCGAGTAGTTCTCTTCCCCAGCGTCATTTTTGCCCAGACGGACTCTGTCTTATCCATTCCATCGCTGATTTCTTTACATTCTACCTCCTCATTGATAGACAATGCTACTCCACCACCTTGACCTTTATTTTGGTCTTTCCTAAACAGCACATACCCTTCAATACCCGTAGTCCAGTCATGACGACTCTTCCACCCTGTTTCTGTTTTCCCTAGAATATCTGGTTTCACTTCCTGCACCAGTACCTCTAGTTCCTCCATTTTGATACCAAGTCTCCTCGCATTGGTGTACAAACATCTTCATTTTTGCTGTTTGGCCTCCCTCACCTTCTTTACCCAATGAGGCATGGTCATTCTACAGCCAGCAGAACCTATCAGACTGGTGTCCACACTGACCTTCCTCCTTACAGCCATTCCCCTACCCATGGCTGTACCCTTTCTTACTTTCTTTTCTTCCCTCTCAAGGCTAAAATCCGGAGTGGAGATTACCTGGACATCCCCTAACCAACCATCTCCCCCAGATTCCTAGTTTAAAGCTCTCTTAATTAGTTCTGCCAGCCTCCATCCTAGAAGTCTATTTCTTTCCCTACTGAGATGAAGTCCATCCTGAGAGAACTGTCCTCTGTCCAGGAATGCCTCCCAGTGGCCATACATCCCAAAGCCCTCCTTCTAGCACCACTGCCTGAGCCATCTGTTGACAGTCATAATCTTGTCACGCCTTTGTTGCCCTTCTCCAGGAACAGGCAAAAGCCCACTGCAGACCACCTGAGCCTCGATTTCCTTAAGCGTCTTCCCCAGCCTAGTACAGTCTCCCTTAATACTTTCTAGTGAGAATCTAGCCATATCATTTGTTCCCACATGAAGGATAATTAGGGGGTTCTTTCCCGCTCCCTTTAGGAGCCTTTTCAACCTCACATCTATATCACATATCTTAGCACCTGGAAGACAGCACACCCTTCTATTCTCTGGATCAGCTCTGGTTACAGGCCTGTCTAGTCTTCTCAGTAAAGAGTCCCCGATCACGTAGCCCTGCCTTTCCCTGGTGACGGTGCTATTCTCCAGTCTATCCCCTGTTCCCTCTGGCTGCAAGTTCTTTCCATTCCTATTCTCCCTTGTAATCCTCTTCAACCCATCCTGTATCCTCCTGGGGCTCATATTTGGTGTAGTCTCCATTGACTCTTCCCCTTTTCCTATAGGACTAGCCGCTCTTCTCTTCTTCCTTGCCCCTCCACCTTCAGTGACTACCTGCTGATCCCCTTATTCATTTTCCAACTCTCAAAACCTATTCCTGAGCTCTATTTCTCCTTCACGAGCTCGTCGTTTCCTCTGCCTGGTTCTTGTAGTCACATGCTTCCACTGACCACTTCCCTCACCCAGCAGTCCCCCCTCAGAATTCCTCAGTCCTGCTTCCATCTGCAAGGCTGAGCTTTTCCCTTCAGATACCTCATGTCTTTGCTCCATCATATGCTCAAACCCCTTTCTAAACTCAACCAGACTTTCCACCTGCATCTCCAAACCTCAGATCTTCTCCTCCATCAGCTCCAGGAGACGACATTTCATGCAGACAAATCTCTGCAAAACCGAGTGCGGCACATTGAGCATCCTCTGATGGTTCCACGTGTGGCCTGCGTGAGCCCTTGCACGACCACTGAGTGTGTGGGGGTGACCCAGGGGGAGCAGCTCAAACACGCACAGGAGCCGGCTCGGGGCAGGACATGAGCCCTGCAGGGCAGGGGTGGGGGTGGCAGTGACATCACAAGGGCCTTTTGCAGCACTCATCTGATTGGTGAAAGGAGGTTGGGAGGCGGTGACCTCACAGAGAGTCCACGACAACGGCCAGGGAGGACAGGCTGCAGGGCAGGGGGATCTCAGAGACCCCCGGGGCTTTGCTGCAGGGAGTCTCCTTCTTGAGGTGTCTCCTTGAGGACTGAGAGAGAATTCAGGGTCTCGTATGTGAGTGCAAGGTTGAGCCTCTCTGGAGTTTTCTCCTTTCCCACTGCTCATTGAGCGAGAAGACAGACGTCCCTGTGGAGAAGGGAAGAGCCCCAGAGAAGACTGGGACCTAGGCAGCCTGATCCACCTGGTGCTGGCCAAATTCTCGGCACGGAAAACTGGAGGTTAAGGTGGGACAATTTTCCCCCAGCTAGGCCTTTGTCCCTTCGAGTCCTTGAGGTTTGTCTTTTTTGGTTTCCCTTTTCCTGCTTCCCTACGTCCACTGGCGAGGAGGGGGCTGCTCTGTAGCCCTCATGGTGGGAGGCCTCCCAAAGAGATGGGACAGGAAGCGTGCTCTGAGAGTGATCCTCACCGGTGACCTGAGCCATCCCTGGGCCATCTGGGGAACCCTCAGCCCACCGCCAGAGTCTCCACGCTGATTGGCTGAGCAGGGGGTCTCGTGGCAGGGAGGTGTTTCAGGACTTTGTTGTTCTCCTTTAAGGCCCAGCAAATAAGCCAGAACCAATCATCTGCTTGGTGAATTGTTCTCCTTCTCGCTGCTGATTGTCTCTGATCCGTTCCTGGTTCTCGCTGGTGTTCTCCTGCTTCTAAAAGACTTGCTGAAGAATCAGTGCGAATGGTTGTTGGTCTGTAGCTCATTGCAGGTCACTGTATTCTGATCATTCAGTGTGTGAAACTCCAGACTGATCATAGAATCATAGAATATCAGGGTTGGAAGGGACCTCAGGAGGTCATCTAGTCCAACCCCCTGCTCAAAGCAGGACCTATTCCCAACTAAATCATCCCAGCCAGGGATTTGTCAAGCTTGACCTTAAAGACTTCTAAGGAAGGAGATTCTACCACCTCCCTAGGTAACGCATTCCAGTGTTTCACCACCCTCCTAGCGAAAAAGTTTTTCCTAATATCCAACCTAAACCTCCCCCACTGCAACTTGAGACCATTACTCCTCGTTCTGTCATCTGCTACCACTGAGAACAGTCTAGATCCATCCTCTTTGGACCCCCCTGGCAGGCAGTTGAAAACAGCTATCAAATCCCCCCTCCTTCTTCTCTTCCACAGACTAAACAATCCCAGTTCCCTCAGCCTCTCCTCATATCTCATGTGTTCCAGTCCCCTAATCATTTTTGTTGCCCTCCGCTGGACTCTTTCCAATTTTTACACACCCTTCTTGTAGTGTGGGGCCCAAAACTGGACACAGTACTCCAGATGAGGCCTCACCAGTGTTGAATAGAGGGGAACGATCACGTCCCTCAATCTGCTGGCAATGCCCCTTCTTGTACATCCCAAAATGCCATTGGCCTTCTTGGCAACAAGGGCACACTGTTGACTCAGATCCAGCTTCTCGTCCACTGTAACCCCTAGGTCCTTTTCTGAAGAACTGCTGCCTACCCATTCGGTCCCTAGTCTCTAGCGGTGCATGGGATTCTACCATCCTAAGTGCAGGACTCTGCACTTGTCGTTGTTGAACCTCATCAGATTTCTTTTGGCCCAATCCTCCAATTTGTCTAGGGCCCTCTGTATCGTATCCCTACCCTCCAGTGTATCTACCTCTCCTCCCAGTTTAGTGTCATCTGCAAACTTGCTGAGGGTGCAGTCCACGCCATCCTCCAGATCATTAATGAAGATATTAAACAAAACTGGCCCCAAAGTATTTGGGACTCAAAGTATTTGGGGCATAAGACTTGTCTGGAAGGGCGCACAGGGCTAAAGTGTTTTTTGCCACAGCAGGTGACTTGTCTCAAGAATGATGTCCATCCCCCTTCCAAAGAAGCCCCAAATGAGCTGTTACCAGAATTGCCCTTTACCTTGGGGTATGCCCATTTGTTAGGATGACTCTCTGGTGGGGGGAGATTTTGCAATTCTGTCAATGTGCTGCTTTTGTCACTTGTGTTTTCCTATGGATCGCTACTCCTTCCTTCTGCAAATTCCCTCCCAATGGAGCTACCCTGCAGTACCTCAGTTTCCCAGGGCTGGGGTCTTCCAGCCCCCAAATGTGATGAACATGAACAGACACACAGGCACACACACATGAACATAGCATGTCAGAGAGGACTGGGTCATCAGCACTCGCAAGCTGACCCCTGATGTGTCCCGGGACTCAGTGGGCTGGATTGAACAACAATTTAAAGCCGGTCCCCTCCTATGTCCTTGGACTCAGCAGGCTGGGCTGAGCAACACCTTCATCTGCCACCACCCTACGCCCCAGGTTCAGCACATCCCTATCTCCACCTTCACACCACAACCATTCTGCTAGTAACCCACTTGCTGAGCAAACCCCCGAGGATTTTTGGGGCTGCAGGGATCTTTAGCTTGGGTACAAGGAGCGTTGCTGCAGAGTGAATGGAGAAGCCAAAACCACCGATGGAGGTGGGGTGGGGGGGCTAGCAAACTATAACTGATCACATGAGGCAGGGTCAGGAGGCTATTCCTAGAGAGAGACAGAGGCAAAGAAAGAGACAGATGGATCTCAGCACTTCTCAAAGCTGGAATCGATCAGGGTTCCCATGTGTCCTTGGTCGCTGAGGGACCAGAGCGCTGGAGCCAGGCAGAGCCCCCAGCACAATCAGTCAGGAAAAGCGAATGAGGAGGACTTGTGGCACCTTAGAGACTAACCAATTTATCTGAGCATAAACTTTCATGGGCTAAAGCCCACTTCATCAGATGCATGCAGGGGAAAATACAGCAGGAAGATATAGATATAAATATATTGATACAGAGAAGACGAGAAAATATGGGTTGTCATACCAACTCTTAACGAGACCAATCGATGAAGGTGGGCTGTTAGCAGCAGGAGAAAAAAACACTTTTGTTGTGATACCTTAATCGATTGGTCTCGTTAAGAGTTAGAATGGCAACCCCCATTTTCTCATCTTCTCTGTGTATATTAAGTTGTCATGGGATAAGAGGGAAGATCCTTTCATGGATTGAGAACCGGTTAAAAGACAGGGAACAAAGGGAAGGAATAAATGGTAAATTTCCAGAATGGAGAGGGGTAACCGGTGGTGTTCCCCAAGGGTCAGTCCTAGGACCAATCCTATTCAACTTATACATAAACAATCTGGAGAAAAGGGTAAACAGTGAGGTGGCAAAGTTTGCAGGTGATACTAAACTGCTCAAGATAGTTAAGACCAAAGCAGACTGTGAAGAACTTCAAAGAGATCTCACAAAACTAAGTGATTGGGCAACAAAATGGCAAATGAAATGTAATGTGGCTAAATGTAAAGTAACGCACATTGGAAAAAATAACCCCAACTATACCTACGATATGATGGGGGCTAATTTAGCTACAACTAACCAGGAGAAAGATCTTGGAGTCATCGTGGATAATTCTCTGAAGACGTCCACGCAGTGCGCAGCGGCAGTCAAAAAAGCAAATGGGATGTTAGGAATCATTAAAAAAGGGATAGAGAATAAGACGGAGAATATCTTATTGCCCTTATATAAATCCATGGTACGTCCACATCTTGAATACTGCGTACAGATGTGGACCCCTCATCTCAAAAAAGATATACTGGCATTAGAAAAGGTTCAGAAAAGGACAACTAAAATGATTAGGAGTTTGGAACTGGTCCCGTATGAGGAGAGATTAAAGAGGCTAGGACTTTTTGGCTTGGAAAAGAGGAGACTAACGGGGGATATGATAGAGGTCTATAAAATCATGAGCAGTGTGGAGAAGATGAATAAGGAAAAGTTATTTACTTGTTCCCATAATATAAGAACTAGGGGCCACCAAATGAAATTAATGGGCAGCCGGTTTAAAACAAATAAAAGGAAGTTCTTCTTCACTCAGCGCACAGTCAACCTGTGGAACTCCTTGCCTGAGGAGGTTGTGAAGGCTAGGACTGTAACAGGGTTTAAAAGAGAACTGGATAATTTCATGGAGGTTAAGTCCATTAATGGCTATTAGCCAGGATGGGTAAGGACTGGTGTCCCTATCCTCTGTTTGTCAGAGAGTGGAACTGGATGGCAGGAGAGAGATCACTTGATCATTACCTGTTAGGTTCACTCCCTCTGGGGCACCTGGCATTGGCCACTGTCGGTAGACAGGATACTGGGCTGGATGGACCTTTGGTATGACCCAGTATGGCCATTCTTATGTTCTTATGTTCTTGTGTTTTCAAACAACAGGTCTTGGTTTTGTTTTGGTGTTTCTCCTACCTGACCACATTTTCATCAGCACCCTTTGGGAGCTCCCCTTCTTAGGGTGGCTAAAAATCACAACTAAAATTTTAATTTAAATTATGACATTTAAATATAGGTTTTTTTTGAAAATTTACATCAAATTTCTTATCTACATATTGCTAGTTCTTCTCTTCCATTTTATGGTCTGAAATTGTCAAAGTGGATGTTTTCTACTTGTTTGTTTTTTTTGTTTCCTAAGTGTTAAGAAGATTTTGGATTTTATGTCGATATTTTTCAACTAAGAAGTTTCACACTTAAAATGCTCATCTGTGCTGAAAAAGACAAGCCCAAGGCCTCATTAATATCCCCTAGTATGAGACTATACAGACGCAGAATTGAAAATCAAGAAGCCTGTGCTCTGCGCCTCCTTGGTCAAGAGCTTTGAGATCTGCGAGTGAAAAGCGACGTGGAAGAGCGGGAGGATTTCTGGCCAGGACACTGTGCTTCCACAAGTAAAGAGCTGAAATGCTTCAACCATCAGGATTTGCAGGTTGAAGTCAATAGGACTTGTGCCCTGAGCATTCTCGAAAACTCCTCCCTTAGGTGGCTAAAGGCAGGCGGAAGAGCCTAATTTTGGGCTCCACTTTTTGGAAACTTTGGCCGGTATAAAAAAATTGCTATTGTAAATTACTAGGAGTTTAAATAGCTTTTTATTGTTAAAACAAAATTGTTTTACTGTTGAAGTGACAGATTTTATGCCACTACATGACAAGTTCTTAATAAAAATACACAGAGTCCCTGACGCTGCAAACGCTCACTGAACTTTAAACCACGGGACTGTTTCTATGAGTAAAGTTCTGTGTCTATTTAAGTGTCTGCAGGACCCGGGAATTAATTTTCACTATTTGGATTTTTGCATATAGCAATTTTATAAATCATGAGACCCAGTGGCTGGGAGGTGTGGGGGCTGCGGGCTCTGGGGTGGGGCTGGGGATGAGGAGTTTGGGGTGCAGACAGGGCAGGATTAATGCAGGGGCTCTAGGGGCTGCAGCCCTGGCTAAGGGGGACTCCGCAAAAAGATCTCCAGGCTGCCAGAAGTGCAGATCTTTTGGTGGGGCCCCCTTAGCCCGGGACCCTGCACTGCGGCCACTAACGTCCCTGCGTCCGGCCCTTCCTAGCGGGGAGCAGGGAGGCGGCTTCGTGCACTGCTGTCCCTCCCACACCGTGCTGGGCTGGAGCTGGAGCTGTGAGTGTCTGGAAGCTCCGCCCACCCGCTGCCCGCGCCTGCAGGCTCCACCCCCGCAGCTCCCATTGGCCAGGAACCGCAGCCAATGGGAGCTGTGGGGGCGGTGCCTGCAGGCAGACGCAGGACAGCGCAAGGAGCAACCTTCCCCACCCGCGAGGCCGCAGCCAGGGACATCCGTGCCGTGCCGGCAGCTGCAGGGTCACTCCGGGAGGAGCAGCGCAGGGCCAGGGCAGGCAAGGAGCCTGCCTCAACCCCAGTGCGCCCCCAAATGGGAGCTGCCCCAGGCAAGCACCCCGCACCTCAAGCACCAGCCCTGAGCTCCCTCCTGCACCCTAACTCCCTTTCAAACCCCATACCCCCACCCCAACCTCCTGCCCTGAGCCCCCTCCCGCACCCTAACTCTCTCCCAGACCCCCACCCCAACCTCCTGCCCTGAGCCCCCTCCCACACCCTAACTCCCTCTCAGACCCCCACCCCCACCCCAACCTCCTGCCCTGAGCCCCGTCCCGCACCCTAACTCTCTCCCAGACCCCCACTCTCACCCCAACCTCCTGCCCTGAGCCCCCTCCCACACCCTAACTCCCTCCCAGACCCCCACCCCAACCTCCTGCCCTGAGCCCCCTCCCGCACCCTAACTCCCTCCCAGACCCCCACCCCAACCTCCTGCCTGAGCCCCCTTCCGCACCCTAACTCCCTCCCAGACCCCCACTCCCACCCCAACCTCCTGCCCTGAGCCCCCTCCCGCACCCTAACTCCCTTTCAAACCCCATATCCCCACCCCAACCTCCTGCCCTGAGCCCCCTCCCACACCCTAACTCCCTCCCAGACCCCCACCCCCACTTCCTGCCCTGAGCCCCCTCCCACACCCTAACTCCCTCCCAGAGCCCCACCCCCACCCCAACCTCCTTCCTGAGCCCCCTCCCACACCCTAACTCCCCCCAGACCCCACCCCAACCTCCTGCCCTGAGCCCCCTCCCACATTCCAAACCCCTGATCCCCAGCCCTGCCCCAGAGCCCGCACCCCCAGTCGGCCCCCTCACCACCTTCCGCACCCACCCCCCTGCCTCAACCTGCAGCCCCTCCTGCGCTCTGAACCCTGCATTTTTCACCACAGCCTGGAGTCTGGGGGCCACAGAATCGAATAGCCCTGGGCCCAAAGAGGCTCCGCGGGGGCTCAGTCCAGAGGACTCCCCCAAGCCCTCTCCCCACCAGCAGCACGGTGCTCTGGGGGGAAGGGGCCTCTCTCCCCCGCCGGGCGCTGGCAAGAGGGAGCTCCGGGGCCAGGAGAGGGGCCTGCGGCAGCCCTTCATCCCCAGCTGGCTCCCCTCCCATCTACCCCTCTCCTCTCCAGGCCCCTGCTGCGTGGCCCTTCATCGCTGGTGTGCGAGCACGCGGCTGAGAGGGAACTGAGACTCCAACCTAGAGTCCAACCTGCCGAGAGTGCTGTAGCCGGGGGGCACCGTGGTGCAGAGTCTGCCTGCGGGGTGCAGCCTGGCGTGGCAAGAGCGTCTGCTTCCCTGCTCCTGAGCAGAGCCCCCCTGCTCCCCACTCCCAGGGTGTCCCTCCCAGCCTGGCTCCACGTTCTGCCCCTGCCCTCTGCCCCTGCGAGCCGGGTCTCCCTGTGACGTTGCACTCCGTATTCTGTACGGAAACGTGCTCACGAGTATGAATATGACGTAACTGGAATATGCTTTATGCAAACTGCCTCTTGTGACAGATCATTGAAAAAGTTCTCATCGACTGAATGAGTTCATCCTATTTGTCTGCATGTGTCATTTCCATGTCTGAAGTTAGAAATATGAGGTATAAACGTGGATTACTAATGTTGTCAGACGAAGGGAGGGCCGTTAATGGTATTTCAGGAACCGGATGGCTCCAGTTTAACTAGAACTAGTTGTGAATGGTTTTGTTTTCCTGTAAGCCTTCCAGCGGATGTGTGGGCTAGCCCATAAAGTATGGAGACTGGGGTCTCACAGGGACATGTGACCATGTCACCTGATACTGGAATCCATCTTAAACCAGGTACTTTTCCATAAGGAACTGGGAGGGTCAAGCTGAAATAAGGACTCCCGCCTTTTGCCAAATCTATATAAGGGGGTGAAACAGGAGGGAAGCTGCGGCCAGTCAGCAGAAAGCCCCTGCTCACCATCCAGGATGTCTGCTGGAACTAACATAAACTAAACAGGGGGAAGGATTGGGACCGGACTAGAAATGCGTCCGGTCTGTGAAAAAAAGCTCATTGGAACATCTTTGAGGGTGAGATATTACATGGAGCCAGTTTCTTAGTGTATTAGATTTTGCCTTGTGTTTGTTTTATTTTACTTAGTAACTTACTTTGTTCTGTCTGTTATCTCTTAGAAACACTGAAATCCTACCTTTTATGCTTAATAAAATCACTTTTGTTCATTAATAATCCCAGTGTAAGTCATTGGTCCCTGCGGGGAGAGCAGTGTGTGTAGATCTCTCTTTAGAAGGAGAAAGAGGGCGAATAATATGAACTCACACTGCGTACAACTTAGACAGGGTGAGAGGAGTTTATCTGGGGTTCAGGCTCCCAGGAAGGCGCTGCACTGGGTGCTGGGGCAAGACCCTGTTAACTGAGCCGCCCCAGGGCTGAGTGAATCTCCGTGTGTGTATTCGGCAGAGGGTGTGGCCCTATCTCTGGGTCTGTGCTGGAGGGGGCCTGCAGGGTCTGGCTCAGCAAGGCAGAGTCAAGGGGTGCCCAGGCTGGCAGAAGGGTTAGGCTCCGTGGTAGCTCAGGACATCAAGTGACAGTCCCAAGGGGGGCTCTACAAGTGAACCCGCCATACTCCCCTTCCCCTCCCACCACCACCCCAGATGGTCCCAGCCCTGCCGTTCCTCTTTCCATGGGCCCAATGGAAGATGAATGGGGCCAGCCAATGGGAGCTGGAAGTTGCCAGACTCTTCTAGGTTGGGAAGCGAGGGGAGGGGAAGGGAAGGGACTGGGAACTAAAACTGCAGGGCAGAGAGACAGTAAGTCTTAGGGGGTCCCGATCCAGTCCCCCAGCTTCTAGCCCACCCCTGCGGACCTCTCCCTGTGCCCCAGCTCACACCCACCCAGCTTCCAGGGCCCCCCCCCGTGCCTCTAGGTCCCAGCCCACCCAACTCCCAGGAGGCCCCTCTCTGTGCCCCCAGAGCCAGGGGGACTCCTCCCTATACCCAGAGCTCCCAGCCCCCAGCCATGTCCACTGTCCAACTTTGACAATTTGGAGGTCCCACCGAGATGGCAAGCGGCTTCACTGAGGCTGTGTGATCCCTGACTGCCTTGCAGGATGATCGTGGCAGCCGGCACCTGGACGCTTAGTCCAAGCGATCCTCCACAAGACAGAAAGGTACACAGCAGCAGCGCAGTCTAGGCCATTGAACTTGTTGGTTCCCACTCTGTTTGGGTAGGGGTCCTTGGATCCAGCTTCTGGAATCAGACGTCTCAGGTACTTATTATTTTTGTGCTTTAACCGGTTTGAGGACTGTCTTGTCTTTGTGTCTATCCGTCTTCCCCGTGGTGTGTGTGTGAATCTGGGAGCCATCTCTGTCCGGAGACTGGCTGACCAAGGGGTCCCCGTCCCCACGGTCTGAATAAGTGGAATCTGCACAGCTGCAGCCGCACCACGCCTTGGGTATAGCCCCTGGTGTGAAAGCAAGGGCAGTTGAGGCAGTAGCCTGTGGACTCCTTTCTGTGTGTTGCACCGGGCACCGCTGTGCTGAGCCCGAATTTCCTTCTTGTGTGAGTGCTGTGTGACTTCCTCCTGGATGGGTAATCAGAAGTCTAAGGTAGAACAGTTCCCTAAGGGAACTCCAGCTTATTTTATGTATTTTAGGAGGGGTCCGGACTCTTGTAGGTTTCTTGAAAAATGGTCCAAATAAGCTCTAGAGAACCCCAAATTACAGTGGCCACTGTTAGGTTCTTGGGACAAGGATCGAGTGGACGCTTTAAAAAGCAAACTCGTCCTCCCAAAAACCAAATTGGAGAGAGGAGAAGTAGACTGCTTCATGCAGTGGTGGGAAGAGGCAAATCGTAGATGGACTGAGTCAAAACTCACCTCTCTTAAAAATTCTATCCAAAAACTAACAGTTCAATTGGATGCAGTCTCTCCCACCACTAGTCGGAGCGCTCTCCTTTGCCCAGTCCTGTGCAATGATCCGGATCAAACCAGACCCGCACCATACTCCTGCGCATATAAGAAATCAGAAAAGGAAAAATCTTCAGTGAGTACAGATAATGAAAGTGAAGAAGATACCCTCATTGGCCTCGCAGCTCTGCAAAATATTATGAAGAAGAAATGCAAAGCAGACTGCAAAGATTCTCTTGACATCTCTTCTTGGAAAAGAGAACCTGATGGGAGGTTAATGAGAGACTCTGATCAAACTGTTGTGGCACCCTTATGAGTCCTTAAGATGGGAGAAAGTGAGTCCATATGGGATTATAAGCCCTGGACTCGTACGGAAGTTTTGTCTATAGTTAAAAGTTTTCCCAAACCACAGGAAAACTCTGTCAAATTTGCTGAGGAGTTTCTGTTAATCTGTGAAACCTACGAACCCTCTGAGACAGATCTCCTCCAACTGTGTAAATTGTTAGCTCCTGCCAGTTATTATGAAAAATGGTTGGCTGCCGCAGACTGGCCAGCTGAGGCACGCCACTCAACCATAAAAAGTACTGGCCCAGATTCGGCATCCAGAGACCGGTGTATGGCTCTTTGGAAGCACCTGCATCAAGCCATTCCCAAAGTGTGGTCTCCTAAAACAAACTGGACAGCAATACGTTGCTGTAAGCAAGGGCAAGGAGAAAGCCCAGGCGACTATAGGTCCCGGCTAACTGATATTTTCCTACAACATTCAGGAATACAAGAGCCCGATGTAAATGGGCAGGGGGCCTTGGCACATGCATTTGTTGATGGTCTTCTCCCTGCCACAGGCAGCATGTTCAAACGAATAAGTGTGGGATGGAGACTGAAACCATGGACAAATTGCTGGCAGGAGCAGAGCATTGCCACCGCACTTTAAAAGGAAAGGAGGAACAGTCCTCCCAAAAGTTAATGGCTCTGCAGATACAGCATTATTCAGGACTAACCAGACCACACCGGGGACAGGGACGGGGTTGCGGAAGGGGGTGGGGGGCTGGATTAACTGGGGTTTGTAACTACTGTAAACAGCCTGGACACTGGAAAAAAGAGTGTCCAAGACGACCTAATAATTGTATGGGAAATCAAGTGAACCCCCCGCTGGTTCCTCCAGGTGATCCCCAACCCTATTTTTCACCCCAACAATGACGGGATGCTGGGGAACCTCACAAAGTTTTAGCTCCCTTATTACCTCTGTCCCCTACTGGAGAATGTGTCCTGACTGTAAATGATCTCTCTCTCCCTCTCCTTGTTCATACTGGAGCTTCTCTTTCTACAGTCCGCACCACTGACTTGCCTGAGGTTCCCCGATCTGGAAAATCTGTGTCTGCTGTTGGCATTACAGGGATCCCTACCTCTTTTCCCCTCTCAAAACCTTTGTCTGTTCAGGTTGGTCCCCTCTCTGAGGAGCATGCATTCCTCCTCTCTGATGCCACCCCTGCAAACCTTCTGGGACGGGACTTGCTACGCAAACTTGGCTGTTCTATTTACTGCTCCCCAGATGGTGTCTATCTGCAAATCCCTCAGTCTTCCTTATGTGATTCTGTAGCCTCTCTGCTGTCTGAAACTTCCCTCTCCACTCCGGTCCCTTGCTGTCCCTTAACTCCGTCCCTAGAGCACCTAATCTCTCAGGTTCCTTCCTCCCTATGGCCAACTCACCCATCTGAAGTGGGCCGATTAAATACTGACCCAGTTCGGATTACTGTAGACAATTCCAAACCTCTGCCTCGCCTGTCTCAGTATCCTTTGAATCCTGAGGCAGAGGCTGGGATTGCTCCAGTTATATCTGCATTAAAAGAACAAGGAATTATTGTCCCTTGTTCCAGCCCCTGTAACACCCCTATCCTCCCAGTTCAAAAGGCTGATGGCAAATCGTGGCGATTTGTTCAAGACCTTCGAGCTATTAACCGTATTGTCATACCTTCTTTTCCAGTGGTTCCTAACCCTGCTACAATCCTAGCGTCTATTCCTCCAAATGCAACCCACTTTACTGTTGTAGATTTGTGCTCCGCTTTCTTCTCTGTCCCAGTTCACTCTGAATCCCAGGATCTCTTTGCCTTCTCCGACAAGGGTCAGCAATATACATGGACTACCCTTCCCCAGGGGTATACAGAGAGTCCATCCTATTTTTCTCAAGCCCTAGCCAGGGATCTCGCTGATCTGGTTTTCCCATCAGGGTCCACACTGATCCAATATGTGGATGACTTACTCCTGTGCTCCCCCTCTCTGTCTGCCTCAGAAACTGATTCACTAACGCTTCTCACAGCTTTAGCGAACAAGGGTCATAAGGCTTCTCGCACAAAATTGCAGCTCTGCCAAACCTCTGTCACATACCTAGGCTTTCTTCTCTCCCAGGGCTCCCGTACACTCTCTCCAGCCCGGGTACAAGCCATCCTTAGCTTTCCCCAGCCTTGCTCTCCACGCCAGGTCAGAAAATTCTTAGGCATGACAGGGTTCTGTAGGCAATGGATTCCCCAATATGCTTCTCTGGCTAAACCACTCCAAGAACTCACTCGGTCCTCTGTACCTAACCCCATGCCATGGCCACTTGAAGCAAATGCTGCTTTCATCTCCCTTAAGCAGAATTTAGCCTCTGCCCCTGCCTTAGGGTTACCTAACTGTGACAAGCCTTTTACCGTTTTCTGTCACGAACAATCTGCTTGTGCCCTCGGGGTTCTTACTCAGGAGCACGGTGACAGAAATCGCCCGGTGGCTTATTTTTCTGCAACCTTGGACCCTGTAGCCCAGGGTTTACCCCCTTGCCTACGCGCTGTAGCTGCTGCAGCGCGCCTGGTCGAGATGTCTGAGTCCCTTGTCCTCTGCTCTCCTCTCGCTCTCATGGTTCCCCGTTCTGTGGAAACTCTCCTTCTGCAACGCAACACGGCTCACCTCTCCTCTGCTCGCCTCACTAGGTATGAACTTCTGCTGCTTTCAGCCTCACATATCACTATTAAGCGCTGCTCCCGGTTAAACCCTGCTACCCTCCTTCCTTTACCTAGTGATAGTGAACCCCATGACTGCCTTGCAACTGTCACCGCTATCACTGTCCCACGCCCTGACCTTTCAGATGTACCTCTCCCTAACTCTGACCTGGTATTATTCACTGATGGGTCCTGTTATAGAAATGACCAAGGCCACCTTCTTGCAGGGTACGCTGTGGTCTCTCTCTCTGAGACCATAGAAGCTACGCCCTTACCCTCTGTGACCTCTGCCCAGGTGTCTGAACTGATTGCTCTAACCCGTGCCTGCTTTCTAGCCGAGGGGCTCTCTGCCACTATTTTTACTGATTCTCGGGATGCCTTTGGGGTTGTGCATGACTTTGGCACCCTCTGGCAGGCTCGAGGTTTTCTTACCTCTACTGGTACCCCTATCAAGAATGGCCCCTACATTGCTGCCCTCCTGTAGGCAGTTTTACTACCGTCTGCCTTGACAATTGTTAAGTGTACTGGCCACTCAGCGGCAGACACCGAGGTGGCAAAAGGTCATGCACTTGCTGATGCTGCTGCAAAACATGCCGCCACTATAAACCCTTCACCAGAAGCGTTTCTTGGTCCCCTCTCTGTCTCTGTAACGCCACCATCCCTGCCTCATCTCGCTCAGCTCCAGGATTCTGCCCCAGAAACAGAGAGAGACTCCTGGAGTGCTTTGGGTTGCTCTTTGCATTTTGATTCCCTTTGGCGATCGCCCACCGGTACCTTTGTAGCCCCCCTCTCACTCTACCCGTCTCTAGCCACCCTGCTACATGCTGTTTCGCATGTCAGCAAGGAGGGGATGGTCTCTGCTATGAGTAAGGCGAGGTGGTGGGCTCCCCATTTCAGCTCCTTTGCAACCCGCCACTGTGCCGCTTGTGTTACTTGTCAAAGCCACAATGTCGGCAAATCTGTAAAAGTAACACAAGGGTTCCGGGGTTTGCCTCAAGCACCTTTCCTACACTGGCAACTTGATTTTGTACAAATGCCAAAGTGTCAGAAATATGAATTCATTTTAGTTTAATATGTCTGTTTTCGGGTTGGATTGAAGCCTTTCCCTGTCGCAAAGCTGATTCATTGTCCATTGCAAAATGTCTGTTAAACCACATTATCCCTACCAAGGGAATTCCTGCCACTTTGTCTAGTGACCGGGGAACACATTTTACTGGAAAAATTGTACAACATCTAAACCAGGTATTACATGTCACCCACCCGTTGCACTGCCCTTACCATCCACAGAGTGCAGGGGCAGTTGAAAGGCGAAAAGGTGTGCTTAAAAATAAGCTGGCAAAAATCTGTAGTTCCGCAGGGTTAAACTGGCCAGCTGCTTTACCACTGGCCCTTATGGAAATTCGGTCATCCCCGTCCCAGAGACACAAATTGAGTCCATTTGAAATCATCATGGGACGCCCTATGCGAACAATGGCTACTATTACCCCAGCCCCAGTCCTAAACCTAACTCACAGCACGCTCCTCCAGTACTGCAAAGGGTTAATGCAAGCGGTGAGCTTCTTCCATTGGCAGGTGGGAGCAGCTTGGCCGAGGGAACCCACCTCTGCTGCCTGTCACACCCCTGAGCCTGGTGAGTGGGTCTGCCTGCGGCATCACCTTCGGAAGCCCGCCTTGGAACCCCGGTGGGAGGGTCCGTACCAGGTACTGCTCACCACCCAGACAGCAGTGAAATTATCCAGCATCGCTGCACGGATCCACGCCCCACAGTGTAAGCCAGCGCCACCTCTTGGGGACCAAGCACCTCTGCAAGACCACGCAGAACCAGCTTCAACCCCAGAAGACAAAGAGGAACAGCCTGCAACCCCTTACAATCTGCGCTCTCGTAAGGGTTGCCAGAAGCAGAGGGTAAGCAGGCAGCAGGACCCAACAAACAAGAAGCAGCAGTGAGCCTAGCACCTGCTGCCTGGTGGACGTAAAACCGTGAGTGCGGTTCCCTCGAAAGGGGTTGTCGGAACCAGAAAGGGTCCTGCTTCCAACATGTGTCCTTTGAGAAGCTTAATCCTCAGCTCCTGTGTCCTGAGGGTCTGGGGAATCCAGAGAGACAGTGACAATTCTTTCATCCAACAACAGGTGCAGATAGCCCAGATCCTGAATATTTCTAATTGCTGGGTCTGCAGCCACATCCCAGCTCACTCACAAGCTAGTATCCCCACCATGGCAATCCCTTTGATTTCCTCAGAGCTCGCTGGAGAACCCTATCCACTTAAAAGGACATGGAAGGAAAATGACACTTGGGGGCTGGGAAAAACATATGTTCCTAAACTTATACGTGTGGTGAAAGGAAAGGGCCACTGGTGCTGGGTGTGTAATGGGACAGGGCTGAATCTAGGGAGGAGCAGCTGTCTCCAATACATCGTGTCCCATGGTGTATGGGACTATTCAAACAAGGTTGGAGAATGGCGAACCGGGTATGGAAAGATAAACTTCCTCTCAACCTGGGACCAAACCAAAGATTCAATCTCTTGCTCCCCCTACAGCCTCCCTGAGAAAAACAGCACCATCTACAAATGTCCTGTGAATGCTACCTCTTCTCCCAGTGAAAATCATCCTGTGCCCTTTGGGGGATACTATTCCTCCTTCATAAATTCTTACATGTCAAAGGGTTGCAGTCAAACCTTCCCAGCTTTAATGGGACATCATTGGGTTTGTGAGGAAAATGCTTACACTGTGTTACCAGCAAATTGGTCAGGTATCTGTTATCCTGCTCAGCTTTTCCCACAATTCTGGGTGCTTCAATCCCTCCCACGAAATCGCCTCCGTAATTTCAGGCGAAAAAGGAGGGACTTGCCAGATGCTAAATGGTATGTGGGTAACATAAGCCCCCTAACTTGGGAAGAAGCTGTTGGCATTTCTTTAGTCCCAGTAGGGGGGGTAATCCACCATGCAAAAAGGCTTTTAAGGTTACAAGCGGTGGTTGAGATCATGGCCAATGAAACAGGAGAGAGCTTAAAAGCTCTATCCAAAGAAGCAGGAGCGGTCCGACAAGTGGCCCTCCAAAACCGTCAGGCATTAGATATAATACTGGCAGCCAAAGGAGGGACCTGTGCTCTAATTGGAACAGAAAGCTGTGTATACATACCTGATAATACTAATGAGGTAATAAATCATGCTAGCCATCTGGAGCAAATTGCATACCTTCCCCACGAAGAACCAAGTTCCTTGTGGAAATGGATAAGTAACTTATTCAATTTCTATAGTCTGGGAAACTGGTTGTTTCAAGGAATCCTGACTATCCTATTTGGAATTCTAATAATCTTTGTGTGTTTTCAATTGATTTCTTGTTGTATCCAAAACTGCACAAGATACACCATCCATCAGGTTACCCCTAACCAGAGTGCTAATCTAATGTTGTTAAATGTCACCAGTGAAAGTAATGAAAAAGAACGATTGATGTATGGAATCCAGTAAGTCATTGGTCATGGGCGTAGCCTTGACCAAAAGGAGGGATTGTGGAAGTATAACATTGTATAAGTATAACGTTGTATAAGGGGACATGCTGGATACATTGTATATGAGAGGGCATGCCAAAACATGTTACAAAGTATCTGAGGGAGCACACGTAGGGACAGTTACTATTGAATGGAGAAGCAATTAAGATAGAGCCAGCACATCTAAGAAGCAGGCATCAGAATGGAAGGTGTGAAGGGCAATTAGTTAAGTTAACTCGAAGCTGTTAAAGGAGATTGTTAAGGGTGGCAGGTAATTGAAGATACGTGACTGGTCTCAGGGATCTCGAAGGGTGGTGACTAAAATCTTTTTCTTCTTTTGTCTGTAACTTCTCTGTAACTTGTTCTCCAGCAAGCTGTATAAATTAAGAGACACAAGCCCCACTCGGGGGCTCACTTCTAAATGTATTAGCAGAGCAGCTTTGCTAATAAAACAGAGTGGTCTGATAAATTGTGAGTCTGAGTCAAACTTTGACAGTAAGAAAAGGTTCCTGATCAGCTGTGGTTATGAGGGAGAAAAGGTCCCATTTTCAGAGGCTGCTCGTTTCTCTGGTCAGGAACGGTGTCTCCTCTGCAGCTGAAGGTTGGATCCAAGAGGATGACTCCAGGTGGTGAGTGGCTTGCCTTGCTCTCATATTTCTCTGTCTTCTCTCGTGTGTTCGCCAACTCTCTCTCTCTCTCTTCTCTCCTCTTCTCTCCTCGTGCCGTGTCCCTTCACAGGACACAGGTAGGTGTGCATTCCCACAGGTGAGGTCTCGGGAGCCATGGAGAAGTTGGAGCGGAGGAAAATCATGCCGGGCAGTGGGTGCGAGCGTGGAGCGGTGACTGTCGGGGTTAACTCTGTCTCGGTTCATCATGTGGGGCCAATGCGCGGATGAAGGCAAGATTTCCAGCACCAATGGAGCATTGTATAATGATAGCCTACGCGATGTGGCCCACTGAGATGGTAACTTCTTTGTTTTTCCTCCTTGGTCTGGGTTTAGTACAAACAGTTGACTCCCCTCATCGGATGGAAAGCGAGCGAGAGTGGTGAGCCCACGAACGCTGTTGATGCAGCCAGGAGTCGTCCGGTTGGCAGCGGAGCAGTCGCGAATGTCAGTGAGATAAGTGTCTGGTTTGGTTAAGGCTTTGCTTACGGCCGGCCTGGCTCCAGTTAGGGACTCCCCATTAGCTGGGGCTGGGTTTGTAAGAAAAGGTTCCTGACCAGCTGTGGTTAGGAGAGAGACAAGGTCCGCATTTTCAGGGGCTGCTCATTTCTCTGGCCAGGAAATCTGGTGTCTCCTTCGCAGGAGAAGGTGGCATCTAGGAGGATGACTCCAGCTGGTGAGTTGCTTGCCTTCCTCCCATATTCTTCTCTCTTCTCTTGTGTGTTGGCCAACTTTCTCAGTCTCTCTCTCCTCTGCTCTCCTGGTGCCGTTTCCCTTTGTAGGACACGGGTAGGTGTGCATTCCCACAGGTGAGGTCTCGGGAGCCATGGAAAAGTTGGAGCGGACGAAAATCATGCAGGGCAGTAGAAAGGCTGCTGAAAGTACCTGAAGAGACAAAGGAAATGAGAAGGGGGGAGTCCAGACTAAGACAGGAGTCTAGTCTGTAAAGAGAAACAACGGGAAGTCTAAGCTACAGAAACTCTTCAAGTTGCCAAAAGACATTTAGGATGGGAAATGACTTCTTGAATCCAGTCTCTTTAAGATCTTAGGCTTAGTATGTGTGTGTATTTGTATTTGCTTAGTAATCTGCCTTCTTCTGTTTGCTATCCCTTATAATCACTGAAAATCTACCTTTGATAGTGAAACTATTTTTTGTTTATTATTATTATTATTAAACTCAGTTTGTGCAACGGGTGCTCTGGGAGGAAATGATTTGTGTGTTACTCCAAGGGGCCGCCGGTGTCACTGTTGCTCCATGAGGGAAATGATTTGAGCATGACCTGAATTGGCCACCCACTGTCACTGTTGGGCCAGGAGGGAAATGATTTGTGCATTTCACTGACTGGCCACCTGGTGTCACTGTTGCTCCGTTAGTGAAATTATTTGTGCATTACCCTGAGTGACCACCGAGTGTCACTGTTGCTCCGTGAGGGAAATGCTTTGTGCAGTACCTGGATTAGCCACCCGGTGTCACTGTTGCTCTGTGAGGGAAATGGTTTGTGCATTATCTGGATTGGCCACCTGGTGTCACTGTTGCTCCATGATCGAAATGGTTTGTGCAGTACCCTGAGGGGCCACCCGGGGACGCTGTTGCTCTGTGAGGGAAATGGTTTGGGCATGACCTGAGTTGGCCACACACATCACTGTTGCTCCGGGGCGGGGGGTGAGGGAGGGATTGTTTGTGTGTTACTCCTGAGTGGCCACATTGTGTCACTCTTCCTCCATGAGGGGAATGCTTTGTGCATTACCCTGTGTGGCCACCCAAGACAACACACACATCACACACAAAAGATCACACACACAAAAAACGACAGACGACACTCACAGAGAGAACACGTCACACATACAGAAACACGTCTCTCACACACACACAACACAGGACACCGACACACACAAACAACATGACACACAAATAAAATGACACACAAAACAGCACACAATACGACACACAAAAATCACACACAATACACGACACCGACACATACACACACACAAACGAGGCGAGGCACAAAACGGCAGACAACGTGACACAGAAATCACACACGACCCCGACACCCACACACAATACAACACACTACACCTCACATGACACACAAAACGGCACATGTGACACACACACAACACGATGCACAAAACATCGCACACAAAATATCACACACCCACACACAACACGACACACACACAGACAACACGACACAAGACACACAAAAAGGCACACAACACGAGACACAAAAATCTCACACAACACGACACCGAGACACACCACATGCCCACAAAACGGCACACAAACGACACACATTGTCACATGCACACAACACGGCATACAACATGGCACACACACACTCAACATGGACCACAACACGCACACATAAACACGTCTCACACACACAAAACGACACACAAGTCACACTCACAACACGTCACACGACACATGCAACACGACACACACAACACGTCACACAGCAGAAGGTTTCATCGAGGAGGAGGATGTCCCGGGGTCCCCGGGCGATGCTCTGGGACTGCTCCCCAGGAAGCCAGGCAGGACTCTGGGGAAGTCTCCTCTCGGGGAGCAGCCTGTCTGCAGGACACACAGCTCCCCCGGCTCCACCTTCCTGGCTCTGACCTCGGAGCCTTCAGCCTCCTCTGCCCCTCCCTGCGCTTCCCACAGCCAGTCCGCCCAGGCGGGGTCCTGGGGGCGGCAGAGGGTCCTGCCCCCCAACTCCGCAGTCAGACGGGACTCTCAGCCAGCCAGGAAAACAGAGGTTTATTAGACGACAGGGACATGGTCTAACACAGAGCTTGTAGGCGCAGAGAACAGGACCCCTCAGCCGGGTCCATTTTGGAGGGCAGTGAGCCAGACAACCCCGTCTGCCCTTCACTCCATGTCTCCAGCCAGCCCCCAACTGAAACTCCCCCCAGCCCCTCCTCCTCTGGGCTTTGTCCCTGTCCCCGGCCAGGAGGGCACCCGATTCCTTTGTTCTCCAACCCTTTAGCTCTCACCTCGCAGGGGGGAAGGGCCCAGGGCATCAGGTGCCAGGAAAGAGGGTGTCGGCCATTCTCTGTGTCCAGACCCCTGCACACACCTGCCCTCCAGAGCTCTGCAACGATCATACACCCTTACCCCACCCCCTAGATCCTTAAGAACTGCATAGGGGAAACTGAGGCACCCCCACACAATTCAGAGGAAACATGAAGTCCCGCTTCATCACAGATGACTCCAGGAGGTGAGTTGCTTGCTATCCTACCATGTTTTTCTCTGTCTCTCCTCTAGTATGTTGGCCATCACACACACTCTGTCTCTGTCTCTGTCTCTGTCTCTCTCTCTCCTCTCCTCTCCAGGTGCCAACGATGACCAGGCCCCGGGTGCCTTGGCCCCAGTGCCCCGCCTGTGCTCCATCTCTTCCTGTATCTGCCTCGCCCCTTCTCCCAGCCCACACTGCCCACCGCTGCCTGGATGATTTCCCCCTCTCCTCCACTGCACCCCCCTCTGTGGGGTCCCTGCCACTCACCGTCTGCCTCCTCTCCTCCACCCCCTCCCCCGCTTCCCCACGGGTCACTCTGGGGCCGGTTTTCTTCACCATCTTCGTGCATGATCTGGAGGATGGGATGGATTGCACCCTCAGCAAGTTCGCAGATGACACCAAGCTGGGGGGAGAGGGAGATACGCTGGAGGGTCGGGATAGGGTTCAGAGTGACCCAGACCAATTAGAGGATTGGGCCAAAAGAAATCTGATGAGGTTCAGCAAGGACAAGTGCTGAGCCCTGCACTGAGGAGAGAAGAATCCCATGCACTGCCCCAAGTATGCCATGTCCCCGCCCCGAACTGACCCTCCCGGAGCATCCTCAATTCCATGAAACAGCTGTTCTGGGGTGGGCAGGAAGTGCTGGGAAGGAGGGTGGGGAGTTGCTCAGTGGGGGTGTGTCTCTCTGGGTGGGGTCTGTGTGTGTTTATGCACAAGCTGATTGTGATGTCACGGAGGCCAACAGCAAAGAGTGTTCGGCGTCAGCATTCTTGCCCTGCCGTCAGTCTGCCAACTGGCTTGGTTGACAACGGCTGGTGACCCAAGGAGCTGCTGAGAGACGCGGACCATCCCTCTGTCAGCAACTTCTTGAATCAGCTATTTCCACAGGTGTTTGAGGAACAAAAGGATGAGTTTTTACAGAAGGTAATTCCCAGATTCTTTCCCTGCTCATTAGATCGCACACGACAGGTCGGTGCCTCCTTCTCCTCGGGACGGGTGGGGGCGGGTGTGGCAACAGGCAGGTCTCAGCGTTCCCTTTTGATTTGAAAGTGGCCATCTCTCAGGTCTCCTCCTGCTTCAGCCGGTCAGGTTCTTTGGAGGCAGATTTAGATGATTTTATCTTTCAGCAGACTAGTCAGGGGGAATTTCCAGGGATAGAACCAAAAGGGAAGAAAACAAAACTCGTGTAGAATTTAGATTGAGATCTCCATCAATCGTCTTTCCCTTGGAGTTGCCCCTAATGCACTCCTTGCCTTCAAGTTGGGAATAGAAACCCTTTGTCTCCTGTCATGACTGCCAAAGAAATGTGTATTGAGAGAATATCGATCTCAGAATTTACAGGATTCAAATGCACAAAAATGAGCTCAAATAATGCAGAAGAAATGAATCTTAAGATATTGAAAGTGATACAGCTCCACTCCCATCCCCTGGCTGTCATCTTGGTAGTTCTCTCAGAAAGAATCTCATGGCGATAGATCTCAAAACTCTCTACAAATTCTACTCTACCCCCTTGGGCTAGAGAAAAGAGATGTGTCGATCCCCCCCGCCCTGCAATTCCTTTCCAGGAAAGGGGTTTCAATCAACTGTCGCCTACATTTGTCATGGGTCTCGCTGTGATTTCTTTGTCCTTGTTTTGGAGGCCTAACTTCTGACTGGATGTTGGAAATAATATGGGTCATTCTTCATTTCAAGTTGACTGATTCTTTCCCCCATGCTAATACATTCCAGATTTTCAAATAGTTGAGAAGAAGTCAACATATTTGCAGCTGCTAATTCATCCTTCCAGACCCTCAAACCCTCGAGATGACAATCTTTTCTTCCTTTTCCTGGCTTCTCTGGGAACAGAGGATTCTTGGTTTGCAGCTTGGCCCGATCTGTTCCCAGAGTCCCAACATTCTGTGCACAAAGGAGTGGGGTTAAGAAGGAAGCATTTTTGCAACTAGGCCCAGGCAAAGAACATAGAAACTGACCTTTTGCTCTTTCTATCCCTAGCCTCTGTTTGCCAGGTGCCAGGAATGAGCAACAGGAATGGATTGCTTGATGATTCCCTGTTCATTCCTTCTGGGGCACTCAGCACTGGCTACTGTCAGAAGACAGCGTACTGGGCTAAATGGACCTTTGGTTTGACCCAGTCTGGGCGGTCTTGGGTTGCATATCTTCTTGGTTGCAGCAACCAGTCCTGGCTATTAGAGGAGCAGATGGCTTCAAAAGACCACTCTCGTGGATCTGGGAATCCTGGGCAAACTAATTCCCTTCCTTTCGAGAAGGACAGAAAAACCCATTTCCTCCTTCTTTCTATTCCAGGCTTCGTTCCTTTTTCCAAAGACTCGCCTCTCGGGAGCACAGAGAGATCCATGTGCACAAAGTGCTCGTCCAACCTGCAGCCATTGAGGCATGCTCTGGCCTCAGCCCCCAAGAACAGGCCTTGCCAGAGAACCCCCAGGGAAGAAAATGCTCATGGACCATCATGAAAAGACTCTGTGTCTGTTGCCAATACCACAACTCGATGGCAGAGAGCAGTGAGGAGAGAACAGCTTCCTCTCCAAGAAGGTGGACACACTTGTCCCTGCAGAAGAAAGCAGCGGAGACCCAGGTGGAGGCAGAGGAGGTGAAGCTGCAGGAGACGACAGACAAAGTCGAAGTGGATCTTACAGGTGAGATGGTTCAATCCACATGGTTCACGAGGAGCATGTGAGGAACACTCACACCAGTCACTCGACAAGCCTCGACATCAGGGCCATCTCATGGGACAGTGATGGGTACCTCCGGCTCTGGAATCCATATAGAGGGTGGCAGAGGTCCATGGCTGAGGTGGGGAGAGCTGACAATGTCAGGTCACCCTCCTCTGGGGATCTGGCACGGTGGGGTGGGGACTACTAACATTGTTCCAGGCTGGAAGGAGAAGAGAGAGGCTGGACGTTGGAGGAAATCCTTTCTTTTCTCCTGGATTGGGTCCCTTTCCTCAAGAAAATGCTCCAGAGGTCTCAGCAGGTCACAGCTGGGAACCGTACCAGAGCTGAGTCATTCCTTCTTGGGGGGTTCAATGCAAAAGGAGGCCAGGTCCCCATCACTGACAGGAAAGGGGTGCAAGGGGAGGGGAAGAGTAGAGGACACCATTGAAAAGAAACTGGCCCCGAGGGAAGAGGAAGCCTCGTGTGGTTAAAGCCTCCAGCTAGGAGTCAGGAGAGCAGAGTTCTCTGCTGAGCTCTGCCAACAACCTTCAGTCTGACCCTGGGCAATTCGCTTCAGGGCTCTGGGCCCAACTTCCATCCTCTGTAAACCAGGGGGAAGACATGGAAAAGCAAAATGTTAAGAATGTTTCTTTCTGCTGCAGGGACGAAGAAGGAGCCGTCTGACACGAAGGGGAAGTGGGAAAAAGGAAGCCCAGAAGAGCAGGAAGAAGAGCGCACTCCCAGCCCCTCATTAACAAGCAGCTCCCATATGACGATGGTAATGGTGCTGTGTGGTCGTGCTCATGGAAAGCATTTCTTGCTGTGTGTAGGAATATCTCCCAGGGGCTGAAAAGAAACACTCGTCAAGGGTGATCAACTCCAGCCAGTCTTTATCTGGGTCGCTTGAACGAGGCCCGCTTTGACAAAGGGGTTTAGGCACCTAAAGAAGTCCAGAGGTGCTTTGTGGGACTGGCAGAAGTGCCTGACTCAGGTGCCCGATTCTGATGCACTTTCCATGGCACACAGGCACGGCTGAAAACCAGACCAGGCCCATCCCTGCCCAGGTCGGGGGAACCCACATATGTCCTGGCTGTGGGGTTCTGGCCCATCTCGTGGCACCAGGACCACTTTGAGACACAGAGAAAAGGAGTCTGCTCTAGAGCCTTAGCTAACAGCCTCTTGGCTTTTCGCTCCTGTGGTCGAGGCTCCTGCACTAAGCTCCAGAGGTCCCAGGTTTCCTCCCGCCTGCCAACATCTGGGCTCTGTCCGAGTTACAAAAGCCTCTAGACACCTTTGTAACTCTTCCTCTTCGGGACAGAGCACCCTGCAGCGCATACAAAAGGCTGCAATTCTGGGAGCTTCTGACCCACCGGGGGTCTGGAGTATGGAGGCGAGTGTGCCACTCCACTGTGCTCTACTGCATCCTAGGATATCAGGGTTGGAAGGGACCTCAAGAGGTCATCCAGTCCACTCCCTTGCTCAAAGCAGGACCAAACCCCAATTTTTACCCTAGATCTCGAAATGGTCCCCTCAAGGATTGAACTCACTACCCCGGGTTTAGTGAAATGCTCAAACCACTGAGCTACCCCTCAGCTGTTGGCAACCAGGACAGACGGTGCTAATCCAGCGCCATGCAGGCCAGCTGCAGTAATCCCCAGGGGGTGCCCTGAGACCCCAGGGCAAAGGCCTCCAGCACCCCAGGCCCTGGGTTGAGGTGACCCTGGAACCAGGCCCCCTGGAGTAACATTGTGCCCAGTGAGTTCTCACCCCCAGGGCTCTGGCCCCAGAGGCCCACGCTTTGGGCTTCTCCTCAGCCAGGCAAACTTGCTTCTTCAGTCTCAGTTACTTTCTGTCCTGACGGCGATTCCTGCCTGTTTTCTGGCAGCCCCACAGGCTGCTAGGTGGGGAAGGAAGAGGGTGTTTCCGTTTGGGCCCTATTCTCAGTCCCTTCCTCGCAGACACTGTGGGCTGCCAGAGTTGCTGAGCCAATCTCCTCAGGCGCTCGGGGTGGGATGGGACATGGGGCAGGTTCTCCAGTGACCCCTCGGCGACACTCAAGGAGCAACTTGAATGGGCTTTGCAGGACATTGAGGCTTTCTCAGCAAAAGCGGGGTTTCCTGCGAGGAGGGGCTAGCGAGGGAGGAAACGGGGTGGCCCTTGGGGTCCCAGCACTGCCCGAGAGGCTCCCGTCTCTTCTCAGGGGAGGGGGCCAGAGAGGGGACAAAAGGCTAAGGAAACCTTAGCACCTGGGGAGGCTTTTGAAGAAAAGGGCTCAGCCGGAGTCTCCACGCTCCCTCGGCACTGCCAGACTCCCCCGGGGACAGACTGTTCCAGGGCAGCTGCCCGAGGGAAATACTCAATCCCAACAGGCTTTGACCCTGTTCTTTGCAGACCCCCAGGGAGCACCCTTCCTCAGCCCCGCTCCATGCCCTGCTGATGGCAGCCGTGAAGGGTCTGACAACACCCACCCTGCAGAGATTTAGAGCCGCAGAGGAAGAGCTGAGGGCCATCGTATCTCTCCAAGGAGACAAGATGGAGAGAGTAAGAGACTCCCGCAATGGGGCAGGGGGATGCTGCGCAGAGAGGGGGATGGGAGAAGTTCCTCTCCTCGGAAACCATTCCTGGGACACTGGCATGGGATTGGAAAGTTGGCTCAGCCCCTTGTCATTCATCGCTTGGCCACGGGGATAGGCGACATTCAAGCCCTTCTCCAAAGACCGCCTGCACGTGGCGCGGAAGTGCAGACTTATTCCCTTCCTGGGCTTTGGCTTTCCTGGAAACTCTGAGACTAATCAATGAACAGAATCCTCAGCCTGAACTTCCTCCCCAACCTGCCTGTTCCTAGGGTTTCCTGCAGGTCATCCCTGTCTCTGCCCGAGTTCCTTCTTTCCAACAGGTCCCAGCGGGAAGTTAACAAATGGCCCCTCAATCAGCAGATTGATTTGTGCAGGGCTCTAACTCCTGCTAGCAGAACAGGTCAACAGAATCCAGCCACCCGCCTTGGAGCTCCTGCTCCTTGTTCGAGAGAGGAAAGAGCAATGACCAATTCCTCACGGAAGAGTCCTAGGGGGTGGCTTGTCCCTTTAGGGTCTGTCTCCCTGTGTTGCAAACTCTGCAGCAGGAGCCTGAAAGCCTGGCCCTATGGACTTGGGCTCCCAGGGCTGGCACTGAGGGGCCACAACAGCAATGCAGACTCTTCTGGGCTGGGGCTGGAACTTGATCTCTGAAGCCTGGAGAGGAGGGTGGCTTCAGAGCCTGGGCTCCAGCCCAAGTCACCTTGTCTGCACTGCTCTTCTAAGCATGAATCCGAGGTTAGAGACTGGGGACTTAGGAGACTGGGGCCGGGAGCTGGCTAGCCCCACCCAACTAGCCCTGCCTCCCATCTCTGCCATGGGCTCTGGGATACATCGGTCGAACCAGCTGGGTCTGGAGCAGTGCTTCTCAACCTGTGGCCCGGTCAGCACAGAGCTGCGCCCCTTTGGGACATCCTCAGGGACAAACAGGTCGGATTGGATGTGTCCCACAATGGAACCTAGGTTGAGAACCACTGGTCTGGAGGAGCGGATTGTGCAAGAAAGAGCTAAAAGGAAGTTGCAGAGATGGAGGAAAGACTCCTGGAGGGAAGCCCTTGAGAGCGGGACTGAGAGCCGTTTGCTACGGCAGGGAAGGCCCTGGGACATCAGGGGATTTAGGACTGTGCCCACTCTTAGGTTTTGTGCGTGTTTTTGAGCTTGAAGGTGCTAACCCAGACCTCAGGAAGACTGGGGTTCCTGGACTTGTCAAAGCCTCTTGGGGAGCAGCCAAGATGGGCAACCGAGGTCAGAGGAGGCTTGCAGGGCTGCCAGGAGGGTGTCCCTGGGAGGAGGCCACTCATTGATAAATCCATCCCTCAACTTTCTGGCATTCTTCCAGGTTGGAGACATCGTGGGAGGGATCTTAATCTGGCTCGACAACAGCTGTGATCCCAGAGCCAGAAGAGCAGTGCTCAGGGCCATGGCCTTGCTGGCTCGCTCCCACCCCCAGGACGTGGTTCTAACCTGTGTGGCTCACACGCTCTCATCACACAGGTAGGGAGCTGCTTTGTTATCTCCTCAGTCCAGTCGTTCTCCTCCTGCTCCTACTGACAGGCCACAGGCCGGGAGGGGTCCGTGGGGCTCACACAGTTGGAGGGAGTTTCCTGCTGTGCAGAGAGCTGTCCACGCTTCCTAAGAGGAGATGGCCAGGCCCAGCCACTGAGGAGCCAACCCGTCCTCCTACACTCCCCGGGATGGAGACATGCCACTTTTCTGGAGAATTCCAGCATTCTCCTGATTTCTATGGGTGACCCCACTTCCTCTCAGATCCAGTACAGGGCCAATCAATGATTTGGGGGCTCACTCAACATCCCTGGCTCATGAGGTCTGGCTGCTCCTTACTGCAGGAGAGAAGGCAGAGACGGAAAAGGCCCATGAGGCCCATCTGTCTATCCCCTGGAGACCAGTGCAGGATTCTTACCTGTCCTAAGACCCCCCAGTTATTCCATGGCTGAGGAATTGGTGACAAAATGCACTCATCCTTATGGAACGGTGGGGCAGAGGTCAAGCTCTTAAAACAGACATTTCCAGCCCTTATTGATGCAAAATAAAATCAAATCAAATCAACAAAAAAATCATCCCCACATGACCAGAGCCTAAATGCAGTGCAGCGAGCAGACAGCTAGCATTAATAGCTCTGAGAGGGGGGAGTGCCTCTTTCCACCTCAATAGATTGTTAACTTGCAGTCCTGCTGGTTATTGCTGATCACTTGGAAGGGTCAGCCAGCTGAGGGGTTTGTAACACAACTCCCATGTGTTCCTCGGGGCCATGAAACCCAACTGAACCCTAGCCAGAGGTCAAAAGTCCAGCTTTCCTTGGCATCTTCTGCAATGCAGTTCTGCACTGACCTGAGTGAAATTTGTGTCACACTGCAGAGCAAATTGAAGAGCAGCAGGAAAGAAATGGAACTTCTTACCCAATTCAGTTATCAGAGGAATACAGTGTTGGTTTTCAGATTTCTTTGAGTGTTTGATTTGTAAACCTTTCTGAATTTCAGAATCAGGTCTGAATTTCTTGGAACAGCCACAGTGCTTTCCAGGGGCTGTGCTCAGAAGTTACAGAAACTCGGCAGCATTGGCACAGAAGTTCAGTCAAGCTTCCGGAAGACCTTGCTTCCAGGCCATTTGCTCTTGAGTTGTCCAACCTAGTTCTCAATGTCCTAGGGCTTGACCACCACGTCCGACCTTCCTCACCAAACTTGGACGTCAAATGACTGGAAGTCTTTTGGATCCATCTGCAGTCTTCCTCTGCAGATGCCTGTGGGGACAAGCAGGACTTAGATCCGCAAGAATGGAGGAGGGGGATTTCAGTCCTACTTTCCTTCCATCTCTGTCACATGGGGCTTTACAATCTCCTCTTCCAAGCTCTTGAATCTTCTCAGATCAGGGCATGTGCTGACTCACTCTCTGACCCTGTCCACCACACTGCAGTAGAATTGAGCTGCTAAGAGACACTTGGCCAAACGCTGGGTCTCCGTTATACCCCCAAACAGCCAGAGGAACTCCAATGATGTCAGGCAAGTTTCTCGGGACTGACCCACGTGTAACAGAGCAGAATTTTGCACAGTCTGCGGGTCACAGTTTGGTGGTCATTCTGTGGTCAGTACATGCTCACTGTCTTGGAAAGAGTGGGTTAGCTTTAGAAACAAGAACCCATTCGGGGAAAGGAATAAATTCAACTTTCTCTGAAGGGACTTGCCCTGCCTTAGCCTCCCTGCACCAGTGGCTGTCTCCTCTGGTATTCCAAGCCTCTCCCTGGGGAGGGCAAGAGATGGCCAAGCAGGAAAGCTCTGACGTGTGTTTCTGAATTTGCAGATGTGCCATTGAGTTGTGGAAGGCCTTGGGTGAAGAACCACAGCTCACCAGGGAGGTGCTGCAGCAGCTGCTGGACAAGCTCCAGCAGAGACGCCGGGAGGAGAAGAGCAGCCATGTGTCTCTGGCTGTAAGTGAGATTTGAGATGTCACCTTGCGAACCCGCCACCACAGGGAAGATGGTGCATCTGTGTGTGTGTGCGAGTTTCACCTCTTCTTACCTTCAGGCCATGGCTCCACCACACATTGAAGCCGACCTAACTTAAATGGGAAGACAGCCGCCACAGCGATTCCATCCCTGGTGTGTGTCCACACTTTGCTGCTCATGTCGGCAGTGCCCGTCCTCACCAGAAGGGCTTGTCTTGATTGTAGGGTCAGGGTGGGGCATTGTGGGAAGGCTCCTGAAAGCCAGTTGAGGAAAGTGACGTGGTGTCTGCACGGACGCTGCATCGACCTGACTGCATCGACCTGGACTCTCTGCCACGTGTGGAGGTGGAGTGACGAATTTGGCACCGAGGGGCGGTTCTGATGATGGGAAGGAAATTCCATCCTTAGGGGGATGCAGAGTGAGCAGCCTTGCGTTGACCTAACTCTGGAGTGTAGACCAGGCCTTGGTATGTCCTCGCCACTTCCAATCAAACCAAAGAGGGGTCAGTAAAGTTTCCCCCGGGTCAAAGTTACACATCTGAGGTGGTTTATCTGCTGGTACCCTGGCTCAGTTGTCTTCTGCTCCAGATGGCCCTTTAGTGAACAGGTGCAGTTCAGGTGTCTCTTGGAAGTCTCCAGCTTTCTGGCTCTGTAAACTGTGGCTAGAAATCTTCCCAACATGGCATCCTGAGAAGTCCAGTACTTTTGACTGGGCCAGAAACACTGGGCCTAGGAGAACGGATCTCCTCAGGATGGTTTCAGCCCTTCCAGTCATGGCTGCAAAGCCAAAGCACAGGCTCTGCACCAGAAAGAGAAATAATGGGGAATAACGTCATCCAGACTCTTCTCATCTTTCCATCCTGCTTCCGTTCCAGGAATGGGGGAAGGTTCAGGAGCCTCCAAATGTCCCCACCCCTCTCAGAAGCCAATACTGTTTTGTAATACGCTGGAGAGGAAAGGAGACATGACAAAGGGACAATAGCGAATGGCAATGGGGACAGGTGGCAGATTGGGAGAGCTGAGTGAAATTCTTTCCCCCCTCCAGGCAATGAAGACCATTTATGAGCTCCTTTTCCTACGGGGATACCGAGAAGCCATCCTGCAAATGTATCCCCAGCTGCTCATTCTCTGCGTCAGGCAAGTGCAGTACGTGATGGATCAGCACTTGCCAGGGACCTACATGGCCAGGCAGACATCCAGCCCCGAGGAGGGATGCAGCTGCCTCAGTCTCCTAAGGTAATGACTGAAAGGAAAAGGAAGAACAGATTTGTTGGGCTAAACACATGGGGGCTGTTCACGGCCATCAGTTGTTCGGGTGCTGTCGTTAGCCCAGGCTCAGTTGGGAGCAGGTCTCTCTTGAGGGAAAAGGGTTGAGAGCCGTGCATTCTTGTGAGTCACACTCGCTCATCTGACGCCGTCCACAGCCCAGCTGCTTTCCCTACACACTCAGGCAGCAGCCATGTTTGTGCATCCATCCACGTCTGCCACCCGCCAAAGGGTCAGTGCTTTCATCAGTGCCTGCTGAGCAAATCCGTGGGCCTCTCTCCCCGAACGCAGACAGAGCCACACCGGCAGCAGATGGGGACAGGCCCCGCAGGACGTCAGCCTCACAGGCAGACAGGAGGAAGAGGGACCAGTTCATCTGGTTCTGTGGGCACAGTTAGGGGCTTCCATCTGCACGGGAAAGAGAGAGCGCCAGAAGACACCTCAGGTGGCGTAAACTGATGGAGCTTTGCTCGATTCCACCAACAAAGGATCTGGACCCACATGCCCGCTTGAGTCCTGTTACCTGTCACAGTAAAGAATCAAGTATTCAACCATTGGGAGTGATGACACCAACCATTTGAAGAAGCTACAGTGTCCCTAACTGGTTCCAAAGTCAGTGAAACTGCAGTGTAGACAGGGTATCACACTGGATCGATCCTTGGGGAGGCTAGCTACTGCTGAGCATGCTGGGTGTCTCAGGACTTGTGCAGATTTGCCATGCTTGGGGCTGATCTCATTCCTTGACACTCTCTTTTTTGTTTGTTTGTTTTTGTCTTTAGCACCTCAGTGGAGGCTGTGAAGACGCTTTTCTCCATGCCCGGCTACTGGAAGGAATTTGCCAGCATCCACTTTCATCGGGGTTGGGACATGATAGCCTCCCGATATCACTACTCGCAGGGGGTTGGCCTGATTGCAAGGTAGGAGCTCAATGTTTCCTCTTCTTTGGGTCTCTCTTGGGAATGGGATTTCCGTGTGAAATAGTCCTCAGTTCCAGGCTGCCAGCTCAGCCCAGCAACTGGAGCTGAACGCTCTCTCCCCCTTGAGAATCAAAAGGGACTTTCTGTTCCATGTTCCAGAGCCATGATCGAGTTTGAGAACCCTCAGCTCCCTGCAGTTTTCAGAGAGGCAATCACCATCGTCCAGAGTGGGAAGGAGGAGGAGCAGAGAACTATCGCCCTGGCTTTCTGCACTGAGGTGAGATTCATGAGTTGACAGGCAGAAGTGGGCTTTCTGGAGAGCAGCTCAGGACAGCAAGCTCTAGGCTACAGTGTCAGCAGCTTAGCAGCCCTACCGCCAGCTAGCTCCTCTCCGCACATGGATGGATGCGGGGCATGGCAAAGAGAGGGAGGGAGAGACATGGTGAGATTGCTCCTGGCTGGATGTGCCTAGATGGGGTTATGGGACAAGAAGCCATGTTTCTCCAGTGCCCCAAGGCCATGCTTCTCTCCTCACCTTTTCCTGGGGTTCTGCTTTTCTTCTGCCCCACGGCTCTCTCCATGGCACTCAATGAGGTCTGGAGATTCCCCTTTCCCTGGGGGCTTATTTGTGACTTGTGCATTAGTCTAAATTTGGGGAAGGAACCAACTGAAACAGCAGCAATTGGCTCCCTACTCACCAGAGACTTTGCATAGGAGGAAGTGGCCCTTTGGTAAAGACGACTGTCCAGGGAACAGACCCCACAATAAGACCTCTGCTCCTCAACCTGATCTTCATTTGGCTCTTGCCAGTTTCTCCAGAGTCCTTCCATTGACACCATCCTGACAAGATCAGCCCTCCAGGCACAGCTCATGGACTGGACCAAAGATGCAAATTCCATCATACGGAGGCTCAGTCTGCGAGGCCTTGGCAGTATTGTGTTCCAGCCAGAAAAGGTGAGAGCCGGGGATTGCCCAGGGGACCCAGGAAGCCAATGTCCATCAAATAGCTCAGAAATGAGAGGGAGAGCCACACACAAGCCTTCTTGTTTAAAACACAGCCCTCAAATGGTGGAGGTGCTTTCGGAACAAATCAAGGCATGCCGTGCTCCCTGCTCCCGTGAGCTGAGCCCTGATTGCAGATGGGATGCAATGGGGGAGGCGGGGTGAGCAAAGACAAAGGTGACAGTGAGCAACTGGCACAGAGTGACAGGAGAATGACTTTCTGCCCCGTTGGGGGGCTGTGCCCTCCGTGGTTTCTCGTCGGTGGCAGTGGTCCAGCATGTGCTCCAGGCTGTCACCTGGCATAGTAATGAGCTGCCTTCTTCATTCCGGCAGGTGCAATTCTTACGGGCCCAGCTGCCAGCAATCCTGGCCATGTTTTGTGACAGGGATGGAAGGCGTGTCATGGAGGCCATGCATAAAGCTGCAGACATCATCTACCTCCTCAACAGGGAAGGGCTTGGCTCCATCTCCCAGGACATTGCTGTCAGCCTTCGCCCCTTCATTGATGACGTAAGGCTTGGAACCCGCAGAAGAAGCCCATTCCCTCGCTCCAGCTGTCTGTGATGCCCTTGTCTCTCTCTCCCCATCCCCTTCCTCCCGCCCCTCAGGCCTGCCATGGAGCCGCCAAGGAGTGCCCCCGCCATGGGTGGGGAATCTCCTGCTGAGCCACCTCCCTGTCAGAGCTCTTCTCTCCAAAGCTCAGCCTCAGTGCCATGCTCCCAGCCCCTGCTGCAGCCTGGCCTGGGGGAGAGGGGGCCTGGCACTGGGCAGATGACCAGCTGTCTGGAGAACACAGGCCCCCAGAGAGGTGGAGATTCTCAGCAGGAAAGAGGTGGGTCGGGAATGGCCTGGCTCTCAGGGGCACCCAAGAGCCAAAGAAATGCTGTCTTTTGGAGCAGCCAGTCCCTGCCAGGCTCCAGCAGCTGCTTCTCCCCTTCCCCACACCAGTCTCCAGCAGCCTGCCCGCCCTCTCCCCTCATCTTCTCGGGTTCTAGGATTCTGTGCTCTCCAGACAGAAACTGCCTCTGGGACACCCTGGGCTGCACGGTCCCGCACAGGGTCTCAGGCCCTGCACAAGATGTCGATGGCGCTGGCCTGGTGGCCTCCCTGCTCCCGCCAGCCCAGGTAGTTCACACAGGGGGACCGGAGCAGCGTGGGCATCACCACTCAGTGGCGTTCTGCTCTGACGCTGCCTGGCTTTAACCGGGGGTCCCCACCCCCTGTGTGTCATTGCCAGGAGAAGGGCAGTGTGCGCTCAGCTGCCATTGTACTGCTTGGCAACGTGGTGAGCAGGGTGCAGGACCCCGACAAACCCTTCGTGCAGCAGGAAATCATCCACTGCTTGCTCCCTCTGCTGCTGCACCTTGAAGACCAGGAGGAGAGTGTGAAACTGGTAAGTGCCACGGTCATTGTTGCCTGAAGAGCAAAGAGCCAGTATCTCCTGGGGCCCCCACTCCAGTCATCGCCAGAGCCCCTTGCCCAAGCAGAGTCTTCTCCTCCCTGCTTCACTCCATGCTGGAGCCAAGTGCCTCATCCATCCTCACAGCACACAGCACAATTGGGAAGAAAAGCCTTCTTCTGGGAAAGAGGTGGGGCATAGCGTAGCGGAGCCGGGAGTCCTGCTACTGGCCCTGGCACGGCCCAGGGCCTGCGTCCCCCTGAAGTGCAGGGCCCCCCAAAGCACGGGGCCCTGGGCAACCACCCCAAACCATCCAAAGGACAGGACGGCTCTGGCTCTCTCCAGCCAACTCTCCCTTTCCTCTCCTCAGCACACTCCTGTGGAGAACAAATGACAGGAATCTCCACTGGCAGGAAAAGCAGGAGAACAAGGGACAGGGAAGGTTCCATGTCCCCCAGACTATCCCTCTCTCAGGGAGAACCCTCTTGGACTCCTCTTCTCTTGCAGTCATGTAAACTGACGCTCTTCCGCTGCGCAGTGTTCCTCAGGTGGGCTCATTTGAAGACCCTCTCCCACAGTTTGGCCTGGGATGGCTCCTCACAGCTCTTGAAGTGTGTCTGGATCTGCTTGGTAGGTGAATTCCTTGTGCCTTGAGAGTGGTGAATGGGGACTTGAGGAAGACCTTTCTAACTCCACACCCTGAGTACCCATCCGCTTCCGTCGGGCTGCAGGACTCTGTTCCAGGCTCTCTGCTGGCTCATTTCGGCAGGACTTACAATCCATTCACATTGTTGACATTTTTCTCCACAATTCTCTGACCTTCAAACTTTTGTCTTTTCAAATGAAAGCTGAGGTTCTGGAGAACACAATAGGGACTTCAGAGGGGTGCTGCTCTGGTGTATGGGTTCATATTGGCGGTTGCCAGGGCCTGGCTATATGCATTGGCTTTCCTGGACTATTTGCTGTGGGAAGAAGATGTCATTTGTATATTGTGCATTTCTTCCTTCTTTCTTCCTAGATGCAGAACAACGAGAGCCACATCCCCAAATTCCTGTTCCAGGCCTTACAGTACCTGGAAAGCTCACAGACAACAATAAGACATTCAGCAGCCCGATTCATTGGTAAGCAGAGCAAATTCACTTGATCTTTTCTCAATGCTTCCTTCAGAGCCCTTTTCTGGACGGCTGCTCTGTTCCCTCCAACAGCACCAGAATCCTAAAACGGGGTGTGTGTGTGAGTGTGTGTGTGTGCATGTGTGTGTGAATAAACATGTATTCCAAGATGAAGGGAGCAACTTAGCTGAATCGACTGCACCAACTTCCCCCGCCCACAACAATTCTTTGGCTGCGCCTAGGGGAAACCAGCAGGATGTGAATTCAGTCTCCTTTGGAAATCAGCCTCTCAGTAACTTCTGGGCATCTGATGCTTTCTCGAATATGCTTTGTGAACAGATGTAAGGAATGTCTGGAATTTCCCAAAGGTGTCTTGGGAGAATGGCTGCATCATGAGCAGTTTTCAGGAAAGGATCTGAAAAGCCATGAGAGCCATTGTATTCATTGCAAAAAGAAAAGGAGTACTTGTGGCACCTTAGAGACTAACCAATTTATTTGAGCATGAGCTTCATTTCCACGGTATGCATCCGATGAAGTGAGCTGTAGCTCACGAAAGCTTATGCTCAAATGAATTGGTTAGTCTCTAAGGTGCCACAAGTACTCCTTTTCTTTTTGCAAAGACAGACTGACACGGCTGTTACTCTGAAACCTGTCATTGTATTCATTGTTTGTCTAGGAAATACTATCCACCATTATTGTGATTTGTTGTCTGAAACAGTGAATGAAGATGGAATCTCCCGCCTGTATGAAGGTAAGGAAATACCTCTGTGTGTTTGGGCCTCTGTGGGAAGCACAGGGGTGCAGCACAGGGCCTGAACACAGCTTTGAATGTGTCCCTCTCAGTCAAAGGACAGCATTGAAGGAAGAAGGATGGTCACGCCAGCTTTCATCGTGGTCCCACAATCTGTGTATGGGAGCAGGGGAATTCCATCCTGAGCTCCTAGTGTAGACATAGCCTTAGAGCTGTGTGGGGAGACTGTCTTCATGAAGGTCAGAAAGTCTCTAAAGGAAGGCCTGACCCAACTGAAAAGGGCTGTTGGTATTAAGGATGATGATGATGACGATTCCCCTCTGTAGGGAAAGATTCATCACCTGCCCTCCCTGGAATGGAGTGATTGCAGGCCAGGGACCTTCACTCCGAGATTGGTTATCAGCTCCTAGGAAATCTCATGAGGGCACATGGGTGACACTTTTCCCTGTGAGCTCTTCAGGAATGAAGGCACAGGGCCACAAAGCATTTCAGGAGACGTTAGGAGCCGAAATCCCTTTGTGGATCTCGGCCTAAATGTTGTATGGTTTAATGTGGCTGCCGCTGTCACTTTCCTGTTCCATCCAAAGAACAAGTGCCCCCAACCGTCTGTGTGTACGGGTGTGTGGAGGAGTGTCTGCCAGCAGAGGGGGAAGCTTTGCAAGAATGGGGTCTCCTCTCTGTCCAGGGCTACTTTGGGAGGAGCGGAGTTGTTGTTCTTGTGCCCTTAGACTCTTGGGGAGCTAACAGCAGGGGGCAATGGGCATCGGAAGTGGAGGTTTCCGAGGTACCAGTCACATCAGCATCACGGGGTTTTCAACCCATTTCCTCTTGGTTTCAGCTTTTCACGAAGTGCCTTTGAAATCAGACAGGACCACGTGGTACATCCTCAACAGATATTATAAATGGTTGCAGAAGCTTGGAAATCTCGTGTCGGGTTCTGCATTTGACTAGGGAACCGGGACCGACACAGACGAGCTCTTTGTCCTGCTATGGTAAATACAACAGACGCTTCTCAACTTTTTGGTGTCCCTGGCCTCTGTTTGCCATAAGCTGGGAATGCGGGACAGGGGACTGATCACTAGATGATTGCCTGTCCCTTCATTCCCTCTGGGGCACCTGGCATTGGCCACTGTCAGAAGACAGGATACTGGGCTAGATGGACCTTTGTTGTGGCCTTTCTTATGTCCTTATGTTTGGAACCGGGGCTGAACAAGGAGGTGGATAACAGCAGATGACCCAAAATTATGTCGATTAGTCGGGCCTAGAGAAGACTTGGAAGAAGTTGAAAGGGATCAAAGAAAGCCATGTCACTGGGCAGCCCCATGGCAGATGAAAACCAGCGCTGACCAAGGCAGGGCCATACACATGGAAAGCAGTGAGGTGAACGACTCCTCCATAGCGCTGGTGGCAGAAGCCAAAGCACGGCTGGTTGGGCCCAGTGGTTGGAGCAGGGGCGCTGGGGCCTTGTGCTCAGAGTGGTGGAGGCCGAGCCGAGGGGAGCCAAGGGTTGGAGCCGGAGTCAGGAGTCAAGAGCAGGATTGGAACAGGCTGGGGAATAGGGTAAGGTCCGGATTAACGATCCCCGGCCAATGGGAGCTGCGGGGGGGCAGAGCCTACAGGGAAGATCAGCCCCCGGGACAGAGGTTCCCAGTGTGGTGCTCGTCGTGGTGACGTGGCTGGCGGGGATGAGGAATGGCAACGTGCGGAGCCTCCTCGCCCCCACCCCAGCCAGGCAGAGCCGGCCCGGCCGCAACGCAGCACGCAGGGGTTTAGTGGCTGCAGCCTGGGCCCCCCTTAGCCCTACTCCTTTCCTGAGTGCTTCATTGCCCCACTTCTGCCCCATTCCCACACACTGGTACAGGGCAGAATCCCGGAGCTGATCTCTGAAATCTCTCTCACTGGAAGGAAGTCACTGCAAAGGCAGGACAACCCCACCTTTGGGCACCATGGAGGACATCTCATCCCACTGCCCAGAGCCCTACATTCACACAGCTTCTCGCATGTGGATCCCTCACTCATCAGAGCCAGGTGGAGAGAGGAGAAATTCTCCCAGACTCCCTTTTACCATTGCCAGCCCACAGGGTAGCAGAGGTTGCGGGGGGTTGGGTGCTCTCTTTAAGAAATGCCAGCTCTCAGGGAAGTTGCCAATGAGCATCAGCAAAGTAGGGTGGGGTTGTGCTGTGGAAAACTACCCTGCTTGAAGGTTTTGTTCTTCTCATTTGGGTTCCTGCCCTTTCTCTCTCTTCCAGACATCGAGAGGCCAAGAGGAGCCAATTGAGCCCACCACTGATCCCATCTCTTGTGAGATGGCAAAGCAGCTTTGCATGGGAAGGAGGAGACAGAAGAGGCCGAGCAGCATGTGCCGGGCTGAACCAGCCACACAGAACCCCATAGTCTAGGTGGAGAAAGCCAAGCCCCGCCCCAGCCCTGCCGGACATGCTCCAACTGGAGCACCAGTGTGTAAGCGAGCAGCTCAGACCGCTGAAAATGGAGAATGCACACTGTAGGCTCCAGACCAGAAACAGCTCAAGCCCCTGACTGCAGAGCTCTGAGGCGCCGAGACCCAGCCACGTCCCTGGGGGCCTGCAGACATGCAAGGGAGTTCGGAGACTCTGGGAGTTTCCCACGCCGGGAACCCAGAGACCCCCAGCCCATGGCCTAGAGACATCTCCAAGGAAGTAACCTGGGTGAACTAGCCATTGTCATCCGCAGTGCTGGATCCCCACTGACTCAATGGCAAACACATTGGCCACGGACGAGGCCCTGGGCGAGGAGCCGGTGGAGTAACGAGGGCCTGGGTCCACCTGCCCTGGCTGCCATCCATCCTTTGGTGGCTGCCCACGTCCCCATTGACCCACTAGACTGCACAGCCCCAAGAGGAGGGGCAACCATCTTGCCTCTGAACTCTCAGCCAAACAGCCCTGCAGTGAAGGGCAGCTACACTGACTCCGGCCGTTGGGCCACACAGCATTGAGGGAGAGAGTAACCATATTGTCCGTTGCTATCGGACCACACGGGCATAAGAGACAGGATAGACATATGGACTCTAAGCGTTGAGCCACACAGCCCCGACGGAGCGGGCGGCCGCACGGACTCTGGTCGCTGGGCCACACAGCCCCAACGGAGCGGGCAGCCGCACGGACTCTGGTCGCTGGGCCACACAGCCCCGATGGAGCGGGCGGCCGCACGGACTCTGGTCGCTGGGCCACACAGCCCCGACGGAGAGGGCGGCCGCACGGACTCTGGTCGCTGGGCCACACAGCCCCGACGGAGCGGGCGGCCGCACGGACTCTGGTCGCTGGGCCACACAGCCCCGACGGAGAGGGCGGCCGCACGGACTTTGGTCGCTGAGCCACACAGCCCCGATGGAGCGGGCGGCCGCACGGACTCTGGTCGCTGGGCCACACAGCCCCGACGGAGAGGGCGGCCGCACGGACTCTGGTCGCTGGGCCACACAGCCCCGACGGAGCGGGCGGCCGCACGGACTCTGGTCGCTGGGCCACACAGCCCCGACGGAGAGGGCGGCCGCACGGACTTTGGTCGCTGAGCCACACAGCCCCGATGGAGCGGGCGGCCGCACGGACTCTGGTCGCTGGGCCACACAGCCCCGACGGAGAGGGCGGCCGCACGGACTCTGGTCGCTGGGACACACAGCCCCGACGGAGCGGGCGGCCTCACGGACTTTGGTTGCTGGGCCACACAGCCCTGACAGAGCGGGCGGCCGCACGGACTCTGGTCGCTGGGCCGCACAGCCCCGACGGAGAGGGCGGCCGCACGGACTTTGGTCGCTGGGCCACACAGCCCCAATGGAGCGGGCGGCTGCACGGACTCTGGTCGCTGGGCCACACAGCCCCGATGGAGCAGGCAGCCGCACGGACTCTGGTCGCTGGGCCACACAGCCCCGACTGAGAGGGCGGCCGCACGGACTCTGGTCGCTGGGCCACACAGCCCCGACGGAGCGGGCGGCCGCACGGACTCTGGTCGCTGGGACACACAGCCCCGACGGAGCGGGCGGCCTCACGGACTTTGGTTGCTGGGCCACACAGCCCTGACAGAGCGGGCGGCCGCACGGACTCTGGTCGCTGGGCCACACAGCCCCGACGGAGAGGGCGGCCGCACGGACTTTGGTCGCTGGGCCACACAGCCCCAATGGAGCGGGCGGCTGCACGGACTCTGGTCGCTGGGCCACACAGCCCCGATGGAGCAGGCAGCCGCACGGACTCTGGTCGCTGGGCCACACAGCCCCGACTGAGAGGGCGGCCGCACGGACTCTGGTCGCTGGGCCACACAGCCCCGACGGAGCGGGCGGCCGCACGGACTTTGGTCGCTGGGCTACACAGCCCCGACGGAGCGGGCGGCCGCACGGACTCTGGTTGCTGGGCCACAGAGCCCCGACGGAGCGGGCGGCCGCACGGACTCTGGTCGCTGGGCCACACAGCCCTGGACAGAGAGGGCGGCCGCACGGACTCTGGTCGCTGGGCCACACAGCCCCGACGGAGAGGGCGGCCGCACGGACTCTGGTCGCTGGGCCACACAGCCCCGACGGAGAGGGCGGCCACACGGACTTTGGTCGCTGGGCCACACAGCCCCGATGGAGCGGGCGGCCGCACGGACTCTGGTCGCTGGGCCACACAGCCCCGACGGAGAGGGCGGCCGCACGGACTTTGGTCGCTGGGCCACACAGCCCCGATGGAGCGGGCGGCGGCACGGACTCTGGTCGCTGGGCGACACAGCACCGATGGAGCAGGCGGCCGCACGGACTCTGGTCGCTGGGCCACACAGCCCCGACGGAGAGGGCGGCCGCACGGACTCTGGTCGCTGGGACACACAGCCCCGACGGAGCGGGCGGCCGCACGGACTTTGGTTGCTGGGCCACACAGCCCTGACAGAGCGGGCGGCCGCACGGACTCTGGTCGCTGGGCCACACAGCCCCGACGGAGCGGGCGGTCGCACGGACTCTGGTCGCTGGGCCACACAGCCCCGACGGAGCGGGCGGCCGCACGGACTCTGGTCGCTGGGCCACACAGCCCCGACGGAGCGGGCGGCCGCAAGGACTCTGGTCGCTGGGCCACACAGCCCCGACGGAGCGGGCGGCCGCACGGACTTTGGTCGCTGGGCCACACAGCCCCGATGGAGCGGGCGGCCGCACGGACTCTGGTTGCTGGGCCACACAGCCCCGACGGAGCGGGCGGCCGCACGGACTTTGGTCGCTGGGCCACACAGCCCCAATGGAGCGGGCGGCTGCACGGACTCTGGTCGCTGGGCCACACAGCCCCGACGGAGCAGGCAGCCGCACGGACTCTGGTCGCTGGGCCACACAGCCCCGACTGAGAGGGCGGCCGCACGGACTCTGGTCGCTGGGCCACACAGCCCCGACGGAGCGGGCGGCCGCACGGACTTTGGTCGCTGGGCTACACAGCCCCGACGGAGCGGGCGGCTGCACGGACTCTGGTTGCTGGGCCACAGAGCCCCGACGGAGCGGGCGGCCGCACGGACTCTGGTCGCTGGGCCACACAGCCCCGACGGAGAGGGCGGCCGCACGGACTCTGGTCGCTGGGCCACACAGCCCCGACGGAGAGGGCGGCCGCACGGGCTCTGGGTGTTGGGACACACACACTGCGTGGGAGGGCAGCCATTTTGACAATGGGCATTTGGCCAAACTACCCTGAGGCTTAGGGAAGTTATTTGATGTCAGCCATGGGACCTTGCCCCTTCACTCCTCAGACATCGCTCATCTGTCACCATGAGACCGACCCCATGACAGAAGACTTTTGGGGTCAAGATGCAAACGGGAGTCGAAACAAGGAGTTGCATGTGACCCCTCTAAGAGATCCTCCCACTCCTTTACCAATCTGGGGGTGTTTTATCTCCATGCACCTGCCTCAGGAATGGATTTGAGCAATTGGGGAATGTTCTGGGGCAGAGTGACCCATTCGGAAGTGGGTCACGTGACCCTCCAAGAGCTCCTCCCACTTGGGGTGGGCCTCAGCCCCTTAGGACCCACCAGAGAGGGGATTTCACCAAACAGGGTAAGTGCCATGGTGGGGTGACCTGCCCGCAAGAGGGGTCCATCACCCCTCCATGAAATCCCCGCACCGTCCTCTGCTAATCAGTCAGGGTTTCGCACACACGCTTTAGGCCATCCCAGAAGGGAAACATAACAATCAGACTAGGCAGTGCCCGAAGGTCTAGGCCACAAGGCGCCGATCTCTGGAGCTCCATGTTTGCGAGGCTGGCAGCATCGTCCGGGAAGTCGCAACACAACACTGCGGGGAAGAGCCCGTCTTGTTCCAAGGATGTCTTTTGAAGAAACCGTGGCCTAGACCTTCGGGCTATACCTGTTCTGGATTGGTACACATTTCCCTTCTGAGATGGCCTAAGGTGGGAGTGAAACCCTCGCCAACTGCTAGAGGGTGGTGTGGGGACATTTTAGAGGGACCACAGGATCCTGTTGCGGGCAGGTCACTCCACTGCAGCACTTCCCTTATTTGGTCAAATCCCCTCTCGGGGTGGTCCTACGGGGCTGACGCCCACTTCAGTTGGTAGAGGACACAGGGAGGAGTTCTCAGAGGGGATATACAACCCCCTTCTGCGTGGGTCACCCTGCCCCGCAACGTTCCCTGATTGGTCAAATCCAGTCTCCGGGTGTGTAAAATGCTGGTTGCCCCTGCCAAATTTTCCTAAAAGAAGGGAAGAAAGGCATGTACCTTTTGGGTTATCTGTCAGGTGGCCATCTTGGACTTGGGAAAAGAAGCTGGTGACCTTTAGCCATTTCCTCTATTAGTTTGGGTTGGGGAGCACACTCCCACGCACGGATTGAATCCGCGTAGATAGGGTCTAACATCCAGGCAGAGACGACGCAAAGAGGGATAGGGAGGGTTTTTAGTTAGGTCTACTCACCCGTTCCTGTGTCCATCATGGAGTCCCTCCCTGACGTCCAATGTCAAGAGAGCAGCAGCCGTCCATCGCTGTCCCTGCAAGAGAAGGGAGAGAGAACATCAACCTGACCTCCTGGGTGTAATTGTTTGGGAGACTGGAGCACTTCCAGAGTTCAAGTTTTGTTAATCCACCCCTTCTCTAGCCTAGCCTAGTCCTTTTCCCTCTCGTAAATAAAGTCTTGTTTGTGTGCTTACCACTGCCTGGCGTTATTTTCTTGTGCTAAGGCAAGTTCTGACAGACTGGCTTTACAAAGGGGACCATGTGGGAAGAATTTACTGTAAGATTCCCTGCATCTTCTGAATGGGGTTTGGGTTCTGCCCTTTTGAAAGGAAGGAAAAATCTTTCCAGGTGATCCTAGGGGGCTGAAACCCACTGGGATTACTTAGTAATCTGTCCTCTTCACTACCATGTTTGTGACCCTCTGTGTCATAGGGAAGTAGCCCATGGCTCATTATGCATCTTTGGATTTAAAATGGACACGTGTGGTGTACAGACGAAGAAGGACAACTTTTCAAGTCCACTGTGCACAGAAATGGGATGGACACTTCAAGGATTGAATACAATGCTTTGATCTTCCATCTGTTCATTAAAGAAAGACAAAGGTGCAGATTTGGGAGGCTCGGCACTGACTTCCCCAGGATCATTCCTCTCTGCGTAATTCCCATGATAAATCTCCTCTCAAGGAAGAGCCTGAGGAAGTGTGATCAGGGGAACTACCCAGAGCACCAGATAAATCAGGGCCCTGAGCTGAGAAAAACCAAGCCTTGGAAAGAGGCCCAAGCAGCTCAGCTGTCTTGTCCTCTGCCGTCTTGTGTGTGTGTGCGACGTGCTGTGTGTTCCACGTGCAACGTGTCAGTGTCGTGTGTGTGTGTCTCAATGTCACGTGTGCCATTTTGTGTCATGTGCCATTTTGTATCATGTGTCATGTGGTGTGCGTCATGTGTGTGTGACATGTAGTGTGTGCGTGCGTGTGACGTGTTGTGCGAGTGCATGTGCGTAGTGTGACATCTGCGTGACATGATACGTGAGACATGCAACAAACTGTGTGCGACTTTCTGTGTGTGTGACGTACGTGCAATGTGCTGTGTGTCATTCAGTGTGTGTGAGACGTGTTGTGTGTCGTGTTGAGTGTGAGACGTATTGTGTGTCATGTTGAGTGTGTGAGTGTGACATGTTGCGGTTCGTGTTGTGTTGAGTGTGTATGACATGTTGTGCGTCGTGTGTGTGTTGTTTTGTGTGTGACGCTTTCCATGTCGTCTTGTGTGTGTGTCTGTGTGGTGTGTTATTTTTGTGTGTCGTGTTGTGTGCCGTTTTGTGTCATCGTGTGTGTGTGACGTGTGTGCGTCCACGCGTTCGACGTATTGTGCGTGTCCGTGTGGGAAGTGCGAAGTGGGATGGGTCAACTTGCCGCCCCCTTCCCCAACACTTTAGCCCCCTGTCGTAAACATGACCCTACCCCCTCCCCAGGGTGCTACTGACACTAAAACGACCTAAAAGACCCCCGACTTATCACTATTGGCTGCACCCCATTGCCACCCGCACTTCTATGCTGCTGCTGGCCAAACCCTCCCCCCAAAATCTAAACCCCACCCCCTACCCGGAACCCAACTGGAACCCTGACCCCATAACCTGCCCCTCAACTCGAAACCCCTGAACCAAAACTGTAGCTCAACCCTCACCCCAACCCTCACCTCCAGCTCTGAACCCAGCCCCCCGAAGCCTGACACCGCTTTAAGCCAGAGCCCAGTTCCCCATTCCCACCCTGGGCAACAACAGTGCAAACCACACCCTCCTGCCCCCCGCCCAGGAATCCTGCTTCCTATCACCCCTTCTTTGGAAATGAACCTTTTCTTCACTTGCATCCCACACACCTTCATTCTCCTTTGAGGGCTTATTTAGTGACAGGGGTCCACACAAGGCAACTCTTTGCTATCACAGCGTAACAGGACACAGAGAAGTGAAAACAGTGCAAACAACATTCCACGAGTTTTCAGGAGGTTTAAACACCCAATACAGTTGAACATTTAACAGTCGCTTTGATCTCTACTAACACACACATCCATTGGCCTGAATACACTCTGACACAAGCTGCTATTTCAGCGTCACGCCTTGTACAAACATTACTGCAACAGCGTGTAGGGCAGCTTGACCCCCGGGGGTCTGTGAGCTGGTTTCAGGGCGTCCGCAGGACCCCGCAGCTTCGCCTCCCCGCCTGTTCCACCCACCGCCTGTGCTTCCCCGGAGGGATCTCCAGACTGTCAATGCTGCCCGGAGCTTCCCTTCCCTGCCAGGCCTGAGCAACCAGCGCTTGTAACCAGGCCACTCACAGCCTCCCCGCGGGGAGCGTATGGACACAAACCGGCTGGAGAGCAGTTAGGGCAGGAATCCCTGGAGACTCGGGGAGCATCTTCAGCGGATGAGGGTGACACACCCCACAGGAGCTGAATTTCCCACTCGGGTCTAAGTCGTGCCATGTGGATGGGGCAGCACGGTTGGGAGGCTCTGTTTGCTGCGGTGGATCCACTGGGGGTTGATGTCGTGGGGGTCGAGTGAAGACCCACTAAATTGACAGCAGAGCGCTCTCCGGTCGCCGTTGGGACTGCGCCGGGAACGGCAGGAGGAAGGTAAGTTGACCGAAGAGCATCTCCCGTCGACCCAGCCCAGTGTAGACACAGCAGGAAGTCGACCAAAGCGACGTCAAATCCAGCTCTGTTATTCACGCAGCGGGAGCAGCGTAACTTAGGACGACTTCCTGCGGTAGGATAGAGTCATAAATAGAAAGGGAAGGCTAACCACCTTTAAATCCCTCCTGGCCAGAGGAAAAAATCCTCTCACCTGTAAAGGGTTAAGAAGCTCGGAGAACCTCGCTGGCACCTGACCAAAATGACCAATGAGGAGATAAGATACTTTCAAAAGTTGGCGGGGGGAGGGAGAAACAAAGGGTCTGGGTCTGTCTGTGTGATGCTTTTGCCGGGGACAGAACAGGAATGGCGTCTTAGAACTTAGTAAGTAATCAAGCTAGATATGCGTTAGATTCTGATTCCTTTAAATGGATGAGAAAATAAGCTGCGCTGAATGGAATGGATATTCCTGTCTGTGTGTCTTTTTGTAACTTAAGGTTTTGCCTAGAGGGATTCTTGGTGTTTTGAATCTAATTACCCTGTTAGGTACCCTGTAAGGTATCTACCATCCTGATTTTACAGAGGTGATTCTTTTTACTTTTTCTTCTATTAAAATTCTTCTTTTAAGAAACTGAATGTTTTTTATTGTTCTTAAGATCCAAGGGTGTGGGTCTGTGGTCACCTATGCAAATTGGTGAGGATTTTTACCAAACCTTCCCCAGGAAGGGGGGAGCAATGTTTTGGTGAGAATTTTTGGGGGAAAGACATTTCCAAACGGCTCTTTCCTAATAAAAAACCCGGTTAGACTTTTGGTGGCAGCAGCGAAAGTCCAAGGGCAAAAGGTAAAATAGTTTGTACCTTGGGGAAGTTTTAACCTAAGCTGGTAAAAGTAAGCTGAGAAGGTTTTCATGTAGGTCCCCACATCTGTACCCTAGCGTTCAGAGTGGGGAAGGAACCTTGACAGATAGACACAGTGTGAGGCCTGAGTTTCCCCTGCAGTCTGGATGCTCAAACACCGGCTTGGCAACACAAGTCAGCAAGCCCAGGCCACATAGAGACAGGCTCAGTGTGCAGCGTGGACAGACCCTCCGACAGCCCCAGTATTGTCAAACGAGGAAATCCTGCCTGTGTTTTGACTTGCTGGTAGAAGAGCCGAGTGACATTGGAGCTCACCGAGCTTCACTGACCAACGCAGCGCTCCAGCACCTGAGCTCTCGGGCTCCCTGTTGAAAGAAAAGCTGAAGGAGCGACCAAGGTCAAAGAGAGGTGCTCGTCTTTGGCCCAGGGCAGGGAGTCCCACCCTCAAAGCGAGAACATTTCTCTCTTTGTCTGTCTGTGTTGGGGCAGGAGTGATAACACGTCTCCTGCATTGGCTATTTCAGAGAGTAGTTTCTGACTGTCTTCTCAAATACAGGGTGCGAAACAGGCCTCAAACCTGACTGAGTGGAAACAAGAACGATGCAGCTCGACTGAGCCAGCTGAGAATTGAGATGTGCCCCTGTGCTCGAGTGAGGGAATGACCTGTGAGGGGACTGGAAACCTGACCGGCCAATTCCTAACTTGCATCTCTCAGCCTCTTTCCTCTGAGTGCCGTCAGGGTAGCTTCAATACTCCAGCACCGGGTGCCCTGGCAGCTCTGGGCCCGACAAGCTTTCCTTGGGATTGGATTCTGGAGAGCAGGGGGGCAGGGAAGCAACAGGTGCATGTGGATCCGTGGTGAGGTTTTCCTTGCAAGATGTGTGTGTGAGTCTGTGTGTGTCGGAAGCACTGAGTGTGGCTCTCCCTGAACCCACAGAGGGCGAGGGTGGCGGGAGCGAGACAGTAGAAGTATAAAGGGGCAAGGACGGGCAGAACGATGATGACTGTGTTGTGTTTCATTCCTTAGATGTGGGGCCACCACCTTTCTCTTTAGCCTTGTCGTATCCCAGGGGTAAAACTCGCCATTTGTCCAGCTACAAGGGCGTGTTTGTGTTCATTCCTGCGAGCCACACAGGGGTCTGATGTTGCTGCTTCCAATCCTCTGGCTCTGCCGGGAGAAGGGGCAATTCAGGCCATAACTGAGCTGAGGGAGGGAGATGAAATAAGATGGGTCCCAAAGATTGATCCCTGAGGAACTCCACTGGTAACCTCCCTCCTGCCTGACAGTTCACCTTTCAGCAGGACCCGCTATAATCTCCCTGTTAACCATTTCCCTATCCATCTTTCAATTTTCATATTGATCCCCATCTTTGCCAGTTTAACTAATAATTCCCCATGTGGCACCATATCAAACATCTTCCTGAAATCTTGGTCAATTAGATCCACTGCGTTTCCTTTGTCTAAAAAATCTGTTACTTTCTCTAAGAAGGAGATCAGGTTGGTTTGGCATGATCTACCTTTTGTAAAACCATCTTGTATTTTGTCCCATTTACCATTGACCTCAATGTCCTTAACTACTTTCTCCTTCAAATTTTTTTCCAAGACCTTGCATACTACAGATGTCGAACTAACAGGCCTGTAGTTACCCGGATCACTTCCCCCCCCCTTAAAAATAGCAACTATGTTTGCAATTCTCCAATCAAACGGTACAACCCCTAAGTCGACAGATTCATTACAGATTCTTGCTAATGGGCTTGCAATTTCATGTGCCAGTTCCTTTAATATTCTTGGATGAAGATTATCTGGGCCCCCCGATTTAGTCCCATTAAGCTGTTTGAGTTTCGCCTCTACCTCAGATATGGTAATATCTACCTCCATCTCCTCCTTCCCATTTGTCATGCTACCATTATCCCTAAGATCCTCATTAGCCTTATTAAAGACTGAGGCAAAGTATTTGTTTAGATATTGGGCCATGCCCAGATTATCCTTGACCTCCACTCCATCCTCAGTGCTGAGCGGTCCCACTTCTTCTTTCTTGGTTTTCTTCTTATTGACATGGTGATAGAACCTTTTACGATTGGTTTTAATTCTCTTTGCAAGGTCCTTTTCACTTTATCCCTTCATGTTCTGACCTCAAGAAGGTAGCTTTCCTTGCTGATCCCTCCCATTTTCCACTCCCTGTATTCTTTCTCCTTTTTCTTAATCAGCTCTCCGAGATGCTTGCTCATCCAGCTTGGTCTACAACTCCTGCCTATGAATTTTCCCCCCTTTCTTGGGATGCAGGCTTCTGATAGCTTCTGCAGCTTTGATTTAAAGTAATCCCAGGCCTCCTCTGCCTTTAGATCCCTAAAGTTCTTCAGTCCAATCCACTTGCCTAACTCATTTCCTTAATTTTTCAGTCAGCCCTTTTGAAATGAAAAACCCTAGTTGCAGATTTATTTTTTTGGTGATCCTTCCGTTCAGTTTGAACTGAATTAGCTCATGATTGCTCGAACCAAGATTGTCCCCTCCAACCATTTCTTCTAGGAGGTCCTCACTTCTCACCCAAACCAAATCTAGAATGGCACCCCCTCTTGTCGGTTCAGCAACTACTTGTTGAAGGAATCCATCAGCTATCGCATCTAGGAACATCTGAGCCCGATTATTATTACTAGCACTCGTCCTCCAATCTAGATCTGGGAAGTTAACGTCTCCCATGATCACGCAGTTTCCATTCGTATTTACTTCATTAAAAACATTAAAGAGGGCTCGATCCATATCCACATTAGATCCCGGCGTTCTCTCGCAGACTCCAAGTACAATCCCAGGGGAGTCTCGAGTAGTTCTCTTCCCCAGCGTCATTTTTGCCCAGACGGACTCTGTCTTATCCATTCCATCGCTGATTTCTTTACATTCTACCTCCTCATTGATAGACAATGCTACTCCACCACCTTGACCTTTATTTCGGTCTTTCCTAAACAGCACATACCCTTCAATACCCGTAGTCCAGTCATGACGACTCTTCCACCCTGTTTCTGTTATCCCTAGAATATCTGGTTTCACTTCCTGCACCAGTACCTCTAGTTCCTCCATTTTGATACCAAGTCTCCTCGCATTGGTGTACAAACATCTTCATTTTTGCTGTTTGGCCTCCCTCACCTTCTTTACCCAATGAGGCATGGTCATTCTACAGCCAGCAGAACCTATCAGACTGGTGTCCACACTGACCTTCCTCCTTACAGCCATTCCCCTACCCATGGCTGTATCCTTTCTTACTTTCTTTTCTTCCCTCTCAAGGCTAAAATCCGGAGTGGAGATTACCTGGACATCCCCTAACCAACCATCTCCCCCAGATTCCTAGTTTAAAGCTCTCTTAATTAGTTCTGCCAGCCTCCATCCTAGAAGTCTATTTCTTTCCCTACTGAGATGAAGTCCATCCTGAGAGAACTGTCCTCTGTCCATGAATGCCTCCCAGTGGCCATACATCCCAAAGCCCTCCTTCTAGCACCACTGCCTGAGCCATCTGTTGATAGTCATAATCTTGTCACGCCTTTGTTGCCCTTCTCCAGGAACAGGCAAAAGCCCACTACAGACCACCTGAGCCTCGATTTCCTTAAGCGTCTTCCCCAGCCTAGTACAGTCTCCCTTAATACTTTCTAGTGAGAATCTAGCCGTATCATTTGTTCCCACATGAAGGATAATTAGGGGGTTCTTTCCCGCTCCCTTTAGGAGCCTTTTCAACCTCACATCTATATCACATATCTTAGCACCTGGAAGACAGCACACCCTTCTATTCTCTGGATCAGCTCTGGTTACAGGCCTGTCTAGTCTTCTCAGTAAAGAGTCCCCGATCACGTAGCCCTGCCTTTCCCTGGTGACGGTGCTATTCTCCAGTCTATCCCCTGTTCCCTCTGGCTGCAAGTTCTTTCCATTCCTATTCTCCCTTGTAATCCTCTTCAACCCATCCTGTATCCTCCTGGGGCTCATATTTGGTGTAGTCTCCATTGATTCTTCCCCTTTTCCAATAGGACTAGCCGCTCTTCTCTTCTTCCTTGCCCCTCCACCTTCAGTGACTACCTGCTGATCCCCTTATTCATTTTCCAACTCTCAAAACCTATTCCTGAGCTCTATTTCTCCTTCACGAGCTCGTCGTTTCCTCTGCCTGGTTCTTGTAGTCACATGCTTCCACTGACCACTTCCCTCACCCAGCAGTCTCCCCTCAGAATTCCTCAGTCCTGCTTCCATCTGCAAGGCTGAGCTTTTCCCTTCAGATACCTCATGTCTTTGCTCCATCATATGCTCAAACCCCTTTCTAAACTCAACCAGACTTTCCACCTGCATCTCCAAACCTCAGATCTTCTCCTCCATCAGCTCCAGGAGACGACATTTCATGCAGACAAATCTCTGCAAAACCGAGTGCGGCACATTGAGCATCCTCTGATGGTTCCACGTGTGGCCTGCGTGAGCCCTTGCACGACCACTGAGTGTGTGGGGGTGACCCAGGGGGAGCAGCTCAAACACGCACAGGAGCCGGCTCGGGGCAGGACATGAGCCCTGCAGGGCAGGGGTGGGGGTGGCAGTGACATCACAAGGGCCTTTTGCAGCACTCATCTGATTGGTGAAAGGAGGTTGGGAGGCGGTGACCTCACAGAGAGTCCACGACAACGGCCAGGGAGGACAGGCTGCAGGGCAGGGGGATCTCAGAGACCCCCGGGGCTTTGCTGCAGGGAGTCTCCTTCTTGAGGTGTCTCCTTGAGGACTGAGAGAGAATTCAGGGTCTCGTATGTGAGTGCGAGGTTGAGCCTCTCTGGAGTTTTCTCCTTTCCCACTGCTCATTGAGCGAGAAGACAGACGTCCCTGTGGAGAAGGGAAGAGCCCCAGAGAAGACTGGGACCTAGGCAGCCTGATCCACCTGGTGCTGGCCAAATACTCGGCACGGAAAACTGGAGGTTAAGGTGGGACAATTTTCCCCCAGCTAGGCCTTTGTCCCTTCGAGTCCTTGGGGTTTGACTTTTTTGGTTTCCCTTTTCCTGCTTCCCTCCCTCCACTGGCAAGGAGGGGGTACTCTGTAGCCCTCATGGTGGGAGGCCTCCCAAAGAGATGGGACAGGAAGCGTGCTCTGAGAGTGATCCTCACCGGTGACCTGAGCCATCCCTGGGCCATCTGGGGAACCCTCAGCCCACCGCCAGAGTCTCCACGCTGATTGGCTGAGCAGGGGGTCTCGTGGCAGGGAGGAGTTTCAGGACTTTGTTGTTCTCCTTTAAGGCCCAGCAAATAAGCCAGAACCAATCATCTGCTTGGTGAATTGTTCTCCTTCTCGCTGCTGATTGTCTCTGATCCGTTCCTGGTTCTCGCTGGTGTTCTTGTGCTTCTAAAAGACTTGCTGAAGAATCAGTGCGAATGGTTGTTGGTCTGTAGCTCATTGCAGGTCACTGTATTCTGATCATTCAGTGTGTGAAACTCCAGACTGATCATAGAATCATAGAATATCAGGGTTGGAAGGGACCTCAGGAGGTCATCTAGTCCAACCCCCTGCTCAAAGCAGGACCTATTCCCAACTAAATCATCCCAGCCAGGGATTTGTCAAGCTTGACCTTAAAGACTTCTAAGGAAGGAGATTCTACCACCTCCCTAGGTAACGCATTCCAGTGTTTCACCACCCTCCTAGCGAAAAAGTTTTTCCTAATATCCAACCTAAACCTCCCACACTGCAACTTGAGACCATTACTCCTCGTTCTGTCATCTGCTACCACTGAGAACAGTCTAGATCCATCCTCTTTGGACCCCCCTGGCAGGCAGTTGAAAACAGCTATCAAATCCCCCCTCCTTCTTCTCTTCCACAGACTAAACAATCCCAGTTCCCTCAGCCTCTCCTCATATCTCATGTGTTCCAGTCCCCTAATCATTTTTGTTGCCCTCCGCTGGACTCTTTCCAATTTTTACACACCCTTCTTGTAGTGTGGGGCCCAAAACTGGACACAGTACTCCAGATGAGGCCTCACCAGTGTTGAATAGAGGGGAACGATCACGTCCCTCAATCTGCTGGCAATGCCCCTACTTGTACATCCCAAAATGCCATTGGCCTTCTTGGCAACAAGGGCACACTGTTGACTCAGATCCAGCTTCTCGTCCACTGTAACCCCTAGGTCCTTTTCTGAAGAACTGCTGCCTACCCATTCGGTCCCTAGTCTCTAGCGGTGCATGGGATTCTACCATCCTAAGTGCAGGACTCTGCACTTGTCGTTGTTGAACCTCATCAGATTTCTTTTGGCCCAATCCTCCAATTTGTCTAGGGCCCTCTGTATCGTATCCCTACCCTCCAGTGTATCTACCTCTCCTCCCAGTTTAGTGTCATCTGCAAACTTGCTGAGGGTGCAGTCCACGCCATCCTCCAGATCATTAATGAAGATATTAAACAAAACTGGCCCCAAAGTATTTGGGACTCAAAGTATTTGGGGCATAAGACTTGTCTGGAAGGGCGCACAGGGCTAAAGTGTTTTTTGCCACAGCAGGTGACTTGTCTCAAGAATGATGTCCATCCCCCTTCCAAAGAAGCCCCAAATGAGCTGTTACCAGAATTGCCCTTTACCTTGGGGTATGCCCATTTGTTAGGATGACTCTCTGGTGGGGGGAGATTTTGCAATTCTGTCAATGTGCTGCTTTTGTCACTTGTGTTTTCCTATGGATCGCTACTCCTTCCTTCTGCAAATTCCCTCCCAATGGAGCTACCCTGCAGTACCTCAGTTTCCCAGGGCTGGGGTCTTCCAGCCCCCAAATGTGATGAACATGAACAGACACACAGGCACACACACATGAACATAGCATGTCAGAGAGGACTGGGTCATCAGCACTCGCAAGCTGACCCCTGATGTGTCCCGGGACTCAGTGGGCTGGATTGAACAACAATTTAAAGCCGGTCCCCTCCTATGTCCTTGGACTCAGCAGGCTGGGCTGAGCAACACCTTCATCTGCCACCACCCTACGCCCCAGGTTCAGCACATCCCTATCTCCACCTTCACACCACAACCATTCTGCTAGTAACCCACTTGCTGAGCAAACCCCCGAGGATTTTTGGGGCTGCAGGGATCTTTAGCTTGGGTACAAGGAGCGTTGCTGCAGAGTGAATGGAGAAGCCAAAACCACCGATGGAGGTGGGGTGGGGGGGCTAGCAAACTATAACTGATCACATGAGGCAGGGTCAGGAGGCTATTCCTAGAGAGAGACAGAGGCAAAGAAAGAGACAGATGGATCTCAGCACTTCTCAAAGCTGGAATCGATCAGGGTTCCCAGGTGTCCTTGGTCGCTGAGGGACCAGAGCGCTGGAGCCAGGCAGAGCCCCCAGCACAATCAGTCAGGAAAAGCGAATGAGGAGGACTTGTGGCACCTTAGAGACTAACCAATTTATCTGAGCATAAACTTTCATGGGCTAAAGCCCACTTCATCAGATGCATGCAGGGGAAAATACAGCAGGAAGATATAGATATAAATATATTGATACAGAGAAGACGAGAAAATATGGGTTGTCATACCAACTCTTAACGAGACCAATCGATGAAGGTGGGCTGTTAGCAGCAGGAGAAAAAAACACTTTTGTTGTGATACCTTAATCGATTGGTCTCGTTAAGAGTTAGAATGGCAACCCCCATTTTCTCATCTTCTCTGTGTATATTAAGTTGTCATGGGATAAGAGGGAAGATCCTTTCATGGATTGAGAACCGGTTAAAAGACAGGGAACAAAGGGAAGGAATAAATGGTAAATTTCCAGAATGGAGAGGGGTAACCGGTGGTGTTCCCCAAGGGTCAGTCCTAGGACCAATCCTATTCAACTTATACATAAACAATCTGGAGAAAAGGGTAAACAGTGAGGTGGCAAAGTTTGCAGGTGATACTAAACTGCTCAAGATAGTTAAGACCAAAGCAGACTGTGAAGAACTTCAAAGAGATCTCACAAAACTAAGTGATTGGGCAACAAAATGGCAAATGAAATGTAATGTGGCTAAATGTAAAGTAACGCACATTGGAAAAAATAACCCCAACTATACCTACAATATGATGGGGGCTAATTTAGCTACAACTAACCAGGAGAAAGATCTTGGAGTCATCGTGGATAATTCTCTGAAGACGTCCACGCAGTGCGCAGCGGCAGTCAAAAAAGCAAATGGGATGTTAGGAATCATTAAAAAAGGGATAGAGAATAAGACGGAGAATATCTTATTGCCCTTATATAAATCCATGGTACGTCCACATCTTGAATACTGCGTACAGATGTGGACACCTCATCTCAAAAAAGATATACTGGCAGTAGAAAAGGTTCAGAAAAGGACAACTAAAATGATTAGGAGTTTGGAACTGGTCCCGTATGAGGAGAGATTAAAGAGGCTAGGACTTTTTGGCTTGGAAAAGAGGAGACTAACGGGGGATATGATAGAGGTCTATAAAATCATGAGCAGTGTGGAGAAGATGAATAAGGAAAAGTTATTTACTTGTTCCCATAATATAAGAACTAGGGGCCACCAAATGAAATTAATGGGCAGCCGGTTTAAAACAAATAAAAGGAAGTTCTTCTTCACTCAGCGCACAGTCAACCTGTGGAACTCCTTGCCTGAGGAGGTTGTGAAGGCTAGGACTGTAACAGGGTTTAAAAGAGAACTGGATAATTTCATGGAGGTTAAGTCCATTAATGGCTATTAGCCAGGATGGGTAAGGACTGGTGTCCCTATCCTCTGTTTGTCAGAGAGTGGAACTGGATGGCAGGAGAGAGATCACTTGATCATTACCTGTTAGGTTCACTCCCTCTGGGGCACCTGGCATTGGCCACTGTCGGTAGACAGGATACTGGGCTGGATGGACCTTTGGTATGACCCAGTATGGCCATTCTTATGTTCTTATGTTCTTGTGTTTTCAAACAACAGGTCTTGGTTTTGTTTTGGTGTTTCTCCTACCTGACCACATTTTCATCAGCACCCTTTGGGAGCTCCCCTTCTTAGGGTGGCTAAAAATCACAACTAAAATTTTAATTTAAATTATGACATTTAAATATAGGTTTTTTTTGAAAATTTACATCAAATTTCTTATCTACATATTGCTAGTTCTTCTCTTCCATTTTATGGTCTGAAATTGTCAAAGTGGATGTTTTCTACTTGTTTGTTGTTTTTGTTTCCTAAGTGTTAATAAGATGTCGGATTTTATGTCGAAATTTTTCTACTAAGAAGTTTCACACTTAAAATGCTCATCTGTGCTGAAAAAGACAAGCCCAAGGCCTCATTAATATCCCCTAGTATGAGACTATACAGACGCAGAATTGAAAATCAAGAAGCCTGTGCTCTGCGCCTCCTTGGTCAAGAGCTTTGAGATCTGCGAGTGAAAAGCGACGTGGAAGAGCGGGAGGATTTCTGGCCAGGACACTGTACTTCCACAGGTAAAGAGCTGAAATGCTTCAACCATCAGGATTTGCAGGTTGAAGTCAATAGGACTTGTGCCCTGAGCATTCCCGAAAACCCCTCCCTTAGGTGGCTAAAGGCAGGCGGAAGAGCCTAATTTTGGGCTCCACTTTTTGGAAACTTTGGCCGGTATAAAAAAATTGCTATTGTAAATTACTAGGAGTTTAAATAGCTTTTTATTGTTAAAACAAAATTGTTTTACTGTTGAAGTGACAGATTTTATGCCACTACATGACAAGTTCTTAATAAAAATACACAGAGTCCCTGACGCTGCAAACGCTCACTGAACTTTAAACTACGGGACTGTTTCTAGAGTAAAGTTCTGTGTCTATTTAAGTGTCTGCAGGACCCGGGAATTAATTTTCACTATTTGGATTTTTGCATATAGCAATTTTATAAATCATGAGACCCAGTGGCTGGGAGGTGTGGGGGCTGCGGGCTCTGGGGTGGGGCTGGGGATGAGGAGTTTGGGGTGCAGACAGAGCAGGATTAATGCAGGGGCTCTAGGGGCTGCAGCCCTGGGCTAAGGGGGACTCCGCAAAAAGATCTCCAGGCTGCCAGAAGTGCAGATCTTTTGGTGGGGCCCCCTTAGCCCGGGACCCTGGACTGCGGCCACTAACGTCCCTGCGTCCGGCCCTTCCTAGCGGGGAGCAGGGAGGCGGCTTCGTGCACTGCTGTCCCTCCCCCACCGTGCTGGGCTGGAGCTGGAGCTGTGAGTGTCTGGAAGCTCCGCCCACCCGCTGCCCGCGCCTGCAGGCTCCACCCCCGCAGCTCCCATTGGCCAGGAACCGCAGCCAATGGGAGCTGTGGGGGCGGTGCCTGCAGGCAGACGCAGGACAGCGCAAGGAGCAACCTTCCCCCCCCCCGAGGCCGCAGCCAGGGACATCCGTGCCGTGCCGGCAGCTGCAGGGTCACTCCGGGAGGAGCAGCGCAGGGCCAGGGCAGGCAAGGAGCCTGCCTCAACCCCAGTGCGCCCCCAAATGGGAGCTGCCCCAGGCAAGCACCCCGCACCTCAAGCACCAGCCCTGAGCTCCCTCCTGCACCCTAACTCCCTTTCAAACCCCATACCCCCACCCCAACCTCCTGCCCTGAGCCCCCTCCCGCACCCTAACTCTCTCCCAGACCCCCACTCTCACCCCAACCTCCTGCCCTGAGCCCCCTCCCACACCCTAACTCCCTCCCAGACCCCCACCCCAACCTCCTGCCCTGAGCCCCCTCCCGCACCCTAACTCCCTCCCAGACCCCCACCCCAACCTCCTGCCTGAGCCCCCTCCCGCACCCTAACTCCCTCCCAGACCCCCACTCCCACCCCAACCTCCTGCCCTGAGCCCCCTCCCGCACCCTAACTCCCTTTCAAACCCCATATCCCCACCCCAACCTCCTGCCCTGAGCCCCCTCCCACACCCTAACTCCCTCCCAGACCCCCACCCCCACTTCCTGCCCTGAGCCCCCTCCCACACCCTAACTCCCTCCCAGAGCCCCACCCCCACCCCAACCTCCTTCCTGAGCCCCCTCCCACACCCTAACTCCCCCCAGACCCCACCCCAACCTCCTGCCCTGAGCCCCCTCCCACATTCCAAACCCCTGATCCCCAGCCCTGCCCCAGAGCCCGCACCCCCAGTCGGCCCCCTCACCACCTTCCGCACCCACCCCCCTGCCTCAACCTGCAGCCCCTCCTGCGCTCTGAACCCTGCATTTTTCACCACAGCCTGGAGTCTGGGGGCCACAGAATCGAATAGCCCTGGGCCCAAAGAGGCTCCGCGGGGGCTCAGTCCAGAGGACTCCCCCAAGCCCTCTCCCCACCAGCAGCACGGTGCTCTGGGGGGAAGGGGCCTCTCTCCCCCGCCGGGCGCTGGCAAGAGGGAGCTCCGGGGCCAGGAGAGGGGCCTGCAGCAGCCCTTCATCCCCAGCTGGCTCCCCTCCCATCTACCCCTCTCCTCTCCAGGCCCCTGCTGCGTGGCCCTTCATCGCTGGTGTGCGAGCGCGCGGCTGAGAGGGAACTGAGACTCCAACCTAGAGTCCAACCTGCTGAGAGTGCTGTAGCCAGGGGGCACCGTGGTGCAGAGGCTGCCTGCGGGGTGCAGCCTGGCGTGGCAAGAGCGTCTGCCTCCCTGCCCCTGAGCAGAGCCCCCCTGCTCCCCACTCCCAGGGTGTCCCTCCCAGCCTGGCTCCACGTTCTGCCCCTGCCCTCTGCCCCTGCGAGCTGGGTCTCCCTGTGACGCTGCACTCCGTATTCTGTACGGAAATGTGCTCACGAGTATGAATATGACGTAACTGGAAAATGCTTTATGCAAACTGCCTCTTGTGACAGATCATTGAAAAAGTTCTCATCGACTGAATGAGTTCATCCTATTTGTCTGCATGTGTCATTTCCATGTCTGAAGTTAGAAATATGAGGTATAAACGTGAATTACTAATGTTGTCAGACGAAGGGAGGGCCGTTAATGGTATTTCAGGAACCGGATGGCTCCAGTTTAACTAGAACTAGTTGTGAATGGTTTTGTTTTCCTGTAAGCCTTCCTGCGGATGTGTGGGCTAGCCCATAAAGTATGGAGACTGGGGTCTCACAGGGACATGTGACCATGTCACCTGATACTGGAATCCATCTTAAACCAGGTACTTTTCCATAAGGAACTGGGAGGGTCAAGCTGAAATAAGGACTCCCGCCTTTTGCCAAATCTATATAAGGGGGTGAAACAGGAGGGAAGCTGCGGCCAGTCAGCAGAAAGCCCCTGCTCACCATCCAGGATGTCTGCTGGAACTAACATAAACTAAACAGGGGGAAGGATTGGGACCGGACTAGAAATGCGTCCGGTCTGTGAAAAAAAGCTCATTGGAACATCTTTGAGGGTGAGATATTACATGGAGCCAGTTTCTTAGTGTCTTAGATTTTGCCTTGTGTTTGTTTTATTTTACTTAGTAACTTACTTTGTTCTGTCTGTTATCTCTTAGAAACACTGAAATCCTACCTTTTATGCTTAATAAAATCACTTTTGTTCATTAATAATCCCAGTGTAAGTCATTGGTCCCTGCGGGGAGAGCAGTGTGTGTAGATCTCTCTTTAGAAGGAGAAAGAGGGCGAATAATATGAACTCACACTGCGTACAACTTATAGAGGGTGAGAGGAGTTTATCTGGGGTTCAGGCTCCCAGGAAGGCGCTGCACTGGGTACTGGGGCAAGACCCTGTTAACTGAGCCGCCCCAGGGCTGAGTGAATCTCCGTGTGTGTATTCGGCAGAGGGTGTGGCCCTATCTCTGGGTCTGTGCTGGAGGGGGCCTGCAGGGTCTGGCTCAGCAAGGCAGAGTCAAGGGGTGCCCAGGCTGGCAGAAGGGTTAGGCTCCGTGGTAGCTCAGGACATCAAGTGACAGTCCCAAGGGGGGCTCTACAAGTGAACCCGCCATACTCCCCTTCCCCTCTCACCACCACCCCAGATGGTCCCAGCCCTGCCGTTCCTCTTTCCATGGGCTAAATGGAAGATGAATGGGGCCAGCCAATGGGAGCTGGAAGTTGCCAGACTCTTCTAGGTTGGGAAGCAAGGGGAGGGGAAGGGAAGGGACTGGGAACTAAAACTGCAGGGCAGAGAGACAGTAAGTCTTAGGGGGTCCCGATCCAGTCCCCCAGCTTCTAGCCCACCCCTGCGGACCTCTCCCTGTGCCCCAGCTCACACCCACCCAGCTTCCAGGGCCCCCCCCCGTGCCTCTAGGTCCCAGCCCACCCAACTCCCAGGAGGCCCCTCTCTGTGCCCCCAGAGCCAGGGGGACTCCTCCCTATACCCAGAGCTCCCAGCCCCCAGCCATGTCCACTGTCCAACTTTGACAATTTGGAGGTCCCACCGAGATGGCAAGCGGCTTCACTAAGGCTGTGTGATCCCTGACTGCCTTGCAGGATGATCGTGGCAGCCGGCACCTGGACGCTTAGTCCAAGCGATCCTCCACAAGACAGAAAGGTACACAGCAGCAGCGCAGTCTAGGCCATTGAACTTGTTGGTTCCCACTCTGTTTGGGTAGGGGTCCTTGGATCCAGCTTCTGGAATCAGACGTCTCAGGTACTTATTATTTTTGTGCTTTAACCGGTTTGAGGACTGTCTTGTCTTTGTGTCTATCCGTCTTCCCCGTGGTGTGTGTGTGAATCTGGGAGCCATCTCTGTCCGGAGACTGGCTGACCAAGGGGTCCCCGTCCCCACGGTCTGAATAAGTGGAATCTGCACAGCTGCAGCCGCACCAGGCCTTGGGTATAACCCCTGGTGTGAAAGCAAGGGCAGTTGAGGCAGTAGCCTGTGGACTCCTTTCTGTGTGTTGCACCGGGCACCGCTGTGCTGAGCCCGAATTTCCTTCTTGTGTGAGTGCTGTGTGACTTCCTCTTGGATGGGTAATCAGAAGTCTAAGGTAGAACAGTTCCCTAAGGGAACTCCAGCTTATTTTATGTATTTTAGGAGGGGTCCGGACTCTTGTAGGTTTCTTGAAAAATGGTCCAAATAAGCTCTAGAGAACCCCAAATTACAGTGGCCACTGTTAGGTTCTTGGGACAAGGATCGAGTGGACGCTTTAAAAAGCAAACTCGTCCTCCCAAAAACCAAATTGGAGAGAGGAGAAGTAGACTGCTTCATGCAGTGGTGGGAAGAGGCAAATCGTAGATGGACTGAGTCAAAACTCACCTCTCTTAAAAATTCTATCCAAAAACTAACAGTTCAATTGGATGCAGTCTCTCCCACCACTAGTCGGAGCGCTCTCCTTTGCCCAGTCCTGTGCAATGATCCGGATCAAACCAGACCCGCACCATACTCCTGCGCATATAAGAAATCAGAAAAGGAAAAATCTTCAGTGAGTACAGATAATGAAAGTGAAGAAGATACCCTCATTGGCCTCGCAGCTCTGCAAAATATTATGAAGAAGAAATGCAAAGCAGACTGCAAAGATTCTCTTGACATCTCTTCTTGGAAAAGAGAACCTGATGGGAGGTTAATGAGAGACTCTGATCAAACTGTTGTGGCACCCTTATGAGTCCTTAAGATGGGAGAAAGTGAGTCCATATGGGATTATAAGCCCTGGACTCGTACGGAACTTTTATCTATAGTTAAAAGTTTTCCCAAACCACAGGAAAACTCTGTCAAATTTGCTGAGGAGTTTCTGTTAATCTGTGAAACCTACGAACCCTCTGAGACAGATCTCCTCCAACTGTGTAAATTGTTAGCTCCTGCCAGTTATTATGAAAAATGGTTGGCTGCCGCAGACTGGCCAGCTGAGGCACGCCACTCAACCATAAAAAGTACTGGCCCAGATTCGGCATCCAGAGACCGGTGTATGGCTCTTTGGAAGCACCTGCATCAAGCCATTCCCAAAGTGTGGTCTCCTAAAACAAACTGGACAGCAATACGTTGCTGTAAGCAAGGGCAAGGAGAAAGCCCAGGCGACTATAGGTCCCGGCTAACTGATATTTTCCTACAACATTCAGGAATACAAGAGCCCGATGTAAATGGGCAGGGGGCCTTGGCACATGCATTTGTTGATGGTCTTCTCCCTGCCACAGGCAGCATGTTCAAACGAATAAGTGTGGGATGGGAGACTGAAACCATGGACAAATTGCTGGCAGGAGCAGAGCATTGCCACCGCACTTTAAAAGGAAAGGAGGAACAGTCCTCCCAAAAGTTAATGGCTCTGCAGATACAGCATTATTCAGGACTAACCAGACCACACCGGGGACAGGGACGGGGTTGCGGAAGGGGGTGGGGGGCTGGATTAACTGGGGTTTGTAACTACTGTAAACAGCCTGGACACTGGAAAAAAGAGTGTCCAAGACGACCTAATAATTGTATGGGAAATCAAGTGAACCCCCCGCTGGTTCCTCCAGGTGATCCCCAACCCTATTTTTCACCCCAACAATGACGGGATGCTGGGGAACCTCACAAAGTTTTAGCTCCCTTATTACCTCTGTCCCCTACTGGAGAATGTGTCCTGACTGTAAATGATCTCTCTCTCCCTCTCCTTGTTCATACTGGAGCTTCTCTTTCTACAATCCGCACCACTGACTTGCCTGAGGTTCCCCGATCTGGAAAATCTGTGTCTGCTGTTGGCATTACAGGGATCCCTACCTCTTTTCCCCTCTCAAAACCTTTGTCTGTTCAGGTTGGTCCCCTCTCTGAGGAGCATGCATTCCTCCTCTCTGATGCCACCCCTGCAAACCTTCTGGGACGGGACTTGCTATGCAAACTTGGCTGTTCTATTTACTGCTCCCCAGATGGTGTCTATCTGCAAATCCCTCAGTCTTCCTTATGTGATTCTGTAGCCTCCCTGCTGTCTGAAACTTCCCTCTCCACTCCGGTCCCTTGCTGTCCCTTAACTCCGTTCCTAGAGCACCTAATCTCTCAGGTTCCTTCCTCCCTATGGCCATCTCACCCATCTGAAGTGGGCCGATTAAATACTGACCCAGTTCGGATTACTGTAGACAATTCCAAACCTCTGCCTCGCCTGTCTCAGTATCCTTTGAATCCTGAGGCAGAGGCTGGGATTGCTCCAGTTATATCTGCATTAAAAGAACAAGGAATTATTGTCCCTTGTTCCAGCCCCTGTAACACCCCTATCCTCCCAGTTCAAAAGGCTGATGGCAAATCGTGGCGATTTGTTCAAGACTTTCGAGCTATTAACCGTATTGTCATACCTTCTTTTCCAGTGGTTCCTAACCCTGATACAATACTAGCGTCTATTCCTCCAAATGCAACCCACTTTACTGTTGTAGATTTGTGCTCCGCTTTCTTCCCTGTCCCAGTTCACTCTGAACCCCAGTATCTCTTTGCCTTCTCCTACAAGGGTCAGCAATATACATGGACTACCCTTCCCCAGGGGTATACAGAGAGTCCATCCTATTTTTCTCAAGCCCTAGCCAGGGATCTCGCTGATCTGGTTTTCCCATCAGGATCCACACTGATCCAATATGTGGACAACTTACTCCTGTGCTCCCCCTCTCTGTCTGCCTCAGAAACTGATTCACTGACACTTCTCACAGCTTTAGCAAACAAGGGTCATAAGGCTTCTCGCACAAAATTGCAGCTCTGCCAAACCTCTGTCACATACCTAGGCTTCCTTCTCTCCCAGGGCTCCCGTACACTCTCTCCAGCCCGGGTACAAGCCATCCTTAGCTTTCCCCAGCCTTGCTCTCCACGCCAGGTCAGAAAATTCTTAGGCATGACAGGGTTCTGTAGGCAATGGATTCCCCAATATGCTTCTCTGGCTAAACCACTCCAAGAACTCACTCGGTCCTCTGTACCTAACCCCATGCCATGGCCACTTGAAGCAAATGCTGCTTTCATCTCCCTTAAGCAGAATTTAGCCTCTGCCCCTGCCTTAGGGTTACCTAACTGTGACAAGCCTTTTACCGTTTTCTGTCACGAACAATCTGCTTGTGCCCTCGGGGTTCTTACTCAGGAGCACGGTGACAGAAATCGCCCGGTGGCTTATTTTTCTGCAACCTTGGACCCTGTAGCCCAGGGTTTACCCCCTTGCCTACGCGCTGTAGCTGCTGCAGCGCGCCTGGTCGAGATGTCTGAGTCCCTTGTCCTCTGCTCTCCTCTCGCTCTCATGGTTCCCCGTTCTGTGGAAACTCTCCTTCTGCAACGCAACACGGCTCACCTCTCCTCTGCTCGCCTCACTAGGTATGAACTTCTGCTGCTTTCAGCCTCACATATCACTATTAAGCGCTGCTCCCGGTTAAACCCTGCTACCCTCCTTCCTTTACCTAGTGATAGTGAACCCCATGACTGCCTTGCAACTGTCACCGCTATCACTGTCCCACGCCCTGACCTTTCAGATGTACCTCTCCCTAACTCTGACCTGGTATTATTCACTGATGGGTCCTGTTATAGAAATGACCAAGGCCACCTTCTTGCAGGGTACGCTGTGGTCTCTCTCTCTGAGACCATAGAAGCTACGCCCTTACCCTCTGTGACCTCTGCCCAGGTGTCTGAACTGATTGCTCTAACCCGTGCCTGCTTTCTAGCCGAGGGGCTCTCTGCCACTATTTTTACTGATTCTCGGGATGCCTTTGGGGTTGTGCATGACTTTGGCACCCTCTGGCAGGCTCGAGGTTTTCTTACCTCTACTGGTACCCCTATCAAGAATGGCCCCTACATTGCTGCCCTCCTGTAGGCAGTTTTACTACCGTCTGCCTTGACAATTGTTAAGTGTACTGGCCACTCAGCGGCAGACACCGAGGTGGCAAAAGGTCATGCACTTGCTGATGCTGCTGCAAAACATGCCGCCACTATAAACCCTTCACCAGAAGCGTTTCTTGGTCCCCTCTCTGTCTCTGTAACGCCACCATCCCTGCCTCATCTCGCTCAGCTCCAGGATTCTGCCCCAGAAACAGAGAGAGACTCCTGGAGTGCTTTGGGTTGCTCTTTGCATTTTGATTCCCTTTGGCGATCGCCCACCGGTACCTTTGTAGCCCCCCTCTCACTCTACCCGTCTCTAGCCACCCTGCTACATGCTGTTTCGCATGTCAGCAAGGAGGGGATGGTCTCTGCTATGAGTAAGGCGAGGTGGTGGGCTCCCCATTTCAGCTCCTTTGCAACCCGCCACTGTGCCGCTTGTGTTACTTGTCAAAGCCACAATGTCGGCAAATCTGTAAAAGTAACACAAGGGTTCCGGGGTTTGCCTCAAGCACCTTTCCTACACTGGCAACTTGATTTTGTACAAATGCCAAAGTGTCAGAAATATGAATTCATTTTAGTTTAATATGTCTGTTTTCGGGTTGGATTGAAGCCTTTCCCTGTCGCAAAGCTGATTCATTGTCCATTGCAAAATGTCTGTTAAACCACATTATCCCTACCAAGGGAATTCCTGCCACTTTGTCTAGTGACCGGGGAACACATTTTACTGGAAAAATTGTACAACATCTAAACCAGGTATTACATGTCACCCACCCGTTGCACTGCCCTTACCATCCACAGAGTGCAGGGGCAGTTGAAAGGCGAAAAGGTGTGCTTAAAAATAAGCTGGCAAAAATCTGTAGTTCCGCAGGGTTAAACTGGCCAGCTGCTTTACCACTGGCCCTTATGGAAATTCGGTCATCCCCGTCCCAGAGACACAAATTGAGTCCATTTGAAATCATCATGGGACGCCCTATGCGAACAATGGCTACTATTACCCCAGCCCCAGTCCTAAACCTAACTCACAGCACGCTCCTCCAGTACTGCAAAGGGTTAATGCAAGCGGTGAGCTTCTTCCATTGGCAGGTGGGAGCAGCTTGGCCGAGGGAACCCACCTCTGCTGCCTGTCACACCCCTGAGCCTGGTGAGTGGGTCTGCCTGCGGCATCACCTTCGGAAGCCCGCCTTGGAACCCCGGTGGGAGGGTCCGTACCAGGTACTGCTCACCACCCAGACAGCAGTGAAATTATCCAGCATCGCTGCACGGATCCACGCCCCACAGTGTAAGCCAGCGCCACCTCTTGGGGACCAAGCACCTCTGCAAGACCACGCAGAACCAGCTTCAACCCCAGAAGACAAAGAGGAACAGCCTGCAACCCCTTACAATCTGCGCTCTCGTAAGGGTTGCCAGAAGCAGAGGGTAAGCAGGCAGCAGGACCCAACAAACAAGAAGCAGCAGTGAGCCTAGCACCTGCTGCCTGGTGGACGTAAAACCGTGAGTGCGGTTCCCTCGAAAGGGGTTGTCGGAACCAGAAAGGGTCCTGCTTCCAACATGTGTCCTTTGAGAAGCTTAATCCTCAGCTCCTGTGTCCTGAGGGTCTGGGGAATCCAGAGAGACAGTGACAATTCTTTCATCCAACAACAGGTGCAGATAGCCCAGATCCTGAATATTTCTAATTGCTGGGTCTGCAGCCACATCCCAGCTCACTCACAAGCTAGTATCCCCACCATGGCAATCCCTTTGATTTCCTCAGAGCTCGCTGGAGAACCCTATCCACTTAAAAGGACATGGAAGGAAAATGACACTTGGGGGCTGGGAAAAACATATGTTCCTAAACTTATACGTGTGGTGAAAGGAAAGGGCCACTGGTGCTGGGTGTGTAATGGGACAGGGCTGAATCTAGGGAGGAGCAGCTGTCTCCAATACATCGTGTCCCATGGTGTATGGGACTATTCAAACAAGGTTGGAGAATGGCGAACCGGGTATGGAAAGATAAACTTCCTCTCAACCTGGGACCAAACCAAAGATTCAATCTCTTGCTCCCCCTACAGCCTCCCTGAGAAAAACAGCACCATCTACAAATGTCCTGTGAATGCTACCTCTTCTCCCAGTGAAAATCATCCTGTGCCCTTTGGGGGATACTATTCCTCCTTCATAAATTCTTACATGTCAAAGGGTTGCAGTCAAACCTTCCCAGCTTTAATGGGACATCATTGGGTTTGTGAGGAAAATGCTTACACTGTGTTACCAGCAAATTGGTCAGGTATCTGTTATCCTGCTCAGCTTTTCCCACAATTCTGGGTGCTTCAATCCCTCCCACGAAATCGCCTCCGTAATTTCAGGCGAAAAAGGAGGGACTTGCCAGATGCTAAATGGTATGTGGGTAACATAAGCCCCCTAACTTGGGAAGAAGCTGTTGGCATTTCTTTAGTCCCAGTAGGGGGGGTAATCCACCATGCAAAAAGGCTTTTAAGGTTACAAGCGGTGGTTGAGATCATGGCCAATGAAACAGGAGAGAGCTTAAAAGCTCTATCCAAAGAAGCAGGAGCGGTCCGACAAGTGGCCCTCCAAAACCGTCAGGCATTAGATATAATACTGGCAGCCAAAGGAGGGACCTGTGCTCTAATTGGAACAGAAAGCTGTGTATACATACCTGATAATACTAATGAGGTAATAAATCATGCTAGCCATCTGGAGCAAATTGCATACCTTCCCCACGAAGAACCAAGTTCCTTGTGGAAATGGATAAGTAACTTATTCAATTTCTATAGTCTGGGAAACTGGTTGTTTCAAGGAATCCTGACTATCCTATTTGGAATTCTAATAATCTTTGTGTGTTTTCAATTGATTTCTTGTTGTATCCAAAACTGCACAAGATACACCATCCATCAGGTTACCCCTAACCAGAGTGCTAATCTAATGTTGTTAAATGTCACCAGTGAAAGTAATGAAAAAGAACGATTGATGTATGGAATCCAGTAAGTCATTGGTCATGGGCGTAGCCTTGACCAAAAGGAGGGATTGTGGAAGTATAACATTGTATAAGTATAACGTTGTATAAGGGGACATGCTGGATACATTGTATATGAGAGGGCATGCCAAAACATGTTACAAAGTATCTGAGGGAGCACACGTAGGGACAGTTACTATTGAATGGAGAAGCAATTAAGATAGAGCCAGCACATCTAAGAAGCAGGCATCAGAATGGAAGGTGTGAAGGGCAATTAGTTAAGTTAACTCGAAGCTGTTAAAGGAGATTGTTAAGGGTGGCAGGTAATTGAAGATACGTGACTGGTCTCAGGGATCTCGAAGGGTGGTGACTAAAATCTTTTTCTTCTTTTGTCTGTAACTTCTCTGTAACTTGTTCTCCAGCAAGCTGTATAAATTAAGAGACACAAGCCCCACTCGGGGGCTCACTTCTAAATGTATTAGCAGAGCAGCTTTGCTAATAAAACAGAGTGGTCTGATAAATTGTGAGTCTGAGTCAAACTTTGACAGTAAGAAAAGGTTCCTGATCAGCTGTGGTTATGAGGGAGAAAAGGTCCCATTTTCAGAGGCTGCTCGTTTCTCTGGTCAGGAACGGTGTCTCCTCTGCAGCTGAAGGTTGGATCCAAGAGGATGACTCCAGGTGGTGAGTGGCTTGCCTTGCTCTCATATTTCTCTGTCTTCTCTCGTGTGTTCGCCAACTCTCTCTCTCTCTCTTCTCTCCTCTTCTCTCCTCGTGCCGTGTCCCTTCACAGGACACAGGTAGGTGTGCATTCCCACAGGTGAGGTCTCGGGAGCCATGGAGAAGTTGGAGCGGAGGAAAATCATGCCGGGCAGTGGGTGCGAGCGTGGAGCGGTGACTGTCGGGGTTAACTCTGTCTCGGTTCATCATGTGGGGCCAATGCGCGGATGAAGGCAAGATTTCCAGCACCAATGGAGCATTGTATAATGATAGCCTACGCGATGTGGCCCACTGAGATGGTAACTTCTTTGTTTTTCCTCCTTGGTCTGGGTTTAGTACAAACAGTTGACTCCCCTCATCGGATGGAAAGCGAGCGAGAGTGGTGAGCCCACGAACGCTGTTGATGCAGCCAGGAGTCGTCCGGTTGGCAGCGGAGCAGTCGCGAATGTCAGTGAGATAAGTGTCTGGTTTGGTTAAGGCTTTGCTTACGGCCGGCCTGGCTCCAGTTAGGGACTCCCCATTAGCTGGGGCTGGGTTTGTAAGAAAAGGTTCCTGACCAGCTGTGGTTAGGAGAGAGACAAGGTCCGCATTTTCAGGGGCTGCTCATTTCTCTGGCCAGGAAATCTGGTGTCTCCTTCGCAGGAGAAGGTGGCATCTAGGAGGATGACTCCAGCTGGTGAGTTGCTTGCCTTCCTCCCATATTCTTCTCTCTTCTCTTGTGTGTTGGCCAACTTTCTCAGTCTCTCTCTCCTCTGCTCTCCTGGTGCCGTTTCCCTTTGTAGGACACGGGTAGGTGTGCATTCCCACAGGTGAGGTCTCGGGAGCCATGGAAAAGTTGGAGCGGACGAAAATCATGCAGGGCAGTAGAAAGGCTGCTGAAAGTACCTGAAGAGACAAAGGAAATGAGAAGGGGGGAGTCCAGACTAAGACAGGAGTCTAGTCTGTAAAGAGAAACAACGGGAAGTCTAAGCTACAGAAACTCTTCAAGTTGCCAAAAGACATTTAGGATGGGAAATGACTTCTTGAATCCAGTCTCTTTAAGATCTTAGGCTTAGTATGTGTGTGTATTTGTATTTGCTTAGTAATCTGCCTTCTTCTGTTTGCTATCCCTTATAATCACTGAAAATCTACCTTTGATAGTGAAACTATTTTTTGTTTATTATTATTATTATTAAACTCAGTTTGTGCAACGGGTGCTCTGGGAGGAAATGATTTGTGTGTTACTCCAAGGGGCCGCCGGTGTCACTGTTGCTCCATGAGGGAAATGATTTGAGCATGACCTGAATTGGCCACCCACTGTCACTGTTGGGCCAGGAGGGAAATGATTTGTGCATTTCACTGACTGGCCACCTGGTGTCACTGTTGCTCCGTTAGTGAAATTATTTGTGCATTACCCTGAGTGACCACCGAGTGTCACTGTTGCTCCGTGAGGGAAATGCTTTGTGCAGTACCTGGATTAGCCACCCGGTGTCACTGTTGCTCTGTGAGGGAAATGGTTTGTGCATTATCTGGATTGGCCACCTGGTGTCACTGTTGCTCCATGATCGAAATGGTTTGTGCAGTACCCTGAGGGGCCACCCGGGGACGCTGTTGCTCTGTGAGGGAAATGGTTTGGGCATGACCTGAGTTGGCCACACACATCACTGTTGCTCCGGGGCGGGGGGTGAGGGAGGGATTGTTTGTGTGTTACTCCTGAGTGGCCACATTGTGTCACTCTTCCTCCATGAGGGGAATGCTTTGTGCATTACCCTGTGTGGCCACCCAAGACAACACACACATCACACACAAAAGATCACACACACAAAAAACGACAGACGACACTCACAGAGAGAACACGTCACACATACAGAAACACGTCTCTCACACACACACAACACAGGACACCGACACACACAAACAACATGACACACAAATAAAATGACACACAAAACAGCACACAATACGACACACAAAAATCACACACAATACACGACACCGACACATACACACACACAAACGAGGCGAGGCACAAAACGGCAGACAACGTGACACAGAAATCACACACGACCCCGACACCCACACACAATACAACACACTACACCTCACATGACACACAAAACGGCACATGTGACACACACACAACACGATGCACAAAACATCGCACACAAAATATCACACACCCACACACAACACGACACACACACAGACAACACGACACAAGACACACAAAAAGGCACACAACACGAGACACAAAAATCTCACACAACACGACACCGAGACACACCACATGCCCACAAAACGGCACACAAACGACACACATTGTCACATGCACACAACACGGCATACAACATGGCACACACACACTCAACATGGACCACAACACGCACACATAAACACGTCTCACACACACAAAACGACACACAAGTCACACTCACAACACGTCACACGACACATGCAACACGACACACACAACACGTCACACAGCAGAAGGTTTCATCGAGGAGGAGGATGTCCCGGGGTCCCCGGGCGATGCTCTGGGACTGCTCCCCAGGAAGCCAGGCAGGACTCTGGGGAAGTCTCCTCTCGGGGAGCAGCCTGTCTGCAGGACACACAGCTCCCCCGGCTCCACCTTCCTGGCTCTGACCTCGGAGCCTTCAGCCTCCTCTGCCCCTCCCTGCGCTTCCCACAGCCAGTCCGCCCAGGCGGGGTCCTGGGGGCGGCAGAGGGTCCTGCCCCCCAACTCCGCAGTCAGACGGGACTCTCAGCCAGCCAGGAAAACAGAGGTTTATTAGACGACAGGGACATGGTCTAACACAGAGCTTGTAGGCGCAGAGAACAGGACCCCTCAGCCGGGTCCATTTTGGAGGGCAGTGAGCCAGACAACCCCGTCTGCCCTTCACTCCATGTCTCCAGCCAGCCCCCAACTGAAACTCCCCCCAGCCCCTCCTCCTCTGGGCTTTGTCCCTGTCCCCGGCCAGGAGGGCACCCGATTCCTTTGTTCTCCAACCCTTTAGCTCTCACCTCGCAGGGGGGAAGGGCCCAGGGCATCAGGTGCCAGGAAAGAGGGTGTCGGCCATTCTCTGTGTCCAGACCCCTGCACACACCTGCCCTCCAGAGCTCTGCAACGATCATACACCCTTACCCCACCCCCTAGATCCTTAAGAACTGCATAGGGGAAACTGAGGCACCCCCACACAATTCAGAGGAAACATGAAGTCCCGCTTCATCACAGATGACTCCAGGAGGTGAGTTGCTTGCTATCCTACCATGTTTTTCTCTGTCTCTCCTCTAGTATGTTGGCCATCACACACACTCTGTCTCTGTCTCTGTCTCTGTCTCTCTCTCTCCTCTCCTCTCCAGGTGCCAACGATGACCAGGCCCCGGGTGCCTTGGCCCCAGTGCCCCGCCTGTGCTCCATCTCTTCCTGTATCTGCCTCGCCCCTTCTCCCAGCCCACACTGCCCACCGCTGCCTGGATGATTTCCCCCTCTCCTCCACTGCACCCCCCTCTGTGGGGTCCCTGCCACTCACCGTCTGCCTCCTCTCCTCCACCCCCTCCCCCGCTTCCCCACGGGTCACTCTGGGGCCGGTTTTCTTCACCATCTTCGTGCATGATCTGGAGGATGGGATGGATTGCACCCTCAGCAAGTTCGCAGATGACACCAAGCTGGGGGGAGAGGGAGATACGCTGGAGGGTCGGGATAGGGTTCAGAGTGACCCAGACCAATTAGAGGATTGGGCCAAAAGAAATCTGATGAGGTTCAGCAAGGACAAGTGCTGAGCCCTGCACTGAGGAGAGAAGAATCCCATGCACTGCCCCAAGTATGCCATGTCCCCGCCCCGAACTGACCCTCCCGGAGCATCCTCAATTCCATGAAACAGCTGTTCTGGGGTGGGCAGGAAGTGCTGGGAAGGAGGGTGGGGAGTTGCTCAGTGGGGGTGTGTCTCTCTGGGTGGGGTCTGTGTGTGTTTATGCACAAGCTGATTGTGATGTCACGGAGGCCAACAGCAAAGAGTGTTCGGCGTCAGCATTCTTGCCCTGCCGTCAGTCTGCCAACTGGCTTGGTTGACAACGGCTGGTGACCCAAGGAGCTGCTGAGAGACGCGGACCATCCCTCTGTCAGCAACTTCTTGAATCAGCTATTTCCACAGGTGTTTGAGGAACAAAAGGATGAGTTTTTACAGAAGGTAATTCCCAGATTCTTTCCCTGCTCATTAGATCGCACACGACAGGTCGGTGCCTCCTTCTCCTCGGGACGGGTGGGGGCGGGTGTGGCAACAGGCAGGTCTCAGCGTTCCCTTTTGATTTGAAAGTGGCCATCTCTCAGGTCTCCTCCTGCTTCAGCCTGTCAGGTTCTTTGGAGGCAGATTTAGGTGATTTTATCTTTCGGCAGACTAGTCGGGGGGAATTTCCAGGGATCGAACCAAAAGGGAAGATAACAAAACTCGTGTAGAATTTAGATTGAGATCTCCATCAATCGTCTTTCCCTTGGAGTTGCCCCTAATGCACTCCTTGCCTTCAAGTTGGGAATAGAAACCCTTTGTCTCCTGTCATGACTGCCAAAGAAATGTGTATTGAGAGAATATCGATCTCAGAATTTACAGGATTGAAATGCCCATAAATGAGCTCAAATAATGCAGAAGAAATTAATCTTAGATATTGAAAGTGATACAGCTCCACTCCCATTCCCTGCCTGTCATCTTGGTAGTTCTCTCAGAAAGAATCTCCTGGCGATAGATCTCAAAACTCTCTACAAATTCTACTCTACCCCCTTGGGCTAGAGAAAAGAGATGTGTCGATCCCCCCTGCCCCACAATTCCTTTCCAGGAAAGGGGTTTCAATCAACTGTCGCCTACATTTGTCATGGGTCTCGCTGTGATTTCTTTGTCCTTGTTTTGGAGGCCTAACTTCTGACTGGATGTTGGAAATAATATGGGTCATTCTTCATTTCAAGTTGACTGATTCTTTCCCCCATGCTAATACATTCCAAATTTTCAAATAGTTGAGAAGAAGTCAACATATTTGCAGCTGCTAATTCATCCTTCCAGACCCTCAAACCCTCGAGATGACAATCTTTTCTTCCTTTTCCTGGCTTCTCTGGGAACAGAGCTTTCTTGGTTTGCAGCTTGGCCCGATCTGTTCCCAGAGTCCCAACATTCTGTGCACAAAGGAGTGGGGTTAAGAAGGAAGCATTTTTGCAACTAGGCCCAGGCAAAGAACATAGAAACTGACCTTTTGCTCTTTCTATCCCTAGCCTCTGTTTGCCAGGTGCCAGGAATGAGCAACAGGAATGGATCGCTTGATGATTCCCTATTCATTCCTTCTGGGGCACACACCACTGGCTACTGTCAGAAGACAGCGTACTGGGCTCAATGGACCTTTGGTGTGACCCAGTCTGGGCGGTCTTGTGTTGCTTACCTTCTTGGTTGCAGCAACCAGTCCTGGCTATTAGAGGAGCAGATGGCTTCAAAAGACCACTCTCGTGGATCTGGGAATCCTGGGCAAACTAATTCCCTTCCTTTCGAGAAGGACAGAAAAACCCATTTCCTCCTTCTTTCTATTCCAGGCTTCGTTCCTTTTTCCAAAGACTCACCTCTCGGGAGCACAGAGAGATCCACGTGCACAAAGTGCTCGTCCAACCTGCAGCCATGGAGGCATGCTCTGGCCTCAGCCCCCAAGAACAGGCCTTGCCAGAGAACCCCCAGGGAAGAAAATGCTCATGGACCATCATGAAAAGACTCTGTGTCTGTTGCCAATCCCACAACTCGATGGCAGAGAGCAGTGAGGAGAGAACAGCTTCCTCTCCAAGAAGGTGGACGCACTTGTCCCTGAAGAAGAAAGCAGCGGAGACCCAGGTGGAGGGAGAGGAGGTGAAGCTGCAGGAGACAACACACAAAGTCAAAGCGGATCTTACAGGTGAGATGGTTCAATCCACATGGTTCGCGAGGAGCATGTGAGGAACACTCACACCAGTCACTTGACAAGCCTCGACATCAGGGCCATCTCATGGGACAGTGATGGGTACCTCCAGCTCTGGAATCCATTTAGAGGGTGGCAGAGGTCCATGGCTGAGGTGGGGAGAGCTGACAATGTCAGGTCACCCCCCTCTGGGGATCTGGCACGGTGGGGTGGGGACGACTAACATTGTTCCAGGCTGGAAGGAGAAGAGAGAGGCTGGACGTTGGAGGAAATCCTTTCTTTTCTCCTGGATTGGGTCCCTTTCCTCAAGAAAATGCTCCAGAGGTCTCAGCAGGTCACAGCTGGGAACCGTCCCAGAGCTGAGTCATTCCTTCTTGGGGGGTTCAATGCAAAAGGAGGCCAGGTGCCCATCACTGACAGGAAAGGGGTGCAAGGGGAGGGGAAGAGTAGAGGACACCATTGAAAAGAAACTGGCCCCGAGGGAAGAGGAAGCCTCGTGTGGTTAAAGCCTCCAGCTAGGAGTCAGGAGAGCAGAGTTCTCTGCTGAGCTCTGCCAACAACCTTCAGTCTGACCCTGGGCAATTCGCTTCAGGGCTCTGGGCCCAACTTCCATCCTCTGTAAACCGGGGGGAAGACATGGAAAAGCAAAATGTTAAGAATGTTTCTTTCTGCTGCAGGGACGAAGAAGGAGCCGTCTGACACGAAGGGGAAGTGGGAAAAAGGAAGCCCAGAAGAGCAGGAAGAAGAGCGCACTCCCAGCCCCTCATTAACAAGCAGCTCCCATATGACGATGGTAATGGTGCTGTGTGGCCGTGCTCATGGAAAGCATCCCTTGCTGTGTGTAGGAATATCTCCCAGGGGCTGAAAAGAAACACTCGTCAAGGGTGATCAACTCCAGCCAGTCTTTATCTGGGTCGCTTGAACGAGGCCCGCTTTGACAAAGGGGTTTAGACACCTAAAGAAGTCCAGAGGTGCTTTGTGGGATTGGCAGAAGTGCCTGACTCAGGTGCCTGATTCTGATGCACTTTCCATGGCACACAGGCACGGCTGAAAACCAGACCAGGCCCATCCCTGCCCTGGTCGGGGGAACCCACATATGTCCTGGCTGTGGGGTTCTGGCCCATCTCGTGGCACCAGGACCACTTTGAGACACAGAGAAAAGGAGTCTGCTCTAGAGCCTTAGCTAACAGCCTCTTGGCTTTTCGCTCCTGTGGTCGAGGCTCCTGCACTAAGCTCCAGAGGTCCCAGGTTCCCTCCCGCCTGCCAACATCTGGGCTCTGTCCGAGTTACAAAAGCCTCTAGACACCTTTGTAACTCTTCCTCTTCGGGACAGAGCACCCTGCAGCACATACAAAAGGCTGCAATTCTGGGAGCTTCTGACCCGCCGGGGGTCTGGAGTATGGAGGCGAGTGTGCTACTCCGCCGTGCTCTACTGCATCCTAGAATATCAGGGTTGGAAGGGACCTCAAGAGGTCATCCAGTCCACCCCCTTGCTCAAAGCAGGACCAAACCCCAATTTTTACCCGAGATCTCGAAATGGTCCCCTCAAGGATTGAACTCACAACCCTGGGTTTAGCGAATGCTCACACCACTGAGCTACCCCTCAGCTGTTGGCAACCAGGACAGACGGTGCTAATCCAGCGCCATGCAGGCCAGCTGCAATAATCCCCAGGGGTTGCCCTGAGACACCAGGGCAAAGGCCTCCAGCACCCCAGGCCCTGGGTTGAGGTGACCCTGGAACCAGGACCCCTGGAGTAACATTGTGCCCAGTGAGTTCTCACCTCCAGGGCTCTGGCCCCCGAGGCCCACGCTTTGGGCTTCTCTTCAGCCAGGCAAACTTGCTTCCTCAGGCGCTCGGGGTGGGATGGGACATGGGGCAGGTTCTCCAGTGAGCCCTCGGCGACACTCAAGGAGCAACTCGAATGGGCTTTGCAGGACATTGAGGCTTTCTCAGCAAAAGCGGGGTTTCCTGCGAGGAGGGGCTAGCGAGGGAGGAAACGGGGCGGCCCTTGGGGTCCCAGCACTGCCCGAGAGGCTCCCGTCTCTTCTCAGGAGAGGGGGCCAGAGAGGGGACAAAAGGCTGAGGAAACCTTAGCACCTGGGGAGGCTTTTGAAGAAAAGGGCTCAGCCAGAGTCTCCATGCTCCTTCGGCACTGCCAGCCTCCCCCGGGGACAGACTGTTCCAGGGCAGCTGCCCGAGGGAAATACTCAATCCCAACAGGCTTTGACCCTGTTCTTTGCAGACCCCCAGGGAGCACCCTTCCTCAGCCCCGCTCCATGCCCTGCTGATGGCAGCCGTGAAGGGTCTGACAACACCCACCCTGCAGAGATTTAGAGCCGCAGAGGAAGAGCTGAGGGCCATTGTATCTCTCCACGGAGACAAGATGGAGAGAGTAAGAGACTCCCGCAATGGGGCAGGGGGATGCTGCGCAGAGAGGGGGATGGGAGAAGTTCCTCTCCTCGGAAACCATTCCTGGGACACTGGCATGGGATTGGAAGGTTGGCTCAGCCCCTTGCCATTCATCGCTTGGCCACGGGGATAGGCGACATTCAAGCCCTTCTCCAAAGATCGCCTGCACGTGGCGCGGAAGTGCAGACTTAGTCCCTTCCTGGGCTTTGGCTTTCCTGGAAACTCTGAGACTAATCAATGAACAGAATCCTCAGCCTGAACTTCCTCCCCAACCTGCCTGTTCCTAGGGTTTCCTGCAGGTCGTCCCTGTCTCTGCCCGAGTTCCTTCTTTCCAACAGGTCCCAGCAGGAAGTTAACAAATGGCCCCTCAATCAGCAGATTGATTTGTGCAGGGCTCTAACTCCTGCTAGCAGAACAGGTCAACAGAATCCAGCCACCCACCTTGGAGCTTCTGCTCCTTGTTCGAGAGAGGAAAGAGCAATGACCAATTCCTCACGGAAGAGTCCTAGGGGGTGGCTTGTCCCTTCAGGGTCTGTCTCCCTGTGTTGCAAACTCTGCAGCAGGAGCCTGAAAGCCTGGCCCTATGGACTTGGGCTCCCAGGGCTGGCACTGAGGGGCCAAAACAGCAATGCAGACTCTTCTGGGCTGGGGCTGGAACTTGATCTCTGAAGCCTGGGGAGGAGGGTGGCTTCAGAGCCTGGGCTCCAGCCCAAGTCACCTTGTCTGCACTGCTCTTCTAGCATAGCATGAATCCGAGGTTAGAGACTGGGGACTTAGGAGACTGGGGCCGGGAGCTGGCTAGCCCCACCCAACTAGCCCTGCCTCCCATCTCTGCCATGGGCTCTGGGATACATCGGTAGAACCAGCTGGGTCTGGAGCAGTGCTTCTCAACCTGTGGCCCGGTCAGCACAGAGCTGCGCCCCTTTGGGACATCCTCAGGGACAAACAGGTCGGATTGGATGTGCCCCACTGTGGAACCTAGGTTGAGAACCACTGGTCTGGAGGAACGGATTGTGCAAGAAAGAGCTAAAAGGAAGTTGCAGGGAGGGAGGAAAGGCTCCTGGAGGGAAGCCCTTGAGAGCGGGGCTGAGAGCCGTTTGCTACGGCAGGGAAGGCCCTGGGACATCAGGGGAGTTAGGACTGTGCCCACTCTAAGGTTTTGTGCGTGTTTTTGAGCTTGAAGGTGCTCACCCAGACCTCAGGAAGACTGGGGTTCCTGGACTTGTCAAAACCTCTTAGGGAGCAGCCAAGATAGGCAACCGAGGTCAGAGGAGGCTTGCAGGGCTTCCAGGAGGGCTTCCTTGGGAGGAGGCCACTCATTGAGAAATCCATCCCTCAACTTTCTGGCATACTTCCAGGTTGGAGACATCGTGGGAGGGATCTTAATCTGGCTCGACAACAGCTGTGATCCCAGAGCCAGAAGAGCAGTGCTCAGGGCCATGGCCTTGCTGGCTCGCTCCCACCCCCAGGACGTGGTTCTAACCTGTGTGGCTCACACGCTCTCATCGCACAGGTAGGGAGCTGCTTTGTTATCTCCTCAGTCCAGTTGTTCTCTTCCTGCTCCTAGTGACAGGCCACAGGCCGGGAGGGGTCCGTGGGGCTCACACAGTTGGAGGGAGTTTCCTGCTGTGCAGAGAGCTGTCCACGCTTACGAAGAAGAGATGGCCAGGCCCAGCCACTAAGGAGCCAACCCGTCCTCCTACACTCCCCGGGATGGAGACATGCCACTTTTCTGGAGAATTCCAGCATTGTCCTGATTTCTATGGGTCACCCCACTTCCTCTCAGATCCAGTACAGGGCCATTCAATGATTTGGGGGCTCACTCAACATCCCTGACTCATGAGGTCTGGCTGCTCCTTACTGCAAGAGAGAAGGCAGAGACGGAAAAGGCCCATGAGGCCCACCTGTCTATCCCCTGGAGACCAGTGCAGGATTCTTACCTGTCATCAGACCCCCCAGTTATTCCATGGCTGAGGAATTGGTGACAAAATGCACTCATCCTTATGGAGCTGTGGGACAGAGGTCAATCTCTTAAAACAGACATTTCCAGTCCTTATTGATGCAAAAGAAAAGAAAAGAAAATCAACAAAAAAATCCTCCCCACATGACCAGAGCCTAAATGCAGTGCAGCGAGCAGACAGCCAGCATTAATAGCTCTGAGAAGGGGGAGTGCCTCTTTCCACCTCAATAGATTGTTAACTTTCAGTCCTGCTGGTTATTGCTGATCACTTGGAAGGGTCAGCCAGCTGAGGGGTTTGTAACACAACTCCCATGTGTTCCTCGGGGCCATGAAACCCAACTGAACCCTAGCCAGAGGTCAAAAGTCCAGCTTTCCTTGGCATCTTCTGCAATGCAGTTCTGTACTGACCTGAGTGAAATTTGTGTCACACTGCAGAGCAAATTGAAGAGCAGCAGGAAAGAAATGGAACTTCTTACCCAATTCAGTTATCAGAGGAATACAGTGTTGGTTTTCAGATTTCTTTGCGTGTTTGATTTGTAAACCTTTCTGAATTAAGTCTGAATATCTTGAAACAGCCACAGTGCTTTCCAGGGGCTGTGCTCAGAAGTTACAGAAACTCGGCAGCATTGGCACAGAAGTTCAGTCAAGCTTCCGGAAGACCTTGCTTCCAGGCCATTTGCCCTTGAGTTGTCCAACCTAGTTCTCAATGTCCTAGGGCTTGACCACCACGTCAGACCTTCCTCACTAAACTTGGAAGTCAAATGACTGGAAGTCTTTTGGATCCATCTGCAGTCTTCCTCTGCAGATGCCTGTGGGGACAAGCAGGACTTAGATCCGCAAGAATGGAGGAGGGGGATTTCAGTCCTACTTTCCTTCCATCTCTGTCACATTGGGCTTTACAATCTCCTCTTCCAAGCTCTTGAATCTTCTCAGATCAGGGCATGTGCTGACTCACTCTCTGACCCTGTCCACCACACTGCAGTAGAATTGAGCTGCTAAGCGCTGGGTCTCCGTTATAGCCCCAAAGAGCCAGAGGAACTCCAATTATGTCAGGCAAGTTTCTCGGGACTGACCCAAGTGTAACAGAGCAGAATTTTGCAGTCTGCGGGTCACAGTTTGGTGGTCATTCTGTGGTCAGTACATGCTCACTGTCTTGGAAAGAGTGGGTTAGCTTTAGAAACAAGAACCCATTAGGGGAAAGGAATAAATACAACTTTCTCTGAAGGGACTTGCCCTGCCTTAGCCTCCCTGCACCAGTGGCTGTCTCCTCTGGTATTCCAAGCCTCTCCCTGGGGAGGGCAAGAGATGGCCAAGCAGGAAAGCTCTGACGTGTGTTTCTGAATTTGCAGATGTGCCATTGAGTTGTGGAAGGCCTTGGGTGAAGAACCACAGCTCACCAGGGAGGTGCTGCAGCAGCTGCTGGACAAGCTCCAGCAGAGACGCCGGGAGGAGACGAGCAGCCATGTGTCTCTGGCTGTAAGTGAGATTTGAGATGTCACCTTGCGAACCCGCCACCACAGGGAAGATGGTGCATCTGTGTGTGTGTGCAAGTTTCACCTCTTCTTACCTTCAGGCCATGGCTCCACCACACATTGAAGCCGACCTAACTTAAATGGGCAGACAGCCGCCACAGCGATTCCCTCCCTGGTGTGTGTCCGCACTTTGCTGCTCGTGTCGGCAGTGCCCTTCCTCCCCAGAAGGGCTTGTCTTGATTGTAGGGTCAGGGTGGGGCATTGTGGGAAGGCTCCTGAAAGCCAGTTGAGGAAAGCGACGCGGTGTCTGGTCTGACGCTGCATCGACCTGACTTCATCGACCTGGACTCTCTGCCACGTGTGGAGGTGGAGTGACGAATTTGGCACCGAGGGGCAGTTCTGACGATGGGAAGGAAATTCCATCCTTAGGGGGATGCAGAGTGAGCGGCCTTGCGTTGACCTAACTCTGGAGTGTAGACCAGGCCTTGGTGTGTCCTCGCCACTTCCAATCAAACCAAAGAGGGGTCAGTAAAGTTTCCCCCAGGTCAAAGTTACACATCTGAAGTGGTTTATCTGCTGGTACCCTGGCTCAGTTGTCTTCTGCTCCAGATGGCCCTTTAGTGAACAGGTGCAGTTCAGGTGTCTCTTGGAAGTCTCCAAGTATCTGGCTCTGTAAACTGTGGCTAGAAATCTTCCCAACATGGCATCCTGAGAAGTCCAGTACTTTTGACTGGGCCAGAAACACTGGGCCTAGGAGAACGGATCTCCTCAGGATGGTTTCAGCCCTTCCAGTCATGGCTGGAAAGCCAAAGCACAGGCTCTGCACCAGAAAGAGAAATAATGGGGAATAACATCATCCAGACTCTTCTCATCTTTCCATCCTGCAGGAATGGGGGAAGGTTCAGGAGCCTCCAAATGTCCCCACCCCTCTCAGAAGCCAATACTCTTTTGTAATACGCTGGAGAGGAAAGGAGACATGACAAAGGGACAATAGCGAATGGCAATGGGGGCAGGTGGCAGATTGGGAGAGCTGAGTGAAATTCTTTCCCCCCTCCAGGCAATGAAGACCATTTATGAGCTCCTTTTCCTACGGGGATACCGAGAAGCCATCCTGCAAATGTATCCCCAGCTGCTCATTCTCTGCGTCAGGCAAGTGCAGTACGTGATGGATCAGCACTTGCCAGGGACCTACATGGCCAGGCACACATCCAGCCCCGAGGAGGGATGCAGCTGCCTCAGTCTCCTAAGGTAATGCCTGAAAGGAAAAGGAAGAACAGATTTGTTGGGCTAAACACATGGGGGCTGTTCACGGCCATCAGTTGTTCGGGTGCTGTCGTTAGCCCAGGCTCAGTTGGGAGCAGGTCTCTCTTGAGGGAAAAGGGTTGAGAGCCGTGCATTCTTGTGAGTCACACTCGCTCATCTGACGCCGTCCACAGCCCAGCTGCTTTCCCTACACACTCAGGCAGCAGCCATGTTTGTGCATCCATCCACGTCTGCCACCCGCCAAAGGGTCAGTGCTTTCATCAGTGCCTGCTGAGCAAATCCGTGGGCCTCTCTCCCCGAACGCGGACAGAGCCACACCGGCACCACATGGGGACAGGCCCCGCAGGACGTCAGCCTCACAGGCAGACAGGAGGAAGAGGGACCAGTTCATCTGGTTCTGTGGGCACAGTTAGGGGCTTCCATCTGCACGGGAAAGAGAGAGCGCCAGAAGACACCTCAGGTGGCGTAAACTGATGGAGCTTTGCTCGATTCCACCAACAAAGGATCTGGACCCACATGCCCGCTTGAGTCCTGTTACCTGTCACAGTAAAGAATCAAGTATTCAACCATTGGGAGTGATGACACCAACCATTTGAAGAAGCTACAGTGTCCCTAACTGGTTCCAAAGTCGGTGAAACTGCAGTGTAGACAGGGTATCACACTGGATCGATCCTTGGGGAGGCTAGCTACTGCTGAGCATGCTGGGTGTCTCAGGACTTGTGCAGATTTGCCATGCTTGGGGCTGATCTCATTGCTTGACACTCTGTTTGTTTGTTTGTTTTTGTCTTTAGCACCTCAGTGGAGGCTGTGAAGACGCTTTTCTCCATGCCCGGCTACTGGAAGGAATTTGCCAGCATCCAGTTTCATCGGGGTTGGGACATGATAGCCTCCCGATATCACTACTCGCAGGGGGTTGGCCTGATTGCAAGGTAGGAGCTCAACGTTTCCTCTTCTTTGGGTCTCTCTTGGGAATGGGATTTCCGTGTGAAATAGTCCTCAGTTCCAGGCTGCCAGCTCAGCCCAGCAACTGGAGCTGAACGCTCTCTCCCCCTTGAGAATCAAAAGGGACTTTCTGTTCCATGTTCCAGAGCCATGATCGAGTTTGAGAACCCTCAGCTCCCTGCAGTTTTCAGAGAGGCAATCACCATCGTCCAGAGTGGGAAGGAGGAGGAGCAGAGAACTATCGCCCTGGCTTTCTGCACTGAGGTGAGATTCATGAGTTGACAGGCAGAAGTGGGCTTTCTGGAGAGCAGCTCAGGACAGTAAGCTCTAGGCTACATTGTCAGCAGCTTAGCAGCCCTACCGCCAGCTAGCTCTTCTCCGCACATGGATGGATGCGGGGCATGGCAAAGAGAGGGAGGGAGAGACATGGTGAGATTGCTCCTGGCTGGATGTGCCCAGATGGGGTTATGGGACAAGAAGCCATGTTTCTCCAGTGCCCCAAGGCCATGCTTCTCTCCTCACCTTTTCCTGGGGTTCTGCTTTTCTTCTGCCCCACGGCTCTCTCCATGGCACTCAATGAGGTCTGGAGATTCCCCTTTCCCTGGGGACTTATTTGTGACTTGTGCATTAGTCTAAATTTGGGGAAGGAACCAACTGAAACAGCAGCAATTGGCTCCCTACTCACCAGAGACTTTGCATAGGAGGAAGTGGCCCTTTGGGAAAGACGACTGTCCAGGGAACAGACCCCACAATAAGACCTCTGCTCCTCAACCTGATCTTCATTTGGCTCTTGCCAGTTTCTCCAGAGTCCTTCCATTGACACCATCCTGACAAGATCAGCCCTCCAGGCACAGCTCATGGACTGGACCAAAGATGCAAATTCCATCATACGGAGGCTCAGTCTGCGAGGCCTTGGCAGTATTGTGTTCCAGCCAGAAAAGGTGAGAGCCGGGGATTGCCCAGGGGACCCAGGAAGCCAATCTCCATCAAATAGCTCAGAAATGAGAGGGAGAGCCACACACAAGCCTTGTTGTTTAAAACACAGCCCTCAAATGGTGGAGGTGCTTTCGGAACAAATCAAGGCATGCCATGCTCCCTGCTCCCGTGAGCTGAGCCCTGATTGCAGATGGGATGCAACGGGGGAGGCGGGGTGAGCAAAGACAAAGGTGACAGTGAGCAACTGGCACAGAGTGACAGGAGAATGACTTTCTGCCCCGTTAGGGGGCTGTGCCCTCCGTGGTTTCTCGTCGGTGGCAGTGGTCCAGCATGTGCTCCAGGTTGTCACCTGGCATAGTATTGAGCTGCCTTCTTCATTCCGGCAGGTGCAATTCTTACGGGCCCAGCTGCCAGCAATCCTGGCCATGTTTTGTGACAGGGATGGAAGGCGTGTCATGGAGGCCATGCATAAAGCTGCAGATATCATCCACCTCCTCAACAGGGAGGGGCTTGGCTCCATCTCCCAGGACATTGCTGTCAGCCTTCGCCCCTTCATTGATGACGTAAGGCTTGGAACCCGCAGAAGAAGCCCATTCCCCCGCTCCAGCTGCCTGTGATGCCCTTGTCTCTCTCTCCCCATCCCCTTCCTCCCGCCCCTCAGGCCTGCCATGGAGCCTCCAAGGAGTGCTCCCGCCATGGGTGGGGAATCTCCTGCTGAGCCACCACTGTCAGAGCTCTTCTCTCCAAAGCTCAGCCTCAGTGCCATGCTCCCAGCCCCTGCTGCAGCCTGGCCTGGGGGAGAGGGGGCCTGGCACTGGGCAGATGACCAGCTGTCTGGAGAACACAGGCCCCCAAAGAGGTGGAGATTCTCAGCAGGAAAGAGGTGGGTCGGGAATGGCCCGGCTCTCAGGGGCACCCAAGAGCCAAAGAAATGCTGTCTTTTGGAGCAGCCAGTCCCTGCCAGGCTCCAGCAGCTGCTTCTCCCCTTCCCCACACCAGTCTCCAGCAGCCTGCCTGCCCTCTCCCCTCATCTTCTCGGGTTCTAGGATTCTGTGCTCTCCAGACAGAAACTGCCTCTGGGACACCCTGGGCTGCACTGTCCCGCACAGGGTCTCAGGCCTGCACAAGATGTCTATGGCGCTGGCCTGGTGGCCTCCCTGCTCCCGCCAGCCCAGGTCGTTCACACAGGGGGACCGGAGCAGCGGGCGCATCACCACTCAGTGGCGTTCTGCTCTGATGCTGCCTGGCTTTAACCGGGGGTCCCCACCCCCTGTGTGTCATTGCCAGGAGAAGGGCAGTGTGCGCTCAGCTGCCATTGTACTGCTTGGCAACGTGGTGAGCAGGGTGCAGGACCCCGACAAACCCTTCGTGCAGCAGGAAATCATCCACTGCTTGCTCCCCCTGCTGCTGCATCTTGAAGACCAGGACGAGAGTGTGAAACTGGTAAATGCCACGGTCATTATTGCCTGAAGAGCAAAGAGCCAGTATCTCCTGGGGCCCCCACTCCAGTCATCGCCAGAGCCCCTTTCCCAAGCAGAGTCTTCTCCTCCCTGCTTCACTCCATGCTGGAGCCAAGCGCCTCATCCATCCTCACAGCACACAGCACTATTGGGAAGAAAAGCCTTCTTCTGGGAAAGAGGTGGGGCATAGCGTAGCGGATCCGGGAGTACTGCTGCTGGCCCCGGCACGGCCCAGGGCCTGCGTCCCCCTGAAGTGCAGGGCCCCCCAAAGCACGGGGCCCTGGGCAACCACCCCAAACCATCCAAAGGACAGGAGGGCTCTGGCTCTCTCCAGCCAACTCTCCCTTTCCTCTCCTCAGCACACTCCTGTGGAGAACAAATGACAGGAATCTCCACTGGCAGGAAAAGCAGGAGAACAAGGGACGGGGAAGGTTCCATGTCCCCCAGACTATCCCTCTCTCAGGGAGAACCCTCTTGGTCTCCTCTTCTCTTGCAGTCATGTAAACTGACGCTCTTCCGCTGCGCAGTGTTCCTCAGGTGGGCTCATTTGAAGACCCTCTCCCACAGCTTGGCCTGGGATGGCTCCTCACAGCTCTTGAAGTGTGTCTGGATCTGCTTGGTAGGTGAATTCCTTGTGCCTTGAGAGTGCTGAATGGGGACTTGAGGAAGACCTTTCTAACTCCACACCCTGAGTACCCATCTGCTTCGGTCGGGCTGCAGGACTCCATTCCAGGCTCTCTGCTGGCTCATTTCAGCAGGAGTTACAATCCGTTCACATTGTTGACATTTTTCTCCACAATTCTCCGACCTTCAAACTTTTGTCTTTTCAAATGAAAGCTGAGGTTCTGGAGAACACAATAGGAACTTCAGAGGGGTGCTGCTCTGGTGTATGGGTTCATATTGGCGGTTGCCAGGGCCTGGCTATATGCATTGGCTTTCCTGGACTATTTGCTGTGGGAAGAACATGTCATTTGTATATTGTGCATTTCTTCCTTCTTTCTTCCTAGATGCAGAACAACGAGAGCCACATCCCCAAATTCCTGTTCCAGGCCTTACAGTACCTGGAAAGCTCACAGACAACAATAAGACATTCAGCAGCCCGATTCATTGGTAAGCAGAGCAAATTCACTTGATCTTTTCTCAATGCTTCCTTCAGAGCCCTTTTCTGGACGGCTGCTCTGTTCCCTCCAACAGCACCAGAATCCTAAAACGGGGTGTGTGTGTGTGTGCATGTGTGTGTGAATAAACATGTATTCCAAGATGAAGGGAGCAACTTAGCTGAATCGACTGCACCAACTTCCCCCGCCCACAACACTTCTTTGGCTGAGCCTAGGGGAAACCAGCAGGATGTGAATTCAATCTCCTTTGGAAATCAGCCTCTCAGTAACTTCTGGGCCTCTGATGCTTTCTGGAATATGCTTTGTGAACAGATGTAAGGAATGTCTGGAATTTCCCAAAGGTGTCTTGGGAGAATGGCTGCATCATGAGCAGTTTTCAGGAAAGGTTCTGAAAAGCCATGAGAGCCATTGTATTCATTGCAAAAAGAAAAGGAGTACTTGTGGCACCTTAGAGACTAACCAGTTTATTTGAGCATGAGCTTCATTTCCACGGTATGCATCCGATGAAGTGAGCTGTAGCTCACAAAAGCTTATGCTCAAATAAATTGGTTAGTCGCTAATGTGCCACAAGTCCTCCTTTTCTTTTTGCAAAGAAAGACTAACATGGCTGTTACTCTGAAACCTGTCATTGTATTCATTGTTTGTCTAGGAAATACTATCCACCATTACTGTGATTTGTTGTCTGAAACAGTGAATGAAGATGGAATCTCCCGCCTGTATGAAGGTAAGGAAATACCTCTGTGTGTTTGGCCCTCTGTGGGAAGCACAGGGGTGCAGCACAGGGCCTGAACACAGCTTTGAATGTGTCCCTCTCAGTCTAAGGACAGCGTTGAAGGAAGAAGGATGGTCACGCCAGCTTTCATCGTGGTCCCACAATCTGTGTATGGGAGCAGGGGAATTCCATCCCAAGCTCCTAGTGTAGACATAGCCTTAGAGCTGTGTGGGGAGACTGTCTTCATCAAGGTCAGAAAGTCTCTAAAGGAAGGCCTGACCCAACTGAAAAGGGCTGTTGGTATTAAGGATGATGATGATGACGGTTCCCCTCTGTAGGGAAAGATTCATCACCTGCCCTCCCTGGAATGGAGTGATTGCAGGCCAGGGACCTTCACTCCGAGATTGGTTATCAGCACCTAGGAAATCCCATGAGGGCACATGGGTAACACTTTTCCCTGTGAGCTCTTCAGAAATGAAGGCACAGGGCCACAAAGGATTTCAGGAGACGTTAGGAGCCGAAATCCCTTTGTGGATCTCGGCCTAAATGTTGTATGGTTTAATGTGGCTGCCGCTGTCACTTTCCTGTTCCATCCAAAGAACAAGTGCCCCCAACCGTCTGTGTGTGCGGGTGTGTGGAGGAGTGTCTGCCAGCAGAGGGGGAAGTTAGGCAAGAATGGGGTCTCCTCTCTGTCCAGGGCTATTTTGGGAGGAGCAGAGTTGTTGTTCTTGTGCCCTTAGACTCTTGGGGAGCTAATAGCAGGGGGCAATGGCCATCGGAAGTGGAGGTTTCCTAGGTACCAGTCACATCAGCATCACGGGGTTTTCAACCCATTTCCTCTTGGTTTCAGCTTTTCACGAAGTGCCTTTGAAATCAGACAGGACCACATGGTACATCCTCAACAGATATTATAAATGGTTGCAGAAGCTTGGAAATCTCGTGTCGGGTTCTGCATTTGACTAGGGAACCGGGACCGACACAGACGAGCTCTTTGTCCTGCTATGGTAAATACAACAGACGCTTCTCAACTTTTTGGTGTCCCTGGCCTCTGTTTGCCAGAAGCTGGGAATGCGGGACAGGGGACTGATGACTAGATGATTGCCTGTCCCTTCATTCCCTCTGGGGCACCTGGCATTGGCCACTGTCAGAAGACAGGATACTGGGCTAGATGGACCTTTGCTGTGGCCTTTCTTATGTCCTTATGTTTGGAACCGGGACTGAACAACGAGGTGGATAACAGCAGATGACCCAAAATTATGTTCATTAGTCGGGCCTAGAGAAGACTTGGAAGAAGCTCAAAGGGATCTAAGAAAGCCATGTCACTGGGCAGCACCATGGCAGATGAAAACCAGCACTGACCAAGGCAGGGCCATACACATGGAAAGCAGTGAGGTGAACGACTCCTCCATAGCGCTGGTGTCAGAGGCCAAAGCACGGCTGGTTGGGCCCTGTGGTTGGAGCAGTGGCTCTGGGGCCTCGTGCTCAGAGTGGTGGAGGCCGAGCCGAGGGGAGCCAAGGGTTGGAGCCGGAGTCAGGAGTCAAGAGCAGGATTGGAACAGGCTGGGGAATAGGGCAAGGGCCGGATTAACAATCCCCGGCCAATGGGAGCTGCGGGGGGGCAGAGCCTACAGGCAGGATCAGCCCCCGGGACAGAGGTTCCCGGTGTGGTGCTCGTCGTGGTGACGTGGCTGGCGGGGATTAGGAACGGCAACGTGCGGAGCCTCCTCACCCCCACCCCAGCCAGGCGGAGCCGGCCCGGCCGCAACGCAGCACGCAGGGGTTTAGTGGCTGCAGCCTGGGCCCCCCTTAGCCCTACTCCTTTCCTGAGTGCACCATTGCCCCACTTCTGCCCCATTCCCACACACTGGTACAGGGCAGAACCCCGGAGCTGATCTCTGAAATCTCTCTCACTAGAAGGAAGTCACTGCAAAGGCAGGACAACCCCACCTTTGGGCACAATGGAGGACATCTCATCCCACTGCACAGAGCCCTACATTCACACAGCTTCTCGCATGTGGTTCCCTCACTCATCAGAGCCAGGTGGAGAGAGGAGAAATTCTCCCAGACTCCCTTTTACCATTGCCAGCCCACAGGGTAGCAGAGGTTGCGGGGGGTTGGGTGCTCTCTTTAAGAAATGCCAGCTCTCAGGGAAGTTGCCAATGAGCATCAGCAAAGTAGGGTGGGGTTGTGCTGTGGAAAACTACCCTGCTTGAAGGTTTTGTTCTTCTCATTTGGGTTCCTGCCCTTTCTCCCTCTTCCAGACATCGAGAGGCCAACAGGAGCCAATTGAGCCCACCACTGATCCCATCTCTTGTGAGATGGCAAAGCAGCTTTGCATGGGAAGGAGGAGACAGAAGAGGCTGAGCAGCATGTGCCGGGCTGAACCAGCCACACAGAACCCCAAAGTCTAGGTGGAGAAAGCCAAGCCCCTCCCCAGCCCTGCCGGACATGCTCCAACTGGAGCACCAGTGTGTAAGGGAGCAGCTCAGCTCACGCTAGGCAGACCGCTGAAAATGGAGGATGCACACTGTAGGCTCCAGTCCAGAAGTAGCTCAAGCCCCTGACTGCAGAGCTCTGAGGTGCCGAGACCCAGCCACGTCCCTGGGGGCCTGCAGACATGCAAGGGAGATCGGAGACTCTGGGAGTTTCCCACGCCGGGAACCCAGAGACCCCCAGCCCATGGCCTAGAGACATCTCCAAGGAAGTAACCTGGGTGAACTAGCCACTGTCATCCGCAGTGCTGGATCCCCACTGACTCAATGGCAAACACATTGGCCACGGACGAGGCCCTGGGCGAGGAGCCGGTGGAGTAACGAGGGCCTGGGTCCACCTGCCCTGGCTGCCATCCATCCTTTGGTGGCTGCCCACGTCCCCATTGACCCACTAGACTGCACAGCCCCAAGAGGAGGGGCAACCATCTTGCCTCTGAACTCTCAGCCAAACAGCCCTGCAGTGAAGGGCAGCTACACTGACTCCGGGCGTTGGGCCACACAGCATTGAGGGAGAGAGTAGCCATATTGTCCGTTGCTATCGGGCCACACGGGCGTAAGAGACAGGATAGACATATGGACTCTAAGCGTTGAGCCACACAGCCCCGACGGAGAGGAGGGCCGCACGGACTCTGGTCGCTGGGCCACACAGCCCCTACGGAGAGGGCGGCCGCACGGACTCTGGTCGCTGGGCCACACAGCCCCGACGGAGAGGAGGACCGCACGGACTCTGGTCGCTGGGCCACACAACCCCGACGGAGAGGAGGGCCGCACGGACTCTGGTCGCTGGGCCACACAGCCCCGACGGAGAGGGCGGCCGCACGGACTCTCGTCGCTGGGCCACACAGCTCTGACGGAGAGGACGGCCGCACGGACTCTGGTCGCTGGGCCACACAGCCCGACGGAGGGGGCGGCCACACGGACTCTGGTTGCTGGGCCACACAGCCCCAACGGAGGGGGCGGCCGCACGGACTCTGGTCGCTGGGCCACACAGCCCCGACGGAGCGGGCGGGCGCACGGACTCTGGTCGCTGGGCCACACAGCCCCGACGGAGAGGGCGGCCGCACGGACTCTGGTCGCTGGGCCACACAGCCCCGACGGAGAGGACGGCCGCACGGACTCTGGTCGCTGGGCCACACAGCCCCGACGGAGCGGGCGGCCGCACGGACTCTGGTCGCTGGGCTACACAGCCCGACGGAGGGGGCGGCCGCACGGACTCTGGTCGCTGGGCCACACAGCCCCGACGGAGAGGGCGGCCGCACGGATTCTGGTCGCTGGGCCACACAGCCCCGACGGAGAGGGTGTCCGCACGGACTCTGGGTGTTGGGACACACACACTGCGTGGGAGGGCAGTCATTTTGACACTGGGCATTTGGCCAAACTACCCTGAGGCTTAGGGAAGTTATTTGATGTCAGCCATGGGACCTCGCCCCTTCACTCCTCAGACATCGCTCATCTGTCACCATGAGACCGACCCCATGACAGAAGACTTTTGGGGTCAAGATGCAAACGGGAGTCGAAACAAGGAGTGGCATGTGACCCCTCTAAGAGATCCTCCCACTCCTTTACCAATCTGGGGGTGTTTTATCTCCATGCACCTGCCTCAGGAATGGATTTGAGCAATTGGGGAATGTTCTGGGGTAGAGTGACCCATCCGGAAGTGGGTCACGTGACCCTCCAAGAGCTCCTCCCACTTGGGGTGGCCTCAGCCCCTTAGGACCCACCAGAGAGGGGATTTCACCAAACAGGGTAAGTGCCATGGTGGGGTGACCTGCCCGCAAGAGGGGTCCATCACCCCTCCATGAAATCCCCGCACCGTTCTCTGCTAATCAGTCAGGGTTTCGCACACACGCTTTAGGCCATCCCAGAAGGGAAACGTAACGATCAGACTAGGCAGTGCCCGAAGGTCTAGGCCAGAAGCCGCCGATCTCTGGAGCTCCATGTTTGCGTGGCTGGCAGCATCGTCCGGGAAGTCGCAACACAACACTGCGGGGAAGAGCCCATCTCATTCCAAGGATGTCTTTTGAAGAAACTGTGGCCTAGACCTTCGGGCTATACCTGTTCTGGATTGGTACACATTTCCCTTCTGAGATGGCCTAAGGTGGGAGTGAAACCCTCGCCAACTGCTTGAGGGTGGTGTGGGGACGTTTTAGAGGGACCACGGGATCCTGTTGCGGGCAGGTCACTCCACTGCAGCACTTCCCTTCTTTGGTCAAATCCCCTCTCGGGGCGGTCCTACGGGGCTGACGCCCACTTCAATTGGTAGAGGACACAGGGAGGAGTTCTCAGAGGGGATATACAACCCCCTTCTGCGTGGGTCACCATGCCCCGCAACGAACCCTGATTGGTCAAATCCAGTCTCTGGGTGTGTAAAATGCTGCTTGCCCCTGCCAAATTTTCCTAAAAGAAGGGAAGAAAGGCATGTACCTTTTGGGTTATCTGTCAGGTGGCCATCTTGAACTTGGGAAAAGAATCTGGTGACCTTTAGCCATTTCCTCTATTAGTTTGGGTTGGGAAGCACACTCCCACGCACGGATTGAATCCGCGTAGATAGGGTCTAACATCCAGGCAGAGACGACGCAAAGAGGGATAGGGAGGGTTTTTAGTTAGGTCTACTCACCCGTTCCTGTGTCCATCATGGAGTCCCTCCCTGACGTCCAATGTCAAGAGAGCAGCAGCCGTCCATCGCTGTCCCTGCAAGAGAGGGGAGAGAGAACATCAACATGACCTCTTGGGTGTAATTGTTTGGGAGACTGGAGCACTTCCAGAGTTCAAGTTTTGTTAATCCACCCCTTCTCTATCCTAGCCTAGTCCTTTTCCCTCTCGTAAATAAATCTTGTTTGTGTGCTTACCACTGCCTGGCATTATTTTCTTGTGCTAAGGCAAGCTCTGACAGACTGGCTTTACAAAGGGGACCATGTGGGAAGAATTTACTGTAAGATTCCCTGCATCTTCTGAATAGGGTTTGGGTTCTGCCCTTTTGAAAGGAAGGAAAAATCCTTCCAGGTGATCCTACGGGGCTGAAACCCACTGGGATTACTTAGTAATCTGTCCTCTTCACTACCATGTTTGTGACCCTCTGTGTCATAGGGAAGTAGCCCATGGCTCATTATGCTTCTTTTGATTTAAAATGGACACGTGTGGTGTACAGACGAAGAAGGACAACTTTTCAAGTCCACTGTGCACAGAAATGGGATGGACACTTCAAGGATTGAATACAATGCTTTGATCTTCCATCTGTTCATTAAACAAAGACAAAGGTGCAGATTTGGGAGGCTCGGCACTGAGTTCCCCAGGATCATTCCTCTCCGCGTAATTCCCATGATAAATCTCCTCTCAAGGAAGAGCCTGAGGAAGTGTGATCAGGGGAACTACCCAGAGCACCAGATAAATCAGGGCCCTGAGCTGAGAAAAACCAAGCCTCAGCCAGTTCACATTAATTCAGCTGTCCTCAGCACAGACACCCCTGAAGCACCCGAGGATTCCTTGAAAGGCTTTGAGAGGCTTGGCTCTGCAGAGCGAGAGATGAAGCCTATTACTGCAGGGAAATCAATGACAGAGCACTGTCCACACCAGCACTTAGGTCGGTGTAACTTGTCTCACTCGGGGGGTGGCTTCTTCACACCCCTGAGCGACATACGTTCTACCGACACAAGGGGGAGTGTAGATGCAGCCTTAGCAGAGAAGCGACTTAGAAAACAGGTTTTGTTTTGGAGGAAATGCAGGAACCCCGGGTTTGTAATAACTCAAAGGAGAGTCCGACCCCATCAGTCACCTTCCCCACTTTGCACTTGTCCCTGGGATAGTTGTTTTCTCTCAGCCTGTGCCCACTATCATGCCATGTGAAGGGGAAGGAGCCATGCACCTGTCTAGGGTGCTTCTGACATCCGAGAGGGGAGAAAGGAAAAAAGAGGCTCAGTCCCACATGCTACTCACACAGGGGGTGGGAACTTTTGTGGTCATTTCAGTCGAGTCAAGGGGCTCCAAAAGAGTCAAAGCTGCTAACGTGACCCTGTCCCTGTTGTTGGGGACACTGGGGCATGGCCACTAGGTAACTCGAGGGGATGGAAGACCACGAGTGTCGATGAAGCCCCCTCGCACTAGGCCCAAGTGTCCTTGGCCCCCCCGCCTGGAGGCACTCGCAGCAGTTATGCTGAGGATCTGCAACAATATGGTGCAGAGTCAGACGGCCTGAAACTAAACAAGGCCAAACAGGGCAGATATGGAAGAATCATAGAATCATAGAATATCAGGGTTGGAAGGGACCTTAGGAGGTCATCTAGTCCAACCCCCTGCTCAAAGCAGGACCAATCCCCATTTGCCCCATATCCCTAAATGGCCTCCTCAAGGGTTGAACTTACAACCCTGGGTTTAGCAGGCCAAAGCTCAAACCACTGAGCTATCCCTCCCCCCCCCACTGAGCTATCCCTCCCCCCTTCAGAACAATGCTGAATCAAGCAGCTTTATGTCTAGGTTAACAAATGATACAAAAAACAAGGGAACTAGCTGGGAACTGGATTGGCTGGCTAGATGGATACTTAGGGCAGCTTGCTATTGGATAAGTATGCTGAAGAAAGGATGTATAAAAGCCTGGGTAACTTCCTGCTCTGGGTGCAGGATTGGAGATTCTATTCTCCCTGGACCTTTCTGAAGCTTCAAATAAACTTTTCTGCTTCTCCACCCCGTTGTGATTATTGGTTGACGCACACCGGGTAATGAACCCCTCCCCCCTGCTGTTGTTTAGCCTCTCGGCACTGGGTGCCGGCAACTCTGTCCAACATTAAAGAGGTGAAACAAGGCTGGCAGTTTGGGCTGCTGGACAGAACAAGCCTTCAGGCTGAAAAGCCAACAACCTTTCTCCCCATTTCAGCAAAAAACAACATTCAACGAACCCCCACAAAAACAGGCACCTGAAAAGTCCTGCCCCCGACTTCACCTTTCCAAGGTCTTCTCCGCACTCTCTCCCGCCCCGAGTGAGAATCCGACCCCTTGACCAACACACCACAGTGAGACCCGAATGCAGCTCTCCCTCTGCAGGCAGGATGGTGGAGAAAAACACAGGTGAAAAAACCCTCCCGGCTCAGCTGCGCACGGAGCCTTGGCAAGGACGTGGTGGAAAGGTGACGCCGGGATCTCTCGCACGGGAAAGGAGACTCGTGCCCGAGTCCAACCAACCCTTCGGGAACTCGAAGGAAGCCGCATCCCACAGGCGTTTCCACAGCCCAGCCACCAGCCCCACACCCAGGCCGGAGGGGCCGGGACACGGGAAGGGGCAGCAGCCAACGCCCCCGGGGGGAGGGCTGGGGCGGGAGCTGCAGCCAGGCCCCTGGACCCGCAGGGAGACGCAGACCCTGACGGCAACCAGCCACGTTTGCCCACGTGTGTGTGTGAGACACGTCTGTGTGTGTGTGATGTCTTGTGTGTGTGCTGTGTGTCGTGCAGAGTGTTGTGTTCAGTGTGTGTGTGGTGTGTTGTGTTTCATGTTGTGTGTGTGTGTGGTATGTGCTGTGTGTGTGTACTGTTGTGTGACGTGTTGTGTGTTGTCTTGTGTGTCATGTTGAGTGTGTGTTGTGTGGTTGTGGTGTCATGAGACGTGTTGTGTGTGATGTGGTGTGTGTCGCACACACAGACACAACACATTGTATGCCGCACGCACAACACGTCACGTGTAGCACGTCTCACACACACGTCGCACATTGCACGCACAGCATGCTGCATGTAGCACGCACACACACAAAACATTGCACGTCGCACGCACACACACAACACGTTGCCTGTTGCACGATGCACATGGCACATAGCACGGACACACACAACACATTGCGTGTCGCTCGCACAGCACCTCGCACCTCACACTCACAAACGCGTCTCACACACGCACAACACGACACACACCACATCACATAGACAGAAAAAACTACACACACGTCACACATACAGAAACACACACAACACGACACACAACACGTCACATACACAGCACAACACACAAAACGGCACACAACATAACACAGGCACACAACCTGACAGACAACACATCACAGTCACTCGCACAGACACACACACACACACAACACATCACACAACGCGTCTCACACACACAACACATCACACAACACGTCACACACACACACACCAACACACACAAGACGACATACAACATGACACACGCTTCACACAAAACACGTAACATGACACCACACACACAACACCATACACACACTGAACACGACACAAAATGGCCCACAATACAACACAAACACACACAACACATCACACACACACACCACAAAGACACACACACAGTACATCACACACACACACAACACGTCTCACACCCACACCCACACACCACGTTACATGTCACCACAAACACACAACCACACACAATCCATACCACACTCTAGACCACACACAACACACACACAACACACAACCCGTCACATACATACGCATAACACGACACACACACACAACATGAGACAAATACACACAAAAACATTTCACACACACAACACGACACACAACCCGTCTCACACACACACATAACACAACATGACACACAAAGAATACAACACACACAAACAAATCACATGTCCCACACAACACGTTGCACGGATACACAGAACACATCACATGCACACATGTATGCAAGTCGCACAACACACATACAGAAACACGTCACACACAAACACACACGTGACACACAACATGACACACAACACATCACACACAAAAACACCTCTCTCACACACACACAAGACGACACAGAACCCGTCTCACACAGACACACACAACACAACATGTAACACACGACACACAACACGTCACACATACAACACATCGCACGTCGCACATCGTACGGACACACACAACACATCACACGTCACATGTTGCAAGTCACACCTGCACACACAACACATCGCGCATCGCACGTCACACACACATCACGTCGAATGTCGGACACACAACACGTCGCACGTCGCACGCACACTCAGCACGGCACACGTCGTGCATTGCACGCCACACTTTGAACACACAACACGTCACGTGTCGCACATTACACACAAAATCGTTGCATGTCGCCCTCACATGTTGCACGTCGCACATCACACACACAACACGTCACACGTCGCACAAACAAACACACAATGCGTCACAAACACAACACATCACACACACACAAACAGGTCTCTCACGCACAACATGAAACACAACACATAACACACACACAACACAACACACAACACGTCACACAGACACAAACACAAACAACATGACATTCATGTCAGACACACACCCCCACACGCCACATGACACCACAAACACACCACACACACACACCATGTCACACACACACAAACACACAACACGACACACAACACATCACACAGATAGGCACAAACACATACAACATGACACACAACACGACACACCCAAGACTACGCAAAACACATCACACACACACACACACACACCATGTCACATGACACCACAAACACAACATCACACACACACTCAACACGGCAAACAAGAAGACGCACATGTGAAGTGTGAGGTGCGATGTCTTCTGTTTGCGTGTGCGACATGCAACATGCAACGTGCAATGTGAGGCGTGTTGTGTGTATGTGACGTGCAATGTTTTGTGTGTGTGATGTGCGACGCAGGACGTGTTGTGGGTGTGACGTGCGATGTGCTCCGGGTGGGGTCTGTGTGTGTTTCTGCACAAGCTGATTGAGATGTCCCGGAGGCCAACAGCAAAGAGGGTTCGGCTCAGCTTTCTTGCCCTGCCGTCAGTCTGCCACCGGGCTGGGGGGACAGCGGCTGGGGACCCCAGGAGCTGCTGAGAGACGCGGAGGATCCCTCGGAAGGGAGAAGACGACGGGAGAATCCGACTCTTCCAGCAACGAGCCACATTTGCCCAGTGCTGACGCTCTCAGGCCTCCGCATTTTGGGCCAGAAACCAACAGCCAAATCGAGCTGGAAAATTGAAGCACTTGCAAATGGCCCTTCTAGCGTCTCACCAGACCGTCGGCGACGCTCTGGGGGTGAGCTGTGGGCTCCCGAGAGGTAGAATCCAGGGCCTGCCTCTTCACTTCCCACGGCCAGGTATTTTCAGCCCCAACAATGAGGGGAAGAACAGGGAGATGAAAAGCCAAAGAAAGTTTCAAGAGTTCTCCTTCCTGGCTGAGCTGGGGGCACTGTCCAGGTCACGGATGGTCACTCTGGGGAGGGATGTGGGTCTGGTCCACTTTGAAGGCGGTTGATCTGGGGAAGGATGTGGGTCTCAGATATCTGGAGGATTGGCCCAGAGCCCAGTCTTGTGGGGGCACAGCTGGTGGTCCTCATCCGCGTCTGTCTGCCTCTCTTCTGCCAGAGAAGGCAAGCCAGGCGAGTACGAACAATGATGCTGTCAATAAAATGGAATCAAGTTGTGGATGTTTTTTCTTTGAAAAAATATTTTCACACTTTTCAATCGGCCCCTGGTAGTTCCTAGGAGAAATGTGAAGGATGAGATATTGGAACAGTTCCCTCTTCGTGGGAGCAACAGCTGGCTGGGGTTTTGGCTGCTCAGGCTTTTGTTCCCTGGTTTTACCCACTGTGGTTTCTTTTGCATGGATTTCATGTACCTGTGTGTAAGTTTTTGCCCAAAGGCACACAGCTGTACAGGTTTTATCTGCAATCTTTACAAGTTGAAGTTGCAGATGGAGGGGGCTCCCAGCAATGGCAGCCTTAAGGGGGTGGGCAGCTAGAAGCTGGGGGACTGGATCGGGACCCCCCAACACTGACTGCTCTCTCTGCCCTGCAGTTTTAGTCCCCCCAGATTAGCCTGATTATCACAACAAAATTCTGTTTCTCCTGCTGCTAACAGCCCACCTTCATCGATTGGTCTCGTTAAGAGATGCTATGGCAACCCCCATTTTCTCGTCTTCTCTGTATCGCTATATCTATATCTTCCTCCCGTATTTTCCCCTGCATGCATCTGATGAAGTGGGCTTTAGCCCATGAAAGCTTATGCTCAGATAAATTGGTTCGTCTCTAAGGTGCCACAAGTCCTCCTCATTCGCTTTTCCTGACTGATTGTGCTGGGGGCTCTGCCTGGCTCCAGCGCTCCGGTCCCTCAGCTACCAAGGCCACCTGGGAACCCTGATCGATTCCAGCTTCAAGGAGTGCTGAGATCCATCTGTCTCTTTCTGTGCCTCTGTCTCTCTCTAGGAATAGCCTCCTGACCCTGCCTCCTGTGATCAGTTATAGTTTGCTAGCCCCCCACCCCACCTCCACGGGTGTTTTTGGCTTCTCCATTCACTCTGCAGCAACGCTCCTTGTACCCAAGCTAAAGATCCCTGCAGCCCCAAAAGTCCTCGGGGGTTTGCTCAGCAAGTGGGTTACTAGAAGAATGGTTGTGGGGTGAAGGCGGGGATAGGGAGGTGTTGAACCTGGGGGCAGAGGAGGGTGGCAGATGAAGGTGTTGCTCAGCCCAGCCCGCTGAGTCCAAGGACGTATGAGGGGATCAGCTTTAAATTGCTGTTCGATCCAGCCCACTGAGTCCCGGGACACATCAGGGGTCAGCTTGTGAGTGCTGATGACCCAGTCCTCTCTGACATGCTATGTTCATGTGTGTGTGCCTGTGTGTCTGTTCATGTTCATCACATTTGGGGGCTGGAAGACCCCAGCCCTGCGGAACCGAGGTCCTGCAGGGTAGCTCCATTGGGAGGGAACTTGCAGAAGGAAGGAGTAGCGATCCATAGGAAAACACAAGTGACACAAGCAGCACATTGACAGAATTGCAGAATCTCCCCCCACCAGAAGAGTAACCCTAACAAATGGGCGTACCCCAAGGTGAAGGGCAATTCTGGTAACAGCTCATTTGGGGCTTCTTTGGAAGGGGGATGGACGTCATTCTTGCGACAAGGCACCTGCTATGGCCAAAAACAATTTAGCCCTGTGCGCCCTTCCAGACAAGTCTTATGTCCTAAATACTTTGGGTCTTCCGGGATAAGTCCCCGAATAATCAAGGATCTTGACCAAAAAGGTCGTTACGTCTAAAAAGGAAGAAAGATTGTCGTTGTGGAGACCATGAAGCAAGCCCTGCAACTTTTGGACACATATCCCGACAGTCCACAGGGTGCACATCAAGGAACGTTCAAAGCGAGACGGGCGTTCTTTTTGGGGAGACTAACCCCCATCGTGCTGACCAGGAGAAGGGGGAAGTGGGAGCCTGCAGCGCCATCTAGCGGCCAAAGGAGAAATCGCCGGCTTCTGGACCTGTGTGCGCTCTTGGTTCGGTTCCCATGCAAAGCTGTGTCATGCCAGGTTGGGAAAACGGGCTTCTGCTGCACGACATCATCCTCTGGAATGACTCAACCCGATAGGACACCTCCTACGATACACTGCTCCGAGTGACACTCTCAAACAGGTCCCCACAGCTCCCCAGCCGCCCCCCACCGGGAGGCAGGTGTGAGAGGATTGTTCTCCCCAACTGACAGAGGGAGAAGCGAAGGCTGAGAAAGGCGAAGGGCCTCGTCTTCCATCACACAACCTGTCGGGATAGAGTTGGGAACAGGACCCGGGTGTCCTGACTTTCAAATGAACCATCAGTCTGGAGTTTCACATACTGAATGATCAGAATAAAGGGACCTGCAATGAGCTACAGACCAACAACCATTCACACTGATTCTTCAGCAAGTGTTTTAGAAGCAGGAGAACACCAGCGAGAACCAGGAACGGCTCAGAGACAATCAGCAGCGAGAAGGAGAACAATTCACCAAGCAGATGATTGGTTCTGTCTTATTTCCTGGGCCTTAAAGGAGAACAACAAAGTCCTGAGTCTCCTCACTGCCACGAGACTCCCTGCTCAGCCAATCAGCGTGGAGACTCTGGCGGTGGGCTGAGGGTTCCCCAGATGGCCCAGGGATGGCTCAGGTCACCGGTGAGGATCACTCTCAGAGCACGCTTCCTGTCCCATCTCTTTGGGAGGCCTCCCACCATGAGGGCTACAGAGCAGCCCCCTCCTCGCCAGTGGACAGAGGGAAGCAGGAAAAGGGAAACCAAAAAAGACAAACCCCAAAGACTCAAAGGGACAAAGGCCTAGCTGGGGGGAAATTGTCCTACCTTATCCTCCTGTTTTCCGTGCCGAGAATTTGGCCAGCACCGGGCAGATCAGGCTGCCTCGGTACCAAACCTCTCTGGGGCTCTTCCCTTCTCCACAGGGACGTCTGTCTTCTCGCTCAATGAGCAGCGGGAAAGGAGAAAACTCCAGAGAGGCTCCACCTCGCGCTCACATACGAGACCCTGAATTCTCTCTCAGTCCTCAAGGAGACACCTCAAGAAGGAGACTCCCTGCAGCAAAGCCCCGGGGGTCTCTGAGATCCCCCTGCCCTGCAGCCTGTCCTCCCTGGCCGTTGTCGTGGACTCTCTGTGAGGTCACCGCCTCCCAACCGCCTTTCACCAATCAGCTGAGTGCTGCAAAAGGCCCTTGTGATGTCACTGCCACCCCCACCCCTGCCCTGCAGGGCTCATGTCCTGCCCCGAGCCGGCTCCTGTGCGTGTCTGAGCTGCTCCCCCTGGGTCACCCCCACACACTCAGTGGTCGTGCAAGGGTTCACGCAGGCCACACGTGGAACCATCAGAGGATGCTCAATGGGCCGCACTTGGTTTTGCAGAGATTTGGAGACTTGAAGGCCAGAAGAGACTCTTAGATCATCTCATCTGGCTCCCTACACATCACAGGCCTCCTGCATGGCGCAGTAGCGAGTTTTGGACCAAAGCAGACTCCAGAAAGGCATCTCATCAAGGGATGGAGGAAGCACCACTTCCCTTGGGAGTCTGGAGGAAATTGATGCTGTGGGGGGCAGGGAATTGACCTCAAGGCCACATTTGTGAGTCTGTATCATAACACACATGCACAACAGCACTGCACGAAATATGTACACATCACCTTAACTCTGATGTTTCCTAACGTTTAAAGGCCTGGTCTCCAGGGTGTTCTTTGTGCTTAGAGATTGATTTTGGGGAGAGATGCAATCATTGAGTTCAGAGTGGGAGCCGTGTTAGTCTGTATCAGCAAAAAAACAAAAACAAAACGAGGAGCAGTTCTGGCACCTTAGAGACTAACACATGTATTTGGGCACATTTGATGGTGTGGCTGATGTGATTAGGTCCGAGGATGGTATCCCTAGACTAGATATGTGGACAGAGTTGGCAATGGGTTTGTTGCAAGGATCGGTTCCTGGGTTAGTGTTTTTGTTGTGTGGTTGCTGGTGAGTATTTGCTTCAGGCTGGGGGGCTGTCTGTCAGCGAGGACCAGCCTGTCTCCCAAGATCTGTGAGAGTGAGGGATCATCCTTCAGAATAGATTGTAGATCCTTGATCCTGCCCTGGAGATCTTTTAGTTGGGGGCTGAAGCTGATTGCTGGTGGCGTTCTGTTCCTTTCTTTGTTGGGCCTGTCCTGGAGTCAGTGACTTCTGGGTATTCTTCCTTTCAGCAGGTGGGGATTGTAGTTTGAAGAATGCTTGATGGAGATCCTGTAGGTGTTTTTCTTTGTCTGAGGGATTGGAGCAAATGCGGTTGTATCTTAGAGCTTGGCTGTAGAGAACGGATCGTGTGATGTGGTCTGGATGAAAGCTGGAGGCATGTAGGTAAGTACAGCGGTCCAGGATAGGGTGGTATTTATGTGACCATCGCTTATTAACACTGTAGTGTCCAGGAAGTGGGTATCGTGTGTGGCCTCTCCTTCTGCCCCTCCACCCCCACCAACATGATACAGTTCTGCGGTGACCTGGAATCCTACTTTCCACGTCTCCGACTGAAGGAATTTTTCCAACACACCTCTCAACAACACACTAATCCACAGAGACCTTCCTACCAACACGACAAAAAGAAGGATTCTGCGTGGAATCCTCCTGAAGGTCGAAACACCAGACTGGACTCAAGTGCTTCACCCGACAAGCACGGACTGAAGTGGTGGAAAAGCAGCATCACTTGGCCCATAACCTCAGCCGTGCAGAACACAACAACGTCCACGGCCTCAGGAACAACTCTGACATCAGAATCAAAAAGGCTGACAAAGGAGGTGCTGTCGTCATCATGAATAGGTCGGAATATGAACAAGAGGCTGCTCGGCAGCTCTCCAACTCCACATTCTCCAGCCCATGCCCCTCTGATCCCACTCAGGGTGACCAAGAGAAACTGCACCATCTGCTCAAGAAACTCCCTGAAAAAGCACAAGAACAAATCTGCACAGACCCACCACTGGAACCCCGACCAGGGGTCTTCTATCTGCTACCCAAGATCCATAAACCGGGAAATCCTGGACGCCCCGTCATCTCAGGCATTGGCTGGGGTGCTGGTCGCTCAGGGCCGGAGGAGAGAGTCGACACAGCCAGATACTCCTGCTGTCTGGATGCCCAGGCCTGAGAGGATTTCATCGCAGTCTCTGACGAGGGGGTTCAGGCTCCAGTGCTCTGCTCTGTTTTCCCAGCCCTGTGCAGGGCGTTGTTTCCAGTTTCAGAAATGGGGCAATGTTCACACACTCCCAATGGGTCTTTGCATGAATCAGGCCCTAAGCCAGGGGCAGGCAAACTTTGGCCTGATGCCGAATCAGGTTTCAGAAATTGTACGGAGGGACAGTTAGGGGAGGCTGGGCCTCCTCAAACAGCAAGACATGGCCCGGCCCCCGCCCCCATCTGACCCCCGCTTCTCGCCCCAGGACGGCCGCCCCGGGCCTCCGGCCCCATCCAACCCCTCTGTTCCCTGAGGGGCTCCAGATCCCCCTGCCCCTAACAGCCCCACACTGCCCCATCCAACCCCCCCCTCCTTCCTGTCTGTCCCCCGGACCTTCTGCCCCATCCAACCAGCCCTTCTCCCTGACCGCCCCAGGACCTCCTGCTGCCATTCAACCCCCTGTTCCCCGCCCTCTCACCACCCCGACCCCATCCACCCACCCAGCTGAGACACCCCACCCCACAGACCCCTCCCCTCCCTACAGCCCCCCACAGTCATGCTGTGTCCCCCTGGGGGCTGCCATGGTGCTGCCCCTCCCAACCCAACCCAACCCAACAGCCGCAGCCATGCCATTGACCCAAGTCCCCGATCCAGGTCCCCTATAGCCTCTCCCTCCCCCACATCCCTGCCAGACCCAGTCCCCATCCCGACAACCCAATCGCCCCCAGTCCACAACCCCCCTTTCCTACTCCCACAGCACCAATCCATCCCCTACCTTCCCACAGCTTGCACCACACAGACCCCTCCACCTCCCAGCTGGGCCCCCTCCCCGCCCCCCGCCGCCTCACCCACCCCATCAGACACCCGCCCCCGCTGGTGCACCAGGGTTTCCCCAAGACCCACCAACAGCTGTGAATGGTGTGGGGGAGAAGGTGTTGGTATTCGGTTGTGTATTGGGATTATGTGTACGTGTCGAGGCTTGTGGGGGCTTTGTGCTGGGAGAGAAGTTGATCCCTGATTCGGGGCCGGGGCTTCTCTGACTCGGGGTCCTATGAAGGGAGCCAGCCAGTCAGGCCGTGGCACCGGAGCCAGCAAACAGGGCTGTAAACAGGGGAGTCTGAGGGGGAGTTTGTCTTGTGGTGCTTGTTTGGGGTTTGTTGTTGCTGTGGGGGGTGGGGTTTGGGTGTTTCCCAGGTGAACAGGATTTAGGTGGGAAGGCGATGACAGACACAGAGGCAGCGGTGGGAGTGACTCATGTCGTGGAAGACACAATGGAGATGACTGGCTGTGGAAGCTGCCGTATGTCCATGATCCTGGAGGGGGGACCTGGTAAGAGTTTTGTCTGCATGAAATGCCGTCTGCTTGAGCTGATGGAGGAGAAGATCTGAGGTTTGGAGATGCAGGTGGAAAGTCTGGTTGAGTTTAGAAAGGGGTTTGAGCAGATGATGGAGCAAAGACATGAGGTATCTGAAGGGAAAAGCTCAGACTTGCAGATGGAAGCAGGACTGAGGAATTCTGAGGGGAGACTGCTGGGTGAGGGAAGTGGTCAGTGGAAGCATGTGACTACAAGAACCAGGCAGAGGAAAAGACGGGCTCGTGAAGGAGAAATAGAGCTCAGGAATAGGTTTTGAGAGTTGGAAAATGAAGAAGGGGCTCAACAGGTAGTCACTGAAGGTGGAGGGGCAAGGAGGAAGAGAAGAGTGGCTAGTCCTATAGGAAAAGGGGAAGAGTCAATGGAGACTACACCAAATATGAGCCCCAGGAGGATACAGGATGGGTAGAAGAGGATTACAAGGGAGAATAGGAATGGAAAGAACTTGCAGGCAGAGGGAACAGGGGATAGACTGGAGAACAGCATCGTCACCAGGGAAAGGCAGGGCTATGTGATCGGGGACTCTTTACTGAGAAGACAAGACAGGCCTGTAACCAGAGCTGATCCAGAGAATAGAAGGGTGTGCTGTCTTCCAGGTGCTAAGATACGGGATGTAGATGTGAGGTTGAAAAGGATCCTAAAGGGAACGGGAAAGAATCCCCTAATTGTCCTTCATGTGGGAACAAATGAAACATCTAGACTCTCGCTGGAAAGGATTAAGGGAGACTGTGCTAGGCTGGGGAAGACGCTTAAGGAAATCGAGGCTCAGGTGATCTGTAGTGGGATTTTGCCTGTTCCTGGAGAAGGGCAACAAAGGCGTGACAAGATTGTGACTGTCAACAGATGGCTCAGGCAGTGGTGCTAGAAGGAGGGCTTTGGGATGTATGGCCACTGGGAGGCATTCATGGACAGAGGACAGTTCTCTCAGGATGGACTTCATCTGAGTAGGGAAAGAAATAGACTTCTAGGATGGAGGCTGGCACAACTGATTAAGAGAGCTTTAAACTCGGAATCTGGGGGAGATGGTTGGTTAGGGGATGTCCAGGTAATCTCCACGCCGGATTTTAGCCTTGAGAGGGAAGAAAACAAAGTAAGAAAGGATACAGCCATGGGTAGGAGAATGGCTATAAGGAGGAAGGCAGTGTGGATACTAGTCTAATAGGTTCTACTGGCTGTAGAATGACCATGCCTCATTGGGTAAAGAAGGTGAGGGAGGCCAAACAGCAAAAATGAAGATGTTTGTACACTAATGCGAGGAGCCTTGGTAACAAAATGGAGGAACTAGAGGTACTGGTGCAGGAAGTGAAACCAGATATTCTCAGGATAACAGAAACAGGGTGGAATAGTCGTCATGACTGGACTACGGGTATTGAAGGGTATGTGCTGTTTAGGAAAGACTGAAATAAAGGTAAAGGTGGTGGAGTAGCATTGTCTATCAATGAGGAGGTAGAATGTAAAGAAATCAGCGATGGAATGGATAAGACAGAGTCCGTCTGGGCAAAAATGACGCTGGGGAAGAGAACTACTCGAGACTCCCCTGGGATAGTACTTGGAGTCTGCTAGAGAACGCCGGGATCTAATGTGGATATGGATCGAGCCCTCTTTAATGTTTTTAATGAAATAAATACGAATGGAAACTGCGAGATCATGGGAGACGTTAACTTCCCAGATCTAGATTGGAGGACGAGTGCTAGTAATAATAATCGGGCTCAGATGTTCCTAGATGCGATAGCTGATGGATTCCTTCCACAAGTAGTTGCTGAACCGACAAGAGGGGGTGCCATTCTAGATTTGGTTTGGGTGAGAAGTGAGGACCTCCTAGAAGAAATGGTTGGAGGGGACAATCTTGGTTCGAGCAATCATGAGCTAATTCAGTTCAAACTGAACGGAAGGATCACCAAAAAAATAAATCTGCAACTAGGGTTTTTCATTTCAAAAGGGCTGACTGAAAAATTAAGGAAATGAGTTAGGCAAGTGGATTGGACTGAAGAACTTTAGGGATCTAAAGGCAGAGGAGGCCTGGGATTACTTTAAATCAAAGCTGCAGAAGCTATCAGAAGCCTGCATCCCAAGAAAGGGGGGAAAATTCATAGGCAGGAGTTGTAGACCAAGCTGGATGAGCAAGCATCTCGGAGAGCTGATTAAGAAAAAGGAGAAAGAATACAGGGAGTGGAAAATGGGAGGGATCAGCAAGGAAAGCTACCTTCTTGAGGGCAGAACATGAAGGGATAAAGTGAGAAGGACCTTGCAAAGAGAATTAAAACCAATCGTAAAAGGTTCTATCACCATGTCAATAAGAAGAAAACCAAGAAAGAAGAAGTGGGACCGCTCAGCACTGAGGATGGAGTGGAGGTCAAGGATAATCTGGGCATGGCCCAATATCGAAACAAATACTTTGCCTCAGTCTTTAATAAGGCTAATGAGGATCTTAGGGATAATGGTAGCATGACAAATGGGAAGGAGGAGATGGAGGTAGATATTACCATATCTGAGGTAGAGGCGAAACTCAAACAGCTTAATGGGACTAAATCGGGGGGCCCAGATAATCTTCATCCTTCATATTAAAGGAACTGGCACATGAAATTGCAAGCCCATTAGCAAGAATTTGTTATGAATCTGTCGACTCAGGGGTTGTACCGTTTGATTGGAGAATTGCAAACATAGTTGCTATTTTTAAGGGGGGGGGGAAGTGATCCGGGTAACTACAGGCCTGTTAGTTCGACATCTGTAGTATGCAAGGTCTTGGAAAAAATTTTGAAGGGGAAAGTAGTTAAGGACATTGAGGTCAATGGTAAATGGGACAAAATACAAGATGGGTTTTACAAAAGGTAGATCATGCCAAACCAACCTGATCTCCTTCTTAGAGAAAGTAACAGATTTTTTAGACAAAGGAAACGCAGTGGATCTAATTGACCAAGATTTCAGGAAGATGTTTGATATGGTGCCACATGGGGAATTATTAGTTAAACTGGCAAAGATGGGGATCAATATGAAAATTGAAAGATGGATAGGGAAATGGTTAACAGGGAGATTATAGCGGGTCCTGCTGAAAGGTGAACTGTCAGGCAGGAGGGAGGTTACCAGTGGAGTTCCTCAGGGATCAATCTTTGGGACCCATCTTATTTCATCTCCCTCCCTCAGCTCAGTTATGGCCTGAATTGCCCCTAATCCCGGCAGAGCCAGAGGATTGGAAGCAGCAACATCAGACCCCTGTGTGGCTCGCAGGAATGAACACAAACACGCCCTTGTAGCTGGACAAATGGCGAGTTTTACCCCTGGGATACGACAAGGCTAAAGAGAAAGGTGGTGGCCCCACATCTAAGGAATGAAACACAACACAGTCATCATCGTTCTGCCCGTCCTTGCCCCTTTATACTTCTACTGTCTCGCTCCCGCCACCCTCACCCTCTGTGGGTTCAGGGAGAGCCACACTCAGTGCTTCCGACACACACAGACTCACACACACATCTTGCAAGGAAAACCTCACCACGGAGCCACATGCACCTGTTGCTTCCCTGCCCCCCTGCTCTCCAGAATCCAACCCCAAGGAAAGCTTGTTGGGCCCAGAGCTGGCAGGGCACCCGGTGCTGGAGTATTGAAGCTACCGTGACGGCACTCAGAGGAAAGAGGCTGAGAGATGCAAGTTAAGAATTGGCCGGTCAGGTTTCCAGTCCCCTCACAGGTCATTCCCTCACTCGAGCACAGGGGCACATCTCAATTCTCAGCTGGCTCAGTCGAGCTGCATCGTTCTTGTTTCCACTCAGTCAGGTTTGAGGCCTGTTTCGCACCCTGTCTTTGAGAAGACAGTCAGAAACTACTCTCTGAAATAGCCAATGCAGGAGACGTGTTATCACTCCTGCCCCAACACAGACAGACAAAGAGAGAAATGTTCTCGCTTTGAGGGTGGGACTCCCTGCCCTGGGCCAAAGACGAGCACCTCTCTTTGACCTTGGTCGCTCCTTCAGCTTTTCTTTCAGCAGGGAGCCCGAGAGCTCAGGTGCTGGAGCGCTGCGTTGGTCAGTGAAGCTCGGTGAGCTCCAATGTCACTCGGCTCTTCTACCAGCAAGTCAAAACACAGGCAGGATTTCCTCTTTTGACAATACTGGGGCTGTCGGAGGGTCTGTCCACGCTGCACACTGAGCCTGTCTCTATGTGGCCTGGGCTTGCTGACTTGTGTTGCCAAGCCGGTGTTTGAGCATCCAGACTGCAGGGGAAACTCAGGCCTCACACTGTGTCTATCTGTCAAGGTTCCTTCCCCACTCTGAACGCTAGGGTACAGATGTGGGGACCTGCATGAAAACCTTCTCAGCTTACTTTTACCAGCTTAGGTTAAAACTTCCCCAAGGTACAAACTATTTTACCTTTTGCCCTTGGACTTTCGCTGCTGCCACCAAAAGTCTAACCGGGTTTTTTATTAGGAAAGAGCTGTTTGGAAATGTCTTTCCCCCAAAAATTCTCACCAAAACATTGCTCCCCCCTTCCTGGGGAAGGTTTGGTAAAAATACTCACCAATTTGCATAGGTGACCACAGACCCACACCCTTGGATCTTAAGAACAATAAAAAACATTCAGTTTCTTAAAAGAAGAATTTTAATAGAAGAAAAAGTAAAAAGAATCACCTCTGTAAAATCAGGATGGTAGATACCTTACAGGGTACCTTACAGGGTAATTAGATTCAAAACACCGAGAATCCCTCTAGGCAAAACCTTAAGTTACAAAAAGACACACAGACAGGAATATCCATTCCATTCAGCGCAGCTTATTTTCTCATCCATTTAAAGGAATCAGAATCTAACGCATATCTAGCTTGATTACTTACTAAGTTCTAAGACGCCATTCCTGTTCTGTCCCCGGCAAAAGCATCACACAGACAGACCCAGACCCTTTGTTTCTCCCTCCCCCCGCCAACTTTTGAAAGTATCTTATCTCCTCATTGGTCATTTTGGTCAGGTGCCAGCGAGGTTATCCGAGCTTCTTAACCCTTTACAGGTGAGATGATTTTTTCCTCTGGCCAGGAGGGATTTAAAGGTGGTTAGCCTTCCCTTTCTATTTATGACTCTATCCTACCGCAGGAAGTCGTCCTAAGTTACGCTGCTCCCGCTGCGTGAATAACAGAGCTGGATTTGACGTCGCTTCGGTCGACTTCCTGCTGTGTCTACACTGGGCTGGGTCGACGGGAGATGATCTTCGGTCGACTTACCTTCCTCCTGCCGTTCCCGGCGCAGTCCCAACGGTGACCGGAGAGCGCTCTGCTGTCAATTTAGTGGGTCTTCACTCGACCCCCACGACATCAACCCCCAGTGGATCCACCGCAGCAAACAGAGCCTCCCAACCGTGCTGCCCCATCCACATGGCACGACTTAGACCCGAGTGGGAAATTCAGCTCCTGTGGGGTGTGTCACCCTCATCCACTGAAGGTGCTCCCCGAGTCTCCAGGGATTCCTGCCCTAACTGCTCTCCAGCCAGTTTGTGTCCATACGCTCCCCGCGGGGAGGCTGTGAGTGGCCTGGTTACAAGCGCTGGTTGCTCAGGCCTGGCAGGGAAGGGAAGCTCCGGGCAGCATTGACAGTCTGGAGATCCCTCCGGGGAAGCACAGGCGGTGGGTGGAACAGGCGGGGAGGCGAAGCTGCGGGGTCCTGCGGACGCCCTGAAACCAGCTCACAGACCCCCGGGGGTCACGCTGCCCTACACGCTGTTGCAGTAATGTTTGTACAAGGTGTGACGCTGAAATAGCAGCTTGTGTCAGAGTGTATTCAGGCCAACGGATGTGTGTGTTAGTAGAGATCAAAGCGACTGTTAAATGTTCAAATGTATTGGGTGTTTAAACCTCCTGAAAACTCGTGGAATGTTGTTTGCACTGTTTTCACTTCTCTGTGTCCTGTTACGCTGTGATAGCAAAGAGTTGCCTTGTGTAGACCCCTGTCACTAAATAAGCCCTCAAAGGAGAATGAAGGTGTGTGAGATGCAAGTGAAGAAAAGGTTCATTTCCAAAGAAGGGGTGGTAAGAAGCAGGATTCCTGGGCGGGGGGCAGGAGGGTGTGGTTTGCACTGTTGTTGCCCAGGGTGGGAATGGGGAACTGGGCTCTGGCTTAAAGCGGTGTCAGGCTTCGGGGGGCTGGGTTCAGAGCTGGAGGTTCGGGTTGGGGTGAGGGTTGGGCTACAGTTTTGGTTCAGGGGTTTCGAGTTGGGGGGCAGGTTATGGGGTCAGGGTTCCAGTTGGGTTCCGGGTAGGGGGTGGGGTTTAGATTTTGGGGGGAGGGTTTGGCCAGCAGCAGCATAGAAGTGTGGGTGGCAATGGGGTGCAGCCAATAGTGATAAGTCGGGGGTCTTTTAGGTCGTTTTAGTGTCAGTAGCACCCTGGGGAGGGGGGAGGGTCATGTTTACGACAGGGGGCTAAAGTGTTGGGGAAGGGGGCGGCAAGTTGACCCATCCCACTTCGCACTTCCCACACGGACACGCACAATACGTCGAACGCGTGGACGCACACACGTCACACACACACGATGACACAAAACGGCACACAACACGACACACAAAAATAACACACCACACAGACACACACAGAAGACATGGAAAGCGTCACACACAAAACATCACACACACGACGCACAACATGTCATACACACTCAACACAACACGACCTGCAACATGTCACACTCACACACTCAACATGACACACAACACGTCTCACACTCAACACGACACACAACACGACCCACAACACGTCTCACACACACTGAATGACACACAGCACGTTGCACGTACGTCACACACACACAAAGTCGCACACAGTTTGTTGCATGTCTCACGTATCATGTCACGCAGATGTCACACAACGCACATGCACTCGCACAACACGTCACACGCACGCAGACACTACATGTCACACACACATGACGCACACCACATGACACATGATACAAAATGGCACATGACACAAAATGGCACACATGACATTGAGACACACACACACGACACTGACACGTTGCACGTGGAACACACAGCAAGTCGCACACACACACAAGACGGCAGAGGACAAGACGGCTGAGCTGCTTGGGCCTCTTTCCAAGGCTTGGTTTTTCTCAGCTCAGGGCCCTGATTTATCTGGTGCTCTGGGTAGTTCCCCTGATCACACTTCCTCAGGCTCTTCCTTGAGAGGAGATTTATCATGGGAATTACGCGGAGAGGAATGATCCTGGGGAAGTCAGTGCCGAGCCTCCCAAATCTGCACCTTTGTCTTTCTTTAATGAACAGATGGAAGATCAAAGCATTGTATTCAATCCTTGAAGTGTCCATCCCATTTCTGTGCACAGTGGACTTGAAAAGTTGTCCTTCTTCGTCTGTACACCACACGTGTCCATTTTAAATCCAAAGATGCATAATGAGCCAGGGGCTACTTCCCTATGACACAGAGGGTCACAAACATGGTAGTGAAGAGGACAGATTACTAAGTAATCCCAGTGGGTTTCAGCCCCCTAGGATCACCTGGAAAGATTTTTCCTTCCTTTCAAAGGGGCAGAACCCAAACCCCATTCAGAAGATGCAGGGAATCTTACAGTAAATTCTTCCCACATGGTCCCCTTTGTAAAGCCAGTCTGTCAGAGCTTGCCTTAGCACAAGAAAATAACGCCAGGCAGTGGTAAGCACACAAACAAGACTTTATTTAGGAGAGGGAAAAGGACTAGGCTAGGCTAGAGAAGGGGTGGATTAACAAAACTTGAACTCTGGAAGTGCTCCAGTCTCCCAAACAATTACACCCAGGAGGTCAGGTTGATGTTCTCTCTCCCTTCTCTTGCAGGGACAGCGATGGACGGCTGCTGCTCTCTTGACATTGGACGTCAGGGAGGGACTCCATGATGGACACAGGAACGGGTGAGTAGACCTAACTAAAAACCCTCCCTATCCCTCTTTGCGTCGTCTCTGCCTGGATGTTAGACCCTATCTACGCGGATTCAATCCGTGCGTGGGAGTGTGCTCCCCAACCCAAACTAATAGAGGAAATGGCTAAAGGTCACCAGCTTCTTTTCCCAAGTCCAAGATGGCCACCTGACAGATAACCCAAAAGGTACATGCCTTTGTTCCCTTCTTTTAGGAAAATTTGGCAGGGGCAACCAGCATTTTACACACCCGGAGACTGGATTTGACCAATCAGGGAATGTTGCGGGGCAGGGTGACCCACGCAGAAGGGGGTTGTATATCCCCTCTGAGAACTCCTCCCTGTGTCCTCTACCAATTGAAGTGGGCGTCAGCCCCGTAGGACCACCCCGAGAGGGGATTTGACCAAATAAGGGAAGTGCTGCAGTGGAGTGACCTGCCCGCAACAGGATCCTGTGGTCCCTCTAAAATGTCCCCACACCACCCTCTAGCAGTTGGCGAGGGTTTCACTCCCACCTTAGGCCATCTCAGAAGGGAAATGTGTACCAATCCAGAACAGGTATAGCCCGAAGGTCTAGGCCACGGTTTCTTCAAAAGACATCCTTGGAACGAGACGGGCTCTTCCCCGCAGTGTTGTGTTGCGACTTCCCGGACGATGCTGCCAGCCTCACAAACATGGAGCTCCAGATATCGGCGCCTTGTGGCCTAGACCTTCGGGCACTGCCTAGTCTGATTGTTACGTTTCCCTTCTGGGATGGCCTAAAGCGTGTGTGCGAAACCCTGACTGATTAGCAGAGGACGGTGCGGGGATTTCATGGAGGGGTGATGGACCCCTCTTGCGGGCAGGTCACCCCACCATGGCACTTACCCTGTTTGGTGAAATCTCCTCTCTGGTGGGTCCTAAGGGGCTGAGGCCCACCCCAAGTGGGAGGAGCTCTTGGAGGGTCACGTGACCCACTTCCGAATGGGTCACTCTGCCCCAGAACATTCCCCAATTGCTCAAATCCATTCCTGAGGCAGGTGCATGGAGATAAAACACCCCCAGATTGGTAAAGGAGTGGGAGGATCTCTTAGAGGGGTCACATGCAACTCCTTGTTTCGACTCCCGTTTGCATCTTGACCCCAAAAGTCTTCTGTCATGGGGTCGGTCTCATGGTGACAGATGAGCGATGTCTGAGGAGTGAAGGGGCAAGGTCCCATGGCTGACATCAAATAACTTCCCTAAGCCTCAGGGTAGTTTGGCCAAATGCTCATTGTCAAAATGGCTGCCCTCCCACGCAGTGTGTGTGTCCCAACACCCAGAGCCCGTGCGGCCGCCCTCTCCGTCGGGGCTGTGTGGCCCAGCGACCAGAGTCCGTGCGGCCGCCCTCTCCGTCGGGGCTGTGTGGCCCAGCGACCAGAGTCCGTGCGGCCGCCCGCTCCGTCGGGGCTGTGTGGCCCAGCGACCAGAGTCCGTGCGGCCGCCCGCTCCGTCGGGGCTCTGTGGCACAGCGACCAGAGTCCGTGCGGCCGCCCTCTCCGTCGGGGCTGTGTGGCCCAGCGACCAAAGTCCGTGCGGCCGCCCGCTCCGTCAGGGCTGTGTGTCCCAGCGACCAGAGTCCGTGCGGCCGCCCTCTCCGTCGGGGCTGTGTGGCCCAGCGACCAGAGTCCGTGCGGCCGCCATCTCCGTCGGGGCTGTGTGGCCCAGCGACCAGAGTCCGTGCAGCCGCCCGCTCCATCGGGGCTGTGTGGCCCAGCGACCAAAGTCCGTGCGGCCGCCCGCTCCGTCGGGGCTGTGTGGCCCAGCGACCAGAGTCCGTACGGCCGTCCGCTCCATCGGGGCTGTGTGGCCCAGCGACCAAAGTCCGTGTGGCCGCCCGCTCCGTCGGGGCTGTGTGGCCCAGCGACCAAAGTCCGTGCGGGCGCCCTCTCCGTCGGGGCTGTGTGGCCCAGCGACCAGAGTCCGTGCGGCCGCCTGCTCCGTCAGGGCTGTGTGGCCCAGCAACCAAAGTCCGTGCGGCCGCCCGCTCCGTCGGGGCTGTGTGTCCCAGCAACCAAAGTCCGTGCGGCCGCCCGCTCCGTCGGGGCTGTGTGGCCCAGCAACCAAAGTCCGTGCGGCCGCCCGCTCCGTCGGGGCTGTGTGGCCCAGCGACCAGAGTCCGTGCGGCCGCCCGCTCCGTCGGGGCTGTGTGTCCCAGCGACCAGAGTCCGTGCGGCCGCCCTCTCCATCGGGGCTGTGTGGCCCAGCGACCAGAGTCCGTGTGGCCGCCCGCTCCATCGGGGCTGTGTGGCCCAGCGACCAGAGTCCATGCAGCCGCCCGCTCCATCGGGGCTGTGTGGCCCAGCGACCAAAGTCCGTGCGGCCGCCCTCTCCGTCGGGGCTGTGTGGCCCAGCGACCAGAGTCCGTGCGGCCGCCCGCTCCGTCGGAGCTGTGTGGCCCAGCGACCAAAGTCCGTGCGGCCGCCCGCTCCGTCGGGGCTGTGTGGCCCAGCGACCAGAGTCCGTGCGGCCGCCCTCTCCGTCGGGGCTGTGTGGCCAAGCGACCAAAGTCTGTGCGGCCGCCCGCTCCGTCGGGGCTGTGTGGCCCAGCGACCAGAGTCCGTGCGGCCGCCCGCTCCGTCGGGGCTGTGTGGCCCAGCGACCAGAGTCCGTGCGGCCGCCCTCTCCGTCGGGGCTGTGTGGCCCAGCGACCACAGTCCGTGCGGCCGCCCTCTCTGTCGGGGCTGTATGGCCCAGCGACCAGAGTCCGTGCGGCTGCCCGCTCCGTTGGGGCTGTGTGGCCCAGCGACCAGGGTCCGTGCAGCTGCCCTCTCCGTCGGGGCTGTGTGGCTCAATGCTTAGAGTCCATATGTCTATCCTGTCTCTTATGCCCGTGTGGCCCGATAGCAACGGACAATATGGTTACTCTCTCCCTCAATGCTGTGTGGCCCAACGGCCGGAGTCAGTGTAGCTGCCCTTCACTGCAGGGCTGTTTGGCTGAGAGTTCAGAGGCAAGATGGTTGCCCCTCCTCTTGGGGCTGTGCAGTCTAGTGGGTCAATGGGGACGTGGGCAGCCACCAAAGGATGGATGGCAGCCAGGGCAGGGGGACCCAGGCCCTCGTTACTCCACCGGCTCCTCGCCCAGGGCCTTGTCCGTGGCCAATGTGTTTGCCATTGAGTCAGTGGGGATCCAGCACTGCGGATGACAATGGCTAGTTCACCCAGGTTACTTCCTTGGAGATGTCTCTAGGCCATGGGCTGGGGGTCTCTGGGTTCCCGGCGTGGGAAACTCCCAGAGTCTCCGAACTCCCTTGCATGTCTGCAGGCCCCCAGGGACGTGGCTGGGTCTCGGCGCCTCAGAGCTCTGCAGTCAGGGGCTTGAGCTGTTTCTGGACTGGAGCCTACAGTGTGCATTCTCCATTTTCAGCGGTCTGAGCTGCTCGCTTACACACTGGTGCTCCAGTTGGAGCATGTCCGGCAGGGATGGGGTGGGGCTTGGCTTTCTCCACCTAGACTATGGGGTTCTGTGTGGCTGGTTCAGCCCGGCACATGCTGCTCGGCCTCTTCTGTCTCCTCCTTCCCATGCAAAGCTGCTTTGCCATCTCACAAGAGATGGGATCAGTGGTGGGCTCAATTGGCTCCTGTTGGCCTCTCGATGTCTGGAAGAGAGAGAAAGGGCAGGAACCCAAATGAGAAGAACAAAACCTTCAAGCAGGGTAGTTTTCCACAGCACAACCCCACCCCACTTTGCTGATGCTCATTGGCAACTTCCCTGAGAGCTGGCATTTCTTAAAGAGAGCACCCAACCCCCCGCAACCTCTGCTACCCTGTGGGCTGGCAATGGTAAAAGGGAGTCTGGGAGAATTTCTCCGCTCTCCACCTGGCTCTGATGAGTGAGGGAACCACATGCGAGAAGCTGTGTGAATGTAGGGCTCTGTGCAGTGGGATGAGATGTCCTCCATGGTGCCCAAAGGTGGGGTTGTCCTGCCTTTGCAGTGACTTCCTTCTAGTGAGAGAGATTTCAGAGATCAGCTCCGGGGTTCTGCCCTGTACCAGTGTGTGGGAATGGGGCAGAAGTGGGGCAATGGTGCACTCAGGAAAGGAGTAGGGCTAAGAGGGGCCCAGGCTGCAGCCACTAAACCCCTGCGTGCTGCGTTGCGGCCGGGCCGGCTCTGCCTGGCTGGGGTGGGGGCGAGGAGGCTCCGCATGTTGCCATTCCTCATCCCCGCCAGCCACGTCACCACGACGAGCACCACACCGGGAACCTCTGTCCCGGGGGCTGATCTTCCCTGTAGGCTCTGCCTCCCCGCAGCTCCCATTGGCCGGGGATCGTTAATCCGGCCCTTGCCCTATTCCCGAGCCTGTTCCAATCCTGCTCTTGACTCCTGACTCCGGCTCCAACCCTTGGCTCCCCTCGGCTCGGCCTCCACCACTCTGAGCACAAGGCCCCAGAGCCACTGCTCCAACCACTGGGTCCAACCAGCCGTGCTTTGGCCTCTGACACCAGCGCTATGGAGGAGTCGTTCACCTCACTGCTTTCCATGTGTATGGCCCTGCCTTGGTCAGCGCTGGTTTTCATCTGCCATGGGGCTGCCCAGTGACATGGCTTTCTTTGATCCCTTTCAACTTCTTCCAAGTCTTCTCTAGGCCCGACTAATCGACATAATTTTGGGTCATCTGCTGATATCCACCTCGTTGTTCAGCCCCGGTTCCAAACATAAGGACATAAGAAAGGCCACAGCAAAGGTCCATCTAGCCCAGTATCCTGTCTTCCGACAGTGGCCAATGCCAGGTGCCCCAGAGGGAATGAAGGGACAGGCAATCATCTAGTCATCAGTCCCCTGTCCCGCATTCCCAGCTTCTGGCAAACAGAGGCCAGGGACACCAAAAAGTTGAGAAGCGTCTGTTGTATTTACCATAGCAGGACAAAGAGCTCGTCTGTGTCGGTCCCGGTTCCCTAGTCAAATGCAGAACCCGACACGAGATTTCCAAGCTTCTGCAACCATTTATAATATCTGTTGAGGATGTACCATGTGGTCCTGTCTGATTTCAAAGGCACTTCGTGAAAAGCTGAAACCAAGAGGAAATGGGTTGAAAACCCCGTGATGCTGATGTGACTGGTACCTAGGAAACCTCCACTTCCGATGGCCATTGCCCCCTGCTGTTAGCTCCCCAAGAGTCTAAGGGCACAAGAACAACAACTCCGCTCCTCCCAAAATAGCTCTGGACAGAGAGGAGACCCCATTCTTGCAAAGCTTCCCCCTCTGCTGGCAGACACTCCTCCACACACCCGCACACACAGACGGTTGGGGGCACTTGTTCTTTGGATGGAACAGGAAAGTGACAGCGGCAGCCACATTAAACCATACAACATTTAGGCCGAGATCCACAAAGGGATTTCGGCTCCTAACGTCTCCTGAAATCCTTTGTGGCCCTGTGCCTTCATTCCTGAAGAGCTCACAGGGAAAAGTGTTACCCATGTGCCCTCAAGGGATTTCCTAGGAGCTGATAACCAATCTCAGAGTGAAGGTCCCTGGCCTGCAATCACTCCATTCCAGGGAGGGCAGGTGATGAATCTTTCCCTACAGAGGGGAATCGTCATCATCATCATCCTTAATACCAACAGCCATTTTCAGTTGGGTCAGGCCTTCCTTTAGAGACTTTCTGACCTTGATGAAGACAGTCTCCCCACACAGCTCTAAGGCTATGTCTACACTAGGAGCTTGGGATGGAATTCCCCTGCTCCCATACACAGATTGTGGGACCACGATGAAAATTGGCGTGACCATCCTTCTTCCTTCAATGCTGTCCTTAGACTGAGAGGGACACATTCAAAGCTGTGTTCAGGCCCTGTGCTGCACCCCTGTGCTTCCCACAGAGGCCCAAACACACAGAGGTATTTCCTTACCTTCATACAGGCGGGAGATGCCATCTTCATTCACTGTTTCAGACAACAAATCACAGTAATGGTGGATAGTATTTCCTAGACAAACAATGAATACAATGGCTCTCATGGCTTTTCAGATCCTTTCCTGAAAACTGCTAATGATGCAGCCATTCTCCCAAGACACCTTTGGGAAATTCCAGACATTCCTTACATCTGTACACAAAGCATATTCGAGAAATCATCAGATGCCCAGAAGTTACTGAGAGGCTGATTTCCAAAGGAGATTGAATTCACATCCTGCTGGTTTCCCCTAGGCGCAGCCAAAGAATTGTTGTGGGCGGGGGAAGTTGGTGCAGTCGATTCAGCTAAGTTGCTCCCTTCATCTTGGAATACATGTTTATTCACACACACATACACACACACACACCCCGTTTTAGGATTCTGGTGCTGTTGGAGGGAACAGAGCAGCCGTCCAGAAAAGGGCTCTGAAGGAAGCATTGAGAAAAGATCAAGTGAATTTGCTCTGCTTACCAATGAATCGGGCTGCTGAATGTCTTATTGTTGTCTGTGAGCTTTCCAGGTACTGTAAGGCCTGGAACAGGAATTTGGGGATGTGGCTCTCGTTGTTCTGCATCTAGGAAGAAAGAAGGAAGAAATGCACAATATACAAATGACATTTTCTTCCCACAGCGAATAGTCCAGGAAAGCCAATGCATATAGCCAGGCCCTGGCAACCGCCAATATGAACCCATACACCAGAGCAGCACCCCTCTGAAGTTCCTATTGTGTTCTCCAGAACCTCAGCTTTCATTTGAAAAGACAAAAGTTTGAAGGTCGGAGAATTGTGGAGAAAAATGTCAACAATGTGAACGGATTGTAACTCCTGCTGAAATGAGCCAGCAGAGAGCCTGGAACGGAGTCCTGCAGCCCGACCGAAGCGGATGGGTACTCAGGGTGTGGAGTTAGAAAGGTCTTCCTCAAGTCCCCATTCAGCACTCTCAAGGCACAAGGAATTCACCTACCAAGCAGATCCAGACACACTTCAAGAGCTGTGAGGAGCCATCCCAGGCCAAGCTGTGGGAGAGGGTCTTCAAATGAGCCCACCTGAGGAACACTGCGCAGCGGAAGAGCGTCAGTTTACATGACTGCAAGAGAAGAGGAGACCAAGAGGGTTCTCCCTGAGAGAGGGATAGTCTGGGGGACATGGAACCTTCCCCGTCCCTTGTTCTCCTGCTTTTCCTGCCAGTGGAGATTCCTGTCATTTGTTCTCCACAGGAGTGTGCTGAGGAGAGGAAAGGGAGAGTTGGCTGGAGAGAGCCAGAGCCGTCCTGTCCTTTGGATGGTTTGGGGTGGTTGCCCAGGGCCCCGTGCTTTGGGGGGCCCTGCACTTCAGGGGGACGCAGGCCCTGGGCCGTGCCGGGGCCAGCAGCAGTACTCCCGGATCCGCTACGCTATGCCCCACCTCTTTCCCAGAAGAAGGCTTTTCTTCCCAATTGTGCTATGTGCTGTGAGGATGGATGAGGCGCTTGGCTCCAGCATGGAGTGAAGCAGGGAGGAGAAGACTCTGCTTGGGCAAGGGGCTCTGGCGATGACTGGAGTGGGGGCCCCAGGAGATACTGGCTCTTTGCTCTTCAGGCAATAATGACCGTGGCACTTACCAGTTTCACACTCTCGTCCTGGTCTTCAAGATGCAGCAGCAGGGGGAGCAAGCAGTGGATGATTTCCTGCTGCACGAAGGGTTTGTCGGGGTCCTGCACCCTGCTCACCACGTTGCCAAGCAGTACAATGGCAGCTGAGCGCACACTGCCCTTCTCCTGGCAATGACACACAGGGGGTGGGGACCCCCGGTTAAAGCCAGGCAGCATCAGAGCAGAACGCCACTGGGTGGTAATGCACACGCTGCTCCGGTCCCCCTGTGTGAACTACCTGGGCTGGCGGGAGCAGGGAGGCCACCAGGCCAGCGCCATGGACATCTTGTGCAGGGCCTGAGACCCTGTGCGGGACAGTGCAGCCCAGGGTGTCCCAGAGGCAGTTTCTGTCTGGAGAGCACAGAATCCTAGAACCCGAGAAGATGAGGGGAGAGGGCAGGCAGGCTGCTGGAGACTGGTGTGGGGAAGGGGAGAAGCAGCTGCTGGAGCCTGGCAGGGACTGGCTGCTCCAAAAGACAGCATTTCTTTGGCTCTTGGGTGCCCCTGAGAGCCGGGCCATTCCCGACCCACCTCTTTCCTGCTGAGAATCTCCACCTCTTTGGGGGCCTGTGTTCTCCAGGCAGCTGGTCATCTGCCCAGTGCCAGGCCCCCTCTCCCCCAGGCCAGGCTGCAGCAGGGGCTGGGAGCATGGCACTGAGGCTGAGCTTTGGAGAGAAGAGCTCTGACAGGGAGGTGGCTCAGCAGGAGATTCCCCACCCATGGCGGGGGCACTCCTTGGAGGCTCCATGGCAGGCCTGAGGGGCGGGAGGAAGGGGATGGGGAGAGAGAGACAAGGGCATCACAGACAGCTGGAGCGGGGGAATGGGCTTCTTCTGCGGGTTCCAAGCCTTACGTCATCAATGAAGGGGCGAAGGCTGACAGCAATGTCCTGGGAGATGGAGCCAAGCCCCTCCCTGTTGAGGAGGTGGATGATGTCTGCAGCTTTATGCATGGCCTCCATGACACGCCTTCCATCCCTGTCACAAAACATGGCCAGGATTGCTGGCAGCTGGGCCCGTAAGAATTGCACCTGCCGGAATGAAGAAGGCAGCTCAGTACTATCCCAGGTGACAACCTGGAGCACATGATGGACCACTGCCACCGATGATAAACCACGGAGGGCACAGCCCCCCAACGGGGCAGAAAGTCATTCTCCTGTCACTCTGTGCCAGTTGCTCACTGTCACCTTTGTCTTTGCTCACCCCGCCTCCCCCATTGCATCCTATCTGCAATCAGGGCTCAGCTCACGGGAGCAGGGATCATGGCATGCCTTGATTTGTTCTGAAAGCACCTCCACCATTTGAGGGCTGTGTTTTAAACAACAAGGCTTGTGTGTGGCTCTCCCTCTCATTTCTGAGCTATTTGATGGACATTGGCTTCCTGGGTCCCCTGGGCAATCCCCGGCTCTCACCTTTTCTGGCTGGAACACAATACTGCCAAGGCCTCGCAGACTGAGCCTCCGTATGATGGAATTTGCATCTTTGGTCCAGTCCATGAGCTGTGCCTGGAGGGCTGATCTTGTCAGGATGGTGTCAATGGAAGGACTCTGGAGAAACTGGCAAGAGCCAAATGAAGATCAGGTTGAGGAGCAGAGGTCTTATTGTGGGGTCTGTTCCCTGGACAGTCGTCTTTACCAAAGGGCCACTTCCTCCTATGCAAAGTCTCTGGTGAGTAGGGAGCCAATTGCTGCTGTTTCAGTTGGTTCCTTCCCCAAATTTAGACTAATGCACAAGTCACAAATAAGCCCCCAGGGAAAGGGGAATCTCCAGACCTCATTGACTGCCATGGAGAGAGCCGTGGGGCAGAAGAAAAGCAGAACCCCAGGAAAAGGTGAGGCGAGAAGCATGGCCTTGGGGCACTGGAGAAACATGGCTTCTTGTCCCATAACCCCATCTAGGCACATCCAGCCAGGAGCAATCTCACCATGTCTCTCCCTCCCTCTCTTTGCCATGCCCTGCATCCATCCATGTGCGGAGAGGAGCTAGCTGGCGGTAGGGCTGCTAAGCTGCTGACAATGTAGCCTAGAGCTTGCTGTCCTGAGCTGCTCTCCAGAAAGCCCACTTCTGCCTGTCAACTCATGAATCTCACCTCAGTGCAGAAAGCCAGGGCGATAGTTCTCTGCTCCTCCTCCTTCCCACTCTGGACGATGGTGATTGCCTCTCTGAAAACTGCAGGGAGCTGAGGGTTCTCAAACTCGATCATGGCTCTGGAACATGGAACAGAAAGTCCCTTTTGATTCTCAAGGGGGAGAGAGCGTTCAGCTCCAGTTGCTGGGCTGAGCTGGCAGCCTGGAACTGAGGACTATTTCACACGGAAATCCCATTCCCAAGAGAGACCCAAAGAAGAGGAAACGTTGAGCTCCTACCTTGCAATCAGGCCAACCCCCTGCGAGTAGTGATATCGGGAGGCTATCATGTCCCAACCCCGATGAAAGTGGATGCTGGCAAATTCCTTCCAGTAGCCGGGCATGGAGAAAAGCGTCTTCACAGCCTCCACTGAGGTGCTAAAGACAAAAACAAACAAACAAACAGAGAGTCAAGCAATGAGATCAGCCCCAAGCGTGGCAAATCTGCACAAGTCCTGAGACACCCAGCATGCTCAGCAGTAGCTAGCCTCCCCAAGGATCGATCCAGTGTGATACCCTGTCTACACTGCAGTTTCACTGACTTTGGAACCAGTTAGGGACACTGTAGCTTCTTCAAATGGTTGGTGTCATCACTCCCAATGGTTGAATACTTGATTCTTTACTGTGACAGGTAACAGGACTCAAGCGGGCATGTGGGTCCAGATCCTTTGTTGGTGGAATCGAGCAAAGCTCCATCAGTTTACGCCACCTGAGGTGTCTTCTGGCGCTCTCTCTTTCCCGTGCAGATGGAAGCCCCTAACTGTGCCCACAGAACCAGATGAACTGGTCCCTCTTCCTCCTGTCTGCCTGTGAGGCTGACGTCCTGCGGGGCCTGTCCCCATGTCCTGCCGGTGTGGCTCTGTCCGCGTTCGGGGAGAGAGGCCCACGGATTTGCTCAGCAGGCACTGATGAAAGCACTGACCCTTTGGCGGGTGGCAGACGTGGATGGATGCACAAACATGGCTGCTGCCTGAGTGTGTAGGGAAAGCAGCTGGGCTGTGGGCGGCGTCAGATGAGCGAGTGTGACTCACAAGAACGCACGGCTCTCAACCCTTTTCCCTCAAGAGAGACCTGCTCCCAACTGAGCCTGGGCTAACGACAGCACCCGAACAACTGATGGCCGTGAACAGCCCCCATGTGTTTAGCCCAACAAATCTGTTCTTCCTTTTCCTTTCAGGCATTACCTTAGGAGACTGAGGCAGCTGCATCCCTCCTCGGGGCTGGATGTCTGCCTGGCCATGTAGGTCCCTGGCAAGTGCTGATCCATCACATACTGCACTTGCCTGACGCAGAGAATGAGCAGCTGGGGATACATTTGCAGGATGGCTTCTCGGTATCCCCGTAGGAAAAGGAGCTCATAAATGGTCTTCATTGCCTGGAGGGGGGAAAGAATTTCACTCAGCTCTCCCAATCTGCCACCTGTCCCCATTGCCATTCGCTATTGTCCCTTTGTCATGTCTCCTTTCCTCTCCAGCGTATTACAAAACAGTATTGGCTTCTGAGAGGGGTGGGGACATTTGGAGGCTCCTGAACCTTCCCCCATTCCTGGAACGGAAGCAGGATGGAAAGATGAGAAGAGTCTGGATGACGTTATTCCCCATTAAGAAAAGGAGTACTTGTGGCACCTTAGAGACGAACCAATTTATTTGAGCATGAGCTTTCGTGAGCTGCAGCTCACTTCATCAGATGTATACCGTGGAAACTGCAGCAGACTTTATATACACACAGAGAATATGAAACAATACCTCCTCCCACCCCACTGTCCTGCTGGTAATAGCTTATCTAAAGTGATCAACAGGTGGGCCATTTACAGCACAAATCCAGGTTTTCTCACCCTCCACCCCCCCACACAAATTCACTCTCCTGCTGGTGCTAGCCCATCCAAAGTGACAACTCTTTACATAATCAAGTCGGGCTATTTCCTGCATAGATCCAGGTTTTCTCACATCCCCCCCACCCCCATACACACACAAACTCACTCTCCTGCTGGTAATAGCTCATCTAAACTGACCACTCTCCAAGTTTAAATCCAAGTTAAACCAGAACATCTGGGGGGGGGGGGGTAGGAAAAAACAAGAGGAAACAGGCTACCTTGCATAATGACTTAGCCACTCCCAGTCTCACTTTAGATAAGCTATTACCAGCAGGACAGTGGGGTGGGAGGAGGTATTGTTTCATATTCTCTGTGTGTATATAAAGTCTGCTGCAGTTTCCACGGTATACATCTGATGAAGTGAGCTGTAGCTCACGAAAGCTCATGCTCAAATAAATTGGTTAGTCTCTAAGGTGCCACAAGTACTCCTTTTCTTTTTGCGAATACAGACTAACACGGCTGTTCCTCTGAAACCTGTTATTCCCCATTATTTCTCTTTCTGGTGCAGAGCCTGTGCTTTGGCTTTCCAGCCATGACTGGAAGGGCTGAAACCATCCTGAGGAGATCCGTTCTCCTAGGCCCAGTGTTTCTGGCCCAGTCAAAAGTACTGGACTTCTCAGGATGCCATGTTGGGAAGATTTCTAGCCACAGTTTACAGAGCCAGAAACCTGGAGACTTCCAAGAGACACCTGAACTGCACCTGTTCACTAAAGGGCCATCTGGAGCAGAAGACAACTGAGCCAGGGTACCAGCAGATAAACCACTTCAGATGTGTAACTTTGACCTGGGGGAAACTTTACTACCCCTCTTTGGTTTGATTGGAAGTGGCGAGGACACACTAAGGCCTGGTCTACACTCCAGAGTGAGGTCAACGCAAGGCCGCTCACTCTGCATCCCCCTAAGGATGGAATTTCCTTCCCATCGTCAGAACTGCCCCTTGGTGCCAAATTCGTCACTCCACCTCCACACGTGGCAGAGAGTCCAGGTCGATGCAGTCAGGTCGATGCAGCGTCCGTGCAGACACCGCGTCGCTTTCCTCAACTGGCTTTCAGGAGCCTTCCCACAATGCCCCACCCTGACCCTACAATCAAGACAAGCCCTTCTGGGGAGGACGGGCACTGCCGACACGAGCAGCAAAGTGCGGACACACACCAGGGATGGAATCGCTGTGGCGGCTGTCTGCCCATTTAAGTTAGGTCGGCTTCAATGTGTGGTGGAGCCATGGCCTGAAGGTAAGAAGAGGTGAAACTCGCACACACACACAGATGCACCATCTTCCCTGTGGTGGCGGGTTCGCAAGGTGACATCTCAAATCTCACTTACAGCCAGAGACACATGGCTGCTCTTCTCCTCCCGGCGTCTCTGCTGGAGCTTGTCCAGCAGCTGCTGCAGCACCTCCCTGGTGAGCTGTGGTTCTTCACCCAAGGCCTTCCACAACTCAATGGCACATCTGCAAATTCAGAAACACACGTCAGAGCTTTCCTGCTTGGCCATCTCTTGCCCTCCCCAGGGAGAGGCTTGGAATACCAGAGGAGACAGACACTGGTGCAGGGAGGCTAAGGCAGGGCAAGTCCCTTCAGAGAAAGTTGAATTTATTCCTTTCCCCGAATGGGTTCTTGTTTCTAAAGCTAACCCACTCTTTCCAAGACAGTGACCATGTACTGACCACAGAATGACCACCAAACTGTGACCCGCAGACTGCAAAATTCTGCTCTGTTACACTTGGGTCAGTCCCAAGAAACTTGCCTGACATCATTGGAGTTCCTCTGGCTGTTTGGGGGTCTAACGGAGACCCAGCGTTTGGCCAAGTGTCTCTTAGCAGCTCAATTCTACTGCAGTGTGGTGGACAGGGTCAGAGAGTGAGTCAGCACATGCCCTGATCTGAGAAGATTCAAGAGCTTGGAAGAGGAGATTGTAAAGCCCCATGTGACAGAGATGGAAGGAAAGTAGGACTGAAATCCCCCTCCTCCATTCTTGCGGATCTAAGTCCTGCTTGTCCCCACAGGCATCTGCAGAGGAAGACTGCAGATGGATCCAAAAGACTTCCAGTCATTTGACTTCCAAGTTTGGTGAGGAAGGTCGGACGTGGTGGTGAAGCCCTAGGACATTGAGACCTAGGTTGGACAACTCAAGGGCAAATGGCCTGGAAGCAAGGTCTTCCGGAAGCTTGACTGAACTTCTGTGCCAATGCTGCCGAGTTTCTGTAACTTCTGAGCACAGCCCCTGGAAAGCACTGTGGCTGTTCCAAGAAATTCAGACCTGATTCTGAAATTCAGAAAGGTTTACAAATCAAACACTCAAAGAAATCTGAAAACCAACACGGTATTCCTCTGATAACTGAATTGGGTAAGAAGTTCCATTTCTTTCCTGCCGCTCTTCAATTTGCTCTGCAGTGTGACACAAATTTCTCTCAGGTCTGTGCAGAACTGCATTGCAGAAGATGCCAAGGAAAGCTGGACTTTTGACCTCTGGCTAGGGTTCAGTTGGCTTTCATGGCCCCGAGGCACATGGGGGTTGTGTTACAAACCCCTCAGCTGGCTGACCCTTCCAAGTGATCAGCAATAACCAGCAGGACTGAAAGTTAACAATCTATTGAGGTGGAAAGAGGCACTCCCCCTTCTCAGAGCTATTAATGCTGGCTGTCTGCTTGCTGCACTGCATTTAGGATCTGGTCATGTGGGGATGATTTTTTTGTTGATTTGATTTCATTTTCTTTTGCATCAATAAGGGCTGGAAATGTCTGTCTTAAGAGATTGACCTCTGCCCCACCGCTCCATAAGGATGAGTGCATTTTGTCACCAATTCCTCAGCCATGGAATAACTGGGGGGTCTGACGACAGGTAAGAATCCTGCACTGGTCTCCAGGGGATAGACAGGTGGGCCTCATGGGCCTTTTCCATCTCTGCCTTCTCTCCTGCAGTAAGGAGCAGCCAGACCTCATGAGCCAGGGATGTTGAGTGAGCCCCCAAATCATTGATTGGCCCTGTACTGGATCTGAGAGGAAGTGGGGTGACCCATAGAAATCAGGACAATGTTGGAATTCTCCAGAAAAGTGGCATGTCTCCATCCCGGGGAGTGTAGGAGGAGGGGTTGGCTCCGCAGTGGCTGGGCCTGGCCATCTCTTCTTCGTAAGCGTGGACAGCTCTCTGCACAGCAGGAAACTCCTCCAACTGTGTGAGCCCCACGGACCCCTCCCGGCCTGTGGCCTGTCAGTAGGAGCAGGAAGAGAACTACTGGACTGAGGAGATAACAAAGCAGCTCCCTACCTGTGCAATGAGAGCGTGTGAGCCACACAGGTTAGAACCACGTCCTGGGGGTGGGAGCGAGCCAGCAAGGCCATGGCCCTGAGCACTGCTCTTCTGGCTCTGGGATCACAGCTGTTGTCAAGCCAGATTAAGATCCCTCCCACGACGTCTCCAACCTGGAAGAATGCCAGAAAGTTGAGGGATGGATTTCTCAATGAGTGGCCTCCTCCCAGGGAAGCCCTCCTGGCAGCCCTGCAAGCCTCCTCTGACCTCGGTTGCCCATCTTGGCTGCTCCCTAAGAGCCTTTGACAAGTCCAGGAACCCCAGTCTTCCTGAGGTCTGGGTTAGCACCTTCAAGCTCAAAAACACGCACAAAACCTTAGAGTGCGCACAGTCCTAACTCTCCTGATGTCCCAGAGCCTTCCCTGCCGTAGCAAACGGCTCTCAGCCCCGCTCTCAAGGGCTTCCCTCCAGGAGCCTTTCCTCCATCTCTGCAACTTCCTTTTAGCTCTTTCTTGCACAATCCGTTCCTCCAGACCAGTGGTTCTCAACCTAGGTTCCATTGTGGGACACACCCAATCCGACCTGTTTGTCCCTGAGGATGTCCCAAAGGGGCTCAGCTCTGTGCTGACCAGGCCACAGGTTGAGAAGCACTGCTCCAGACCCAGCTGGTTCGACCGATGTATCCCAGAGCCCATGGCAGAGATGGGAGGCAGGGCTAGTTGGGTGGGGCTAGCCAGCTCCCGGCCCCAGTCTCCTAAGTCCCCAGTCTCTAATCTCGGATTCATGCTATGGCACTTAGAAGAGCAGTGCAGACAAGGTGACTTGGGCTGGAGCCCAGGCTCTGAAGCCACCCTCCTCCCCAGGCTTCAGAGATCAAGTTCCAGCCCCAGCCCAGAAGAGTCTGCATTGCTGTTTTGGCCCCTCAGTGCCAGCCCTGGGAGCCCAAGTCCATAGGGCCAGGCTTTCAGGCTCCTGCTGCAGAGTTTGCAACACAGGGAGCAGACCCTAAAGGGACAAGCCACCCCCTAGGACTCTTCCATGAGGAATTGGTCATTGCTCTTTCCTCTCTCGAACAAGGAGCAGAAGCTCCAAGGTGGGTGGGTGGATTCTGTTGACCTGTTCTGCTAGCAGGAGTTAGAGCCCTGCACAAATCAATCTGCTGATTGAGGGGCCATTTGTTAACTTCCCGCTGGGGCCTGTTGGAAAGAAGGAACTCGGGCAGAGACAGGGATGACCTGCAGGAAACCCTAGGAACAGGCAGGTTGGGGAGGAAGTTCAGGCTGAGGATTCTGTTCATTGATTAGTCTCAGAGTTTCCAGGAAAGCCAAAGCCCAGGAAGGGAATAAGTCTGCACTTCCGCGCCACGTGCAGGCGGTCTTTGGAGAAGGGCTTGAATGTCGCCTATCCCCGTGGCCAAGCGATGAATGGCAAGGGGCTGAGCCAACTTTCCAATCCCATGCCAGTGTCCCAGGAATGGTTTCCGAGGAGAGGAACTTCTCCCATCCCCCTCTCTGCGCAGCATCCCCCTGCCCCATTGCGGGAGTCTCTTACTCTCTCCATCTTGTCTCCGTGGAGAGATACGATGGCCCTCAGCTCTTCCTCTGCGGCTCTAAATCTCTGCAGGGTGGGTGTTGTCAGACCCTTCACGGCTGCCATCAGCAGGGCATGGAGCGGGGCTGAGGAAGGGTGCTCCCTGGGGGTCTGCAAAGAACAGGGACAAAGCCTGTTGGGATTGAGTATTTCCCTCGGGCAGCTGCCCTGGAACAGTCTGTCCCCGGGGAAGGCTGGCAGTGCCGAGGGAGCGTGGAGACTCCGGCTGAGCCCTTTTCTTCAAAAGCCTCCCCAGGTGCTAAGGTTTCCTCAGCCTTTGTCCCCTCTCTGGCCCCCTCTCCTGAGAAGAGACGGGAGCCTCTCGGGCAGTGCTGGGACCCCAAGGGCCACCCCATTTCCTCCCTTGCTAGCCCCTCCTCGCAGGAAACCCTGCTTTTGCTGAGAAAGCCTCAATGTCCTGCAAAGTCCATTCGAGTTGCTCCTTGAGTGTCGCCGAGGGGTCACTGGAGAACCTGCCCCATGTCCCATCCCACCCCGAGCGCCTGAGGAGATTGGCTCAGCAACTCTGACAGCCCACAGTGTCTGCGAGGAAGGGACTGAGAATAGGGCCCAAACGGAAACACCCTCTTCCTTCCCCACCTAGCAGCCTGTGGGGCTGCCAGAAAACAGGCAGGAATCGCCGTCAGGACAGAAAGTAACTGAGACTGAAGAAGCAAGTTTGCCTGGCTGAAGAGAAGCCCAAAGCGTGGGCCTCTGGGGCCAGAGCCCTGGGGGTGAGAACTCACTGGGCACAATGTTACTCCAGGGGGCCTGGTTCCAGGGTCACCTCAACCCAGGGCCTGGGGTGCTGGAGGCCTTTGCCCTGGGGTCTCAGGGCACCCCCTGGGGATTACTGCAGCTGGCCTGCATGGCGCTGGATTAGCACCGTCTGTCCTGGTTGCCAACAGCTGAGGGGTAGCTCAGTGGTTTGAGCATTTGCTAAACCCGGGGTAGTGAGTTCAATCCTTGAGGGGACCATTTCGAGATCTAGGGTAAAAATTGGGGTTTGGTCCTGCTTTGAGCAAGGGAGTGGACTGGATGACCTCTTGAGGTCCCTTCCAACCCTGATATCCTAGGATGCAGTAGAGCACAGCGGAGTGGCACACTCGCCTCCATACTCCAGACCCCCGGCGGGTCAGAAGCTCCCAGAATTGCAGCCTTTTGTATGCGCTGCAGGGTGCTCTGTCCCGAAGAGGAAGAGTTACAAAGGTGTCTAGAGGCTTTTGTAACTCGGACAGAGCCCAGATGTTGGCAGGCGAGAGGGAACCTGGGACCTCTGGAGCTTAGTGCAGGAGCCTCGACCACAGGAGCGAAAAGCCAAGAGGCTGTTAGCTAAGGCTCTAGAGCAGACTCCTTTTCTCTGTGTCTCAAAGTGGTCCTGGTGCCACGAGATGGGCCAGAACCCCACAGCCAGGACATATGTGGGTTCCCCCGACCAGGGCAGGAATGGGCCTGGTCTGGTTTTCAGCCGTGCCTGTGTGCCATGGAAAGTGCATCAGAATCGGGCACCTGAGTCAGGCACTTCTGCCAATCCCACAAAGCACCTCTGCACTTCTTTAGGTGCCTAAACCCCTTTGTCAAAGCGGGCCTCGTTCAAGCGACCCAGATAAAGACTGGCTGGAGTTGATCACCCTTGACGAGTGTTTCTTTTCAGCCCCTGCGAGATATTCCTACACACAGCAAGAAATGCTTTCCATGAGCACGGCCACACAGCATCATTACCATCGTCATATGGGAGCTGCTTGGTAATGAGGGGCTGGGAGTGCGCTCTTCTTCCTGCTCTTCTGGGCTTCCTTTTTCCCACTTCCCCTTCGTGTCAGACGGCTCCTTCTTCGTCCCTGCAGCAGAAAGAAACATTCTTAACATTTTGCTTTTCCATGTCTTCCCCCTGGTTTACAGAGGATGGAAGTTGGGCCCAGAGCCCTGAAGCGAATTGCCCAGGGTCAGACTGAAGGTTGTTGGCAGAGCTCAGCAGAGAACTCTGCTCTCCTGACTCCTAGCTGGAGGCTTTAACCACACGAGGCTTCCTCTTCCCTCGGGGCCAGTTTCTTTTCAATGGGGTCGTCTACTCTTCCCCTCCCCTTGCACCCTTTTCCTGTCAGTGATGGGCACCTGGCCTCCTTTTGCATTGAACCCCCCAAGAAGGAATGACTCAGCTCTGGTACGGTTCCCAGCTGTGACCTGCTGAGACCTCTGGAGCATTTTCTTGAGGAAAGGGACCCAATCCAGGAGAAAAGAAAGGATTTCCTCCAACGTCCAGCCTCTCTCTTCTCCTTCCAGCCTGGAACAATGTTAGTAGTCCCCACCCCACCGTGCCAGATCCCCAGAGGGGGGTGACCTGACATTGTCAGCTCTCCCCACCTCAGCTATGGACCTCTGCCACCCTCTATATGGATTCCAGAGCCGGAGGTACCCATCACTGTCCCATGAGATGGCCCTGATGTCGAAGGCTTGTCGAGTGACTGGTGTGAGTGTTCCTCACATGCTCCTCGCGAACCATGTGGATTGAACCATCTCACCTGTAAGATCCACTTCGACTTTGTCTGTCGTCTCCTGCAGCTTCACCTCTTCTGCCTCCACCTGGGTCTCAGCTGCTTTCTTCTGCAGGGACAAGTGTGTCCACCTTCTTGGAGAGGAAGCTGTTCTCTCCTCACTGCTCTCTGCCATCGAGTTGTGGGATTGGCAACAGACACAGAGTCTTTTCATGATGGTCCATGAGCATTTTCTTCCCTGGGGCTTCTCTGGCAAGGCCTGTTCTTGGGGGCTGAGGCCAGAGCATGCCTCAATGGCTGCAGGTTGGACGAGCACTTTGTGCACATGGATCTCTCTGTGCTCCCGAGAGGTGAGTCTTTGGAAAAAGGAACGAAGCCTGGAATAGAAAGAAGGAGGAAATGGGTTTTTCTGTCCTTCTCGAAAGGAAGGGAATTAGTTTGCCCAGGATTCCCAGATCCACGAGAGTGGTCTTTTGAAGCCATCTGCTCCTCTTATAGCCAGGACTGGTTGCTGCAACCAAGAAGATATGCAACACAAGACCGCCCAGACTGGGTCAAACCAAAGGTCCACTGAGCCCAGTATGCTGTCTTCTGACAGTAGCCAGTGCTGAGTGCCCCAGAAGGAATGAACAGGGAATCATCAAGCGATCCATTCCTGTTGCTCATTCCTGGCACCTGGCAAACAGAGGCTAGGGATAGAAAGAGCAAAAGGTCAGTTTCTATGTTCTTTGCCTGGGCCTAGTTGCAAAAATGCTTCCTTCTTAACCCCACTCCTTTGTGCACAGAATGTTGGGACTCTGGGAACAGATCGGGCCAAGCTGCAAACCAAGAAAGCTCTGTTCCCAGAGAAGCCAGGAAAAGGAAGAAAAGATTGTCATCTCGAGGGTTTGAGGGTCTGGAAGGATGAATTAGCAGCTGCAAATATGTTGACTTCTTCTCAACTATTTGAAAATCTGGAATGTATTAGCATGGGGGAAAGAATCAGTCAACTTGAAATGAAGAATGACCCATATTATTTCCAACCTCCAGTCAGAAGTTAGGCCTCCAAAACAAGGACAAAGAAATCACAGCGAGACCCATGACAAATGTAGGCGACAGTTGATTGAAACCCCTTTCCTGGAAAGGAATTGCGTGTGTGTGGGGGGGGGGGGATCGACACATCTCTTTTCTCTAGCCCAAGGGGGTAGAGTAGAATTTGTAGAGAGTTTTGAGATCTATCGCCATGAGATTCTTTCTGAGAGAACTACCAAGATGACAGCCAGGGGATGGGAGTGGAGCTGTATCACTTTCAATATCTTAAGATTAATTTCTTCTGCATTATTTGAGCTCATTTATGGGCATTTGAATCCTGTAAATTCTGAGATCGATATTCTCTCAATACACATTTCTTTGGCAGTCATGACAGGAGACAAAGGGTTTCTATTCCCAACTTGAAGGCAAGGAGTGCATTAGGGGCAACTCCAAGGGAAAGACTATTGATGGAGATCTCAATCTAAATTCTACACGAGTTTTGTTATCTTCCCTTTTGGTTCGATCCCTGGAAATTCCCCCCGACTAGTCTGCTGAAAGATAAAATCACCTAAATCTGCCTCCAAAGAACCTGACAGGCTGAAGCAGGAGGAGACCTGAGAGATGGCCACATTCAAATCAAAAGGGAACGCTGAGACCTGCCTGTTGCCACACCCGCCCCCACCCGTCCCGAGGAGAAGGAGGCGCTGACCTGTCGTGTGCGATCTAATGAGCAGGGAAAGAATCTGGGAATTACCTTCTGTAAAAACTCATCCTTTTGTTCCTCAAACACCTGTGGAAATAGCTGATTCAAGAAGTTGTTGACAGAGGGATGGTCCGCGTCTCTCAGCAGCTCCTTGGGTCACCAGCCGTTGTCAACCAAGCCAGTTGGCAGACTGACGGCAGGGCAAGAATGCTGACGCCCAACACTCTTTGCTGTTGGCCTCCATGACATCACAATCAGCTTGTGCATAAACACACACAGACCCCACCCAGAGAGACACACCCCCACTGAGCAACTCCCCACCCTCCTTCCCAGCACTTCCTGCCCACCCCAGAACAGCTGTTTCATGGAATTGAGGATGCTCCGGGAGGGTCAGTTCGGGGCGGTGCATGGGATTCACATACTTGGGGCAGTGCATGGGATTCTTCTCTCCTAAGTGCAGGGCTCAGCACTTGTCCTTGCTGAACCTCATCAGATTTCTTTTGGCCCAATCCTCTAATTGGTCTGGGTCACTCTGAACCCTATCCCAACCCTCCAGAGTATCTCCCTCTCCGCCCAGCTTAGTGTCATCTGCGAACTTGCTGAGGGTGCAATCCATCTCATCCTCCAGATCATGCACGAAGATGGTGAAGAAAACCGGCCCCAGAGTGACCCGTGGGGAAGCAGGGGAGGGGGTGGAGGAGAGGAGGCAGACGGTGAGTGGCAGGGACCCCACAGAGGGGGGTGCAATGGAGGAGAGGGGGAAATCATCCAGGCAGTGGTGGGCAGTGTGGGCTGGGAGAAGGGGCGAGGCAGATACAGGAAGAGATGGAGCACAGGCGGGGAACTGGGGCCCAAGCACCCAGGGCCTGGTCATCGTTGGCACCAGGAGAGGAGAGGAGACAGAGACAGAGACAGAGTGTGTGTGATGGCCAACATACGAGAGGAGAGACAGAGAAAAACATGGTAGGATAGCAAGGAACTCACCTCCTGGAGTCATCTGTGATGAAGCGGGACTTCATGTTTCCTCTGAATTGTGTGGGGGTGCCTCAGTTTCCCCTATGCAGTTCTTAAGGATCTAGGGGGTGGGGTAAGGGTGTATGATCGTTGCAGAGCTCTGGAGGGCAGGTGTGTGCAGGGGTCTGGACACAGAGAATGGCCGACACCCTCTTTCCTGGCACCTGATGCCCTGGGCCCTTCCCCCCCTGCGAGGTGAGAGCTAAAGGGTTGGAGAACAAAGGAATCGGGTGCCCTCCTGGCCGGGGACAGGGACAAAGCCCAGAGGAGGAGGGGCTGGGGGTAGTTTCAGTTGGGGGCTGGCTGGAGACATGGAGTGAAGGGCAGACGGGGTTGTCTGGCTCACTGCCCCCCAAAATGGACCCGGCTGAGGGGTCCTGTTCTCTGCGCCTACAAGCTTGTGTTAGACCATGTCCCTGTCGTCTAATAAACCTCTATTTTCCTGGCTGGCTGAGAGTCCCGTCTGACTGCGGAGTTGGGGGGCAGGACCCTCTGCCCCCCCCAGGACCCCGCCTGGGCGGACTGGCTGTGGGAAGCGCAGGGAGGGGCAGAGGAGGCTGACGGCTCCGAGGTCAGAGCCAGGAAGGTGGAGCCGGGGGAGCTGTGTGTCCTGCAGACAGGCTGCTCCCCGAGAGGAGACTTCCCCAGAGTCCTGCCTGGCTTCCTGGGGAGCAGTCCCAGAGCATCGCCCGGGGACCCCGGGACATCCTCCTCCTCGATGAAACCTTCTGCCGTGTGACGTGTTGTGTGTGTCGTGTTGCATGTGTCGTGTGACGTGTTGTGTGTGTGACTTGTGTGTCGTTTTGTGTGTGTGAGACGTGTTTATGTGTGCGTGTTGTGGTCCATGTTGAGTGTGTGTGTGCCATATTGTATGCTGTGTTGTGTGCATGTGACGGTGTGTGCCGTGTTGTGTGACGTTTTGTGTGCATGTTGTGTGTGTCGGTGTCATGTGTTGTGTAAGATTTTTGTGTCTCGTGTCGTGTGCCATTTTGTGTGTCGTGTGTCGGTGTCGTGGGTCGTGTTTGTGTGTGTGTCGTGTTGTGTGTGGGTGTGTGATATTTTGTGTGCGAAGTTTTGTGCATCGTGTTGTGTGTGTGTGTCACATGTGCCGTTTTGTGTGTCATGTGAGGTGTTGTGTGTCGTATTGTGTGTGGGTGTCGGTGTTGTGTGTGATTTCTGTGTCACGTTGTCTGCCGTTTTGTGCCTTGTCTCGTGTGTGTGTGTGTATGTGTCGGTGTCGTGTGTTGTGTGTGATTTTTGTGTGTCGTGTTGTGTGCTGTTTTGTGTGTCATTTTATTTGTTTGTCATGTTGTTTGTGTGTGTCGGTGTCCTGTGTTGTGTGTGTGTGTGAGAGACGTGTTTCTGTATGTGTGACGTGTTCTCTCTGTGAGTGTTGGTGTTGTGTTGTGTGTGAATGTCGTCTGTCGTGTTTTGTGTGTGTGATGTTTTGTGTGTGATGTGTGTGTTGTCTTGGGTGGCCACACAGGGTAAGACACAAAGCATTCCCCTCACGGAGGAAGAGTGACACAACGTGGCCACTCAGGAGTAACACACAAACCATCTCCCCCCCACCCTCCCTCCAGGAGCAACAGTGATGTGTGTGGCCAATTCAGGTCATGCACAAACCATTTCCCTCACAGAGCAACAGTGACAGGGGGTGGCCACTGTTACGAATTATACCCGACAGGTCACGCACAGGAACTGCTGCGAATTCTACCCGATTGGTCCCGCACAGTTCGAGTCTAGGCTGAGGCACACGAACGAAGTCCACAACGGCAGGTTCCCAAAAATACTAAGTTTATTACGCTCGAGCGTGGTGCCCCCCTGCTCATCAGGAGGGGACCCCGCAGGCAGGTTATACAGAGATTATAGACCTTTTAGCAAGACACGTTGCCCTCGTGCATCGGAAACCTTAGCCAAGAGACAAACCCTTCCCTTATCTACCACCTATCCCGGCTCGGTACATTCCCTGTGCTAAACCGTGACTTCAGCTCCATTACATGGTCCTAAAGCAATGCACCAGGAACTTTTCTTATCAGGATGGGAGGCCCACAGCAAGGCCAGGAGGCAGGGAGTTAGGAACAGACAAAGAACAGAAACCGGGAGATAAAACAGGCTGGAGACAAGGGCGGGGGCAGCGGAGGATTTTCACAGGAATGCAGTATCTAAGAAACACTCCTCCTGGTGCATGATGTGCTTGCTTTTAGACAATGGTGGGCCCCAAACCAAAATGGAGTCACCCAGGCTAACTTTTCCTTCACACCACTCAGGGTAATGCACCAACCATTTCCCTCGTGGAGCAACAGTGACACCGGGCGGCTAATCCAGGTACTGCACAAAACATTTCCCTCATGGAGCAACAGTGACACTCGGTGGCCACTCTGGGTAATGCACAAATAATTTCCTCAACGGAGCAACAGTGACACCGGGTGGCCAGTCAGTGAAATGCACAAATCATTTCCCTCCTGGCCCAACAGTGATGTGTGTGGCCAATTCAGGTCATGCTCAAATCATTTCCCTCATGGAGCAACAGTGACACCGGGCGGCCCCTTGGAGTAACACACAAATCATTTCCTCACGGAGCACCCCTTGCACAAACTGAGTTTAATAAAAATAAATAATAAACAAAAACTAGTTTCACTATCAAAGGCAGATTTTCAGTGATTATAAGGGATAGCAAACGGAAGAAGGCAGATTGCTAAGCAAATACAAATACACACACATACTAAGCCTAAGATCTTAAAGAGACTGGATTCAAGAAGTAATTTCCCATCCTAAATGTCTTTTGGCAACTTGAAGAGTTTCTGTAGCTTAGACTTCCCGTTGTTTCTCTTTACAGACTAGACTCCTGTCTTAGTCTGGACTCCCCCCTTCTTGTTTCCTTTGTCTCTTCAGGTACTTTCAGCAGCCTTTCTACTGCCCTGCATGATTTTCCTCCGCTCCGACTTCTCCATGGCTCCCGAGACCTCACCTGTGGAAATGCACACCTACCCGGGTCCTACAAAGGGAGACGGCACCAGGAGAGCAGAGGAGAGAGCGAGTTGGCGAACACACGAGAAGACGGCGAGTGCGGACGAGGAACTGGAAGCGCTGACCTGGCAGCCGGGTCTGCAGCGGGCAGAGAGCGGAGGCCTGGTTCCGCCTCCTTGGAAAGAGGCCCAAGCGGCTCAGGCCCCTCCGGCCGCGTTCCCCTCCGGCGAGAGCTCCGGCACCATTCCTCGCCAGAGCCGCTGCGAGAGCCGAGCCGGAGCCCTCGCTCCCCAGCGCTCGACGGGGGCTGGGAATCTCGCCCTCGGCCCTGCCGCCCTCTTCCCTCCCGCCCACACCGGCCCCACGCGCCGCCCAGAGACCGAGTTCCCCCGACCGTCCCCGCTCCGCTCTCGCCCCCGCGGGGGGTCGTCTCCGGGGTGGGATTTCGGTGTCGTGTCCTCTGCCGTCTTGTGTGTCGTGTGACATGTCGGTGTCGTGTCGTGGGCGTGTGAGACGTCGTGTGTCGTGTGTGTGTGGGCGTGTGTGAGAGGCGTCGTGTGCTGTCTGTGTGTGAATGTGTGTCGACGTGTGTGAGAGACATGTTTGTGTGTGTGAGACGTCGTGTGTCTCGGTGTCGGTGTCGTGGGCGTGTGAGACATCGTGTGTGTCGGTGTGTTTGTCGTCTCTGTGTGTGTGAGACGTCGTGTGTCGGCTGGTGTGTGTGTCGGCAGGTGTCGGTGAGTGTGTATGTGTGTTGTGTGGTCCTGGGCATGTGTCATGCCGAGTGTGGTGTGTGGGCGTGTGTTGTGTGTGTGTTGTGTGGACGTGTGTCGGCGTATGTGAGAGATGTCGTGTGTTTGTGTGAGAAGTCGTGTGTCAGTCGTCGTGTGTTGTGTGTGTCAGTGTCATGTGTCTGAGACGTCGTGTGCCGTGTGTGTGTGTGTGAGACGCCGTGTGTTGTGTGTGTGTCAGTCGTCGTGTGTGTGTGTGTGAGACGTTGTGTGTCGTGTGTGTGTGTCAGTCGTCATGTGTCGTGTGTGTCGGTGTCGTGTGTGAGAGACGTCGTGTGTCGGCGTGCATGTGTGTGTCGGCTTGTGAGAAACGTCGTGTTTGTGTGTTGGTGTGTGAGAGACGTCGTATGTGGGCATGTGAGAGACATCATGTGTGTGCGACATCATGTGTCGTGTGTGTGTGGGGGGGCGTGTGTTGTGTGTGTGTGTGTCGGCGTATGTGAGAGGTGTGTGAGATGTGTGTCATGTGGTGTCGTGTGTGTGTGTGTGAGACATGGTTGTGTGTGTGTTGTTATGAGTGTTTTTGTGGTGTGTGACGTGTTATGTGTCAGTGTTGTGTGTGATTTGTGTGTGTGTGTGACCGGTTGTGCGACGTGTTGTGCGCGTGTGACGTGCAGTGTACGCCTGACGTGCTGTTTACGTGCGATGCGCTATGCACAACGTGCCTGCAACGCGCACTGTGTTGTGTGTGCGACATGCGACGCGCTGTCTACAACGGGCGACAGGCTGTGTGCGATGTGTTGTGTGTATAACATGCAACGTGAGGTCTACAACTTGCGACCTGTGATGCACGAGCAACGCTCGACGTGCTGTGTGCTACGTGTTGTGCGTGTGACATGTAAAGTGTGACGTGCGACGTGCTGTGTGTTCCACGTGCAACGTGTCAGTGTCATGTGTGTGTGTCTCAGTGTCGTATGTGTCTCACTGTCATGTGCCATTTTGTGTCATGTGTCGTGTTGTGTGCATCGTGTCTGTGACATGTAGTGTGTGCGTGCGTGCGACGTGTTGTGCATGGGCATGTGAGTAGTGCGACATGTGCATGATGTGATACGTGCGACATGCGTCAAACTATGTGTGTGATGTTGTGTGTGTGCGACGTACATACAACATGCTGTGTGTCGTTGAGTGTGTGTGAGATGTGTTGTGAGACGTGTTGTGGGTCATGTTGAGTGTGAGACATGTTGTGGGTCGTGTTGAGTGTGTGAGTGTGACGTGTTGTGGGTCGTGTTGTGTTGAGTGTGTGTGTGTTACATGTTGTGGGTCGTGTTGTATTGAGTGTGATATGTTGTGGGTCGTGTTGTGTTGAGTGTGTGTGTGTGTGTGACATGTTGTGGGTCATGTGTGTGATGTTTTGTGTGTGATGCTTTCCGTGTCGTGTTGTGTGTTTGTATCGTGTGTATTTTTGTGTGTTGTGTTGTGTGCCGTTTTGTGTCATCGTGTGTGTGTGACGTGTGTGCGTCCGCGCCTTCGACATATTGTGCGTGTCCGTGTGGGAAGTGCGAAGTGGGATGGGTCAACTTGCCACCCCCTTCCCCAACACTTTAGCCCCCTGTCCTAAACATGACCCTCCCCCCTCCCCAGGGTGCTACTGACACTAAAACGACCTAAAAGACCCCCGACTGATCACTATTGGCTGCACCCCATTGCCACCCGCACTTCTATGCTGCTGCTGGCCAAACCCTCCCCCAAAATCTAAACCGCACCCCCTACCCGGAACCCAACTGGAACCCTGACCCCATAACCTGCCCCCCAACTCGAAACCCCTGAACCAAAACTGTAGCCCAACCCTCACCCCAACCCGAACCTCCAGCTCTGAACCCAGCCCCCCGAAGCCTGACACCGCTTTAAGCCAGAGCCCAGTTCCCCATTCCCACCCTGGGCAACAACAGTGCAAACCACCCTCCTGCCCCCCGCCCAGGAATCCTGCTTCTTACCACCCCTTCTTTGGAAATGAACCTTTTCTTCACTTGTATCCCACACACCTTCATTCTCCTTTGAGGGGTTATTTAGTGACAGGGGTCTGCACAAGGCAACTCTTTGCTATCACAGCGTAACAGGACACAGAGACGTGAAAACAGTGCAAACAACATTCCACGAGTTTTCAGGAGGTTTAAACACCCAATACATTTGAACATTTAACAGTCGCTTCGATCTCTACTAACACACACATCCGTTGGCCTGAATACACTCTGACACAAGCTGCTCTTTCAGCGTCACACCTTGTACAAACATTACTGCAACAGCGTGTAGGGCAGCGTGACCCCCGGGGGTCTGTGAGCTGGTTTCAGGGCGTCCGCAGGACCCCGCAGCTTGGCCTCCCCGCCTGTTCCACCCACCGCCTGTGCTTCCCCGGAGGGATCTCCAGACTGTCAATGCTGCCCGGAGCTTCCCTTCCCTGCCAGGCCTGAGCAACCAGTGCTTGTAACCAGGCCACTCACAGCCTCCCCGCGGGGAGCGTATGGACACAAACCGGCTGGAGAGCAGTTAGGGCAGGAATCCCTGGAGACTCGGGGAGCACCTTCAGCGGATGAGGGTGACACACCCCACAGGAGCTGAATTTCCCACTCGGGTCTAAGTCGTGCCATGTGGATGGGGCAGCACGTTTGGGAGGCTCTGTTTGCTGCAGTGGATCCAGTGGGGGTCGATGTCGTGGGGGTCGAGTGAAGACCCACTAAATTGACAGCAGAGCGCTCTCCGGTCGCCGTTGGGACTGCGCCGGGAACGGCAGGAGGAAGGGAAGTCGACCGAAGAGCGTCTCCTGTCAACCCAGCCCAGTGTAGACACAGCAGTAAGTCGACCAAAGCTTACCAAAGTAAGTCGACCAAATCCAGTTCTGTTATTCATGCAGCAGGAGCAGCGTAACTTAGGACAACTTACTGCGGTAGGATAGAGTCATAAATAGAAAGGGAAGGCTAACCACCTTTAAATCCCTCCTGGCCAGAGGAAAAATCCTCTCACCTGTAAAGGGTTAAGAAGCTAGGAGAACCTCGCTGGCACCTGACCAAAATGACCAATGAGGAGACAAGATACTTTCAAAAGCTGGGGGGAGGGAGAAACAAAGGGTCTGGGTCTGTCTGTGTGATGCTTTTGCCGGGGACAGAACAGGAATGGAGTCTTAGAACTTAGTAAGTAATCAAGCTAGATATGCGTTAGATTCTGATTCCTTTAAATGGATAAGAAAATAAGCTGCGCTGAATGGAATGGATATTCCTGTCTGTGTGTCTTTTTGTAACTTAAGGTTTTGCCTAGAGGGATTCTCGGTGTTTTGAATCTAACTACCCTGTAAGGTACTTACCATCCTGAGTTGACAGAGGTGATTCTTTTTACTTTTTCTTCGATTAAAATTCTTCTTTTAAGAAACTGAATGTTTTTTTTTATTGTTCTTAAGATCCAAGGGTGTGGGTCTGTGGTCACCTATGCAAATGGATGAGGATTTTTACCAAACCTTCCCCAGGAACGGGGGAGCAATGTTTTGGTGAGAATTTTGGGGGGAAAGACGTTTCCAAACAGCTCTTTCCTAATAAAAAACCCGGTTAGACTTTTGGTGGTAGCAGCGAAAGTCCAAGGGCAAAAGGTAAAATAGTTTGTACCTTGGGGACGTTTTAACCTAAGCTGGTAAAAGTAAGCTGAGGAGGTTTTCATGCAGGTCCCCACATCTGTACCCAGCGTTCAGAGTGGGGAAGGAACCTTGACAGATAGACACAGTGTGAGGCCTGAGTTTCCCCTGCAGTCTGGATGCTCAAACACCGGCTTGGCAACACAAGTCAGCAAGCCCAAGCCGCATAGAGACAGGCTCAGTGTGCAGCGTGGACAGACCCTCAGACAACCCCAGTATTGTCAAACGAGGAAATCCTGCCTGTGTTTTGACTTGCTGGTAGAAGAGCCGAGTGACATTGGAGCTCACCGAGCTTCACTGACCAACGCAGCGCTCCAGCACCTGAGCTCTCGGGCTCCCTGCTGAAAGAAAAGCTGAAGGAGCGACCAAGGTCAAAGAGAGGTGCTCGTCTTTGGCCAAGGGCAGGGAGTCCCACCCTCAAAGCGAGAACATTTCTCTCTTTGTCTGTCTGAGTTGGGGCAGGAGTGATAACACGTCCTCCTGCATTGGCTAAATCAGAGAGTAGTTTCTGACTGTCTTCTCAAAGACAGGGTGCGAAACAGGCCTCAAACCTGACTGAGTGGAAACAAGAACGATGCAGCTCGACTGAGCCAGCTGAGACTTGAGATGTGCCCCTTTGCTTGAGTGAGGGAATGACCTGTGAGGGGACTGGAAACCTGACCGGCCAATTCTTAACTTGCACTCTCTCCGCATCTTTCCTCTGAGTGCCGTCACGGTAGCTTCAATACTCCAGCACCGGGCGCCCTGCCAGCTCTGGGCCCGACAAGCTTTCCTTGGGATTGGATTCTGGAGAGCAGGGGGGCAGGGAAGCAACAGGTGCATGTGGCTCCATGGTGAGGTTTTCCTTGCAAGATGTGTGTGAGTCTGTGTGTGTCGGAAGCACTGAGTGTGGCTCTCCCTGAACCCACAGAGGGCGAGGGTGGCGGGAGCGAGACAGTAGAAGTATAAAGGGGCAAGGACGGGCGTAACGATGATGACTGTGTTGTGTTTCATTCCTTAGATGTGGGGCCATCACCCTTCTCTTTAGCCTTGTCGTATCCCAGGGGTAAAACTCGCCATCTGTCCAGCTACAAGGGCGTGTTTGTGTTCATTCCTGCGAGCCACACAGGGGTCTGATGTTGCTGCTTCCAATCCTCTGGCTCTGCTGGGAGAAGGGGCAATTCAGGCCATAACTGAGCTGAGGGAGGGAGATGAAATAAGATGGGTCCCAAAGATTGATCCCTGAGGAACTCCACTGGTAACCTCCCTCCTGCCTGACAGTTCACCTTTCAGCAGGACCCGCTATAATCTCCCTGTTAACCATTTCCCTATCCATCTTTCAATTTTCATATTGATCCCCATCTTTGCCAGTTTAACTAATAATTCCCCATGTGGCACCATATCAAACGTCTTCCTGAAATCTTGGTCAATTAGATCCACTGCATTTCCTTTGTCTAAAAAATCTGTTATTTTCTCAAAGAAGGAGATCAGGTTGGTTTGGCATGATCTACCTTTTGTAAAACCATCTTGTATTTTGTCCCATTTACCATTGACCTCAATGTCCTTAACTACTTTCTCCTTCAAAATTTTTTCCAAGTCCTTGCATACTATAGATGTCGAACTAACAGGCCTGTAGTTACCCGGATCACTCCCCCCCCGCCCTTAAAAATAGCAACTATGTTTGTAATTCTCCAATCAAACGGTACAACCCCTGAGTCGACAGATTCATTACAAATTCTTGCTAATGGGCTTGCAATTTCATGTGCCAGTTCCTTTAATATTCTTGGATGAAGATTATCTGGGCCCCCCGATTTAGTCCCATTGAGCTGTTTGAGTTTCGCTTCTACCTCAGATATGGTAATATCTACCTCCATCTCCTCCTTCCCATTTGTCATGCTACCATTATCCCTAAGATCCTCATTAGCCTTTTTAAAGACTGAGGCAAAGTATTTGTTTCGATATTGGGCCATGCCCAGATTATCCTTGACCTCCACTCCATCCTCAGTGCTGAGCGGTCCCACTTCTTCTTTCTTGGTTTTCTTCTTATTGACATGGTGATAGAACCTTTTACGATTGGTTTTAATTCTCTTTGCAAGGTCCTTCTCACTTTATCCCTTCATGTTCTGACCTCAAGAAGGTAGCTTTCCTTGCTGATCCCTCCCATTTTCCACTCCCTGTATGCTTTCTCCTTTTTCTTAATCAGCTCTCCGAGATGCTTGCTCATCCAGCTTGGTCTACAACTCCTGCCTGTGAATCTTCCCCCCTTTCTTGGGATGCAGGCTTCTGATAGCTTCTGCAGCTTTGATGTAAAGTAATCCCAGGCCTCCTCTGCCTTTAGATCCCTAAAGTTCTTCAGTCCAATCCACTTGCCTAACTCATTTCCTTAATTTTTCAGTCAGCCCTTTTGAAATGAAAAACCCTAGTTGCAGATTTATTTTTTGGTGATCCTTCCGTTCAGTTTGAACTGAATTAGCTCATGATTGCTCGAACCAAGATTGTCCCCTACAACCATTTCTTCTAGGAGGTCCTCACTTCTCACCCAAACCAAATCTAGAATGGCACCCCCTCTTGTCGGTTCAGCAACTACTTGTTGAAGGAATCCATCAGCTATCGCATCTAGGAACATCTGAGCCCGATTATTATTACTAGCACTCGTCCTCCAATCTAGATCTGGGAAGTTAACATCTCCCATGATCACGCAGTTTCCATTCGTATTTACTTCATTAAAAACATTAAAGAGGGCTCGATCCATATCCACATTAGATCCCGGTGGTCTCTAGCAGACTCCAAGTACTATCCCAGAGGAGTCTCGAGTAGTTCTCTTCCCCAGCGTCATTTTTGCCCAGACGGACTCTGTCTTCTCCATTCCATCGCTGATTTCTTTACATTCTACCTCCTCATTGATAGACAATGCTACTCCACCACCTTTACCTTTATTTCAGTCTTTCCTAAACAGCACATACCCTTCAATACCCGTAGTCCAGTCATGACGACTATTCCACCCTGTTTCTGTTATCCTGAGAATATCTGGTTTCACTTCCTGCACCAGTACCTCTAGTTCCTCCATTTTGTTACCAAGGCTCCTCGCATTAGTGTACAAACATCTTCATTTTTGTTGGTTTGGCCTCCCTCACCTTCTTTACCCAATGAGGCATGGTCATTCTACAGCCAGTAGAACCTATTAGACTGGTATCCACACTGCCCTTCCTCCTTATAGCCATTCTCCTACCCATGGCTGTATCCTTTCTTACTTTGTTTTCTTCCCTCTCAAGGCTAAAATCCGGCATGGAGATTACCTGGACATCCCCTAACCAACCATCTCCCCCAGATTCCTAGTTTAAAGCTCTCTTAATCAGTTGTGCCAGCCTCCATCCTAGAAGTCTATTTCTTTCCCTACTCAGATGAAGTCCATCCTGAGAGAACTGTCCTCTGTCCATGAATGCCTCCCAGTGGCCATACATCCCAAAGCCCTCCTTCTAGCACCACTGCCTGAGCCATCTGTTGACAGTCATAATCTTGTCACGCCTTTGTTGCCCTTCTCCAGGAACAGGCAATATCCCACTACAGATCACCTGAGCCTCGATTTCCTTAAGCGTCTTCCCCAGCCTAGCACAGTCTCCCTTAATCCTTTCCAGCGAGAATCTAGCTGTATCATTTGTTCCCACATGAAGGATAATTAGGGGATTCTTTCCCGTTCCCTTTAGGATCCTTTTCAACCTCAGATCTACATCCCGTATCTTAGCACCTGGAAGACAGCACACCCTTCTATTCTCTGGATCAGCTCTGGTTACAGGCCTGTCTAGTCTTCTCAGTAAAGAGTCCCCAATCACGTAGCCCTGCCTTTCCCTGGTGACGATGCTGTTCTCCAGTCTATCCCCTGTTCCCTCTGGCTGCAAGTTCTTTCCATTCCTATTCTCCCTTGTAATCCTTTTCTACCCATCCTGTATCCTCCTGGGGCTCATATTTGGTGTAGTCTCCATTGACTCTTCCCCTTTTCCTATAGGACTAGCCACTCTTCTCTTCCTCCTTGCCCCTCCACCTTCAGTGACTACCTGTTGAGCCCCTTCTTCATTTTCCAACTCTCAAAACCTATTCCTGAGCTCTATTTCTCCTTCACGAGCCCGTCGTTTCCTCTGCCTGGTTCTTGTAGTCACATGCTTCCACTGACCACTTCCCTCACCCAGCAGTCTCCCCTCAGAATTTCTCAGTCCTGCTTCCATCTGCAAGTCTGAGCTTTTCCCTTCAGATACCTCATGTCTTTGCTCCATCATCTGCTCAAACCCCTTTCTAAACTCAACCAGACTTTCCACCTGCATCTCCAAACCTCAGATCTTCTCTTCCATCAGCTCAAGCAGACGGCATTTCATGCAGACAAAACTCTTACCAGGTCCCCCCTCCAGGATCATGGACATACGGCAGCTTCCACAGCCAGTCATCTCCATTGTGTCTTCCACGACATGAGTCACTCCCACCGCTGCCTCTGTGTCTGTCATCACCTTCCCACCTAAATCCTGTTCACCTGGGAAACACCCAAACCCCACCCCCCACAGCAACAACAAACCCCAAACAAGCACCACAAGACAAACTCCCCCTCAGACTCCCCTGTTTACAGCCCTGTTTGCTGGCTCCTGTGCCACGGCCTGACTGGCTGGCTCCCTTCATAGGACCCTGAGTCAGAGAAGCCGGGGCCCCAAATCAGGGATCAACTTCTCCCCCAGCACAAAGCCCCCACAAGCCTCGGCACGTACACATAATCCCAATACACAACCAAATACCAACACCTTCTCCCCCACACCATTCACAGCTGTTGGTGGGTCCTGGGGAAACCCTGGTGGACCAGCGGGGGGGTGGGTGTCTGACGGGGGTGGGTGGGGTGGCAGGGGGCGGGGAGGGGCCCAGCTGGGAGGTGGAGGGGTCTGTGTGGTGTGAGCTGTGGGAGGGTAGGGGATGGATTGGTGCTGTGGGAGGAGGAGAGGGGGGTTGTGGACAGGGGGCGATTGGGTTGTAGGGATGGGGACTGGGTCTGGCAGGGATGTGGGGGAGGGAGAGGCTATAGGGGACCTGGATCGGGGACTTGGGTCAATGGCATGGCTGCGGCTGTTGAGTTGGGTTGGGAGGGGCAGCACCATGGCAGCCCCCAGGGGGACACAGCATGGCTGTGGGGGGCTGTAGGGAGGGGAGGGGTCTGTGGGGTGGGGTGTCTCAGCTGGGTGGGGTGGCTGCGACATGTGGGGAGCGGGGGAGGCAGAAGGGGGGCCGGGGGCTCTGAGCCGTTCTGGAGAGCCCCCGGCCATGCCCCTGCCGTCCCCCGCCCCCCGCAGCCTCCGCTCCCGGCGCCGCCGGCCCATGCTCCGGGCAGCGGGGCGACGAGCCTGGCCGACCCCGGGGCTCTGTGCGGTGCGGCCCGGCGGCTGGTCCTGGGGCTCCAGGCAGCGCGGTCAGGGGGCAGGGAGCAGGGGAGGGGTGGGGTAGAGGGCAGGGGAGTTCGGGGGGTCAGGGGCTGGGGGGTGGATGGGGTCAGGGCAGTGAGAGGGCGGAGAACAGGGGGTTGAATGGTGGCAGGAGGTCCCGGGGCGGTCAGGGAGAAGGGGTGGTTGGATGGGGCAGAAGGTCCGGGTGGCAGACAGGAAGGAGGGGGGGGGTTGGATGGGGCAGTGTGGGGCTGTTAGGGGCAGGGGGATCTGGAGCCCCTCAGGGAACAGAGGGGTTGGATGGGGCCGGAGGCCCGGGGCGGCCGTCCGGGGGCGAGAAACAGGGGTCAGATGGGGGCGGGGGCCGGGCCATGTCTTGCTGTTGGAGGAGGCCCAGCCTCCCCTAACTGTCCCTCCGTACAATTTCTGAAACCCGATTTGGCATCAGGCCAAAGTTTGCCTGCCCCTGGCTTAGGGCCTGATTCATGCAAAGACCCATTGGGAGTGTGTGAACATTGCCCCATTTCTGAAACTGGAAACACCCCCCTGCACAGGGCTGGGAAAACAGAGCAGAGCTCTGGAGCCTGAACCCCCTCGTCAGAGACTGCGATGAAATCCTCTCAGCATTGGCATCCTGACAGCAGGAGTATCTGGCTGTGTCGACTCTCTCCTCAGGCCCTGAGCGACCAGCACCCCAGCCAATGCCTGAGATGACGGGGCGTCCAGGATTTCCCGGTTTATGGATCTTGGGTAGCAGATAGAAGACCCCTGGTCGGGGTTCTAGGGGTGGGTCTGTGCAGATTTGTTCTTGTGCTTTTTCAGGGAGTTTCTTGAGCAGATGGTGCAGTTTCTCTTGGTCACCCTGAGTGGGATCAGAGGGGAATGGGCTGGAGAATGTGGAGTTGGAGAGCTGCCGAGCAGCCTCTTGTTCATATTCCGACCTATTCATGATGACGACAGCACCTCCTTTGTCAGCCTTTTTGATTCGGATGCCAGAGTTGTTCCTGAGGCCGTGGACGGTGTTGTGTTCTGCACGGCTGAGGTTATGGGCCAAGTGATGCTGCTTTTCCACCACTTCAGCCCGTGCTTGTCGGCTGAGGCACTCAAGTTGAAGTCCAGTCTGGCTGTTTCGACCTTCAGGCAGAATCCTTCTTTTTGTCGTGTTGGTCGGAAGGTCTCTGTGGATTAGTGTGTTGTTCAGAGGTGTGTTGGAAATATTCCTTCCGTCGGAGACGTGGAAAGTCGGATTCCAAGTCACCGCAGAACTGTATCATGTTGGTAGGGGTGGAGGGGCAGAAGGAGAGGCCACAAAAGACACTCACTTCCTGGACACTAGAGTGGTAATAAGTGATGGTCACATAAACACCACCCTATCCTGGACCGCTATGCTTACCTACATGCCTCCAGCTTTCATACAGACCACATCACACGATCCGTTGTCTACAGCCAAGTTCTAAGATACAACCGCATTTGCTCCAATCCCTCAGACAGAGACAAACACCGACAGGATCTCTATCAAGCATTTGTCAAGGTTCCTCCCCGACTCTGAACTCTAGGGTACATATGTGGGGACCTGCATGAAAACCTCCTAAGCTTACTTTCACCAACTTAGGTTAAAACTTCCCCAAGGTACAAATAAATTTTATCCTTTGTCCCTGGATCTCCACTGCCACCACCAAACTCTAACTGGGTTTACTGGGAAACGTAGTTTGGACACGTCTTTCCCCCCAAAATCCTGCCAACCCTTGCACCCCACTTCCTGGGAAAGGTTTGGTAAAAATCCTCACCAATTTGCATAGGTGACCACAGACCCAAACCCTTGGATCTGAGAATGATGAAAAAGCATTCAGTTTTCTTACAAGAAGACTTTTAATAGAAGTAAAGAAATCCCCTCTGTAAAATCAGGATGGTAGATATCTTACAGGGTAATTAGATTCAAAACATAGAGAATCCCTCTAGGCAAAACCTTAAGTTACAAAAAGGACACACGGACAGGAATAGTCATTCCATTCAGCACAGTTCCTTTCTCAGCCATTTAAAGAAATCATAATCTAACACCTACCTAGCTAGATTACTTACTAAAAGTTCTAAGACTCCATTCCTGTTCTGTCTCCGGCAAAAGCATCACACAGACAGACACAGACCCTTTGTTTTTCTCCCTCCTCCCAGCTTTTGAAAGTATCTTGTCTCCTCATTGGTCATTTTGGTCAGGTGCCAGCGAGGTTACCTTTAGCTTCTTAACCCTTTACAGGTGAGAGGATTTTTCCTCTGGCCAGGAGGGATTTTAAAGGGGTTTACCCTTACCTTTATATTTATGACAGCATTCTTCAAACTACAATCCCCACCTGCTGAAAGGAAGAATACCCAGAAGTCACCTACTCCAGGACAGGCCCAACAAAGAAAGGAACAGAACGCCACCAGCCATCAGCTTCAGCCCCCAACTAAAAGATCTCCAGGGCAGGATCAAGGATCTACAATCTATTCTGAAGGACGATCCCTCAATCTCACAGATCTTGGGAGACAGGCCAGTCCTCGCTTACAGACAGCCCCCAAACCTGAAGCAAATACTCGCCAGCAACCACACAACAAAAACACTAACCCAGGAACCTATCCTTGCAACAAACCCATTGCCAACTCTGTCCACATATCTAGTCTAGGGACACCATCCTCGGACCTAATCACATCAGCCACACCATCAAATGTGCCCAAATCCATTTGTTTGTCTCTAAGGTGCCAGAACTACTCCTCGTTTTGTTTTTGTTTTTTGCTGATACAGACTAACACGGCTCCCATTCTGAACTAAATGATTGCATCTCTCCCCAAAATCAATCTATAAACACAAAGAACACCCTGGAGACCAGGCCTGTAAACGTTAGGAAACATCAGAGTTAATGTGACGTGTACATACTTCGCGCAGTGCTGTTGTGCATGTGTGTTATGATACAGACTCACAAGTGTGGCCTTGAGGTCAATTCCCTGCCCCCCACAGCATCAATTTCCTCCAGACTCCCAAGGGAAGTGGTGCTTCCTCCATCCCTTGATGAGATGCCTTTCTGGAGTCTGCTTTGGTCCAAAACTCGCGACTGGGCCATGCAGGAGGCCTGTGATGTGTAGGGGGCCAGATGAGATGATCTAAGAGTCTCTTCTGGCCTTCAAGTCTCCAAATCTCTGCAAAACCGCATGTGGCACATTGAGCATCCTCTGATGGTTCCACGTGTGGCCTGCGTGAACCCTTGCACGACCACTGAGTGTGTGGGAGTGACCCAGGGGGAGCAGCTCAAACACGCACAGGAGCCGGCTCGGGGCAGGACATGAGCCCTGCAGGGCAGGGGTGGGGGTGGCAGTGACATCACAAGGGCCTTTTGCAGCACTCATCTGATTGGTGAAAGGAGGTTGGGAGGCGGTGACCTCACAGAGAGTCCACGACAACGGCCAGGGAGGACAGGCTGCAGGGCAGGGGGATCTCAGAGACTCCCGGGGCTTTGCTGCAGGGAGTCTCCTTCTTGAGGTGTCTCCTTGAGGACTGAGAGAGAATTCAGGGTCTCGTATGTGAGCGCGAGGTGGAGCCTCTCTGGAGTTTTCTCCCTTCCCACTGCTCATTGAGCGAGAAGACAGACGTCCCTGTGGAGAAGGGAAGAGTCCCGGAGAGGTTTGGTACCGAGGCAGCCTGATCCACCCGGTGCTGGCCAAATTCTCGACACGGAAAACAGAAGGTTAAGGTGGGACAATTTTCCCCCAGCTAGGCCTTTGTCCCTTCGAGTCCTGGGGGTTTGTCTTTTTTGGTTTCCCTTTTCCTGCTTCCCTCCCTCCACTGGCGAGGAGGGGGCTGCTCTGTAGCCCTCATGGTGGGAGGCCTCCCAAAGAGATGGGACAGGAAGTGTGCTCTGAGAGTGATCCTCACCGGTGACCTGAGCCATCCCTGGGCCATCTGGGGAACCCTGAGCCCACCACCAGAGTCTCCACGCTGATTGGCTGAGCAGGGGGTCTCGTGGCAGGGAGGAGATTCAGGACTTTGTTGTTCTTGTTCAAGGCCCAGCAAATGAGCCAGAAAAATTATTTGCTTGGTGAATTGTTCTCCTTCTCGCTGCTGATTGTCTCTGAGCCGTTCCTGGTTCTCGCTGCTGTTCTCCTTCTTCTAAAAGACTTGCTGAAGAATCAGTGTGAATGGTTGTTGGTCTGTAGCTCATTCCAGGTCCGTTTATTCAGTGTGTGAAACTCCAGACTGATGGTACGTTTGAAAATCAGGACACCCGGGTCCTGTTCCCAACTCTATCCCGACAGGTTGTGTGATGGAAGACAAGGCCCTTCGCCTTTCTCAGCCTTCGCTTCTCCCTCTGTCAGTTGGGGAGAACAATCCTCTCACACCTGCCTCCCAGTGCGGGGAGGCTGGGTGTAACTCATTCGGCCAAGCATCCGAAGTTGGTGCTTTGCCATTCCTAGATTGAGCTGGAGGCACGGGGAAGATGGGGCAGGGAAACAGAGGGACCCTGGGGATTCTGTGAGGTCATTAAACCAGAGCAGAAGTTAGTGTGGGGGACAGATCTCCTGTACCCCTTCCCTACAGGGACATGCGGGTAATGTGAATGGAGGAGGTGGGGGACCAAGTCACCCTGAGGATCCTGCAAAATTAATACAACCAGAGCAGGAGAGAGTGGGGTATAGACACCCCGAACTCTCTCTCTTCTCCAGAATGACCCTGATTACCAGAACTGGGGGACTCCTCAGAGAGCAGAAGAGAGCTGGAGAGGATAGACCTGTGCAATATGGACTATATGGTGGATAGAAAATTGGTCCTCGAGCCGGTTTTGTTCAATATCTTCATAAATGATCTGGAGGATGGTGTGGATTGCACCCTCAGCAAGTTTGCAGATGACACTAAACTGGGAGGAGAGGTAGATACGCTGAAGGGTAGGGATACGATACAGAGGGACCTAGACAAATTGGAGGATTGGGCCAAAAGAAATCTGATGAGGTTCAACAAGGACAAGTGCAGAGTCCTGCACTTAGGACGGAAGAATCCCATGCATCGCTACAGACTAGGGACCGAATGGCTAGGCAGCAGTTCTGCAGAAAAGGACCTAGGGGTTACAGTGGACGAGAAGCTGGATCTGAGTCAACAGTGTGCCCTTGTTGCCAAGAAGGCCAATGGCATTTTGGGATGTATATGTAGGGGCATTGCCAGAAGATCGAGGGACGTGATCGTTCCCCTCTATTCGACATTGGTGAGGCCTCATCTGGAGTCCTGTGTCCAATTTTGGGCCCCACACTACAAGAAGGATGTGGACAAATTGGAAAGCATCCAGCGGAGGGCAACAAAAATGATTAGGGGACTGGAACACATGACTTATGAGGAGAGGCTGAGGGAACTGGGATTGTTTAGTCTGTGGAAGAGAAGAATGAGGGGGGATTTGATAGCTGCTTTCAACTACTTGAAAGGGGGTTCCAGAGAGGATGGTTCTAGACTATTCTCAGTGGGGGCAGATGACAGAACAAGGAGTAATGGTCTCAAATTGCAGTGGAGGAGGTTTAGGTTGGATATTAGGAAAAAAATTTTCACTAGGAGGATGGTGAAACACTGGAATGCGTTCCCTAGGGAGTTGGTGGAATCTCCTTCCTTAGAAGTTTTTAAGGTCAGGCTTGACAAAGCCCTGGCTAGGATGATTTAGTTGGGGATTGGTCCTGCTTTGAGCAGGGGGTTGGACTAGATGACCTCCTGAGGTCCCTTCCAACCCTGATATTCTATGATTCTATTAATATCCAGAGTACTCCCTCTGGGGTTGTGCCACCCTGCACCCCCTACAGGGAACATACAAGAACAAGCAGCAGTGAGGTGATCCTTGAAGGTTGTGAGCTCTCTATAGTGGGGGGTCTTTAGTGTACAAAGACCCAACAGATGGAGTGTGGGCCCCCTGTGGGTTTGGCTTCCCTCCTGAAAGGAGCTGGGAGGGTGTAGGACCCAGCAGCATAAGTGGGAACCCCATTTCTCAGGGGAGGGAGGGCCCAGTAGCAAGGGGAGGACCCGCTGAGCTACCTGCAGTGGGGTCTTGGTGAGATTTCAGAGAGAGGCTGCTGCTGACCCTCAGCTGTGTTTCAGGGTTTCACATTATCCAGACGATATACGGCTGTGATCTCCGGGAAGACAACACCACTTGGGGGTTTTACCAGGATTCGTATGACGGACGCGACTTTCTTACCTTCGATAAGGAGACCGTGACTTGGGTAGCAGCAGACATTGGGGCTCAGATCTCCAAGAGGAGATGGGATGCTGAAGTACTTGACAACCAGCGGTGGAAACGCTACCTGGAGGAGAAATGTATTCCCTGGCTAAGGAGTTTTCTAGAGTACGGGAAGGAGACTCTGCAGAGGAAAGGTAAGTTGGGGGACAAGCCCCACCCAAGAGGTCAATACAAGTTACATCTCCATTCCCCAGCCCCAGTTCCAAAATGGAGCAGGGGAGTAAGGGGCAATTCAGCGAACCTTGCACCAGGGATGGGTGGGGAAAGAACCCCTTCCCCACCAGCGCTGCTGGAAAAAAAGATAAGAAATTGAAAATGTTAAAAGCAGCTCACTGTAGAGAAGCTGATCAAATGAGCCCAAATTTGCAGCACACATTCTAGCTCTTCCCCTGGTGTGACACAGTAGTTATCAAGGCAATCTGCCAATGCGTGTGCATGTTAGAGTAATTTACTTAATTATGGAAGAGCCACCGCTTCTCTGGACACCAGCTTCATTCACCATGTAATTCTTCCTCATTCACTGTCTGCACCATCATATTTTCTTATGTTACCCCCAGCCCCTCTGTTCCACCATTGACGGTAGCTTTGTTCTTGTTGCCTTTGTCCAAACTTCTCCCACAGTCATTTATGTGCTTTCTTCCATGCCATCCCCTACATGTGGAATTGCCCTCCCCATACTAATCTGGAAGAAGGCACCCCTTGACCTTAAAGTTTTCCCCCTCAAGACCTACCTTTGCTGCAACACCCTCTTACTTATTCCTTGATTCTTTTATCAATAAGACATCTGATAATCACACTCAAATTTATCAGAGCTTTTTCAGTAAAGATTAATCAGCACAAACATAGAAGGGAAGAGGTTAAATGCTTTACCACTCCGACTCAGGAGGACAGTTGCAGCGTAGTCTGCTTCAAAATGTTAACTCGCTATTACCCACATATGTACCTTGTGTGTTACCATGTACACACATTTCCCAGATTAGTTAGCATCATTACACACCCTAATCTTTCCCTTCCCAAACAGTTTGCACTTGCTGTTCAAAGTTACTTGAAATTTGTACCCAGTTTTTTGCAACATACTAGTTACTTATTTCTCTCAGGAACCTCAGCAGAACATTATCTTGTCAATTGCCATCTTTACAAATGCCAAGAAGTAAAAGCCATACACAGCAGTCTAATGTATATTTCAGTGCCAACGGGCTGGGAAACTGATTTTTCAACATAAGAGTAAATGCATTTGAAATCCATAATATTGGGGTAAATAGATTTGGTAACAACCTACAAGAAATTAGCCAATTAATATTAGTTAATTTGAGGGGCAATTTAGCACTGTCACTTTTTGTTTAATGGGCCCTTTCCATCTTTAATTGGTCATTTTATCTAGTTCATTTTTTTGCTCCCTGGCCAGGGCAAGATTCTTCTCTCTTTCATATCCAGGGACTGAGAGGAGATGGGCACAAACCTAGCACATGATTGACACCTGTATCTGGAGCTTAGTGAAGCCTTTCAAGGTACTTGTGTCACTGTGGTTGAAAATAACTAACTTCAATTTCTTCTTTTTCCCAGTGCGCCCAACAGCTAGAGTGAGCGACAGGTCATCTCATGATGGCCTTATCACCCTCTCCTGTAAGGTCAGTGGGTTCTACCCCCGGGACATCACCGTGACCTGGCTGAGAAATGGGGAGAGCAGACAGCAAGAGACCTACTCTGAAGGCATCCTACCCAGTGGGGACGGGACCTACCAGACCTGGGTGACAATGGAGATTGATCCCAAGATCAAAGGCCATTATTCATGTCACGTGGAGCATGAAAGCCTATCAGAGCCACTCTCCGTCTCCTGGGGTAAGGCATTTGTGTGTGTGTCTCTTTTTTCCTTGTGGGAGAGGGGGAATCCGTTAAACTCAACCCCTGAAAAATTCTCATTTGGATTTCTAGGCTGAAGCTGGAATTTCCTCAGGGTCTGTGAGGCCCTGTCCCCTTTGGCCCTGTCCCTCTGCATCAAGTTCTTGTGCTGGAGTTGGGACCCACAGTGCCTGGGGCTCATGTCTTGCTCTCCAGTTTGCTGCCTCTGGGGCTGTTCGATACATCTCAGCAATACACTGTCTCTGAAGGGAGAAGATGAGTAATCGGACATTAAGGCCTGAAGGGACCATTCTAATCATCTGATCTGAGCTCCTGCATAGCCCAGGGCAGGGGGGAATCACACCAGGGACCCCAGCATCCAGTCTGGTCATCTGTGAGCAAACTAGAGCTCATCCTTCAGAAAGAGATGCCCATTCCAGATGTAAAGTCTCCAAGGGATAGAGAATTTGCCACATCCCAGGGGAAGCTCAAATCTGCCCCTTATTTCCAGACAGAATTGGTCTTGCTTCAGCTTGCAGCCCGGTGTCAGAGAAAAACACAGTTCTCACTCTCAGGTTGGGTGCAGCAAGTCAGATACACTTTATTATCTCAAGCAATTGCACAGAGGGAGAGAGTGCCCTAGGACACAGGGTTTCCCACACCTAGGCAGGTCTCTCTACAGATAAACAATTAGAGCAAGTATTTATACCTTTATTACAGACAATAATAAGCAACAGCTGCATATTGTTTATACATATTCCTTCATGATATCTCATTTTGCTCAATTTCTCTTATAGTCTACGTTCTATTCTTATCTAATACAAGGTCACAACAGCCTCTTTCACAGTTCTTTTCCACTCGCTTCGCACTATCCCCGCTTCTACAAATCTTGCGTTATTAAAGCTAGAGTTAGCCTGACTTCTGTTCATTTCAGAGGCCTGCATCCAAATTCCCTTTATATACTTCCACATCGGTCTCAACTTCATGCACTTGTGGTCCTGCCATGAGTGCAGGGGACGGGACTAGATGACCTCTCGAGGTCCCTTCCGGTCCCCTGATTCAGCAGGTTCTCAGAAACACGGCTCTATGGGCTCTTCATTCTTGCCCATGTGACCAGAGAGAGAGGTTTAATGTTGGGAGCAGCTTGTTTCTGTGCGCAGTGATGCTGGAAGGGAGGTATGGCCTTGGAATGGAGCGAGGAGGCAGATTAGAGCCCTGCATCACGGGGGAGAGACTCCTATGCCCCTAGCACAAGAAAGTCTAGGAATAATTTATTACAGATGGAGCTCCCTTCCAGCCATCTTTTTGCTTGGTTAATTGGGATGGGGAAAAATGCAGCATTTGGAAGTGCAAACGATTTCTGAGCGGGCAATGTGCACCGGGACTCTCGTCAGCAGACGGTTTCACATCACGATCCTGCTCCCACGTCCCTTGCCAATTTTTGTGTCATAACCCACATTTCCTTATTCTCTTCGAAATATTTTTCTTTTTGCTGTATTATCATGTGGCTCTTTCAGACAACAGGAGAAGCTGATTAATGAAACTGAAAGTGTATACAGAACGTGGGGTTTAACAGGTTTATATAAACCAAAAACAGTATTAATATTTCTATCCTCCCCTCTTCACTTCCTGCCCCCTCAAAAAACATGCATTGTGTCTGTAACTCCATTCATGGCAGGGAAATCCAGAGCTTTGAGGTCAGTTTCCAGTTTGGCACCAGATTCCCACAGTGGGACTGTTCCATTAGTCATGAAAGTCAGCATGGTCAAGGGGGGTTAGGGGCTGGGAGCCAGGACTCCTGGGTTCTGTCTCTGGAAGGGGAGTTGGGGTTAGGGGGTTAGAGCAGGAGGGGCTGAGAGCCAGGATTCCTGGGGTCGATTCCTGGCTCTTGCACTGCCTCACTGTGTGATCTTCAGCAAGTCTCCCCCCTTTCCCGTGTAGGGATGATACTGACATCCATGCTCTCCCACAGTTCTGAGGATTGGTTAATGTTATAAAAGTCTTCGAGTTTAAGTGCTAAATATTTATTATGACTTGAAGTGGTAGAGACTGTGTCCAGGACTTCCTATGGTGGGGTGCAATGCATGGTGGCTGCAGTGGAAGGGGTGGAGGGTTGCAGGACTCAGCCCTAACTTGGGGAGCTGACTGACGGATCCCTGCAGTGGGATGAAAGGGGGATTTTAGAGGTGGGGGGAGGGGGATTTTTCCCCATTGATCATTCTTTCCATTCCATTTCAGAACCAAATAATCTGATTCCCACTGTGGCTGGAGTTATCACTGCAGTTGTCCTGGTTGGTGCTATAGTCGGAGTAGTCGTCTGGAAAAAGAAACGCCCAGGTAAAGAGCCTGGGATGGGGGGATTCTCTGGACTTGCCGGGCCCTGCACACCCGCCTAAGGGCAACAGCAGTACAGGAGCCTGTGTCAGTCCGGTGTAACTGCCCCATTGCGGGACTGAGCTAATGACCCCCAATGGGAGCTGCTGGAAGGCCAGACCCAGAAACTGGGTGTGGGTTACAGTTTAGATGGGGCTAGGTTTTCCAAAGAGCTCAGCACCCAGTGCGCCGAGGTCTTTGGAAACAGTCTCATTGTGTCTTTCTCTCCTGCCAATTGTGAGCGCCTGGGACCTTGAGTCCATTACTGAGCTCCAGGGGGCTGTGCTGGGCCAGGGGCCTGGTTTCTGAGCTGTGGACACAGATCGGAGTCGGTTCCTGCCTTGGGAGCTGCATTCACTGAAATTTGCCTTCTCTCTGCAGGGAAGAAGGGAGACGGCTATGCTGTAGCTCAGGGTAAGTGACAAGAGACCCATCGCCTCTTTTCAAGTGGCCATCTCTGAACAGCCATCAGTATTTGCTTGTGGATTTTAGCCTGGAAGCACTGACAGGAGATCCTCGCTCCCACTCATAGGCCTTGTCTACACTGAGGATTTTAGGGAAATCTCCAACTATTGCTCTAGTACCATAGAATCGTAGGACTGGAAGGGACCTTGAGAGGACACCTCGTCCTGTTCCCTGCACTCATGGCAGGACTAGGTATTATCTAGACCATCCCTGAGTAACCTGCTCTTAAAACCCTCCAATGAGGGAGATTCCACAACCTCTCTAGGCAATTTATTCCAGTGCTTAACCACCTCTTCCAGTCCTCTCTCCCATCTTCCATGACTTTTCAGAGCTATTGACTCAGATATCTCCTCTGTCAGTTCCTTGACTATTCTAGGATACTTTTCATCAGGCCTTGGTGACTTGAAGACCTCTAACTTGTCTAAATAATTTTTAACTTGTTCTTTCCCTATTTTAGCCTCAGATTCTACCTCAATTTCACTGGTGTTCACTATGTTAGACATCCAGTCACTATGAAACGTTTGGGTGAAAACTGAAACAAAAAAGTCATTTAGCCCTTTTCCCATTTTCACATATTCTGTTATTGTCTTTCCTTCCTCATTGACTAATGGGCCTACCTTGTCCTTGATCTTCCTCTTGCTTCTAGTGTATTTGTAGAATGTTTTCTTGTTACCCTTTATGTCTCTAGCTAGTTTGATCTCGTTTTGCACCTTGGCCTTTCCAATTTTCCCCCTACATACTTGTGTTATTTGTTTACAGTTTTCCTTTGTAGTTTGATCTAGCTTCCACTTTGTGTAGGACACTCTTTTGATTTTTAGATCATTGAAGATCTCCTGGTTAAGCCAGTGTGGTCTCTTGCCATCCTTCATTTCTTTCCTGTGCAGTGGGATAATTTGCACTTGTGCTCTTGATAATGTCTCCTTGAGAACTTTTCAACTCTCCGGAACTGTTTTTCCCCTTAGACTTGCTTCCCATGGGATCTTACCTTAGTAAACTCAGGGAGCTGCTAAAGTCTGCCTTCTTGAAATCCATTATTTTATTGTGTTGTTTTCCCTCCTACCATTCTTTAGAATCATGAATTCTGTCATTTCATGATCACATTCACCCAAGCTTCCTTCCACTTTCAAATTCTCAACCAGTTCCTCCCTATTTGTCAAACCAAATCTAGAACAGCCTCTCCCCTTATAGCTTTCTCCACATTCTGAAAGAAAAATTGTCTCCAATACATTCCAAGAACTTGTTGGATAATCTGTGCCCTGCTGTGTTGTTTTCCCAGCAGAGGTCTTCTTCAGTAGTGTAGAGTGGCTGTAGACACATGTTCTCTAACCTTGCTCCGAGGAAGTCCTAGATGATACAAGGGTTAAAAACACCTGAACCCCATCTCCTCAATTGCTCCACCCCTGCTCTCTCTGGTGGAACTGCATGGCTTGCGGGCATGGGTCCCAATTTTAGTAGTGTAGACAAGGCGATAGTCAGGAATGTATATGGTGGTTTTGGGCTGAATTATTATCCCCCTAGAGCTGTGCTGTGTGTGGCTGAGTGTGACCCTGAAGGTGTCTGACCTGCTTTTAATGTTACACTTTTGACTTACCTGAAAGTTGGTTTGGTGCTTGTGAAATCTGGGCCTGATCCAAAGCCTGTTGAAGCCAATGGGAGTCTTTCCACTGACTTCAGATCAGCACCACTCTGTCGCCTCGATTACAACAAGTTCAAATCCCCTCCTCAATTGTCTCCTGTAATTATCTTTACCAACAGGACCAAGACTAAAAATTATGGGAAATATTTACATACGTTATTGACTGCATCTGAGGCCCTCTAATGTCTGGTATGAAGAGCCAGTATAAAGTGCACAGAGCTGCCGGGCCCTGCTAGGGTGTAGTCATCCAGCTCTCTCTCTATGCTCTCAGGGGTCCCCCAGCAGGTAACGGAGGGGGTTTGAGAAGTGCCAACAAAACCTCCGCAGAGCACCACCCTACCTCCTGCAGCTGGCCCTCAGTCGTGCCTCCTTCCCTCCTCCTCGTTACTCCAGAACAACAGAAATTCACATGCAAGAGCTTTGTTAATGGGGAGTTAAGGTGGCAGGTGCTCAGCCCTGCCCTGGGCTCCCTGTGTCCTTTCAGAATGGGAGTGTTTAATTCCCAGAAGTCAAAGGTTTGCAAACCAGGATATGCAGAGATATTATGGCCAAATTCACAGCCATAAAAAACGCATCACAGACCATGAAATCTATAGAGATTTCACCGGGGAGACCAGCATTTCTCTAACTGGGGGTCCAGACCCAGAAGAGGGTTGTGGGGGGCGGAGGGGGTTTGCAAGGTTATTGGAGGGGATCACAGTATTGCCACCCTTACTTCCGTGCTGCCTTCAGAGCTGGGGAGCCAGAGAACGGTGGCTGCTGGCCAGGCACCCAGCCCTGAAGGCAGAGCCCCCCCCAGCAGCACCCTAAACGTAAGGGTGGCAATGCCGTGACCCATCGACAATAACCTTGCTGCCCCCCTCCCCCCAGCCCCTTTTTGGTCAGGACCCTACAGGTACAACACTGTGAAATTTCAGATTTAAATAGCTGAAATGATGAAAATGACAATTTTTTACATCCTGTGACTGAAATTGACCAAAACCGACCCTGAATTTGGTAAGGTCTTAATTATGATGCTTCCCACGCAACTCAAACTCTGCCCCAGTGGGTCTGGGAATAGGAACAAGGAATAGACCAGCACCATGCCAAACCAAACTTGCCCTTGTCTGTGTGCCCAGCACCGCCCCAAATCTGCATTCCTCTTCATACCGTCCACATTGTTCGGTGCAGCGCCATTGATTAAGGCGGGAATTGCTGTTCATTGGGGGGAGGGTAACATCTGTGGTCTGCGTGAGGGACCCCTCTGGGCACAGACCAAAGGAGGCAGAGTTGAGGTTGTTTAGCAGGAGTATCCTTAGCCCAGCATCTCCTGCTTTGCCCGCCGTTGAATGTTGAGTAGTCTGGGCTCCCGTTCTGACGAGGCATGAAGAGCACAGAGCAGTGCTGTCCCCCTACAATGGTGACGTTTTTCGCACGTGAATAATGGAAATCCTGGGCAGCTGCCCTGTAGACTGATCTGTGCACCAACCAGCTCACTGCTCGGGAAGAGTCAGGTGATGACTGTTCCCTTTGGATAGGAGTCCCCGTATCTACTAACTACGCTGAAACCCTGCCTTGTGAGAGACGCTAATATACTCTCTCTTCTCCTCCTCCTCTGCACAGCAAACGACCAAGGATCTAGTGGCTCTGACCTATCTGCCAAGGGTAAGTGAGGGGGGCTCTAGCCTAGGGGTTCACTGCTCTCACTGAGGCCTCTGGAGAGAGAGACCCAGTCCAAGTCATTGGACCCTGAGTCTCCCTGGCCCATCCCCTCTAGCAAACCAGCCCCAAGGAGCAGAACAGGGGAGTTTGGGATCTCTTATTTCCCTTTTATTCACACTGGGGGTGCAGGAACAGGTTTGCAGCCAAATCCCCCTTGTTTTCGCTGCGATGACTTTAGGTGTGAAAGACGCTAGTGAGAGGGATTTCTCTGTGGCTGCTGGTACAGCGTGGGCTGAGCTCAGCTTTTGCAAGGATAACTCCAGCTGCTTCAGAGAACAGTCTCCAGTGCACTGCAGGGAGGAAGCAGCAGGGACAGAGCCCAGCCCTTCGGGCTCCAGGAACCCGGGTCTCTGACCCTGGAGCTACAAGCTTTGTCAGCGGGGCTAGAGATTTTGTCCACTGAACCCTGCAGCCACTAGGGCGACCGCCCCGACCGCAGCCTGCACTGTCATTGCAAAACATGATGGCAGGTTCCCTTTGACAGACATTGCCTGTGTTTAACTTCTGCAGCTTAACTGAGCCTGGTGGAGTCCGTGCCACGGCCTGAGGGGACCCCCGAGAGAAAGACGGATGAGCTCTGCTCTGTCTCCCTACAAGAACCAGTCAACCCCTCCCTAGCTTTTCTCTGGCAATTGGAGGGTCCCGTGTGGGATTTCTGGCCTCGTCTCTCTGCTCACTGAACCATGTTTTGCTTTTCAGGTGTCATAGTTTTCTGTAATAATGTTTTATTTGCACAAAATAATTTCCAACATTTTAATGGATAAAAACTCTGTTAGTCAGAGTTCAGTGTTTGCCCCATTCAGTGTGGGCACGCCGTCCTCTGGCTGCGCGGTGCGGTGAGCTAGGTCTGTCAGCAGTAACTGCTTGTGCATCTGTGGTGGGGACGGCTTTTTTTTCTGTCGAATTTCATGATTATAACACGGTAAATGGCCGGGTCTACTCGCAGCTGGTCGCGCTGTTGCCATCATCAGCTGAGGACGTCTGTTGGACAGGAATAAGTGTCTGCGTTTAGTTTGTAAGTGCCTCTAATGTCCTTTTCACCATTCATAGAGCCATAGAAATGCTGGGCTAGAAGGGCCCTCAATAGATCATCAAGTCCAGCCCCGATCTCAGGCAGCACCAAGTTAACCTAGACCATCCCTGACAGGTGTTTGTCCAACCTGTCCTTAAAAACCTCCAACGACGGGGATTCCACATCCTCTCTAGGCAACCTGTGTGACGAAGTGGGGTATTTTCCTAACGTTGCGTATGTATACTGTGTGCCTCAGTTTCCCCCGTGTGCTGCATGTCTAACCCAGGTGGGAGGTGGGGTGTCTGCTGCTGTAGAGGACCAAGTGTGACCCAGTCTAGCAGCCTGGACCCCAGACCATGGCCTGGGCACTTTGTAACTTAGCGACTGATGACTTGAAGGCCCATCCCAACTTGGAGCCAGCCAGTTATGGGCAGCGGAGAGAACAAAGAGTTGAAGAGAGAGTCACCTGGAGACCTGTTTGCCCGGGAAGGAAGACAGATGGAAGTGGGGCCTTGGAGGTGATATGGGGTGGGCCGCAGAAAGGAGGATTCACTTCTGGTCTGGGAACAAAGAGCGGCCTGAGCCCACCTGGATGGGGACAGACCCTGATGAACGCCCCTGAGAAGGTCTTGTAATCTGCTCCAGACGTACAATAAACCCTTCTGTGCTGCGCTGGCTGAGAATCGCTGCAGGCTCAAGAGAGGCAGGCATGCTGGAGGCTCAGACGGGCGGTACTGGGAGGCGGAGGAGAAGCCTACAGCTTAAACCCTGAGCAAAGAGTGTGACCTCATGTAGGCTCAATACTCTGAAAGGCCGGTTCCCATACGGAGCCAAGAGGGCACTGGCCTGTGAGTCTGTGACAACCTGTCCCACACTGAACTGTCCTTAGAGCTAGAGAGTTTTCCTAATGTCTAACCTAAATCCCCCGTCTCCTACTGTCAGTGCACCTGGAGAACACTTGATCACCGTCCTCTTCAGAGCAGCCCTTAATGCCGGGGTAGATAATTATTTTTTGTCAAGGTCCAAATTTCTTGGTCACGATATAGCCACGGTCCAGACTCAAGAGAAACATTTTTCACACCACAAGTGCCCTGTTCAACGACCGCCTGCAGTGCTGTGAAATGTGCCCAGGGCCTATATTGTTTATATTCTTAGTGCATTAAATGAAAAATAAAATCAAGCCATAGTATAGCCTGAAAATAACCTCCAAGAAAGATAATGAGGAGTCTGGTGGCACCTTAAAGACTAACCGATTTGTTTGGGCATAAGCTTTCATGGGCCCACGAAAGCTTATGCCCAAATAAATCGGTTAGTCTTCTTGGAGACCCCAGGGCATGGCCACTAGTTAAGTCGAGGGGATGGAAGGCAATAAGGGTCGAGGAAGTCTCCCTGCTGAAGGCCGAAGGGCTTCTTCTCAACGCCCCTTAATAGAATTTAGGCCTGGCTGGTTTGAGTAAGCTCTTTTGCTCTTAAAACAATGTTGCAGCCGCAGATAATGCCTTATAGTGTAAGGTTTGCTGACGCCAAGTTAAAGATAATAGGAGAGAGAACTACAAGGCCAGGCAGGACGTGCTGGTTGTTTAAGTTGCTAGGAATGCTTGTTAGCGGTTGCAGGAAGTAAACATTGTTGTAACCCAGATAAGGAAGGCAGAGTATTTGTGTAAAGTTTTAATTGGCTGATGTGTAGTGCAGTAGCATTAAGGAATATAAAAGTGTGTGTAATGACCTGCTCTGGGTGCAGGATTTGAGATTCTATTCTCCCTACACTTTGTTTGCAGCTGCAAATAAACTTTTCTGCTTCTCCACCCCGTTGTGATTATTGAGTGAAGCACACCGGGTAACGAACCCCTGCTGTTGTTTGGCCTCTGGGCACTGGGTGCTGGCAACAGTCTTTAAGGTGCCATCGGACTCCTCGTTGTTTTTGGGGATACAGGCTAACACGGCTCCCCCCGATACTTGTCTCCAAGAAAGATGTAATTTATCTGAACCATTGAGAAAGTGTTTAGAAAAATGTCAAATAGATGCAACTATTAGCATTAAAAATACTTTCAGGCAACAGGTTTAAGTTTTGTGTGAGTTTTGTCAAATACAGTTATTGTAGGCGTATCTGCACAGAGAGAGAGAAACAGATTCAAAACTTTTTCAGCCGTTTGTGGTTTATTTACCATCAGTATCAGAGTTTGAAAGAAACACTTAGTACACCTGAACTCTTCATCTTTTATGATTCAAGCCTTTCCACGAACAAACACCCACCCACCACCACTCCCAGATCTTCTCAGCACCGCTGCTGCCGAGCCAGTTTGCCTCATTCTGTATTTGTGCATCTGGTTTTCCTTCCCTACGTGGCGCACCTCACACTGGCCTTTGTTGAATTTCATTTTGTCGTCTGTTGCCCAGTTCTCCAGTTTATCCAAGTCCCTCTGAATTTTAGCTGTATCCTCCAAAGTGCTGGCAACCTCCTTCCCCCCACCCCGCAGCTTTGTGTCATCTGCAGCATTGATCAGTCTGCTCTCTGAACCTACATCCAGGTCATTAATAACGATGTTAAACGCTGGAGCCAGAACAGATCCCTGGGGAACCCCACTTAAGACCACCTCTTTTGCCCTCACAGTTTACAGCTCTCTCCTCCCCCTCGGGGTACAGTGACCCTCTACGGGTTAACAGGACCTTTTTCCAGTGAAAGAGCCTTTATCACACTGTGAATATTCTTAAACATGTACATGTATTTGTTAGCAATCAGCAGCAGATCAGCAGAATGCACTCACCGAGCATCTAATGCTCACCACTCCCAATAAAGCAGACAGACCTCTCCTAATGGCCAGTCAGCGTTGTGTCATCTGGGGCTCTGGCTTCTCCACAGTCTGGTCATGCAAGGGATAAAAATCCGAGCCGTTCTGGCCTTGAGCCGAATCCCCGAGTTACGTTCCAATGAGCTTGTTTTCTCACCCTCCGGATCGAGTTAAAATGAGAGTTCTTCTTACAATACCTTCTTCGCCAAGTGTTTTACTCAAAGCATGACTAGACGTCTCACCAATCATAACCCCTCATGGGCTAAAGCAATTTCTCTAGCAACAGCAAAACCTTATAATTTCTGCTTATCAGCAGAAGCAACTTTTAACTCAAACTCCCACGGGCGCCCAGTCAGAGCCTTGCAGACACGCCAGGGCAGCGGGTCCGTCCTCCCTCCCGGTCCAGTCGCTCTGTGACGTTCCTGGGTCTGTCCCGGGGAGTGATGCTGCAGCTGCCCCTGGCATTCCTCCCTGCGCTCAGGAGCACATCAGGGGAGCTGCCTTGTTCCTTCCCCCGTCGTGGGGCTGCCTGGACCCACCGCAGGCTGGGGAGGGCGGCAGGTGAGAGGCACAGATGGCCTGGAGACCCCTCTCTGACCAGCCTCCACAGACTGGGCCAAGCCCCTCTGCCTGTCCCATGCAGCCTGCAGGGCTTGCTGGGTTTAACTCTCACCTCCGGGGTGAGACTGGATCGTACCACAGTGTAACGGGGACGTGCTGGTGGCTCCTCCCTGGGGAATTTGGGTGCTTGGTGCCCAGGGTTCATCTCTCCTGGTGGCAGAGAGCACAGGAGCAGCCAGTGCAAACTGTATAGCCTTCCCCTCTGCTCATGGGTGGCTGGGCTTAAAGATGCCTCTGAACCAGGCACCTTCACCCAAAAGGGAGCTGATTCCTGGCCCATCGCAGGGCGTGAGCTGGCATCAAACAGCTCACTCTGGGCAGGGCCTTGTACCCTTACTACCCCTATTTCTCCAGAGTTGAAAGGTCAAAAATCCCCCTCAAATCTTCCTTTAAGAGATGAATAGTGTCTGAGCTGCGTGGACAGCGATTTGCACTAGTTGGTGTGGGGATGGGGGGGCCTGGTGTTGGTTGGGGAGCTCCCTGTCCATATCCCCCACCCCGGAGCCCACTCCAGGCTCATCCATACCCCCCTGCGGTCTCCCAGGAGCTGGGGCTGCCTCCTCTCTGCGTGATGAGTTCCCTTCTTGTTGGAGGGCTCTTGCAGCTGCTGTGATCCGGTGTAGTTTCACTCTGTTGTGGCTGTGAGGACGACTGTGCCGGTTTCAGGCAGCCCAGGGGCTCTGGGTGAGGGAGCGGCTGACAGGGGATGTTTTGATCTAGAACCCGAGTTTTCCAACTTCACAGCACCATGACGCCTTTCTGACAACAAAAATTACGACATGTCCCCAGGAGGGGGGGCCGAAGTCCAAGCCCGCCTGAGCCCCACTGCTCTGGTTCCGGGGGTCGAAGCCCCAAGGCTGCAGCCCTAGGCAGGGGTCCTGTAACATGAGCCCCCTCACCAAAGCCCTCAGGCACGTCTAAGCCAGCCTGGTGACCCCACTAAAATGGGTTCACGGCCCACTTTGGGGTCACAACCCACAGTTTGAGACCCACTGATCTAGAAAGTTAAAATGTTTCTACTGGTACCTAATGGGCAGCTGCCCTTAATGATTTTATAAAAGAGAATGTTTTACATAGTCTATTCTTATATGTCCGTAGTAGCCGTGAAATACAAGAAACCATGTAAAAATAATCTTCTAAAATAACTAAACGAAACTTCAAAAGTATATTTTCTAAAATGATTTTTTTTTCTTTTTTTTTTAATTCTCTCTCATTGGCAGTTTCAAAAAAAATTGTTTTCATTCTGAATTGGATCAAAAGCAAATTTCAATATGTTAAAATTCCCCCTAAAATAGAAATTCCAGGATCTGACCAGCTCCCCCCATAATTCCTGCCTCCCAGCCCCCATTATAACACGGCTTTTGCCTTCATTATCACAGCCAATGCTGGTCAAACTGTAATGCAACTAAGACAGTTTAATAGCGCCTGAAACCAGGGATAGTCTGTTCTGTGTTTGTACAGCGCCGAGCGCAGCGGGACCCTGGTTCATGCCCATGGCCCCGATGGTAAACACAGGATAAAGGACAGTTCTGTGGGCAGAGGGATCTGGAGTGCGGGGAGGGGGGTGTGAGGCGTCCTGGAGCCAGCAGAGGGCAGCAGCGACCTCCTGGCAGACCTGTCCTCCAGCTCCTGTCTCCGGGGTCCTGAGTCCTGGTTCTGTCCCCAGCCTGTGCTGGAAAATGCACAAAGAGCAGGACTGACCTGCCTCTCCCGCAGTGTGATCCTCACACAGAGACTCCAGCTCCGGCCCAACAGCACTCACAGGGCAGCTGAATTTTCTGGGGGAAAATTGGCTAAATATAGGGTTCACAACCAATCATTCCTTAAAATGTCCCCTCGTGTCTCACTTTCCTAATCTAGCCTTTCTCAAAGGCCAGGTGAGCTGATCAGAATGGGGCCTTCTGTCCTTAACAGCTTTGAATCTGGGGAAAGACCGGAGGGCCGGTCTTGCCCCGCAGTGACTCACGTCTGGATGCCACGGTGACGGGCCCCAGGGGAAACCCCACAGCGGTCACGTTGACTCCCCCAGCCAGTGCCCCAGGGACCCCTCGTCTGGTCGCTGAGCAGGACAGCCAAGACGATGGAGCAGGCGTTCGGCCGCGCTCCGACAGGGCGAGGGGGCTCTGGGGCCGGCGTCCCTCTCCTGCACCTCCCAACCTCTCCCACTCAGCCCCGCATCCAGCTCCTCTGCCAGAGCCCAGCGGGTCGCAGCCCAAGGGGGGCGCTGTGACAGGAGGGCACCAGAGGGCTGTGGTGGCCGGGGCACACGGTGACCTGAGAGCCCCAGAACGGGGGGGAAGGAACCGGACGTGGCTGGATAGACTCACACTGGTGTGGGGATACCGGGAGGGGGCAGTGACATGCGGGCTCCAGAAGGGCAGATTTCTCCCACCCCAATGCTGAGCATCACCAATGGTCAAGTGCCCCTCCCCCGGCCCAGAGCAGGGGGTGATTGGGGGAGGGGGCGGTTAACACGCTCCAGCGCAATGGAGGGAGCTAGGGTGGGTGGTGATGGTGGAAGGTTGACTCCCGAAATCTCCCCAACCCCCTGCACTAGCCTGTCCCTTTGGGCTGAGTAAGAAAAAGGGGGAGCCCCTGAGAGCTGGGGAGCATGGGGACCTGTCGGGTCAGAGTGTGGCCTGCAGCAGGGGACCCTGAAAACTGGGGAGAATTGCAGCAGGAGGCTGAGAACTGGGAGGCTTGGACCTGTGGGGCAGAGGGAAGGGGCCTCCTGGGAGCTGTGTGGACATGGCCGGGGGCTGGGAGCTCTGGGTATAGGGAGGAGTCCCCCTGGCTCTGGGGGCACAGAGAGGGGCCTCCTGGGAGTTGGGTGGGCTGGGACCTAGAGGCACGGGGGGGGGGGGGGCCTGGAAGCTGGGTGGGTGTGAGCTGGGGCACAGGGAGAGGTCCCCTGGGAGCGGGGGTGGGCGAGAAGCTGGGGGACTGGATCGGGACCCCCAAAGATTTACTGGTCTCTCTGCCCTGCACTTTTAGTTCCCAGTCCCTTCCCTTCCCCTCCCCTCACTTCCCAACCTGGAAGAGTCTGGCAACTTCCCGCTCCCGTTGGCTGGCCACATTCATCTTCCATTGGGCCCATGGAAAGAGGAACGGCAGGGCTGGGACCATCTGGGGTGGTGGTGGGAGGGGAAGGGGAATATGGCGGGTTCACTTGTAGAGCCCCCCTTGGGACTGTCACTTGATTCCTGAGCTACCACGGAGCCTAACCCTTCTGCCAGCCTGGGCACCCCTTGACTCTGCCTTGCTGAGCCAGACCCTGCAGGCCCCCTCCAGCACAGACCCAGAGATAGGGCCACACCCTCTGCCGAATACAGACACGGAGAATCCCTCAGCCCTGGGGCGGCTCAGTTAACAGGGTCTTGCCCCAGCACCCAGTGCAGCGCCTTCCCGGGAGCCTGAACCCCAGATAAACTCCTCTCACCCTGTCTAAGTTGTACGCAGTGTGAGTTCATATTATTCGCCCTCTTTCTCCTTGTAAAGAGAGATCTGCACAGACTGCTCTCCCCCCAGGGACCAATGACTTACACTGGGATTATTAATGAACAAAAGTGATTTTATTAAGTATAAAAGGTAGGATTTCAGTGTTTATAAGAGATAACAGACAGAACAAAGCAAGTTACTAAGTAAAATAAAACAAACACAAGGCAAAACCTAATACACTAAGAAACAGGCTCCATGTAATATCTCACCCTCAAAGATGTTCCAATGAGCTTTTTTTCACAGACTGGACGCATTTCTAGTCCGGTCCCAATCCTTCCCCCTGTTTAGTTTATGTTAGTTCCAGCAGACATCCTGGATGGTGAGCAGGGGCTTTCTGCTGACTGGCTGCAGCTTCCCTCCTGTTTCACCCCCTTATATAGATTTGGCAAAAGGCGGCAGTCCTTATTTCAGCTTGACCCTCCCAGTTCCTTATGGAAAAGTACCTGGTTTAAGATGGATTCCAGTATCAGGTGACATGGTCACATGTCCCTGTGAGACCCCAGTCTCCATACGTTATGGGCTAGCCCACACATCCGCAGGAAGGCTTACAGGAAAACAAAACCATTCACAACTAGTTCTAGTTAACTGGAGCCATCCAGTTCCTGAAATACCATTAACGGCCCTCCCTTCATCTGACGACATTAGTAATCCATGTTTACACCTCATATTTCTAACTTCAGACATGGAAATGACACATGCATACAAATAGGATGAACTCATTCAGTTGATGAGAACTTTTTCAATGATCTGTCACAAGAGGCAGTTTGCATAAAGCATATTCCAGTTACGTCATATTCATACTCATGAGCACATTTCCGTACAGAATATGGAGTGCAGCATCACAGGGAGACCCGGCTCGCAGGGGCAGAGGGCAGGGGCAGAACGTGGAGCCAGGCTGGGAGGGACACCCTGGGGGTGGGGAGCAGGGGGGCTCTGCACCACGGTGCCCCCTGGCTACAGCACTCTCGGCAGGGGCCCACACTGCCCTGCCCTAAGACTGGCCCTGGCCACATGCTTCTTGGGGCCGAGGGGAGCTCTCGTGTCAGGACTCCACCCCTGCAGCTCCGGGCTGAGCGCTGCACAGGCCTCCAGGAACCTACACTTCAACCTCCCCACGTCCGGTTCCCACAGCCGTTCCTCCCAGCTCTGCAGCACTCTCCTGCCCCTCCAGCCCATGCTAGTCGGCCAAGCCCAGACATGGCACTCCACCCAGGGAAGCCACTCCAGGAAAATGTCATGCAGAGGAAACTGCCCAATTTCCTCCTCCTCCTCCTCCAGCCATACATCCAGGGCATCACTGGGGGTGTCTCCCAACCCGTCCAAAGCTGTCTGCCTGTGTGACTGCCATGACACCTGGAGCAGCCTGTTTGTATCAATGACTGTGGGGATCGCACCATTCAGTGGTGTTTCCTGCATGCAGCCTGGCAGCTACCTAAGTGCCCTCTAAGCCGCACAGCTGTGCAGCAGGCTATCAAGGCCGTGCAGGCGGGGAGAGGTGCCTCTCCCTTGGCCCCAGGCTGCTGCACAGAGAGAGGGCTGGGGGGACTCCTCACTCCCCGCTGCAGCCTGTACGTCTCATCCCTAGATCCACCCCAGAGCCTGCACCCCAAGCAGGAGCCCTCACTCCCTGCACCCCAACCTTCTGCCCCAGTCCTGAGCCCCCTCCTGCACCCCAAACCCCTCAGTCCCAACCCCACCCCAGAGCCCACTCCCGCAGCTGGAACCCTCTCCCCCAGCACTCCAACCCTCTGCCCCAGTCCTGAGCCCCCTCTTTATGTGGGCTGCATCCACACAACACAGATGCTACCTGAATGCCCCTAAGGATGTCACATGAGCCACAGCTGTGTGCTGATTGGGCTGCAAGTGGCCCACAGGCCATGGGTTCAGAACCACTGAGCTAAACCTTCCAGATCGAGGAATGCATGATACCTGCAGGGAATAAACAGCAGAGCCCTGCTACACTCTGAAATTTAAAAGAAACACGTCAAGAGACTTCCCTGAAGGTCCCATCTCACCCCATGAAGGCCCATTCTCACATTCTTCCCCTCTGCAGATGAATGAATCTGAGAAATCCAGACCCATGTTATTCCTCCTCCTTCACAGCAGGAAAGTCACAAATAAACCGTCACCCCAAGGCCAAGCTCAGGACATTGCATTTCAAACCTCATGGAGACCATTATTGCTCCTGAATGTATCCATTTTATTAAATAACATGCTATCAAGTAGAAATGAAAAGTTGGACCCTACCCCTATGCTGGATAGACAAACTGGAGGATTGGGCCAAAAGAAATCTGATGAGGTTCAACAAGGACCAGTGCAGAGTCCTGCACTTAGGACGGAAGAATCCCATGCACCGCTACAGGCTGGGGACCGACTGCCTAGGCAGCAGTTCTGCAGAAAAGGACCTGGGGTTACAGTGGACGAGAAGCTGGACATGAAGGCTAACAGCAAGAAGGCTAACGGCCTATTGGGCTGCATTAGTAGGGGCATTGCCAGCAGATCGAGGGAAATGTGTCCAGTTTTGACCAAGCCCTGGCTGGGATGATTTAGTTGGGCTTGGCCCTGCTTCGAGCAGGGGGTTGGAGTCTAAGTTCCCTCTCAGCCGCGCGCTCGCACACCAGCGATGAAGGCGCACTGGGGTTGAGGCAGGCTCCTTGCCTGCCCTGGCCCTGCGCTGCTCCTCCCGGAGTGACCCTGCAGCTGCCGGCACGGCACGGATGTCCCTGGCTGCGGCCCCGGGGGGGGGGCAAGGTTGCTCCTTGCACTGCCCTGCGCTTGCCTGCAGGCACCGCCCCCAGAGATCCCATTGGCTGCGGTTCCCGGCCAATGGGAGCTGCAGGGGTGGAGCCTGCAGGCGAGGGCAGCGGGCAGGCGGAGCTTCCAGGCGCTCACAGCTCCAGATCCAGCCCAGCACGGTGGGGGAGGGACAGCAGTGCACGAAGCCGCCTCCCTGCTCCCCGCTAGGAAGGGCCGGACGCAGGGACGTTAGTGGCCGCAGTCCAGGGTCCCGGGCTAAGGGGGCCCCACCAAAAGATCTGCACTTCTGGCAGCCTGGAGATCTTTTTGCGGAGTCCCCCTTAGCCAGGGCTGCAGCCCCTAGATCCCCTGCATTAATCCTGCCCTGTCTGCACCCCAAACTCCTCATCCCCAGCCCCACCCCAGAGCCCGCAGCCCCCACACCTCCCAGCCACTGAGTCTCATGATTTATAGAATTGCTATATGCAAAAATCCAAAGAGTGAAAATTAATTCCCGGATCCTGCAGACACTTAAACAGACACAGAACTTTACTCATAGAAGCAGTCCCGTGGTTTAAAGTTCAGTGAGCGTTTGCAGCGTCAGGGACTCCGTGTATTTTTATTAAGAACTTGTCATGTAGTGGCATAAAATCTGTCACTTCAACAGTAAAACAATTTTGTTTTAACAATAAAAAGTTATTTAAACTCTCAGTAATTTACAATAGCAATTTTTTTATACCGGCCAAAGTTTGCAAAAAGTGGAGCCCAAAATTAGGATCTTCAGCCTGCCTTTAGCCACCTAAGGGAGGGGTTTTCGAGAATGCTCAGGGCACAAGTCCTATTGACTTCGAAGAGCAAATCCTGATGGTGGAAGCATTTCAGCTCTTTACTTGTGGAAGTACAGTGTCCTGGCCAGAAATCCTCTCGCTCTTCCACGTCGCTTTTCACCAGTAGATCTAAAAGCTCTTGACCAAGGAGGCGCAGAGCACAGGCTTCTTGATTTTCAATTCTGCGTCTGTATAGTCTCATACTAGGGGATATTAATGAGGCCTTGGGCTTGTCTTTTTCAGCACAGATGAGCATTTTAAGTGTGAAACTTCTTAGTAGAAAAATATCGACATAAAATCTGAAATCTTATTAACACTTAGGAAACTAAAAAAACAAACAAGTAGAAAACATCCACTTTGACAGTTTAAGACCATAAAATGGAAGAGAAGAACTATCAATATGTAGATAAGAAATTTGATGTAAATTTTCAAAAAAACCCTATATTTAAATGTCATAATTTAAATAAAAATTTTAGTTGTGATTTTTAGCCACCCTAAGAAGGGGAGCTCCCAAAGGGTGCTGATGAAAATGTGGACAGGTAGGAGAAACACCAAAACAAAACCAAGACCCGTTGTTTGAAAACACAAGAACATAAGAATGTAAGAATGGCCATATTGGGTCAGACCAAAGGTCCATCCAGCCCAGTATCCTGTCTACCGACAGTGGCCAATGCCAGGTGCCCCAGCGGGAGTGAACCTAACAGGTAATGATCAAGTGATCTCTCTCCTGCCATCCATCTCCACCCTCTGACAAACAGAGGATAGGGACACCAGTCCTTACCCATCCTGGCTAATAGTCATTAATGGACTTAACCTCCATGAATTTATCCAGTTCTCTTTTAATCCCTGTTATAGTCCTAGCCTTCACAACCTCCTCAGGCAAGGAGTTCCACAGGTTGACTGTGCACTGAGTGAAGAAGAACTTCCTTTTATTTGTTTTAAACCTGCTACCCACTAATTTCATTTGGTGGCCCCTAGTTCTTATATTATGGGAACAAGTAAATAACTTTTCCTTATTCACTTTCTCCACACCATTCCTGATTTTATAGATCTCCATCATATCCCCCCTTTGTCTCCTCTTTTCCAAGCCAAAAAGTCCTAGCCTCTTTAATCTCTCCTCATATGGGACCCGTTCAAAACTCCTAATCATTTTAGTTGTCCTTTTCTGAACCTTTTCTAATGCCAGTAAATCTTTATTGAGAAGAGGGGACCACATCTGTACGCAGTATTCAAGATGTGGGTGTACCATGGATTTATATAAGGGCAATAAGATATTCTCCGTCTTATTCTCTATCCCTTTTATAATGATTCCTAACATCCTGTTTGCTTTTTTGACTGCCGCTGCCCACTGTGTGGACGTCTTCAGAGAACTATCCACGATGACTCCAAGATCTTTCTCCTGATTAGTTGTAGCTAAATTAGCCCCCCATCATATTGTATGTATAGTTGGGGTTATTTTTTCCAATGTGTGTTACTTTACATTTATCCACATTACATTTCATTTGCCATTTTGTTGCCCAATCACTTAGGTTTGTGAGATCTTTTTGAAGTTCTTCACAGTCTGCTTTGGTCTTAACTATCTTGAGCAGCTTAGTATCACCTGCAAACTTTGCCACCTCACTGTTTACTCCTTTCTCCAGATCCTTTATGAATAAGTTGAATAGGATTGGTCCTAGGACTGACCCTTGGGGAACACCACTAGTTACCCCTCTCCATTCTGGAAATTTACCATTTATTCCTACCCTTTGTTCCCTGTCTTTTAACCAGTTCTCAATCCATTAAAGGATCTTCCCTCTTATCCCATGACAACTTAATTTACGTAAGAGCCTTTGGTGCGGCTTCAGAGTGATCGCCGTGTTAGTCTGTTTCAGCAGAAAGAACGAGGAGGACTTGTGGCACCTTAGAGACTAACCAATTTATTTGAGCATAAGCTTTCATGGGCTAAAGCCCACTTCATCAGATGCATGCAAAGGAAAATACAGCAGGAAGATATATAGATATATATACACAGAGAAGATGAGAAAATGGGGGTTGCCATTCTAACTCTTAACGAGACCAATCGATTAAGGTATCACAACAAAAGTGTTTTTTTTTCTCCTGCTGCTAATAGCCCAATTAATTGATTGGTCTCCTTAAGAGTTGCTATGGCAACCCCCATTTTCTCATCTTCTCTGTATCTATATAGCTATAACTTCCTGCTGTATTTTCCACTGCATGCATCTGATGAAGTGGGCTTTAGCCCATGAAAGCTTATGCTCAGATAAATTGGTTAGTCTCTAAGGGGCCACAAGTCCTCCTCATTCGCTTTTCCTGACTGATTGTGCTGGGGGCTCTGCCTGGCTCCAGCGCTCCGGTCCCTCAGGGACCAAGGCCACCTGGGAACCCTGATCGATTCCAGCTTCAAGGAGTGCTGAGATCCATCTGTCTCTTTCTGTGCCTCTGTCTCTCTCTAGGTATAGCCTCCTGACCCTGCCTTATGTGATCAGTTATCGTTTGCTAGCCCTAACTTTTGTAATCAAATTGAAGTTAGATTTAATCTTGGAACGGTTTTCTTTGTTTGGCTCCCCTTGTAAGGTTACTACCTGGAAATAAATAACTTTCATGGTTAAGCTGATTGCTCTCCCCCTTACTCCTCACCCCATGGGTGTTTTTGGCTTCTCCATTCACTCTGCAGCAACGCTCCTTGTCCGGAAGCTAAAGATCCCTGCAGACCCAAAAATCCGGTGGGGTTTGCTCATCAAGTGGGTTACTAGCAGAATGGTTGTGGTGTGCAGGTGGGGATAGGGAGGTGCTGAACCTGGGGCATAGGAGGGTGGCAGATTAAGGTGATGCTCAGCCCAGCCCCGTGAGACCAAGGACATATGACGGTAACAGCTATAAATCGCTGTTCAATCCAGCCAACAGAGTCCAGGGACACATAAGGGGTCAGCTTGTGAGTGCTGATTACCCAATCCTCTCAGACATGCTATGTTCATATATGTGTGTGTGTGTTCATCACATGTGGGGGCTGGAAGACCCCAGCCCTGGGGAACCGAGGTCCTGCAGGGTAACTCCATTGGGAGGGAACTTGCAGAAGGAAAGAGTAGCGATCCATAGGAAAACACAAGTGACAAAAGCAGCACATTGACAGAATTGCAGAATCTCCCCCCACCAGAAGAGTAACCCTAACAAATGGGCGTACCCCAAGGTAAAGGGCAATTCTGGTAACAGCTCATTTGGGGCTTGTTTGGAAGGGGGATTGACGTCATTCTTCGGACAAGTAACTTGCTATGGCCAAAAACAATTTAGCCCTGTGCGCCCTTCCAGACAAGTCTTATGTCCCAAATACTTTGGGTCTTCCGGGATAAGTCCCCGAATAATCAAGGATCTTGACCAAAAAGGTCGTCACGTCTAAAAAGGAAGAAAGATTGTCGTTGTGTAGACCATGAAACAAGCCCTGCAACTTTTGGACACGTATCCCGACAGTCCACAGGGTGCACATCAAGGAACGTTCAAAGCGAGACGGGCGTTCTTTTTGGGGAGACTAACCCCCATTGCGCTGACCAGGAGAAGGGGGAAGTGGGAGGCTGCAGCACCATCTAGCGGCCAAAGGAGAAATCGCCGGCTTCTGGACCTGTGTGCGCCCTTGGTTCGGTTCACATGCAAAGCTGTGTCACGCCAGGTTGGGAAAATGGGGTTCTGCTGCCCGACATCATCCTCTGGAATGACTCAACCCGATAGAACACCTCCTACGATACACTGCTCCGAGTGATGCTCTCAAAGAGGTCCCCACAGCTCCCCAGCCGCCCCCCACCGGGAGGCAGGTGTGAGAGGATTGTTCTCCCCAACTGACAGAGGGAGAAACAAAGGCTGAGAAAGGTGAAGGGCCTTGTCTTCCATCACACAACCTGTCGGGATAGAGCTGAGAGCAGGACCCGGGTGTCCTGACTTTCAAACGAACCATCAGTCTGGAGTTTCACACACTGAATGATCAGAATAAAGTCACCTGCAATGAGCTACAGACCAACAACCATTCACACTGATTCTTCAGCAAGTGTTTTAGAAGCAGGAGAACACCAGCGAGAACCAGGAACGGCTCAGAGACAATCAGCAGCGAGAAGGAGAACAATTCACCAAGCAGATGATTGGTTCTGGCTTATTTGCTGGGCCTTAAAGGAGAACAACAAAGTCCTGAGTCTGCTCCCTGCCACGAGACCCCCTGCTCAGCCAATCAGCGTGGAGACTCTGGCGATGGGCTGAGGGTTCCCCAGATGGCCCAGGGATGGCTCAGGTCACCGGTGAGGATCACTCTCAGAGCACGCTTCCTGTCCCATCTCTTTGGGAGGCCTCCCACCATGAGGGCTACAGAGCAGCCCCTTCCTCGCCAGTGGAGGGAGGGAAGCAGGAAAAGGGAAAGCAAAAAAGACAAACCCCAAGGACTCGAAGGGACAAAGGCCTAGCTGGGGGAAATTTGTCCCACCTTAACCTCCTGTTTTCCGTGCCGAGAATTTGGCCAGCACCGGGTGGATCAGGCTGCCTCGGTACCAAACCTCTCTGGGGCTCTTCCCTTCTCCACAGGGACGTCTGTCTTCTCGCTCAATGAGCAGTGGGAAAGGAGGAAACTCCAGAGAGGCTCCACCTCGCGCTCACATACGAGACCCTGAATTCTCTCTCAGTCCTCAAGGAGACACCTCAAGAAGGAGACTCCCTGCAGCAAAGCCCCGGGGGTCTCTGAGATCCCCCTGCCCTGCAGCCTGTCCTCCCTGGCCGTTGTCGTGGACTCTCTGTGAGGTCACCGCCTCCCAACCTCCTTTCACCAATCAGCTGAGTGCTGCAAAAGGCCCTTGTGATGTCACTGCCACCCCCACCCCTGCCCTGCAGGGCTCATGTCCTGCCCCGAGCCGGCTCCTGTGCGTGTTTGAGCTGCTCCCCCTGGGTCACCCCCACACACTCAGTGGTCGTGCAAGGGTTCACGCAGGCCACACGTGGAACCATCAGAGGATGCTCAATGTGCCGCACTCGGTTTTGCAGAGATTTGGAGACTTGAAGGCCAGAAGAGACTGTTAGATCATCTCATCTGGCCCCCCTACACATCACAGGCCTCCTGTATGGCGTAGTCGCGAGTTGTCATAAATATAAAGGGAAGGGTAAACCCCTTTAAAATCCCTCCTGGCCAGAGGAAAAATCCTCTCACCTGTAAAAGGGTTAAGAAGCTATAGGTAACCTCGCTGGCACCTGACCAAAATGACCAATGAGGAGACAAGATACTTTCAAAAGCTGGGAGGAGGGAGAAAAACAAAGGGTCTGTGTCTGTCTGTGTGATGCTTTTGCTGGAGACAGAACAGGAATGGAGTCGTAGAACTTAGTAAGTAATCTAGCTAGGTAGGTGTCAGATTATGATTTCTTTAAATGGCTGAGAAAAGAGCTGTGCTGAATAGAATGACTATTCCTGTCTGTGTGTCTTTTTTGTAACTTAAGGTTTTGCGTAGAGGGATTCTCTATGTTTGAATCTAATTACCCTGTAAGATATCTACCATCCTGATTTTACAGAGGTGATTCTTTTTACTTCTATTAAAAGTCTTCTTGTAAGAAAACTGAATGCTTTTTCATTGTTCTAAGATCCAAGGATTTGGGTCTGTGGTCACCTATGCAAATTGGTGAGGATTTTTACCAAACCTTCCCCAGGAAGTGGGGTGCAAGGTTTGGGAGGATTTGGGGGGGAAAGACATGTCCAAACTGCGTTTTCTCAGGAACCCAGAGAAAGTTTGGTGGTGGCAGTGGAAGTTCAGGGGCAAAAGGGTAAAATAGTTTGTACCTTGGGGAAGTTTTAACCTAAGCTGGTAAAAGTAAGCTTAGGAGGTTTTCATGCAGGTCCCCACATCTGTACCCTAGAATTCAGAGTGGGGAAGAAACCTTGACAGGAGTGTGGGAGGGGGCTGGGTCAGGGGGTTGAGGGATGCGGGGTGGCTTACCTCGGGATGGGGGGCTCCCCAGCTCCCACCGGCATAGCCCTGCAGCTCCTAGGTGGCAGAGGGGTTGGGGGGGGGGGTGTCTCCACACCACTCTGCCCGTGTCTGCAGGCCCTGCCCCCCGCAGCTCCCATTGGCTGAGGTTCCTGGCCAATGGGAACTGTGCCCACCCCCCAGGACCAGCAGGGGTCCCACTCCCAGGCTGCGCACTGCAGCCCCCTCCCCCAGCACCAGTGGGGTCCCGGGCCTCCTCCCCCAGCACCTGGGATGCCCCCGATCTGCCCCTAGTAGTACACACTTAGTAGATTACAAGCTTTCTAATGATATGTTACATGGGGCATTTAGCATAAAGCATATTCCAGGCATGTTATGTTCCTGTTCATAAGCATATTTTCATAAAGCATATGAGTGCAACGTCACAACGGCCTCACAGAGAGTAAAGTTACCATGAGCTGTGGGTTTAGGGAACCCCGGGGAGCAGACCAGGCTCCCTGCAGTGCAGGAATCACTTCATGGGGCGAGGGGTGCTGCGTGGAGTTTACAACATGGCCACTGCGGTCACTGTTGCAGGGAATGGGGTATTGCGGGACAGCTGCTGGAGGATGGTTCGGGTAGATGTAGGCCAATGCCATCTGGAGAGGTGGTTTTACTGCATCACCATAAGGGAGCAATTACATTGGCCAAAGACAAATTTGAGTGCAGAGCTGGGCACAGCGAGGTGAATGCAAGGCTATGTATGCCAGCCGAACTGTGGTGTTGACAGGCCTAAGGGGCTTGGTTGCTTGAGGCACAGCTAGCCATGCCATGGTGTAGGGGCCACTACCAGCTGTTCTGCCCACACTACCTTTGGGGAGGAGAGGCCTGGCCCGTCCCAGGGCTGCAGCACGGGGCAGGCTCAGGGGGCACTAGGGGCTTCTCCGGCCCTCCCCCCACGGCTTCCGCCAGGGAGTGGGATCAGAATGTGGGGGCTTTCCTCGCCCTGTCTGCCTGGCAACCCCTGGGCACAGGCTCAGTGGCTAATCTGCCATTGCCCCCGGCACTTCACCCTGGGTTGGGGATGAGACCTGCCCCCGGAGGTACCCGCTCTGCTGGTTCAGCCCTGGCAGGGTTTGGACTGGGAGCGGGATCTCTGAAGAGCTGCTTGCGATGAGGGGTGCTCGGGTCTTTGTGTGAAATCAGCTGTCGGGGGGGCTCAGCCCTGCAGGATGGGCACTTGTGTCCCAGAAGCCAGCACGACGAGCGGCACCGACAGGGTCCCACAGCAAAGGGGTGAATGTGCCCCTGAGACTGAGCTCCCCTCTCCGGGGCTGCCCCGGCAGGGCACTGGATGAAGATAGAGGCTCGAGGACAGGATAGCCCTGCCCTTGCCCTGCCAGCGCTGCCGGCCCTCGGGGCTCAGGGGATTGGCTCAGGGCTGCCAAGCCACTAAAGACACACCCCACCCCTCAGTTCCTGCAGTTTTGTTTCACGAGTGTTGGGGACCCTGGGGCATGGCCACTAGGTAACTCAAGGGGATGGAAGACCACGAGTGTCAATGAAGCCCCCTCGCACGAGGCCCAGGTGTCCTTGCCCCCCCTCCCACCTGGAGGCACTCGCAGCAGCTCTGCGTACTAGGCCCAAGTGTCCTTGCCCCCCCCGCCTGGAGGCACTCACAGCAGTTATGCTGAGGATCTGCAACAATATGTTGCAGAGTCAGACTGCCTGAAACTAAACAAGGCCAAACAGGGCAGATATGGAAGAACAATGCTGAATAAAGCAGCTTTATGTATAGTTTAACAAATGATACAGAGAACAAGGGAACTAGCTGGTAACTGGATTGGCTGGCTATATGGATACTTAGGGCAGCTTGCTATTGGATAAGTATGCTGGAGAAAGGATGTATAAAAGCCTGTGTAACTTCCTGCTCTGGGTGCAGGATTTGAGATTCTATTCTCCCTGGACTTTTTTACAGCTGCAAATAAACTTTTCTGCTTCTCCACCCCGTTGTGATTGGGGCCTATGGTACCCCAAGGAGCTTATGATCTAAAAGAGAGACACAGAGTTGACAGGATGTTTTGGGAAATCACAAGGAGGGAGTATCTTGTTGTGCAGGTGTTTTGTTTTTCATCTCCTTCTCCTCCTCCCCAGGAAACAGAGGATGCTTTTCATCAGAGGCAGTTCCCTACAAATCTTGTTGCCTGGGTCACCATGTGTATAAACCCAGAACTTGTGTGCATATTTATTATCTAACAAGTCACTATCTAGACCAGGAAACCCCACTGGCAGCAAATTCCTCCTGCAGTTCACACATGCACACACAGAGACAGTTACCTTCATGAGCGGCACCTCACCTTGGTGACGTGCAAAACATCCATTTCCTCCTTATATTGCTCAAGGAGCCATGAGATCTCTTTAAATATCGGATTTTGCGGCTCCTTTCTGTGTAGCAGGAGGCTCATCATGGGACCAAGGGCTTTGATGATGGCCTGCTTGAGCTGCATTGATGAGACACAGAATTTATGTTTCTACGAATTCATTCAATAACTTCCAATAGGCACACCTTTTCTACTTCTAATGAGTGCAATTTCCCTTGTTCCACTGTCAGAACGGTCCTATCCCAATATTTCCTGGTAAAGACCCGGGACTCGTAGGGTTGGTGTCAGGATTATATTCTAATGCACCTCACAAGTAGACCAGGTAAAATATTTCCCCAGATTAGTATGCATTCGAGGCCAACTCATCCCTGTTGTAACTCCACTGGGGCTGAATGGACTTAGACCAGGAATTAATTTAGCCCACTCTCCCGGGTTCATCTGCACATTAGGTGCACAAAACTAGAATCCATGTACACTGGGTACAGACCAAATTTCCATGATGTGGTGACATTATAAACGTATGGGTTTTCGATGTTTTACATGACAATCTGTTCCATCCAAAAGGACCTACCATTAAATGCCATCATCACAAAGAGTGCCAGACGCACAGAATGTAACATCACAATTTCCGCTAAATGTTTAGAAAGCCAGCAATTCTCACCTCCAGCTCCTCACAGATCAGCCAGTTGCTGGTCACATGACAATATAAGGGAAGAATTGCATTGCAGAATTGTGATTCACCCATTCTGGGGAATGGGCATTTTCCCCAGTTCGTAAAATATCCATTTACTGCCCTTGAGCATTTTTCCAGAACTGCAAGGAAGGAGAGAAGACAGGCAATGTGGAAAGGACATAGTAGTAATGAGAAGTTGCTTTCTCAGAGAAGACACCCAGGCCTATCGTTTACTCCCATTCCATGGCAGCTACTGCTCAGTGCAGGACTAGATGCTGAAATCCCATATCAATTTGGAGCTATTTCTCTTTCCCCCATTCCATTTCTTGTTTCTTAACAGGCTTTTTTCTTTGTACATCTCTCCATCTTTTTTCAGTTACCATCATTTGAAGACTCGCGTCCTCTGCAGTTATTATTTATTCAACCCGAACGCTGTATGATTTCATCTTGAGTTACAGTTTGTCTGAAAGATGTTTAGTGCCCCTAACTGCCATTGGCTTTCCTGGGATTTGAAGGTAGTGGGGAGCACTTTGCCCTAAAAGTAGGTGTATCTAGTGTCCTTGCTAAGACGAATTAGGGCCCAATCCTGTTCTCCATGAAGTGGATGGCAAAAGTCCCATTTCCCTCAAGGGCACATGATTAACCCCTTACTGAGCATCACCTGAAAAGCAAAGGAAGAGAGAAGTGAAGAAGAAGAGAAGACAGAGAAAGAGGGTGAAAGGAGATGGTGATGATGAAGAAACTAAGGAGAGAGAGCTGCAGAGAAAGGCCAGAAGAGAAGGAAGACAGACAATCAGCTGCTCTCTGCCTTCTGATAACTCACTTAGAAAAATCGTGGGGCAGGATGCTATGGGTTCCGAGGCCATTGGCGCTGCGTAAGCAGAGCAGAATGGCTTTAAAGCAGCCATTGAAAGCCAGTGGGGGGTTCACCCTGAAGAGGGGAATCCTCCACAAGTGTACAGCTGTGCCCCACGCCCAACTCACTCCCAGAGTAAGGGGAGAGAGCACTGGGGCGGGATGGGAAGTGGGGTGGAGAAGAGCTCCACTAGACCTGATCTTCCACTCATTCCCATCCTTAAAGTACTTCACTCAGGGGCATAAGTTAGAGCTTGCACCTCCGGCTGGATGGCTCATGGTCTGGAGGCCAGAACTAGCAACGACAGTTAATCTTGTGTTTCTGCACACACACACACACACACACACACTCAAGCAGAGCTCTGTTTAGCGGTAACATTTTTAGGTAGAGAGACAATCCCCTGTCCTTAAATGAAAAACAATAACCTTGAAAGAAAAGAGGGAAGTGACCGTATCATAGGCGGATGACAGGTTGCCCAACGTAATGAAAATAAACTCTTCAGGCAGCTCCAGACGATACAGCAGCTCGCACATGACATCATTGAAATAGCAGCGTGCCAGAGTCACTAAGGTGTTGCTAGCTGCCACTTTTAGTTCATTTTTTGCTTCCTAAAAACAAAAACCAAAAGAGAGAGACTGAGGTGACTGAAGCCGGTTGCACTAGCCAGAGTTCTTTACATGAGTCAAGTCCTTATTTCTGTGCACAAGTTGTGAATGAACCAACCCAACTTTCTGAGGGTAGAGTCATTCGTCATAAATATTCCTTGAGTCACTTGGCTAAACAGTTTTCGGCCTTTGAGTTGCTTGCAAGCTGCTTCGTTAGCCTATTCACTGTTAGCTACTTGTGGTGGGTGACTGGTCACCAAAGCCACATGATATTTTCCCTGCCCTTCCCTGAGGCGGTAAGTGAGACACAGACTGGGCAGCTTCAAGATATTCCAAGAGCTTTCCTGGAATAAACTGTCCCCAAAAAGGAGGCTGACTTCCTTTGGAACAAGAGAGGGATTTTTCCAGCAGGGGTTTTCCTGCTGGCAAACTATATTCTAAATCCAATGCTGCTTCTTTTGGAGATAGCTCAGATTCTGTCTGTCTTGGGGCTTTATACTGCCACTTATCGCTACAGTATCAGAGCACCTTCCACATAAAATCAGTATCAATAATGAAATCCTGAGTAGACTTCGGGAAAGACTTGCTCCTTAAGACACCATAGGCCTGTCTCTGGATCTGAGATCATGTGTCCTGATCCTGCAAAACACTTAAGCACATGTGTAACTCTCAGCATGTGAGTTGTCCCATCTTATGCATGTGCACAAGTGCTGTCTAGGACCTGGGCTTTGGTCTGGAGGAAGGTGTGGACCTCTAACAGAAGAATACCTTTTCATTTCAGTATATAGTTTATCCCCCAAAAAGAGCGTCTGAATGAGTTAAAGCTTTGGATCCTTTGACTGGTATCTCGGGAGAACTAACTTACCTGAGTCTCTCTCATGTGGTTGGAGGCTAGTGTTATTATTTTCTCCAGAAGCCTTCTCTCCAGGCCCTGGGTGTCCTGCTGTAAGACTTTCTCCAGGGCACAGTAAATGTCTACTCTGCTTTGCTGGGGACAAAACATAAAGGAGAAGAATTGGGAAAAGTTTTTCTTGACGACCAGACAGTAATTTGGCTAATAAGCCCCTGCCCTAATTGGCGGCTTAATTGGTGTAAAACGTGCCCTGCCCTCCACACGCACTGCATTTAGCAGCACTTCAGAAGCAGCCGAGCACGTGACATCGTTTAATCTTCCTGGAGAGACAAGAGCCAGAAGAAGCGCCCTTCACTGCCCCCTTCTCTAGTTTCATTTATTCAGCACAAACAATAAAAATGAGCACCTTGCCCTTGCTCTAGCCGCTCCAGGCAGAATTTGCAAATGTGGAATAGAAAATACCCAACTCCTGCAGTAAGTCCTCAGCAGCTCCCAGGGGCAATGAGCTCAGCCGTGAGGTCCACACGGACAGTAGCACGCGCGAAGGTGTCTTTTATGCGGCCCATCAGTGTAGAACTTCACAGATGAGACTAACTATGGAGGAGTTGTAGGATCAGTTGGGACCGAGAAAAAATAAAGCAGGACACAGAGAAATGAAAAGCCTGAGGCGAGAACAAGATTCATTTCAGAAAACTGCAAACTAGCACCTCTGGAGAGGAGGTAGAAGTAACTGACATAGTGGGAGGGAGAAAAGTGGGAAGCAACAAGTGCCCTGGGGGTGACAGTGGAAAACAAAGTCAACAGGTATATGCAAGGTGTGACGGCTACCACAAAGAGCCAGGTGGGTTGGGTCTTTTACACACAGGGCTCATGGCAAAAAGCAGGAAGACAACAGTTCCTCTCTGTTCAGCTGCGCTGTGACTGCATCTGGAGGAGTGCCTTTTCTAGCACCACATTCCCAGAGAGATCAACAAATGGGAAGTCATTCCTGGGAGAGCAAAAAAGAATGCAGGGGGCTGGCAGAAGTGACTTCTGGATAGGGCCCTGCAACCTGACCCAAATCCTAGGGGACCTGACCACAGGCGTCCGGGTCAGGTTGGGTGAGAAAACAACTGGACCCTCTTGGGGTGGGGTCAGGTCGGCTCTCCTCCTTTAGCCCCTGGGATCGGCACAACCGTGCTGCGTGTTCCTGCCAGCCACCAGCTCCTTCCTGCGCTGCCCGCGCTGTGGAGCGAGGATGCCGAGGAGTCACAGCATCGCCCTCTCTCTCTGCAGCGCAGACCCAGCGCAGCATGGGCCGTGTCAGAGGATGGAGCCATTGCTGCTCACAGTGGCCGCTGCACCAGCCCCAGGAGCAGGATGCAGAGGCAGGATCCGGTCTGGGGGGAAGGGTTGGGACCAGGATGGAAAATGATTCAGCCTCTCAGGGTGAGGTGAGTGGGCCGGGGGCCAGTTCAGGTTGGGCCCGAGCAGACCCCTACTTCTGCAGACAGACGGAAAGAGCTGTCTGTGTCCGATGCGGCCAAGGGATGACTCGGAGGGAGAGAGGATAATACCATACAACTACCTGGAGGGTGTGAACACCAAGGAGGGAGAGGAATTTTTTAGGATAATACATTTCGGTAAAAGTAGGAGTAACGGGAGTAAGCTAAAAAAGGACATTCAATTTAGACTTTGCTAACAGGAAAAATGCCCCAACTGTGAGACAGGGCTATTAAGTTATGACATAGTCTTCCTAGGAAAGAGGCGGAAGTTCAGTCCTTCGGGGCTTTTCAAATTAGTTTGGCCAAAGCAGTGGAAAATGGCTGCTGGGAATGCTCCTGCATTAGCAGGGAAATGGACTGGATGATCCAATAGGTCTTTTCCATCTCTGCCTCCTGCGAGTCTCGACATCTGTGTGACCTGCATGCCAAGGTCATAACCCACTTTGGAATGTTCAAAGCCAATCAGATCTCTGAATGGGAGAGGTTAGGGGTCAGACGGGGTCTGCATCAGATCTCTTGATTGGCTAAACGTTCCAGTGGTTCTGCTTTAAAAGGCATGCTTCTGCAAACTGCAATCATAACAGACAGCTCCACTGGGGAGAAGCCCCTTCCATTCATTTTTAAATGTAAGGAGGATTTTTTTAATTGAAAATTGTCACTGATAACTTATCAATACATAAGCACTACATAATTCAAGTAATTCAAGTAATTAATCAAATGAATTAACATAATTAATCACTCTCCTTACAGTGAGTATGATAACTCCCATTTTTTCATGTTCTGTGTGTATATAAATCTCCTCACTGTATTTTCCACTGAATGCATCCAATGGAGTGAGCTGTAGCTCACGAAAGCTTATGCTCAAATAAATTGGTTAGTCTCTAAGGTGCCACAAGTCCTCCTTTTCTTTTAATAATTAATCAAGTAATTCAAATAATTAAAGGAGTCGGAGGCCAAGACAACCAGTTCAGTTGGCCTCCTAGTACTTTAATGGAAACTAAAATGCCTTCTGTGTTGGCCCTTAATAGAGAAATGGACTTTGTCGGATGCAAGTATTAATCAATGGAAAAAAGGGGTCTGAATATTCCTCCTAGGGGAATTCTGCACGACTGCACATGTACATAATTAATGAGCCCCGCATAGTTTTATTTTTTTGCACAGTAAAAAGCTTCTGCTGAAATGCACCTGCCGTTCCATCTCTTGCCCACCAAAGGGTGCTGTGGCAATAGAACAAAGCAGCAACTCCCTATCAGCGAAGGAAGAGAGAGAGCCTGTCTTCTTCACAGAAGGCCAGGTCAGCAGACAGGGGCTATGGGGAGACAGACAGTGTTGGATGCTGGGGTGGGGTCAGTCAGGGGCTCATAAGGGCTAGTGGGGGAGGACAGACTGGGGCAGGGGCTGAATGGGAGTGGAGGCACAGAGTTAGAGGAGGAGGGAGGTTCAGGGCCCCATAGTGATGGGGGAGGAGGTGCAGAGCTACATAAGGACAGGGGGTGGTTGGCTGGGGGCACAGAGACACATGGGGACGAGGGGGGGGTACAGGGACACATTGTTAGGATATAGATGTTCAGGCCTGTCTGTAAAGGCCTATAATCTAAGCATTTAGGTGTATTCTTATCACTTGGCTAGTGATAGAGGTATAAAAGAAAGAATCAAAATCACTGTCTGCCAGTGTAAGGTCTTTATCTTACTGTGACAGTCTGAGGCCCTGTGCTTAGGCTAAGGCTTTTGGCTAAGCAGCAGACGCAGCCATAAGCTGGGAAGTGACAGGTCACCTCCTCACATTCCCAACTAGTCACATTGAAATAAGGTGCTATTGGGCTGTTAGGAACACAATCCTGTCCTGATAATGCCTATCGCCTCCAGAGAAAGGGAAGGGCCTAGAAGATGTAAAAGGAAACTTAGTTTGATAGGATCCTGTCTGGCAAGAACTCACTTATCACTAGCTGGGATGTGAAATCCTCATTTCTGTGTTTGTTCTATCACTGTAGTCCCCATTTCCCCATTGTTTGTCTGTATAATCTCTGTCTGGTTCTGTGATTGTTTCTCTCTGCTGTATAATTAATTTTGTTGGGTGTAAACTTATTAAGGTGGTGGGATATAATTGGTTAAATAATCCTGTTACAATATGTTAGGATTGGTTAGTTAAATTTCAGGAAAATGATTGGTTAAGGTATAGCTAAGCAAAACTCGAGTTTTACTATATAGTCTGCAGTCAATCAGGAAGTGAGGGGATGGGTGTGTGGGTGGGGGAAATGGGAACAGGGAATGGGGGTGAGGAAATTGGAATCATGTTTGGCTAAGGGCAGGAATGGGAACAGGGACACAGGTGTAAGACTCTGTGGTGTCAGAGCTGGGAAGGGGGACACTAAGGAAGGAAATTGGAATCATGCTTGCTGGAAGTTCACCCAATAAACATCGAATTGTTTGCAGCTTTGGACTTCGGGTATTGTTGCTCTCTGTTCATGCGAGAAGGACCAGGGAAGTAAGTGGGTGAAGGAATAAGCCCCCTAACACACATGGGGATGGGGGGAGTGGGTTTCTGAGTGGGGGTGGAGGGACACATGTGAACAGGGGGTGCAAGGACCCATGGGTGTGCAGGAACACATGGAGCCAGGGGCAGATGTGCCTTACTGAATGGGAGAGGTTAGGGGTCAGACAGGGTCTGCATGGGGGGAGCTGCCTAACAATTCCTCCCCGCCCCTCCCAAAAAAACTGTTCCATACTTTTGCCACCTATACCCAGCAACGCTCCAAGTTCACACCCAGGCTCCTTCCCAGCAATTTACTTCCCTCTCCCTCAGCTCCTCCATTACCCCTGACTCTACCAAGCCTTTGCACTGCGCCTAAGGGGTGCAAGAAATATGGTTCTGTATTGAGTTTAAATGAATTATTACTCAGAGTTCTCTATTAACATGCATAGTAAGGAATTGGTTTGTCAAAAAACATTTCCTGAATCATTTTTGTTGTCTGTATTCATATAGACATACTTGCTGACAGGTATTTTGAAATAAATAACCAAAAATAATGTTAACGGGTGTAATTATATTGTATTATTTTGATAAGCAAAATATGCAGAATTTTGCAGCACTTCTAAAATATTGTACGCATCATTTTTATTTTTTTGTTGCAGAATTCCCCCAGTAGAAACTATATAGATAAGGGTCCCTTCAATGCTATAATCTCAATAATATGTCATCATAATAAAGGAGTGTTGGCTAGGATTTAGAGCAGGGAGTCAGTTCACCTGGGTTTTATTCACATTCTTTGACTAACTTGCTAAGTGGTGTTGAGCAAATTACTTAATTCCCTGTGACACAAGTCATCCGTAAATGGGGATAATGCTTCCCATTCTCACAAGGGTGCTATGAGTCCTAATTCATTAGTATTAGGGAAGTGCTTTGAGATTTTTGGACGAAGATGCCAAAGAAGGGCAAAGTATTATCAGAAGAGATTACTGCTAGTCCGATCGTGTACTTTTACTGTCTACAGCCCATGTACTCCACTGTGTGTAAAAGGACAATGCTCTCTTTATAGAGCATTATATCATCCTGATGTGTAAGAACAGCATTTTGCATGATGAATTTACGCCTGAGGACAGAAGAGCAAATACTGATTCTACTGATGGTGCGCCAGGCCAAGTTCTACACTGAATTACCCCCGTGCAGTCCCCTGTACCCCCATGAAGTCAGGCAGAATTTGGTGTGGACACCTGGAAAGCGGATGTAATTTCATGAAACTGCCCTACCTCATCCTTTTGCAGTTTCTCAAGCAGAACTGTCAGAACGATAGCCAGCTTGGTCTCGGCTATAAAGGCAATCCTGAGGGCAATTTTGCCCTTATTTTGGTATCCATATGTGCCAGGAGGGAAACAACCTCATTATAAACACTGAAATTAAATATAAGGATTCGGCTGGTTACCACTGATAGTAGAAATTGGTGCTGGCCTCTTTAATTCACTATCCAGTAAAGATTCTGCAGGAGCCCAAACACTGTGAGAAGTAGACCTGGGAATCCTGGAAATCCTCTTCCTTCCTCCTCATGACCAGGTTTGTTTGCTGAACTACCCAGTGTGCCTGGGGGGAAATCATAATGAAGCAAATTTGCTCCTTTCAAGTAGATCCCCACGTAAAATAATCTTCCTTTCCCTCTTTACTGTCAATTGATGAGTTTTGATAGCATACAGAGTAATAATTTAACTCTAAGCCAAGAAATAGAGCTAAAGCTAAGCACATGCTTAAGAGTTTTGCTTAGTCAGAGCCTCATTTTCAAAAATCCTGAACACCCAGATGTACCTATTGCCTATGCTGGGAACTTTTGGGGCTTGGTATCTCTTGAAAATCAGGCCAATGTTGTAGACCTCAGTATGAATTTAGAAGCCTAACTTTAGGCCCCTTGTTTTGAAGAAAGACTTTAATCTTATTTTATGGTAGTTTAAATACTTGCAGAGAAGACTCATGGAATGGAGTTCATCCAGTTCATAGAATATCAGGGTTGGAAGGGACCTCAGGAGATCATCTAGTCCGACCCCCTGCTCAAAGCAGGACCAATCCCCAACTTTTGGACCAGATCCCTAAATGGCCCCCTCAAGGATTGAACTCACAACCCTGGGTTTAGCAGGCCAATGCTCAAACCCCACTGAGCTATCCCTGTACAGTTGCCTGTAGAGGTCATAAAGGAATTCCCCCGCCCCCCCCACCCCCACGCACAATTGGCGAGGTGTATGCTGTGAGTGGGGTGGGGTGGGTCCCTCCAACCTTCATCTGAAGCATCAGGGATTGACCATAGCAGGAGATGGGACACCTGGTAGGGTGGACCAGTGCTCTAAGATGGTTCAGAGAATCTGTTTCCTTAGCTGTCCTGCTCACATGCCCAACTGATCTCCAGAGTTGTGGGTGGGAAGGAATTTCCTCCTGGTCGGATTGGCAGGGCCCTTTGAGTGGGAGGATGGGGCACTGATCACCTGCTAGGATAATCTGAGTATATCTGACCTAATCAATTCTCGACCATGGCAAGGGCCTCAGGCATTGGTGGAACCTCAGTCTCTCCTGTCCTCTGCCGATGGCACACAACAGTTTTGTCTCCTAAAGACTGAAATGTTTTCGTCCAAGACAAGTTTTGGGGTTCAGTGTAGGGTTGCTAGGTGAAATTTAGTGGCCTGTGAAATACAGGAAGTCAGACTAGATGATCTAATGGTCCCTTCTGGCCTTAAACTCTAGGAAACAATGAAATAGCTGGTGTATTAAAAAATCAGGATTTGATCTCCCATGTATCTCTTCGCTCTGGGCAGAAATTCTCCAGGAAACTTAATATTTCACAAGAAATCTGAAATGCCGTGTTTATCTGTCTCCATTGTAACAGCATTCCAAGCATGAAGGAGGAACTAACAAGATTTCCCCTTCCCAGGAAAGACAGCTTGAGGTTAGGTGATTGTCCATCCGTTATGCAAATTGCATCCTTCAGTTGTAACACACAGATGCAAACGGAATCATAACTGTAACCTACACTGCCCATCTGTGTGGGATGAGGAGCACTAGTGTTGCTAAGAAATGTGACCCCATGCTTTGTTCTCTTCCATTTAAGATATTAGCAGAGCTTCATTTAGACAGCTAGAGGAGAAGTCCTTCTGCATTTTTTGTTCTAATTTCCCCTATCTCTGATGGAGTTGGCTCCATGGATGCAGAAGACACAAAATGACGACCCATAACAAACATAAAACAACTGGGAGAAAAGAAGGAAGACCTCCCCCGTAACATTCCCTAGAAACTCAGATTCTCAAGAAAGTTTCCAAGTCCAGAGGCTGTAGGCCAACTCCTCAACTGGTGTAAATCAATACAGCTACAAGGAAGTCAACAGAGGGACACTGGTGTACAGCAGCTGAGATTCTGCTCATACAAATGGAGAACATTACAGCTAATCTGTATGCCTATGCTTTCTAAATGTGTGTGTGTGAATATAGAATGGATATAGAGAATACAATGCTGACCCTTACCTCTGTCGGTTACCTCCCGCTCACTCACAAATTTATTCATGTTTTAATCTTTCCTCAACACTTCCTCCAGTCCTTTCTCCAAAGAGCTCCAGTACTGATAGGCAGCTGGCCTCTCAGGCTGTCCTGTCCTGTCCAGGATAGCCAGTTCAGATTATGCAAGCACTATTATGACATCCCTGTGACTGTGGCATAGCACATAAACTGCTGCTGGCCAGGTCGGTGCTGTGATGACATGGACAAGATCCTCAAAGGTATTTAGGCTCCTAACTCGCACTGAAATCAATAGATGTGAGGAACCTAAATACGTTTCAATATCTGGGCCCATCCATGTACGCAGTCCAATAGGTGGCTAAATGTGCTCCAGTGTAGAATTTCTCATTCGCTCTAAATCATTTTGAAGTTTGGTTCCGTCCCTCTCTCAGTTTGCCACACTTTCCAAGATTGGTTTTATTGGAAAAGCTGCTCCTGGTTGAATTGATAGAAAATAAAAGCACCGAACAAAGAAAGAGAAGAAACTGCCTTGGAGAATGCACAGTGACACTTGAGTGTGGGTGGTTGGTTTCCTTTGCTTTTTAATTGGGTTGATTAAAAAGCTTGATGAAATCTTATTGGACTGTATTACAAATATTGATTTTTATATTGTTTTACAATGAATTGAAATTTATTCTTCATTTCCATGTCCCGCCAAACAAATCAACAAAATTATTTTTTGTTGTGTTTAATACAGTGGGGTGTATGTATGGCCATAGGTAGAGCCCACACTTGATTCTGGAGATTATGTTGCCTTTAAAGCATTCAGAGTGATGACACTCTTTGCAGTAAACCATGTGGAAAAAGAATTCCAATTACATGTGTCCTTTGCTATGTATAACTGATTTTGTGCCTTACCCTTTCTGAATTTGCCCTTACACGGACATGCTATTCTTTTGTACTCCTCCTTAGTAATTCGTCCATGTTTCCATATTTTGTAGGATTTCTTTTTGATTTTCAGGTCATTACAAAACTTCTGATGGAGCCATTGGCCTCTTACTGTTCTTCCTCTCTTTCCTTTGCATTGGCAGTTGTGCCTTTAATATTGTCTCCTGGAGAAACTGCCAGCTTTCCTGAACTCCTTTAGGCCTTCGACTTTTTCCCCATGGGTCGCTACCTACCAATTCTCTGAGGATGTTCAAGTCTGCTTTTGGCAGCCTTTCTCCTGTCATTCTCACTCCTTAGAATCATGAAATCTGTCCTTCATGATCCCTTTCACCCAAATCACCTTCCACCTTCACATTCACCACCAGCTCCTCCCTGCTGGTCAGAATCACGTCTAAAACGGCTGTCCCCCCGCTTACTCCCTCCATTTTCTGAAACAAAGCATTGTCCCCAGTACATTCCAGGAACATATTGGGTAATTTTGGGTTTTACCATATTCCTTTTTCAGCAGCTGTCTGGGTAGGTAAACTCCCCCATTACGATCAGGATTTGCGTTTTGCATATTTCTGTTGTTTGTTCTAGAAATGCCTCATCTCCCTCCTCTTCCTGATTTGGTGGTCTGTAATAGACCCCTACCAGGACCTCACCCCTCTTTTATCTTTACTCAGAGACTTTCAACTGGTCTGCTTCTCACCTTCTTCTGGACCTCAGAACCGGTTTACAATGCAATATGTCCTCTCTTTTTTTTCCTGCCTGTCCTTCCTCAACAAGCTATAGCCCTCTATACCAATAGTCCAGTCATGAGAGTTATCCCATCAAGTATCCGTGATGCAGTTAAGCTCAGTTAAGATTTATGTACTAAAACTCCCAGTTCTTACTGTTTATTCCCCATTATTATTCCTCCTTGCTTGTGTGTACAGACATCTAAGATGTTAAGCAGATGCCCCCATGGATTTCCCTCTTGTTTCTCCTATAATTCTACTGCAATTTTCCACATCTACTTCTCCCCACACAGCTAGTCCTCTATTAAGGCCCCTTTTTTTACCTGGTGGCTTTTTTCACCTGCCCCCTCTGAACTTAGTTTTAAGCTCTTCTCTTAAGGTTGGTGAGTCAGTGCATGAAGAGGTTCTTCTCCTTCTTGGTCAGACGGACCCCATCTCTTCCCAGCAAACCTTCTTCCTGCAATAGCATCCCATGGTAGAGGAAGTCAAACCCTCCCAGAGACCCATCTTCATAACCCTATTCTGTGGGCATGCCTACCATTGAGTGTGTATTGAGCAGAAAGAACACTCAGTGCAGGAGACAAGGGGACTGAGTTAAACTGCAGATGTCAGGTTCACATACTTCCATTTTCCGTGACTAATCTCTTAAGCTAGTGGGGATGGCCACGGTATAAAAATATTTCTGGAGATCAGCATGTGATTATTTGTATTGCAGTACAGCCTCACAGTCCCAGTCACAAACCAGGATCCCATTGCACTAGGAACTGTACAAACAGAGAACAAGATGGTCCTTAACTGTCATTAATTAACACATATTAACAGCACAACAAACAGACAAGAGGATAATAAAGCAAGCAAAAAAGCCCCCTTTGACCAGGTACCAGCAGACAACTAATATAGTGCTACCTATTTCGGGAACTTTCTTCCTGAGTCAGGGTCTGATGTGACTCAGCCCCTGTTCCATGCCATTGTGTAAAGTGGGGACTCGTACATTTGCACAAGATGGAAAGTATACAGTGGCACACAGTTGAGGCCTACTCCATTTTTAGTGCATAAACAGCAGGCCACTCTGCAAGAAGCTACGGGCATGGTCAGCACAGAGAGTTTGCCTGTCTCTGTGCTGGTGTTCTGCACCCCTCACTGTCTACACCTGGCTCCATAAAGCCGGGCCTTTCCAAAATGCAGCATCAGGTAGGAGCACAGGTAATTGTAATAATGCTTGCTCATTGCAGCTGTTAACATCCGGGCAAGGCATCCACATGTAAGTCCACTACAGATGGACCAGTGATGGGAAGAGTGTCCATGCATGTGACAAGTAACACCATGAACTATGTCATGCCACAGAACAAATTAAGATCAAGAACAGAACAACAGTATGTGTGGCAAAGCCATGACAAACACTGTGCAGGCATCAAGGAGCTCATAAATTAGCACCTCATCCCCCAAACACTGCCTCAGCTTGACTTAAAGCTTGGGCAACAGTAGACCCTCAAAAGGAGGAGGCCACAGCTTTACACCCGTGGTCACTGTGATGTTAACTGGCTGCATTTGACAAGAGCTGGATCAGAGGTTGACTTTGAGTGTATTTACAGGGGGCAAGGTTTTCACAACACAAGCCTTGTGCACACACACAAATAGTGTTCTGCAGCAGTGCAAGCTGAGCTGCAGCAATGAGCAGCGGGATCCTGCTTGGGCTCGTAATTCATACACTTCTCTCACTAATGAGGATCAACAGATCAACCCATACTGAATGCAGCTTGACAATATACCATCACTTAAAACACATTACAGTCAGAGAGGATGATAAATATTCCATTTAGACGCATTTTGTACAAGGCCCAAAATGACTGAGGATGCAAGAAAACAAAGCTGGTAAATACAGAAAATGCATTTGTCATAAATATAAAGGGAAGGGTAAACCCCTTTAAAATTCCTCCTGGCCAGAGGAAAAATCCTCTCACCTGTAAAGGGTTAAGAAGCTAAAGGTAACCTCGTTGGCACATGACCAAAATGACCAATGAGGAGACAAGATACTTTGAAAAGCTGGGAGGAGGGAGAAAAAACAAAGGGTCTGTGTCTGTCTGTCTGCTGCTTGTGCCGGGGATAGAACAGGAATGGAGTTTTAGAACTTTTAGTAAGCAATCTAGCTAGGTATGTGTTAGATTATGATTACTTTAAATGGCTGAGAAAGGAACTGTGCTGAATAGAATGACTATTCTTGTCTGTGTGTCTTTTTTGTAACTTAAGGTTTTGCCTAGAGGGATTCTCTATGTTTTGAATCTAATTACCCTGTAAGGTATGTACCATCCTGATTTTACAGAGGTGATTCCTTTTTACTTCTATTAAAAGTCTTCTTGTAAGAAAACTGAATGCTTTTTCATTGTTCTAAGATCCAAGGGTGTGGGTCTGTGGTCACCTATGCAAATTGGTGAGGATTTTACCAAACCTTCTCCAGGAAGTGCGGTGCAAGGGTTGGGAGGATTTTGGGGGGAAAGACGTGTCCAAATGACGTTTCCCAGTAAACCCAGTTAAAGTTTGGTGGTGGCAGTGGAAATTCCAAGGGTAAAATTAATTTGTACCTTGGAGAAGTTTTAACCTAAGCTGGTAAAAGTAAGCTTAGGAGGTTTTCATGCAGGTCCCCACATCTGTACCCTAGAGTTCAGAGTGGGGAAGGAACCTTGACAGCATTACTGAAAAAACAGCTACAGATTGACTCCTGCTAGCAAGAAGCTTCTGTACAATGTACAGTAAGATATTGGGCTTAACCCAACGCAGGGCTAGGCTGAATTAAAGTCAGTCAAAGTTTTGCCTGAGTAGGGTATGAGGCCCAGCTCCTCAAAGGTCTTTAGGCTCCGAACTTCCACTGAAATCAGTGGAAGCTAGGAGCCTAAATACCTACTGTAAAATTTGACCCAATAACAACAATAATAATAATTTGCATTTATGGAGAGATTTTCTTCTTCAAAGCATTTTACACACATGTTTTCTAACTCTCTGCTTCAAATAAAAGCCATTATTGACAGACAATTATATTTTTCCGTCACAGCACAGACAAATAGGAGAGTGAAGAGAACACAGTTTCTTAATGGGATTTTAAGCAGGTTCTCATATGGAAATAAAATTAAAGATCCAGCACTCAAAAGATGACTCTGCTTAGCTGTGTGCCTTGTGGCTTAAAGCAGAATTCCAAGAACATTACTTCGCTTTTTGAAAGCATTTCTCAATTAATGTGACAACTCAAAATATCCGCTTCCACCTAGTGGTGTGGGTTTGCATAACGTGTTGTTTGTATTCCCTGTTTTCGATATCTTTGCCTAAAAGATAAAATACATCAGAATCTACTGAGACAATTCACACTTCTGCACAAAGCCACAACAGCACTAAGAATGTATATATTTGTTAGCAAATAGGATCATTAGGGAGAAGGAAAAGGATAATCTCAGAAAGAGGCTCTCTCTTTCTCCTTCACTTTATTCTATATAGGTTTTTATACTGTTCTCACCAATGAAGTATCTGAGCAGCTTCCTCTAGTACATTAATAATATGACTCACATCTGTCATGGTAATATCTTTTTATTGGACTAACTTCTGTTGGTGAAAGGACTGCACAGAGTTCTCCTTCAGGTGCTTGAATGGTTATTTCTTTCACCAACAGAAGTTGGTCCAACAGAAGATATTACCTCAGCTAGGGTGACCAGATGTCCTAATTTTATAGGGACAGTCCAGATATTTGGGGTTTAGGCGCCTATCAATCCCACCCCACCCCCATCACGATCTGGTCACCCTATCCCTCACCCACCTTGTCTCTCTAATATCCTCGGAATGACATGGGAGTGTGTTCTCCTGTCACAGACTGTCCCCTGAGAAAGCTCTATCTACTACACAGACAAGCCTCATCCTTAGAGTAGAAAACTTCATGGTGCCTGAGAAATAGGCCCTGTCAGCCACAACCCTAATCCCAGGGATTTACCTGATATTTTAGATATACTGGGCCCTAGCTACTGAGCCCCTGGAAGAGAAGGACTGTGACCTAGAACCTGACTTGATGTGTTCACGTTGAAGAAGGATGTACACAGTGTCTGAAAGCAAACAACACTTCAATGGTCACTGAATGAGGGGCCTGTGGAAAAAAATAGTACAATTGTGCAATTAAAGACTGTGTCAAAATGCACGTGCACAGTACTCAGACTCCCTGAATCCTGGCATTTCCGAACTTTCCATTGCTCAGTTTTGCAAACTTACTAATTGTTATTTTAATGCAGGTTTTTATATATTTGTTGGGCGTCTAAAGATATAAAAATATAGACATCGATTCATATCATTGTCGTGCAAACATCCCCATTTCATTGTTTGTTTTTAAAGAAAAAAGTACAGGACTAGGTTCTGGCAATTTCTGTATTGAGCTGTAAAGAAAGATATTTTTAAGGGTTTTGAACTGTCGAAACAGAGGCCCAGAGATTGTCTCACACAGGGAGGAGTGGGTGATGCAGTGCACACTTTCCCAAGCCAGCAGAATTGCTGGACCCCAAGAGATTCCCCCTCTATTCCTGAGTCAACCTTTGCCAGAAGCAAGCAGACAGAAGGACAAAAGTAGCTCTCCATTTTAATAAAGGCTCTTGTAACTTCCTGGATAAACTGGTCCCTTCCATTCTTTAGCTGACTATTACTCAGGCTCTTTTCTTACTGGCAAACTTGAATTTTGATTTTTCTACATCATGGCCAGTCTTTATCGTCTCTCTTGTAAACTTGAATATGCCAATCCCTGAGAGGACATACTTTCTTGTTTTTTCCTGGTTCGGCAATCATAGGTCTGGGGATTGAGCTCCCATTTAAGGTACTTTTAATGATGACCCCCAGTCCTTTATTTCATCTATCAGGATGTTCAAAGAGAGCAGCTCCCCTTCACTGAACGCCACTGCTGTGACTTTGGATTCCCTTGTAGTATGTGTGGGGCTGGGGTAGTTGTCTCAGCTGGATTCTTAATCCAGAGGGAAGACGCTCTCTCCTGTTCAATGAAGATCAGGAATGGCACATAGATTTGAGAGAAAAAGTACATTTTACTTTTACTCTATTTTCTTATTTCTCAAAAGGAACAGTACAACAAAGATAAAAACCCCACTGTGAATAATCAATATAGGTATTGATGTATCTTGTCTGAAATGGGACAGCTGCTCTTCTACTCTCGGGATGGATGCCATATCAATAGATAAGATAAAAAGACAGGCCTAACTGAGAGACTGAACCCATATTAGGGCCAAATTCTGCTCCTCGGTTACATGAGTACGTCGCTTCCCGACTAGGGCCCAAATCTGTGTAAAGAAGAGTAAATCTGGTCCCGAGGGAGTATCGAACAACTTCCAAACTGTTTAAGAAGGGTGTTTGAGTCTAAACTATAAAGACAGTTCCAAATATGGACCGCAGTTCAGGAAAGCAGCCTTATTCATCCGAGCATATGAATGATGTAAGAAAATTCTGAAAATGTGGATCTTAGATCATGGTCATAATTTAAAAAAATTAATTGACACAGCTGGACACCATTCACATTTGAAACATAAAGTAGCTTAAAACTGTCCTAGCTTGAAGTGGTTTGAAACTGCTTCAGGAAATGTGGTCCTCTTAGAAGTGTAGATGTGAGGTTGCATATATGGTAAAGCCATGTATACAGAATACATGCTGATTTTAATCCTACAAATTTCCTAAACACTATACAGAATATCTAATTGCTTATTTTTAAATCCTAATCAGAGAAAAATTAAAATGATTTGTGCAAATAATTGAATTCTAAGGATTGTGTAACAACAAACACTCTTATTTTCTAGATCTACTGAGAGCTAGCTCTGAGAGAACAAAACAGTATTTTCAGTGTTTATGGTTCTTTACTGAAGCAGGTCTATTCTTTATCTAAGAACAGGAAAACAAAAGAATTCACAATATTGTTATCCCTTTTGACCTGAGCAATTAGTGAATATTTTGGGTCTTGTGAGTTGTTTCCCTTAGGGGGAGAAATGGATGATGGAGTCAGGTATTTTTTTGACACAATCCTGCTTATTTGCAAAGAATGTACCCAAAGTTCTATTTCCCTAACGACAGCAGGAATAGTTTCTTGGCTCACAATTCCAAGCCTCTTTCTATCCAGCAGTCTACCCTAAAGCTCTCTCTCTCTCTCTCTCTCAACTTTTTCTGAGATCACACTACAAATACTTCTCTGGGGCTCCTTTGTGCTTCTGCAGTGTCACACTCCCTCTCTTCCTCCCCCCGCCCCGAACCCCATCCCCCTGCATTTGCATTCAGACCCTAGTGAAAGCCCCTTCCACTGTATGGCTCAACTCCTATTCCAGCTTCACTTGATGGTGACTTCTCTTAAGTCAGCCATCTATTCCACAAAAGAGCTTGATTGTTTTACATTGATCCTGAAGAAAGGACAACTGGTATGCCCACCAGCTTCAATAAGGCTTCCCCTTTCCCCAGCGTAACTACCTGTTTTCATGTTGTTTTTATAAATCTGTATCTTGTACACGTCTGCAAAACCCACAGCATTCTTTTATTTTTACTAACCTGAAACAGGATATTGAATGCATAATTTCAGTTACACCAATTTAAATCTGTGGTAATTCATTAGAATTATTCCATCTTTATCCTGGTGGCAAAATATGTTAGCACGTCACTAGAGAAAACATGACACTTTTTGATAATTGTTATTGTTGCCGGCACCCAGTGCCGAGAGGCTAAACAACAGCTGAGGTTGGTTCCCTACCCGGTGTGCTACACCCAATAATCACAACGGGGTGGAGAAGCGGAAAAGTTTATTTGCAGCTGCAAAAAGATCCAGGGAGAATAGAATCTCAAATCCTGCACCCAGAGCAGGAAGTTACACAGGCTTTTAAAAATCCTTTTTCCCAGCATACCCTAACTATCCATATAGCCAGCCAATCCAGTTCACATCTAGTTCCCTTGTTTTTTGTATCATTTGTTAACCTATACATAAAGCTGCTTGATTCAGCATTGTTCTTCCATATCTGCCCTGTTCGGCCTTGTTTAGTTTCAGGCAGTCTGACTCTGCAACATATTGTTGCAGATCCTCAGCATAACTGCTGCGAGTGCCTCCAGGCTGGGGGTCCAAGGACACTTGGGCCTAGTACGCAGAGCTGCTGCGAGTGCCTCCAGGCGGGAGGGGGGCCAAGGACACTTGGACCTAGTGCGAGGGGGCTTCATCGACACTCGTGGTCTTCCATCCCCTCGAGTTACCTAGTGGCCATGCCCCAGGGTCCCCAACACAAGTGAAACAAAACTGCAGGAACTGAGGGGTGGGGTGTGTGTTTAGTGGCTTGGCAGCCCTGAGCCAATCCCCTGAGCCCCGAGGGCCGGCAGCGCTGGCAGGGCAAGGGCAGGGCTATCCTGCCCTCGAGCCTCTATCTTCATCCAGTGCCCTGCCGGGGCAGCCCCGGAGAGGGGAGCTCAGTCTCAGGGGCACATTCACCCCTTTGCTGTGGGACCCTGTCGGTGCCGCTCATCGTGCTGGCTTCTGGGACACAAGTGCTCATCCTGCAGGGCTGAGCCCCCCCGACAGCTGATTTCACACAAAGACCCTAGCACCCCTCATGGCAAGCAGCTGTTCAGAGATCCCGCTCCCAGTCCAAACCCTGCCAGGGCTGAACCAGCAGAGCGGGTACCTCCGGGGGCAGGTCTCATCCCCAACCCAGGGTGAAGTGCCGGGGGCAATGGCAGATTAGCCACTGAGCCTGTGCCCAGGGGTTGCCAGGCAGGCAGGGCGAGGAAAGCCCCCACATTCTGATCCCACTCCCTGGCGGAAGCCGTGGGGGGAGGGCCGGAGAAGCCCCTAGTGCCCCCTGAGCCCACCCCGTGCTGCAGCCCCGGGGCTGGAAAACCTCTTGCTGCCTGCCCCGGCCTCAGCTTCTCCAATATGGGGCAAGCGGGGGTGGGGGGAGGCCGTCTGGAACAGGGGCAGGGCCCTGGGGAAGGGGCAGAAAGGGGTGGGGCCACGGGCAGGGCCACAGGCAGAATGGGGGCAGGACCACAGTTAGAAGGGGTGGGGAAGGGCCCCGCACTTGTTCTGGCCCAGGGCCCCAGGAAACCATAATCGACCTCTGGCTGTGGGGTGGCCCATACAGGGCACTCAGTGCCCCCCTTCCCCGTTAAGGCACGGTCCAGAGCAGACCCCAACCCTTTCAGCTCCCCTTAAAATCATAATGAGCTGCCTCTTTTGAGGCCCCAGGTTTGATCGTTGAGGCCATTGGGCCTGTTGTGGGGACCAGGCCCTGGAGGCTAACACTGACATTTAAAGCACTCACATCCTCATCCCCTACAGGATTTGGCCGACCCCCACCGTGCCTCAGTGTTCTGTTAAATGGGCGCAGAGAAGGCAGAGGCCACCTCCCCGCTCCATCAGAGAGCGGCTGCTCTGCACAGGCCCTGGCACCAGCCACTGGTCTCTGCTACTCCTGCAGCACATGGCTGGGGGAGGCACCCAAAGCCCTAGAGGGGGCCCCACAAAATCACCTCCTTCTCCCAAAATTCTCTCACCAGGGCAGCAGGGTGCATTTACCAAAGTAACTGTGATGCCCTTGGGGCCAGCACCTCAGACCAGGGGAGCCCAGGGCATGGCCAGCCCCACTCTGCAGACTGGGGGCAGCTGGCCCCAAGCTCTCCTGGCTGGCTCCTGGTCCCAGCTAGACTCAGGAGCTGTCACTGGAGTTTCCAGAGCTTGGGTATCTCCAAGGCCAGGCTGACGGTGCACCTGAGGGGCCGAGGAACCACCAGCAGCTAGCCCAGCCAGGAGCAGTTGTGGGGAGGGCAGGGTGGCAGGGGGCAGAGATGCTGGCTTGGCCCAGCAATGGGATAAGGACATAGACCATCTGGCCGCGGAGGCCCCATAACCGACTCCTCTGGGACCAGGTCCAGCCTGTGCAGAGCCTGGGGCTGGGACATGTGTGGGGAGGGGGGAAAGGGGGAGAGACAGGGCCTCTTGGCAAGGCAAGATTTGCCCTGCAGTTCTGGGGTTTGTCACCATACAGGGACATCCCTCGGTGGGTCCCTTGGCGACAGCCCCTGGTGGCTGCTCTTTGCCAGGCTCTCCTAGTGCTGCAGTCATTGCTCTATTGCCCTCGCCTCCCATTGGGTCTGGCTGGGGTTTCCTGCCGGTCCTGAGGGAGCAGCGAGGAGAGGAGGGACGGGCCAGGCCTCTCCTCCCCAAGGGTAGTGTGGGCAGAACAGCTGGTAGTGGCCCCTACACCATGGCATGGCTAGCTGTGCCTCAAGCAACCAAGCCCCTTAGGCCTGTCAACACCACAGTTCGGCTGGCATACATAGCCTTGCATTCACCTCGCTGTGCCCAGCTCTGCACTCAAATTTCTCTTTGGCCAATGTAATTGCTCCCTTACGGTGATGCAGTAAAACCACCTCTCCAGATGGCATTGGCCTACATCTACCTGAACCATCCTCCAGCAGCTGTCCCGCAATACCCCATTCCCTGCAACAGTGACCGCAGTGGCCATGTTGTAAACTCCACGCAGCACCCCTCGCCCCATGAAGTGATTCCTGCACTGCAGGGAGCCTGGTCTGCTCCCCGGGGTTCCCTAAACCCACAGCTCATGGTAACTTTACTCTCTGTGAGGCCGTTGTGACGTTGCACTCATATGCTTTATGAAAATATGCTTATGAACAGGAACATAACATGCCTGGAATATGCTTTATGCTAAATGCCCCATGTAACATATCATTAGAAAGCTTGTAATCTACTAAGTGTGTACTACGAGGGGCAGATCGGGGGCATCCCAGGTGCTGGGGGAGGAGGCCCAGGACCCCACTGGTGCTGGGGGAGGGGGCTGCAGTGCACAGCCTGGGAGTGGGACTCCTGCTGCTCTTGGGGGGTGGGCACAGTTCCCATTGGCCAGGAACCTCAGCCAATGGGAGCTGCGGGGGGCAGGGCCTGCAGGCACAGGCAGAGTGGTGTGGAGACACCCCCCCCAACCCCTCTGCCACCTAGGAGCTGCAGGGCTATGCTGGTGGGAGCTGGGGAGACCCCATCCCGAGGTAAGCCGCCCCGCATCCCTCAACCCCCTCCTGCATGAAAACCTCCTAAGCTTACTTTTACCAGCTTAGGTTAAAACTTCCCCAAGGTACAAACTATTTTACCCTTTTGCCTCTGAACTTCCACTGCCACCACCAAACTTTATATGGGTTCCTGAGAAAACGTAGTTTGGACACATCTTTCCCCCCCAAATCCTCCCAACCCTTGCACCCAACTTCCTGGGGAAGGTTTGGTAAAAATCTTCACCAATTTGCATAGGTGACCACAGACCCAAACCCTTGGATCTGAGAACAATGAAAAAGCATTCCGTTTTCTTACAAGAAGTCTTTTAATAGAAGTAAAAAGGAATCACCTCTGTAAAATCAGGATGGTAGATATCTTACAGGGTAATTAGATTCAAACATAGAGAATCCCTCTACGCAAAACCTTAAGTCACAAAAAAGACACACAGACAGGAATAGTCATTCTATTCAGCACAGCTATTTTCTCAGCCATTTAAAGAAATCATAATCTAACACCTACCTAGCTAGATTACTTACTAAGTTCTAAGACTCCATTCCTGTTCTGTCTCCGGCAAAAGCATCACACAGACAGACACAGACCCTTTGTTTTTCTCCCTCCTCCCAGCTTTTGAAAGTATCTTGTCTCCTCATTGGTCATTTTGGTCAGGTGCCAGTGAGGTTACCTTTAGCTTCTTAACCCTTTACAGGTGAGAGGATTTTTCCTCTGGCCAGGAGGGATTTTAAAGGGGTTTACCCTTCCCTTTATATTTATGACAACTCGCGACTGCGCCATACAGGAGGCCTGTGATATGTAGGGGGCCAGATGAGATGATCTAAGAGTCTCTTCTGGCCTTCAAGTCTCCAAATTTCTGCAAAACCGAGTGCGGCACATTGAGCATCCCCTGATGGTTCCACGTGTGGCCTGCGTGAACCCTTGCACGACCACTGAGTGTGTGGGGGTGACCTAGGGGGAGCAGCTCAAACACGCACAGGAGCCGGCTCGGGGCAGGACATGAGCCCTGCAGGGCAGGGGTGGGGGTGGCAGTGACATCACAAGGGCCTTTTGCAGCACTCAGCTGATTGGTGAAAGGCGGTTGGGAGGCGGTGACCTCACAGAGAGTCCACGACAACGGCCAGGGAGGACAGGCTGCAGGGCAGGGGGATCTCAGAGACCCCCGGGGCTTTGCTGCAGGGAGTCTCCTTCCTGAGGTGTCTCCTTGAGGACTGAGAGAGAATTCAGGGTCTCGTATGTGAGCGCGAGGTGGAGCCTCTCTGGAATTTTCTCTTTTCCCACTACTCACTGAGCGAGAAGACAGACGTCCCTGTGGAGAAGGGAAGAGCCCCAGAGAGGTTTGGTACCGAGGCAGCCTGATCCGCCCGGTGCTGGCCAAATTCTCGGCACGGAAAACAGGAGGTTAAGGTGGGACAATTTTCCCCCAGCTTGGCCTTTGTCCCTTCGAGTCATTGGGGTTGTTGGTCTGTAGCTCATTGCAGGTCCCTTTATTCTGATCATTCAGTGTGTGAAACTCCAGACTGATGGTACATTTGAAAGTCAGGACACCCGGGTCCTGTTCCCAACTCTATCCCGACAGGTTGTGTGATGGAAGACAAGGCCCTTCGCCTTTCTCAGCCTTCGCTTCTCCCTCTGTCAGTTGGGGAGAACAATCCTCTCACACCTGCCTCCCAGTGCGGGGAGGCTGGGGCGCTGTGGGGACCTGTTTGAGAGCGTCACTCGGAGCAGTGTATCGTAGGAGGTGTCCTGTCGGGTTGAGTCATTCCAGAGGATGATGTCGTGCAGCAGAACCCCGTTTTCCCAAGCTGGCGTGACACAGCTTTGCATGTGAACCGAACCAAGGGCGCACACAGGTCTAGAAGCCGGCGATTTCTCCTTTGGCCGCTAGATGGCGCTGCAGGCTCCCACTTCCCCCTTCTCCTGGTCAGCGCAATGGGGGTTAGTCTCCCCAAAAAGAACGCCCGTCTCGCTTTGAACGTCCCTTGATGTGCACCCTGTGGGCTGTCGGGATACGTGTCCAAAAGTTGCAGGGCTTGTTTCATGGTCTCCACAACGACAATCTTTCTTCCTTTTTAGACGTGACGACCTTTTTGGTCAAGATCCTTGATTATTCGGGGACTTATCCCGGAAGACCCAAAGTATTTGGGACATAAGACTTGTCTGGAAGGGCGCACAGGGCGAAAGTGTTTTTGGCCATAGCAGGTGCCTTGTCGCAAGAATGACGTCCATCCCCCTTCAAAACGTGTTTTGTGTAATGTTGTGTGTGTGATGTGTTGTGTGTCATGTTATGTGTGTTTGTCTGTCTGTGTGACGTGTTGTGTGTCATGTTGTGTGTGTGTGTGTGTGTGTGAGATGTGTTGTGTGTCATGTTGTGCAACGTGTTGAGTGTGTGTTTGTGTGTGGTGAGGTGTTTGTGGTGTCATGTGATGTGTTGTGTGTGACGTGGTGTGTGTGGGTGTGTGTGTGACATATTGTGTGTCATGTTGTGTGTGTCGTGTTGTGTGTGTGATGTGTTGTGTGTCGCGTTGTGTGTGTGCTTGTCCGACGTGCGACGTATTGTGTGTTTGATTCACGATGTGCGATGTGCTGTGTGCGCGTGCGACGTGCGACATGTTGTGTGTCCGACATTCGACGTGTTGTGTGTGTGACGTGCAACGTGCGATGTGCCATGTGCTAAGTGTTTGTGCAGCTTGAGGCATGTGATGTGTTGTGTGTGTCCATGCAACGTGTGACATGCGATGTGTTGTATGTGTAACGTGTTGTATGTCATGTTGTGTGTGTTGTGTTTCATGTTATGTTTGTCGTATTGTATGTGTTCTGTGTCGTCTTGTGTGTGAGAGAAATGTTTTTGTATATGTGTGACATGTTGTGTGTGTTTGATGTGTTTTGTGTCGCGTTGTGTGTCGCGTTGTGTGTTTTTGTGTGTATGATGTGTTTCTGTGTGTGTGTCGTGCGATGTGTTGTATGTATCTATGCAACATGTGACGTATTGTGTGGGACATTAAATGTGTTTCTGTGTGTGTCATGGTGTGTGTCGTGTTCTGTTTGTCATGTTATGTTTGTGTGTGAGACGGGTTGTGTGTCGTGTTTTGTGTGTGTGTGAGACGTTTTGTGTGTGTGTGACATGTGTGTCATTTTGTGTGTCATCTAGAGTTGTGTAGATTGTGTGTGTGGTGTTTGTTGTGTCATATGACATGGTGTGTGTTTGTGAGATGTGTTTTGTGTAGTGTTCTGTGTGCGTGACAAGCTCTGTGTCATGTGTGTTTGTGTCTGTCTGTGTGGCATGTTGTGTGTCGTGTTGTGTGCGTGACGTGTTGTGTGTGTCGTGTTATGTGTGTGTATGTGTGAGACGGGTTGTGTGTCTTGTGTGTGTGTGCATGAGACATTGTGTGTGTGATGTGTTGTGTGTGTTTGTGTGTGTGACAGGTTTTTGTGTGTGTCATGCGGCGTGCAATGTGCGACATGCTTACATGAGTGTGTGTGACAATGTGCAACATGTTTTGTGGGACGTGTGATGTGTTTCTGTGTGTGTCGTGTTGTGTGTGTTTCTGTGTGAGTCGTTTTCTGTGTCGTGTGTGTCGTGATATGTGTGTGTGTGACGGGTTGTGTGTGTGTGTGTGATGTCTTGTGTGTGGTGTTGTGTGTCGTCTAGAGTGTTGTGTGGATTGTGTGTGTGGTATTGTGTTTGTGGTGACATGTGACGTGGTGTGTGTGTGAGACGTGTTTTGTGTAGTGTGTGTGTGACATTGTGTGTCGTGTTTGTGTCTGTCTGTGACGTGTTGTGTCATGTTGTATGCCATGTTGAGTGTGTGTGTGGTGTTGTGTTTTTGGTGTTATGTGATGTGTTGTGCGTGAGGTGGTGTGTGTCGTGTGTGTTTGTGTCTGTCTGTGTGATGTATTCTGTGTTGTGTGTGTGACGTGTGTAGTGTTTTGTGTCTGTGTGACATGGCGTGTGTCGTGTTGTGTGGTGTGAGATGTGTTTTTGAGTGTGACGTGCGACGTGCTGTGCGTGCGTGCAACGGGCAGCGTGTTGTGTGTGTCCGTGCTATGTGCAATGTGCATCATGCGACATGCGACGTGTTGTGTATGTGCCTGTGACATGCGATGTTTTGTGTGTGATGTGCAACATGTGACATCTTGTGTGTGTTATGTGCGACGTGTTGTGTGTCCATGCTACACGCGACGTGTTGTGCATGACATACGACGTGCTGTGTGTGCGCGTGTGACACGCGGGGGACATGTGTGAAGTGCGACTTGCTGGGAGTGACGTGACGTGCGACGTGTTGTGTGTGCCACGTTCGACGTTTTGTGTGTATGTGTGCAACGTGCAACATGTTGTGTGTGTCTGATGTGCGACGTGTTGTGTGTCTATGTCCAATGTGTGACAAGCGATGTGCGACGTGTTGTGTGTGCGGCGTGCGGCGTACGATGTGTTGTTTCTGTACGTGCGACACACACCATGTCACACACAAAACGTCTCATGACACACAACACGACACACAACCCATCACACACACACAACACACCACTCACCACACAGACACACACACAACACGTCACATAACACTCTAGATGACACACACAACACGTCACAAAAGACCACACACACACCACACCACACACAACACGAAACACAACACATCACACACACACGGAACACAACACTCTGGATGACACACAGCACACACACAACACATCGCACACACACAAACACGTCTCACACACATGTGTTGTGTGTCGTGCTGTGTGTTTGTGTGATGTTGTGTGTGTGACATGTGCGATGCGCAATGTACTGTGTGTGTGATGTGCTATGTGAGCGTGCAACGTGCTGTGCGTGTGAGGTGAGATGTGTTGTCTCTGTGCGTGCGACACACACCACACCAACGGCACACAACACAAAACAAACACACAACATTGCACACAACACATCACACACACAACACACCACACAGACACACACACACAACACAACACACAACACGTCCCACACACACTGAATACAACACTCTAGACGACAGACAACACATGCACAACACATCACACGCACACAAACACGTCTCACACACACAAGTGTTGTGTGTCGTGCTGTGTGTGTGGGACGTGTTGTGTGTGTGAGATATGCGAAACGCGAAGTGCTGTGTGTTTGATTTGCGATATGCGATGTGCTGTGTGGGCGTGCGATACGTGACATGTGACGAACGACGTTGTGTGTGATGCACAGCACTTTGTGTGTGTGATGTGCGACGTGCGACGTGTTGTGTGTGTGAGACGTGTGACGTGAGCTGTGTGGTGTGCGTGACTGTGACGTGCGACATGCGACATGCTGTGTGTGCATGTGAATTGTGATGTGCGGTGTACGACATGCGGCGTGCGGCGTGTTGTGTGCGACATGTGACCTTTGTGTGTGAGGTGCGATGTGTGACATGTTCTGTGTGTGTGTCTGTGTGGTGTGTTGTGTGATCTGTTGTCTGTCGTCTTGTGTGTGTTGTGTGCCATTTTGTGTGTCGTGTTAAGTGTGTGTGTGGTGTTGTGTCTGTGGTGTCATGTGACGTGTTTTGTGTGATGTGGTGTGTGTCGTGTTTTCTGTCTGTGAGACGGGTTGTGTGTCGTGTTTTGTGTGTGTGTGAGACGTGTTTGTGTGTGCGACGTGCGACGTGCTGTGTGCGCGACGTGCAATATGTTCTGTGGGTGTGATGTGCGAGGAGTTGTGGGTGCGAGATTCGACATTTTGTGTGTGAAGTGCGACGTGTTGTGTGCACGGTCCCGTCCCCTCAGTTGCAGTCTCAAGAATTCAGTGTCCTTCCTGCTGGCAGTGTCGGTGGGGGGAGGAGAAAGGCCAAGCGTGGGCCCCGGGTTTGGGTTTGGGTTTTGCCCCCTCAGCCCGTGTGCTTGGGAAGCCCCAGTCCAGGCGTGTCTGGGGGGGGGAGCGTGGGGGGGGGCATTGCTCAATCTCCCAGCACGGTGCAGCAATTCCCTTGCTGTGGCCTCAGGCAGGGGAATCACTGAGTGGGAGCTTCCTTGCTGGGCAACGGCTGTGGATGGGCTGTTTCACACCCCACCCGGGGGTTGCTGACCTTCCTTGCTGGTATCTCCTAATCTTTCCCCGGATACATGGAAACCATGCCGTGCAAGGTAACAACACAATTCAATCCAAGGTGAGGAATATGGGGGTTACAGGGCACCTAGAGGAGGAGGATTTGATGTTTGCATTTTGCATAATGAAAGACAAGGGATAACCATGTATTAAATGGATTGATGTAGGATAGGATTTGACCATGTTCTGCCAGCCACCCTTTCTGAGAGCAGGAAGGAACGGCCTCGTGGGCCATTGGTAAAGGTGCATCAGCCAGATTCTGATGTCTGTGAAAAGGCCTCACAAATGTCCAGATGGTCAAGAAGACGTGAGAGACTTGGAAACAGCAGGAGACAATCAGAAGACATCCACCGTATCCGACGCTAAACATGTTAGCAGCATTTATGACCTCAACGGCGAGGCAGGCACCCTGAATGCAAGACAAAGAAGATCTAAGGATGGGAAGCCAACAAAACCATCAAACAATAACAGCGGAAAACCCGGAGATTAATCCCACTTGAGGACTAACGATTACAGAATGACATTGCAAAATCCATAGACGAAAGTTGGAATTTACAAGTCTAAAGCTGGGGTGTTTTGCCATCAGACTCTGGGTTCAGTCCTGCAAATCCTCAGAGCATGGGATCGCGACCGACAGAGCTCAGCTCCTCGCTTGTGTTCAGTCTAACTGGCCGTTAGATTGACAAGAGCTACAGCAAACTGGTAACTGTAAGACCATCTGCAGGACGTGTGTGTGTGTGTGTGTGTGTGTGTGTGTGTGTGATTAAATGCGTATGCTAAGAGTTGTATTTTCAAGGAATGCGGTGTATTGCCTTTTCCCCTGAAAAGATCCCGTGTGCTTCTTCTAAGCATAAGACGCTCCCCCAAGGTGTAGAGTGTCACAAACACATCTCATGACTCTGCCCACAACAACTGGAACTAAGACAAGAATGTGGAAGAAACAAAAAGAATTGTGTTAATGGTTTATTTACAGTAACTGGAAAGCAGGAAAGTAAAAGGAGCTGAGAAGGAGCTTTCAAAACCACAGCGTAGGGCAAGGGGACCCAGAGATTTTGAGAACAGTTTTCATAATGGCACTAAAGTCACAGAAGTGGCCAGGAAGTAACCCAGGGAATTAAGGAATTACCATCTCACTTGAAGAAAAGGAGTACTTGTGGCACCTTAGAGACTAGCAAATTTCTTTGAGCATAAGCTTTCGTGAGCTACAGCTCACTTCATTGGATGCATTCAGTGGAAAATACAGTAGGGAGATTTATATACAGAGAGAACATGAAACAATGGTGTTACCATACACACGGTAACGAGAGTGATCACTTAAGGTGAGCTATTACCAGCAGGAGAACGGGGGGAAAAACCTTTTGTAGTGATAATCAAGGTGGGCCATTTCCAGCAGCTGACAAGAAAGTCTGAGGAACACTGGGGGGTGGGGGTGAGGAGAAATAAACATGGGGAAATAATTTTACTTTGTGAAATGACCCTTCCACTCCCAGCCTCTATTCAAGCCTCAGTTAATTGTATCCAGTTTGCAAATTAATTCCAATTCAGCAGTCTCTGGTTGGAGTCTGTTTTTGAAGTTTTTTAGTTGAAGAATTGCAACTTTTAGGTCTGTAATCGAGTGACCAAAGAGATTGAAGTGTTCTCCGACTGGTTTTTGAATGTTATAATTCTTGACGTCTGATTTGTGTCCATTGATTCTTTTACGTACAGACTGTCCAGTTTGACCAATGTACATGGCAGAGAGGCATTGCTGGCACATGATGGCATATATCACATCGGTAGATGTGCAGGTGATCGAGCCTCTGATAGTGTGACTAATGTGATTAGGCTCTATGATGGTGTCCCCTGAACAGATATGTGGGCACAGTTGGCAACGGGCTTTGTTGCAAGGATAGGTTCCTGGGTTAGTGGTTCTGTTGTGTGGTGTGTGGTTGCTGGTGAGTATTTGCTTCAGGTTGGGGGGCTGTCTGTAAGCAAGGGCTGGCCTGTCTCGCAAGATCTGTGAGAGTGATGGGCCGTCGTTCAGGATAGGTTGTAGATCATTGATGATGAGCTGGAGAGGTTTTAGTTGGGGGCTGAAGGTGATGGCTAGTGGCATTCTGTTATTTTCTTTGTTGGGCCTGTCCTGTAGTAGGTGACTTCTGGGTACTCTTCTGGCTCTGTCAATCTGTTTCTTCACTTCCGCAGGTGGGTATTGTAGTTGTAAGAATGCTTGATAGAGATCCTGTAGGTGTTTGTCTGTATCTGAGGGGTTGGAGCAAATGCGGTTGTATTGCAGAGCTCGGCTGTAGACGATGGATCGTGTGGTGAGCCTCCAGCTTTCATCCAGACCACACCACACAATCCTTTGTCTACAGCCGAGCTCTATGGTAAAACCTCATTTGCTCCAACCCCTCGCACAGAGACAAACACCTACAGGATCTCTATCAAGTGATCTTAAAACTACCTGCTGAAGGGAAGAATACCCAGAGGTCACCTACTCCAGGACAGGCCCAACAAAGAAAGGAACAGAACGCCCCCAGCCGTCACCTTCAGCCCCCAACTGAAACCTCTCCAGCGCAGCATCAAGGATCTGTAACCTATTCTGAAGGACGACCCATCACTCTCACAGATCTTGGGAGACAGGCCAGTCCTCGCTTACAGACAGCCCCCCCAACCTGAAGCAAATACTCACCAGCAACCACACAACAAAAACACTAACCCACGAACCGATCCTTCCAACAAACCCATTGCCAACTCTGTCCACATATCTACTCTGGAGATCTGGAGTACTGTGTCCAGTTTGGAGCCCCACACTACAAGAAGAAGGTGGAAAAATTGGAAAGAGTCCAGTGGAGGGCAACAAAAATGAGTAGGGGACAGGAACACATGACTTATGAGGAGAGGCTGAGGGAACTGGGATTGTTTAGCCTGCAGAAGAGAAGACTGAGGGGGGATTTGATAGCTGCTTTCAACTACCTGAAAGGGGGTTCCAAAGAGGATGGATCTAGACTGTTCTCAGTGATAGCAGATGACAGGACAAGGAGTAATGATCTCATATTGCAGTGGGGGAGGTTTAGGTTGGATATTAGGAAAAACTTTTTCACTAGGAGGATGGTGAAACACTAGAATGCGTTCCCTAGGGAGGTGGTGGAATCTCCTTCCTTAGAAGTTTTTAAGGTCAGGCTTGACAAAGCCCTGGCTGGGATGATTTAGTTGGGGATTGGTCCTGCTTTGAGCAGGGGAGTTGTTGGGGCCACTGGGGCATGGCCACTAGGTAACTCGAGGGGATGGAAGACCACGAGTGTCGATGAAGCCCCCTCGCACTAGGCCCAGGTGTCCTTGGCCCCCCCTCCTGCCTGGAGGCAATCGCAGCAGCTCTGCATACTAGGCCCAAGTGTCCTTGGCCCCCCCGCCTGGAGGCACTCGCAGCAGTTATGTTGAGGATCTGCAACAATATGTGGCAGAGTCAGACCGCCTGAAACTAAACAAAGCCAAACAGGGCAGATATGGAAGAACAATGCTGAATAAAGCAGCTTTATGTATAGTTTAACAAATGATACAGAGAACAAGGGAACTAGCTGGGAACTGGATTGGCTGGCTATATGGATACTTAGGGCAGCTTCCTATTGGATAGGTATGCTGGGAAAAAGGATGTATAAAAGCCTGTGTAACTTCCTGCTCTGTGTGCAGGATCTGAGATCTTATTCTCCCTGGACCTTTTTGCAGCTGCAAATAAACTTTTCTCCTTCTCCACCCCATTGTGATTATTGGGTGAAGCACACCGGGTAACGAACCAACCCCAGCTGTTGTTTAACCTCTCGGCACTGGGTGCTGGCAACAGCTTTTGGCATCCCTGGGTGGGCGATGAGGCTGCTATTTAGCCTTGCCCGGACCCCTCCTGGAGGTCGAGGATTGCGGCGAGAACCGACGCCCAGCGTGCACTGGTGAGTTCATCGGGGGCCTCGGAGGAGACGCGATTTGATCGACCCCAGAGGGCACGACGGTGCAACGCACTCATATAGTGGAGAAGTAGTTGTGGATGATGGTGAGGAACCGGTCCCTTGGACATGGGGGAGGAGCAGCTGCGGACGACGGTGAGGAACCGGTCCCTTGGATAAGGTAGGAACCTTTTCAAATCCGGATTGTATGCTCTGTTGGATCCTGGGGATGCCCAGAGTTACCCTGTAGGTATGGGACAGGGACAGAGCTCGGGGGTTAGGGCACGGTGTACGCCCCTAGAATGCATTCTAGCAATCTGGAAGGTATTTGGTGCGGATCCGATGACTAAGAGCCAATTAAAACGATTCTGTACAGTTGACTGGCCTCAATATCAACTAGAGGACCAGGAGCGGTGGCCACCAGGAGGATCAATTAATTACAACATGATCCTCCAATTAGTTTTGTTTTGTCAGTGAATGGGTAAATGGAATGAACAGTTGTATGCACAAACGTTTATGGCTTGAAGAAACAGAACAGAGCTGTAATTCTGCAGAGCTGTAGTTTGACTCCGACTGGTTCGGTAGTAGCTAATGTTAGTCCCCAGACCCCCACCCCCACTGTAATGGCAGAGCCGATGTCCCCTTCGGCCCCCACACCCCCACCTTATAAGGGTAGGATGCCTCGGGTTACAGAGATTGCCCCCTCAGTGGGACTCTATCCTTTGCTTACCAAGACTGTTGTGGCTTGCCCAGGGGCAGACGGACGTCAGGCTACCACTATGCAAGTTTACACCCATGTGCCATTCAATCCAATAGACCTAGCAGCTTTTAAAACACAGGCTGGGGAATTCTCCATGAACCCAAGCTGGTTTATTTCAGTCTTTGAGGGGTGCCTCGGTAGTCACAAGCCGGATTGAGATGACTGTAATATCCTCCTGAGAACCCTGTTGTCTGAGGTGAAGAGGAATCAGGTTACAGCTAAGGCAAGGGGAGCGACAGCTTTCAAGCGAAAAAAAAAAAAAAAGAAAGGAAGCTATCTGTCAAGATCCTACCCCAAGTAATCGTAACCGGCTCAGGGCATTTCTGGGTATGGCAGGCTTTTGCAGGATATGGATCCCAGAGTTTGGACTGTGGGCTAAACCCCTGTACGACAGTGTAAAAGGAGCAGATCATGACCCCTTCTATTGGACCCCAGAGGCTGACAGGGCATTTAAAATCCTGAAAAGAAAATTGATGGAAGCTCTGGTACTGGGCCTGCCGGATCTCTCGAAGCCGTTTCAGTTGTATGTACATGAACGAAAGGGGGTGGCCCTAGGAGTGCTCACACAGCTGTTAGGAGCATGGAGACGTCCCGTGGCTTATTTTTCTAAGCAACTGGATCAGGTTGCAAAGGGTTGGCCGGCATGTTTATGGGCGGTCGCAGCTACTGCCCTAGTGCTTGAGGAAGCGGAGAAGCTAACATTGGGAGGGGTTATGCAAATCTATACTCCCCATATGGTCCGAGCCTTATTGGCTACAAAGGCAGGGCTTTGGCTCACCCAGGCTCGGATTGCTCGGTACCAGGCAAAGCTGTTAGAGAACTCTGAAGTCACCTTACAGCCTTGCCCCTCCCTTAACCCAGCCACCCTCTTGCCAGAAACAGAGGAACAGGAACATGACTGTTTAGAGATCATAGATGCCCAGTACTCCAGCCGTCCGGATTTAAAGGATGCACCCGTCCCAAATGCAGATTATGAGTGGTACACTGATGGTAGCAGTACTGTAATAGATGGGCAAAGGAGGGCGGGTTATGCTGTTGTGACCCTCCATGACACTGTGGAAGCTGAAGGTTTGCCTGCTGGGACCTCTGCCCAGCTGGCCGAACTAATAGCCCTGACCCGTGCACTTGAACTGTCAAAAGGAAAGCGGGTCAACATTTTTACTGATTCAAAGTATGCTTTTGGTGTGCTGCATGCTCATGCTGGCCTATGGAAGCAAAGGGGAATGCTGACAGCCCAAGGCTCCCCAGTCAAGTATGGGCCCCAAATCCTCCGGCTCCTAGAAGCCGTACAACTTCCCTCGGAAGTGGCGGTGGTACACTGTAAAGCCCATCAAAGGGAGGATCAAGATGTGGCCAGAGGTAACGCCCAGGCAGATAGAGAGGCTAAGCATGCTGCCACCCTGCCATCCCCTCAGGCTGAGAACGCCCATATGCATGCCCTTATCCCATCAGGAGGGGAGCTTCCAACCCCTCAGTACTCTGGGGAGGAGAGACAGCTAACTGACAAACTCGGTCTCCGGGAAAAGGAGGGATGGCTCCATTCCCCAGAAGGGAAGGTCCTCTTACCAAAGGGCCTGATCCAGCCGGTGCTGCAGAAACTACATCAAACCACTCATGCTGGCAGGGAAGCACTTATCCAGCTAATGGGAAAATACTTTATCACTTCCGGACTCCAACCCCTGGCTGCCCAGGTACAAGCGGACTGCTTAGTCTGCCAAAAGAATAATCCCCGACCGGGACATCCTGTGCCACCAGCTGCCCTGGAACCCACTCCGGGCCCCGGACAAGTGTGGCAAATAGACTTTACTGAGTTTCCCCGGACCCCAGGGTTCAAATATCTCCTTGTCATAGTGGATCGGTTCAGCGGATGGCCAGAAGCCTTTCCATGCCGTAATTGCACTGCCAGAACAGTGGCCCTCAAGTTTGTTAAGGAGATCATTCCTCGCTTTGGACTCCCCCAGTGGATGGAATCTGACAACGGGACACATTTCACGTCAAAAATCATCCAAAGCATCTCACATGCCTTACAGATCCCCTGGAAACTCCATACGCCCTGGAGACCGCAAGCCAGTGGGGTAGTGGAGCGTACCAATCAGACCCTTAAACGGCATCTCTCAAAAGTGTGCCAAGAAGCCTCACTGCGATGGCCTGATGCTTTGCCCCTTGTCCTACTTCGTATCCGTGTTCTCCCAAAGGGTAGATTAGGGCTTAGTCTCTTTGAAATTATGTTTGGAAGGGCATGGCCTATGAATGGCACCCGAGTTCTGTCAGGGGAATGGGAGTTGGGTAATGGTTTTTTGTCACAGTATATGTGTTCCCTGTCTGCTGTTCTCTTGTCTCTTCACAGGTATACCAAGGATTCCCAGCCTCTCCCCTTGGACTCTCCCGTCCACTGCTTACAGCCCGGTGACTCTGTGCTTGTTCGTACCTGGAAAGACGAGCCTCTCCAGGAAAAGTGGAAAGGACCCTGTACCGTCCTGCTGATCTCCCATACAGCGGCAAAGACCAAGGGACACAAGAACTGGATCCATCACTCTCGTCTGAAGGCAGTACCCGCCCCCTCGTCAGCGGAACAGTGGACCGTCCAACCTGCTGACTCTTCATCTAGTTGACAGGTTTCAGAGTAACAGCCGTGTTAGTCTGTATTCGCAAAAAGAAAAGGAGTACTTGTGGCACCTTAGAGACTAACTAATTTATTTGAGCATGAGCTTTCGTGAGCTACAGCTCACTTCATCAGATGATCTCGGGCTGAAGCTACTGTTTAAAAGACACAAATAGCAGGCAGCTTAACGCTAAAATGGGCCCACCCAGGTCCTGGAGACCCTGGGTTGGGAAGACTCGGGTGATAATTAATTGGGTAACATTGTTATTCTCTGTATTGTTATTTCCAAACTGTGCATATCGGGAGCATAACTCCTTTGTTTTGCTTGCGCACCATGTTGCTATTTTAACAAACCAGACTGATTACTGGGTATGTGCTCCGACTCCTCTGTCCCCAGGCTGAGGCCCATGCCCGAGGCGGAGCACAGGTTGCCTATACTTCCCCCGAGAGCGATTGGTTGCAAACCTTGTTTTCAGGCTGGGGTTTGTCGTCTCGGCTTGGTGGTTTATTTAGCCTGTTATTGAGACTTCTCTTTCCTGTATTGCTTATATTACTGGTATTATGCTGTGCAGTCTCATGTGTTAGGGCCCTTTTGCAAAAGTTAATAAGTCATTCTCTTCAGGGCTATCACAAAGTGCTTATGCAAAGTCCTATTGTAAAGAAATAAGTAGCCCAAGTGAGAAAACTCAGAGCCAAGGCTGTTGAGTGTTCTCAAAGGAGGGAGTTGTTGGGGACACTGGGGCATGGCCACTAAGTAACTTGAGGGGATGGAAGACCATGAGTGACGATGAAGCCCCCTCGCACTAGGCCCAAGTGTCCTTGGCCCCCCGGCCTGGAGGCACTCGCAGCAGTTATGTTGAGGATCTGCAACAATATGTTGCAGAGTCAGATTGCCTGAAACTAAACAAGGCCAAACAGGGCAGATATGGAAGCACAATGCTGAATAAAGCAGCTTTATGTATAGTTTAACAAATGATACAGAGAACAAGGGAACTAGCTGGGAACTGGATTGGCTGGCTATATGGATAGTTAGGGTATGCTGGGAAAAAGGATGTATAAAAGCCTGTGTAACTTCCTGCTCTGTGTGCAGCATTTGAGATTCTATTCTCCCTGGACCTTTTTGCAGCTGCAAATAAACTTTTCTGCTTCTCCACCCCGTTGTGATTATTGGGTGTAGCACACCGGTTAGTGAACCAACCCCAGCTGTTGTTTAGCCTCTCGGCACTGGGTGCCGACAACAATAACAATTATCAAAAAGTGTCATGTTTTCTCTAGTGACGTGCTAACATATTTTGCCACAAGGATAAAGATGGAATAATTCTAATGAATTACCACAGATTTACATTGGTGTAACTGAAATGATGCATTCAATATCCTGTTTCAGGTTAGTAAAAATAAAAGAATGCTGTGGGTTTTGCAGACGTGTACAAGATACAGATTTATAAAAACAACATGAAAACAGGTAGTTACGCTGGGGAAAGGGGAAGCCTTATTGAAGCTGGTGGGCATACCAGTTGTCCTTTATTCAGGATCAATGTAAAAACAATCAAGCTCTTTTGTGGAATAGATGGCTGACTTAATAGAAGTCACCATCAAGTAAAGCTGGAATAGGAGTTGAGCCATACAGTGGAAGGGGCTTTCACTAGGGTCTGAATGCAAATGCAGGGGGATGGGGTTCGGGGGGAGGGGGGGGAGGAAGAGAGGGAGTGTGACACCGCAGAAGCACAAAGGAGCCCCAGAGAAGTATTTGTAGTGTGATCTCAGAAAAAGTTGAGAGAGAGAGAGAGAGAGCGCTTTAGGGTAGACTGCTGGATAGAAAGAGGCTAGGAATTGTGAGCCAGGAAACTATTCCTGCTGTCGTTAGGGAAACAGAACTTTGGGTACATTCTTTGTAAATAAGCAGGATTGTGTCAAAAAAGTACCTGACTCCGTCATCCATTTCCCCTCTTCATGGAAACAACTCACAAGACCCAAAATAGTCACTAATTGCTCAGGTCAAAAGGGATAACAATATTGTGAATTCTTTTGTTTTCCTGTTCTTAGATAAAGAATAGACCTGCTTCAGTAAAGAACCATAAACACTGAAAATACTGTTTTGTTCTCTCAGAGCTAGCTCTCAGTAGATCTAGAAAATAAGAGTGTTTGTTGTTACACAATCCTTAGAATTCAATTATTTGCACAAATCATTTTAATTTTTCTCTTATTAGGATTTAAAAATAAGCAATTAGTGTTTAGGAAATTTGTAGGATTAAAATCAGCATGTATTCTGTATACATGGCTTTACCATATATGCAACCTCACATCTACACTTCTAAGAGGACCACATTTCCTGAAGCAGTTTCAAACCACTTCAAGCTAGGACAGTTTTAAGCTACTTTATGTTTCAAATGTGAATGGTGTCCAGCTGTGTCAATTAATTTTTTTAAATTATGACCATGATCTAAGATCCACATTTTCAGAATTTTCTTACAATATTCATATGCTCGGATGAATAAGGCTGCTTTCCTGAACTGCGGTCCATATTTGGAACTGTCTTTATAGTTTAGACTCAACCACCCTTCTTAAACAGTTTGGAAGTTGTTCGATATTCCCTCGGGACCAAATTTACTCTTCTTTACACAGATTTGGGCCCTAGTCGGAAAGCGACGTACTCATGTAACCGAGGAGCAGAATTTGGCTCTAATATGGGTTCAGTCTCTCAGTTAGGCCTGTCTTTTTATCTTATCTATTGATATGGCATCCATCCCGAGAGTAGAAGAGCAGCTGTCCCATTTCAGACAAGATACATCAATACCGATATTGATTATTCACAATGGGGTTTTTATCTTTGTTGTACTGTTCCTTTTGAGAAATAAGAAAATAGAGTAAAAGTAAAATGTACTTTTTCTCCCAAATCTATGTGCCATTCCTGATCTTGATTGAACAGGAGAGAGCGTCTTCCCTCTGGATTAAGAATCCAGCTGAGACAACTACCCCAGCCCCACACATTCTACAAGGGAATCCAAAGTCAGAGCAGTGGCGTTCAGTGAAGGGTAGCTGCTCTCTTTGAACATCCTGATAGATGAAATAAAGGACTGGGGGTCATCATTAAAAGTACCTTAAATGGGAGCTCAATCCCCAGAGCTATGATTGCCGAATCAGGAAAAAACAAGAAAGCATGTCCTCTCAGGGATTGGCACATTCAGGTTTACAAGAGAGACGATAAAGACTGGCCATGACGTAGAAAAATCAAAATTCAAGTTCGCCAGTGAGAAAAGAGCCTGAGTAATAGTCAGCTAAAGAATGGAAGGGACCAGTTTACCCAGGAAGTTACAAGAGCCTTTATTAAAATGGAGAGCTACTTTTGTCCTTCTGTCTGCTTGCTTCTGGCAAAGGTTGACTCAGGAATAGAGGGGGTCCAGCAACTCTGCTGGCTTGGGAAAGTGTGCACTGCATCACCAATCCTCCCTGTGTGAGACAATCTCTGTGCCTCTGTTTCAACAGTTCAAACCCTTAAAAAATATCTTTCTTTACAGCTCAATACAGAAATTGCCAGAACCTAGTCCTGTACTTTTTTCTTTAAAAACAAACAATGAAATGGGGATGTTTGCAAGACAATGATATGAATTGATGTCTGTATTTTTATATCTTTAGATGCCCAACAAATATATAAAAATCTGCATTAAAATAACAATTAGTAAGTTTGCAAAACTGTGCAATGGAAAATTCGGAAACGCCAGGATTCAGGGAGTCTGAGTACTGTGCACGTGCATTTTGACACAGTCTTTAATTGCACAATTGTACTATTTTTTTCCACAGGCCCCTCATTCAGTGACCATTGAAGTGTTGTTGGGCCTAAGGTGGGAGTGAAACCCTCGCCAACTGCTAGAGGGTGGTGTGGGGACGTTTTAGAGGGACCACGGGATCCTGTTGCAGGCAGGTCACTCCACTGCAGCACTTCCCTTCTTTGGTCAAATCCCCTCTCGGGGTGGTCCTACGGGGCTGACGCCCACTTCAATTGGTAGAGGACACAGGGAGGAGTTCTCAGAGGGGATATACAACCCCCTTCTGCGTGTTTCACCCTGCCCCACAACGAACCCTGATTGGTCAAATCCAGTCTCCGGTTGTGTAAAATGCTGCTTGCCCCCGCCAAATTTTCCTAAAAGAAGGGAAGAAAGGCACGTACCTTTTGGGTTATCTGTCAGGTGGCCATCTTGGACTTGGGAAAAGAAGCTGGTGACCTTTAGCCATTTGCTATATTAGTTTGGGTTGGGAAGCACACTCCCACGCACTGATTGAATCCGCGTAGACAGGGTCTAACATCCAGGCAGAGACGACGCAAAGAGGGATAGGGACGGTTTTTAGTTAGGTCTACTCACCCATTCCTGTGTCCATCATGGAGTCCCTCCCTGACGTCCAATGTCAAGAGAGCAGCAGCCGTCCATTGCTGTCCCTGCAAGAGAAGGGAGAGACAACATCAACATGGGTGTAATTGTTTGGGAGACTGGAGCACTTCCAGAGTTCAAGTTTTGTTAATCCCCCCCTTCTCTAGCCTAGCCTAGTCCTTTTCCCTCTCGTAAATAAAGTCTTGTTTGTGTGCTTACCACTGCCTGGCGTTATTTTCTTGTGCTAAGGCAAGCTCTGACAGACTGGCTTTACAAAGGGGACCATGTGGGAAGAATTTACTGTAAGATTCCCTGCATCTTCTGAATGGGGTTTGGGTTCTGCCCTTTTGAAAGGAAGGAAAAATCCTTCCAGGTGATCCTACAGGCCTGAAAACCACTGGGATTACTTAGTAATCTGTCCTCTTCACTACCATGTTTGTGACCTTCTGTGTCATAGGGAAGTAGCCCATGGCTCATTATGCATCTTTTGATTTAAAATGGACACGTGTGGTGTACAGACGAAGAAGGACAACTTTTCAAGTCCAATCTGCACAGAAATGGGATGGACACTTCAAGGATTGAATACAATGCTTTGTTCTTCCATCTGTTCATTAAAGAAAGACAAAGGTGCAGATTTGGGAGGCTCGGCACTGAGTTCCCCAGGATCATTCCTCTCCGCGTAATTCCCATGATAAATCTCCTCTCAAGGAAGAGCCTGAGGAAGTGTGATCAGGGGAACTACCCAGAGCACCAGATAAATCAGGGCCCTGAGCTGAGAAAAACCAAGCCTCAGCCAGTTCACATTAATTCAGCTGTCCTCAGCACAGACACCCCTGAAGCACCCGAGGATTCCTTGAAAGGCTTTGAGAGGCTTGGCTCTGCAGAGCGAGAGATGAAGCCTATTACTGCAGGGAAATCAATGACAGAGCACTGTCCACACCAGCACTTAGGTCGGTGTAACTTGTCTCACTCGGGGGGTGGCTTCTTCACACCCCTGAGCGACATACGTTCTACCGACACAAGGGGGAGTGTAGACGCAGCCTTAGCAGAGAAGCGATTTAGAAAACAGGTTTTGTTCTGGAGGAAATGCAGGAACCCCGGGTTTGTAATAACCCAAAGGAGAGTCTGACCCCACCAGTCACCTTCCCCAGTTTGCACTTGGCCCTGGGATAGTTGTTTTCTCTCAGCCTGTGCCCACTATCATGCCACGTGAAGGGGAAGGAGCAATGCACCTGTCTAGGGTGCTTCTGACATCCGAGAGGGGAGAAAGGAAAAAAGAGGCTCAGTCCCACATGCTACTCACACAGGGGGTGGGAACTTTTGTGGTCATTTCAATAGACTCAAGGGGCTCCAAAAGAGTCAAAGGTGCTCACGTGTCCCCGTCCCTGTCCAACATTAAAGAGGTGAAACAAGGCTGGCAGTTTGGGCTGCTGGACAGAACAAGCCTTCAGGCCGAAAAGCCAACAACCTTTCTCTCCATTTCAGCAAAAAACAACATTCAAGAAACCCCCACAAAAACAGGCACCTGAAAAGTCCTGCCCCCGACTTCACCTTTCCAAGGTCTTCTCCGCACTCTCTCCCGCCCCGAGTGAGAATCCGACCCCTTGACCAACACACCACAGTGAGACCCGAATGCAGCTCTCCCTCTGCAGGCAGGATGGTGGAGAAAAACACAGGTGAAAAAACCCTCCCGGCTCAGCTGCGCAGGGAGCCTTGGCAAGGACGTGGTGGAAAGGTGACGCCGGGATCTCTCGCACGGGAAAGGAGACTCGGGCCCGAGTCCAACCAACCCTTTGGGAACTCGAAGGAAGCCACATCCCACAGGCGTTTCCACAGCCCAGCCACCAGCCCCACACCCAGGCCGGAGGGGCCGGGACACGGGAAGGGGCAGCAGCCAACGCCCCCGGGGGGAGGGCTGGGGCGGGAGCTGCAGCCAGGCCCCTGGACCCGCAGGGAGACGCAGACCCTGACAGCAACCAGCCACGTTTGCCCACGTGTGTGTGTGAGACACGTTTGTGTGTGTGTGATGTCTTGTGTGTGTGCTATGTGTCGTCCAGAGTCATGTGTTCAGTGTGTGTGTAATGTGTTGTGTTTTGAGTTGTGTTGTGTGTCATCTAGAGTGTTGTGTGACATGTTGTGTGTCATGTTGTGTGTGTGTCTGTGTGGTGAGTGTTGTGATGTGTGTCTGTGATGTGTTGTGTGTCGTATTGTGTGTGTGTTGAGTTTTGTGCCGTTTTGTATGTCATGTTGAGTGTGTGTTGTGTGGTTGTGGTGTCATGAGACGTGTTGTGTGTGACGTGGTGTGTGTCGCACGCACAGACACAACACATCGCATGTCAGATGCACAAGACGTCGCATGTAGCACACACACACAACACATCACATACGCAACACGACGCTCATGCACATCACACACACAAAACATCGCACCTCACACGCACACACACAACACGTTAGCTGTCGCACGATGCACATCACATAATTGCATTGAAACACACAACACTTCGCACGTCACACTCACAACACGTCGCATCGAACGTTATACACACAGCACATAGCACTTCAGACATACAACATATTGTGCGTCGCAAGCACGCACAGCACGTCGCACGTCACACTCACAAACTCATCTCACACACGCACAATACGACACACACCACGTCACACAGACAGCACAACACACAAAACACAACACAGGCACACAACCTTATAAACAACACATCACAGTCACACACACAACATGACACACAAAACATCACACACACTCAACACAACACTCTAGACGACACCCAACACATACAACACGTCACACAACATGTCACACACACATCACACACACAATATGACACACAACATAACACACACACTGCACACACCATGTCACAGAAAACACGTAACATGACAGCACACACACAACACCACACACACACTGAATATGACACACAAAATGGCCTACAATACACACACACACAACACATCACACACACACAACACACCACATAGACACACACACAACACGTCACACACACAGCACACCGTACGTCGCACAGACACAAAACACTACACACAACATGTCACACACACAATAAAACACACATGTCACACAGACAGACACAAACACACACAACATGACACACACCACATCTCACACACACACACACTACGTCACACACAACACATCACATGACACCAAAAACACAACACCACACACACACTCAACACATCACACAACATGATACACAGATAGACACAAAGAAACACGACACACAACATGTCACACACACAACACTACAGAAAATACGTCTCACACACACCCCATACACCACTTCATGTCACCACAAACACCACCACACACCCAATCCACACAACACTCTAGATGACACACAACACACACACAACAGGACACACAAGACATCACACACACACAACCCATCACATACACACATATCACGATGCACACAACACGAGACACAAAACGGCTCACACACACAAAGACACACAACACGACTGTCAAAGGAAAAATGCGTTAGCCGGTCTCTCACCAATTTAGGTGTCAGATTCGACTCTAGGATCCCACGAACTTCTCAACTCTGAGTCCAGTTTCCACCAGCGTCCTGTATTAGGCCACCGAAATACAGCCCGAGCTGGGTGCCTCCGGAGAGGGACCCCGCCCCCCAGACACGGCACGCGTGTGTACCCTCGACGGTTGGGAACACCGCCCTCGCCCGCCTCCAAAGTCCGACCCCTCATCTGAGTCGGGGTCTCTGCTCTTCCCGACCGGGCAGTTCTGCGGCTGAGTGGACAGGCCGTTGCGGGTGCCAGACGCCCCCTGAGGACGATGAGTTCTTCTTTTCGCCTTTCTCCCTTAGCTCCAGGGACAACGGGCGGCCCCGCCTGGTTTGGCAGCTGCTTCTCCAGCCTTCCTCGCAGGTCAGCTCGACCTCGGCCGAAGGCGTCAACCACTTTACTCACGTTTGCGGCGTTAGTAACTCCCGCGAAGTCACAAGAGCAAACTTCTTAAACCAACGTTTATACAAAATAGCATGTAAGCCCTTTCTTATCCCAACGACGCACACAGAAACACGTCGCACGTCCCACACAACACGTCGCAGGTGGCAGGTTGCACGGATACACACAACACGTCGCACGCACGGCGCACGCATGGCGCACGTTGCACGTCGCACGACACACACACACACAAAGGTCACACAAACACACACAACGTGACACACAACACGTCACACACACACAACACATCACACACACAAAAAGATCTCATGCACACACACAACAAGACACAGAACCCGTCGCACACACACATAACACGACACACACAACACGACACACAATATGTCACACACACACAAACACACACAACACGTCACACAGACAGACACAAACACACACAACATGACACACACTCAGAACACTACACAAAACATGTCACACACACACGCCACATCATAGAGCACTACAAACACAACACCACACACAGAAATCACACAACTCTAGATGACACAAAACAAGACACACAACACGTCTCACACACACACACACAGCACGACATACACACACACAAAAACGTCTCACACACACACGACACACAACCCATCTCACACACACACATAACACAATACAACACACACACAACACGACACACACAGAAACAAATCGCATGTCCCGCACAACACGTTGCAGGTTGCATGTTGCATGGATACACACAACACATTGCACCCATACATGCACAAAAGTCGCATGAAAAACACACACAGAAACACGTCACACACACAAACACACACAAAACACGACACACAAGACGTCACACACACAAACACATCTCTCACACACACACAACATGACACAGAACCTGTCTCACACAGACACAGACACACACACCACGAAACACAACACGTAACACACACATGACACACAACACGTCACACATACAACACATTGCATGTTGCACGTCGCACAGACACACACAACACATTGGACGCCGCACATCGCACAAACACTTCGCACATCACACGTCGCATGTCGCATGTCACACCTGCGTACACAACATGTCGCGCGTCGCACGTAACACACACAACACTTCAAATGTCAGACACAACACATCGCACGTAGCACGCACACTCAGCACATGGCACGTCACGCGTTGCTCACCGCACATCGAACACACAACACGTCGCGTGTTGCACGTCACACACATAAACATTGCACGTCACACACACACTATGTTGCACGGTGCACATCGCACAGACAACACATCGCATGTCGCACAAACACACACACACAAACAGGTCTCACACACACACACAACATGAAACAAAACGTGACACACAACACGACACACAACACGTCACACAGACAGACACAAACACACACAACGACACACATGTCACACAGACACACACACACACCACGTCACACACCTTCATCGATTGGTCTCGTTAAGAGTTGTTATGGCAACCCCCACTTTCTCGTCTTCTCTGTATCGCTATATCTATATCTTCCTGCTGTATTTTCCCATGCATGCATCTGATGAAGTGGGCTTTAGCCCATGAAAGCTTATGCTCAGATAAATTGGTTCGTCTCTAAGGTGCCACAAGTCCTCCTCATTCGCTTTTCCTGACTGATTGTGCTGGGGGCTCTGCCTGGCTCCAGCGCTCCGGTCCCTCAGCTACCAAGGCCACCTGGGAACCCTGATCGATTCCAGCTTCAAGGAGTGCTGAGATCCATCTGTCTCTTTCTGTGCCTCCGTCTCTCTCTAGGAATAGCCTCCTGACCCTGCCTCCTGTGATCAGTTATAGTTTGCTAGCCCCCCACCCCACCTCCATGGGTGGTTTTGGCTTCTCCATTCACTCTGCAGCAACGCTCCTTGTACCCAAGCTAAAGATCCCTGCAGCCCCAAAAGTCCTCGGGGGTTTGCTCATCAAGTGGGTTACTAGCAGAATGGTTGTGGGGTGAAGGTGGGGATAGGGAGGTGCTGAACCTGGGGCATAGGGTGGTGGCAGATTAAGGTGTTGCTCAGCCCAGCCCGCTGAGTCCAAGGACATAGGAGGGGACCAGCATTAAATTGCTGTTCAGTCCAGCCCACTGAGTCCCGGGACACATCAGGGGTCAGCTTGTGAGTGCTGATGACCCAGTCCTCTCTGACATGCTATGTTCATGTGTGTGTGCCTGTGTGTCTGTTCATGTTCATCACATTTGGGGGCTGGAAGACCCCAGCCCTGGGGAACCGAGGTCCTGCAGGGTAGCTCCATTGGGAGGGAACTTGCAGAAGGAAGGAGTAGCGATCCATAGGAAAACACAAGTGACACAAGCAGCACATTGACAGAATTGCAGAATCTCCCCCCACCAGAAGAGTAACCCTAACAAATGGGTGTACCCCAAGGTGAAGGGCAATTCTGGTAACAGCTCATTTGGGGCTTGTTTGGAAGGGGGATGGACGTCATTCTTGCGACAAGGCACCTGCTATGGCCAAAAACAATTTAGCCCTGTGCGCCCTTCCAGACAAGTCTTATGTCCCATATACTTTGGGTCTTCCGGGATAAGTCCCTGAATAATCAAGGATCTTGACCAAAAAGGTCGTCACGTCTAAAAAGGAAGAAAGATTGTCGTTGTGGAGACCATGAAACAAGCCCTGCAACTTTTGGACACGTATCCCGACAGTCCACAGGGTGCACATCAAGGAACGTTCAAAGCTCCCCAGTCTCCCCCCACCGGGAGGCAGGTGTGAGAGGATTGTTCTCCCCAACTGACAGAAGGAGAAACAAAGGCTGAGAAAGGCGAAGGGCCTTGTCTTCCATCACACAACCTGTTGGGATAGAGTTGGGAACAGGACCCGGGTGTCCTGACTTTCAAACGAACCATCAGTCTGGAGTTTCACATACTGAATGATCAGAATAAAGGGAATCTTTATTTTACTGAATGATCAGAATAAAGGGATCTGCAATGAGCTACAGACCAACAACCATTCACATTGATTCTTCAGCAAGTGTTTTAGAAGCAGGAGAACACCAGCGAGAACCAGGAACGGCTCAGAGACAATCAGCAGCGAGAAGGAGAACAATTCACCAAGCAGATGATTGGTTCTGGCTTATTTGCTGGGCCTTAAAGGAGAACAACAAAGTCCTGAATCTCCACCCTGCCACGAGCCCCCCTGCTCAGCCAATCAGCGTGGAGACTCTGGCGGTGGGCTGAGGGTTCCCCAGATGGCCCAGGGATGGCTCAGGTCACCGGTGAGGATCACTCTCAGAGCACGCTTCCTGTCCCATCTCTTTGGGAGCCCTCCCACCATGAGGGCTACAGAGCAGCCCCCTCCTCGCCAGTGGAGGGAGGGAAGCAGGAAAAGGGAAACCAAAAAAGTCAAACTCCAAGGACTCGAAGGGACAAAGGCCAAGCTGGGGGAAAATTGTCCCACCTTAACCTCCTGTTTTCCGTGCCGAGAATTTGGCCAGCACCGGGCGGATCAGGCTGCCTCGGTACTAAACTTCTCTGGGGCTCTTACTTCTCCACAGGGACGTCTGTCTTCTCGCTCAATGAGCAGTGGGAAAGGAGAAAACTCCAGAGAGGCTCCACCTCGCGCTCACATACGAGACCCTGAATTCTCTCTCAGTCCTCAAGGAGACACCTCAAGAAGGAGACTCCCTGCAGCAAAGCCCCGGGGGTCTCTGAGATCCCCCTGCCCTGCAGCCTGTCCTCCCTGGCCGTTGTCGTGGACTCGCTGTGAGGTCACCGCCTCCCAACCTCCTTTCACCAATCAGCTGAGTGCTGCAAAAGGCCCTTGTGATGTCACTGCCACCCCCACCCCTGCCCTGCAGGGCTCATGTCCTGCCCCGAGCCGGCTCCTGTGCGTGTCTGAGCTGCTCCCCCTGGGTCACCCCCACACACTCAGTGGTCGTGCAAGGGTTCACGCAGGCCACACGTGGAACCATCAGAGGATGCTCAATGTGCCACACTCGGTTTTGCAGAGATTTGGAGACTTGAAGGCCAGAAGAGACTCTTAGATCATCTTATCTGGCCCCCTACACATCACAGGCCTCCTGTATGGCGCAGTCGTGAGTTGTCATGAATATAAAGGGAAGGGTAAACCCCTTTAAAATCCCTCCTGGCCAGAGGAAAAATCCTCTCACCTGTAAAGGGTTAAGAAGCTAAAGGTAACCTCACTGGCACCTGACCAAAATGACCAATGAGGAGAGAAGATACTTTCAAAAGCTGGGAGGAGGGAGAAAAACAAAGGGTCTGTGTCTGTCTGTATGATGCTTTTGCCGGAGACAGAACAGGAATGGAGTCTTAGAACTTAGTAAGTAATCTAGCTAGGTAGGTGTTAGATTATGATTTCTTTAAATGGCTGAGAAAATAGCTGTGCTGAATAGAATGACTATTCCTGTCTGTGTGTCTTTTTTGTAACTTAAGGTTTTGCGTAGAGGGATTCTCTATGTTTGAATCTAATTACCCTGTAAGATATCTACCATCCTGATTTTACAGAGGTGATTCCTTTTTACTTCTATTAAGTCTTCTTGTAAGAAAACAGAATGCTTTTTCATTGTTCTCAGATCCAAGGGTTTGGGTCTGTGGTCACCTATGCAAATTGGTGAGGATTTTTACCAAACCTTCCCCAGGAAGTGGGGTGCAAGCGTTGGGAGGATTTGGGGGGGAAAGACGTGTCCAAACTACGTTTTCTCAGGAACCAAGATAAAGTTTGGTGGTGGCAGTGGAAGTTCAGGGGCAAAAGGGTAAAATAGTTTGTACCTTGGGGAAGTTTTAACCTAAGCTGGTAAAAGTAAGCTTAGGAGGTTTTCATGCAGGAGGGGGTTGAGGGATGCGGGGCGGCTTACCTCGGGATGCGGGGCTCCCCAGCTCCCACCAGCATAGCCCTGCAGCTCCTAGGTGGCAGAGGGGTTGGGGGGGGGTGTCTCCACACCACTCTGCACATGCCTGCAGGCCCTGCCCCCCGCAGCTCCCATTGGCTGAGGTTCCTGGCCAATGGGAACTGTGCCCACCCCCCAGGACCAGCAGGGGTCCCACTCCCAGGCTGCGCACTGCAGCCCCCTCCCGCAGCACAAGTGGGGTCCCGGGCCTCCTCCCCCAGCACCTGGGATGCCCCCGATCTGCCCCTCGTAGTACACACTTAGTAGATTATATTCCTGTTCATAAGCATATTTTCATAAAGCATATGAGTGCAACGTCACAACGGCCTCACAGAGAGTAAAGTTACCATGAGCTGTGGGTTTAGGGAACCCCGGGGAGCAGACCAGGATCCCTGCAGTGCAGGAATCACTTCATGGGGCGAGGGGTGCTGCGTGGAGTTTACAACATGGCCACTGCGGTCACTGTTGCAGGGAATGGGGTATTGCGGGACAGCTGCTGGAGGATGGTTCGGGTAGATGTAGGCCAATGCCATCTGGAGAGGTGGTTTTACTGCATCACCGTAAGGGAGCAATTACATTGGCCAAAGAGAAATTTGAGTGCAGAGCTGGACACAGCGAGGTGAATGCAAGGCAATGTATGCCAGCCGAACTGTGGTGTTGACAGGCCTAAGGGGCTTGGTTGCTTGAGGCACAGCTAGCCATGCCATGGTGTAGGGGCCACTACCAGCTGTTCTGCCCACACTACCCTTGGGGAGGAGAGGCCTGGCCCGTCCCTCCTCTCCTCTCTGCTCCCTCAGGAACGGCAGGAAACCCAGCCAGACCCAATGGGAGACGAGGGCAATAGAGCAATGACTGCAGCACTAGGAGAGCCTGGCAAAGAGCAGCCACCAGGGGCTGTCGCCAAGGGACCCACCGAGGGATGTCCCTGTATGGTGACAAACCCCAGAACTGCAGGGCAAATCTTGCCTTGTCGAGAGGCCCTGTCTCTCCCCCTTTCCCCCCTCCCCACACATGTCCCAGTCCCAGGCTCTGCATGGGCTGGACCTGGTCCCAGAGGAGTCAGTTATGGGGCCTCCGCGGCCAGATGGTCTATGTCCTTATCCCATTGCTGGGCCAAGCCAGCATCTCTGCCCCCTGCCACCCTGCCCTCCCCACAACTGCTCCTGGCTGGGCTAGCTGCTGGTGGTTCCTCGGCCCCCCAGGGGCACCGTCAGCCTGGCCTTGGAGATACCCAAGCTCTGGAAACTCCAGTGACAGCTCCTGAGTCTAGCTGGGACCAGGAGCCAGCCAGGAGAGCTTGGGGCCAGCTGCCCCCAGTCTGCAGAGTGGGGCTGGCCATGTCCTGGGCTCCCCTGATCTGAGGTGCTGGCCCCAAGGGCATCGCAGTTACTTTGGTAAATGCACCCTGCTGCCCTGGTGAGAGAATTTTGGGAGAAGGAGGTGATTTTGTGGGGCCCCCTCTAGGGCTTTGGGTGCCTCCCCCAGCCATGTGCTGCAGGAGTAGCAGAGACCAGTGGCTGGTGCCAGGGCCTGTGCAGAGCAGCCGCTCTCTGATGGAGCGGGGAGGTGGCCTCTGCCTTCTCTGCGCCCATTTAACAGAACACTGAGGCACGGTGGGGGTCGGCCAAATCCTGTAGGGGATGAGGATGTGAGTGCTTTAAATGTCAGTGTTAGCTTCCAGGGCCTGGTCCCCACAACAGGCCCAATGGCCTCCACGATCAAACCTGGGGCCTCAAAAGAGGCAGCTCATTATGATTTTAAGGGGAGCTGAAAGGGTTGGGGTCTGCTCTGGGCCCTGCCTTAACGGGGAAGGGGGGCACTGAGTGCCCTGTATGGGCCACCCCACAGCCAGAGGCCGATTAATGTTTCCTGGGGCCCTGGGCCAGAACAAGTGCAGGGCCCTTCCCCACCCCTTCCAACTGTGGTCCTGCCCCCATTCTGCCTGTGGCCCTGCCCATGGCCCCACCCCTTTCTGCCCCTTCCCCAGGGCCCTGCCCCTGTTCCAGATGGCCTCCCCCCACGGCTTCCGCCAGGGAGTGGGATCAGAATGTGGGGGCTTTCCTCGCCCTGCCTGCCTGGCAACCCCTGGGCACAGGCTCAGTGGTTAATCTGCCATTGCCCCCGGCACTTCACCCTGGGTTGGGGATGAGACCTGCCCCCGGAGGTACCCGCTCTGCTGGTTCAGCCCTGGCAGGGTTTGGACTGGGAGCGGGATCTCTGAAGAGCTGCTTGCCATGAGGGGTGCTAGGGTCTTTGTGTGAAATCAGCTGTCGGGGGGGCTCAGCCCTGCAGGATGGGCACTTGTGTCCCAGAAGCCAGCACGACGAGCGGCACCGACAGGGTCCCACAGCAAAGGGGTGAATGTGCCCCTGAGACTGAGCTCCCCTCTCCGGGGCTTCCCCGGCAGGGCACTGGATGAAGATAGAGGCTCGAGGGCAGGATAGCCCTGCCCTTGCCCTGCCAGCGCTGCCGGCCCTCGGGGCTCAGGGGATTGGCTCAGGGCTGCCAAGCCACTAAACACACACCCCACCCCTCAGTTCCTGCAGTTTTGTTTCACTAGTGTTGGGGACCCTGGGGCATGGCCACTAGGTAACTCGAGGGGATGGAAAACCACGAGTGTCGATGAAGCCCCCTCGCACTAGGTCCAAGTGTCCTTGGCCCCCCTCCCGCCTGGAGGCACTCGCAGCAGCTCTGCGTACTAGGCCCAAGTGTCCTTGGACCCCCGGCCTGGAGGCACTCGCAGCAGTTATGCTGAGGATCTGCAACAATATGTTGCAGAGTCAGACTGCCTGAAACTAAACAAGGCCGAACAGGGCAGATATGGAAGAACAATGCTGAATAAAGCAGCTTTATGTATAGGTTAACAAATGATACAAAAAACAAGGGAACTAGCTGGGAACTGGATTGGCTGGCTAGATGGATACTTAGGGCAGCTTGCTATTGGATAAGTATGCTGAAGAAAGGATGTATAAAAGCCTGTGTAACTTCCTGCTCTGGGTGCAGGATTTGAGATTCTATTCTCCCTGGACCTTTTTGCAGCTGCAAATAAAATTTTCTGCTTCTCCACCCCGTTGTGATGATTGGGTGAAGCACACCGGGTAGCGAACCAAACCCTGCTGTTGTTTTGCCTCTCGGCACTGGGTGCTGGCAACAGCTTTTGGCTTCCCTGGGTGGGCGACGAGGCTGCTATTTAGCCTTGCCCGGACCTCTCCTGGAGGTCGAGGATTGCGGCGAGAACTGACGCCCAGCGCGCACCGGTGAGTTCATCGGGGGCCTCGGAGGAGACGCGATTTGATCGACCCCGGAGGGCATAACAGTGCAACGCACTCACATAGTGGAGAAGCAGCTGCGGGCGATGGTGAGGAACTGGTCCCTTGGACATAGGGGAGGAGCAGCTGCGGACAACGGTGAGGAACCGATCCCTTGGATAAGGTAGGAACCTCTTGAAATCCGGATTCTATGCTCTGTTGGAACCTGGGGACACCCAGAGTTACCCTGTAGGTATGGGACAGGGACAGAGCTCGGGGGTTAGGGCACGGTGTACGCTCCTAGAATGCATTCTAGCAAACTGGAAGGTATTTGGTGCGGATCCGATGACTAAGAACCAATTAAAACGATTCTGTACAGTTGACTGGCCTCAATATCAACTAGAGGACCAGGAGTGGTGGCCACCAGGAGGGTCAATTAATTACAACACGATCCTCCAATTAGTTTTGTTTTGTCAGTGAATGGGTAAATGGAATGAACATTTGTATGCACAAACGTTTATGGCTTGAAGAAACAGAACAGAGCTGTAATTCTGCAGAGCTGTAATTTGACTCCGACTGGTTCGGTAGTAGCTAATGTTTGTCCCCAGACCCCCCCCCCCACTGTAATGGCAGAGCCGGTGTCCCCTTCGTCCCCCACACCCCCACCTTATAAGGGTAGGATGCCTCTGGTTACAGAGATTGCCCCCTCGGTGGGACTCTATCCTTTGATTACTGAGACTGTTGTGGCTTGCCCAGGGGCAGACGGACGTCAGGCTACCACTATGCAAGTTTACACCCATGTGCCATTCAATCCAATAGACCTAGCAGCTTTTAAAAGACAGGCTGGGGAATTCTCCATGAACCCAAGCTGGTTTATTTCAGTCTTTGAGGGGTGCCTCAGTAGTCACAAGCCGGATTGAGACGACTGTAATATCCTCCTGAGAACCCTGTTGTCTGAGGTAGAGCGGAATCAGGTTACAGCTAAGGCAAGGGGAGCGACAGCTTTCAAGCAAAAACAAAAAAAAAAAGAAAGGAAGCTATCTGTCAAGTTCCTACCCCAAGTAATCGAAAGCGGCTCAGGGCATTTCTGGGTATGGCAGGCTTTTGCAGGATATGGATCCCAGAGTTTGGACTGTGGGCTAAACCCCTGTACGACTGTGTAAAAGGAGCAGATCATGACCCCTTCTATTGGACCCCAGAGGCTGACAGGGCATTTAAAATCCTGAAAAGAAAATTGATGGAAGCCCCGGCTCTGGGCCTGCCGGATCTCTCGAAGCCATTTCAGTTGTATGTACACGAACGAAAGGGGGTGGCCCTAGGAGTGCTCACACAGCTGTTAGGAGCATGGAGACGTCCCGTGGCTTATTTTTCTAAGCAACTGGATCAGGCTGCAAAGGATTGGCCGGCATGTTTATGGGCGGTCGCAGCTACTTGCCCTAGTGCTTGAGGAAGCCGAGAAGCTAACATTGGGAGGGGTTATGCAAATCTATACTCCCCATATGGTCCGAGCCTTATTGGCTGCAAAGGGAGGGCTTTGGCTCACCCAGGCTCGGATTGCTCGGTACCAGGCTAAGCTGTTAGAGAACTCTGAAGTCACCTTACAGCCTTGCCCCTCCCTTAACCCAGCCACCCTCTTGCCAGAAACAGAGGAACAGGAACATGACTGTTTAGAGATCATAGATGCCCAGTACTCCAGCCGTCCGGATTTAAAGGATGCACCCGTCCCAAATGCAGATTATGAGTGGTAAACTGATGGCAGCAGTACTGTAATAAATGGGCAAAGAAGGGCGGGTTATGCTGTTGTGACCTCCATGACACTGTGGAAGCTGAAGGTTTGCCTGCTGGGACCTCTGCCCAGCTTGCCGAACTAATAGCCCTGACCCGTGCACTTGAACTGTCAAAAGGAAAGCGGGTCAACATTTTTACTGATTCAAAGTATGCTTTTGGGGTGCTGCATGCTCATGCTGGCCTATGGAAGCAAAGGGGAATGCTGACAGCCCAAGGCTCCCCAGTCAAGTACGGGCCCCAAATCCTCCGGCTCCTAGAAGCCGTACAACTTCCCTCGGAAGTGGCGGTGGTACACTGTAAAGACCATCAAAGGGAAGATCGAGATGTGGCCAGAGGTAACGCCCGGGCAGATAGAGAGGCTAAGCATGCTGCCACCCTGCCATCCCCTCAGGCTGAGAACGCCCATATGCATGCCCTTATCCCATCAGTAGGGGAGCTTCCAACCCCTCAGTACTCTGGGGAGGAGAGACAGCTAACTGACAAACTCGGTCTCCGGGAAAAGGAGGGATGGCTCCATTACCCAGAAGGGAAGGTCCTCTTACCAAAGGGCCTAATCCGGCTAGTGCTGCAGAAACTACATCAAACCACTCATGCTGGCAGGGAAGCACTTATCCAACTAATAGGAAAATACTTTATCACTTCCGGACTCCGACCCCTGGCTGCCCAGGTACAAGCGGACTGCTTAGTCTGCCAAAAGACTAACCCCCGACCGGGACATCCTGTGCCACCAGCTGCCCTAGAACCCACTCCGGGCCCCGGACAAGTGTGGCAAATAGATTTTACTGAGTTTCCCTGGACCCCAGGGTTCAAATATCTCCTTGTCATAGTGGATCGGTTCAGCGGATGGCCAGAAGCCTTCCCATGCCGTAATTGCACTGCCAGAACAGTGGCCCTCAAGTTTGTTAAGGAGATCATTCCTCGCTTTGGACTCCCCCGGTGGATGGAATCTGAGAACGGGACACACTTCACGTCAAAAATCATCCAAAGCATCTCACATGCCTTACAGATCCCCTGGAACTCCATACACCCTGGAGACCGCAAGCCAGTGGGGTAGTGGAGCGTATCAATCAGACCCTTAAACGGCATCTCTCAAAAGTGTGCCAAGAAGCCTCACTGCGATGGCCTGATGCTTTGCCCCTCGTCCTACTCCATATCCGCGTTCTTCCAAAAGGTAGATTAGGGCTCAGTCCCTTTGAAATTATGTTTGGAAGGGCATGGCCTCTGAATGGCACCCCGGTTCTGTCAGGGGAATGGGAGTTAGGTAATGGTTTTTTGTCACAGTATATGTGTTCCCTGTCTGCTGTTCTCTTGTCTCTTCACAGGTATACCAAGGATTCCCAGCCTCTCCCCTTGGACACTCCCGTCCACTCCTTACAGCCCGGTGACTCCGTGCTTGTTCGTACCTGGAAAGACGAGCCTCTCCAGGAAAAGTGGAAAGGACCCTATACCGTCCTGCTGATCTCCCATACAGCGGCAAAGGTCGAGGGACACAAGAACTGGATCCATCACTCTCGTCTGAAGGCAGTACCCGCCCCCTCGTCAGCAGAACAGTGGACCGTCCAACCTGCTGACTCCTCATCTAGTGACGATCTCGGGCTAAAGCTACTTTTTAAAAGACACAAATAGCGGGCATCTTAACGCTAAAATGGGCCCACCCAGGTACTGGAGACCCTGGCTTGGGAAGACTCTGGTGATAATTAATTGGGTAACATTGTTATTCTCTGTATTGGTATTTCCAAACTGTGCATATCGGGAGCATAACTCCTTTGTTTCGCTTGCGCACCATGTTGCTACAAACCAGACTGATTGCTGGGTATGTGCTCCGACTCCACTGTCCCCCAAAACGGGAATGCCCCTTGACATGCTGCCCCTGACCCTAGCAAAATTAGCCGCCACCAAAGAGCAGGAAAGAACGGACTCGCCATTCTGGAACAAGACCTCTTTACAGCAAGCCACCTATCAGGACCAGGAGTATTCAGTTGCAGTACTCACTGAGGGAGTGTTATGTTTTACCCGAAGCCAATCTGATCACTATGGGCGTCCTGTGGGAAAAAGCTCCTGTGTTATTTACACAGTGGGCTGATGGGTATTGGATAAAGACCAAGAGGGGAGGCCAGCAGTGTGGGTGTAATGGTTCCTCCCCTTTTAGGGAAACTCTTACAAATAATCTTACCTCAAAAGAGGGGTTTGGAAATATAACTTGCCGTCCAGTTAATATCCCCAATGTAGCAAGCCAATGGTGGGTTTGTAGTGGTCCCTATGTAATGTGTAATTTGAATGGCACAATTACAAACGCCCCCACTTGTACCCAATCAGGAGGATGGGATGCCCCCTTAGGGGCACATGAACTGTTTGGAAAAGCAGCCAAAGCAGCCTTAAATATCTCAGGAATCCCCTTAAGAAACAGTCCTTACTGGGTCCTACAGGGTCACTATTTTGTATGTGGCCGAAAGGCTTACAAGGTGCTGCCAGTCAACTGGACAGGTAGCTGTTATATAGCTCGTGGAGTTCCTCATCTTTCCATAACTGCCACGCTGCCCAAAGAAAGATTAGAAATGCCCGAGACACCTCTGTTGAGTCACGAGAAAAGACCCTGCGGCGACTGACTACGGCATTCGAGGGCAATATAAAAAATTCCCTCACAACCGAGAAGCTTGTAGGGTGCTCTGTACTGGGAACAGCACCACTGTTTACCGGGCCAGCCATGGCAGGCATAGGCCGCTATACTGTAAGGCTGCAAATGGTACTTGAGAAAGTGGCCTTAGAGTTAGAGGACTTGGTTAGTGATTTAGGATCAGCAGTAAAAACATTAAATAAAGAGGTACAGCAGCTCAGGACGTTTTCCCTCCAAAACAGGCTGGCTTTGGACTACCTCTTGACATCCCAAGGAGGGGTCTGTGCCCTCGTCAGGCCCCGTGCCCTCGTCGGGCCCCGATGTTCCGTATATGTCAATGATAGCAGTTATGAGATCTATGAAAAGGTGGTACAGGCTGAGGCCCAGGCCCGAGCCGGAGCACAGGTTGCCTATACTGCCCCCGAGAGCGATTGGTTGCAAACCTTGTTTTCAGGCTGGGGTTTGTCGTTTTGGCTTGGTGGTTTATTTAGCCTGTTATTGAGACTTCTCTTTCCTGTATTGCTTGTATTAATGGTATTATGCTGTGCAGTATCATGTGTCTCAGCACTGGGTGCCAGCAACACGCCCTTCCAGACAAGTCTTATGTCCCAAATACTTTGGGTCTTCCGCGATAAGTCCCTGAATAATCAAGGATCTTGACCAAAAATGGAGTCAAGTCTAAAAAAGAAGAAAGATTGTCGTTGTGGAGACCATGAAACAAGCCCTGCAACTTTTGGACACGTATCCCGACAGTCCACAGGGTGCACATCAAGGAACATTCAAAACGAGAAGGGCGTTTTTATTGGGGAGACTAACCCCCATTGCGCTGACCAGGACAAGGGGGAAATGGGAGCCTGCAGTGCCATCTAGCAGCCAAAGGAGAAATTGCCGGCTTCTGGACCTGTGTGCACCGTTGGTTTGGTTCACATGCAAAGCTGTGTCAGGCCAGGTTGAGAAAACGGGGTTCTGCTGCACGACATCATCCTCTGGAATGACTCAAACCGACAGGACACCTCCTACGATACACTGCTCCGAGTGACGCTCTCAAACAGGTCCCCACAGCTCCCCAGCCTCCCCCCACCGGGAGGCAGGTGTGAGAGGATTGTTCTCCCCAATTGACAGAGGGAGAAACAAAGGCTGAGAAAGGCGAAGGGCCTTATCTTCCATCACAAAACCTGTTGGGATAGACTTGGGAACAGGATATGGGTGTCCTGACTTTCAGTCTGGAGTTTCACACACTGAATGATCAGAATAAAGTGACCTGGAATGAATTACAGACCAACAACCATTCACAGCGATTCTTCAGCAAGTGTTTTAGAAGCACGAGAACACCAGCGAGAACCAGGAACGGCTCAGAGACAATCAGCAACGAGAAGGAGAACAATTCACCAAGCAGATGATTGGTTCTGGCTTATTTGCTGGGCCTTAAACGAGAACAACAAAGTCCTGAATCTCCTCCCTGCCACTAGACCCCCTGCTCAGCCAATCAGCGTGGAGACTCTGGCGGTGGGCTGAGGGTTCCCCAGATGGCCCAGGGATGGCTCAGGTCACCGGTGAGGATCACTCTCAGAGCACGCTTCCTGTCCCATCTCTTTGGGAGGCCTCCCTCGGTACCAAACCTCTCTGGGGCTCTTCCCTTCTCCACAGGGACGTCTGTCTTCTCGCTCAATGAGCAGTGGGAAAGGAGAAAACTCCAGAGAGGCTCCACCTCGCGCTCACATACGAGACCCTGAATTCTCTCTCAGTCCTCAAGGAGACACCTCAAGAAGGAGACTCCCTGCAGCAAAGCCCCGGGGGTCTCTGAGATCCCCCTGCCCTGCAGCCTGTCCTCCCTGGCCATTGTCGTGGACTCTCTGTGAGGTCACCGCCTCCCAACCTCCTTTCACCAATCAGATGAGTGCTGCAAAAGGCCCTTGTGATGTCACTGCCACCCCCCCCCCCTGCCCTGCAGGGCTCATGTCCTGCCCCGAGCCGGCTCCTGTGCATGTTTGAGCTGCTCCCCCTGGGTCACCCCCACACACTCAGTGGTCGTGCAAGGGTTCACGCAGGCCACACGTGGAACCATCAGAGGATGCTCAATGTGCCGCACTCGGTTTTGCAGAGATTTGGAGAGTTGAAGGCCAGAAGAGACTGTTCGATCATCTCATCTGGCCCCCCTACACATCACAGGCCTCCTGCATGGCGCAGTAGCGAGTTTTGGACCAAAGCAGACTCGAGAAAGGCATCTCATCAAGGGATGGAGGAAGCACCACTTCCCTTGGGAGTCTGGAGGAAATTGGTGCTGTGGGGGGCAGGGAATTGACCTCAAGGCCACACTTGTGAGTCTGTATCATAACACACATGCACAACAGCACTGCGCGAAGTATGTACACGTCACCTTAACTCTGATGTTTCCTAACGTTTAAAGGCCTGGTCTCCAGGGTGTTCTTTGTGCTTACAGATCGATTCTGGGGATGTAATGATTTAGTTCAGAGTGGGAGCCGTGTTAGTCTGTATCAGCAAAAAACAAAAGAAAACGAGGAGTACTTGTGGCACCTTAGAGACGAACAAATGTATTTGGGCATAAGCTTTCGTGGGCTAAAACCCACTTCATCGGATGCATCCACTGGAAAATACAGTCGGAAGATATATATACACAGAGAACGTGAAAACATGGGGGTTGCCATACCAACTCTAACAGACAAATCAATTAAGGTGGGCTATTCTCAGCAGGAGGAAAAAAACCTTTTGTAGTGAAAATCAGGATGGCCCATTTCAAAGAGTTGAGAGGAAGATGTGAGTAACAGTAGTGGGGAACTTAGCATGGGGAAATAGTTTTTACTTTGTGTAATAACCCACCCACTCCCAATCTTTATTCAAGCCTAATTTAACAGTGTCCAGTTTGCAAATTAATTCCAATTCTGCAGTTTCTGGCTGGAGTCTGTTTTTGAAGTATTTTTATTGGAGAATTGCGAATTTTAGATCTGAAAATGAGTGACCAGGGAGGTTGAAGCGTTCTCCGACTGGTTTATGAATGTTATAATTCTTGACGTCTGATTTGTGTCCATTTATTCTTTTGCATAGAGATTATCCGGTTTGGCCAATGTACATGGCAGAGGGGCATTGCTGGCAAATGATGGCAAACATCACATTGGTAGACGTGCAGGAGAATGAGCCCATGATGGTGTGGCTGATGTGATTAGGTCCTAGGATGGTGTGCCTAGAATCATAGAATCATAGATTCATAGAATATCAGGGTTGGAAGGGACCTCAGGAGGTCATCTAGTCCAACCTGTTACCGGCACCTAGTGCCAAGAGGCTAAACAACAGCTGAGGTTGGTTCGCTACCCGGTGTGCTACACCCAATAATCACAACGGGGTGGAGAAGCAGAAAAGTTTATTTGCAGCTGCAAAAAGGTACAGGGAGAATAAGATCTCATATTCTGCACCCAGAGCAGGAAGTTACACAGGCTTTTATACATCCTTTCTTCAGCATACTTATCCAATAGCAAGCTGCCCTAAGTATCCATCTAGCCAGCCAATCCAGTTCCCAGCTAGTTCCCTTGTTCTCTGTATCATTTGTTAACCTATACATAAAGCTGCTTTATTCAGCATTGTTCTTCCATATCTGCCCTGTTCGTCCTTGTTTAGTTTCAGGCAGTCTGACTCTGCAACATATTGTTGCAGATCCTCAGCATAACTGCTGCGAGTGCCTCCAGGCCGGGGGGGGGGCAAGGACACTTGGACCTAGTATGCAGAGCTGCTGCGAGTGCCTCCAGGCGGGGGGGGGGGGTGGGCAAGGACACCTGGGCCTAGTGCGAGGGGGCTTCATCGACACTCGTGGTCTTCCATCCCCTCGAGTTACCTAGTGGCCATGCCCCAGCTTCCCCAACAACTCCCCTGCTCAAAGCAGGACCAATCCCCAACTAAATCATCCCAGCCAGGGCTTTGTCAAGCCTCACCTTAAAAACTTCTAAGGAAGGAGATTCCACCACCTCCCTAGGTAACGCATTCCAGTGTTTCACCACCCTCCTAGTGAAAAAGATTTTCCTAATATCCAACCTAAACCTCCCCCACTGCAATATGAGACCATTACTCCTTGTTCTGTCATCAGCTACCACTGAGAACAGTCTAGATCCATCCTCTTTGGAACCACCTTTCAGGTAGTTGAAAGCAGCTATCAAATCCCCCTCAGTCTTCTCTTCTGCAGACTAAAGAATCCCAGTTCCCTCAGCCTCTCCTCATAAGTCATGTGTTCCTGTCCCCTACTCATTTTTGTTGCCCTCTGCTGGACTCTTTCCAATTTTTCCACCTCCTTCTTGTAGTGTGGGGCCCCAAACTGGACACAGTACTCCAGATCTCCAGAATAGATATGTGGACAGAGTTGGCAATGGGTTTGTTGGAAGGATCAGTTCGTGGGTTAGTGTTTTTTGTTGTGTGGTTGCTGGTGAGTATTTGCTTCAGGTTGGGGGGCTGTCTGTAAGCGAGGACTGGCCTGTTTCCCAAGATCTGTGAGAGTGAGGGATCATCCTTCAGAATAGGTTGCAGATCCTTGATGCTGCGCTGGAGAGGTTTCAGTTGGGGGCTGAAGGTGACGGCTGGTGGCGTTCTGTTCCTTTCTTTGTTGGGCCTGTCCTGGAGTAGGTGACTTCTGGGTATTCTTCCCTTCAGCAGATAGTTTTAAGATCGCTTGATAGAGATCCTGTAGGTGTTTGTCTCTGTCCGAGGGGTTGGAGCAAATGCGGTTGTACCGTAGAGCTTGGCTGTAGACAAGGGATCGTGTGGTGTGGTCTGGATGAAAGCTGGAGGCTTGCAATGCAGAGAAGAAACACAACTTAATTTGTAATGCAGAGAAGAAACAACACCTTGGAGCAAATACCGTAATGAAACCTTATCCTGAAACAAAAGGTGACCAGGACTGTTCTGGTCTATTCCTGCCTGAAATCAGCTTCAGACATCAGAATCTGGCTGATGCCTCTTTACCAATGGCACACGAGGCCGTTCCTTCCTGCTCTCAGAAAGGGTGGCGGGCAGAATATGGTCAAATCCTATCATACATCAATCCATTTTATACATGATTATCCCTTGTCTTTCATTATGCAAAATGCAAACATCGAATCCTACTCCTCTCGGTGCCCTGTAACCCCCATATTCCTCATCTTGGATTGAATTGTGATGTTACACGTAAACCATGCCATGCAAGGGATCAGGGGAAAGGTGAGGAGCTGCCAAAAGTCACTCTTCTCTCTGTCTAGATCTGTGTCTCCTCAATGCCTATGAAATGAGAAGAATTGGACGGTTTTCACTGAAACATGCTGTAAGTTGTGGAATCAGCCCAAAATGAGCTTCCCCAGAGGTACCAGCAAGGAAGGTCAGCAACCCCTGGGTGGGGTGTGATACAACCCATCAAGAGCCATTGCCCAGCAAGGAAGCTCCCATTCAATGATTCACCTGCATGAGGCCACAGCAAGGGAATTGCTCCACCTTGCTGGGAGATTGAGCAATGCCCCACCCCCACCCCAGACATGCCTGGCCTGGGGCTTCCCAAGCACAGGGATTGAGGGTACAAAAACCAAACTCAAACCCAGGGGCCCATGCTTGTCCTTTCTCCTTCCCCCACCTACACTGCAAGCAAGAAAGACACTGAAGACTTGAGACTCCAACTGAGGGGACTGGCCCAGATTTCAAGGGAGAAATCTGGGTGCTAGGGCCTGCAAAATCCAGGAGGGGGAGAAAAACGGCTTCGTCTCGTTGTTGCCCAGTCTAGGAGAGTTGAGAGTTCAGACTGTGCACTTAGGTGTTTATTTCCTTTGGTAACTTACTTGGATTTTTTGCCGTTCACTTCATACCACTTAAAATCTCTATTTTGTTGCCAATTAACGTGTTGACCTGTTCAACTTGACCAGTGAGTTTCCCTGAAGTGTATGGTAAATTCCTCAGTTATCAAAGGCTGGTGTCGAGCCACTTTTCACTGACGAAGTGGGGAAACAATTCATACGATAGAGAGCTTACTCCTGAGATACAGGGCTGGGAGCTGGGGGGATCCGACTGGTGCCTCCCTGTGTGACTCAGGAGTGGCTCGGGGAGCATTCATGCGATCAAGATGGGTGATAACAGCACCTGGCGGGGGTGCTGCTGGTCACTAGCAGGGCATTGGGAGAGACAGCCCAGGCTGGAGAGGGTTCAGGGGGCACAGCGGTCCCTTGGTCCCAGGCTGCACCTCAGGGGGATCCCATCACAGGGTCCCCCTCCAGCACCCACAGGGAATAGCGAGCCTCTAGGAGCAGCATTTGGGCTTTGCTGAGAGGTGTCCCTTTCCAGTCTGTGCTCTGTCTCTTGTCCTGGACACACCCCTGTCAATCAGGAATCGCTCAGCTGTGCTCTGCAGAGAGCTGACTGGTGACACAGGGTGCAGCCCAGGACGGGACGGAGGTGTGGCAATGCTGAGTGTCACAGGCCATGGGTTTAGACGCTAGAAAATCACAGGAACAACACGGATCCACCAAGTGGAGTTAGGTACCTAAACTCCCCCTACAGTGCATGGGCCACACAGGCACCGTACAATACAACTCCCGAAAGCCAGCTCATAGGGCAGGGAGCCAGCCAAGCCCTTGAATGGGAGAGACTGAGGAGGGGGAGGTGTCCTAGCCCCACCCTTCTCTCACAGCACTCACCTGGGCTGTGTCCAGCTGCCTCGCGTAGCTCGGGGCGTGAGTACCAACCTCAGGGCAGAGTGTTACACACCAGGGCACACACCCCATGGGGATTGGGAGCTCGATAGTTTGATTTCACCCACCAAGCGTCCACTCCCCAGGCACGGCAACAGCCTGAAGAGGGAGTCCCAGACACTCCCCTTGGGCCCTCTGCTCTGTCCTGCCACCAAGGTAAGCCTGCCTTTGGGCTCGATCTGTGGCTCAGGGAGGCCTGAGCAGGAGCTGGTGCTGCCAGCATCACCCCCCACTGTCTGCAGGGGAGGAAGGATTGAACCAGGGTCCCCATGTTTCAGGTCAGTGTGTGAAGCACGGTGGTGTGATGGGGCTCTCTCCCGCGCTCCTGTGGAAGTTGGTTCCCCGCGGCTAAATAATGAAAGAGCTCGGGCCGGGGGATTGGATCACCGGGGTTTCCTAATTCCGACCTCTCCGGTGGGTTCCTGCTCCACTGGACAGTGTCATCCAAATAACATTGTTAGAAATCAATCATGAAAAGATGTGGAACGGCAGAAATCCAGGGGGTTTCAGGACAGGGAGACCAATTCAGGCAATCAGAACAGCAGATAGGACACATTTGGAGCTCCTATGAGGCTCCAATCAGACATGTTATAGAGACGGAAACTGGCCAGGAATTCTTGGAAACTGGGTAAACACTTATAAAAGTATTTCATTTGTATTATGATGAGGGGGTTTGGGGGGAGGGTGTAAATTATTTCCCTGAATCAAGTTTCCACTGGCAGCTCAATCAGAGGCCAGACCAACCTGCTTGTTCCAATAAGAACAATTACTTAGATGCACCATTTCTTATTGGAACCCTCAGTGAAGTCCTGCCTGAAATACTCCTTAATGTAAAGCCACCCCCCTTGTTGATTTTAATTCCCTATAAGCCAACCCTGTAAGCCATGTCGTCAGTCGCCCCTCCCTCCGTCAGAGCAACGGCAGACAATTGTTCCGCGCCTTTTTTCTGTGTGGACGCCATACCAAGGCAAGCATGGAGGCCGCTCAGCTCACTTTGGCAATTAAGAGCACATTAAACACCACACGCCTTTTCCAGCAGTATATGCAGCACCAGAACCTGGCAAAGCGATACTGGGCGAGGAGGCGACGTCAACGCGGTCACGTGAGTGATCAGGACATGGACACAGACTTCTCTCAAAGCACGGGCCCTGGCAATGTGGGCATCATGGTGCTAATGGGGCAGGTTCGTTCGGTGCAATGCCAATTCTGGGCCTGGGAAACAAGCACAGACTGGTGGGACTGCATAGTGTTGCAGGTCTGGGACGATTCCCAGTGGCTGCGAAACTTTTGCGTGTGTAAGGGCACTTTCATGGAACTTTGTGACTCGCTTTCCCCTGCCCTGACGCGCAGGAATACCAAGATTAGAGCAGCCCTCACAGTTGAGAAGCAAGTGGCAATAGCCCTGTGGAAGCTTGCAACGCCAGACAGCTACCGGTCAGTTGGGAATCAATTTGGAGTGGGCAAATCTACTGTGGGGGCTGCTGTGATGCAAATAGCCCACGCAATCAAAGATCTGCTGATATCAAGGGTAGTGACCCTGGGAAATGTGCAGGTCATAGTGGATGGCTTTGCTGCAATGGGATTCCCTAACTGTGGTGGGGCCGTAGACGGAACCCATATCCCTATCTTGGCACCGGAGCACCAAGCCGCCGAGTACATAAACCGCAAGGGGTACTTTTCAATAGTGCTGCAAGCACTGGTGGATCACAAGGGACGTTTCACCAACATCAACGTGGGATGGCCGGGAAAGGTGCATGACGCTTGCATCTTCAGGAACTCTGGTCTGTTTCAAAAGCTGCAGGAAGGGACTTTATTCCCAGACCAGAAAATAACAGTTGGGGATGTTGAAATGCCTATAGTTATCCTTGGGGACCCAGCCTACCCCTTAATGCCATGGCTCATGAAGCTGTACACAGGCAGCCTGGACAGTAGTCAGGAGCTGTTCAACTACAGGCTGAGCAAGTGCAGAATGGTGGTAGAATGTGCATTTGGACGTTTAAAGGCGCGCTGGCGCAGTTTACTGACTTGCTTAGACCTCAGCGAAACCAATATTCCCACTGTTATTACTGCTTGCTGTGCGCTCCACAATATCTGTGAGAGTAAAGGGGAGATGTTTATGGCGGGGTGGGAGGTTGAGGCAAATCGCCTGGCTGCTGGTTACACGCGGCCAGACACCAGGGCGGTTAGAAGAGCACAGGAGGGCGCGGTACGCATCAGAGAAGCTTTGAAAACCAGTTTCATGACTGGACAGGCTACGGTGTGAAAGTTCTGTTTGTTTCTCCCTCATGAAACTCCCCGCCCCTTGGTTCACTCTACTTCCCTGTAAGCTAACCACCCTCCCCTTCTCCCTTCGATCACCACTTGCAGAGGCAATAAAGTCATTGTTGCTTCACATTCATGCATTCTTTATTCATTCATCACACAAATAGGGGGATGACTACCAAGGTAGCCCAGGAGGGGTGGTGGAGGAGGGAAGGAAAATGCCACACAGCACTTTAAAAGTTGACAACTTTAAAATTTATTGAATGCCAGCCTTCTGTTTTTTGGGCAATCCTCTGTGGTGGAGTGGTTGGTTGGCTGGAAGCCCCCCCACCACGTTCTTGGGCATCTGGGTGTGGAGGCTATGGAACTTGGGGAGGAGGGTGGTTGGTTACTCAGGGGCTGTAGCGGCAGTCTGTGCTTCAGCTGCCTTTCCTGCAGCTCAACCATACACTGGAACATATTTCTTTGATCCTCCAGCAGCCTCAGCATTGAATCCTGCCTCCTCTCATCACGCTGCCGCCACATTTGAGCTTCAGCCCTGTCTTCAGCCCGCCACTTACTCTCTTCAGCCCGCCACCTCTTCTCCCGGTCATTCTGTGCTTTCCTGCACTCTGACATTATTTGCCTCCACGTATTCGTCTGTGCTCTGTCAGTGTGGGAGGACAGCATGAGCTCAGAGAACATTTCATCACGAGTGCGTTTTTTTTTTCTTTCTAATCTTCACTAGCCTCAGGGAAGGAGAAGATCCTGTGATCATTGAAACACATGCAGCTGGTGCAGAAAAAAAAGGGACAGCGGTATTTAAAAAGACACATTTTATAAAACAGTGGCTACACTCTTTCAGGGTAAACCTTGCTGTTAACGTTACATACATAGCACATGTGCTTTCGTTACAAGGTCGCATTTTGCCTCCCCCTACCGCATGGCTACCCCCTCAACCCTCCCCCCTCCCCGTGGCTAACAGCGGGGAACATTTCTGTTCAGCCACACGCAAACAGCCCAGTAGGAACGGGCACCTCTGAGTGTCCCCTGAAGAAAAGCACCCTATTTCAACCAGGTGACCATGAATGATATCTCACTCTCCTGAGGATAACACAGAGAGATAAAGAACGGATGTTGTTTGAATGCCAACAAACATACACTGCAATGCTTTGGCATCCGATGAAGTGAGCTGTAGCTCACGAAAGCTCATGCTCAAATAAATTGGTTAGTCTCTAAGGTGCCACAAGTACTCCTTTTCTTTTTGCGAATACAGACTAACACGGCTGTTACTCTGAAACCTGTCATTATGCAAGGCACTGCATTTAGCCGTATGGAGTGGAAATCTATCAACTGCATGAAAAAAACGTGTACAGATACAGACAGACATCATCTTCCTTTCCAAATGCAAACAGATGGACATTGTACCAAAAGGACTGAAGGTAAAAAATCCATTACAATCTACATACCACACAGACTATGCTGACAGCTTGTGCCACACGCTCTCAAAGAAACTGCGGAATCACCTGATCAACATCCTCTACAGCAAACAGGGAAAGATTAAGAATGAGCTCTCAAAAGGCATCCGATGAAGTGAGCTGTAGCTCACGAAAGCTCATGCTCAAATAAATTGGTTAGTCTCTAAGGTGCCACAAGTACGCCTTTTCTTTTTGTTGTACAATGATTCCCGAGTACGTGCTACTGGCCTGGAGTGGTAAAGTGTCCTACCATGGAGGACGCAATAAGACTACCCTCCCCAGAAACCTTTTGCAGAGGCTTTGGGAGTACATCCAGGAGAGCTGTGAATGCCAGGGCAAATTAATCCTTTCACATGCTTGCTTTTAAACCATGTATAGTATTTTAAAAGGTACACTCACCGGAGGTCCCTTCTCCGCCTGCTGGGTCCAGGAGGCAGCCTTGGGTGGGTTCGGGGGGTACTGGCTCCAGGTCCAGGGTGAGAAACAGTTCCTGGCTGTCGGGAAAACCAGTTTTTCCACTTGCTTGCTGTGAGCTGTCTACAACCTCATCATCATCATCATCATCTTCTTTGTCCCCAAAACCTGCTTCCGTGTTGCCTCCATCTCCATTGAAGGAGTCAAACAACATGGCTGGGGTAGTGGTGGCTGAACCCCCTAAAATGGCATGCAGCTCATCATAGAAGCAGCAAGTTTGGGGCTCTGACCCGGAGCGGCCGTTCACCTCTCTGGTTTTCTGGTAGGCTTGCATCAGCTCCTTAAGTTTCACGTGGCACTGCTTCGGGTCCCTGTTATGGCCTCTGTCCTTCATGCCCTGGGAGATTTTGACAAAGGTTTTGGCATTTCGAAAACTGGAACGGAGTTCTGATAGCACGGATTCCTCTCCCCATACAGCGATCAGATCCCGTACCTCCCGTTCGGTCCATGCTGGAGCTCTTTTGCGATTCTGGGACTCCATCATGGTCACCTCTGCTGATGAGCTCTGCATGGTCACCTGCAGCTTGCCATGCTGGCCAAACAGGAAATGAGATTCAAAAGTTCGCGGTTCTTTTCCTAGAGTTGAGAGTGCTGTCCAGAGCGGTCACAATGGAGCACTCTGGGATAGCTCCCGGAGCCCAATACCGCCGAATTGTGTCCACAGTACCCCAAATTCGACCTGGCAAGGCTGATTTAAGCGTTAATCCACTTGTCAGGGGTGAAGTAAGGAAATCGATTTTAAGAGCCCTTTAAGTCGAAAAAAAGGGCTTCATCGTGTGGACGGGTGCAGGTTTACATCAATTTAACGCTGCTAAATTCGATCTAAATTCCTAGTGTAGACCAGGGCTAATTCTAATTCTGAGGAACAAACAGGGAGAAAGGGGCAGAGATACAGAGTCAGGGAGTGAAATGGAGAAAATACAGGAAGAATTTCGAGCAAGGGCCAAGTGTCATTGTTAGTGGTCAAATGAACCACATTCAAATGACTACAGATTATGAACCATTTGTTGTTGTGGCCTTGCAAAATCCCCCCAGACTTTTCCCCTGAGTCAGGAATGATGATTTCTTGGTTCACTCTCATTTGTTTCAGTTTGATGTTCGCATCTATTGCAACTAATTGGTCAGAACCTGTCACTTCCAAAAGTCCCAGATGCGTGTCTCAGTTTCCCCACCTAACTCCCTTCTCGGTACCTTTGATTTTCCTCAGCGTCTCCTTTAGAGCACTGGTTTGTTGTCACCAAGAACCAAGTCTGATTTCCAGGTCAGGAGACATGTCCTCCAGTTGCTAGAACTTCCCTTCTTCACATCTAGAAAGAAACCAGTTTTTTCCCCATTCATCATTATTTCTTTGATTGCCGTATTTTACTCTGAATTTCTTCCCAGTGAGAAATGCTGAATTGAGGGGCTGGGAGAAGGAATTTCTGTGCATCCAGCCACAGAATAGTTCCAGATCCAGCAATGGCTGGGCAAGCTTCCCCGAGGTGTCCCGTCAATGTGCTTCAGCCCCGATTGACTGAGAGCAGCTCTGGGGACCGGACGGGAGTTCAGTCCCTGTGGGCAATTCACTCCTCAGCCTCCATGCTTTGACCACTAGATTCCAAGGTTCCTGCTGGTCTTTGTTCTGTGGACATCTGCCCACTTACAACTGGACTGAGATCAACTTCCCTCAAACCAGCTCATTCCTTCCCAGTCTCTGAATGGCCATCGCGTCATACAGACTTCTCTTCACTCCTGCCTTGGGCAGAAGAGAACCCCAGTGCCCTGGAGGTGACAGGCCCAGACTGTATCCCCAGAGTCCCGCGGGGGGCATCGTCCCTGCCCTAAGGCTGCGGCTGCACTGGGGAGCTTACAGTGGCCTCGCAGGACCCATGCAGCTGCCCTGCTGGAAGCTCTCTAGGGTAGCCGCTGGAAGCCTACGGGAGGGAGCTCTTCACCCCCAGCGAGCAGCCGTAGCCATGTTGGCAGGAGAAACTCTCCCAGCGACATAGCACTGTCCACACCAGCACTTAGGTCGGTGTAACTTAGAATCATAGAATCATAGAATATCAGGGTTGGAAGGGACCTCAGGAGGTCATCTAGTCCAACCCCCTGCTCAAAGCAGGACCAATCCCCAATTTTTGCCCCAGATCCCTAAATGGCCCCCTCAAGGATTGAACTCACAACCCTGTGTTTAGCAGGGCAATGCTCAAACCACTGAGCTGTCCCTCCTTCGAGCGACATACGTTCTACCGACACAAGGGGGAGTGTAGACGCAGCCTTAACAGAGAAGCGATTTAGAAAACAGAATTTGTTTTGTAGGAAACGAAGGAACCCCGGGTTTGTAATAACCCAAAGGAGAGTCCGACCCCACCAGTCACCTTCCCCACTTTGCACTTGGCCCTGGGATAGTTGTTTTCTCTCAGCCTGTGCCCACTATCATGCCACGTGAAGGGGAAGGAGCCATGCACCTGTCTAGGGTGCTTCTGACATCCGAGAGGGGAGAAAGGAAAAAAGACGCTCTGTCCCACATGCTACTCACACAGGGGGTGGGAACTTTTGTGGTCATTTCAATAGACTCAAGGGGCTCCAAAAGAGTCAAAGGTGCTCACGTGACCCTGTCCCTGTCCAACATTAAAGAGGTGAAACAAGGCTGGCAGTTTGGGCTGCCGGACAGAACAAGCCTTCAGGCCGAAAAGCCAACAACCTTTCTCTCCATTTCAGCAAAAAACAACATTCAACGAACCCCCACAAAAACAGGCACCTGAAAATGTCCTGCCCCCGACTTCACCTTTCCAAGGTCTTCTCCGCACTCTCTCCCGCCCCGAGTGAGAATCCGACCCCTTGACCAACACACCACAGTGAGACCCGAATGCAGCTCTCCCTCTGCAGGCAGGATGGTGGAGAAAAACACAGGTGAAAAACCCTCCCGGCTCAGCTGCGCAGGGAGCCTTGGCAAGGACGTGGTGGAAAGGTGACGCCGGGATCTCTCGCACGGGAAAGGAGACTCGGGCCCGAGTCCAACCAACCCTTCGGGAACTCGAAGGAAGCCGCATCCCACAGGCGTTTCCACAGCCCAGCCACCAGCCCCACACCCAGGCCGGAGGGGCCGGGACACGGGAAGGGGCAGCAGCCAACGCCCCCGGGGGGAGGGCTGGGGCGGGAGCTGCAGCCAGGCCCCTGGACCCGCAGGGAGACGCAGACCCTGACGGCAACCAGCCACGTTTGCCCACGTGTGTGTGTGAGACACGTCTGTGTGTGTGTGATGTCTTGTGTGTGTGCTGTGTGTCGTGCAGAGTCTTGTGTTCAGTGTGTCTGTGTGCTGAGTTTTGTGCCGTTTTGTGTGTCATGTTGAGTGTGTGTTGTGTGGTTGTGGTGTCATGAGACGTGTTGTGTGTGATGCCGTGTGTGTCGCACACACAGACACAACACATTGCACATTGCACGAACAACACGTGTGTAGCAAGTTGCACACATGTCGCACGCACACACACAGCACGTTGCACATCACACGCACAACATGTCACATGTAGCACGCACACATACAAAACATTGCACGTCGCATGAACACACACATGTCGCCTGTCGCACAATGCACATCGCACCTAGCGCGGCCACATACAACACATCAAACATCGCACTCACAGCACGTAGCATGTCGAACGTCATACACACAGCACATCGCACTTCACACACACAAAACGTTGCGTATCGCACGCATGCACAGCACGTCGCACGTCACACTCACAAACATGTCTCACACACGCACAACGTGACACACACCATGTCACACAGACAGAAAACACTACACACGTCACACATACACAAACACACACAATACGACACACAACATCTCACCTACACAGCACAGCACACAAAAAAGCACACAACACAACACAAGCACTCAACCTGACACATAACACATCACAGACACCCACACAGACACACACACACATAGAACACGTCACATACACTCAACACAACACTCTTGATGACACACAACACACACAGAATGCGACACACAACACAACACATCACACAAAACGTCACACAAACACAAACACACAACATGACACACACACACACTACATCACACAAAAATATTTTCACACTTTTCAATCTGCCCCAATTTCATCAGGCCCTGGTAGTTCCTACGAGAAATATGAAGGATGAGATATTGTAACTCTTCCCTCTTCGTGGGAGCAACAGCTGGCTGGGGTTATGGCTGCTCAGGCTTTTGTTCCCTGGTTTTACCCACTGTGGTTTCTTTTGCATGGATTTCATGTACCTGTGTGTAAGTTTTTGCCCAAAGGCACACAGCTGTACAGGTTTTATCTACAATCTTTACAAGTTGAAGTTGCAGATGGAGGGGGCTCCCAGCAATGGCAGCCTGAAGGGGGTGGGCGGCTAGAAGCTGGGGGACTGTATCGGGACCCCCCAACACTTACTGCTCTCTCTGCCCTGCAGTTTTAGTCCCCCAAATTAGTCTGATTATCACAACAAAATTCTGTTTCTCCTGCTGCTAACAGCCCACCTTCATCGATTGGTCTCGTTAAGAGTTGCTATGGCAACCCCCACTTTCTCATCTTCTCTGTATCCCTATATCTATATCTTCCTGCTGTATTTCCCCCTGCATGCATCTGATGAAGTGGGCTTTAGCCCATGAAAGCTTATGATCAGATAAATTGGTTCGTCTCTAAGGTGCTACAAGTCCTCCTCATTCGCTTTTCCTGACTGATTGTGCTGGGGGCTCTGCCTGGCTCCAGCGCTCCGGTCCCTCCGCTACCAAGGCCACCTGGGAACCCTGATCGATTCCAGCTTCAAGGAGTGCTGAGATCCATCTGTCTCTTTCTGTGCCTCTGTCTCTCTCTAGGAATAGCCTCCTGACCCTGCCTCCTGTGATCAGTTATAGTTTGCTAGCCCCCCACCCCACCTCCATGGGTGTTTTTGGCTTCTCCATTCATTCTCCAGCAACGCTCCTTGTACCCAAGCTAAAGATCCCTGCAGCCCCAAAAGTCCTCGGGGGTTTGCTCAGCAAGTGGGTTACTAGCAGAATGGTTGTGGGGTGAAGATGGGGATAGGGAGGTGCTGAACCTGGGGGCAGAGGAGGGTGGCAGATGAAGGTATTGCTCAGCCCAGCCCGCCGAGTCCAAGGACATATGAGGGGACCAGCATTAAATTGCTGTTCGATCCAGCCCACTGAGTCCCGGGACACATCAGGGGTCAGCTTGCGAGTGCTGATGACCCAGTCCTCTCTGACATGCTATGTTCATGTGTGTGTGCCTGTGTGTCTGTTCATGTTCATCACATTTGGGGGCTGGACGGCATGCTTTTTGGGGAGTGTCACCCCCACACACACCCCCACACACTCAGTGGTAGTGCAAGGGTTCAAGCAGGCGTTCTTTTTGGGGAGACTAACCCCCATCACGCTGACCAGGAGAAGGGGGAAGTGGGAGCCTGCAGCGCCATCTGGCGGCCAAAGGAGAAATCATCGGCTTCTGGACCTGTGTGCGCCCTTGGTTCGGTTCACATGCAAAGCTGTGTCACGCCAGGTTGGGAAAACGGGGTTCTGCTGCACGACATCATCCTATGGAATGACTCAACCCGACAGGACACCTCCTACGATACACTGCTCCGAGTGACGCTCTCAAACAGGTCCCCACAGCTCCCCAGTCTCCCCGCACTGGGAGGCAGGTGTGAGAGGATTGTTCTCCCCAACTGACAGAGGGAGAAGCGAAGGCTGAGAAAGGCGAAGGGCCTTGTCTTCCATCACACAACCTGTCGGGATAGAGTTGGGAACAGGACCCGGGTGTCCTGACTTTCAAATGTACCATCAGTCTGGAGTTTCACACACTGAATAAACGGACCTGGAATGAGCTACAAACCAACAACCATTCACACTGATTCTTCAGCAAGTTTTTCAGAAGCACGAGAACACCAGCGAGAACCAGGAACGGCTCAGAGACAATCAGCAGCGAGAAGGAGAACAATTCACCAAGCAGATGATTGGTTCTGGCTTATTTGCTGGGCCTTAAAGGAGAACAAAGTCCTGAATCTCCTCCCTGCCACGAGACCCCCTGCTCAGCCAATCAGCGTGGAGACTCTGGCGGTGGGCTGAGGGTTCCCCAGATGGCCCAGGGATGGCTCAGGTCACCGGTGAGGATCACTCTCAGAGCACGCTTCCTGTCCCATCTCTTTGGGAGGCCTCCCACCATGAGGGCTACAGAGCAGCCCCCTCCTCGCCAGTGGACGGAGGGAAGCAGAAAAAGGAAAACCAAAAAAGACAAACCCCAAGGACTCGAAGGGACAAAGGCCAAGCTGGGGGAAAATTGTCCCACCTTAACCTCCTGTTTTCCCTGCCGAGAATTTGGCCAGCACCGGGCGGATCAGGCTGCCTCGGTACCAAACCTCTCTGGGGCTCTTCCCTTCTCCACAGGGACGTCTGTCTTCTCGCTCAATGAGCAGTGGGAAAGGAGAAAACTCCAGAGAGGCTCCACCTCGCGCTCACATACGAGACCCTGAATTCTCTCTCAGTCCTCAAGGAGACACCTCAAGAAGGAGACTCCCTGCAGAAAGCCCCGGGGGTCTCTGAGATCCCCCTGCCCTGCAGCCTGTCCTCCCTGGCCGTTGTCGTGGACTCTCTGTGAGGTCACCGCCTCCCAACCGCCTTTCACCAATCAGCTGAGTGCTGCAAAAGGCCCTTGTGATGTCACTGCCACCCCCACCCCTGCCCTGCAGGGCTCATGTCCTGCCCCGAGCCGGCTCCTGTGCGTGTTTGAGCTGCTCCCCCTGGGTCACCCCCACACACTCAGTGGTCGTGCAAGGGTTCACGCAGGCCACACGTGGAACCATCAGAGGATGCTCAATGTGCCGCACTCGGTTTTGCAGAGATTTGGAGACTTGAAGGCCAGAAGAGACTCTTAGATCATCTCATCTGGCCCCCTACACATCACAGGCCTCCTGTATGGCGCAGTCGCGAGTTGTCATAAATATAAAGGGAAGGGTAAACCCCTTTAAAATCCATCCTGGCCAGAGGAAAAATTCTCCCACCTGTAAAGGGTTAAGAAGCTAAAGGTAACCTCGCTGGCACCTGACCAAAATGACCAATGAGGAGACAAGATACTTTCAAAAGCTGGGAGGAGGGAGAAAAACAAAGGGTCTGTGTCTGTCTGTGTGATGCTTTTGCCGGAGACAGAACAGGAATGGAGTCTTAGAATTTAGTAAGTAATCTAGCTAGGTTGGTGTTAGATTATGATTTCTTTAAATGGCTGTGAAAAGAGCTGTGCTGAATAGAATGACTATTCCTGTCTGTGTGTCTTTTTTGTAACTTAAGGTTTTGCGTAGAGGGATTCTCTATGTTTGAATCTAATTACCCTGTAAGATATCTACCATCCTGATTTTACAGAGGTGATTCTTTTTACTTCTATTAAAAGTCTTCTTGTAAGAAAACTGAATGCTTTTTCATTGTTCTAAGATCCAAGGATTTGGGTCTGTGGTCACCTATGCAAATTGGTGAGGATTTTTACCAAACCTTCCCCAGGAAGTGTGGTGCAAGGGTTGGGAGGATTTGGGGGGGAAAGACGTGTCCAAACTACATTTTCTCAGGATCCCAGATAAAGTTTAGTGGTGGCAGTGGAAGTTCAGGGGCAAAAGGGTAAAATAGTTTGTACCTTGGGGAAGTTTTAACCTAAGCTGGTAAAAGTAAGCTTAGGATGTTTTCATGCAGGTCCCCATATCTGTACCCTAGAATTCAGAGTGGGGAAGGAACCTTGACAGGAGTGTGGGAGGGGGCTGGGGCAGGGGGTTGAGGGATGCGGGGCGGCTTACCTCGGGATGGGGGGCTCCCCAGCTCCCACCAGCATAGCCCTGCAGCTCCTAGGTGGCAGAGGGGTTGGGGGGGTGTCTCCACACCACTCTGCCCGTGCCTGCAGGCCCTGCCCCCCGCAGCTCCCATTGGCTGAGGTTCCTGGCCAATGGGAACTGTGCCTACCCCCCAGGACCAGCATGGGTCCCACTCCCAGGCTGCGCACTGCAGCCCCCTCCCCCAGCACCAGTGGGGTCCCGAGCCTCCTCCCCCAGCACCTGGGATGCCCCCAATCTGCCCCTAGTAGTACACACTTAGTAGATTTTAAGCTTTCTAATGATATGTTACATGGGGCATTTAGCATAAAGCATATTCCAGGCATGTTATATTCCTGGTCATAAGCATATTTTCAAAAAGCATATGAGTGCAACGTCACAACGGCCTCACAGAGAGTAAAGTTACCATGAGCTGTGGGTTTAGGGAACCCCGGGGAGCAGACCAGGCTCCCTGCAGTGCAGGAATCACTTCATGGGGCGAGGGGTGCTGCGTGGAGTTTACAACATGGCCACTGCGGTCACTGTTGCAGGGAATGGGGTATTGCGGGACAGCTGCTGGAGGATGGTTAGGGTAGATGTAGGCCAATGCCATCTGGAGAGGTGGTTTTACTGCATCACCGTAAGGGAGCAATTACATTGGCCAAAGACAAATTTGAGTGCAGAGCTGGGCACAGCGAGGTGAATGCAAGGCAATGTATGCCAGCCGAACTGTGGTGTTGACAGGCCTGAGGGGCTTGGTTGCTTGAGGCACAGCTAGCCGTGCCGTAGTGTACGGGCCACGACCAGCTGTTCTGCCCACACTACCCTTGGGGAGGAGAGGCCTGGCCCATCCCTCCTCTCCTCGCTGCTCCCTCAGGACCGGGAGGAAACCCAGCCAGACCCAATGGGAGGCGAGGGCAATAGAGCAATGATTGCAGCACTAGGAGAGCCTGGCAAAGAGCAGCCACCAGGGGCTGTCGCCAAGGGACCCACCGAGGGATGTCCCTGTATGGTGACAAACCCCAGAACTGCAGGGCAAATCTTGCCTTGCCGAGAGGCCCTGTCTCTCCCCCTTTCCCCCCTCCCCACACATGTCCCAGCCCCAGGCTCTGCACGGGCTGGACCTGGTCCCAGAGGAGTCAGTTATGGGGCCTCCGTGGCCAGATGGTCTATGTCCTTATCCCATTGCTGGGCCAAGCCAGCATCTCTGCCCCCTGCCACCCTGCCCTCCCCACAACTGCTCCTGGCTGGGCTAGCTGCTGCTGGTTCCTTGGCCCCCCAGGGGCACCGTCAGCCTGGCCTTGGAGATACCCAAGCTCTGAAAACTCCAGTGACAGCTCCTGAGTCTAGCTGGGACCAGGAGCCAGCCAGGAGAGCTTGGGGCCAGCTGCCCCCAGTCTGCAGAGTGGGGCTGGCCATGCCCTGGGCTCCCCTGGTCTGAGGTGCTGGCCCCAAGGGCATCACAGTTACTTTGGTAAATGCACCCTGCTGCCCTGGTGAGAGAATTTTGGGAGAAGGAGGTGATTTTGTGGGGCCCCCTCTCGGGCTTTGGGTGCCTCCCCCAGCCATGTGCTGCAGGAGTAGCAGAGACCAATGGCTGGTGCCAAGGCCTGTGCAGAGCAGCCGCTCTCTGATGGAGCGGGGAGGTGGCCTCTGCCTTCTCTGCGCCCATTTAACAGAACACTGAGGCACGGTGGGGGTCGGCCAAATCCTGTAGGGGATGAGGATGTGAGTGCTTTAAATGTCAGTGTTAGCCTCCAGGGCCTGGTCCCCACAACAGGCCCAATGGCCTCCACGATCAAACCTGCGGCCTCAAAAGAGGCAGCTCATTATGATTTTAAGGGGAGCTGAAAGGGTTGGGGTCTGCTCTGGACCCTGCCTTAACGGGGAAAGGGGGCACTGAGTGCCCTGTATGGGCCACCCCACAGCCAGAGGTCAATTAAGGTTTCCTGGGGCCCTGGGCCAGAACAAGTGCGGGGCCCTTCCCCACCCCTTCCAACTGTGGTCCTGCCCCCATTCTGCCTGTGGCCCTGCCCATGGCCCCACCCCTTTCTGCCCCTTCCCCAGGGCCCTGCCCCTGTTCCAGACGGCCTCCCCCCACCCCCGCTTGCCCCATATTGGAGAAGCTGAGGCCGGGGCAGGCAGCAAGAGGTTTTCCAGCCCCGGGGCTGCAGCACGGGGAGGGCTCAGGGGGCACTCGGGGCTTCTCTGGCCCTCCCCCCACGGCTTCCGCCAGGGAGTGGATCAGAATGTGGGGGCTTTCCTCGCCCTGCCTGCCTGGCAACCCCTGGGCACAGGCTCAGTGGCTAATCTGCCATTGCCCCCGGCACTTCACCCTGGGTTGGGGATGAGACCTGCCCCCGGAGGTACCCGCTCTGCTGGTTCAGCCCTGGCAGGGTTTGGACTGGGAGCGGGATCTCTGAACAGCTGCTTGCCATGAGGGGTGCTAGGGTCTTTGTGTGAAATCAGCTGTCGGGGGGGCTCAGCCCTGCAGGATGGGCACTTGTGTCCCAGAAGCCAGCACGATGAGCGGCACCGACAGGGTCCCACAGCAAAGGGGTGAATGTGCCCCTGAGACTGAGCTCCCCTCTCTGGGGCTGCCCCGGCAGGGCACTGGATGAAGATAGAGGCTTGAGGACAGGATAGCCCTGCCCTTGCCCTGCCAGCGCTGCCGGCCCTCGGGGCTCAGGGGATTGGCTCAGGGCTGCCAAGCCACTAAACACACACGCCCCACCCCTCAGTTCCTGCAGTTTTGTTTCACTAGTGTTGGGGACCCTGGGGCATGGCCACTAGGTAACTCGAGGGGATGGAAGACCACGAGTGTCGATGAAGCCCCCTCGCACGAGGCTCAGGTGTCCTTGGCCCCCCCTCCCACCTGGAGGCACTCGCAGCAGCTCTGCGTACTAGGCCCAAGTGTCCTTGGCCCCCCCGCCTGGAGGCACTCACAGCAGTTATGCTGAGGATCTGCAACAATATGTTGCAGAGTCAGACTGCCTGAAATTAAACAAGGCCGAACAGGGCACATATGGAAGAACAATGCTGAATAAAGCAGCTTTATGTATAGGTTAACAAATGATACAGAGAACAAAGGAACTAGCTGGGAACGGGATTGGCTGGCTAGATGGATACTTAGGGTATGCTGGGAAAAAGGATGTATAAAAGCCTGTGTAACTTCCTGCTCTGTGTGCAGGATCTGAGATCTTATTCTCCCTGGATCTTTTTGCAGCTGCAAATAAACTTTTCTGCTTCTTCACCCCGTTGTGATTATTGGGTGAAGCACACCGGGTAGCGAACCAACCCCTGCTGTTGTTTTGCCTCTCGGCACTGGGTGCTGGCAACAGCTTTTGGCTTCCCTGGGTGGGCGATGAGGCTGCTATTTAGCCTTGCCTGGACCCCTCCTGGAGGTCAAGGATTGCGGCGAGAACCGATGCCCAGCGCACACCGGTGAGATCATCGGGGGCCTCGGAGGAGACGCAATTTGATCGACCCCGGAGGGCACAATGGTGCAACGCACTCATATAGTGGAGAAGCAGCTGTGGGTGACGGTGAGGAACCGGTCCCTTGGACATAGGGGAGGAGCAGCTGCGGACGACGGTGAGGAACCAATCCCTTGGATAAGGTAGGAACCTCTTGAAATCCGAATTGTATGCTCTGTTGGAACCTGGGGACGCCCAGAGATACCCTGTAGGTATGGGACAGGGACAGAGCTCGGGGGTTAGGGCACGGTGTACGCCCCCAGAGTGCATTCTTGCAAACTGGAAGGTATTTGGTGCGGATCCGATGACTAAGAGCCAATTAAAATGATTCTGTACAGTTGACTGGCCTCAATATCAACTAGAGGACCAGGAGTGGTGGCCACCAGGAGGGTCAATTAATTACAACATGATCCTCCAATTAGTTTTGTTTTGTCAGTGAATGGGTAAATGGAATGAACATTTGTATGCACAAACGTTTATGGCTTGAAGAAACAGAACAGAGCTGTAATTCTGCAGAGCTGTAATTTGACGCCGACTGGTTCGGTAGTAGCTAATGTTAGTCCCCAGACCCCCACCCCCACTGTAATGGCAGAGCCGGTGTCCCCTTCGGCCCCCACACCCCCACCTTATAAGGGTAGGATGCCTCGGGTTACAGAGATTGCCCCCTCAGTGGGACTCTATCCTTTGATTACTGAGACTGTTGTGGCTTGCCCAGGGGCAGACGGACGTCAGGCTACCGCTATGCAAGTTTACACCCATGTGCCATTCAATCCAATAGACCTAGCAGCTTTTAAAACACAGGCTGGGGAATTCTCCATGAACCCAAGCTGGTTTATTTCAGTCTTTGAGGGGTGCCTCGGTAGTCACAAGCCGGATTGAGATGACTGTAATATCCTCCTGAGAACCCTGTTGTCTGAGGTGAAGAGGAATCAGGTTACAGCTAAGGCAAGGGGAGCTTCAGCTTTGAAGCGAAAAAAAAAAAAAAAGAAAGGAAGTTATCTGTCAAGTTCCTACCCCAAGTAATCGTAAGCGGTTCAGGGTATTTCTGGGTATGGCAGGCTTTTTCAGGATATGTATCTCAGAGTTTGGACTTTGGGCTAAACCCCTGTACAACTGTGTAGAAGGAGCAGATCATGACCCCTTCTATTGGACCCCAGAGGCTGACAGGGCATTTAAAATCCTGAAAAGAAAATTGATGGAAGCTCTGGTACTGGGCCTGCCGGATCTCTCTAAGCCATTTCAGTTGTATGTACATGAACGAAAGGGGGTGGCCCTAGGAGTGCTCACACAGCTGTTAGGAGCATGGAGACGTCCCGTGGCTTATTTTTCTAAGCAACTGGATCAGGCTGCAAAGGATTGGCCGGCATGTTTACCGGCGGTCGCAGCTACTTGCCCTAGTGCTTGAGGAAGCGGAGAAGCTAACATTGGGAGGGGTTATGCAAATCTATACTCCCCATATTGTACGAGCCTTATTGGCTGCAAAGGCAGGGCTTTGGCTCACCTAGGCTCGGATTGCTCGGTACCAGGCTAAGCTGTTAGAGAACTCTGAAGTCACCTTACAGCCTTGCCCGTCCCTTAACCCAGCCACCCTCTTGCCAGAAACAGAGGAACAGGAACATGACTGTTTAGAGATCATAGACGCCCAGTACTCCAGCCGTCCAGATTTAAAGGATGCACCCGTCCCAAATGCAGATTATGAGTGGTACACTGATGGTAGCAGTTCTGTAATAGATGGGCAAAGGAGGCCGGGTTATGCTGTTGTGACCCTCCATGACACTGTGGAAGCTGAAGGTCTGCCTGCTGGGACCTCTGCCCAGCTTGCCGAACTAATAGCCCTGACCCGTGCACTTGAACTGTCAAAAGGAAAGCGGGTCAACATTTTTACTGATTCAAAGTATGCTTTCGGTGTGCTGCATGCTCATGCTGGCCTATGGAAGCAAAGGGGAATGCTGACAGCCCAAGGCTCCCCAGTCAAGTAAGGGCCCCAAATCCTCTGGCTCCTAGAAGCCGTACAACTTCCCTCAGAAGTGGCGGTGGTACACTGTAAAGCCCATCAAAGGCAGGATCAAGATGTGGCCAGAGGTAACGCCCGGGCAGATAGAGAGGCTAAGCGTGCTGCCACCCTGCCATCCCCTCAGGCTGAGAACGCCCATATGCATGCCCTTAGCCCATCAGGAGGGGAGCTTCCAACCCCTCAGTACTCTGGGGAGGAGAGACAGCTAACTGACAAACTCGGTCTCCGGGAAAAGGAGGGATGGCTCCATTCCCCGGAAGGGAAGGTCCTCCTACCAAAGGGCCTGATCCGGCCGGTGCTGCAGAAACTACATCAAACCACTCATGCTGGCAGGGAAGCACTTATCCAGCTAATGGGAAAATACTTTATCACTTCCGGACTCCAACCCCTGGCTGCCCAGGTACAAGCGGACTGCTTAGTCTGCCAAAAGAATAACCCCCGACCGGGACATCCTGTGCCACCAGCTGCCCTAGAACTCACTCCGGGCCCCAGACAAGTGTGGCAAATAGACTTTACTGAGTTTCCCCGGAACCAAGGGTTCAAATATCTCCTTGTTATAGTGAATCGGTTCAGCGGATGGCCAGAAGCCTTCCCATGCCGTAATTGCACTGCCAGGACAGTGGCCCTCAAGTTTGTTAAGGAGATCATTCCTCGCTTTGGACTACCCCGTGGATGGAATCTGACAACGGGACACACTTCACGTCAAAAATCATCCAAAGCATCTCACATGCCTTACAGATCCCCTGGAAACTCCATACGCCCTGGAGACCGCAAGCCAGTGGGGTAGTGGAGCGTACCAATCAGACCCTTAAACGGCATCTCTCAAAAGTGTGCCAAGAAGCCTCACTGCGATGGCCTGATGCTTTGCCCCTTGTCCTACTTCGTATCCGTGTTCTCCCAAAGGGTAGATTAGGGCTTAGTCTCTTTGAAATTATGTTTGGAAGGGCATGGCCTATGAATGGCACCCCGGTTCTGTCAGGGGAATGGGAGTTGGGTAATGGTTTTTTGTCACAGTATATGTGTTCCCTGTCTGCTGTTCTCTTGTCTCTTCACAGGTATACCAAGGATTCCCAGCCTCTCCCCTTGGACTCTCCCGTCCACTGCTTACAGCCCGGTGACTCTGTGCTTGTTCGTACCTGGAAAGACGAGCCTCTCCAGGAAAAGTGGAAAGGACCCTGTACCGTCCTGCTGATCTCCCATACAGCGGCAAAGACCGAGGAACACAAGAACTGAATCCATCACTCTCGTCTGAAGGCAGTACCCGCCCCCTCGTCAGCGGAACAGTGGACCGTCCAACCTGCTGACTCTTCATCTAGTTGACAGGTTTCAGAGTAACAGCCGTGTTAGTCTGTATTCGCAAAAAGAAAAGGAGTACTTGTGGCACCTTAGAGACTAACTAATTTATTTGAGCATGAGCTTTCGTGAGCTACAGCTCACTTCATCAGATGATCTCGGGCTGAAGCTACTGTTTAAAAGACACAAATAGCAGGCAGCTTAACGCTAAAATGGGCCCACCCAGGTCCTGGAGACCCTGGGTTGGGAAGACTCGGGTGATAATTAATTGGGTAACATTGTTGTTCTCTGTATTGTTATTTCCAAACTGTGCATATCGGGAGCATAACTCCTTTGTTTTGCTTGCGCACCATGTTGCTATTTTAACAAACCAGACTGATTACTGGGTATGTGCTCCGACTCCTCTGTCCCCAGGCTGAGGCCCATGCCCGAGGCGGAGCACAGGTTGCCTATACTTCCCCCGAGAGCGATTGGTTGCAAACCTTGTTTTCAGGCTGGGGTTTGTCGTCTCGGCTTGGTGGTTTATTTAGCCTGTTATTGAGACTTCTCTTTCCTGTATTGCTTATATTACTGGTATTATGCTGTGCAGTCTCATGTGTTAGGGCCCTTTTGCAAAAGTTAATAAGTCATTCTCTTCAGGGCTATCACAAAGTGCTTATGCAAAGTCCTATTGTAAAGAAATAAGTAGCCCAAGTGAGAAAACTCAGAGCCAAGGCCGTTGAGTGTTCTCAAAGGAGGGAGTTGTTGGGGACACTGGGGCATGGCCACTAAGTAACTTGAGGGGATGGAAGACCACGAGTGTCGATGAAGCCCCCTCGCACTAGGCCCAAGTGTCCTTGGCCCCCCGGCCTGGAGGCACTCGCAGCAGTTATGTTGAGGATCTGCAACAATATGTTGCAGAGTCAGATTGCCTGAAACTAAACAAGGCCAAACAGGGCAGATATGGAAGCACAATGCTGAATAAAGCAGCTTTATGTATAGTTTAACAAATGATACAGAGAACAAGGGAACTAGCTGGGAACTGGATTGGCTGGCTAGATGGATACTTAGGGCAGCTTGCTATTGGATAGGTATGCTGGGAAAAAGGATGTATAAAAGCCTGTGTAACTTCCTGCTCTGTGTGCAGGATTTGAGATTCTATTCTCCCTGGACCTTTTTGCAGCTGCAAATAAACTTTTCTGCTTCTCCACCCCGTTGTGATTATTGGGTGTAGCACACCGGGTAGCGAACCAACCCCAGCTGTTGTTTAGCCTCTCGGCACTGCGTGTCGGCAACAATAACAATTATCAAAAAGTGTCATGTTTTCTCTAGTGACGTGCTAACATATTTTGCCACCAGGATAAAGATGGAATAATTCTAATGAATTACCACAGATTTACATTGGTGTAACTGAAATGATGCATTCAATATCCTGTTTCAGGTTAGTAAAAATAAAAGAATGCTGTGGGTTTTGCGGACGTGTACAAGATACAGATTTATAAAAACAACATGAAAACAGGTAGTTATGCTGGGGAAAGGGGAAGCCTTATTGAAGCTCGTGGGCATACCAGTTGTCCTTTATTCAGGATCAATGTAAAAACAATCAAGCTCTTTTGTGGAATAGATGGCTGACTTAATAGAAGTCACCATCAAGTAAAGCTGGAATAGGAGTTGAGCCATACAGTGGAAGGGGCTTTCACTAGGGTCTGAATGCAAATGCAGGGGGATGGGGTTCGGGGGGAGGGGGGGGGAGGGAGAGAGGGAGTGTGACACCGCAGAAGCACAAAGGAGCACCAGAGAAGTATTTGTAGTGTGATCTCAGAAAAAGTTGAGAGAGAGAGAGAGAGAGAGCTTTAGGGTAGACTGCTGGATAGAAAGAGGCTTGGAACTGTCAGCCAAGAAACTATTCCTGCTGTCGTTAGGGAAATAGAACTTTGGGTACATTCTTTGTAAATAAGCAGGATTGTGTCAAAAAATACCTGACTCCATCATCCATTTCTCCCCCTAATGGAAACAACTCACAAGACCCAAAATAGTCACTAATTGCTCAGGTCAAAAGGGATAACAATATTGTGAATTCTTTTGTTTTCCTGTTCTTAGATAAAGAATAGACCTGCTTCAGTAAAGAACCATAAACACTGAAAATACTTTTTTGTTCTCTCAGAGCTCGCTCTCAGTAGATCTAGAAAATAAGAATGTTTGTTGTTACACAATCCTTAGAATTCAATTATTTGCACAAATCATTTTAATTTTTCTCTGATTAGGATTTAAAAATAAGCAATTAGATAGTCTGTATAGTGTTTAGGAAATTTGTAGGATTAAAATCAGCATGTATTCTGTATACATGGCTTTACCATATATGCAACCTCACATCTACACTTCTAAGAGGACCACATTTCCTGAAGCAGTTTCAAACCACTTCAAGCTAGGACAGTTTTAAGCTACTTTATGTTTCAAATGTGAATGGTGTCCAGCTGTGTCAATTAATTTTTTAAATTATGACCATGATCTAAGATCCACATTTTCAGAATTTTCTTACATCATTCATATGCTCGGATGAATAAGGTTGCTTTCCTGAACTGCGGTCCATATTTGGAACTGTCTTTATAGTTTAGACTCAAACACCCTTCTTAAACAGTTTGGAAGTTGTTCAATACTCCCTCGGGACGAGATTTACTCTTCTTTCTACAGATTTGTGCCCTAGTCGGGGAGCGACGTACTCATGTAACCGAGGAGCAGAATTTGGCTCTAATATGGGTTCAGTCTCTCAGTTAGGCCTGTCTTTTTATCTTATCTATTGATATGGCATCCATCCCGAGAGTAGGAGAGCAGCTGTCCCATTTCAGACAAGATACATCAATACCTATATTGATTATTCACAATGGGGTTTTTATCTTTGTTGGCCTGTTCCTTTTGCGAAATAAGAAAATAGAGTAAAAGTAAAATGTACTTTTTCTCCCAAATCTATGTGCCATTCCTGATCTTGATTGAACAGGAGAGAGCGTCTTCCCTCTGGATTAAGAATCCAGCTGAGACAACGACCCCAGCCCCACACATTCTACAAGGGAATCCAAAGTCAGAGCAGTGGCGTTCAGTGAAGGGGAGCTGCTCTCTTTGAACATCCTGATAGATGAAATAAAGGACTGGGGGTCATCATTAAAAGTACCTTAAATGGGAGCTCAATCCCCAGAGCTATGATTGCCGAATCAAGAAAAAACAAGAAAGCATGTCCTCTCAGGGATTGGCACATTCAAGTTTACAAGAGAGACGATAAAGACTGGCCATGACGTAGAAAAATCAAAATTCAAGTTCGCCAGTAAGAAAAGAGCCTGAGTAATAGTCAGCTAAAGAATGGAAGGCACCAGTTTACCCAGGAAGTTACAAGAGCCTTTATTAAAATGGAGAGCTACTTTTGTCCTTCTGTCTGCTTGCTTCTGGCAAAGGTTGACTCAGGAATAGAGGGGGTCCAGCAACTCTGCTGGCTTGGGAAAGTGTGCACTGCATCACCCACTCCTCCCTGTGTGAGACAATCTCTGTGCCTCTGTTTCAACAGTTCAAACCCTTAAAAATATATTTCTTTACAGCTCAATACAGAAATTGCCAGAACCTAGTCCTGTACTTTTTTCTTTAAAAACAAACAATGAAATGGGGATGTTTGCAAGACAATGATATGAATCGATGTCTGTATTTTTATATCTTTAGACGCCCAACAAATATATAAAAAAATGCATTAAAATAACAATTAGTAAGTTTGCAAAACTGAGCAATGGAAAGTTCGGAAACACCAGGATTCAGGGAGTCTGAGTACTGTGCACGTGCATTTTGACACAGTCTTTAATTGCACAATTGTACTATTTTTTTCCACAGGCCCCTCATTCAGTGACCATTGAAGTGTTGTTGGGCCTAATTTGGGAGTGAAACCCTCGCCAACTGCTAGAGGGTGGTGTGGGGACGTTTTAGAGGGACCACGGGATCCTGTTGCGGGCAGGTCACTCCACTGCAGCACTTCTCTTCTTTGGTCAAATCCCCTCTCGGGGTGGTCCTACGGGGCTGACGCCCACTTCAATTGGTAGAGGACACAGGGAGGAGTTCTCAGAGGGGATATACAACCCCCTTCTGCGTGGGTCACTCTGCCCCGCAACGTCCCCTGATTAGTCAAATCCAGTCTCCGGGTGTTTAAAATGGTGGTTGCCCCTGCCAAATTTTCCTAAAAGAAGGGAAGAAAGGCACGTACCTTTTGGGTTATCTGTCAGGTGGCCATCTTGAACTTGGGAAAAGAAGCTGGTGACCTTTAGCCATTTGCTATATTAGTTTGGGTGGGGAAGCACACTCCCACGCATGGATTGAATCCGTGTAGACAAGGTCTAACATCCAGGCAGAGACGACGCAAAGAGGGATAGGGAGGGTTTTTAGTTAGGTCTACTCACCCGTTCCTGTGTCCATCATGGAGTCCCTCCCTGACGTCCAATGTCAAGAGAGCAGCAGCCGTCCATCGCTGTCCCTGCAAGAGAAGGGAGAGACAACATCAACATGGGTGTAATTGTTTGGGAGACTGGAGCACTTCCAGAGTTCAAGTTTTGTTAATCCCCCCCTTCTCTAGCCTAGCCTAGTCCTTTTCCCTCTCGTAAATAAAGTCTTGTTTGTGTGCTTACCACTGCCTGGCGTTATTTTCTTGTGCTAAGGCAAGCTCTGACAGACGGGTTTTACGAAGGGGACCATGTGGGAAGAATTTACTGTAAGGTTCCCTGCAGCTTGTGAATGGGGTTTGGGTTCTGCCCTTTTGAAAGGAAGGAAAAATCCTTCCAGGTGATCCTACAGGCCTGAAAACCACTGTGATTACTTAGTAATCTGTCCTCTTCACTACCATGTTTGTGACCCTCTGTGTCATAGGGAAGTAGCCCATGGCTCATTATGCATCTTTTGATTTAAAATGGACACGTGTGGTGTACAGACGAAGAAGGACAACTTTTCAAGTCCAATCTGCACAGAAATGGGATGGAATAAAATGCTTTGTTCTTCCATCTGTTCATTAAAGAAAGACAAAGGTGCAGATTTGGGAGGCTCGGCACTGACTTCCCCAGGATCATTCCTCTCCGCGTAATTCCCATGATAAATCTCCTCTCAAGGAAGAGCCTGAGAAAGTGTGATCAGGGGAACTACCCAGAGCACCAGACAAATCAGGGCCCTGAGCTGAGAAAAACTAAGCCTCAGCCAGTTCACATTAATTCAGCTGTCCTCAGCACAGACAGCCCTGAAGCACCCGAGGATTCCTTGAAAGGCTTTGAGAGGCTTGGCTCTGCAGAGCGAGAGATGAAGCCTATTACTGCAGGGAAATCAATGACAGAGCACTGTCCACACCAGCACTTAGGTCGGTGTAACTTGTCTCACTCGGGGGATGGCTTCTTCACACCCCTGAGCGACATACGTTCTACCGACACAAGGGGGAGTGTAGACGCAGCCTTAGCAGAGAAGCGACTTAGAAAACAGGTTTTGTTTTGGAGGAAATGCAGGAACCCCGGGTTTGTAATAACCCAAAGGAGAGTCCGACCCCATCAGTCACCTTCCCCACTTTGCACTTGGCCCTGGGATAGTTGTTTTCTCTCAGCCTATGCCCACTATCATGCCATGTGAAGGGGAAGGAGCCATGCACCTGTCTAGGGTGCTTCTGACATCCGAGAGGGGAGAAAGGAAAAAAGAGGCTCAGTCCCACATGCTACTCACACAGGGGGTGGGAACTTTTGTGGTCATTTCAATAGACTCAAGGGGCTCCAAAAGAGTCAAAGGTGCTCACGTGACCCTGTCCCTGTCCAACATTAAAGAGGTGAAACAGGGCTGGCAGTTTGGGCTGCTGGACAGAACAAGCCTTCAGGCCGAAAAGCCAACAACCTTTCTCTCCATTTCAGCAAAAAACAACATTCAACAAACCCTCACAAAAACAGGCACCTGAAAAGTCCTGCCCCCGACTTCACCTTTCCAAGGTCTTCTCCGCACTCTCTCCCGCCCCGAGTGAGAATCCGACCCCTTGACCAACACACCACAGTGAGACCCGAATGCAGCTCTCCCTCTGCAGGCAGGATGGTGGAGAAAAACACAGGTGAAAAAACCCTCCCGGCTCAGCTGCGCAGGGAGCCTTGGCAAGGACGTGGTGGAAAGGTGACGCCGGGATCTCTCGCACGGTGAAGGAGACTCGTGCCCGAGTCCAACCAACCCTTTGGGAACTCGAAGGAAGCCGCATCCCACAGGCGTTTCCACAGACCAGCCACCAGCCACACACCCAGGCCGGAGGGGCCGGGACACGGGAAGGGGCAGCAGCCAACGCCCCCGGGGGGAGGGCTGGGGCGGGAGCTGCAGCCAGGCCCCTGGACCCGCAGGGAGACGCAGACCCTGACAGCAACCAGCCACGTTTGCCCACGTGTGTGTGTGAGACACGTCTGTGTGTGTGTGATGTCTTGTGTGTGTGCTGTGTGTGGTCCAGAGACTTGTGTTCAGTGTGTGTGTGATGTGTTGTGTTTCGTGTTGTGTGTTATGTGTCATCTAGAGTGTTGTGTGACGTGTTGTGTGTGGTGTTGTGTGTGTGTCTGTGTGGTGAGTGTTGTGTTGTGTGTCTGTGATGTGTTGTGTGTCATATTGTGTGTGTGTTGACTTGTGTGCCGTTTTGTGTGTCATGTTGAGTGTGTGTTGTGTGGTTGTGGTGTCATGAGACATGTTGTGTGTGACGTGGTGTGTGTCGCACGTACAGACACAACACATCGCATGTCACACGCACATCACATTGCGTGTAGCACGCACACACAACACATCGCACATCACATACGCAACACGACGCGTGTGCACATCACACACACAAAACATCGCACCTCACACAACACGTTAGCTGTCGCACGATGCACATCGCATAATTGCATGGACACACACAACACTTCGCACATCGCACTCACAACACATCACATCGAACGTTATACACACAGCACATCGCATTTCAGACATACAACACGTTGTGCGTCGCAAGCACGCACAGCACGTCGCACGTCACACTCACAAACACGTCTCACACACGCACAATACGACACACACCATGTCACACAGACAGCACAACACACAAAACGGCACACAACACAACACAGGTACACAACCTTATAAACAACACATCACAGACACCCATACAGACACACACACACAACACGACACACAAAACATCACACACACTCAACACAACACTCTAGACGACACCCAACACATACAACACGTCACACAACGTGTCACACACACACGTCACACACACAAACACACACAAGACGACACATAACACAACACACACACACTGCACACACCATGTCACAGAAAACACGTAATATGACAGCACACACACAACACCACACACACACTGAATATGACACACAAAATGGCCTACAATATACACACACAACACATCACACACACACAACACACCACATAGACACACACACAACACGTCACACACACAGCACACCACACGTCGCACAGACACAAAGCACTACACACGTCACACACACAATAAAATACACATGCCACACAGACAGACACAAACACACACAACATGGCACACACCACATCTCACACACACACACACACTACATCACACACAACACATCACATGACACCAAAAACACAATACCACACACACACTCAACACGTCACACAACATGACACACAGACAGACACAGACACACTACACGTCACACACACACACACACAACACTACAGAAAATACGTCTCACACACACACACCCCACACACCACTTCACGTCACCACAAACACACCACCACACACACAATCCACACAACCCTCTAGACGACACACAAGACACACACAACACGACACACAAGACATCTCACACACACACACAATCCGTCACACACACACATATCACGACGCACACAAGACGAGACACAAAACGGCTCACACACACAAACACACACAACACAACTGTCAAAGGAAAAATGAGTTAGCCGGTCTCTCACCAATTTAGGTGTCCGATTCGACTCTAGGATCCCACGAACTTCTCAACTCTGAGTCTAGTTTCCACCAGCGTCCTGTATTAGGCCACCAAAACACAGCCCGAGCTGGGTGCCTCCGGAGAGGGACCCCGCCCCTCAGACACTGCACGCGTGTGTACCCTCGACGGAACTTGAGTTTCACACTGGGGTTTTACAATCGACTCAGGCTCAAAGAGGTCTGCTATCTTTTGTCCTTGCTTCACAACAACATCACGACTCGTTTCATTAGCAATCAGTATAGTCACCCTTTCCTGGGCTTCAGCAGGTAGGGTTATGACTCCACTGGGGACCAGCACTCCTTCAGGGAGCTCTCCTCCCATCGGCTGCTCTATCCTTGCTAACGTCCCTTTACTGCCTTTCAGACAGGTACTCATGACAAGCACTTCTTGCTCCGTCCTTGCAGGCACTACTAAGGGGGTCGTGCCCGCGTACTTCAGTGCCCCAAGCGGTAGCTCAGATGTGTCCCTTTTAGCGCTCTCAATTTTCCTATAGGCTTCAGCACAAAGCGTATGGATCATCAGGGTATTCAGGTATTGGTCCCCAGCCCGCCTTCTGCAGTAATCCGCGAGTACCTTGAAGAGACTGGAGTTGGTCCCTATCAGCACAGACACATCAGAGGTCCCTTTAGGGTCAGGGCATATTAGGGCAGCTGTGTCTACCTCTTCTCTTACCCCAGCAACCTCCTCTGGGAATTCCAGGTGCACGATGACATACCCTTGGTAGGGGTATTCATCCATGCTGAGGCCACACAGGCCAAGGCCAGTCAGTGGCTGTATAGGCAGGTGCCTAAGCATCTGTTGAGATCCAGTGTCAAGCACTGCTTTACACTCCACCCCTTCGATCCTCACCGTGACCTCTGCTCGAGGCCCTATCAGTCCCGCGGGAATCCCAGCTGGACAGTCTTTTCTGGGGGAATCTTCAAATCCTGCAGACCTGGGGGGTCCCCGTCCCCAGATCCTCTGGCAGCTACCGGATCTCTCCCAACTGATCCTCAGCTTTCCATACACTAAGGAGGGGTTTTCTTCATTACAGCACTTGGCAGCACTGTGTCCATCCTGACCACATCGGTAGCAGAAGAATTGACCTTTCCCCCTTCGCCTGGGGGGCATGGTGGCTCTAAGTGCGGGCTTCTCAATCGCCACAGTTTGAGGCTTCTTATTCCTGGAAGTCTTAACTCGGTCAACGGTATTTTGCAGCTCAGCTATCCGTTCCGTCAGGACCTGCATTTGTTGGGCAAGTTCCTCTCTGGTGCTCACCATCAGTACACTGGCCGTTTGCAGTGGTGTTGTGCTGGCTGGCTCCGATGATTGGGCTTCCCAAAACTCACTGGCAGCCTGTCAGGGTTCCTCCCCCACTCTGAACTCTAGGGTACAGATGTGGGGACCTGCATGAAAAACCTCCTAAGCTTATCTTTACCAGCTTAGGTCAAAACTTCCCCAAGGTACAAAATATTCCACCCGTTGTCCTTGGACTGGCCGCTACCACCACCAAACTTATACTGGTTACTGGGGAAGAGCTGTTTGGACGCATCCTTCCCCCCAAAATACTTCCCAAAACCTTGCACCCCACTTCCTGGACAAGGTTTGGTAAAAAGCCTCACCAATTTGCCGAGGTGACTACAGACCCAGACCCTTGGATCTTGAGAACAATGAACAATCCTCCCAACACTTGCACCCCCCCTTTCCTGGGAAATGTTGGATAAAAAGCCTCACCAATTTGCATAGGTGACCACAGACCCAAACCCTTGGATCTGAGAACAATGAAAAAGCATTCAGTTTCTTACAAGAAGACTTTTAATAAAAATAGAAGTAAATAGAAATGAAGAAATCCCCCCTGTAAAATCAGGATGGTAGATATCTTACAGGGTAATTAGATTCAAAAACATAGAGAACCCCTCTAGGCAAAACCTTAAGTTACAAAAAAGACACACAGACAGAAATAGTTATTCTATTCAGCACAATTCTTTTCTCAGCCATTTAAAGAAATCATAATCTAACACATACCTAGCTAGATTACTTACGAAAAGTTCTAAGACTCCATTCCTGGTCTATCCCCGACAAAGACCAGCATATAGACAGACACGCAGACCCTTTGTTTCTCTCCCTCCTCCCAGCTTTTGAAAGTATCTTGTCTCCTCATTGGTCATTTTGGTCAGGTGCCAGCGAGGTTACCTTTAGCTTCTTAACCCTTTACAGGTGAGAGGAGCTTTCCCCTGGCCAGGAGGGATTTCAAAGGGGTTTACCCTTCCCTTTATATTTATGACAACTCCACACAGACATATAGGTTGGGGTCAGGAGTGGGAGCATGTCCACCTCCCCACCCATCTGGCTGACCGGAGTCTACGGCCTTGTGACCCAGCAAGGGAGCTAGACACCGGGGCTTTTCCGCAAGGTCCCCTTGGTTCAAATCGCCAGCCTGCTCAAAGGCAGTGAGGTGGCATCCACATCTCCCCCCCACCTTAACCAGGGGCAGCAATTTAGTCTCAAGGTTCCCTGCGGAACTGGCCCCCCAGGGTCTATCCCCACTCACCCCTGGGGGGTCCCCTAGGCCTCTCCGCTCCCCCACCACCAGTTCATGCTGCTGCTGCTTCTGCAGCTCTTTCTCGGGCTCTCGCTGTCTCTCACAGTCCTCTTGCTCTCTCGGACTCAGCTCCAACCCATCCATCTCCGATCCCCGGATGGGGAACCCGATCGTGAAGACCCTCGTCTGGTCGGGGACAGGAGTCTTGGGGATGCCTGGCTACCACTCCAGCTGCTCCCAGATCCTGCTATAGCCCCATTTGGGGTCAGGAATCTGTCCCTGAGAGCGGTCATCCTCCTCCAGCTGCACGATTAACTCTGCTTTGGTGAACTTTCCAATGCTCAACCCTCTCTTCCTGCACAGGGTTACAATGTCCTTCTTAAGGAGACGGTGACAGGCCATCACTCCACTCTTCCCAAGTTGTTGTGGACTCACAGGCCTGTGTGCTCTCAGCTCCCCACAGTTTCCAGGGAGAACCCCTAGTGTGCCAGCCCTTCTCGAGGTCACCACCTCTTTGCCAGGGTCGAGCTGCAGACTCCTCCGCCCCTGGGACCACTCGCTGCAATCCCCCGGGGGACCCTGTTACTGCAACAGTCCTTCTCTCTGGTCACACACTTCCAGGAGTTAACCGCCCTCTGAAACCGTCTCTCTCTGAATCTTCAACACGCCTGGTCCCCGTCAATCCCCCTTCGTTTTACTGCTCCCCAGTCACTTACTGCAGGAAGCGCCGTCCACGGGGTGCAGTACATCCCACCGCTACCACCAATTGTCACGGAGTCCCCGGGCGATGTTCTGGAACTGCTCCCCATGAAGTCAGTCAGGACTCTGGGGAAGTCTCCTTTCTGTGAGCAGCCTGTCTTCAGGACACACAGCTCACACAGCTTCCACCTTCCTGGGTCGGACCTCGGAGCATTCAGCATCCTCTGCCCCTCCTTGCGCTTCCCTCAGCTAGTCCGCCCAGGCGGGCTCCTGGGGAAGCCAGAGGGTCCTGCCCCCCAACTTCGCAGTCAGACGTGACTCTCAGCCAGCCAGTAAAACAGAGATTTATTAGATGACAGGAACATGGTCTAAAACAGAGCTTGCAGGTGCAGAGAACAGGACCCCTCAGCTGGGTCCATTTTGGGGGGCAGTGAGCCAGACAACCACGTCTGCCCTTCACTCCATGTCTCCAGCCAGCCCACAACTGAAACTCCCTCCAGCCCCTCCTCCTCTGGGCTTTGTTCCTTTCCTGGGCCAGGAGGTCACCTGATTCCTTTGTTCTCCAACCCTTTAGCTCTCACCTTGCAGGGGGGAAGGGCCCAGGCCATCAGTTGTCAGGAAACAGGGTGTCGGCCATTCTCTGTGTCCAGACCCCTGCACACACCTGCCCTCCAGAGCTCTGCAATGATCATACACCCTTACCCCACCACCTAGATACTTAAGAACTGCCTAGGGGAAACTGAGGCAACCCCACACTATTCAGAGGAAACATTAAGAGCATTCCCACTTCGTCATACACTCTCAGCAAATTTGCGGATGATACTAAACTGGGAGGAGTGGTAGATACGCTGGAGGGCAGGGATAGGATACAGAGGGACCTAGACAAATTGGAGGATTGGGCCAAAAGAAATCTGATGAGGTTCAATAAGGATAAGTGCAGGGTCCTGCACTTAGGACAGAAGAACCCAATGCACAGCTACAGACTAGGGACCAAATGGCTAGGCAGCAGTTCTGTGGAAAAGGACCTAGGGGTGACAGTGGACGAGAAGCTGGATATGAGTCAGCAGTGTGCCCTTGTTGCCAAGAAGGCCAATGACATTTTGGGGTGTATAAGTAGGGGCATAGCGAGCAGATCGAGGGACGTGATCGTTCCCCTCTATTCGACATTGGTGAGGCCTCATCTGGAGTACTGTGTCCAGTTTTGGGCCCCACACTACAAGAAGGATGTGGATAAATTGGAGAGAGTCCAGCGAAGGGCAACAAAAATGATTAGGGGTCTGGAACACATGACTTATGAGGAGAGGCTGAGGGAACTCGGATTGTTTAGTCTGCGGAAGAGAAGAATGAGGGGGGATTTGATAGCTGCTTTCAACTACCTGAGAGGTAGTTCCAGAGAGGATGGTTCTAGACTATTCTCAGTGGTAGAAGAGGACAGGACAAGGAGTAATGGTCTCAAGTTGCAGTGGGGGAGGTTTAGGTTGGATATTAGGAAAAGCTTTTTCACTAGGAGGGTGGTGAAACACTGGAATGCATTACCTAGGGAGGTGGTAGAATCTCCTTCCTTAGAAGTTTTTAAGGTCAGGCTTGACAAAGCCCTGGCTGGGATGATTTAATTGGGGATTGGTCCTGCTTTGAGCAGGGGGTTGGACTAGATGGCCTCCAGAGGTCCCTTCCAAGCCTGATATTCTGTGATTCTATGATTCTATGAACATGCCTGGAATATGCTTTATGCTAAATGCCCCATGTAATATATCATTAGAAAGCTTAAAATCTACGAAGTGTGTACTATTAGGGGCAGATCGGGGGCATCCCAGGTGCTGGGGGAGGAGGCCCGGGACACCACTGGTGCTGGGGGAGGGGGCTGCAGTGCACAGCCTGGGAGTGGGACCCCTGCTGGTCCTGGGGGGGTGGGCACAGTTCCCATTGGCCAGGAAACTCAGCCTATGGGAGCTGCGGGGGGGGCACGGCCTGCAGGCACGGGCAGAGTGGTGTGGAGACCCCCACTCCAACCCTTCTGCCACCTAGGAGCTGCAGAGCTATGCCGGTGGGAGCTGGGGAGTCCCCCATCCCGAGGTAAGCCGCCCCGCATACGTCAACACACTGCCCCAGCCCCCTCCCACACTCCTGTCAAGGTTCCTTCCCCACTCTGAATTCTAGGGTACAGATGTGGGGACCTGCATGCAAACCTCCTCAGCTTACTTTTACCAGCTTAGGTTAAAACTTCCCCAAGGTACAAACTATTTTACCCTTTTGCCTCTGAACTTCCACTGCCACCACCAAACTTTATCTGGGTTCCTGAGAAAACGTAGTTTGGACACGTCTTTCCCCCCCCCCCAGATCCTCCCAAAGCTTGCACCCCACTTCCTGGGGAAGGTTTGGTAAAAATCCTCACCAATTTGCATAGGTGACCACAGACCCAAATCCTTGGATCTGAGAACAATGAAAAAGCATTCAGTTTTCTTACAAGAAGACTTTTAATAGAAATAAAAAGGAATCACCTCTGTAAAATCAGGATGGTAGATATCTTACAGGGTAATTAGATTCAAACATAGAGAATCCCTCTAGGCAAAACCTTAAGTTACAAAAAAGACACACAGACAGGAATAGTCATTCTAGCTATTTTCTCAGCCATTTAAAGAAATCATAATCTAACACCTACCTAGCTAGATTACTTACTAAGTTCTAAGACTCCATTCCTGTTCTGTCTCCGGCAAAAGCATCACACAGACAGACACAGACCATTTGTTTTTCTCCCTCCTCCCAGCTTTTGAAAGTATCTTGTCTCCTCATTGGTCATTTTGGTCAGGTGCCAGCGAGGTTACCTTTAGCTTCTTAACCCTTTACAGGTGAGAGGATTTTTCCTCTGGCCAGGAGGGATTTTAAAGGGGTTTACCCTTCCCTTTATATTTATGACAACTCGCGACTGCGCCATACAGGAGGCCTGTGATGTGTAGGGGGCCAGATGAGATGATCTAAGAGTCTCTTCTGGCCTTCAAGTGTCCAAATCTCTGCAAAACCGAGTGCGGCACATTGAGCATCCTCTGATGGTTCCACGTGTGGCCTGCGTGAACCCTTGCACGACCACTGAGTGTGTGGGGGTGACCCAGGGGGAGCAGCTCAAACAAAAAACAGGAGCAGGCTCGGGGCAGGACATGAGCCCTGCAGGGCAGGGGTGGGGGTGGCAGTGACATCACAAGGGCCTTTTGCAGCACTCAGCTGATTGGTGAAAGGCGGTTGGGAGGCGGTGACCTCACAGAGAGTCCACGACAACGGCCAGGGAGGACAGGCTGCAGGGCAGGGGGATCTCAGAGACCCCCGGGGCTTTGCTGCAGGGAGTCTCCTTCTGGAGGTGTCTCCTTGAGGACTGAGAGAGAATTCAGGGTCTCGTATGTGAGCGCGAGGTGGAGCCTCTCTGGAGTTTTCTCCTTTCCCACTGCTCATTGAGCGAGAAGACAGACGTCCCTGTAGAGAAGGGAAGAGCCCCAGAGAGGTTTGGTACCGAGGCAGCCTGATCCGCCCGGTGCTGGCCAAATTCTCGGCATGGAAAACAGGAGGTTAAGGTGGGACAATTTTCCCCCAGCTTGGCCTTTGTCCCTTCGAGTCCTTGGGGTTTGACTTTTTTGGTTTCCCTTTTCCTGCTTCCCTCCCTCCACTGGCAAGGAGGGGGTACTCTGTAGCCCTCATGGTGGGAGGCCTCCCAAAGAGATGGGACAGGAAGCGTGCTCTGAGAGTGATCCTCACCGGTGACCTGAGCCATCTGGGGAACCCTCAGCCCACTGCCAGAGTCTCCACGCTGATTGGCTGAGCAGGGGGTCTCGTGGCAGGGTGGAGATTCAGGACTTTGTTGTTCTCGTTTAAGGCCCAGCAAATAAGCCAGAACCAATCATCTGCTTGGTGAATTGTTCTCCTTCTCGCTGCTGATTGTCTCTGAGCCGTTCCTGGTTCTCGCTGTTGTTCTCCTGCTTCTAAAACACTTGCTGAAGAATCAATGTGAATCGTTGTTGGTCTGTAGCTCATTGCAGATCCCTTTATTCTGATCATTCAGTATGTGAAACTCCAGACTGATGGTTCGTTTGAAAGTCAGGACACCCGGGTCCTGTTCCCAACTCTATCCCGACAGGTTGTGTGATGGAAGACAAGGCCCTTCGCCTTTCTCAGCCTTTGTTTCTCCTTCTGTCAGTTGGGGAGAACAATCCTCTCACACCTGCCTCCCGGTGGGGGGAGGCTGGGGAGCTGTGGGGACCTGTTTGAGAGCGTCACTCGGAGCAGTGTATCGTAGGAGGTGTCCTGTCGGGTTGAGTCATTCCATAGGATGATGTCGTGCAGCAGAACCCCGTTTTCCCAAGCTGGCGTGACACAGCTTTGCATGTGAACCGAACCAAGGGCGCACACAGGTCCAGAAGCCGGCGATTTCTCCTTTGGCCGCTAGATGGCACTGCAGGCTCCCACGTCCCCCTTCTCCTGGTCAGCGCAATGGGGGTTAGTCTCCCCAAAAAGAACGCCCGTCTCGCTTTGAACGTCCCTTGACGTGCCCCCTGTGGGCTGTCGGGATACGTGTCCAAAAGTTGCAGGGCTTGCTTCATGGTGTACACAACGACAATCTTTCTTCCTTTTTAGACGTAACGACCTTTTTGGTCAAGATCCTTGATTATTCGGGGACTTATCCCGGAAGACCCAAAGTATATGGGATATAAGACTTGTCTGGAAGGGCGCACAGGGCTAAATTGTTTTTGGCCATAGCAGGTGACTTGTCCCAAGAATGACGTCCATCCCCCTTCCAAAGAAGCCCCAAATGAGCTGTTACCAGAATTGCCCTTCACCTTGGGGTACGCCCATTTGTTAGGATTACTCTTCTGGTGGGGGGAGATTCTGCAATTCTGTCAATGTGCTGCTTGTGTCACTTGTGTTTTCCTATGGATCGCTACTCCTTCCTTCTGCAAGTTCCCTCCTAATGGAGCTACCCTGCAGGACCTCGGTTCCCCAGGGCTGGGGTCTTCCAGCCCCCAAATGTGATGAACATGAACAGACACACAGGCACACACACATGAACATAGCATGTCAGAGAGGACTGGGTCATCAGCACTCGCAAGCTGACCCCTGATGTGTCCCGGGACTCAGTGGGCTGGATCGAACAGCAATTTAATGCTGGTCCCCTCATATGTCCTTGGACTCAGCGGGCTGGGCTGAGCAACACCTTCATCTGCCACCCTCCTCTGCCCCCAGGTTCAGCACCTCCCTATCCCCGCCTTCACCCCACAACCATTCTGCTAGTAACCCACTTGCTGAGCAAACCCCCGAGGACTTTTGGGGCTGCAGGGATCTTTAGCTTGGGTACAAGGAGTGTTGCTGCCGAGTGAATGGAGAAGCCAAAAACACCCGTGGAGGTGGGGTGGGGGGCTAGCAAACTATAACTGATCACAGGAGGCAGGGTCAGGAGGCTATTCCTAGAGAGAGACAGAGGCACAGAAAGAGACAGATGGGTCTCAGCACTCCTTGAAGCTGGAATCGATCAGGGTTACCGGGTGGCCTTGGTAGCTGAGGGACCGGAGCGCTGGAGCCAGGCAGAGCCCCCAGCACAATCAGTCAGGAAAAGCGAATGAGGAGGACTTGTGGCACCTTAGAGACGAACCAATTTATCTGAGCATAAGCTTTCATGGGCTAAAGCCCACTTCATCAGATGCATGCAGGGGAGATACAGCAGGAAGATATAGATATAGTGATACAGAGAAGACGAGAAAATGGGGGTTGCCATAACAACCCTTAACGAGACCAATCGATGAAGGTGTGTGACGTGGTGTGTGTGTGTGTCTGTGTGACATGTGTGTCATTGTGTGTGTTTGTGTCTGTCTGTGTGACGTGTTGTGTGTCGTGTTGTGTGTCACGTTTTGTTCCATGTTGTGTGTGTGTGTGAGACCTGTTTGTGTGTGTGTGTTTGTGTGACATGCGATGTGTTGTCTGTGCGATGTGCACCGTGCAACATAGTGTGTGTGTGACATGCAGTGTTTATGTGTGTGACGTGCAACACGCGACGTGTTGTGTGTTCGATGTGCGGTGAGCAACGCGTGACGTGCCATGTGCTGAGTGTGCGTGCTACGTGCGATGTGTTGTGTCTGACATTTGAAGTGTTGTGTGTGTTACGTGCGACGCGCGACGTGTTGTGTACGCAGGTGTGACATGCGACATGCGATGTGTGATGTGCGAAGTGTTTGTGCGATGTGCGGCGTGCAATGTGTTGTGTGTGTCTGTGCGACGTGCAACATGCAATGTGTTGTATGTGTGACGTGTTGTGTGTCATGTTGTGTGTGTTACGTGTTGTGTTTCGTGGTGTGTGTGTCTGTGTCTGTGTGAGACAGGTTCTGTGTCATGTTGTATGTGTGTGAGAGATGTGTTTGTGTGTGTGACGTCTTGTGTGTCGTGTTTTGTGTCGCTTTGTGTATGTTTGTGTGTGTGACGTGTTTCTGTGTGTGTTTTTCATGCGACTTTCGTGCATGTATGGGTGCAATGCATTGTGTGTATCCGTGCAACATGCAACCTGCAACGTGTTGTGCGGGACATGCGATTTGTTTCTGTGTGTGTCGTGTTGTGTGTGTGTTGTATTGTGTTATGTGTGTGTGTGAGATGGGTTGTGTGTCGTGTGTGTGTGAGACGTTTTTGTGTGTGTGTATGTCGTGCTGTGTGTGTGTGTGAGACGTGTTGTGTGTCTTGTTTTGTGTCATCTAGAGTTGTGTGATTTCTGTGTGTGGTGTTGTGTTTGTAGTGCTCTATGATGTGGCGTGTGTGTGTGACATGTTTTGTGTAGTGTTCTGAGTGTGTGTCATGTTCTGTGTCATGTTGTGTGTGTTTGTGTGTGTCTGTGTGACGTGTTGTGTGTGTTTGTGTGTGTGTGACATATTGTGTGTCGTGTTGTGTGTGTCGTGTTATGTGTGTGTGCGACGGGTTCTGTGTCTTGTTGTGTGTGTGCATGAGATCTTTGTGTGTGTGTGATGTGTTGTGTGTCGCGTTGTGTGTGTGTTTGTGTGGCGTGTTTTTGTGTGTGTTTCGTGCAACGTGCGCCGTGCGTGCGTGCGTGCGACGTGTGGTGTGTATCCGTGCAACCTGCCACCTGCGACGTGTTGTGTGGGACGTGCGACGTGTTTCTGTGTGCGTCGTTGTGATAAGAAAGGGCTTACATGCTATTTTGTATAAACGTTGGTTTAAGAAGTTTGCTCTTGTGACTTCGCGGGAGTTACTAACGCCGCGAACGTGAGTAAAGTGGTTGACGCCTTCGGCCGAGGTCGAGCTGACCTGCGCGGAAGGCTGGAGAAGCAGCTGCCAAACCAGGCGGGGCCGCCCGTTGTCCCTGGAGCTAAGGGAGAAAGGCGAAAAGAAGAACTCATCGTCCTCAGGAGGCGTCTGGCACCCGCAACGGCCTGTCCACTCAGCCGCAGAACTGCCCGGTCGGGAAGAGCAGAGACCCCGACTCAGATGAGGGGGTCGGACTTTGGAGGCGGGCGAGGGCGGTGTTCCCAACCGTCGAGGGTACACACGCGTGCCGTGTCTGGGGGGCGGGGTCCCTCTCCGGAGGCACCCAGCTCAGGCTGTATTTCGGTGGCCTAATACAGGACGCTGGTGGAAACTGGACTCAGAGTTGAGAAGTTCGTGGGATCCTAGAGTCGAATCTGACACCTAAATTGGTGAGAGACCGGCTAACTCATTTTTCCTTTGACAGTCGTGTTGTGTGTCTTTGTGTGTGTGAGCCGTTTTGTGTCTCGTGTTGTGTGCATCGTGATATGTGTGTGTGTGATGGGTTGTGTGTGTGTGATGTCTTGTGTGTCCTGTTGTGTGTGTGTTGTGTGTCGTCTAGAGTGTTGTGTGGATTGGGTGTGTGGTGGTGTTTGTGGTGACATGAAGTGGTGTATGGGGTGTGTGTGAGACGTATTTTCTGTAGTGTTGTGTGTGTGTGTGACGTGTTGTGTGTCGTGTTTCTTTGTGTCTATCTGTGTATCATGTTGTGTGATGTGTTGAGTGTGTGTGTGGTGTTGTGGTTTTGGTGTCATGTGATGTGTTGTGTGTGACATAGTGTGTGTGTGTGTGTGTGTGTGTGTGAGATGTGGTGTGTGTCATGTTGTGCGTGTTTGTGTCTGTCTGTGTGACATGTGTGTTTTATTGTGTGTGTGACATGTGTGTAGTGTTTTGTGTCTGTGCGACGTGCGGTGTGCTGTGTGTGTGACATGTTGTGTGTGTGTCTTTGTGGTCTGGTGTGTGTGTGATGTGTTGTGTGTGTGTAATGTAGGCCATTTTGTGTGTCATATTCAGTGTGTGTGTGGTGTTGTGCGTGTGCTGTCATGTTGCATGTTTTCTGTGACATGGTGTGTGCAGTGTGTGTGTGTGTTGTGTTGTGTATCGTCTTGTGTTTGTTTGTGTGTGTGACGTATGTGTGTGTGTGACGCATTGTGTGATGTGTTGTATGTGTTGGGTGTCATCTAGAATGTTGTGTTGAGTGTGTGTGATGTTTTGTGTGTCGTGTTGTGTGTGTGTCTGTATGGGTGTCTGTGATGTGTTGTTTATAAGGTTGTGTGCCTGTGTTGTGTTGTGTGCCGTTTTGTGTGTTGTGCTGTCTGTGTGACGTGGTGTGTGTCGTATTGTGCGTGTGTGAGACGTGTTTGTGAGTGTGACGTGCGACGTGCTGCGCGTGCGTGCGACGCGCAACGTGTTGTATTTCTGAAGTGCGATGTGCTGTGCGTATAACGTTCGATGCGACGTTGTCATAAATATAAAGGGAAGGGTAAACCCCTTTGAAATCCCTCCTGGCCAGGGGAAAGCTCCTCTCACCTGTAAAGGGTTAAGAAGCTAAAGGTAACCTCGCTGGCACCTGACCAAAATGACCAATGAGGAGACAAGATACTTTCAAAAAGCTGGGAGGAGGGAGAGAAACAAAGGGTCTGTGTCTGTCTGTGTGCTGCTCTTTGCCAGGGACAGAACAGGAATGGAGTCTTAGAACTTTTAGTAAGTAATCTAGCTAGGTATGTGTTAGATTATGATTCCTTTAAATGGCTGAGAAAAGAATTGTGCTGAATAGAATAACTATTTCTGTCTGTGTATCTTTTTTGTAACTTAAGGTTTTGCCTAGAGGGGTTCTCTATGTTTTGAATCTAATTACCCTGTAAGATATCTACCATCCTGATTTTACAGGGGGGATTTCTTTATTTCTATTTACTGCTATTTTTTATTAAAAGTCTTCTTGTAAAAAACTGAATGCTTTTTCATTGTTCTCAGATCCAAGGGTTTGGGTCTGTGGTCACCTATGCAAATTGGTGAGGCTTTTTATCCAACATTTCCCAGGAAAGGGGGGGGTGCAAGTGTTGGGAGGATTGTTCATTGTTCTTAAGATCCAAGGGTCTGGGTCTGTAGTCACCTAGGCAAATTGGTGAGGCTTTTTACCAAACCTTGTCCAGGAAGTGGGGTGCAAGGTTTTGGGGAAGTATTTTGGGGGGAAAGACGCGTCCAAACAGCTCTTCCCCAGTAACCAGTATTAGTTTGGTGGTGGTAGCGGCCATTCCAAGGATAACGGGTGTAATATTTTGTACCTTGGGGAAGTTTTGACCTAAGCTGGTAAAGATAAGCTTAGGGGGTTTTTTCATGCAGGTCCCCACATCTGTACCCTAGAGTTCAGAGTGGGGGAGGAACCTTGACATGGTGGCACAGTGGTGGGATTAACCTGAAATCATTTGAGATCCAGTTGAGATTTTTTGAACTAGAAATACAGATTTTAAAAAGGAATTTTTTTTTTCTTTGGAAAGAAAGTCCAGAAAGCAGCTTTGAAACTGAAAGCAGCTTGGTTTCTCTCTGCTTTGTGGCCAAGCAGAGACAAAAGGGGATTATCTTGTGAATTGCAGGTTTTCTTTGCCTGGAGGCAGGGTACTTAACTCCAGCAGGGAAATTCACAGTCTTCCAACCCAGGGTTTTTTTTTTCTTTTCTTCCTAAAAGTAAATAGGGGGTGTGTGTTCTACCCATTTGCTTTTTCTTTGGGCTGGGTAAGCAGGTTTCCAAGCAGTTGGAGGTTTTTTGCTTTAATTTGGGCCCAGAGCAGAGACAAGGGAATTGTCTTTTTCTGTAGGCTGACAATCACTATCAGAGAATAGGTATTCTATTCCAGCACAGCAAAATTTTACAGCCAAGTTTTGTTTGTTTATTTCTAAACCTCGGGTGTAAAGTTAGTTAAAAACAGAGAGGTTAGAATGGCAAAATCCGCGGCTCGACTACAGCTCGAATTAGCCAAATTTCAGGCTGAGGAAAGACAAAGGGAACATGAAAGACAGATAGAACTCATGCAGCTGAAGAAGGAACAAGAAATGGAGGCAAGGAAGCATGTGGAGGAGGAGAGGGAAAAAGAGAGGAAGCATGTGGAGGAGATGGAGAGGATAAAGGCCCAGCAGAATATACCAACAAACCCTAGCAATCCTTCTCCAGGTACCACTTCCCATCCCAGAAAGTTCCCCACCTACAAGGCAGGTGATGATACTGAGGCCTTCTTAGAGAACTTCGAAAGGGCCTGCCTTGGGTACAACATCTCTACTGACCAATACATGGTAGAGCTGAGGCCGCAGCTCAGTGGACCCTTAGCTGAGGTGGCAGCTGAAATGCCTAAAGAACACATGAACAAGTATGAACTGTTTAAATCCAAGGCGAGAGTCAGAATGGGGATAACACCCGAGCAGTCTCGTCGGAGGTTCAGAGCCCTAAGGTGGAAACCAGACATGTCATTTACCCGACATGCCTACCACATTGTGAAACATTGGGATGCCTGGATATCAGGAGCAAGTGTTGAATCTCCAGTAAATTTGCCCTTCCTAATGCAAATGGAACAATTCTTAGAGGGTGTTCCTGAGGAAATAGAAAGATACATCCTAGATGGGAAACCCAAAACTGTAATCGAGGCAGGAGAGATTGGAGCCAGATGGGTGGAGGTGGCAGAGAAGAAGAAAACTGGTCGCAGTTGGAGCGGAGACCAGAAGGGACTACCCCAGACCACACCCTATTACCGGGAGCCGTCCAAAGCCCCACCTACCTCCCAAAGAACCCTCCAGACCCCTTATCGTCCCACCACCCCGTTCTTCAGCAACCCTCCTCGCCCCAGTGACCCGTCAGCTGGACGATGTTTTAAATGTAACGAGCTGGGGCATGTAAAGGCCAACTGCCCCAAGAACCCCAACAGATTACAGCTCATTGCACCGGAATCACACCAGAGGTCTGCAGGCCCAGATACCTCCCAGATACCCTTGGAGCGGAGGGAAACTGTGAGTGTGGGCGGGAAGAAGGTCACCGCGTGGAGGGATACCGGAGCACAAGTGTCAGCTATCCATGCTTCCTTAGTGGACCCCAATTTAATCAACCCAGAGATCCAAGTGACGATTCAACCCTTCAAGTCCAACTCTTTCAATTTGCCTACAGCCAAGTTGCCTGTCCAGTACCAGGGCTGGTCAGGAACGTGGACTTTTGCAGTCTATGATGATTATCCCATCCCCATGCTGTTGGGGGAAGACTTGGCCAATCATGTGAAGCAGGCCAAGAGGGTGGGAACGGTCACCCGCAGCCAGGCTAAACAAGCCGTGAGGCCTAGCTCTGTTCCGGAAACTTCTATCAGGACCCGGTCAGAGGTGATGGACCCGGACCCCAGGCCAATGTCTGCAACAGCAGTAGTGGATCCAGTCCCAGAGACCCAGACGGAACCAGTCCCAGAACCGGAACCAGCCGAACAACCAACACCAGACCCCGTGTCAGCACTGAATCCAGTACTTGCAACCTCAACACCAGAGGGCCCCACCGACTCTGAACTGGCAGCAGCCGATAACCCTACACAAGAGGCTCAGCCGGAGCCTGAATCCCAACACAGTGCACCAGCGGAGAGCGGTTCACAGTCAACAAAACAGCTCCATCCCCTATATCGCTTCCAGAGGGACCAAGCCTAGGTCCACAATCCAATGAGGGACTGATGTCTCCAGCATCAAGGGAACAGTTCCAGACCGAACAGGAAGCAGATGAAAGCCTCCAGAGAGCTTGGACGGCAGCACGGAGCAACCCACCGCCTCTCAGCTCTTCTAATCGATCCAGGTTTGTTGTAGAAAGAGGACTTTTATACAAGGAAACTCTTTCTGGTGGACACCAGGAAGACTGGCATCCTCAGAGACAGTTGGTAGTTCCAACTAAATACCGGGCCAAGCTTTTGAGCTTAGCCCATGATCACCCTAGTGGCCATGCTGGGATGAACAGGATCAAAGACCGTTTGGGGAGGTCATTCCACTGGGAGGGAATGGGCAAGGATGTTTCTACCTATGTCCAGTCTTGTGAGGTGTGCCAAAGAGTGGGAAAACCCCAAGACCAGGTCAAAGCCCCTCTCCAGCCACTCCCCATCATTGAAGTTCCATTTCAGCGAGTAGTTGTGGATATTCTGGGTCATTTTCCGAAAAAGACACCCAGAGGAAAGCAGTACATACTGACTTTCATGGATTTTGCCACCCGATGGCCGGAAGCAGTAGCTCTAAGCAACACCAGGGCTAAAAGTGTGTGCCAGGCACTAGCAGACATTGTTGCCAGGGTAGGTTGGCCCTCCGACATCCTCACAGATGCAGGGACTAATTTCCTGGCAGGAACTATGAAAAACCTTTGGGAAGCTCATGGGGTAAATCACTTGGTTGCCACTCCTTACCACCATCAAACAAATGGCATGGTGGAGAAGTTTAATGGAACTTTGGGGGCCATGATACATAAATTCGTAAATGAGCACTCCAATGATTGGGACCTAGTGTTGCAGCAGTTGCTCTTTGCCTACAGAGCTGTACCACATCCCAGTTTAGGGTTTTCCCCATTTGAACTTGTATATGGCCGTGAGGTTAAGGGGCCATTGCAGTTGGTGAAGCAGCAATGGGAGGGATTTACACCTTCTCCAGGAACTAACATTCTGGACTTTGTAACCAACCTACAAAACACCCTCCGAACCTCTTTAGCCCTTGCTAGAGAAAACTTACAGGATGCTCAAAAAGAGCAAAAAGCCTGGTATGATAAACATGCCAGAGAGCGTTCCTTCAAAGTAGGAGACCAGGTCATGGTCTTAAGGGCGCTCCAGGCCCATAAAATGGAAGCATCGTGGGAAGGGCCATTCACGGTCCAGGAGCGCCTGGGAGCTGTTAATTATCTCATAGCATTCCCCACCTCCAACCGAAAGCCTAAGGTGTACCATATTAATTCTCTAAAGCCCTTTTATTCCAGAGAATTAAAGGTTTGTCAGTTTACAGCCCACGGAGGAGACGACGCTGAGTGGCCCGAAGGTGTCTACTATGAAGGGAAATGTGGTGGTGGTGTAGAAGAGGTGAACCTCTCCATGACCCTTGGGCGTATGCAGCGACAGCAGATCCAGGAGCTGTGCACTAGCTACGTGCCAGCGTTCTCAGCCACCCCAGGACTGACTGAGCGGGCATACCACTCCATTGACACAGGTAATGCTCACCCAATTAGGGTCCAACCTTACCGGGTGTCTCCTCAAACTAAAACTGCTATAGAACGGGAGATCCAGGATATGTTACAGATGGGGGTAATCCGCCCCTCTGAAAGTGCATGGGCATCTCCAGGGGTTCTAGTTCCCAAACCAGATGGGGAAATACGTTTTTGCATGGACTACCGTAAGCTAAATGCTGTAACTCGCCCAGACAACTATCCAATGCCACGCACAGATGAACTATTAGAGAAACTGGGACGGGCCCAGTTCATCCCTACCTTGGACTTAACCAAGGGGTACTGGCAGATACCGCTAGATGAATCTGCCAAGGAAAGGTCAGCCTTCATCACACATCTCGGGCTGTATGAATTTAATGTACTCCCTTTCGGGCTGCGAAATGCACCCGCCACTTTCCAAAGGCTTGTAGATGGTCTCCTAGCGGGATTAGGAGAATATGCAGTCGCCTACCTTGACGACGTGGCCATATTTTCGGATTCCTGGGCAGACCACCTGGAACATCTGCAAAAAGTCCTTGAGCGCATAAGGGAGGCAGGACTAACTGTTAAGGCTAAGAAGTGTCAAATAGGCCTAAACAGAGTGACTTACCTTGGACACCAGGTGGGTCAAGGAACTATCAGCCCCCTACAGGCCAAAGTGGATGCTATCCAAAAGTGGCCTGTCCCAAAGTCAAAGAAACAGGTTCAATCCTTCTTAGGCTTGGCCGGTTATTACAGACGATTTGTACCGCACTACAGCCAAATCGCTGCCCCACTGACAGACCTAACCAAAAAGAAACAGCCAAATGCTGTTCAGTGGACCGAAAAGTGTCAGAAGGCCTTTAACAAGCTTAAAGCGACACTCATGTCTGACCCTGTACTAAGGGCCCCAGACTTTGACAAACCGTTCCTAGTAACCACAGATGCGTCCGAGCGTGGTGTGGGAGCAGTTTTAATGCAGAAAGGACCTGATCAAGAATTCCACCCTGTAGTGTTTCTCAGCAAAAAACTGTCTGAGAGGGAAAGCAACTGGTCAGTCACTGAAAAAGAATGTTACACCATTGTCTACGCTCTGGAAAAGCTACGCCCATATGTTTGGGGACGGCGTTTCCACCTGCAAACCGACCATGCTACACTGAAGTGGCTTCACACCGTCAAGGAAACTAACAAAAAACTTCTTCGGTGGAGTTTAGCTCTCCAAGATTTTGATTTTGACATCCAACACATCTCAGGAGCTTGTAACAAAGTGGCTGATGCACTCTCATGTGAAAGTTTCCCAGAATCAACTGGTTAAAATCGTCCTTGAGATGTGGAAAATATTGTTAGTCTTTATGTACTTGGTAGTATATTTAGAGATGCATGTGTCTTATTAACTCTGTTTTCCTAGAGCTCCAGGAAGAAATCCCAGCCAGAGTTTCACCCTAGCTGAGATTTGGGGGGCGTGTCATAAATATAAAGGGAAGGGTAAACCCCTTTGAAATCCCTCCTGGCCAGGGGAAAGCTCCTCTCACCTGTAAAGGGTTAAGAAGCTAAAGGTAACCTCGCTGGCACCTGACCAAAATGACCAATGAGGAGACAAGATACTTTCAAAAGCTGAGGGGAGGGAGAGAAACAAAGGGTCTATAATCTGTCTGTTGCTGGGTCTTGGCCGGGGATAGACCAGGAATGGAGTCTTAGAACTTTTAGTAAGTAATCTAGCTAGGTATGTGTTAGATTATGATTTCTTTAAATGGCTGAGAAAAGAATTGTGCTGAATAGAATAACTATTTCTGTCTGTGTATCTTTTTTTGTAACTTAAGGTTTTGCCTAGAGGGGTTCTCTGTGTTTTTGAATCTAATTACCCTGTAAGATATCTACCATCCTGATTTTACAGGGGGGATTTCTTTATTTCTATTTACTTCTATTTTTATTAAAAGTCTTCTTGTAAGAAAACTGAATGCTTTTTCATTGTTCTCAGATCCAAGGGTTTGGGTCTGTGGTCACCTATGCAAATTGGTGAGGCTTTTTATCCAACATTTCCCAGGAAAGGGGGGGTGGAAGTGTTGGGAGGATTGTTCATTGTTCTTAAGATCCAAGGGTCTGGGTCTGTAGTCACCTAGGCAAATTGGTGAGGCTTTTTACCAAACCTTGTCCAGGAAGTGGGGTGCAAGGTTTTGGGAAGTATTTTGGGGGGAAAGACGCATCCAAACAGCTCTTCCCCAGTAACCAGTATTAGTTTGGTGGTGGTAGCGCCCAGTCCAAGGACAACGGGTGGAATATTTTGTACCTTGGGGAAGTTTTGACCTAAGCTGGTAAAGATAAGCTTAGGAGGTTTTTCATGTAGGTCCCCACATCTGTACCCTAGAGTTCAGAGTGGGGGAGGAACCTTGACACGGGGTCAGACCAAAGGTCCATCTGGCCTGTGTCCGTCTGCCGACAGTGGCCAGTGCCAGGTGCCCCAGAGGGAATGAACAGACAGGAATCATGCCGGGATCCATCCCTTGTCGCCCCATTCCCAGCTTCTGACAAACAGAGGTTAGGGACACCATCCCTGCCCATCTTGGCAAATCGCCATCGATGGACCAAGCCGCCAGGAATCTCTCTAGTTCCCTGTCGAACCTTTTGATCCCAGGACCCTGCTCAGGAACAGTGAAGTACCAAGTTCTAATAAAGAAACAGCTTCTGATACCAGGGCAGCTCCTCTTCCTACTCCCCTCCCATGGGGATGAGCAGCCCCCCCAACTGTCTCTCTGCCCCAGGCCTCCTTCTCTCATCACCCCTTCAGCCTCCTTCCAAATATCCCCTTCCTCCCATCACCTCTTCAGCCCCCCATCACTCCCTTCAGCCTCCCCCAACTGCCCCAGTCCCCCTCCCCTCATCGTCCCCTCAACCTTCCCCCCCTTCCCAGGCTCCTCCCTAGCTGCCCTTTCAGTCTTCCCCTCCTACAACCAACTGCCCTCCTTCAGCCTTCCCCCCGAACCCCTTATCCAGCTGTCCCACCTGACCCCCTTTAGCCTCCCTCCCGTGCAACTGCCCCTTCACCCCCTCCCCCACTCCCCTCCCTCTGCCTCTCCCCAAATCCCAGCTCTACCATGCTGAGGTTCCCTTCCCCACAACCATCTGCTTCCTTCCCATGGGGAACAGGGGCAGGAAATGCTTTTTGAAAAACCTGCTGCCAAATAAAAAGTAAAACAAGCCAAGCAAGCCCCTCCCTTGCTTTGTGCTGGGCGCCCAGCTCTCTCTCTCTCTGTGTGTGTGTGTGTGTGTGTGTGTGTGTGTGTCGTGGGGGGGGCAGGGGTTGTTCTGAGCACACTCCCTTCAGGGAAGGGGTGGAGTTGGCCAAAGGGGCACCTTGAATCCTTAGCAGAGAATTCCTTTCTCCACAATGTTAGCTGAGCGTTGCTGTTAAATGTCAGCTGATGAATGCAGCATTTGAAACAATCTGATGGTAAATCCCTTCCCCTCTCAGTTGCTGGAGTTCTCGCACCCTCTGCTCTTGGGAGGTCCCCACGTGATGTGGTGTCTTATTTCCATAGTGTCTTGTAGATTAGACGGGACCTCAGTTTCCATGGTAAAAAATGAAGTGTAACTCCTTCCCTTCCCCCATCTGACTTAGGAAAAATAAATCCTGTCCCCTCCCGCAGCCCCAAACCAGCCCCACAGGAGGTACTGCGGCCAGGAGAGAGGTGCCTCGCCCCTGGCCCTGAGCTGCTGTGGTAAGAGAGGGCTCGGGTGGGGGGGGAGTCCTCTCTGCCTGGGGCAACCTGCACCCCAAACCCCTCATCCCCAACCCCACCCTGAACCCCACACCCCCAGACGGAGCCCTAACCCCGTCCCCCCTGCACCCCAACCCTCTGCCCCATCACCATCTCCAGAGGGGATCACTCTCAGATCCACACCCACCTCTTTGGGAGGACCCCCAACAATGAGAGCAACCCCCCACACACACCCCTCCTTGGACGGGGGAGGGAAGCAGGGAAAAGGGGGAAAAGAAGCAAGAGAAGAGGAGAAAAGAGCAAAAGGGAAACCAAAAAGGATAAACCCCAAGGTCCCCAGTGATTCCAAGGGTCACAGTCCGAGGTAGGAAATCAAATTCTGCCCCCTTAAGCCAGTGTTTTCTGTGCCGAGAATTCTGCCCGCAGCAGGTGCATCAGACCCAACAGGTTCCAAACCTCTCGGAGCCTCTGCCCTTGTCCAAGGGACGTTCGTTTTCTGGCACAACCAGGGGTAGGAAAGGAGAAAACTCCACAGAGGCTCCTCCTCATGCTCACAGACGGGAATCCTAATTCTCTCCCCGTCCTCGAGGGGAGACCTGGAGAAGGAGACGTGCAGCTGCAAAGCCGGGGGGGGGGGGTCTCAGCGACTGCCCTGGCCCTGCACCTCGGCCCTGCCCGGCTGATGTCGGGGTCTCTCGGTGAGGTCACCCCCTCCCCACCACCTTTGCCCAATGGGCTGAGTTCCTGCAAAAGGCCTTGGTGATGTCACTGCCCCCCCACCCCTCCCCTCCAAGCTGATGTCCTGCCCCTGCCCAGCCTTTTTGGAGGTTGGAGCTATTGCCCCTGGATCTCGGGTTGCCAACTTTCACACCCAACAAAACTGAACACCCTTGTGCCCCCCTTGCCATGGTCCCGGCCCGCTCACGCCATCTCCCTCCCCTCCATCGCTCCCTCTCCCCCACGCTCCCTCACTCGCTCATTGTCACCGCGCTGAGGAGGGCTGGGGAGGGCCCCTTTTCAACTGGGTGTTGTCGGGACGGACCTGGGAAGGAGGGCTGCCTGCCAAGCACCTTTAGGAGGAGGGGTCCCTCTCTGTCAGAAAATCATCTCCCTCCCTCAGCTCAGGGATGGCCTGAATTGCCCCTTCTCCCGGCAGAGCCAGAGGATTGGAAGCAGCAACATCAGACCCCTGTGTGGCTCGCAGGAATGAACACAAACACGCCCTTGTAGCTGGACAGATGGCGAGTTTTACCCCTGGGATACGACAAGGCTAAAGAGAAAGGTGGTGGCCCCACATCTAAGGAATGAAACACAGCACAGTCATCATCGTTACGCCCGTCCTTGCCCCTTTATACTTCTACTGTCTCGCTCCCGCCACCCTCGCCCTCTGTGGGTTCAGGGAGAGCCACACTCAGTGCTTCCGACACACACAGACTCACACACACATCTTGCAAGGAAAACCTCACCACGGAGCCACATGCACCTGTTGCTTCCCTGCCCCCCTGCTCTCCAGAATCCAATCCCAAGGAAAGCTTGTCGGGCCCAGAGCTGGCAGGGCGCCCGGTGCTGGAGTATTGAAGCTACCGTGACGGCACTCAGAGGAAAGAGGCTGAGAGAGTGCAAGTTAAGAATTGGCCGGTCAGGTTTCCAGTCCCCTCACAGGTCATTCCCTCACTCGAGCACAGGGGCACATCTCAATTCTCAGCTGGCTCAGTCGAGCTGCATCGTTCTTGTTTCCACTCAGTCAGGTTTGAGGCCTGTTTCGCACCCTGTCTTTGAGAAGACAGTCAGAAACTACTCTCTGAAATAGCCAATGCAGGAGACGTGTTATCACTCCTGCCCCAACACAGACAGACAAAGAGAGAAATGTTCTCGCTTTGAGGGTGGGACTCCCTGCCCTTGGCCAAAGACGAGCACCTCTCTTTGACCTTGGTCGCTCCTTCAGCTTTTCTTTCAGCAGGGAGCCCGAGAGCTCAGGTGCTGGAGCGCTGCGTTGGTCAGTGAAGCTCGGTGAGCTCCAATGTCACTTGGCTCTTCTACCAGCAAGTCAAAACAGAGGCAGGATTTCCTCTTTTGACAATACTGGGGCTGTCGGAGGGTCTGTCCACGCTGCACACTGAGCCTGTCTCTATGTGGCCTGGGCTTGCTGACTTGTGTTGCCAAGCCGGTGTTTGAGCATCCAGACTGCAGGGGAAACTCAGGCCTCACACTGTGTCTATCTGTCAAGGTTCCTTCCCCACTCTGAACGCCAGGGTGCAGATGTGGGGACCTGCATGAAAACCTCCTCAGCTTACTTTTACCAGCTTAGGTTAAAACTTCCCCAAGGTACAAACTATTTTACCTTTTGCCCTTGGACTTTTGCTGCTACCATCAAAAGTCTAACCGGGTTTTTTATTAGGAAAGAGCCATTTGGAAACGTCTTTCCCCAAAAAATTCTCACCAAAACATTGCTCCCCCCTTCCTGGGGAAGGTTTGGTAAAAATCCTCACCAATTTGCATAGGTGACCACAGACGCAGACCCTTGGATCTTAAGAACAATAAAAAAAAATTCAGTTTCTTAAAAGAAGAATTTTAATGGAAGAAAAAGTAAAAAGAATCACCTCTGTAAACTCAGGACGGTAAATACCTTACAGGGTAATTAGATTCAAAACACTGAGAATCCCTCTAGGCAAAACCTTAAGTTACAAAAAGACACACAGACAGGAATATCCATTCCATTCAGCGCAGCTTATTTTCTTACCCATTTAAAGGAATCAGAATCTAACGCATATCTGGCTAGATTACTTACTAAGTTCTAAGACGCCATTCCTGTTCTGTCCCCAGCTTTTGAAAGTATTTTGTGTCCTCATTGGTCATTTTGGTCAGGTGCCAGCGAGGTTCTTCTAACTTCTTAACCCTTTATAGGTGAGAGGGTTTTTCCTCTGGCCAGGAGGGATTTAAAGGTGGTTAGCCTTCCCTTTCTATTTATGACTCTATCCTACCGCAGTAAGTCATCCAAAGTTACGCTGCTTCAGCTGCATGAATAACAGAGCTGGACTTGACGTCGCTTCGGTCGACTTGATAGCTGCTTTCAACTACCTGAAAGGGGGTTCCAAAGAGGATGGCTCTAGACTGTTCTCAATGGTAGCAGATGACAGAACGAGGAGTAATGGTCTCAAGTTGCAGTGGGGGAGGTTTAGATTGGATATTAGGAAAAACTTTTTCACTAAAGGGTGGTGAAACACTGGAATGCGTTACCTAGGGAGGTGGTAGAATCTCCTTCCTTAGAGGTTTTTAAGGTCATGCTTGACAAAGCCCTGGCTGGGATGATTTAACTGGGAATTGGTCCTGCTTCGAGCAGGGGGTTGGACTAGATGACCTTCTGGGGTCCCTTCCAACCCTGATATTCTATGATTCTATGATTCTATGACTTACTGCTGTGTCTACACTGGGCTGGGTCGACGGGAGACGCTGTTCGGTCGACTTACCTTCCTCCTGCCATTCCCGGCACAGTCCCAAAGGCGACCAGAGAGCACTCTGCTGTCAATTTAGTGGGTCTTCACTCGACCCCCACGACATCAACCCCCAGTGGATCCACCGCAGCAAACAGAGCCTCCCAACCGTGCTGCCCCATCTACATGGCACAACTCAGACCCGAGTGGGAAATTCAGCTCCTATGGGGTGTGTCACCCTCATCCGCTGAAGATGCTGCCCGAGTCTCCAGGGATTCCTGCCCTAACTGCTCTCCAGCCGGTTTGTGTCCATACGCTCCCCGCGGGGAGGCTGTGAGTGGCCTGGTTACAAGCGCTGGTTGCTCAGGCCTGGCAGGGAAGGGAAGCTCCGGGCAGCATTGACAGTCTGGAGATCCCTCCGGGGAAGCACAGGCGGTGGGTGGAACAGGCGGGGAGGCGAAGCTGCGGGGTCCTGCGGACGCCCTGAAACCAGCTCACAGACCCCCCGGGGGTCACGCTGCCATACACGCTGTTGCAGTAATGTTTGTACAAGGCGTGATGCTGAAATAGCAGCTTGTGTCAGAGTGTATTCAGGCCAACGGATGTGTGTGTTAGTAGAGATCAAAGCGACTGTTCAATGTTCAACTGTATTGGGTGTTTAAACCTCCTGAAAACTCGTGGAATGTTGTTTGCACTGTTTTCACTTCTCTGTGTCCTGTTACGCTGTGATAGCAAAGAGTTGCCTTGTGTGGACCCCTGTCACTAAATAACCCCTCAAAGGAGAATGAAGGTGTGTGGGATGCAAGTGAAGAAAAGGTTCATTTCCAAAGAAGGGGTGATAAGAAGCAGGATTCCTGGGCGGGGGGCAGGAGGGTGGTTTGCACTGTTGTTGCCCAGGGTGGGAATGGGGAACTGGGCTCTGGCTTAAAGCGGTGTCAGGCTTCGGGGGGCTGGGTTCAGAGCTGGAGGTTCGAGTTGGGGTGAGGGTTGGGCTACAGTTTTGGTTCAGGGGTTTCGAGTTGGGGGGCAGGTTATGGGGTCAGGGTTCCAGTTGGGTTCCAGGTAGGGGGTGGGGTTTAGATTTTGGGGGAGGGTTTGCCTAGAAGCAGCATAGAAGTGCGGGTGGCAATGGGGTGCCAGCCAATAGTGATCAGTCGGGGGTCTTTTAGGTCATTTTAGTGTCAGTAGCACCCTGGGGAGGGGGTAGGGTCATGTTTACGACAGGGGGCTAAAGTGCTGGGGAAGGGGGTGGCAAGTTGACCCATCCCACTTCTCACTTCCCACACGGACACGCACAATACTTCGAACGCACGGATGCACACATGTCTCACACACACATGATGACACAAAATGGCACACCACACGACACACAAAATTAACACACCACACAGACACACACACAACATGACACGGAAAGCATCACACACAAAACATCACACACAAGACCCACAACATGTCACACACACACACACACTCAACACAACACGGCGCACAACATGTCACACACACACACACACACTCAACACAACAGGACCCACAACACATCACACTCACACACTCACACACTCAACACGACCCAAAACACGTCTCACACTCAACATGACCCACAACACGTCTCACAACACGTCTCACACACACTCATCGACACACAGCATGTTGTATGTACGTTGCACACTGACTAACACACATGACGTCTCACAAACGACAGCGACACACACGATACATGACGTCTCACACACACACACACACACACACGACGTCTCTCACTCACGCCCACACAACACACAGACAACACACACCCACACACATGGCACATGCACAACACGCCCACACAACACAACACACACAACACATGCCCACGCTCACACACGCCCACACACACACCCGCCGACACCCGCCGACTCACAACATCTCACACACGCTGACACACACGACGTCTCACACACCCACGACACCGACACGCGACACACACACAAGACGGCAGAGGACACGACACCGAAATCCCACCCCGGAGACGACCCCCCGCGGGGGCGAGAGCGGAGCGGGGACGGTCGGGGGAACTCGGTCTCTGGGCGGCGCGTGGGGCCGGTGTGGGCGGGAGGGAAGAGGGCGGCAGGGCCGAGGGCGAGATTCCCAGCCCCCGTCGAGCGCTGGGGAGCGAGGGCTCCGGCTCGGCTCTCGCAGCGGCTCTGGCGAGGAATGGTGCCGGAGCTCTCGCCGGAGGGGAACGCGGCCGGAGGGGCCTGAGCCGCTTGGGCCTCTTTCCAAGGAGGCGGAACCAGGCCTCCGCTCTCTGCCCGCTGCAGACCCGGCTGCCAGGTCGGCGCTTCCAGTTCCTCGTCCGCACTCGCCGGCTTCTCGTGTGTTCGCCAACTCGCTCTCTCCTCTGCTCTCCTGGTGCCGTCTCCCTTCCTAGGACACGGGTAGGTGTGCATTCCCACAGGTGAGGTCTCGGGAGCCATGGAGAAGTCGGAGCGGACGCAGATCATGCAGGGCAGTAGAAAGGCTGCTGAAAGTACCTGAAGAGACAAAGGGAATGAGAAGGGGGAAGTCCAGACTAAGACAGGAGTCTAGTCTGTAAAGAGAAACAACGGGAAGTCTAAGCTACAGAAACTCTTCAAGTTGCCAAAAGACATTTAGGATGGGAAATTACTTCTTGAATCCAGTCTCTTTAAGATCTTAGGCTTAGTATGTGTGTGTATTTGTATTTGCTTCGTAATCTGCCTTCTTCTGTTTGCTATCCCTTATAATCACTGAAAATCTGCCTTTTCTAGTGAAACTATTTTTTGTTTATTATTATTATTATTAAACTCAGTTTGTGCAACGGGTGCTCCGTGAGGAAATGATTTGTGTGTTACTCCAAGGGGCCGCCCCGGTGTCACTCTTGCTCCATGAGGGAAATGATTTGAGCATGACCTGAATTGGCCACCCACTGTCACTGTTGGGCCAGGAGGGAAATGATTTGTGCATTTCACTGACTGGCCACCTGGTGTCACTGTTGCTCCGTTAGTGAAATTATTTGTGCATTACCCTGAGTGACCACCGAGTGTCACTGTTGCTCCGTGAGGGAAATGCTTTGTGCAGTACCTGGATTAGCCACCCGGTGTCACTGTTGCTCTGTGAGGGAAATGGTTTGTGCATTATCTGGATTGGCCACCTGGTGTCACTGTTTCTCCACGATGGAAATGGTTTGTGCAGTACCCTGAGGGGCCACCCGGGGTCACTGTTGCTCTGTGAGGGAAATGGTTTGTGCATGACCTGAGTTGGCCACACACATCACTGTTGCTCCGGGGCGGGGGGGGGATTGTTTGTGTGTTACTCCTGAGTGGCCACTTTGTGTCACTCTTCCTCCATGAGGGGAATGCTTTGTGCATTACCCTGTGTGGCCACCCAAGACAACACACACATCACACACAAAACATCACACACACAAAACACGACACTCACACACACACACACAACACGACACCGACACAGAGAGAACACGTCACACATACAGAAACACGTCTCTCACACACACACAACACAGGACACCGACACACACAAACAACATGACACACAAATAAAATGACACACAACACAGCACACAACACGACACACAAAAATCACACACAATACACGACACCGACACATACACACACACACACGAGGCGAGGCACAAAATGGCAGACAACGTGACACAGAAATCACACACGACCCCGACACCCACACACAATACAACACACAACACCTCAGATGACACACAAAACGGCACATGTGACACACACACAACACGATGCACAAAACATCGCACAGAAAATATCACACACCCACACACAACACGACACGCACACAGACAACACGACACAAGACACACAAAACGGCACACGACACGAGACACAAAAATCTCACACAACACGACACCGAGACACACCACATGCCCACAAAACGGCACACAAATGACACACACCGTCACATGCACACAACACGGCATACAACATGGCACACACACACTCAACATGGACCACAACACGCACACATAAACACATCTCACACACACAAAAAGACACACAAGTCACACACACAACACGTCACACGACACACGCAACACGACACACACAACACGTCACACAGCAGAAGGTTTCATCGAGGAGGAGGATGTCCCGGGGTCCCCGGGCGATGCTCTGGGACTGCTCCCCAGGAAGCCAGGCAGGACTCTGGGGAAGTCTCCTCTCGGGGAGCAGCCTGTCTGCAGGACACACAGCTCCCCCGGCTCCACCTTCCTGGCTCTGACCTCGGAGCCTTCAGCCTCCTCTGCCCCTCCCTGCGCTTCCCACAGCCAGTCCGCCCAGGCGGGGTCCTGGGGGGGGCAGAGGGTCCTGCCCCCCAACTCCGCAGTCAGACGGGACTCTCAGCCAGCCAGGAAAACAGAGGTTTATTCGACGACAGGGACATGGTCTAACACAGAGCTTGTAGGTGCAGAGAACAGGACCCCTCAGCCGGGTCCATTTTGGGGGGGGCAGTGAGCCAGACAACCCCGTCTGCCCTTCACTCCATGTCTCCAGCCAGCCCCCAACTGAAACTCCCCCCAGCCCCTCCTCCTCTGGGCTTTGTCCCTGTCCCCGGCCAGGAGGGCACCCGATTCCTTTGTTCTCCAACCCTTTAGCTCTCACCTTGCAGGGGGGAAGGGCCCAGGGCATCAGGTGCCAGGAAAGAGGGTGTCGGCCATTCTCTGTGTCCAGACCCCTGCACACACCTGCCCTCCAGAGCTCTGCAACGATCATACACCCTTACCCCACCACCTAGATCCTTAAGAACTGCATAGGGGAAACTGAGGCACCCCCACACAATTCAGAGGAAACATGAAGTCCCACTTCATCACAGATGACTCCAGGAGGTGAGTTGCTTGCTATCCAACCATGTTTTTCTCTGTCTCTCCTCTAGTATGTTGGCCATCACACACACTCTCTGTCTCTGTCTCTCTCTCCTCTCCTCTCCTGGTGGCAACGATGACCAGGCCCCGGGTGCCTTGGCCCCAGTGCCCCGCCTGTGCTCCATCTCTTCCTGTATCTGCCTCGCCCCTTCTCCCAGCCCACACTGCCCACCGCTGCCTGGATGATTTCCCCCTCTCCTCCACTGCACCCCCCTCTGTGGGGTCCCTGCCACTCACCGTCTGCCTCCTCTCCTCCACCCCCTCCCCCGCTTCCCCACGGGTCACTCTGGGGGCCGGTTTTCTTCACCATCTTCGTGCGTGATCTGGAGGATGGGATGGATTGCACCCTCAGCAAGTTCGCAGATGACACTAAGCTGGGGGGAGAGGGAGATACGCTGGAGGGTCGGGATAGGGTTCAGAGTGACCCAGACAAATAAGAGGATTGGGCCAAAAGAAATCTGATGAGGTTCAGCAAGGACAAGTGCTGAGCCCTGCACTGAGGAGAGAAGAATCCCATGCACTGCCCCAAGTATGCCATGTCCCCGCCCCGAACCGACCCTCCCGGGGCATCCTCAATTCCATGAAACAGCTGTTCTGGGGTGGGCAGGAAGTGCTGGGAAGGAGGGTGGGGAGTTGCTCAGTGGGGGTGTGTCTCTCTGGGTGGGGTCTGTGTGTGTTTATGCACAAGCTGATTGTGATGTCACGGAGGCCAACAGCAAAGAGTGTTGGGCGTCAGCATTCTTGCCCTGCCGTCAGTCTGCCAACTGGCTTGGTTGACAACGGCTGGTGACCCAAGGAGCTGCTGAGAGACGCGGACCATCCCTCTGTCAGCAACTTCTTGAATCAGCTATTTCCACAGGTGTTTGAGGAACAAAAGGATGAGTTTTTACAGAAGGTAATTCCCAGATTCTTTCCCTGCTCATTAGATCGCACACGACAGGTCGGCGCCTCCTTCTCCTCGGGACGGGTGGGGGCGGGTGTGGCAACAGGCAGGTCTCAGCGTTCCCTTTTGATTTGAAAGTGGCCATCTCTCAGGTCTCCTCCTGCTTCAGCCGGTCAGGTTCTTTGGAGGCAGATTTAGGTGATTTTATCTTTCAGCAGACTAGTCGGGGGGAATTTCCAGGGATAGAACCAAAAGGGAAGAAAACAAAACTCGTGTAGAATTTAGATTGAGATCTCCATCAATAGTCTTTCCCTTGGAGTTGCCCCAATGCACTCCTTGCCTTCAAGTTGGGAATAGAAACCCTTTGTCTCCTGTCATGACGGCCAAAGAAATGTGTATTGAGAGAATATCGATCTCAGAATTTACAGGATTCAAATGCCCATAAATGAGCTCAAATAATGCAGAAGAAATTAATCTTAAGATATTGAAAGTGATACAGCTCCACTCCCATCCCCTGGCTGTCATCTTGGTAGTTCTCTCAGAAAGAATCTCATGGCGATAGATCTCAAAACTCTCTACAAATTCTACTCTACCCCCTTGGGCTAGAGAAAAGAGATGTGTCGATCCCCCCCCCCCACACACACACGCAATTCCTTTCCAGGAAAGGGGTTTCAATCAACTGTCACCTACATTTGTCATGGGTCTCGCTGTGATTTCTTTGTCCTTGTTTTGGAGGCCTAACTTCTGACTGGAGGTTGGAAATAATATGGGTCATTCTTCATTTCAAGTTGACTGATTCTTTCCCCCATGCTAATACATTCCAGATTTTCAAATAGTTGAGAAGAAGTCAACATATTTGCAGCTGCTAATTCATCCTTCCAGACCCTCAAACCCTCGAGATGACAATCTTTTCTTCCTTTTCCTGGCTTCTCTGGGAACAGAGCTTTCTTGGTTTGCAGCTTGGCCCGATCTGTTCCCAGAGTCCCAACATTCTGTGCACAAAGGAGTGGGGTTAAGAAGGAAGCATTTTTGCAACTAGGCCCAGGCAATGACCAAAGAACCTAGAAACTGACCTTTTGCTCTTTCTATCCCTAGCCTCTGTTTGCCAGGTGCCAGGAATGAGCAACAGGAATGGATCGCTTGATGATTCCCTGTTCATTCCTTCTGGGGCACTCAGCACTGGCTACTGTCAGAAGACAGCGTACTGGGCTCAGTGGACCTTTGGTTTGACCCAGTCTGGGCGGTCTTGTGTTGCATATCTTCTTGGTTGCAGCAACCAGTCCTGGCTATTAGAGGAGCAGATGGCTTCAAAAGACCACTCTCATGGATCTGGGAATCCTGGGCAAACTAATTCCCTTCCTTTCGAGAAGGACAGAAAAACCCATTTCCTCCTTCTTTCTATTCCAGGCTTCGTTCCTTTTTCCAAAGACTCACCTCTCGGGAGCACAGAGAGATCCATGTGCACAAAGTGCTCGTCCAACCTGCAGCCATTGAGGCATGCTCTGGCCTCAGCCCCCAAGAACAGGCCTTGCCAGAGAAACCCCAGGGAAGAAAATGCTCATGGACCATCATGAAAAGACTCTGTGTCTGTTGCCAATCCCACAACTCGATGGCAGAGAGCAGTGAGGAGAGAACAGCTTCCTCTCCAAGAAGGTGGACACACTTGTCCCTGAAGAAGAAAGCAGCGGAGACCCAGGTGGAGGGAGAGGAGGTGAAGCTGCAGGAGACGACAGACAAAGTCGAAGTGGATCTTACAGGTGAGATGGTTCAATCCACATGGTTCACGAGGAGCATGTGAGGAACACTCACACCAGTCACTCGACGAGCCTTCGACATCAGGGCCATCTCATGGGACAGTGATGGGTACCTCCGGCTCTGGAATCCATTTAGAGGGTGGCAGAGGTCCATGGCTGAGGTGGGGAGAGCTGACAATGTCAGGTCACCCCCCTCTGGGGATCTGGCACGGTGGGGTGGGGACTACGAACATTGTTCCAGGCTGGAAGGAGAAGAGAGAGGCTGGACGTTGGAGGAAATCCTTTCTTTTCTCCTGGATTGGGTCCCTTTCCTCAGGAAAATGCTCCAGAGGTCTCAGCAGGTCACAGCTGGGAACTGTACCAGAGCTGAGTCATTCCTTCTTGGGGGGTTCAATGCAAAAGGAGGACAGGTGCCCATCACTGACAGGAAAGAGGTACAAGGGGAGGGGAAGAGTAGACGACCCCATTGAAAAGAAACTGGCCCCGAGGGAAGAGGAAGCCTCGTGTGGTCAAAGCCCCCAGCTAGGAGTCAGGAGAGCAGAGTTCTCTGCTGAGCTCTGCCAACAACCTTCAGTCTGACCCTGGGCAATTCGCTTCAGGGCTCTGGGCCCAACTTCCATCCTCTGTAAACAAAATGTTAAGAATGTTTCTTTCTGCTGCAGGGACGAAGAAGGAGCCATCTGACACGAAGGGGAAGTGGGAAAAAGGAAGCCCAGAAGAGCAGGAAGAAGAGCGCACTCCCAGCCCCTCATTAACAAGCAGCTCCCATATGACGATGGTAATGATGCTGTGTGGCCGTGCTCATGGAAAGCATTCCTTGCTGTGTGTAGGAATATCTACCAGGGGCTGAAAAGAAACACTCGTCAAGGGTGATCAACTCCAGCCAGCCTTTATCTGGGTTGCTTGAATGAGGCCCGCTTTGACAAAGGGGTTTAGACACCTAAAGAAGTCCAGAGGTGCGTTGTGGGATTGGCAGAAGTGCCTGACTCAGGTGCCCAATTCTGATGCACTTTCCATGGCACACAGGCACGACTGAAAATCAGACCAGGCCCATCCCTGCCCTGGTCGGGGGAACCCACATATCTCCTGGCTGTGGGGTTCTGGCCCATCTCGTGGCACCAGGACCACTTGGAGACACAGAGAAAAGGAGTCTGCTCTAGAGCCTTAGCTAACAGCCTCTTGGCTTTTCCCTCCTGTGGTCGAGGCTCCTGCACTAAGCTCCAGAGGTCCCAGGTTCCCTCTCACCTGCCAACATCTGGGCTCTGTCCGAGTTACAAAAGCCTCTAGACACCTTTGTAACTCTTCCTCTTCGGGACAGAGCACCCTGCAGCGCATACAAAAGGCTGCAATTCTGGGAGCTTCTGACCCGCCGGGGGTCTGGAGTATGGAGGCGAGTGTGCCACTCCGCTGTGCTCTACTGCATCCTAGGATATCAGGGTTGGAAGGGACCTCAAGAGGTCATCCAGTCCACCCCCTTGCTCAAAGCAGGACCAAACCCCAATTTTTACCCGAGATCTCGAAATGGTCCCCTCAAGGATTGAACTCACAACCCTGGGTTTAGCGAATGCTCAAACCACTGAGCTACCCCTCAGCTGTTGGCAACCAGGACAGACAGTGCTAATCCAGCGCCATGCAGGCCAGCTGCAGTAATCCCCAGGGGTTGCCCTGAGACCCCAGGGCAAAGGCCTCCAGCACCCCAGGCCCTGGGTTGAGGTGACCCTGGAACCAGGCCCCCTGGAGTAACATTGTGCCCAGTGAGTTCTCACCCCCAGGGCTCTGGCCCCAGAGGCCCACGCTTTGGGCTTCTCCTCAGCCAGGCAAACTTGCTTCTTCAGTCTCAGTTACTTTCTGTCCTGACGGCGATTCCTGCCTGTTTTCTGGCAGCCCCACAGGCTGCTAGGTGGGGAAGGAAGAGGGTGTTTCCGTTTGGGCCCTATTCTCAGTCCCTTCCTCGCAGACACTGTGGGCTGCCAGAGTTGCTGAGCCAATCTCCTCAGGCGCTCGGGGTGGGATGGGACATGGGGCAGGTTCTCCAGTGACCCCTCGGCGACACTCAAGGAGCAACTCGAATGGGATTTGCAGGACATTGAGGCTTTCTCAGCAAAAGCGGGGTTTCCTGCGAGGAGGGGCTAGCGAGGGAGGAAACGGGGTGGCCCTTGGGGTCTCAGCACTGCCCGAGAGGCTCCCGTCTCTTCTCAGGGGAGGGGGCCAGAGAGGGGACAAAAGGCTAAGGAAACCTTAGCACCTGGGGAGGCTTTTGAAGAAAAGGGCTCAGCCGGAGTCTCCACGGTCCCTCGGCACTGCCAGCCTCCCCCGGGGACAGACTGTTCCAGGGCAGCTGCCCGAGAGAAATACTCAATCCCAACAGGCTTTGTCCCTGTTCTTTGCAGACCCCCAGGGAGCACCCTTCCTCAGCCCCGCTCCATGCCCTGCTGATGGCAGCCATGAAGGGTCTGACAACACCCACCCTGCAGAGATTTAGAGCCGCAGAGGAAGAGCTGAGGGCCATCGTAGCTCTCCACGGAGACAAGATGGAGAGAGTAAGAGACTCCCGCAATGGGGCAGGGGGATGCTGCGCAGAGAGGGGGATGGGAGAAGTTCCTCTCCTCGGAAACCATTCCTGGGACACTGGCATGGGATTGGAAGGTTGGCTCAGCCCCTTGTCATTCATCGCTTGGCCACGGGGATAGGCGACATTCAAGCCCTTCTCCAAAGACCGCCTGCACGTGGCGCGGAAGTGCAGACTTAGTCCCTTCCTGGGCTTTGGCTTTCCTGGAAACTCTGAGACTAATCCATGAACAGAATCCTCAGCCTGAACTTCCTCCCCAACCTGCCTGTTCCTAGGGTTTCCTGCAGGTCATCCCTGTCTCTGCCCGAGTTCCTTCTTTCCAACAGGTCCCAGCGGGAAGTTAACAAATGGCCCCTCAATCAGCAGATTGATTTGTGCAGGGCTCTAACTCCTGCTAGCAGAACAGGTCAACAGAATCCAGCCACCCACCTTGGAGCTTCTGCTCCTTGTTCGAGAGAGGAAAGAGCAATGACCAATTCCTCACGGAAGAGTCCTAGGGGGTGGCTTGTCCCTTTAGGGTCTGTCTCCCTGTGTTGCAAACTCTGCAGCAGGAGCCTGAAAGCCTGGCCCTATGGACTTGGGCTCCCAGGGCTGGCACTGAGGGGCCACAACAGCAATGCAGACTCTTCTGGGCTGGGGCTGGAACTTGATCTCTGAAGCCTGGGGAGGAGGGTGGCTTCAGAGCCTGGGCTCCAGCCCAAGTCACCTTGTCTGCACTGCTCTTCTAAGTGCCATAGCATGAATCCGAGGTTAGAGACTGGGGACTTAAGAGACTGGGGCCGGGAGCTGGCTAGCCCCACCCAACTAGCCCTGCCTCCCATCTCTGCCATGGGCTCTGGGATACATCGGTAGAACCAGCTGGGTCTGGAGCAGTGCTTCTCAACCTGTGGCCCGGTCAGCACAGAGCTGCGCCCCTTTGGGACATCCTCAGGGACAAACAGGTCGGATTGGATGTGTCCCACAATGGAACCTAGGTTGAGAACCACTGGTCTGGAGGAACGGATTGTGCAAGAAAGAGCTAAAAGGAAGTTGCAGAGATGGAGGAAAGGCTCCTGGAGGGAAGCCCTTGAGAGCGGGGCTGAGAGCCGTTTGCTACAGCAGGGAAGGCCCTGGGACATCAGGAGAGTTAGGACTGTGCGCACTCTAAGGTTTTGTGCGTGTTTTTGAGCTTGAAGGTGCTAACCCAGACCTCAGGAAGACTGGGGTTCCTGGACTTGTCAAAGGCTCTTAGGGAGCAGCCAAGATGGGCAACCGAGGTCAGAGGAGGCTTGCAGGGCTGCCAGGAGGGCTTCCCTGGGAGGAGGCCACTCATTGATAAATCCATCCCTCAACTTTCTGGCATTCTTCCAGGTTGGAGACGTCGTGGGAGGGATCTTAATCTGGCTTGACAACAGCTGTGATCCCAGAGCCAGAAGAGCAGTGCTCAGGGCCATGGCCTTGCTGGCTCGCTCCCACCCCCAGGACGTGGTTCTAACCTGTGTGGCTCACACGCTCTCATCGCACAGGTAGGGAGCTGCTTTGTTATCTCCTCAGTCCAGTAGTTCTCCTCCTGCTCCTACTGACAGGCCACAGGCCGGGAGGGGTCCGTGGGGCTCACACAGTTGGAGGGAGTTTCCTGCTGTGCAGAGAGCTGTCCACGCTTATGAAGAGGAGATGGCCAGGCCCAGCCACTGAGGAGCCAACCCCTCCTCCTACACTCCCCGGGATGGAGACATGCCACTTTTCTGGAGAATTCCAACATTGTCCTGATTTCTATGGGTCACCCCACTTCCTCTCAGATCCAGTACAGGGCCAATCAATGATTTGGGGGCTCACTCAACATCCCTGGCTCATGAGGTCTGGCTGCTCCTTACTGCAGGAGAGAAGGCAGAGATGGAAAAGGCCCATGAGGCCCATCTGTCTATCCCCTGGAGACCAGTGCAGGATTCTTACCTGTCGTCAGACCCCCCAGTTATTCCATGGCTGAGGAATTGGTGACAAAATGCACTCATCCTTATGGAGCGGTGGGGCAGAGGTCAATCTCTTAAGACAGACATTTCCAGCCCTTATTGATCCAAAAGAAAAGAAAATCAAATCAACAAAAAAATCATCCCCACATGACCAGATCCTAAATGCAGTGCAGCAAGCAGACAGCCAGCATTAATAGCTCTGAGAAGGGGGAGTGCCTCTTTCCACCTCAATAGATTGTTAACTTTCAGTCCTGCTGGTTATTGCTGATCACTTGGAAGGGTCAGCCAGCTGAGGGGTTTGTAACACAACCCCCATGTGCCTCGGGGCCATGAAACCCAACTGAACCCTAGCCAGAGGTCAAAAGTCCAGCTTTCCTTGGCATCTTCTGCAATGCAGTTCTGCACAGACCTGAGAGAAATTTGTGTCACACTGCAGAGCAAATTGAAGAGCGGCAGGAAAGAAATGGAACTTCTTACCCAATTCAGTTATCAGAGGAATACAGTGTTGGTTTTCAGATTTCTTTGAGTGTTTGATTTGTAAACCTTTCTGAATTTCAGAATCAGGTCTGAATTTCTTGGAACAGCCACAGTGCTTTCCAGGGGCTGTGCTCAGAAGTTACAGAAACTCGGCAGCATTGGCACAGAAGTTCAGTCAAGCTTCCGGAAGACCTTGCTTCCAGGCCATTTGCCCTTGAGTTGTCCAACCTAGGTCGCAATGTCCTAGGGCTTCACCACCACCTCCGACCTTCCTCACCAAACTTGGAAGTCAAATGACTGGAAGTCTTTTGGATCCATCTGCAGTCTTCCTCTGCAGATGCCTGTGGGGACAAGCAGGACTTAGATCCGCAAGAATGGAGGAGGGGGATTTCAGTCCTACTTTCCTTCCATCTCTGTCACATGGGGCTTTACAATCTCCTCTTCCAAGCTCTTGAATCTTCTCAGATCAGGGCATGTGCTGACTCACTCTCTGACCCTGTCCAACACACTGCAGTAGAATTGAGCTGCTAAGAGACACTTGGCCAAACGCTGGGTCTCCGTTATAGCCCCAAACAGCCAGAGGAACTCCAATGATGTCAGGCAAGTTTCTCGGGACTGACCCAAGTGTAACAGAGCAGAATTTTGCAGTCTGCGGGTCACAGTTTGGTGGTCATTCTGTGGTCAGTACATGGTCACTGTCTTGGAAAGAGTGGGTTAGCTTTAGAAACAAGAACCCATTAGGGGAAAGGAATAAATACAACTTTCTCTGAAGGGACTTGCCCTGCCTTAGCCTCCCTGCACCAGTGGCTGTCTTCTCTGGTATTCCAAGCCTCTCCCTGGGGAAGGCAAGAGATGGCCAAGCAGGAAAGCTCTGACGTGTGTTTCTGAATTTGCAGATGTGCCATTGAGTTGTGGAAGGCCTTGGGTGAAGAACCACAGCTCACCAGGGAGGTGCTGCAGCAGCTGCTGGACAAGCTCCAGCAGAGACGCCGGGAGGAGACGAGCAGCCATGTGTCTCTGGCTGTAAGTGAGATTTGAGATGTCACCTTGCGAACCCGCCACCACAGGGAAGATGGTGCATCTGTGTGTGTGTGCGAGTTTCACCTCTTCTTACCTTCAGGCCATGGCTCCACCACACATTGAAGCCGACCTAACTTAAATGGGCAGACAGCCGCCACAGTGATTCCATCCCTGGTGTGTGTCCGCACTTTGCTGCTCGTGTCGGCAGTGCCCGTCCTCACCAGAAGGGCTTGTCTTGATTGTAGGGTCAGGGTGGGGCATTGTGGGAAGGCTCCTGAAAGCCAGTTGAGGAAAGCGACGTGGTGTCTGCACGGACGCTGCATCGACCTGACTGCATCGACCTGGACTCTCTACCACGTGTGGAGGTGGAGTGACGAATTTGGCACCGAGGGGCAGTTCTGACGATGGGAAGGAAATTCCATCCTTAGGGGGATGCAGAGTGAGCGGCCTTGCGTTGACCTAACTCTGGAGTGTAGACCAGGCCTTAGTGTGTCCTCCCCACTTCCAATCAAACCAAAGAGGGGTAGTAAAGTTTCCCCCAGGTCAAAGTTACACATCTGAAGTGGTTTATCTGCTGGTACCCTGGCTCAGTTGTCTTCTGCTCCAGATGGCCCTTTAGTGAACAGGTGCAGTTCAGGTGTCTCTTGGAAGTCTCCAAGTATCTGGCTCTGTAAACTGTGGCTAGAAATCTTCCCAACATGGCATCCTGAGAAGTCCAGTACTTTTGACTGGGCCAGAAACACTGGGCCTAGGAGAACGGATCTCCTCAGGATGGTTTCAGCCCTTCCAGTCATGGCTGGAAAGCCAAAGCACAGGCTCTGCACCAGAAAGAGAAATAATGGGGAATAACATCATCCAGACTCTTCTCATCTTTCCATCCTGCTTCCGTTCCAGGAATGGGGGAAGGTTCAGGAGCCTCCAAATGTCCCCACCCCTCTCAGAAGCCAATACTGTTTTGTAATACGCTGGAGAGGAAAGGAGACATGACAAAGGGACAATAGCGAATGGCAATGGGGACAGGTGGCAGATTGGGAGAGCTGAGTGAAATTCTTTCCCCCCTCCAGGCAATGAAGACCATTTATGAGCTCCTTTTCCTACGGGGATACCGAGAAGCCATCCTGCAAATGTATCCCCAGCTGCTCATTCTCTGCGTCAGGCAAGTGCAGTACGTGATGGATCAGCACTTGCCAGGGACCTACATGGCCAGGCAGACATCCAGCCCCGAGGAGGGATGCAGCTGCCTCAGTCTCCTAAGGTAATGCCTGAAAGGAAAAGGAAGAACAGATTTGTTGGGCTAAACACATGGGGGCTGTTCACGGCCATCAGTTGTTCGGGTGCTGTCGTTAGCCCAGGCTCAGTTGGGAGCAGGTCTCTCTTGAGGGAAAAGGGTTGAGAGCCGTGTATTCTTGTGAGTCACACTCGCTCATCTGACGCCGTCCACAGCCCAGCTGCTTTCCCTACACACTCAGGCAGCAGCCATGTTTGTGCATCCATCCACGTCTGCCACCCGCCAAAGGGTCAGTGCTTTCATCAGTGCCTGCTGAGCAAATCCGTGGGCCTCTCTCCCCGAACGCGGACAGAGCCACACCGGCACCACATGGGGACAGGCCCCGCAGGACGTCAGCCTCACAGGCAGACAGGAGGAAGAGGGACCAGTTCATCTGGTTCTGTGGGCACAGTTAGGGGCTTCCATCTGCACGGGAAAGAGAGAGCGCCAGAAGACACCTCAGGTGGCGTAAACTGATGGAGCTTTGCTCGATTCCACCAACAAAGGATCTGGACCCACATGCCCGCTTGAGTCCTGTTACCTGTCACAGTAAAGAATCAAGTATTCAACCATTGGGAGTGATGACACCAACCATTTGAAGAAGCTACAGTGTCCCTAACTGGTTCCAAAGTCAGTGAAACTGCAGTGTAGACAGGGTATCACACTGGATCGATCCTTGGGGAAGCTAGCTACTGCTGAGCATGCTGGGTGTCTCAGGACTTGTGCAGATTTGCCATGCTTGGGGCTGATCTCATTGCTTGACACTGTTTGTTTGTTTGTTTTTGTCTTTAGCACCTCAGTGGAGGCTGTGAAGACGCTTTTCTCCATGCCCGGCTACTGGAAGGAATTTGCCAGCATCCACTTTCATCGGGGTTGGGACATGATAGCCTCCCGATATCACTACTCACAGGGGGTTGGCCTGATTGCAAGGTAGGAGCTCAACGTTTCCTCTTCTTTGGGTCTCTCTTGGGAATGGGATTTCCGTGTGAAATAGTCCTCAGTTCCAGGCTGCCAGCTCAGCCCAGCAACTGGAGCTGAACGCTCTCTCCCCCTTGAGAATCAAAAGGGACTTTCTGTTCCATGTTCCAGAGCCATGATCGAGTTTGAGAACCCTCAGCTCCCTGCAGTTTTCAGAGAGGCAATCACCATCGTCCAGAGTGGGAAGGAGGAGGAGCAGAGAACTATCGCCCTGGCTTTCTGCACTGAGGTGAGATTCATGAGTTGACAGGCAGAAGTGGGCTTTCTGGAGCGCAGCTCAGGACAGGAAGCTCTAGGCTACATTGTCAGCAGCTTAGCAGCCCTACCGCCAGCTAGCTCCTCTCCGCACATGGATGGTAGCGGGGCATGGCAAAGAGAGGGAGGGAGAGACAGGGTGAGATTGCTCCTGGCTGGATGTGCCCAGATGGGGTTATGGGACAAGAAGCCATGTTTCTCCAGTGCCCCAAGGCCATGCTTCTCGCCTCACCTTTTCCTGGGGTTCTGCTTTTCTTCTGCCCCACGGCTCTCTCCATGGCCCTCAATGAGGTCTGGAGATTCCACTTTCCCTGGGGGCTTAGTTGTGACTTGTGCATTAGTCTAAATTTGGGGAAGGAACCAACTGAAACAGCAGCAATTGGCTCCCTACTCACCAGAGACTTTGCATAGGAGGAAGTGGCCCTTTGGGAAAGACGACTGTCCAGGGAACAGACCCCACAATAAGACCTCTGCTCCTCAACCTGATCTTCATTTGGCTCTTGCCAGTTTCTCCAGAGTCCTTCCATTGACACCATCCTGACAAGATCAGCCCTCCAGGCACAGCTCATGGACTGGACCAAAGATGCAAATTCCATCATACGGAGGCTCAGTCTGCGAGGCCTTGGCAGTATTGTGTTCCAGCCAGAAAAGGTGAGAGCCGGGGATTGCCCAGGGGACCCAGGAAGCCAATGTCCATCAAATAGCTCAGAAATGAGAGGGAGAGCCACACACAAGCCTTCTTGTTTAAAACACAGCCCTTAAATGGTGGAGGTGCTTTCGGAACAAATCAAGGCATGCCATGCTCCCTGCTCCCGTGAGCTGAGACCTGATTGCAGATGGGATGCAATGGGGGAGGCGGGGTGAGCAAAGACAAAGGTGACAGTGAGCAACTGGCACAGAGTGACAGGAGAATGACTTTCTGCCCCGTTGGGGGGCTGTGCCCTCCGTGGTTTATCATCGGTGGCAGTGGTCCATCATGTGCTCCAGGTTGTCACCTGGGATAGTAATGAGCTGCCTTCTTCATTCCGGCAGGTGCAATTCTTACGGGCCCAGCTGCCAGCAATCCTGGCCATGTTTTGTAACAGGGATGGAAGGCGTGTCATGGAGGCCATGCATAAAGCTGCAGACATCATCCACCTCCTCAACAGGGAGGGGCTTGGCTCCATCTCCCAGGACATTGCTGTCAGCCTTCGCCCCTTCATTGATGACGTAAGGCTTGGAACCCGCAGAAGAAGCCCATTCCCCTGCTCCAGCTGTCTGTGATGCCCTTGTCTTTCTCTCCCCATCCCCTTCCTCCCGCCCCTCAGGCCTGACATGGAGCCTCCAAGGAGTGCCCCCGCCATGGGTGGGGAATCTCCTGCTGAGCCACCTCCCTGTCAGAGCTCTTCTCTCCAAAGCTCAGCCTCAGTGCCATGCTCCCAGCCCCTGCTGCAGCCTGGCCTGGGGGAGAGGGGGCCTGGCACTGGGCAGATGACCAGCTGTCTGGAGAACACAGGCCCCCAAAGAGGTGGAGATTCTCAGCAGGAAAGAGGTGGGTCGGGAATGGCCCGGCTCTCAGGGGCACCCAAGAGCCAAAGAAATGCTGTCTTTTGGAGCAGCCAGTCCCTGCCAGGCTCCAGCAGCTGCTTCTCCCCTTCCCCACACCAGTCTCCAGCAGCCTGCCTGCCCTCTCCCCTCATCTTCTCGGGTTCCAGGATTCTGTGCTCTCCAGACAGAAACTGCCTCTGGGACGCCCTGGGCTGCACTGTCCCGCACAGGGTCTCAGGCCCTGCACAAGATGTCCATGGCGCTGGCCTGGTGGCCTCCCTGCTCCCGCCAGCCCAGGTAGTTCACACAGGGGGACCGGAGCAGCGTGGGCATCACCACTCAGTGGCGTTCTGCTCTGATGCTGCCTGGCTTTAACCGGGGGTCCCCACCCCCTGTGTGTCATTGCCAGGAGAAGGGCAGTGTGCGCTCAGCTGCCATTGTACTGCTTGGCAACGTGGTGAGCAGGGTGCAGGACCCCGACAAACCCTTCGTGCAGCAGGAAATCATCCACTGCTTGCTCCCCCTGCTTCTGCATCTTGAAGACCAGGAGGAGAGTGTGAAACTGGTAAGTGCCACGGTCATTATTGCCTGAAGAGCAAAGAGCCAGTATCTCCTGGGGCCCCCACTCCAGTCATCGCCAGAGCCCCTTTGCCCAAGCAGAGTCTTCTCCTCCCTGCTTCACTCCATGCTGGAGCCAAGCGCCTCATCCATCCTCACAGCACACAGCACAATTGGGAAGAAAAGCCTTCTTCTGGGAAAGAGGTGGGGAATAGCGTAGCGGATCTGGGAGTACTGCTGCTGGCCCCGGCACGGCCCAGGGCCTGCGTCCCCCTGAAGTGCAGGGCCCCCCAAAGCACGGGGCCCTGGGCAACCACCCCAAACCATCCAAAGGACAGGACGGCTCTGGCTCTCTCCAGCCAACTCTCCCTTTCCTCTCCTCAGCACACTCCTGTGGAGAACAAATGACAGGAATCTCCACTGGCAGGAAAAGCAGGAGAACAAGGGACAGGGAAGGTTCCATGTCCCCCAGACTATCCCTTTCTCAGGGAGAACCCTCTTGGTCTCCTCTTCTCTTGCAGTCATGTAAACTGACGCTCTTCCGCTGCGCAGTGTTCCTCAGGTGGGCTCATTTGAAGACCCTCTCCCACAGCTTGGCCTGGGATGGCTCCTCACAGCTCTTGAAGTGTGTCTGGATCTGCTTGGTAGGTGAATTCTTTGTGCCTTGAGAGTGCTGAATGGGGACTTGAGGAAGACCTTTCTAACTCCACACCCTGAGTACCCATCCGCTTCGGTCGGGCTGCAGGACTCCGTTCCAGGCTCTCTGCTGGCTCATTTCAGCAGGAGTTACAATCCGTTCACATTGTTGACATTTTTCTCCACAATTCTCCGACCTTCAAACTTTTGTCTTTTCAAATGAAAGCTGAGGTTCTGGAGAACACAATAGGAACTTCAGAGGGGTGCTGCTCTGGTGTATGGGTTCATATTGGCGGTTGCCAGGGCCTGGCTATATGCATTGGCTTTCCTGGACTATTTGCTGTGGGAAGAACATGTCATTTGTATATTGTGCATTTCTTCCTTCTTTCTTCCTAGATGCAGAACAACGAGAGCCACATCCCCAAATTCCTGTTCCAGGCCTTACAGTACCTGGAAAGCTCACAGACAACAATAAGACATTCAGCAGCCCGATTCATTGGTAAGCAGAGCAAATTCACTTGATCTTTTCTCAATGCTTCCTTCAGAGCCCTTTTCTGGACGGCTGCTCTGTTCCCTCCAACAGCACCAGAATCCTAAAACGGGGTGTGTGTGTGAGTGTGTGTGTGTGCATGTGTGTGTGAATAAACATGTATTCCAAGATGAAGGAAGCAACTTAGCTGAATCGACTGCACCAACTTCCCCCGCCCACAACAATTCTTTGGCTGCGCCTAGGGGAAACCAGCAGGATGTGAATTCAGTCTCCTTTGGAAATCAGCCTCTCAGTAACTTCTGGGCCTCTGATGCTTTCTGGAATATGCTTTGTGAACAGATGTAAGGAATGTCTGGAATTTCCCAAAGGTGTCTTGGGAGAATGGCTGCATCATGAGCAGTTTTCAGGAAAGGATCTGAAAAGCCATGAGAGCCATTGTATTCATTGTTTGTCTAGGAAATACTATCCACCATTACTGTGATTTGTTGTCTGAAACAGTGAATGAAGATGGCATCTCCCGCCTGTATGAAGGTAAGGAAATACCTCTGTGTGTTTGGGCCTCTGTGGGAAGCACAGGGGTGCAGCACAGGGCCTGAACACAGCTTTGAATGTGTCCCTCTCAGTCTAAGGACAGCGTTGAAGGAAGAAGGATGGTCACGTGAGCTTTCATCGTGGTCCCACAATCTGTGCATGGGAGCAGGGGAATTCCATCCCGAGCTCCTAGTGTAGACATAGCCTTAGAGCTGTGTGGGGAGACTGTCTTCATGGAGGTCAGAAAGTCTCTAAAGGAAGGCCTGACCGAATTGAAAAGGGCTGTTGGTATTAAGGATGATGATGATGATGATGACGATTCCCCTCTGTAGGGAAAGATTCATCACCTGCCCTCCCTGGAATGGAGTGATTGTAGGCCAGGGACCTTCACTCCGAGATTGGTTATCAGCTCCTAGGAAATCCCATGAGGGCACATGGGTAACACTTTTCCCTGTGAGCTCTTCAGGAATGAAGGCACAGGGCCACAAAGGATTTCAGGAGACGTTAGGAGCCGAAATCCCTTTGTGGATCTCGGCCTAAATGTTGTATGGTTTAATGTGGCTGCCGCTGTCACTTTCCTGTTCCATCCAAAGAACAAGTGCCCCCAACCGTCTGTGTGTGCGGGTGTGTGGAGGAGTGTCTGCCAGCAGAGGGGGAAGCTTTGCAAGAATGGGGTCTCCTCTCTGTCCAGGGCTATTTTGGGAGGAGCAGAGTTGTTGTTCTTGTGCCCTTAGACTCTTGGGGAGCTAACAGCAGGGGGCAATGGCCATCGGAAGTGGAGGTTTCCTAGGTACCAGTCACATCAGCATCACGGGGTTTTCAACCCATTTCCTCTTGGTTTCAGCTTTTCACGAAGTGCCTTTGAAATCAGACAGGACCACGTGGTACATCCTCAACAGATATTATAAATGGTTGCAGAAGCTTGGAAATCTCGTGTCGGGTTCTGCATTTGACTAGGGAACCGGGACCGACACAGACGAGCTCTTTGTCCTGCTATGGTAAATACAACAGACGCTTCTCAACTTTTTGGTGTCCCTGGCCTCTGTTTGCCAGAAGCTGGGAATGGGGGACAGGGGACTGATGACTAGATGATTGCCTGTCCCTTCATTCCCTCTGGGGCACCTGGCATTGGCCACTGTCGGAAGACAGGGTACTGGGCTAGATGGACCTTTGTTGTGGCCTTTTTTATGTCCTTATGTTTGGAACCGGGACTGAACAACGAGGTGGATAACAGCAGATGACCCAAAATTATGTTCATTAGTCGGGCCTAGAGAAGACTTGGAAGAAGCTCAAAGGGATCTAAGAAAGCCATGTCACTGGGCAGCACCATGGCAGATGAAAACCAGCGCTGACCAAGGCAGGGCCATACACATGGAAAGCAGTGAGGTGAACGACTCCTCCATAGCGCTGGTGTCAGAGGCCAAAGCACGGCTGGTTGGACCCAGTGGTTGGAGCAGTGGCTCTGGGGCCTCGTGCTCAGAGTGGTGGAGGCCGAGCCGAGGGGAGCCAAGGGTTGGAGCCGGAGTCAGGAGTCAAGAGCAGGATTGGAACAGGCTGGGGAATAGGGCAAGGGCCGGATTAACGATCCCCGGCCAATGGGAGCTGCGGGGAGGCAGAGCCTACAGGGAAGATCAGCCCCCGGGACAGAGGTTCCCAGTGTGGTGCTCGTCGTGGTGACGTGGCTGGCGGGGATGAGGAACGGCAGCGTGAGGAGCCTCCTCACCCCCACCCCAGCGAGGCAGAGCCGGCCCGGCCGCAACGCAGCACGCAGGGGTTTAGTGGCTGCAGCCTGGGCCCCCCTTAGCCCTACTCCTTTCCTGAGTGCACCATTGCCCCACTTCTGCCCCATTCCCACACACTGGTACAGGGCAGAATCCCAGAGCTGATCTCTGAAATCTCTCTCACTAGAAGGAAGTCACTGCAAAGGCAGGACAACCCCACCTTTGGGCACCATGGAGGACATCTCATCCCACTGCACAGAGCCCTACATTCACACAGCTTCTCGCATGTGGTTCCCTCACTCATCAGAGCCAGGTGGAGAGAGGAGAAATTCTCCCAGACTCCCTTTTACCATTGCCAGCCCACAGGGTAGCAGAGGTTGCGGGGGGTTGGGTGCTCTCTTTAAGAAATGCCAGCTCTCAGGGAAGTTGCCAATGAGGATCAGCAAAGTAGGGTGGGGTTGTGCTGTGGAAAACTACCCTGCTTGAAGGTTTTGTTCTTCTCATTTGGGTTCCTGCCCTTTCTCTCTCTTCCAGACATCGAGAGGCCAACAGGAGCCAATTGAGCCCACCACTGATCCCATCTCTTGTGAGATGGCAAAGCAGCTTTGCATGGGAAGGAGGAGACAGAAGAGGCCGAGCAGCATGTGCCGGGCTGAACCAGCCACACAGAACCCCATAGTCTAGGTGGAGAAAGCCAAGCCCCACCCCAGCCCTGCCGGACATGCTCCAACTGGAGCACCAGTGTGTAAGCGAGCAGCTCAGACCGATGAAAATGGAGGATGCACACTGTAGGCTCCAGTCCAGAAACAGCTCAAGCCCCTGACTGCAGAGCTCTGAGGCGCCGAGACCCAGCCACGTCCCTGGGGGCCTGCAGACATGCAAGGGAGTTCGGAGACTCTGGGAGTTTCCCACGCCGGGAACCCAGAGACCCCCAGCCCATGGCCTAGAGACATCTCCAAGGAAGTAACCTGGGTGAACTAGCCATTGTCATCCGCAGTGCTGGATCCCCACTGACTCAATGGCAAACACATTGGCCACGGACGAGGCCCTGGGCGAGGAGCCGGTGGAGTAACGAGGGCCTGGGTCCACCTGCCCTGGCTGCCATCCATCCTTTGGTGGCTGCCCACGTCCCCATTGACCCACTAGACTGCACAGCCCCAAGAGGAGGGGCAACCATCTTGCCTCTGAACTCTCAGCCAAACAGCCCTGCAGTGAAGGGCAGCTACACTGACTCCGGCCGTTGGGCCACACAGCATTGAGGGAGAGAGTAACCATATTGTCCGTTGCTATCGGGCCACACGGGCGTAACAGACAGGATAGACATATGGACTCTAAGCGTTGAGCCACACAGCCCCGACGGAGAGGGCAGCTGCACGGACTCTGGTCGCTGGGCCACACAGCCCCGACGGAGCGGGCGGCCGCATGGACTCTGGTCGCTGGGCCACACAGCCCGACGGAGAGGGCGGCCGCACGGACTCTGGTCGCTGGGCCACACAGCCCGACGGAGAGGGCGGCCGCACGGACTCTGGTCGCTGGGCCACACAGCCCCGACGGAGCGGGCGGCCGCACGGACTCTGGTCGCTGGGCCACACAGCCCCGACGGAGAGGGCGGCCGCACGGACTCTGGTCGCTGGGCCACACAGCCCCGACGGAGCGGGCGGCCGCACGGACTCTGGTCGCTGGGCCACACAGCCCCGACGGAGCGGGCGGCCGCATGGACTCTGGTCGCTGGGCCACACAGCCCGACGGAGAGGGCGGCCGCACGGACTCTGGTCGCTGGGCCACACAGCCCGACGGAGAGGGCGGCCGCACGGACTCTGGTCGCTGGGCCACACAGCCCCGACGGAGCGGGCGGCCGCACGGACTCTGGTCGCTGGGCCACACAGCCCCGACGGAGAGGGCGGCCGCACGGACTCTGGTCGCTGGGCCACACAGCCCCGACGGAGCGGGCGGCCGCACGGACTCTGGTCGCTGGGCCACACAGCCCCGATGGAGCGGGCGGCCGCACGGACTCTGGTCGCTGGGCCACACAGCCCCGACGGAGAGGGCGGCCGCACGGACTTTGTCGCTGGGCCACACATCCCTGATGGAGCGGGCGGCTGCACGGACTCTGGTCGCTGGGCCACACAGCCCCGATGGAGCAGGCGGCCAAACGGACTCTGGTCGCTGGGCCACACAGCCCCGACGGAGAGGAAGGCTGCACGGACTCTGGTCGCTGGGCCACACAGCCCCGACGGAGAGGGCGGCCGCACGGACCCTGTTCGCTGGGCCACACAGCCCCGACGGAGCGGGCGGCCGCACGGACTTTGGTCGCTGGGCCACACAGCCCCGACGGAGTGGGCGGCCAAACGGACTCTGGTCGCTGGGCCACACAGCCCCGACGGAGCGGGCGGCCGCACGGACTCTGGTCGCTGGGCCACACAGCCCCGACGGAGAGGGCGGCCGCACGGACTCTGGTCGCTGGGCCACACAGCCCCGACGGAGAGGGCGGCCGCACGGACTCTGGTCGCTGGGCCACACAGCCCCGACGGAGAGGGCGGCCGCACGGGCTCTGGGTGTTGGGACACACACACTGCGTGGGAGGGCAGCCATTTTGACAATGGGCATTTGGCCAAACTACCCTGAGGCTTAGGGAAGTTATTTGATGTCAGCCATGGGACCTTGCCCCTTCACTCCTCCGACATCGCTCATCTGTCACCATGAGACCGACCCCATGACAGAAGACTTTTGGGGTCAAGATGCAAACGGGAGTCGAAACAAGGAGTTGCATGTGACCCCTCTAAGAGATCCTCCCACTCCTTTACCAATCTGGGGGTGTTTTATCTCCATGCACCTGCCTCAGGAATGGATTTGAGCAATTGGGGAATGTTCTGGGGCAGAGTGACCCATTCGGAAGTGGGTCACGTGACCCTCCAAGAGCTCCTCCCACTTGGGGTGGGCCTCAGCCCCTTAGGACCCACCAGAGAGGGGATTTCACCAAACAGGGTAAGTGCCATGGTGGGGTGACCTGCCCGCAAGAGGGGTCCATCACCCCTCCATGAAATCCCCGCACCGTCCTCTGCTAATCAGTCAGGGTTTTGCACACACGCTTTAGGCCATCCCAGAAGGGAAACGTAACAATCAGACTAGGCAGTGCCCGAAGGTCTAGGCCAGAAGCCGCCGATCTCTGGAGCTCCATGTTTGCGAGGCTGGCAGCATCGTCCGGGAAGTCGCAACACAACACTGCGGGGAAGAGCCCATCTCGTTCCAAGGATGTCTTTTGAAGAAACCGTGGCCTAGACCTTCAGGCTATACCTGTTCTGGATTGGTACACATTTCCCTTCTGAGATGGCCTAAGGTGGGAGTGAAACCCTCGCCAACTGCTAGAGGGTGGTGTGGGGACATTTTAGAGGGACCACAGGATCCTGTTGCGGGCAGGTCACTCCACTGCAGCACTTCCCTTATTTGGTCAAATCCCCTCTCGGGGTGGTCCTACGGGGCTGACGCCCACTTCAATTGGTAGAGGACACAGGGAGGAGTTCTCAGAGGGGATATACAACCCCCTTCTGCGTGGGTCACCCTGCCCCGCAACGTTCCCTGATTGGTCAAATCCAGTCTCCGGGTGTGTAAAATGCTGGTTGCCCCTGCCAAATTTTCCTAAAAGAAGGGAAGAAAGGCATGTACCTTTTGGGTTTTCTGTCAGGTGGCCATCTTGGACTTGGGAAAAGAAGCTGGTGACCTTTAGCCATTTCCTCTATTAGTTTGGGTTGGGGAGCACACTCCCACGCACGGATTGAATCCGCGTAGATAGGGTCTAACATCCAGGCAGAGACGACGCAAAGAGGGATAGGGAGGGTTTTTAGTTAGGTCTACTCACCCGTTCCTGTGTCCATCATGGAGTCCCTCCCTGACGTCCAATGTCAAGAGAGCAGCAGCCGTCCATCGCTGTCCCTGCAAGAGAAGGGAGAGAGAACATCAACCTGACCTCCTGGGTGTAATTGTTTGGGAGACTGGAGCACTTCCAGAGTTCAAGTTTTGTTAATCCACCCCTTCTCTAGCCTAGCCTAGTCCTTTTCCCTCTCGTAAATAAAGTGTTGTTTGTGTGCTTACCACTGCCTGGCGTTATTTTCTTGTGCTAAGGCAAGCTCTGACAGACTGGCTTTACAAAGGGGACCATGTGGGAAGAATTTACTGTAAGATTCCCTGCATCTTCTGAATGGGGTTTGGGTTCTGCCCTTTTGAAAGGAAGGAAAAATCTTTCCAGGTGATCCTAGGGGGCTGAAACCCACTGGGATTACTTAGTAATCTGTCCTCTTCACTACCATGTTTGTGACCCTCTGTGTCATAGGGAAGTAGTCCATGGCTCATTATGCATCTTTTGATTTAAAATGGACACGTGTGGTGTACAGATGAAGAAGGACAACTTTTCAAGTCCAGTGTGCACAGAAATGGGATGGACACTTCAAGGATTGAATACAATGCTTTGATCTTCCATCTGTTCATTAAAGAAAGACAAAGGTGCAGATTTGGGAGGCTCGGCACTGACTTCCCCAGGATCATTCCTCTCCGCGTAATTCCCATGATAAATCTCCTCTCAAGGACGAGCCTGAGGAAGTGTGGTCAGGGGAACTACCCAGAGCACCAGATAAATCAGGGCCCTGAGCTGAGAAAAACCAGGCCTTGGAAAGAGGCCCAAGCAGCTCAGCCGTCTTGTCCTCTGCCGTCTTGTGTGTGTGTGCGACGTGCTGTGTGTTCCACGTGCAACGTGTCAGTGTCGTGTGTGTGTGTCTCAATGTCATGTGTGCCATTTTGTGTCATGTGCCATTTTGTATCATGTGTCATGTGGTGTGCGTCATGTGTGTGTGACATGTAGTGTGTGCGTGCGTGTGACGTGTTGTGCGAGTGCATGTGCGTTGTGTGACATCTGCGTGACATGATACGTGAGACATGCAACAAACTGTGTGCGACTTTGTGTGTGTGTGACGTACGTGCAACGTGCTGTGTGTCATTCAGTGTGTGTGAGACGTGTTGTGGGTCATGTTGTGTGTCGTGTTGAGTGTGAGACGTGTTGTGTGTCATGTTGAGTGTGTGAGTGTGACATGTTGCGGGTCGTGTTGTGTTGAGTGTGTATGACATGTTGTGCGTCGTGTGTGTGATGTTTTGTGTGTGACGCTTTCCATGTCGTCTTGTGTGTGTGTCTGTGTGGTGTGTTATTTTTGTGTGTCGTGTTGTGTGCCGTTTTGTGTCATCGTGTGTGTGTGACGTGTGTGCGTCCACGCGTTCGACGTATTGTGCGTGTCCGTGTGGGAAGTGCGAAGTGGGATGGGTCAACTTGCCGCCCCCTTCCCCAACACTTTAGCCCCCTGTCGTAAACATGACCCTTCCCCCTCCCCAGGGTGCTACTGACACTAAAACGACCTAAAAGACCCCCGACTTATCACTATTGGCTGCACCCCATTGCCACCCGCACTTCTATGCTGCTGCTGGCCAAACCCTCCCCCCAAAATCTAAACCCCACCCCCTACCCGGAACCCAACTGGAACCCTGACCCCATAACCTGCCCCCCAACTCGAAACCCCTGAACCAAAACTGTAGCCCAACCCTCACCCCAACCCTCACCTCCAGCTCTGAACCCAGCCCCCCGAAGCCTGACACCGCTTTAAGCCAGAGCCCAGTTCCCCATTCCCACCCTGGGCAACAACAGTGCAAACCACCCTCCTGCCCCCCGCCCAGGAATCCTGCTTCTTACCACCCCTTCTTTGGAAATGAACCTTTTCTTCACTTGCATCCCACACACCTTCATTCTCCTTTGAGGGCTTATTTAGTGACAGGGGTCTACACAAGGCAACTCTTTGCTATCACAGCGTAACAGGACACAGAGACGTGAAAACAGTGCAAACAACATTCCACGAGTTTTCAGGAGGTTTAAACACCCAATACAGTTGAACATTTAACAGTCGCTTTGATCTCGACTAACACACACATCCATTGGCCTGAATACACTCTGACACAAGCTGCTCTTTCAGCGTCACGCCTTGTACAAACATTACTGCAACAGCGTGTAGGGCAGCGTGACCCCCGGGGGTCTGTGAGCTGGTTTCAGGGCGTCCGCAGGACCCCGCAGCTTCGCCTCCCCGCCTGTTCCACCCACCGCCTGTGCTTCCCCGGAGGGATCTCCAGACTGTCAATGCTGCCCGGAGCTTCCCTTCCCTGCCAGGCCTGAGCAACCAGCGCTTGTAACCAGGCCACTCACAGCCTCCCCGCGGGGAGCGTATGGACACAAACCGGCTGGAGAGCAGTTAGGGCAGGAATCCCTGGAGACTCGGGGAGCATCTTCAGTGGATGAGGGTGACACACCCCACAGGAGCTGAATTTCCCACTCGGGTCTAAGTCGTGCCGTGTGGATGGGGCAGCACGGTTGGGAGGCTCTGTTTGCTGCGGTGGATCCACTGGGGGTTGATGTCGTGGGGGTCGAGTGAAGACCCACTAAATTGATAGCAGAGCGCTCTCCGGTCGCCGTTGGGACTGCGCCGGGAACGGCAGGAGGAAGGTAAGTCGACCGAAGAGCGTCTCCCGTCGACCCAGCCCAGTGCAGACACAGCAGTAAGTCAACCGAAGCGACGTCAAATCCAGCTTTGTTATTCACGCAGCAGGAGCAGCATAACTTAGGACGACTTCCTGCGGTAGGATAGAGTCATAAATAGAAAGGGAAGGCTAACCACCTTTAAATCCCTCCTGGCCAGAGGAAAAATCCTCTCACCTGTAAAGAGTTAAGAAGCTAGGAGAACCTCGCTGGCACCTGACCAAAATGACCAATGAGGAAACAAGATTCTTTCAAAAGCTGGGGGGAGGGAGAAACAAAGGGTCTGGGTCTGTCTGTGTGATGCTTTTGCCGGGGACAGAACAGGAATGGCGTCTTAGAACTTAGTAAGTAATCTAGCTAGATATGCGTTAGATTCTGATTCCTTTAAATGGGTGAGAAAATAAGCTGTGCTGAATGGAATGGATATTCCTGTTTTTGTATCTTTTTGTAACTTAAGGTTTTGCCTAGAGGGATTCTAGGTGTTTTGAATCTAATTTCCCTGTAAAGTATCTACCATCCTGATTTTACAGAGGTGATTCTTTTTACTTTTTCTTCTATTAAAATTCTTCTTTTAAGAAACTGAATGCAAATTGATGAGGATTTTCACAAACCTTCCCCAGGAAGGGGGGTGCGATGTTTTGGTGAGGATTTTGTGGGGAAAGACATTTCCAAACGGCTCTTTCCTAATAAAAAACCCGGTTAGACTTTTGGTGGTAGCAGCGAAAGTCCAAGGGCAAAAGGTAAAATAGTTTGTACATGGGTAAGTTTTAACCTAAGCTGATAAAAGTAAGCTGAGGAGGTTTTCATGCAGGTCCCCACATCTGTACCCTGGCGTTCAGAGTGGGGAAGGAACCTTGACAGATAGACACAGTGTGAGGCCTGAGTTTCCCCTGCAGTCTGGATGCTCAAACACCGGCTTGGCAACACAAGTCAACAAGCCCAGGCCACATAGAGACAGGCTCAGTGTGCAGTGTGGACAGACCCGCAGACAACCCCAGTATTGTCAAATGAGGAAATCCTGCCTGTGTTTTGACTTGCTGGTAGAAGAGCCGAGTGACATTGGAGCTCACCGAGCTTCACTGACCAACGCAGCGCTCCAGCACCTGAGCTCTCGGGCTCCCTGCTGAAAGAAAAGCTGAAGGAGCGACCAAGGTCAAAGAGAGGTGCTCGTCTTTGGCCCAGGGCAGGGAGCCCCACCCTCAAAGCGAGAACATTTCTCTCTTTGTCCGTCCGAGTTGGGGCAGGAGCGATAACACGTCCTCCTGCATTGGCTATTTCAGAGAGTAGTTTCTGACTGTCTTCTCAAAGACAGGGTGCGAAACAGGCCTCAAACCTGACTGAGTGGAAACAAGAACGATGCAGCTCGACTGAGCCAGCTGAGAATTGAGATGTGCCCCTTTGCTCGAGTGAGGGAATGACCTGGGAGGGGACTGGAAACCTGACCGGCCAATTCTTAACTTGCACTCTCTCCGCATCTTTCCTCTGAGTGCCGTCACGGTAGCTTCAATGCTCCAGCACCGGGTGCCCTGCCAGCTCTGGGCCCGACAAGCTTTCCTTGGGATTGGATTCTGGAGAGCAGGGGGCAGGGAAGCAACAGGTGCATGTGGGTCCATGGTGAGGTTTTCCTTGCAAGATGTGTGTGTGAGTCTGTGTGTGTCGGAAGCACTGAGTGTGGCTCTCTCACTGAACCCACAGAGGGCGAGGGTGGCGGGAGCGAGACAGTCGAAGTATAAAGGGGCAAGGACGGGCGTAACGATGATGACTGTGTTGTGTTTCATTCCTCAGATGTGGGGCCACCACCTTTCTCTTGAGCCTTTTCGTATCCCAGGGGTAAAACTCGCCATCTGTCCAGCTACAAGGGCGTGTTTGTGTTCATTCCTGCGAGCCACACAGGGGTCTGAGGTTGCTGCTTCCAATCCTCTGGCTCTGCCGGGAGAAGGGGCAATTCAGGCCATCCCTGAGCTGAGGGAGGGAGATGATTTTCTGACAGGGAGGGACGCCTCCTCCTAAAGGTGCTTGGCAGGCAGCCCTCCTTCCCAGGTCCGTCCCGACAACACCCAGTTGAAAAGGGGCCCTCCCCATCCCTCCTCAGCACGGTGACGATGAGCGAGTGAGGGAGCATGGGGGAGAGGGAGCGACGGAGGGGTGGGACATGGCGATGGCGTGAGCGGGCCAGGACCTCGGCGAAGGGGGGCACAAGGGTGTTCAGTTTTGTTGGGTGCGGAAGTTGGCAACTCGAGATCCAGGGGCAACAACTCCAACCTCCAAAGAGGCTGGGCAGGGGCAGGACATCAGCTTGGAGGGGAGGGGTGGGTGGGGCAGTGACATCACCAAGGCCTTTTGCAGGAACTCAGCCCATTGGGCAAAGGTGGTGGGGAGGGGGTGACCTCACAGAGAGACCCCGACATCAGCCGGGCAGGGCCGAGGTGCAGGGCCAGGGCAGTCTCGGAGACACCCCCCCCCCAGGCTTTGCAGCCGCACGTCTCCTTCTCCAGGTCTCCCTTTGAGGACGGGGAGAGAATTAGGATTCCCGTCTGTGAGCATGAGGAGGAGCCTCTGTGGAGTTTTCTCCTTTCCTACCCCTGGTTGTGCCAGAAAACGAACGTCTCTTGGACAAGGTCAGAGGCTCCGAGAGGTTTGGAACCTGTTGGGTCTGATGCACCTGCTGCAGGCAGAATTCTCGGCACAGAAAACACTGGCTTAAGGGGGCAGAATTTGATTTCCTACCTCGGACTTTGACCCTTGGAATCACTGGGGACCTTGGGGTTTATCCTTTTTGGTTTCCCTTTTCCTCCCTCCCTCCTTTCTCCTCTCCTCTTGCTTCTTTTTCCCCTTTTCCCTGCTTCCCTCCCGCTACCAAGGAGGGGTGTGTGTGGGGTGTGGGCGAGGAAGGGGGGGTTGCTCACAATGCGGGAGGTCCTCCCAAAGCGGTGGGTGTGGATCTGAGAGTGATCCCCTCTGATGGTGACCAGGGCCATCCTTTGAGACATCTGGTGAGACCTCTCAGCCTCCCACCCCTCAGCATCTCAATGCTGACTGGCCGAGCAGGGGGCTATCGACAGCGAGGAGACTCAGGTCCTTTTGGTCTCTTAGGTATGGGATTCCTCTTGCTGCTTCTCTCCATTAATTGTCTCTTAGCAGTTGATGATTTCCTCCAATGTTCCAGGTCATCTAAAATACTTGCTGAATAATTCCGATGAACAACTGTTGGTCTGTAGGTCACCTGAGAGCCGTTTATTCTCATCGGTCAATGTATGAAATTCAAGATGTGACAGACAGGTTGAAAGTCAGGAGCAGTGTTTCCTCTAATTTGTTATGTCCGTGTGCTGTAAGGCGATTTTGGTACATGGTCATATTCTGTTTTGAATGTTGCTGAAATTGAAAATGGAGTTTAGAAATTCAAGATGGTGCACACGATTGGAAGGGTTTGAACTCCATCTTGGTACCCTTTCTTCCTGGCATTTTCCCGCCAAAACTCTGTGTCCCTGACGGAACCGGAGGGGCAGAGAACTGGCTGGGCCCGGTGGGGCAGGGCCCATCAGCGTGCGCCTCAGGAATGTGCGCCACGGAGAGCGTACGAGGGAGGGTCGGGGGTGACCCAGGCGCTGTCCACCATGGAGGCAGCCACGGCCAGATTCTTTGCGCGGCATCGGATCAAGACTCCGGCTACTAACATCTGTCAAGGACTCGGATATTTACCTGACTCCTGTCATCCACCAAAGGCCCCAGTGGAGGCTTTGCTGTTGGCCCAGATCTGTTGATCTCCTGCTTCGGCAGTAGAGAGCCAGATCCTGCGATGCTCCAGAGATCCTGAGACGGACCATCCGTTGTCGGTGTCCTCCTTCTGCAGCTTGGAGAGAGAGAGAGTCATTTTTTGGGGGGTATTTATTAGTTTAACCAAAGGACAGTTTAAGGGTCTGGGCTTTATGCCCCTTGCTGGAATCTATGGGGAGGTATTTGTAGTGTTCCCCATTGTGAATCTTCCCCCAGTTGTATCTATCCCTTAATAAATCTTCTTTCTGTTTAAGGTTATATTCTTTCTGTCCTTTATTTCAGTGCAACATGGGTGGGCGGCACAGAGATTTCTAATGCTCCCAGTTGATAGATGCTGGTAGGAGTCGGACCTGTTGTATATGTCACCTCCTTATTATTCCTGAGAGAGATTTGGGGGTAACAGTGCAGAACGAATGTTGTTCTGTGCACCAGTATGGAGATGAGGGGTGACCCCTCCCCTGTACATTGCTGCTCAATCCAAAATTCATTCTGCACATGGCCGGTGTGTGGTAGGCTGAAGGGTTCGGAGTGTGGGAGGGGGCTCAGGTGGGGCAGAGGGTTGGGGTGTGGGCTGCTGGGTGGGGCCAGGGATGAGGGGCTCAGGGCTAGGGCAGAGGGTTGGGGTGCAAGAGTGTGAGGGGTCCAGCTGGGGGTGCGGGCTCTGGGGTGGGGATGAGGATGAGGGATTTGGGATGCAGGTTCCTCCGTCTGATCTCCAAGATGCTCTGGAAATAAGACGCCGTGTCCTGTTGTCATAAATATAAAGGGAAGGGTAAACCCCTTTGAAATCCCTCCTGGCCAGGGGAAAGCTCCTCTCACCTGTAAAGGGTTAAGAAGCTAAAGGTAACCTTGCTGGCACCTGACCAAAATGACCAATGAGGAGACAAGATACTTTCAAAAGCTGGGAGGAGGGAGAGAAACAAAGGGTCTGTGTCTGTCTGTATGCTGCTCTTGCCAGGGACAGAACAGCAATGGAGTCTTAGAACTTTTAGTAAGTAATCTAGCTAGGTATGTGTTAGATTTATGATTTCTTTAAATGGCTGAGAAAAGCATTGTGCTGAATAGAATAACTATTTCTGTCTGTGTATCTTTTTTGTAACTTAAGGTTTTGCCTAGAGGGGTTCTCTATGTTTTTGAATCTAATTACCCTGTAAGATATCTACCATCCTGATTTTACAGGGGGGATTTCTTTATTTCTATTTACTTCTATTTTTTATTAAAAGTCTTCTTGTAAAAAACTGAATGCTTTTTCATTGTTTTCAGATCCAAGGGTTTGGGTCTGTGGTCACCTATGCAAATTGGTGAGGCTTTTTATCCAACATTTCCCAGGAAAGGGGGGGTGCAAGTGTTGGGAGGATTGTTCATTGTTCTTAAGATCCAAGGGTCTGGGTCTGTAGTCACCTAGGCAAATTGGTGAGGCTTTTTACCAAACCTTGTCCAGGAAGTGGGGTGCAGGGTTTTGGGAAGTATTTTGGGGGGAAAGACGCGTCCAAACAGCTCTTCCCCAGTAACCAGTATTAGTTTGGTGGTGGTAGCGGCCAGGCCAAGGACAACGGGGGGAATATTTTGTACCTTGGGGAAGTTTTGACCTAAGCTGGTAAAGATAAGCTTAGGAGGTTTTTCATGCAGGTCCCCACATCTGTACCCTAGAGTTCAGAGTGGGGGAGGAACCTTGACATGGTGGCATAGTGGTGGGATTAACCTGAAATCATTTTGAGATCCAGTTGAGATTTTTTGAACTAGAAATACAGATTTTAAAAAGGAATTTTTTTTTCCTTTGGAAAGGAAGTCCAGAAAGCAGTTGAAACTGAAAGCTGAAACTGTGGCCAAGCAGAGACAAAAGGGGATTATCTTGTGAATTGCAGGTTTTCTTTGCCTGGAGGCAGGGTACTTAACTCCTGCAGGGAAATTCACAGTCTTCCAACCCAGAGGTTTTTTTTTCTTTTCTTCCTAAAAGTAAATAGGGGGTGTGTGTTCTACCCATTTGCTTTTTCTTTGGGCTGGGTAAGCAGGTTTCCAAGTAGTTGGAGGTTTTTTGCTTTAATTTGGGCCCAGAGCAGAGACAAGGGAATTGTCTTTTTCTGTAGGCTGACAGTCACTATCAGAGAATAGGTATTCTATTCCAGCACAGCAAAATTTTACAGCCACATTTTGTTTGTTTATTTCTAAACCTTGTTTGTAAAGTTAGTTAAAAACAGAGAGGTTAGAATGACCAAATCCGCAGCTCGACTACAGCTGGAATTAGCCAAATTTCAGGCTGAGGAAAAACAAAGGGAACATGAAAGACAGATAGAACTCATGCGGCTGGAGAAGGAGGTACAGGAGGCTGCCCACAAGAGGGAAATGGAGGCAAGGAAGCATGTGGAGGAGGAGAAGGAAAAAGAGAGGAAGCATGTGGAGGAGGTGGAGAGGATAAAGGCCCGGCAGACTATACCAACAAACCCTAGCAATCCTTCTCCAGGTACCACTTCCCATCCCAGAAAGTTCCCCACCTACAAGGCAGGTGATGATACTGAGGCCTTCTTAGAAAACTTCGAAAGGGCCTGCCTTGGGTACAACATCTCTACTGACCAATACATGGTAGAGCTGAGGCCGCAGCTCAGTGGACCCTTAGCTGAGGTGGCAGCTGAAATGCCTAAAGAACACATGAACAAGTATGAACTGTTTAAATCCAAGGCGAGAGTCAGAATGGGGATAACACCCGAGCAGTCTCGTCGGAGGTTCAGAGCCCTAAGGTGGAAACCAGACATGTCATTTACCCGACATGCCTACCACATTGTGAAACATTGGGATGCCTGGATATCAGGAGCGAGTGTTGAATCTCTAGTAAATTTGCCCTTCCTAATGCAAATGGAACAATTCTTAGAGGGTGTTCCTGAGGAAATAGAAAGATACATCCTAGATGGGAAACGCAAAACTGTAATTGAGGCAGGAGAGATTGGAGCCAGATGGGTGGAGGTGGCAGAGAAGAAGAAAACGGGTCGCAGTTGGAGTTGAGACCAGAAGGGACCACCCCAGACCACACCCTATTACCGGGGGCCGTCCAAGGCCCCACCTACCTCCCAAAGAACCCTCCAGACCCCTTATCGTCCCACCACCCCGTTCTCCAGCAACCCTCCTCGCCCCAGTGACCCGTCAGCTGGACGATGTTTTAAATGTAACGAGCTGGGGCATGTAAAGGCCAACTGCCCCAAGAACCCCAACAGGTTACAGTTCATTGCACCGGAATCACCCCAGAGGTCTGCAGGCCCAGATACCTCCCAGATACCCTTGGAGCGGAGGGAAACTCTGAGTGTGGGCGGGAAGAAGGTCACCGCGTGGAGGGACACCGGAGCACAAGTGTCAGCTATCCATGCTTCCTTAGTGGACCCCAATTTAATCAACCCAGAGATCCAACTGACGATTCAACCCTTCAAGTCCAATTCTTTCAATTTGCCTACAGCCAAGTTGCCTGTGCAGTACCAGGGCTGGTCAGGAACGTGGACTTTTGCAGTCTATGATGATTATCCCATCCCCATGCTGTTGGGGGAAGACTTGGCCAATCATGTGAAGCAGGCCAAGAGGGTGGGAACGGTCACCCGCAGCCAGGCTAAACAAGCCGTGAGGCCTAGCTCTGTTCCGGAAACTTCTATCAGGACCCAGTCAGAGGTGATGGACCCGGACCCCAGGCCAATGTCTGCAACAGCAGTAGTGGATCCAGTCCCAGAGACCCAGATGGAACCAGTCCCAGAACCGGAACCAGCCGAACAACCAACACCAGACCCCGTGTCAGCACTGAATCCAGTACTTGCAACCTCAACACCAGAGGGCCCCACCGACTCTGAACTGGCAGCAGCCGATAACCCTACACAAGAGGCTCAGCCGGAGCCTGAATCCCAACATAGTGCACCAGCGGAGAGCAGTTCACAGTCAACAAAACAGCTCCATCCCCTATATCGCTTCCAGAGGGACCAAGCCTAGGTCCACAATCCAATGAGGGACTGATGTCTCCAGCATCAAGGGAACAGTTCCAGACCGAACAGGAAGCAGATGAAAGCCTCCAGAGAGCTTGGACGGCGGCACGGAGCAACCCACCACCTCTCAACTCTTCTAATCGATCCAGGTTTGTTGTAGAAAGAGGACTTTTATACAAGGAAACTGTTTCTGGTGGACACCAAGAAGACTGGCATCCTCAGAGACAGTTGGTAGTTCCAACTAAATACCGGGCCAAGCTCTTGAGCTTAGCCCATGATCACCCTAGTGGCCATGCTGGGGTGAACAGGATCAAAGACCGTTTGGGGGGGTCATTCCACTGGGAGGGAATGGGCAAGGATGTTTCTACCTATGTCCAGTCTTGTGAGGTATGCCAAAGAGTGGGAAAACCCCAAGACCAGGTCAAAGCCCCTCTCCAGCCACTCCCCATCATTGAAGTTCCATTTCAGCGAGTAGCTGTGGATATTCTGGGTCCTTTTCCGAAAAAGACACCCAGAGGAAAGCAGTACATACTGACTTTCATGGATTTTGCCACCCGATGGCCGGAAGCAGTAGCTCTAAGCAACACCAGGGCTAAAAGTGTGTGCCAGGCACTAGCAGACATTTTTGCCAGGGTAGGTTGGCCCTCCGACATCCTCACAGATGCAGGGACTAATTTCCTGGCAGGAACTATGAAAAACCTTTGGGAAGCTCATGGGGTAAATCACTTGGTTGCCACTCCTTACCTCCATCAAACAAATGGCATGGTGGAGGAGTTTAATGGAACTTTGGGGGCCATGATACATAAATTTGTAAATGAGCACTCCAATGATTGGGACCTAGTGTTGCAGCAGTTGCTCTTTGCCTACAGAGCTGTACCACATCCCAGTTTAGGGTTTTCCCCATTTGAACTTGTATATGGCCGTGAGGTTAAGGGGCCATTGCAGTTGGTGAAGCAGCAATGGGAGGGATTTACACCGTCTCCAGGAACTAACATTCTGGACTTTGTAACCAACCTACAAAACACCCTCCGAACCTCTTTAGCCCTTGCTAGAGAAAACTTACAGGATGCTCAAAAAGAGCAAAAAGCCTGGTATGATAAACATGCCAGAGAGCGTTCCTTCAAAGTAGGAGACCAGGTCATGGTCTTAAAGGCGCTCCAGGCCCATAAAATGGAAGCATCGTGGGAAGGGCCATTCATGGTCCAGGAGCGCCTGGGAGCTGTTAATTATCTCATAGCATTCCCCACCTCCAACCGAAAGCCTAAGGTGTACCATATTAATTCTCTAAAGCCCTTTTATTCCAGAGAATTAAAGGTTTGTCAGTTTACAGCCCAGGGAGGAGACTACGCTGAGTGGCCTGAAGGTGTTTACTACGAAGGGAAATGTGCTGGTGGTGTGGAAGAGGTGAACCTCTCCATGACCCTTGGGCGTATGCAGCGACAGCAGATCCAGGAACTGTGCACTAGCTACGCGCCAACGTTCTCAGCCACCCCAGGACTGACTGAACGGGCATACCACTCCATTGACACAGGTAATGCTCACCCAATTAGGGTCCAACCTTACCGGGTGTCTCCTCAAGCTAAAACTGCTATAGACCGGGAGATCCAGGATATGTTACAGATGGGTGTAATCCGCCCCTCTGAAAGTGCATGGGCATCTCCAGTGGTTCTAGTTCCCAAACCAGATGGGGAAATACGTTTTTGCGTGGACTACCGTAAGCTAAATGCTGTAACTCGCCCAGACAACTATCCAATGCCACGCACAGATGAACTATTAGAGAAACTGGGACGGGCCCAGTTCATCCCTACCTTGGACTTAACCAAGGGTTACTGGCAGATACCGCTAGATGAATCTGCCAAGGAAAGGTCAGCCTTCATCACACATCTCGGGCTGTATGAATTTAATGTACGTACTCCCTTTCGGGCTGCGAAATGCACCCGCCACTTTCCAAAGACTTGTAGATGGTCTCCTAGCAGGATTAGGAGAATATGCAGTCGCCTACCTTGACGATGTGGCCATATTTTCGGATTCCTGGGCAGACCACCTGGAACATCTGCAAAAAGTCCTTGAGCGCATAAGGGAGGCAGGACTAACTGTTAAGGCTAAGAAGTGTCAAATAGGCCTAAACAGAGTGACTTACCTTGGACACCAGGTGGGTCAAGGAACTATCAGCCCCCTACAGGCCAAAGTGGATGCTATCCAAAAGTGGCCTGTCCCAAAGTCAAAGAAACAGGTTCAATCCTTCTTAGGCTTGGCCGGTTATTACAGACGATTTGTACCGCACTACAGCCAAATCGCTGCCCCACTGACAGACCTAACCAAAAAGAAACAGCCAAATGCTGTTCAGTGGACCGGAAAGTGTCAGAAGGCCTTTAACAAGCTTAAAGCGACACTCATGTCTGACCCTGTACTAAGGGCCCCAGACTTTGACAAACCGTTCCTAGTAACCACAGATGCATCCGAGCGTGGTGTGGGAGCAGTTTTAATGCAGAAAGGACCTGATCAAGAATTCCACCCTGTAGTGTTTCTCAGCAAAAAACTGTCTGAGAGGGAAAGCAACTGGTCAGTCACTGAAAAAGAATGTTACGCCATTGTCTACGCTCTGGAAAAGCTACGCCCATATGTTTGGGGACGGCGTTTCAACCTGCAAACCGACCATGCTGCACTGAAGTGGCTTCACACCGTCAAAGAAACTAACAAAAAACTTCTTCGGTGGAGTTTAGCTCTCCAAGATTTTGATTTCGACATCCAACACATCTCAGGAGCTTCTAACAAAGTGGCTGATGCACTCTCCCGTGAAAGTTTCCCAGAATCAACTGGTTAAAATCGTCCTTGAGATGTGGAAAATATTGTTAGTCTTTATGTACTTGGTAGTATATTTAGAGATGCATGTGTCTTATTAACTCTGTTTTTCCTAGAGCTCCAGGAAGAAATCCCAGCCAGTGTTTCACCCTAGCTGAGATTTGGGGGGCGTGTCATAAATATAAAGGGAAGGGTAAACCCCTTTGAAATCCCTCCTGGCCAGGGGAAAGCTCCTCTCACCTGTAAAGGATTAAGAAGCTAAAGGTAACCTCGCTGGCACCTGACCAAAATGACCAATGAGGAGACAAGATACTTTCAAAAGCTGGGAGGAGGGAGAGAAACAAAGGGTCTGTGTCTGTCTGTTGCTGGGTCTTGGCCGGGGATAGACCAGGAATGGAGTCTTAGAACTTTTAGTAAGTAATCTAGCTAGGTATGTGTTCGATTATGATTTCTTTAAATGGCTGAGAAAAGCATTGTGCTGAATAGAATAACTATTTCTGTCTGTGTATCTTTTTTGTAACTTAAGGTTTTGCCTAGAGGGGTTCTCTATGTTTTTGAATCTAATTACCCTGTAAGATATCTACCATCCTGATTTTACAGGGGGGATTTCTTTATTTCTATTTACTTCTATTTTTTATTAAAAGTCTTCTTGTAAAAAACTGAATGCTTTTTCATTGTTTTCAGATCCAAGGGTTTGGGTCTGTGGTCACCTATGCAAATTGGTGAGGCTTTTTATCCAACATTTCCCAGGAAAGGGGGGGTGCAAGTGTTGGGAGGATTGTTCATTGTTCTTAAGATCCAAGGGTCTGGGTCTGTAGTCACCTAGGCAAATTGGTGAGGCTTTTTACCAAACCTTGTCCAGGAAGTGGGGTGCAAGGTTTTGGGAAGTATTTTGGGGGGAAAGACGCGTCCAAACAGCTCTTCCCCAGTAACCAGTATTAGTTTGGTGGTGGTAGCGGCCAGTCCAAGGATAACGGGTGTAATATTTTGTACCTTGGGGAAGTTTTGACCTAAGCTGGTAAAGATAAGCTTAGGAGGTTTTTCATGCAGGTCCCCACATCTGTACCCTAGAGTTCAGAGTGGGGGAGGAACCTTGAAAGGGTCCATATGATGACATCATCAATATAGCGCAAGTAGAGTAGGGGCATTAGGGGACGAGAGCTGAGGAAGCGTTTTTCTAAGTCAGCCATAAAAATGTTGGCATCCTCTGGGGCCATGCGGGTACCCATAGCAGTGCCGCTGGTTTGAAGGGACAAATCGTCCCCAAATGTGAAATAGTTATGGGTGACGACAAAGTCACAAAGTTCAGCCACCAGGTTAGCCGTGACATTATTGGAGATACTGTTCCTGACGGCTTGTCGTCCATCTTTGTGTGGAATGATGGTGTGGAGGCTTCTACATCCATAGTGGCCAGGATGGTGTTTTCAGGAAGATCACCGATGGACTGTAGTTTCCTCAGGAAGTCAGTGGTGTCTCGAAAGTAGCTGGGAGTGCTGGTAGCGTAGGGCCTGAGGAGGGAGTCTACATAGCCAGACAATCCTGCTGTCAGGGTGCCAATGCCTGAGATGATGGGGCGCCCAGGATTTCCAGGTTTATGGATCTTGGGAAGCAGATAGAATACCCCTGGTCGGGGCTCTAGGGGTGTGTCTGTGTGGATTTGTTCCTGTGTATCTTTAGGGAGTTTCTTGAGCAGATGGTGTAGTCTCTTTTGGTACTCCTCAGTGGGATCAGAGGATAGTGGCCTGTAAAATGTGTTTGTTGTCTAGTGGCCTCCTGTTCATAATCCAACCTGTTCATGATGACGACATCACCTCCTTTGTTACTTCCTGGCTCTCCCATAACCCCACAGCTCCCCAACTCAGGGCCATCCCTCCCACATCCTCTCTCCTTCACCTTGTCACGCTGCAGATATCCTGGGTTCCCCACATCCCTGATTAAAAATCTGGCGCAGCAGACTCTCCTGTCCAGGAAGGAGGGGTTGGGTAAGAGCCTGGGGGTGTCAGGGAGGGCAGCAGCTTTGGGACTGGCAGACCCCTGCCGGGGAGCAGAGCTGAGGTGAGGAGGGGCCATTGGTGCAGAGTCACTTTCCTGCCCAGCCCCAGCTCTTTCCCAAACGTCTCTCCCCTCACCTGGAGTCTGCAGCTCAGGAGCTGGTGTTGGCAGAGCCTGGGGCTGCCCGAGGGGCTGGTTCCAGCCCCCGCCCGGAGAACCTCCCCCCGGCCGGGCACAGAGGGGCGCTAGGGAAGGGCGCTCCCTGCTCACACCCCACGGGGGAGCAGCAGTGGCTCAGCCCGGTTCCTGGATCACATTAAAGCAGAAGTTCTCAACCCGCAGCCCGTGGGCTGCTTGTGGCCCAGTCTACACACGACGGCGACCCATGTGACATCCCCGGGCCATACAGGTAATATTGTATACGGCCCACAATGGGAAATGGGTTGAAAACCAGGGCAATAAAGGCAGCAGGGGTGGCCTCTGACCCAGGAAGTTCAACCTCTGATCTGCTGAGCAGCACGAGGGATGGGCTCCTACGAGGCTCGTCCCAAGACTGCTCCCTGGCACCATTTGCTACCAGTAGCAGATACTGGCACGAGATCCTCCCTTTTGCTCTGCTGTCAGCATTTGCTACATCCCACCCACCCGTCCCCAGCTCCTGGACTTCAGACAGCAAATCCTCACAGAGCGGGGTCTGCCTCTCCCAAGGTGCTGCCCGTCACCTTTGTCCATCTCCTGGCGCTCATGATGTGGGGCCGGGGGCTGGCAATAGCCCCTGGGTGCCATAATACGCAGACACACGGCGGGACTAAGGGACAGGGCCGTTGTTCGTGTGGTGGGTGCCGGAGATTTCAAGTCCACATCCATCTGCAGGGCCCCCAGCTGCCATTAACTGTGTTCAGTGTCGCGGGACTGAATGGAGGAATGAGCTGGATCAGCTTGGCAAAGAAGGGAGGTGGCCACGGATCTGCCGTCTCCCATGAACAACAGACCTCCTTCTGCTGGGCAAGGGGGCAGCACCTTGCGGGTTAAACCTCCAACACAGGGCAGAGCCGGCATGTTTATCGTAACAGCAGCTAGGGAAAGAGGAAAAGCAACAGAGAAAGTCCTTTGGCTCACAGGGTGATCTGTGCCCTGAGCCTTTAGCTCCCTTTACAGCTTCAAGCAATCACTCTCATGGGAGGCAACTAGCCCAGAGGAGGCTACAGAGACATTTCATGGTGCATAGAGATAAGGCATTTGTGGTGACATTGTTAACCTCATAGGTTCAGACCAAATATTGCAAAAGTCCATTAATTTTGCAGTGTTGTTTGTGCTTCGGGTGTTCAATTCTCTTCTCTAGGGGGCGGACAGCGCTGTATTTTGGCATGACACACACGGCAACGGCTGGCAGGACAGGGGGTGTTTCCCCTCCACCCCTGCACCAGCTCTGGGGGCACCATCTTCCTAAATAGCAATGCTACCAATCTTCCTGGTTTACCCATTGCCTTTCTGAACAAGACCCTTCCCTGCCTCTCTGGAACACACCTCAAGGTAAAATCCTCCAATACAAGAACACCCAAACTCCCTCCCAGATACCGCACGCCAAACCTCCTGCTGCACCTTAACCCCCGTCCCGTCCCTGGCCCCATCCCGGAGCCCACCCCACCCGCTGGAGCTGCACCCCCTCCCACACTCCAATCCCCTGCCCTGGCCCTGAGCCCACTCTTCTACTCCAAGCCTCCAGGAGCCCCACAACATCTAATAGCCCACAGGAGAGTTAATCTGGCTCTTTCTGCACTCTGTTATTTGTTAACTTTTTTCAATCAATTGGTGTTATTTATTTTTTAAGTGTCCAACTCTACTAAAAAAAAGTCAGTCTGGAATATTTCCATCAATATGTAACGTTCTCCAGAGCATCAATTCCTAATAAAATCAAAACTGCAACATATTTCAGTCCTTTCTTTGCTTACAGCACATTCATTTCCCACCCTTCCACCTTGGTGGATTCACGGCACCTTCACGCCCCTATTTCCTTTCCTGTTTCGGGTGTTACACAGTGGCATCTTCTCTGCCTGTTCCAGAAAATCTCTCCCCGTCCGCCACCCACCCACCAGCGTGGATCTCCCCGAAGCACCTGGCACAGAGCTGTCCATCTGCAGCTCCCCAGCGTATAGTCCAGAGCTGCTGGCTCCTCTCCAGGGAAAGGTTCCTGCGCCAGGGAAGCAGAGGGTGAGGTGGGTCTCTCAGAACCACAGAAGGAACCACAAACACCTGAGTGTCCACACCCGCCTTGGGAGCAAAGGTTCCCATCTTCATTGCAGAAAACAAAGCAGAAGCCCCTGTCACCACCGACCTGTCCAGGCCACCCCACGTGAATACCGGTGACCTTGCCAGGGCGACCAACGAGGCCTTGCAGCACCATGAAGAAATAGCCCAGGCCTTTGATAAGCTGTAAGAGCTGGTGCAGCGGGCAAGGATTAGGCACATGAGTCCCACAATGCCACTCAGGAACCTCAGACAGGCAAAGCCATCAGGAACTTCCTGTGCATGGCCAAGTTTCACGCCCCCGCCGAGCAGCACCCCTCTGGAGCAGCACACGCGTCCCCAGCCGTCGATCCAGCTGCACTGCACTGGTTAGCTACACGCCTGAGCCTCTCGCATGTGGGGAGCTCCCGCCTGGCGCTGGCCACGTGCAGGGCCATCCTTAGGGAAAACAGCACCCTGGGCAAACCTGTATTTTGGCACCCCTGTCCGTAGATGCCTTCCAAGGCTCCCCTTCTCCCCCCAGCCCACCCTGCCTCTACCCCCCCATTGCCCCCAACTCCCTTCCATGACCTCGCACTCCAGGCCCACCCTGCTTCTTGCCTCTTAACCACAGCACCTCCCTGACCACGGCACCCACCCGGAGGGCCGGTCTTGCCCCGCAGTGACTCACGTCTGGATGCCACAGTGACGGGCCCCATGGGAAACCCCACAGTGGTCACGTTGACTCCCCCAGCCAGTGCCCCAGGGACCCCTCGTCTGGTCGCTGAGCAGGACAGCCAAGACGATGGAGCAGGCGTTCGGCCGCGCTCCGACAGGGCGAGGGGGCTCTGGGGCAGGCGTCCCTCTCCTGCACCTCCCAACCTCTCCCACTCAGCCCCGCATCCAGCTCCGCTGCCAGAGCCCAGAGGGTCGCAGCCCAAGGGGGGCACTGTGACAGGAGGGCACCAGAGGGCTGTGGTGGCCGGGGCACACGGTGACCTGAGAGCCCCAGAACGGGGGGGAAGGAACCGGACGTGGCTGGATAGACTCACACTGGTGTGGGGATACCGGGAGGGGGCAGTGACATGCGGGCTCCAGAAGGGCAGATTTCTCCCACCCCAATGCTGAGCATCACCAATGGTCAAGTGCCCCTCCCCCGGCCCAGAGCAGGGGGTGATTGGGGGAGGGGGCGGTTAACACGCTCCAGCGCAATGGAGGGAGCTAGGGTGGGTGGTGATGGTGGAAGGTTGACTCCCGAAATCTCCCCAACCCCCTGCACTAGCCTGTCCCTTTGGGCTGAGTAAGAAAAAGGGGGAGCCCCTGAGAGCTGGGGAGCATGGGGACCTGTCGGGTCAGAGTGTGGCCTGCAGCAGGGGACCCTGAAAACTGGGAGAATTGCAGCAGGAGGCTGAGAACTGGGAGGCTTGGACCTGTGGGGCAGAGGGAAGGGGCCTCCTGAGAGCTGTGTGGACATGGCCGGGGGCTGGGAGCTCTGGGTATAGGGAGGAGTCCCCCTGGCTCTGGGGGCACAGAGAGGGGCCTCCTGGGAGTTGGGTGGGCTGGGACCTAGAGGCACGGGGAGGGCCCTGGAAGCTGGGCGGGTGTGAGCTGGGGCACAGGGAGAGGTCCCCTGGGAGCGGGGGTGGGCTAGAAGCTGGGGGACTGGATCGGGACCCCCTAAGATTTACTGGTCTCTCTGCCCTGCACTTTTAGTTACCAGTCCCTTCCCCTCCCCTCGCTTCCCAACCTGGAAGAGTCTGGCAACTTCCCGCTCCTGTTGGCTGGCCACATTCATCTTCCATTGGGCCCATGGAAAGAGGAACGGCAGGGCTGGGACCATCTGGGGTGGTGGTGGGAGGGGAAGAGGAGTATGGCGGGTTCACTTGTAGAGCCCCCCTTGGGACTGTCACTTGATGTCCTTAGCTACCACGGAGCCTAACCCTTCTGCCAGCCTGGGCACCCCTTGACTCTGCCTTGCTGAGCCAGACCCTGCAGGCCCCCTCCAGCACAGACCCAGAGATAGGCCCACACCCTCTGCCAAATACAGACACGGAGATTCACTCAGCCCTGGGGCGGCTCAGTTAACAGGGTCTTGCCCCAGCACCCAGTGCAGCGCCTTCCTGGGAGCCTGAACCCCAGATAAACTCCTCTCACCCTGCATAAGTTGTATGCAGTGTGAGTTCATATTATTCGCCCTCTTTCTCCTTGTAAAGAGAGATCTGCACACACTGCTCTCCCCCCAGGGACCAATGACTTACACTGGGATTATTAATGAACAAAAGTGATTTTATTAAGTATAAAAGGTAGGATTTCAGTGTTTCTACGAGATAACAGACAGAACAAAGTAAGTTACTAAGTAAAATAAAACAAACACAAGGCTAAACCTAATACACTAAGAAACTGGCTCCATGTAATATCTCACCCTCAAAGATGTTCCAATGAGCTTTTTTTCACAGACTGGACGCATTTCTAGTCCGGTCCCAATCCTTCCCCGTTTAGTTTATGTTAGTTCCAGCAGACATCCTGGATGGTGAGCAGGGGCTTTCTGCTGACTGGCCGCAGCTTCCCTCCTGTTTCACCCCCTTATATAGATTTGGCAAAAGGCGGCAGTCCTCATTTCAGCTTGACCCTCCCAGTTCCTTATGGAAAACTACCTGGTTTAAGATGGATTCCAGTGTCAGGTGACATGGTCACATGTCCCTGTGAGACCCCAGTCTCCATACTTTATGGGCTAGCCCACACATCCGCAGGAAGGCTTACAGGAAAACAAAACCATTCACAACTAGTTCTAGTTAACTGGAGCCATCCAGTTCCTGAAATACCATTAATGGCCCTCCCTTCGCCTGACTACATTAGTAATCCACGTTTATACCTCATATTTCAAACTTCAGACATGGAAATGACATGTGCATACAAATAGGATGAACTCATTCAGTTGATGAGAACTTTTTCAATGATCTGTCACAGTTTGCATAAAGCATATTCCAGTTACGTCATATTCATACTCCTGAGCACATTTCCGTAAAGAATACGGAGTGCAGCGTCACAGGGAGACCCGGCTCGCAGTGGCAGAGGGCACGGGCAGAACTTGGAACCAGACTGGGAGGGACACCCTGGGGGTGGGGAGCAGGGGGGCTCTGCTCAGGAGCAGGGAAGCAGATGCTCTTGCCACGCCAGGCTGCACCCCGCAGGCAGCCTCTACACCATGGTGCCCCCTGGCTACAGCACTCTAGGCAGGGGCCCACACTGCCCTGCCCAAAGACTGGCCCTGGCCACATGTTTCTTGGGGCCGAGGGGAACTCTTGTGTCAGGACTCCACCCCTGCAGCCAAGCCCAGACGTGGCACTCCACCCAGGGAAGCCACTCCAGGAAAATGTCATGCAGAGGTAACTGCCCAATTTCCTCCTCCTCCTCCTCCAGCCATACATCCAGGGCATCACTGGGGGTGCCTCCCAACCCGTCCAAAGCTGTCTGGCTGTGTGACTGCCGTGACACCTGGAGCAGCCTGTTTGTATCAATGACTGTGGGGATCGCACCACTCAGTGGTGTTTCCTTCATGCTGCCTGGCAGCTACCTAAGTTCCCTCTAAGCCGCGCGGCTGTGCAGCAGGCTATCAAGGCCGTGCAGGAGGGAGAGGTGCCTCTCCCTTGGCCCCGGGCTGCTGCACAAAGAGAGGGCTGGGGGGACTCCTCACTCCCCGCTGCAGCCTGTACGCCTCATCCCTGGATCCACCCCAGAGCATGCACACTCACCAGGAGCCCTCACTCCCTGCACCCCAACCCTCTGTTCCAGTCCTGAGCCCCCTCCTGCACCCCAAACCCCCCAGCCCCAAGCCCACCTCAGAGCCCACCCCCCCAGCTGGAGCCCTCTCCCCCAACACTCCAAACTTCTGCCCCAGTCCTGAGACCCCTCCTGCACCCCAAACCCCTCAGCCCTAACCCCACCCCAGAGCCCACCCCCCAGCTGGAGCCCTCTCCCACAACGCTCCAACCCTCTGCCCCAGTCCTGAGCCCCCTCCTTATGTGGGCTGTATCCACACAACACAGATACTACCTGAATGCCCCTGAGGATGTCACATGAGCCACAGCTGTGTGCTGATTGGGCTGCAAGTGGCCCACAGGCCACGGGTTCAGAACCACTGAGCTAAACCTTCCAGATCGAGGAATGCATGATACCTGCAGGGAATAAACAGCAGAGCCCTGCAAGACTCTGTAATTTAAAAGAAACATGTCAAGAGACTTCCCTGACGGTCCCATCTCACCCCATGAAGGCCCATTCTCACATTCTTCCCCTCTGTAGATGAATGAATCTGAGAAATCCAGACCCATGTTATTCCTCCTCCTTCACAGCAGGAAAGTCACAAATAAACCGTCACCCCAAGGCCAAGCTCAGGACATTGCATTTCAAACCTCATCAAGACCATTACTGCTCCTGAATGTATCCATTTTATTAAATAACGTGGAGCACCATGCTGCTGGTGGGGAGAGGGCTTGGGGGAGTCCTCTGGCCTGAGCCCCCGCGCAGCCTCTTTGGGCCCAGGGCTATTCGAGTTTGTGGCCCCCCAGGCTCCAGGCTGTGGTGAAAAATGCAGGGTTCAGAGCGCAGGAGGGGCTGCAGGTTGAGGCAGGGGGGTGGGTGCGGATGGTGGTGAGGGGCCCGACTGGGGGTGCAGGCTCTGGGGCAGGGCTGGGGATGAGAGGTTTGGAATGTGGGAGGGGGCTCTGGGCAGGAAGTTGGGGTGGGATGGGCTCTGGGAGGGAGTTAGGGTGCAGGAGGGGGCTCAGGGCAGGAGATTGGGGTAGGAGTGGGGCTCTGGTAGGGAGTTAGGATGCGGGAGGGGGCTCAGGGCAGGAGGTTGCGGTGGGGATCTGGGAGGGAGTTAGGGAACAGGAGGGGGCTCAGGGCAGGAGGTTGGGGTGGGCTCTGGGAGGCACTCACAGCTCCAGATCCAGCCCAGCACGGTGGGGGAGGGACAGCAGTGCACGAAGCCGCCTCCCTGCTCCCCGCTAGGAAGGGCCGGACGCAGGGACGTTAGTGGCCGCAGTCCAGGGTCCCGGGCTAAGGGGACCCCACCAAAAGATCTGCACTTCTGGCAGCCTGGAGATCTTTTGGCAGAGTCCCCCTTAGCCCAGGGCTGCAGCCCCTAGAGCCCCTGCATTAATCCTGCCCTGTCTGCACCCCAAACTCCTCATCCCCATCCCCACCCCAGAGCCCGCAGCCCCCACACCTCCCAGCCACTGGGTCTCATGATTTATAAAATTGCTATATGCAAAAATCCAAATAGTGAAAATTAATTCCCGGGTCCTGCAGACACTTAAATAGACACAGAACTTTACTCTAGAAACAGTCCCGTGGTTTAAAGTTCAGTGAGCGTTTGCAGCGTCAGGGACTCCGTGTATTTTTATTAAGAACTTGTCATGTAGTGGCATAAAATCTGTCACTTCAACAGTGAAACAATTTTGTTTTAACAATAAAAAGTTATTTAAACTCTCAGTAATTTACAATAGCAATTTTTTTATACCAGCCAAAGTTTTCAAAAAGTGGAGCCCAATATTAGGCTCTTCAGCCTGCCTTTAGCCATCTAAGGGAGGGGTTTTCGAGAATGCTCAGAGCACAAGCCCTATTGACTTCAAACTGCAAAACCTGATGGTTGAAGCATTTCAGCTCTTTACTTGTGGAAGTACAGTGTCCTGGCCAGAAATCCTCTTGCTCTTCCACGTCGCTTTTCACGAGTAGATCTCAAAGCTCTTGACCAAGGAGGCGCAGAGCACAGGCTTCTTGATTTTCAATTCTGCGTCTGTATAGTCTCATACTAGGGGATATTAATGAGGCCTGTGTCTTTTTCAGCACAGATGAGCATTTTAAGTGTGAAACTTCTTAGTAGAAAAGTATTGACATAAAATCCGAAATCTTATTAACACTTAGGAAACGAAAAAAACAAACAAGTAGAAAACATCCACTTTGACAATTAAAGACCATAAAATGGAAGAGAAGAAATAGCAATATGTAGATAAGAAATTTGATGTAAATTTTCAAAAAAACCCTATATTTAAATGTCATAATTTAAATAAAAATTTTAGTTGTGATTTTTAGCCACCCTAAGAAGGGGAGCTCCCAAAGGGTGCTGATGAAAATGTGGTCAGGTAGGAGAAACACCAAAACAAAACCAAGACCTGTTCTTTGAAAACACGAGAACATAAGAACATAAGAATGGCCATACTGGGTCAGTCCAAAGGTCCATCCAGCCCAGTATCCTGTCTACCGACAGTGACCAATGCCAGGTGCCCCAGAGGGAGTGAACCTAACAAGTAATGATCAAGTGATCTCTCTCCTGCCATCCAGCTCCACTCTCTGACAAACAGAGGATACGGACACCAGTCCTTACCCATCCTGGCTAATAGCCATTAATGGACTTAACCTCCATGAAATTATCCTGTTCTCTTTTAAACCCTGTTATAGTCCTAGCCTTCACAACCTCCTCAGGCAAGGAGTTCCACAGGTTGACTGTGTGCTGAGTGAAGAAGAACTTCCTTTTATTTGTTTTAAACCTGCTGCCCATTAATTTCATTTGGTGGCCCCTATTTCTTATATTATGGGAACAAGTAAATAACTTTTCCTTATTCACCTTCTCCACACCACTCACGATTTTATAGACCTCTATCATATCCCCCGTTAGTCTCCTCTTTTCCAAGACAGAAAGTCCTAGCCTCTTTAATCTCTCCTCATACGGGACCAGTTCCAAACTCCTAATCATTTTAGTTGTCCTTTTCTGAACCTTTTCTACTGCCAGTATATCTATTTTGAGATGAGGGGTCCACATCTGTACGCAGTAATCAAGATGTGGACGTACGATGGATTTATATAAGGGCAATAAGATATTCTCCGTCTTATTCTCTATCCCTTTTTTAATGATTCCTAACATCCCGTTTGCTTTTTTGACTGCCGCTGCGCACTGCGTGGATGTCTTTAGAGAATTATCCACGATAACTCCAAGATCTTTCTCCTGGTTAGTTGTAGCTAAATTAGCCCCCATCATATTGTAGGCATAGTTGGGGTTATTTTTTCCAATGTGTGTTACTTTACATTTAGCCACATTACATTTCATTTGCCATTTTGTTGCCCAATCACTTAGTTTTGTGAGATCTTTTTGAAGTTCTTCACAGTCTGCTTTGGTCTTAACTATCTTGAGCAGTTTAGTATCACCTGCAAACTTTGCCACCTCACTGTTTACCCCTTTCTCCAGATTGTTGATGTATACGTTGAATAGGATTGGTCCTAGGACTGACCCGTGGGGAACACCACTGGTTACCCCTCTCCATTCTGGAAATTTACCATTTATTCCTTCCCTTTGTTCCCTGTCTTTTAACCAGTTCTCAATCCATGAAAGGGTCTTCCCTCTTATCCCATGACAACTTAATTTACATAAGAGCCTTTGGTGCGGCTTCAGAGTGATAGCCATGTTAGTCTGTTTCAGCAGAAAGAAAGAGGAGGACTTGTGGCACCTTAGAGACTAACCAATTTATTTGAGCATAAGCTTTTATGGGCTAAAGCCCACTTCATCAGATGCATGCAGTGGAAAATACAGCAGGAAGATATATAGATATATATACACACAGAGCATGAGAAAATGGGGGTTGCCATTCTAACTCTTAAGGAGACCAATTGATTAAGGTATCACAACAAAAGTGTTTTTTTCTCCTGCAGCTAACAGCCCACCTTCATCGATTCGTCTCGTTAAGAGATGCTATGGCGACCCCTATTTTCTCGTCTTCTCTGTATCTATATATCTATATCTTCCTGCTGTATTTTCCCCTGCATGCATCCGATGAAGTGGACTTTAGCCCATGAAAGTTTATGCTCAGATAAACTGGTTCGTCTCGAAGGTGCCACAAGTCCTCCTCATTCGCTTTTCCTGACTGGTTGTGCTGGGGGCTCTGCCTGGCTCCAGCGCTCCGGTCCCTCAGCTACCAAGGCTACCTGGGAACCCTGATCGAATCCAGCTTCAAGGAGTGCTGAGATCCATCTGTCTCTTTCTGTGCCTCTGTCTCTCTCTAGGTATAGCCTCCTGACCCTGCCTCCTGTGATCAGTTATAGTTTGCTAGCCCACCAAACCCCACCTCCATGGGTGGTTTTGGCTTCTCCATTCACTCTGCAGCAACGCTCCTTGTACCCAAGCTAAAGATCCCTGCAGCCCCAAAAGTCCTCAGGGGTTTGCTCATCAAGTGGGTTACTAGCAGAATGGTTGTGGTGTGAAGGTGGAGATAGGGATGTGCTGAACCTGGGGCATAGGGGGGTGGCAGATTAAGGTGTTGCTCAGCCCAGCCAGCTGAGTCCAAGGACATAGGAGGGGACCAGCTTTAAATTGTTGTTCAATCCAGCCCACTGAGTCCCGGGACACATCAGGGGTCAGCTTGTGACTGCTGATGACCCAGTCCTCTCTGACATGCTATGTTCATGTGTGTGTGCGTGTGTGTCTGTTCATGTTCATCACATCTGGGGGCTGGAAGACCCCAGCCCTGGGGAACCGAGGTCCTGCAGGGTAGCTCCATTGGGAGGGAACTTGCAGAAGGAAGGAGTAGCGATCCATAGGAAAACACAAGTGACAAAAGCAGCACATTGACAGAATTGCAGAAGCTTCCCCCCCACCAGAAGAGTAACCCTAACAAATGGGCGTACCCCAAGGTAAAGGGCAATTCTGGTAACAGCTCATTTGGGGCTTGTTTGAAAGGGGGATGGACGTCATTCTTGCGACAAGTCACCTGCTATGGCAAAAAACACTTTAGCCCTGTGCGCCCTTCCAGACAAGTCTTATGTCCCAAATACTTTGGGGCCAGTTTTGTTTAATATCTTCACTAATGATCTGGAGGATGGCGTGGATTGCACCCTCAGCAAGTTTGCAGATGACACTAAACTGGGAGGAGAGGTAGATACACTGGAGGGTAGGGATAGGATACAGAGGGCCCTAGACAAATTAGACGATTGGGCCAAAAGAAATCTGATGAGGTTCAACAAGGAGAAGTGCAGAGTCCTGCACTTAGGATGGTAGAATCCCATGCACCGCTACACACGAGGGACCGAGTGGCTAGGCAGCAGTTCTGCAGAAAAGGACCTAGGGGTTACAGTGGACTAGAAGCTGGATATGAGTCAACAGTGTGCCCTTGTTGCCAAGAAGGCCAATGGCATTTTGGGATGTATAAGTAGGGGCATTGCCAGCAGATCGGGGGACGTGATCGTTCCTGTCTATTCGACACTGGTGAGGCCTCATCTGGAGTACTGTGTCCAGTTTTGGGCCCCACATTACAAGAAGGGTGTGTAAAAATTGGAAAGAGTCCAGCGGAGGGCAACAAAAATGATTAGGGGACTGGAACACATGACTTATGAGGACAGGATGAGGGAACTGGGATTGTTTAGTCTACGGAAGAGAAGAAGGAGGGGGGATTTGATAGCTGTTTTCAACTACCTGCCAGGGGGGTCCAAAGAAGATGGATCTAGACTGTTCTCAGTGGTAGCAGATGACAGAACAAGGAGTAATGGTCTCAAGTTGCAGTGGGAGAGGTTTAGGTTGGATATTAGGAAAAACTTTTTCACAAGGAGGGTGGTGAAACACTGGAATGCATTACCTAGGGAGGTGGTGGAATCTCCTGCCTCAGAAGTCTTTAAGGTCAGGCTTGACAAAGCCCTGGGTGGGATGATTTAGTTGGCGATAGGTCCTGCTTTGAGCAGGGGGTTGGACTAGATGACCTCCTGAGGTCCCTTCCAACCCTGATATTCTATGATTCTATGATCAGTCTGGAGTTTCACACACTGAATGACTGGAATAAAGTGACCTGCAATGAGCTACAGACCAACAACCATTCGCACTGATTCTTCAGCAAGTGTTTTAGAAGCACGAGAACACCAGCGATAACCAGGAACGGCTCAGAGACAATCAGCAGCGAGAAGGAGAATAATTTACCAAGCAGATGATTGGTTCTGGCTTATTTGCTGGGCCTTAAAGGAGAACAACAAAGTCCTGAATCTCCTCCCTGCCACGAGACCCCCTGCTCAGCCAATCAGCATTGAGACTCTGGCAGTGGGCTGAGGGTTCCCCAGATGGCCCAGGTCACCGGTGAGGATCACTCTCAGAGCACGCTTCCTGTCCCATCTCTTTGGGAGGCCTCCCACCATGAGGGCTACAGAGCAGCCCCCTCCTCGCCAGTGGACAGAGGGAAGCAGAAAAAGGAAAACCAAAAAAGACAAACCCCAAGGAGTCGAAGGGACAAAGGCCTAGCTGGGGGAAAATTGTCCCACCTTAACCTCCTGTTTTCCATGCCGAGAATTTGGCCAGCACCAGGTGGATCAGGCTGCCTAGGTACCAAACTTCTCTGGGGCTCTTACTTCTCCACAGGGACGTCTGTCTTCTCTCTCAATGAGCAGTGGGAAAGGAGAAAACTCCAGAGAGGCTCCACCTCGCGCTCACATTCGAGACCCTGAATTCTCTCTTAGTCCTCAAGGAGACACCTCAAGAAGGAGACTCCCTGCAGCAAAGCCCCGGGGGTCTCTGAGATCCCCCTGCCCTGCAGCCTGTCCTCCCTGGCCGTTGTCGTGGACTCTCTGTGAGGTCACCGCCTCCCAACCTCCTTTCACCAATCAGCTGAGTGCTGCAAAAGGCCCTTGTGATGTCACTGCCACCCGCACCCCTGCCCTGCAGGGCTCATGTCCTGCCCCGAGCCGGCTCCTGTGCGTGTTTGAGCTGCTCCCCCTGGGTCACCCCCACACACTCAGTGGTCGTGCAAGGGTTCACGCAGGCCACACGTGGAACCATCAGAGGATGCTCAATGTGCCGCACTCGGTTTTGCAGAGATTTGGAGAATTAAAGGCCAGAAGAGACTGTTAGATCATATCATCTGGCCCCCCTACACATCACAGGCCTCCTGTATGGCGCAGTCGCGAGTTGTCATAAATATAAAGGGAAGGGTAAACCCCTTTAAAATCCCTCCTGGCCAGAGGAAAAATCCTCTCACCTGTAAAGGGTTAAGAAGCTCAAGGTAACCTCGCTGGCACCTGACCAAAATGACCAATGAGGAGACAAGATACTTTCAAAAGCTGGGAGGAGGGAGAAAAACAAAGGGTCTGTGTCTGTCTGTGTGATTCTTTTGCCGGAGACAGAACAGGAATGGAGTCTTAGAATTTAGTAAGTAATCTAGTTTGGTAGGTGTTAGATTATGATTTCTTTAAATGGCTGAGAAAAGAGCTGTGCTGAATAGAATGACTATTCCTGTCTGTGTGTCTTTTTTGTAACTTAAGGTTTCGCCTAGAGGGATTCTCTATGTTTGAATCTAATTACCCTGTAAGATATCTACCATCCTGATTTTACAGGGGTGATTGTTTTTACTTCTATTAAAAGTCTTCTTGTAAGAAAACGGAATGCTTTTTCATTGTTCTCAGATCCAAGGGTTTGGGTCTGTGGTCACCTATGCAAATTGTGAAGATTTTTACCAAACCTTCCCCAGGAAGTGGGGTGCAAGCGTTGGGAGGATTTGGGGGGGAAAGACGTGTCCAAACTACGTTTTCTCAGGAACCAAGATAAAGTTTGGTGGTGGCAGTGGAAGTTCAGGGGCAAAAGGGTAAAATAGTTTGTACCTTGGGGGAGTTTTAACCTCAGCTGGTAAAAGTAAGCTTAGGAGGTTTTCATGCAGGTCCCCACATCTGTACCCTAGAATTCAGAGTGGGGAAGGAACCTTGACAGGAGTGTGGGAGGGGGCTGGGGCAGGGTGTTGAGGGATGCGGGGCGGCTTACCTCGGGATGGGGGGCTCCCCAGCTCCCACCAGCATAGCCCTGCAGCTCCTAGGTGGCAGAGGGGTTGGAGGGGGGGGTGTCTCCACACCACTCTGCCCGTACCTGCAGGCCCTGCCCCCCGCAGCTCCCATTGGCTGAGGTTCCTGGCCAATGGGAACTGTGCCCACCCCCCAGGACCAGCAGGGGTCCCACTCCCAGGCTGAGCACTGCAGCCCCCTCCCCCAGCACCAGTGAGGTCCCGGGCCTCCTCCCCCAGCACCTGGGATGCCCCCAATCTGCCCCTAGTAGTACACACTTAGTAGATTTTAAGCTTTCTAATGATATGTTACATGGGGTATTTAGCATAAAGCATATTCCAGGCATGTTATGTTCCTGTTCATAAGCATATTTTCATAAAGCATATGAGTGCAACGTCACAACGGCCTCACAGAGAGTAAAGTTACCATGAGCTTTGGGTTTAGGGAACTTCGGGGAGCAGACCAGGCTCCCTGCAGTGCAGGAGTCACTTCATGGGGCGAGGGGTGCTGCGTGGAGTTTACAACATGGCCACTGCGGTCACTGTTGCAGGGAATGGGGTATTGCGGGACAGCTGCTGGAGGATGGTTAGGGTAGATGTAGGCCAATGCCATCTGGAGAGGTGGTTTTACTGCATCACCGTAAGGGAGCAATTACATTGGCCAAAGACAAATTTGAGTGTAGAGCTGGGCACAGCGAGGTGAATGCAAGGCAATGTATGCCAGCCGAACTGTGGTGTTGACCAGGCCTAAGGGTCTTGGTTGCTTGAGGCACAGCTAGCCGTGCCATGGTGTAGGGGCCACTACCAGCTGTTCTGCCCACACTACCCTTGGGGAGGAGAGGCCTGGCCCGTCCCTCCTCTCCTCTCTGCTCCCTCAGGACCGGCAGGAAACCCCAGCCAGACCCAATGGGAGACGAGGGCAATAGAGCAATGACTGCAGCACTAGGAGAGCCTGGCAAAGAGCAGCCACCAGGCGCTGTCGCCAAGGGACCCACCGAGGGATGTCCCTGTATGGTGACAAACCCCAGAACTGCAGGGCAAATCTTGCCTTGCCGAGAGGCCCTGTCTCTCCCCTTTTCCCCCCTCCCCACACATGTCCCAGCCCCAGGCTCTGCACGGGCTGGACCTGGTCCCAGAGGAGTCAGTTATGGGGCCTCCGCGGCCAGATGGTCTATGTCCTTATCCCATTGCTGGGCCAAGCCAGCATCTCTGCCCCCTGCCACTCTGCCCTCCCCACAACTGCTCCTGGCTGGGCTAGCTGCTGCTGGTTCCTCAGCCCCCCAGGGGCACCGTCAGCCTGGCCTTGGAGATACCCAAGCTCTGGAAACTCCAGTGACAGCTCCTGAGTCTAGCTGGGACCAGGAGCCAGCCAGGAGAGCTTGGGGCCAGCTGCCCCCAGTCTGCAGAGTGGGGCTGGCCATGTCCTGGGCTCCCCTGGTCTGAGGTGCTGGCCCCAAGGGCATCACAGTGACTTTGGTAAATGCACCCTGCTGCCCTGGTGAGAGAATTTTGGGAGAAGGAGGTGATTTTGTGGGGCCCCCTCTAGGGCTTTGGGTGCCTCCCCCAGCCATGTGCTGCAGGAGGAGCAGAGACCAGTGGCTGGTGCCAAGGCCTGTGCAGAGCAGCCGCTCTCTGATGGAGCGGGGAGGTGGCCTCTGCCTTCTCTGCGCCCATTTAACAGAACACTGAGGCACGGTGGGGGTCGGCCAAACCCTGTAGGGGATGAGGATGTGAGTGCTTTAAATGTCAGTGTTAGCCTCCAGGGCCTGGTCCCCACAACAGGCCCAATGGCCTCAACGATCAAACCTGGGGCCTCAAAAGAGGCAGCTCATTATGATTTTAAGGGGAGGTGAAAGGGTTGGGGTCTGCTCTGGGCCCTGCGTTAACGGGGAAGGGGGGCACTGAGTGCCCTGTATGGGCCACCCCACAGCCAGAGGTCGATTAAGGTTTCCTGGGGCCCTGGGCCAGAACAAGTGCAGGGCCCTTCCCCACCCCTTCCAACTGTGGTCCTGCCCCCATTCTGCCTGTGGCCCTGCCCGTGGCCCCACCCCTTTCTGCCCCTTCCCCAGGGCCCTGCCCCTGTTCCAGACGGCCTCCCCCCACGGCTTCCGCCAGGGAGTGGGATCAGAATGTGGGGGCTTTCCTTGCCCTGCCTGCCTGGCAACCCCTGGGCACAGGCTCAGTGGCTAATCTGCCATTGCCCCCGGCACTTCACCCTGGGTTGGGGATGAGACCTGCCCCCGGAGGTACCCGCTCTGCTGGTTCAGCCCTGGCAGGGTTTGGACTGGGAGCGGGATCTCTGAACAGCTGCTTGCCATGAGGGGTGCTAGGGTCTTTGTGTGAAATCAGCTGTCGGGGGGGCTCAGCCCTGCAGGATGGGCACTTGTGTCCCAGAAGCCAGCACGACGAGCGGCACCGACAGGGTCCCACAGCAAAGGGGTGAATGTGCCCCTGAGACTGAGCTCCCCTCTCCGGGGCTGCCCTGGCAGGGCACTGGATGAAGATAGAGGCTTGAGGGCAGGATAGCCCTGCCCTTGCCCTGCCAGCGCTGCCGGCCCTCGGGGCTCAGGGGATTGGCTCAGGGCTGCCAAGCCACTAAACACACACCCCACCCCTCAGTTCCTGCAGTTTTGTTTCACTAGTGTTGGGGACCCTGGGGCATGGCCACTAGGTAACTCGAGGGGATGAAAGACCACGAGTGTCGATGAAGCCCCCTCGCATGAGGCCCAGGTGTCCTTGGCCCCCCCTCCCGCCTGGAGGCACTCGCAGCAGCTCTGCGTACTAGGCCCAAGTCTCCTTGGCCCCCCCGCCTGGAGGCACTCACAGCAGTCATGCTGAGGATCTGCAACAATATGTTGCAGAGTCAGACTGCCTGAAACTAAACAAGGCCGAACAGGGCAGATATGGAAGAACAATGCTGAATAAAGCAGCTTTATGTATAGGTTAACAAATGATACAAAAAACAAGGGAACTAGCTGGGAACTGGATTGGCTGGCTATATGGATACTTAGGGCAGCTTGCTATTGGATAAGTATGCTGAAGAAAGGATGTATAAAAGCCTGTGTAACTTCCTGCTCTGGGTGCAGGATTTGAGATTCTATTCTCCCTGGACCTTTTTGCAGCTGCAAATAAAATTTTCTGCTTCTCCACCCCGTTGTGATGATTGGGTAAAGCACACCAGGTAGCGAACCAACCCCTGCTGTTGTTTTGCCTCTCCGCACTGGGTGCTGGCAACAGCTTTTGGCTTCCCTGGGTGGGCGACGAGGCTGCTATTTAGCCTTGCCCGGACCCCTCCTGGAGGTCAAGGATTGCGACGAGAACCGACGCCCAGCGCGCACCAGTGAGTTCATTGGGGGCCTCGGAGGAGACACGATTTGATCGACCCCGGAGGGCACAACAGTGCAACGCACTCATATAGTGGAGAAGCAGCTGTGGGCGACGGTAAGGAACCGGTCCCTTGGACATAGGGGACGAGCAGCTGCGGACAACGGTGAGGAACCGATCCCTTGGATAAGGTAGGAACCTCTTGAAATCCGGATTGTATGCTCTGTTGGAACCTGGGGACACCCAGAGTTACCCTGTAGGTATGGGACAGGGACAGAGCTCGGGGGTTAGGGCATGGTGTACGCCCCTAGAGTGCATTCTAGCAAACTGGAAGGTATTTGGTGCGGATCCGATGACTAAGAGCCAATTAAAACGATTCTGTACAGTTGACCGGCCTCAATATCAACTAGAGGACCAGGAGTGGTGGCCACCAGGAGGGTCAATTAATTACAACACGATCCTCCAATTAGTTTTGTTTTGTCAGTGAATGGGTAAATGGAATGAACATTTGTATGCACAAACGTTTATGGCTTGAAGAAACAGAACAGAGCTGTAATTCTGCAGAGCTGTAATTTGACTCCGACTGGTTCGGTAGTAGCTAATGTTTGTCCCCAGACCCCCCCCACTGTAATGGCAGAACCGGTGTCCCCTTCGGCCCCCAACCCCCACCTTATAAGGGTAGGATGCCTCGGGTTACAGAGATTGCCCCCTCAGTGGGACTCTATCCTTTGCTTACCAAGACTGTTGTGGCTTGCCCAGGGGCAGACGGACGTCAGGCTACCACTATGCAAGTTTACACCCATGTGCCATTCAATCCAATAGACCTAGCAGCTTTTAAAACACAGGCTGGGGAATTCTCCATGAACCCAAGCTGGTTTATTTCAGTCTTTGAGGGGTGCCTCAGTAGTCACAAGCCGGATTGAGACGACTGTAATATCCTCCTGAGAACCCTGTTGTCTGAAGTAGAGCGGAATCAGGTTACAGCTAAGGCAAGGGGAGCGACAGCTTTCAAGCGAAAAAAAAAAAAAAAGGAAGCTATCTGTCAAGTTCCTACCCCAAGTAATCGTAAGTGGCTCAGGGCATTTCTGGGTATGGCAGGCTTTTGCAGGATATGGATCCCAGAGTTTGGACTGTGGGCTAAACCCCTGTACGACAGTGTAAAAGGAGCAGATCATGACCCCTTCTATTTGACCCCAGAGGCTGACAGGGCATTTAAAATCCTGAAAAGAAAATTGATGGAAGCCCTAGTACTGGGCCTGCCGGATCTCTCTAAGCCGTTTCAGTTGTATGTACATGAACGAAAGGGGGTGGCCCTAGGAGTGCTCACACAGCTGTTAGGAGCATGGAGACGTCCCGTGGCTTATTTTCCTAAGCAACTGGATCAGGTTGCAAAGGGTTGGCCGGCATGTTTATGGGCGGTCGCAGCTACTGCCCTAGTGCTTGAGGAAGCGGAGAAGCTAACATTGGGAGGGGTTATGCAAATCTATACTCCCCATATGGTCCGAGCCTTATTGGCTGCAAAGGGAGGGCTTTGGCTCACCCAGGCTCGGATTGCTCGGTACCAGGCTAAGCTGTTAGAGAACTCTGAAGTCACCTTACAGCCTCGCCCCTCCCTTAACCCAGCCACCCTCTTGCCAGAAACAGAGGAACAGGAACCAGACTGTTTAGAGATCATAGATGCCCAGTACTCCAGCCGTCCGGATTTAAAGGATGTACCCCTCCCAAATGCAGATTATGAGTGGTACACTGATGGTAGCAGTACTGTAATAGATGGGCAAAGGAGGGCGGGTTATACTGTTGTGACCCTCCATGACACTGTGGAAGCTGAAGGTTTGCCTGCTGGGACCTCTGCCCAGCTTGCCGAACTAATAGCCCTGACCCGTGCACTTGAACTATCAAAAGGAAAGCGGGTCAACATTTTTACTGATTGAAAGTATGCTTTTGGTGTGCTGCATGCTCATGCTGGCCTATGGAAGCAAAGGGGAATGCTGACAGCCCAAGGCTCCCCAGTCAAGTATGGGCCCCAAATCCTCCGGCTCCTAGAAGCTGTACAACTCCCCTCGGAAGTGGCGGTGGTACACTGTAAAGCCCATCAAAGGGAAGATCAAGATGTGGCCAGAGGTAACGCCCGGGCAGATAGAGAGGCTAAGCATGCTGCCACCCTGCCATCCCCTCAGGCTGAGAACGCCCATATGCATGCCCTTATCCCATCAGGAGGGGAGCTTCCAACCCCTCAGTACTCTGGGGAGGAGAGACAGCTAACTGACAAACTCGGTCTCCGGGAAAAGGAGGGATGGCTCCATTCCCCAGAAGGGAAGGTCCTCTTACCAAAGGGCCTGATCCGGCCGGTGCTGCAGAAACTACATCAAACCACTCATGCTGGCAGGGAAGCACTTATCCGGCTAATGGGAACATACTTTATCACTTCCGGACTCCGACCCCTGGCTGCCCAGGTACAAGCGGACTGCTTAGTCTGCCAAAAGAATAATCCCCGACCGGGACATCTTGTGCCACCAGCTGCCCTAGAACCCACTCCGGGCCCCGGACAAGTGTGGCAAATAGACTTTACTGAGTTTCCCCGGAACCAAGGGTTCAAATATCTCCTTGTTATAGTGAATCGGTTCGGCAGATGGCCAGAAGCCTTCCCATGCCGTAATTGCACTGCCAGAACAGTGGCCCTCAAGTTTGTTAAGGAGATCATTCCTCGCTTTGGACTCCCCCTGTGGATGAAATCTGACAACGGGACACACTTCACGTCAAAAATCATCCAAAGCATCTCACATGCCTTACAGATCCCCTGGAAACTCCATATGCCCTGGAGACCGCAAGCCAGTGGGGTCGTGGAGCGGACCAATCAGACCCTTAAACGGCATCTCTCAAAAGTGTGCCAAGAAGCCTCACTGCGATGGCCTGATGCTTTGCCCCTTGTCCTGCTCCATATCCGCGCTCTCCCAAAGGGTAGATTAGGGCTCAATCCCTTTGAAATTATGTTTGGAAGGGCATGGCCTCTGAATGGCACCCCGGTTCTGTCAGGGGAATGGGAGCTGGGTAATGGTTTTTTGTCTCAGTATATGTGTTCCCTGTCTGCTGTTCTCTTGTCTCTTCACAGGTATACCAAGGATTCCCAGCCTCTCCTCTTGGACTCTCCCGTCCACTCCTTACAGCCGGTGACTCCATGCTTGTTCGTACCTGGAAAGACGAGCCTCTCCAGGAAAAGTGGAAAGGACCCTATACCGTCCTGCTGATCTCCCATACAACGGCAAAGACCGAGGGACACAAGAACTGGATCCATCACGCTCGTCTGAAGGCAGTACCCGCCCCCTTGTCAGCAGAACAGTGGACCGTCCAACCTGCTGACTCCTCATCTAGTGACGATCTCGGGCTAAAGCTACTTTTTAAAAGACACAAATAGCGGGCATCTTAATGCTAAAATGGGCCCACCCAGGTACTGGAGACCCTGGGTGGGGAAGACTCTGGTGATAATTAATTGGGTAACATTGTTATTCTCTGTATTGTTATTTCCAAACTGTGCATTTCGGGAGCATAACTCCTTTGTTTTGCTTGTGCACCATGTTACTATTTTAACAAACCAGACTGATTACTGGGTATGTGCTCGAACTCCACTGTCCCCAGGCTGAGGCCCATGCCCGAGCTGGAGCACAGGTTGCCTATACTGCCCCAGAGAGCGATTGGTTGCAAACCTTGTTTCAGGCTGGGGTTTGTCATCTTGGCTTGGTGGTTTATTTAGCCCGTTATTGAAACTTTTCTTTCCTGTATTGCTTGGATTACTGGTATTATGCTGTGCAGTCTCATGTGTTAGGGCCCTTTTGCAAAAGTTAATAAGTCATTCTTTTCAGGGCTATCACAAAGTGCTTATGCAAAGTCCTATTGTAAAGAAATAAGTAGCCCAAGTGAGAAAACTCAGAGCCAAGGCTGTTGAGTGTTTTCAAAGGAGGGAGTTGTTGGGGACACTGAGGCATGGCCACTAGGTAACTTGAGGAGATGGAAGACCACGAGTGTCGATGAAGCCCCCTCGCACTAGGCCCAAGTGTCCTTGGCCCCCCGACCTGGAGGCACTTGCAGCAGTTATGTTGAGGATCTGTAACAATATGTTGCAGAGTCAGACTGCCTGAAACTAAACAAGGCCAAACAAGGCAGATATGGAAGAACAATCCTGAATAAAGCAGCTTTATGTATAGGTTAACAAATGATACAGAGAACAAGGGAACTAGCTGGGAACTGGATTGGCTGGCTAGATGGATACTTAGGGCAGCTTGCTATTGGATAGGTATGCTGGGAAAAAGGATGTATGTATAAAAGCCAGTTTAACTTCCTGCTCTGGGTGCAGAATTGTGATTATTGGGTGTAGCAAACCGGGTAGCGAACCAACCCCAGCTGTTGTTTAGCCTCTCGGCACTGGGTGCCGGCAACAATAACAATTATCAAAAAGTGTCATGTTTTCTCTAGTGACGTGCTAACATATTTTGCCACCAGGATAAAGATGGAATAATTCTAATGAATTACCACAGATTTACATTGGTGTAACTGAAATTATGCATTCAATATCCTGTTTCAGGTTAGTAAAAATAAAAGAATGCTGTGGGTTTTGTGGACGTGTACAAGATACAGATTTATAAAAACAACATGAGAACAGGTAGTTATGCTGGGGAAAGGGGAAGCCTTATTGAAGCTGGTGGGCATACCAGTTGTCCTTTATTTAGGATCAATGTAAAAACAATCAAGCTCTTTTGTGGAATAGATGGCTGACTTAAGAGAAGTCACCATCAAGTGAAGCTGGAATAGGAGTTGAGCCATACAGTGGAAGGGGCTTTCACTAGGGTCTGAATGCAAATGCAGGGGGATGGGGTTCGGGGCGGGGGGGAGGAAGAGAGGGAGTGTGACACTGCAGAAGCACAAAGGAGCCCCAGAGAAGTATTTGTAGTGTGATCTCAGAAAAAGTTGAGAGAGAGAGAGAGAGAGAGCTTTAGGGTAGACTGCTGGGTAGAAAGAGGCTTGGAATTGTGAGCCAAGAAACTATTCCTGCTGTCGTTAGGGAAATAGAACTTTGGGTACATTCTTTGTAAATAAGCAGGATTGTGTCAAAAAATACCTGACTCCATCATCCATTTCCCCTCCTCATGGAAACAACTCACAAGACCCAAAATAGTCACTAATTGCTCAGGTCAAAAGGGATAACAATATTGTGAATTCTTTTGTTTTCCTGTTCTTAGATAAAGAATAGACCTGCTTCAGTAAAGAACCATAAACACTGAAAATACTGTTTTGTTCTCTCAGAGCTAGCTCTCAGTAGATCTAGAAAATAAGAGTGTTTGTTGTTACACAATCCTTAGAATTCAATTATTTGCACAAATCATTTTAATTTTTCTCTGATTAGGATTTAAAAATAAGCAATTAGATAGTCTGTATAGTGTTTAGGAAATTTGTAGGACTAAAATCAGCATGTATTCTGTATACAGGGCTTTACCATATATGCAACCTCACATCTACACTTGTAAGAGGACCACATTTCCTGAAGCAGTTTCAAACCACTTCAAGCTACGACAGTTTTAAGCTACTTTATGTTTCAAATGTGAATGGTGTCCAGCAGTGTCAATTAATTTTTTTAAATTATGACCATGATCTAAGATCCACATTTTCAGAATTTTCTTACATCATTCATATGCTCGGATGAATAAGGCTGCTTTCCTGAACTGCAGTCCATATTTGGAACTGTCTTTATAGTTTAGACTCAAACACCCTTCTTAAACAGTTTGGAAGTTGTTCGATACTCCCTCGGGACCAGATTTACTCTTCTTTACACAGATTTGGGCCCTAGTCGGGGAGTGACGTACTCATGTAACCGAGGAGCAGAATTTGGCCCTAATATGGGTTCAGTGTCTCAGTTAGGCCTGTCTTTTTATCTTATCTATTGATATGGCATCCATCCCGAGAGTAGAAGAGCAGCTGTCCCATTTCAGACAAGATACATCAATACCTATATTGATTATTCACAGTGGGGTTTTTATCTTTGTTGTACTGTTCCTTTTGAGAAATAAGAAAATAGAGTAAAAGTAAAATGTACTTTTTCTCCCAAATCTATGTGCCATTCCTGATCTTGATTGAACAGGAGAGAGCGTCTTCCCTCTGGATTAAGAATCCAGCTGAGACAACGACCCCAGCCCCACACATTCTACAAGGGAATCCAAAGTCAGAGCAGTGGCGTTCAGTGAAGGGTAGCACCTCTCTTTGAACATCCTGATAGATGAAATAAAGGCCTGGGGGTCATCATTAAAAGTACCTTAAATGGGAGCTCAATCCCCAGAGCTATGATTGCCGAATCAGGAAAAAACAAGAAAGTATGTCCTCTCAGGGATTGGCACATTGAAGTTTACAAGAGAGACTATAAAGACTAGACATGACGTAGAAAAATCAAAATTCAAGTTTGCCAGTAAGAAAAGAGCCTGAGTAATAGTCAGCTAAAGAATGGAAGGGACCAGTTTACCCAGGAAGTTACAAGAGCCTTTATTAAAATGGAGAGCTACTTTTGTCCTTCTGTCTGCTTGCTTCTGACAAAGGTTGACTCAGGAATAGAGGGGGAATCTCTTGGGGTCCAGCAACTCTGCTGGCTTGGGAAAGTGTGCACTGCATCACCCACTAGTCCTGTACTTTTTTCTTTAAAAACAAACAATGAAATGGGGATGTTTGCACGACAATGATATGAATCGATGTCTGTATTTTTATATCTTTAGACGCCCAACAAATATATAAAAATCTGCATTAAAATAACAATGAGTAAGTTTGCAAAACTGAGCAATGGAAAGTTCGGAAACGCCAGGATTCAGGGAGTCTGAGTACTATGCACGTGCATTTTGACACAGTCTTTAATTGCACAATTGTACTATTTTTTTCCACAGGCCCCTCATTCAATGACCATTGAAGTGTTGTTTGCTTTCAGACACTGAGTACATACTTCTGCAACGTGAACACATCAAGTCAGGTTCCAGTCCTTCTCTTCCAGGGGCTCAGTAGCCAGGGCCCAGTATATCTAAAATATCAGGTAAATCCCTGGGATTAGGGTTGTGGCTGACAGGGCCTATTTCTCAGGCACCATGAAGTTTTCTACTCTAAGGATGAGGCTTGTCTGTGCAGTAGATAGAGCTTTCTCAGGGGACAGTCTGTGACAGCAGAACACACTCCCATGTCATTCCGAGGATATTAGAGAGACAAGGTGGGTGAGGGATAGGGTGACCAGATACTAAGTATGAAAAATCGTGATGGGGGTGGGGTGGTATTGATAGGCGCCTAAACCCCGAATATCTGGACTGTCCCTATAAAATTAGGACATCTGGTCACCCTAGCTGAGGTAATATCTTCTGTTGGACCAACTTCTGTTGGTGAAAGAAATAACCATTCAAGGACCTGAAGGAGAACTCTGTGCAGTCCTTTCACCAACAGAAGTTAGTCCAATAAAAGATATTACCATGACAGATGTGAGTCATATTATTAATGTACTAGAGGAAGCTGCTCAGATACTTCATTGGTGAGAACAGTATAAAAACCTATATAGAATAAAGTGAAGGAGAAAGAGAGAGCCTCTTTCTGAGATTATCCTTTTCCTTCTCCCTAATGATCCTATTTGCTAACAAATATATACATTCTTAGTGCTGTTGTGGCTTTGTGCAGAAGTGCAAATTGTCTCAGTAGATTCTGATGTATTTTATCTTTTAGGCAAAGGTATCGAAAACAGGGAATACAAACAACACATGTTATGCAAACCCACACGACTAGGTGGAAGTGGATATTTTGAGTTGTCATTAATTGAGAAATGCTTTCAAAAAGCGAAGTAATGTTCTTGGGATTCTGCTTTAAGCCACAAGGCACACAGCTAAGCAGAGTCATCTTTTGAGTGCTGGATCTTTAATTTTTTTTCCATACGAGAACCTGCTTAAAATCCCATTAAGAAACTGTGTTCTCTTCACTCGCCTATTGATCTGTGCTGTGACGGAAAAATATAATTGTCTGTCAAGAATGGCTTTTATTTGAAGCAGAGAGTTAGAAAACATGTGTGTAAAATGCTTTGAAGAAGAAAATCTCTCCATAAATGCAAATTATTATTATTGTTGTTATTGGGTCAAATTCTAGAGCAGGTATTTAGGCTCCTAGCTTCCACTGATTTCAGTGGAAGTTAGGAGTCTAAAGACCTTTGAGGAGCTGGGCCTCATACCCTACTCAGGCAAAACTTTGACTGACTTTAATTCAGCCTAGCCCTGCGTTGGGTTAAGCCCAATATCTTACTGTACATTGTACAGAAGCTGCTTGCTAGCAGGAGTCAATCTGCAGCTGTTTTTTCAGTAATGCTGTCAAGGTTCCTTCCCCACTCTGAACTCTAGGGTACAGATGTGGGGACCTGCATGAAAACCTCCTAAGCTTACTTTTACCAGCTTAGGTTAAAACTTCCCCAAGGTACAAATTGATTTTACCCTTTGCCCTTGGAATTTCCACTGCCACCACCAAACTTTAAGTGGGTTTACTGGGAAATGTAGTTTGGACACGTCTTTCCCCCAAAAATCCTCCCAACCCTTGCACCCCACTTTCTGGGGAAGGTTTGGTAAAAATTCCTCACCAATTTGCATAGGTGACCACAGACCCACACCCTTCGATCTTAGAACAATGAAAAAGCATTCAGTTTTCTTACAAGAAAACTTTTAATAGAAGTAAAGAAATCCCCTCTGTAAAATCAGGATGGTAGATACCTTCCAGGGTAATTAGATTCAAAACATAGAGAATCCCTCTAGGCAAAACCTTAAGTTACAAAAAAGACACACAGACAAGAATAGTCATTCTATTCAGCACAACTCTTCTCAGCCATTTAAAGAAATCATAATCTAACACATACCTAGCTAGATTACTTACTAAAAGTTCTAAGACTCCATTCCTGTTCTATCCCCGGCACAAGCAGCATACAGACAGACACAGACCCTTTGTTTTTTCTCCCTCCTCCCTGCTTTTGAAAGTATCTTGTCTCCTCATTGGTCATTTTGGTCAGGTGCCAACGAGGTTACCTTTAGCTTCTTAACCCTTTACAGGTGAGAGGATTTTTCCTCTGGCCAGGAGGGATTTTAAAGGGGTTTACCCTTCCCTTTATATTTATGACAAATGCATTTTCTGTGTTTACCAGCTTTGTTTTCTTGCATCCCCTCAGTCATTTTGGGCCTTGTACAAAATGTGTCTAAATGGAATATTTATCATCCTCTCTGACTGTAATGTGTTTTAAGTGATGGTATATTGTCAAGCTGCATTCAGTATGGGTTGATCTGCTGATCCTCATTAGTGAGAGAAGTGTATGAATTACGAGCCCAAGCAGGATCCCGCTGTTCATTGCTGCAGCTCAGCTTGCACTGCTGCAGAACACTATTTGTGTGTGTGCACAAGGCTTGTGTTGTGAAAACCTTGCCCCCTGTAAATACACTCAAAGTCAACCTATGATCCAGCTCTTGTCAAATGCAGCCAGTTAACATCACAGTGACCACGGGTGTAAAGCTGTGGCCTCCTCCTTTTGAGGGTCTACTGTTGCCCAAGCTTTAAGTCAAGCTGAGGCAGTGTTTGGGGGATGATGTCCTAATTTATGAGCTCCTTGATGCCTGCACAGTGTTTGTCATGGCTTTGCCACACATACTGTTGTTCTGTTCTTGATCTTAATTTGTTCTGTGGCATTACATAGTTCATGGTGTTACTTGTCACATGCATGGACACTCTTCCCATCACTGGTCTGTCCATAGTGGACTTATATGTGGATGCCTTGCCCGGATGTTAACAGCTGCAATGAGCAAGCATTCTTACAATTACCTGTGCTCCTACCTGATGCTGCATTTTGGAAAGGCCCGACTTTATGGAGCCAGGTGTAGACAGTGAGGGGTGCAGAACACCAGCACAGAGACAGGCAAACTCTCTGTGCTGACCATGCCCTTAGCTTCTTGCAGAGTGGCCTGCTGTTTATGTACTAAAAATGGAGTAGGCCTCAACTGTGTGCCACTGTATACTTTCCATCTTGTGCAAATGTACGAGTCCCCACTTTACACAATGGCATGGAACAGGGGCTGAGTCACATCAGACCCTGTCTCAGGAAGAAAGTTCCCGAAATAGGTAGCACTATATTAGTTATCTACTGGTATCTGGTCAAAGGGGGCTTTTTTTGCTTGCTTTATTATCCTCTTGTCTGTTTGTTGTGCTGTTAATATGTGTTAATTAATGACAGTTAAGGACCATCTTGTTCTCTGTTTGTACAGTTCCTAGCGCAATGGGATCCTGGTTTGTGACTGGGACTGTGAGGCTGTACTGCAATACAAATAATCACATGTTGATCTCCAGAAATATTTTTATACCGTGGCCATCCCCACTAGCTTAAGAGATTAGTCACAGAAAATGGAAGTATGTGAACCTGACATCTGCAGTTTAACTCAGTCCCCTTGTCTCCTGCACTGAGTGTTCTTTCTGCTCAATACACACTCAATGGTAGGCATGCCCACAGAATAGGGTTATGAAGATGGGTCTCTGGGAGGGTTTGACTTCCTCTACCATGGGATGCTATTGCAGGAAGGAGGTTTGCTGGGAAGAGATGGGGTCCGTCTGACCAAGAAGGAGAAGAACCTCTTCATGCACTGACTCACCAACCTTAGGAGAAGAGCTTAAAACTAAGTTCAGAGGGGGCAGGTGAAAAAAGCTACCAGGTAAAATAAGGTGGCCTTAATAGAGGACTAGCTGTGTGGGGAGAAGTAGATGTGGAAAATTGCAGTAGAATTATAGGAGAAACAAGAGGGAAATCCATGGGGGCATCTGCTTAACATCTTAGATGTCTGTACACACAAGGAAGGAGTAATAATAATGGGGAATAAACAGTAAGAACTGGGAGTTTTAGTACATAAATCTTAACTGAGCTTAACTGCATCACAGATACTTGATGGGATAACTCTCATGAGTGGACTATTGGTATAGAGGGCTATAGCTTGTTGAGGAAGGACAGGCAGGAAAAAAGAGAGGACATATTGCATTGTAAACCTGTTCTGAGGTCAGAAGGAGGTGAGAAGCAGACCAGTTGAAAGTCTCTGAGTAAAGATAAAAGAGGGAATAAACAGGGGTGAGGTCCTGGTAGGGGTCTATTACAGACCTCCAAATCAGGAAGAGGAGGGAGAGGAGGCATTTCTAAAACAAACAGAAATATGCAAAACACAAATCCTGATCGTAATGGGGGACTTTACCTACCCAGACAGCTGCTGAAAAAGGAATATGGTAAATCCCAAAATTACCCAATAAGTTCCTGGAATGTACTGGGGACAATGCTTTGTTTCAGAAAATGGAGGAAGTAAGCGGGGGGACAGCCATTTTAGATGTGATTCTGACCAGCAGGGAGGAGCTGGTGGTGAATGTGAAGGGGGAAGGTGATTTGGGTGAAAGGGATCATGAAGGACAGATTTCATGATTCTAAGGAGTGAGAATGACAGGAGAAAGGCTGCCAAAAGCAGACTTGAACATCCTCAGAGAATTGGTAGGTAGCGACCCCTGGGGAAAAAGTCGAAGGCCTAAAGGAGTTCAGGAAAGCTGGCAGTTTCTCCAGGAGACAATATTAAAGGCACAACTGCCAATGCAAAGGAAAGAGAGGAAGAACAGTAAGAGGCCAATGGCTCCATCAGAAGTTTTGTAATGACCTGAAAATCAAAAAGAAATCCTACAAAATGTGGAAACATGGACGAATTACTAAGGAGGAGTACAAAAGAATAGCATGTCCGTGTAAGGGCAAATTCAGAAAGGGTAAGGCACAAAATCAGTTATACATAGCAAAGGACACATGTAATTGGAATTCTTTTTCCACATGGTATACTGCAAAGAGTGTCATCACTCTGAATGCTTTAAAGGCAACATAATCTCCAAAATCAAGTGTGGGCTCTACCTATGGCCATAAATATGACACCACACTGTATTAAACACAGCAAAAAATAATTTAGTTGATTTGTTTGGCGGGACATGGAAATGAAGAATAAATTTCAATTCATTGTAAAACAATATAAAAATCAATATTTGTAATACAGTCCAATAAGATTTCATCAAGCTTTTTAATCAACCAAATTAAAAAGCAAAGGAAACCAACCACCCACACTCAAGCGTCACTGTGCATTCTCCAAGGCCAGTTTCTTCTCTTTCTTTGTTCGGTGCTTTTATTTTCTATCAATTCAACCAGGAGCAGATTTTCCAATAAAACCAATCTTGGAAAGTGTGGCAAACTGAGAGAGGGATGGAACCAAAATTCAAAATGATTTAGAGCGAATGAGAAATTCTACACTGGAGCAAATTTAGCCACCTATTGGACTGCGTACATGGATGGGCCCAGATATTGAAATGTATTTAGGTTCCTCACATCTATTGATTTCAGTGCGAGTTAGGAGCCTAAATACCTTTGAGGATCTTGTCCATGTCATCACAGCACCGACCTGGCCAGCAGCAGTTTATGTGCTATGCCACAATCACAGGGATGTCATAATAGTGCTTGCATAATCTGAACTGGCTATCCTGGACAGGACAGGACAGGACAGCCTGAGAGGCCAGCTGCCTATCAGTACTGGAGCTCTTCGGAGAAAGGACTGGAGGAAGTGTTGAGGAAAGATTAAAACATGAATAAATTTGTGAGTGAGCGGGAGGTAACCGACGTAGGTAAGGGTCAGTATTGTATTCTCTATATCCATTCTATATTCACACACACATTTAGAAAGCATAGGCATACGGATTAGCTGTAATGTTCTCCATTTGTATGAGCAGAACCTCAGCTGCTGTAAACCAGTGTCCCTCTGTTGACTTCCTTGTAGCTGTGTTGATTTACACCAGTTGAGGAGTTGGCCTACAGCCTCTGGACCTGGAAACTTTCCTGAGAATCTGAGTTTCTAGGGAATGTTATGGGGGAGGTCTTCCTTCTTTTCTCCCAGTTGTTTTATGTTTGTTAATGGGTCCACATTTTGTGTCTTCTGCATCCATGGAGCCAACTCCATCAGAGATAGGGGAAATTAGAACAAAAAATGCAGAAGGACTTCTCTTCTAGCTGTCTAAATGAAGCTCTGCTAATATCTTAAATGCAAGAGAACAAAGCATGGGGTCACATTTCTTAGCAACACTAGTGCTCCTCATCCCACACGGATGGGCAGTGTAGGTTACAGTTATGATTCCGTTTGCATCTGGGTGTTACAACTGAAGGATGCAATTTGCATAACAGATGGACAATCACCTAACCTCAAGCTGTCTTTCCTGGGAAGGGGAAATCTTGTTAGTTCCTCCTTCATACTTGGAATGCTGTTTCAATGGAGACAGATAAACACGGCATTTCAGATTTCTTGTGAAATATTAAGTCTCCTGGAGAATTTCTGCCCAGAGCGAAGAGATACATGGGAGATCAAATCCTGATTTTTTTAATACACCAGCTATTTCATTGTTTCCTAGAGTTTAAGGCCAGAAGGGACCATTAGATCATCTAGTCTGACTTCCTGTATTTCACAGGCCACTAAATTTCACCTAGCAACCCTACACTGAACCCCAAAACTTGTCTTGGACGAAAACATTTCAGTCTTTAGGAGACAAAACTGGTGTGTGCCATCAGCAGAGGACAGGAGAGACTGAGGTTCCACCAATGCCTGAGGCCCTTGCAATGGTCGAGAATTGATTAGGTCAGATATACTCAGATTATCCTAGCAGGTGATCAGTGCCCCATCCTCCCACTCAAAGGGCCCTGCCAATCCGACCTGGGGGAAATTCCTTCCCACCCACAACTCTGGAGATCAGTTGGACCCTGAGCATGTGAGCAGGACAGCTAAGGAAACAGATTCTCTGAACCATCTTAGACCCCTGGTCCACCCTACCAGGTGTCCCATCTCCTGCTATGGTCAATCCCTGATGCTTCAGATGAAGGTTGGAGGGACCCACCCCACCCCACTCACAGCATACACCTCGCCAATTGTGCATGGGGGTTGGAGGGGCGGGGGAATTCCTTTGTGACCTCTACAGGCAACTGTACAGGGGGGAGGGATAGCTCAGTGGTTTGAGCATTGGCCTGCTAAACCCAGGGTTGTGAGTTCAATCCTTGAGGGGGCCATTTAGGGATCTGGTCCAAAAGTTGGGGATTGGTCCTGCTTTGAGCAGGGGGTCGGACTAGATGATCTCCTGAGGTCCCTTCCAACCCTGATATTCTATGAACTGGATGAACTCCATTCCATGAGTCTTCTCTGCAAGTATTTAAACTACCATAAAATAAGATTAAAGGCTTTCTTCAAAACAAGGGGCCTAAAGTTAGGCTTCTAAATTCATACTGAGGTCTACAACATTGGCCTGATTTTCAAGAGATACCAAGCCCCAAAAGTTCCCAGCATAGGCAATAGGTACATCTGGGTGCTCAGGATTTTTGAAAATGAGGCTCTGACTTAGCAAAACTCTTAAGCATGTGCTTAGCTTTAGCTCTATTTCTTGGCTTAGAGTTAAATTGTTACTCTGTATGCTATCAAAACTCATCAATTGACAGTAAAGAGGGAAAGGAAGATTATTTTACGTGGGGATCTACTTGAAAGGAGCAAATTTGCTTCATTATGATTTCCCCCCAAGCACACTGGGTAGTTCAGCAAACAAACCTGGTCATGAGGAGGAAGGAAGAGGATTTCCAGGATTCCCAGGTCTACTTCTCACAGTGTTTGGGCTCCTGCAGAATCTTTACTGGATAGTGAATTAAAGAGGCCAGCACCAATTTCTACTATCAGTGGTAACCAGCCGAATCCTTATATTTAATTTCAGGTGTTTATAATGAAGTTGTTTCCCTCCTGGCACATATGGATGACCAAGATAAGGGCAAAATTGCCCTCATAATTGCCTTTATAGCCGAGACCAAGCTGGCTATCGTTCTGACAGTTCTGCTTGAGAAACTGCAAAAGGATGAGGTAGGGCAGTTTCATGAAATTACATCCGCTTTCCAGGTGTCCACACCAAATTCTGCCTGACTTCATGGGGGTACAGGGGACTGCACGGGGGTAATTCAGTGTAGAACTTGGCCTGGCGCACCATCAGTAGAATCAGTATTCGCCCTTCTGTCCTCAGGCGTAAATTCATTATGCAAAATGCTGTTCTTACAGATCAGGATGATATAATGCTCTATAAAGAGAGCATTGTCCTTTTACACACAGTGGAGTACATGGGCTGTAGACAGTAAAAGTACACGATCGGACTAGCAGTAATCTCTTCTAATAATACTTTGCCCTTCTTTAGCATCTTCGTCCAAAAATCTCAAAGCACTTCCCTAATACTAATGAATTAAGACTCATAGCACCCTTGTGAGAATGGGAAGCATTATCCCCATTTACGGATGACTTGTGTCACAGGGAATTAAGTAATTTGCTCAACACCATTTAGCAAGTTAGTCAAAGAATGTGAATAAAACCAGGTGAACTGACTCCCTGCTCTAAATCCTAGCCAGCACTCCTTTATTATGATGACATATTATTGAGATTATAGCATTGAAGGGACCCTTATCTATATAGTTTCTACTGGGGGAATTCTGCAACAAAAAATAAAAATGATGCGTACAATATTTTAGAAGTGCTGCAAAATTCTGCATATTTTGTTTGTCAAAATAATACAATATAATTACACCCGTTACCATTATTTTTGGTTACTTATTTCAAAATACCTGTCAGCAAGTATGTCTGTATGAATACAGACAACCAAAAGGATTCAGGAATTTTTTTTTGACAAACCAATTCCTTACTATGCATGTTAATAGAGAACTCTGAGTAATAATTCATTTAAACTCAATACAGAACCATATTTCTTGCACCCCTTAGGCGCAGTGCAAAGGCTTGGTAGAGTCAAGGGTAATGGAGGAGCTGAGGGAGAGGGAAGTAAATTGCTGGGAAGGAGCCTGGGTGTGAACTTGGAGCGTTGCTGGGTATGGGTGGGAAAATTATGGAACAGTTTTTTTGGGAGGGGCGGGGAGGAATTGTTAGGCAGCTCCCCCCATGCAGACCTTGTCTGACCCCTAACCTCTCCCATTCAGTAAGACACATCTGCCCCTGTCTCCATGTGTTCCTGCACACCCATGGGTCCTTGCACCCCCTGTTCACATGTGTCCCTCCACCCCCACTCAGAAACCCATTCCCCCCATCCCCATGTGTGTTAGGGGGCTTATTCCTTCACCCACTTACTTCCCTGGTCCTTCTCGCATGAACAGAGAGCAACAATACCCGAAGTCCAAAGGTGCAAACAATTCAATGTTTATTGGGTGAACTTCCAGCAAGCATGATTCCAGTTTCCTTCCTTAGTGCCCCCCTTCCCAGATCTGACACCACAGAGCCTTATACCTGTGTCCCTGTTCCCATTCCTGCCCTTAGCCAAACATGATTCCAATTTCCCCACCCCCATTCCCTGTTCCCATTTCCCCCTTCAGCAAAACATGATTCCAATTTCCCCACCCCAATTCCCTGTTCCCATTTCCCCCACCCACACACCCACCCCCTCACTTCCTGATTGACTCCTGACTATATAGTAAAACTCGAGTTTTGCTTAGCTATACCTTAACAAATCATTTTCCTGAAATTTAACTAACCAATCCTAACATATTGTAACAGGATTATTTAACCAATTATATCCCACCACCTTAATTAGTTTACACCCAGCAAAATTAATTATACAGCAGAGAGAAACAATCACAGAACCAGACAGAGATTATACAGACAAACAATGGGGAAATGGGGACTACAGTGATAGAACAAACACAGAAATGAGGATTTCACATCCCAGCTAGTGATAAGTGAGTTCTTGCCAGACAGGATGCTATCAAACTAAGTTTCCTTTTACATCTTCTAGGCCCTTCCCTTTCTCTGGAGGCGATAGGCATTATCAGGACAGGACTGTGTTCCTAACAGCCCAATAGCACCTTATTTCAATGTGACTAGTTGGGAATGTGAGGAGGTGACCTGTCACTTCCCAGCTTATGGCTGCCTCTGCTGCTTAGCCAAAGGCCTGAGCCTAAGCACAGGGCCTCAGACTGTCACAGTAAGAGAAGGACCTTACACTGGCAGACAGTGATTTTGATTCTTTCTTTTATACCTCTATAACTAGCCAAGTGATAAGAATACACCTAAATGCTTAGATTATAGGCCTTTACAGACAGGCCTGAACATCTATATCCTAACAATGTGTCCCTGTACCCTCTCTCCCTGTCCCCATGTATCTCTGTGCCCCCAGCCAACCACCCCCTGTCCTTATGTAGCTCTGCACCTCCTCCCCCATCACTATGGGGCCCTGAACCTCCCTCCTCCTCTAACTCTGTGCCTCCACTCCCATTCAGCCCCTGCCCCAGTCTGTTCTCCCCCACTAGCCCTTATGCGCCCCTGACTGACCCCACCCCAGCATCCCACACTGTCTGTCTCCCCATAGCCCCTGTCTGCTGACCTGGCCTGCTGTGAAGAAGACAGGCTCTCTCTCTTCCTTCGCTGATAGGGAGTTGCTGCTTTGTTCTATTGCCACAGCACCCTTTGGTGGGCAAAAGATGGAACGGCAGCAGCATTTCAGCAGAAGCTTTTTACTGTGCAAAAAAATAAAAATATGCGGGGCTCATTTATTATGCACATGTGCAGTAGTGCAGAATTCCCCCAGGAGGAATATTCAGACCCCTTTTTTCCATTGATTAACACTTGCATCCGACAAAGTCCATTTCTCTATTAAGGGCCAACACAGAAGGCATTTTAGTTTCCATTAAAGTACTAGGAGGCCAACTGAACTGCTTGTCTTGGCCTCCGACTCCTTTAATTATTTGAATTACTTGATTAATTATTAAAAGAAAAGGAGGACTTGTGGCACCTTAGAGACTAACCAATTTATTTGAGCATAAGCTTTCGTGAGCTACAGCTCACTTCATTGGATGCATTCAGTGGAAAATACAGTGAGGAGATTTATATACACACAGAACATGAAAAAATGGGAGTTATCATACTCACTGTAAGGAGAGTGATTAATTATGTTAATTCATTTGATTAATTACTTGAATTACTTGAATTATGTAGTGCTTATGTATTGATAAGTTATCAGTGACAATTTTCAATTAAAAAAATCCTCCTTACATTTAAAAATGAATGGAAGGGGCTTCTCCCCAGCGGAGCTGTCTGTTATGATTGCAGTTTGCAGAAGCATGCCTTTTAAAGCAGAACCACTGGAACGTTTAGCCAATCAAGAGATCTGATGCAGACCCCGTCTGACCCCCTAACCTCTCCCATTCAGAGATCTGATCGGCTTTGAACATTCCAAAGTGGGTTATGACCTTGGCATGCAGGTCACACAGATGTCTAGACTCACAGGAGACAGAGATGGAAAAGACCTATTGGATCATCCAGTCCATTTCCCTGCTAATGCAGGAGCATTCCCAGCAGCCATTTTCCACTGTTTTGGCCAAACTAATTTGAAAAGCCCCTAAGGACTGAACTTCCGCCTCTTTCCTAGGAAGACTATGTCATAACCTAATAGCCCTGTCTCACAGTTGGGGCATTTTTCCTGTTCTCAAAGTCTAAATTGAATGTCCTTTTTTAGCTTACTCCCATTTCTCCTACTTTTACCGAAATGTATTATCCTAAAAAATTCCTCTCCCTCCTTGGTGTTCACACCCTCCAGGTAGTTGTATGGTATTATCCTCTCTCCCTCCGAGTCATCCCTTGGCCGCATCGGACACAGACAGCTCTTTCCGTCTGTCTGCAGAAGTAGGGGTCTGCTCGGGCCCAACCTGAACTGGCCCCCGGCCCACTCACCTCACCCTGAGAGGCTGAATCATTTTCCATCCTGGTCCAAATCCTTCCCCCCAGACCGGATCCTGCCTCTGCATCCTGCTCATGGGGCTGGTGCAGCGGCCACTGTGAGCAGCAATGGCTCCATCCTCTGACACGGCCCCTGCTGCGCTGGGTCTGTGCTGCAGAGAGAGAGGGAGATGCTGTGACTCCTCGGCATCCTCGCTCCACAGCGCGGGAAGGAGGTGGTGGCTGGCAGGAACACGCAGTCACGGTTGTGCCGATCCCAGGGGCTAAAGGAGGAGAGCCGACCTGACCCCACCCCAAGAGGGTCCAGTTGTTTTCTTACCCAACCTGACCCGGACTCCTGTGGTCAGGTCCCCTAGGATTTGGGTCAGGTTGCAAGGCTCTATCCAGAAGTCACTTCTGCCAGCCCCCTGCATTCTTTTTTGCTCTCCCGGGAATGACTTCCCATTTGTTGATCTCTCTGGGAATGTGGTGCTAGAAAAGGCACTCTTCCAGATGCAGTCACAGCGCAGCTGAACAGAGAGGAACTGTTGTCTTCCTGCTTTGTGCCATGAGCCCTGTGTGTAAAAGACCCAAACCACCTGGCTCTTTGTGGTAGCCATCACACCTTGCATATACCTGTTGACTTTGTTTTCCACTGTCACCCCCAGGGCACTTGTTGCTTCCCACTTTTCTCCCTCCCACTATGTCAGTTACTTCTACCTCCTTTCCAGAGGTGCTAGTTTGCAGTTTTCTGAAATGAATCTTGTTCTCGCTTCAGGCTTTTCATTTCTCTGTGTCCCGCTTTATTTTTTCTGGGTCCCAACTGATCCTACAACTCCTCCATAGTTAGTCTCATCTGTGAAGTTCTACACTGATGGGCCACATAAAAGACACCTTCGAGCGTGCTACTGTCTGTGTGGACCTCACAGCTGAGCTCATTGCCCCTGGGAGCTGCTGAGGACTTACTGCAGGAGTTGGGTAGTGAAGGGCGCTTCTTCTGGCTCTTGTCTCTCCAGGAAGATTAAACAATGTCACTTGCTTGGCTGCTTCTGAAGCGCTGCTAAATGCAGTGCGTGTGGAGGGTTTTACACCAAGTAAGCCGCCAATTAGGGCAGGAGCTTATTAGCCAAATTACTGTATGGTCGTCAAGAAAAACTTTTCCCAATTCTTCTCCTTTATGTTTTGTCCCCAGCAAAGCAGAGTAGACATTTACTGTGCCCTGGAGAAAGTCTTACAGCAGGACACCCAGGGCCTGGAGAGAAGGCTTCTGGAGAAAATAATAACACTAGCCTCCAACCACATGACAGAGACTCAGGTAAGTTAGTTCTCCCGAGATACCAGTCAAAGGATCCAAAGCTTTAACTCATTCAAACTCTCTTTTTGGGGGATAAACTATATACTAAAATGAAAATGTATTCTTCTGCTAGAGGTCCACACCTTCCTCCAGACCAAAGCCCAGGTCCTAGACAGCACTTGTGCACATGCATAAGATGGGACAACTCACATGCTGACAGTTACACATGTGCTTAAGTGCTTTGCAGGATCAGGACCTGAGACACATGATCTCAGACCCAGAGACAGGCCTATGGTGTCTTAAGGAGCAAGTCTTTCCCGAAAACCCCTGCTGGAAAAATCCCTCTCTTGTTCCAAAGGAAGTCAGCCTCCTTTTTGGGGACAGTTTATTCCAGGAAAGCTCTCGGAATATCTTGAAGCTGCCCAGTCTGTGTCTCACTTACCGCCTCAGGGAAGGGCAGGGAAAATATCATGTGACTGTGGTGACCAGTCACCCACCACAAGTAGCTAACAGTGAATAGGCTAAGGAAGCAGCTTGCAAGCAACTCAAAGGCCGAAAACTGTTTAGCCAAGTGACTCGAGGAATATTTATGACGAATGACTCTACCCTCAGAAAGTTGGGTTGGTTCATGTTTGAGTGTGTGTGTGTGTGTGTGTGTGTGTAGAAACACAAGATTAACTGCTGTTGCTAGTTCTGGCCTCCAGACCATGAGCCATCCAGCCGGAGGTGCAAGCTCTAACTTATGCCCCTGAGTGAAGTACTTTAAGGATGGGAATGAGTGAAAGATCAGGTCTAGTGGAGCTCTTCTCCACCCCACTTCTCATCCCGCCCCAGTGCTCTCTCCCCTTACTCTGGGAGTGAGTTGGGCATGGGGCACAGCTGTACACTTGTGGAGGATTCCCCTCTTCAGGGTGAACCCTCCACTGGCTTTCAATGGCTGCTTTAAAGCCATTCTGCTCTGCTTACGCAGCACCAATGGCCTCGGAACCCATAGCATCCTGCCCCACGGTGATCCTTCCAGGTGATCCTACGGGCCTGAAACCCACTGTGATCACTTTGTAATCTGTCCTCTTCACTACCATGTTTGTGACCCTCTGTGTCATAGGGAAGTAGCCCATGGCTCCTTATGCATCTTTTGATTTAAAATGGACACATGTGGTGTACAGACGAAGAAGGACAACTTTTCAACTCCAATCTGCACAGAAGTGGGATGGACACTTCAAGGATTGAATACAATGCTTTGATCTTCCATCTGTTCATTAAAGAAAGACAAAGGTGCAGATTTGGGAGGCTTGGCACTGACTTCCCCAGGATCATTCCTCTCTGCGTAATTCCCATGATAAATCTCCTCTCAAGGAAGAGCCTGAGGAAGTGTGATCAGGGGAACTACCCAGAGCACCAGATAAATCAGGGCCCTGAGCTGAGAAAAACCAAGCCTCAGCCAGTTCACATTAATTCAGCTGTCCTCAGCACAGACACCCCTGAAGCCCCCGAGGATTCCTTGAAAGGCTTTGAGAGGCTTGGCTCTGCAGAGCGAGAGATGAAGCCTATTACTGCAGGGAAATCAATGACAGAGCACTGTCCACACCAGCACTTAGGTCGGTGTAACTTGTCTCACTCGGGGGGTGGCTTCTTCACACCCCTGAGCGACATACGTTCTACCGACACAAGGGGGCGTGTAGACGCAGCCTTAGCAGAGAAGCGATTTAGAAAACAGGTTTTGTTTTGGAGGAAATGCAGGAACCCCGGGTTTGTAATAACCCAAAGGAGAGTCCGACCCCATCAGTCACCTTCCCCACTTTGCACTTGTCCCTGGGATAGTTGTTTTCTCTCAGCCTGTGCCCACTATCATGCCATGTGAAGGGGAAGGAGCCATGCACCTGTCTAGGGTGCTTCTGACATCCGAGAGGGGAGAAAGGAAAAAAGAGGCTCAGTCCCACATGCTACTCACACAGGGGGTGGGAACTTTTGTGGTCATTTCAGTCGAGTCAAGGGGCTCCAAAAGAGTCAAAGCTGCTAACGTGACCCTGTCCCTGTTGTTGGGGACACTGGGGCATGGCCACTAGGTAACTCGAGGGGATGGAAGACCACGAGTGTCGATGAAGCCCCCTTGCACTAGGCCCAAGTGTCCTTGGCCCCCCCGCCTGGAGGCACTCGCAGCAGTTATGCTGAGGATCTGCAACAATACGGTGCAGAGTCAGACTGCCTGAAACTAAACAAGGCCAAACGGGGCAGATATGGAAGAATCATAGAATATCAGGGTTGGAAGGGACCTTAGGAGGTCATCTAGTCCAACCCCCTGCTCAAAGCAGGACCAATCCCCATTTGCCCCATATCCCTAAATGGCCTCCTCAAGGGTTGAACTTACAACCCTGGGTTTAGCAGGCCAAAGCTCAAACCACTGAGCTATCCCTCCCCCCCCACTGAGCTATCCCTCCCCCCTTCAGAACAATGCTGAATCAAGCAGCTTTATGTCTAGGTTAACAAATGATACAAAAAACAAGGGAACTAGCTGGGAACTGGATTGGCTGGCTAGATGGATACTTAGGGCAGCTTGCTATTGGATAAGGATGCTGAAGAAAGGATGTATAAAAGCCTGGGTAACTTCCTGCTCTGGGTGCAGGATTGGAGATTCTATTCTCCCTGGACCTTTCTGAAGCTTCAAATAAACTTTTCTGCTTCTCCACCCCGTTGTGATTATTGGGTGACGCACACCGGGTAATGAACCCCTCCCCCCGCTGTTGTTTTGCCTCTCGGCACTGGGTGCCGGCAACACTGTCCAACATTAAAGAGGTGAAACAAGGCTGGCAGTTTGGGCTGCTGGACAGAACAAGCCTTCAGGCTGAAAAGCCAACAACCTTTCTCTCCATTTCAGCAAAAAACAACATTCAACAAACCCCCACAAAAACAGGCACCTGAAAAGTCCTGCCCCCGACTTCACCTTTCCAAGGTCTTCTCCGCACTCTCTCCCGCCCCGAGTGAGAATCCGACCCCTTGACCAACACACCACAGTGAGACCCGAATGCAGCTCTCCCTCTGCAGGCAGGATGGTGGAGAAAAACACAGGTGAAAAAACCCTCCCGGCTCAGCTGCGCAGGGAGCCTTGGCAAGGACGTGGTGGAAAGGTGACGCCGGGATCTCTCGCACGGGAAAGGAGACTCGGGCCCGAGTCCAACCAACCCTTTGGGAACTCGAAGGAAGCCGCATCCCACAGGCGTTTCCACAGACCAGCCACCAGCCCCACACCCAGGCCGGAGGGGCCGGGACACGGGAAGGGGCAGCAGCCAACGCCCCCGGGGGGAGGGCTGGGGCGGGAGCTGCAGCCAGGCCCCTGGACCCGCAGGGAGACGCAGACCCTGACGGCAACCAGCCACGTTTGCCCACGTGTGTGTGTGAGACACGTTTGTGTGTGTGTGATGTCTTGTGTGTGTGCTGTGTGTCGGCCAGAGTCTTGTGTTCAGTGTGCGTGTAATGTGTTGTGTTTCATGTTGTGTGTGTGGTGTGTGTGTTGAGTTGTGTGCCATTTTATGTGTCATGTTGAGTGTGTGTTGAGTTGTGTGCCGTTTTGTATGTCATGTTGAGTGTGTGTTGTGTGGTTGTGATGTCATGAGACCTGTTGTGTGTGATGTGGTGTGTGTCGCACACACAGACACAACACATTGTACGCCGCACGCACAACATGTCACGTGTAGCACGTCTCACACACACGTTGCACATCGCACGCACAGCATGCTGCGTGTAGCACGTACACACACAAAACATTGCACGTCGCACGCACACACACAACACGTCACCTGTTGCACGATGCACATGGCACATAGCACGGACACACACAACACATTGCACGTTGCATGCACAGCACCTCGCGCCTCACACTCACAAACACGTCTCACACACGCACAACATGACACACACCACATCACACAGACAAAAAAAACTACACACATGTCACACATGCAGAAACACACACAACATGACACACAGCACGTCACATACACAGCACAACACACAAAACGGCACACAACATAACACAGGCACACAACCTGATAGACAACACATCACAGACATTCACACAGACACACAACACGACACACAACACGTCATACACACACACACACAACACGTCACACAACACGTCACACACACACCAACACACACAAGGCGACACACAACATGACACACACTTCACACAAAACACGTAACATGACACCACACACAGAACACCATACACACACTGAACATGACACAAAATGGCCTACAATACAACACAAACACACATCACACACAACACATCACACACACACCACACCACAAAGACACACACACAGTACGTCACACACACACAACACTACACAACACACATCTCACACACCCACACCCACAAACCACGTCACATGTCACCACAAACACACAACCACACACAATCCATACAACACTCTAGACCACACACAACACACACACGACACACAACCCGTCACACACATACACAGAACACGACACACACAACATGAGACAAATACACACAAAAACATTTCACACACACAACATGACACACAACCCGTCTCACACACACACATAGCACAACATGACACACACACAATACAACACACACAGAAACAAATCGCATGTCCCACACAACACGTCGCACGTTGCACGGATACACAGAACACATCGCATGCGCACATGTATGCAAGTCGCACGACACACACACAGAAACATGTCACACACAAACACACACGTGACACACAACATGACACACAACACATCACACACACAAACACCTCTCTCACACACACACAAGACGACACAGAACCCGTCTCACACAGACACACACAACACAACATGTAACACACAACATGACACACAAGACGTCACACATACAACACATCGCACGTCGCACATCGTACGGACACACACAACACATTGTACGTCACATGTTGCACGTCACACCTGCACACACAACACATCGCGCATCGCACGTCACACACACAACACGTCGAATGTCGGACACACAACACGTCGCACGTTGCACGCACAGTCAGCATGGCACACGTCGCGCATTGCACGCCACACTTCGAACACACAACACGTTGCGTGTCGCATGTTACACACAAAAACGTTGCATGTCGCACACACATGTTGCACGTCGCACATTGCACACACAACACGTCCCACGTCACACAAACAAACACACAATGTGTCACAATCACAACATCACACACACACTCAACACGGCAAAAAAGAAGATGCACATGTGAAGTGTGAGGTGCAATGTCTTCTGTTTGCGTGTGCAATGTACAACATGTAACGTGCAATGTGAGGCGTGTTGTGTGTATGTGACGTGCCATGTTTTGTGTGTGTGATGTGCGACGCAGGACGTGTTGTGCGTGTGACGTGCGATGTGCTCCGGGTGGGGTCTGTGTGTGTTTCTGCACAAGCTGATTGCGATGTCCCGGAGGCCAACAGCAAAGAGGGTTCGGCGTCAGCTTTCTTGCCCTGCCGTCAGTCTGCCACCGGGCTGGGGGGACAGCGGCTGGGGACCCCAGGAGCTGCTGAGAGACGCGGAGGATCCCTGGGAAGGGAGAAGACGACGGGAGAATCCGACTCTTCCAGCAACGAGCCACATTTGCCCAGTGCTGACGCTGTCAGGCCTCCGCATTTTGGGCCAGAAACCAACAGCCAAATCGAGCTGGAAAATTGAACCACTTGCAAATGGCCCTTGTAGCGTCTCACCAGACCGTCGGCGACCCTCTGGGGGTGAGCTGTGGGCTCCCGAGAGGTAGAATCCAGGGCCTGCCTCTTCGCTTCCCACGGCCAGGTATTTTCAGCCCCCAACAATTAGGGGAAGAACAGGGAGATGAAAAGCCAAAGAAAGTTTCAAGAGTTCTCCTTCCTGGCTGAGCTGGGGGCGCTGTCCAGGTCACAGATGGTCATTCTGGGGAGGGATGTGGGTCTGGTCCACTTTGCAGGCGGTTGATCTGGGGAAGGATGTGGGTCTCAGATACCTGGAGGATTGGCCCAGAGCCCAGTCTTGTGGGGGCACAGCTGGTGGTCCTCATCCTCGTCTGTCTGCCTCTCTTCTGCCAGAGAAGGCAAGCCAGGCGAGTACGAATAATGATGCTGTCAATAAAATGGAATCAAGTTGTGGATGTTTTTTCTTTGAAAAAATATTTTCACACTTTTCAATCGGCCCCTGGTAGTTCCTAGGAGAAATGTGAAGGATGAGATATTGGAACAGTTCCCTCTTCGTGGGAGCAACAGCTGGCTGGGGTTTTGGCTGCTCAGGCTTTTGTTCCCTGGTTTTACCCACTGTGGTTTCTTTTGCATGGATTTCATGTACCTGTGTGTAAGTTTTTGCCCAAAGGCACACAGCTGTACAGGTTTTATCTGCAATCTTTACAAGTTGAAGTTGCAGATGGAGGGGGCTCCCAGCAATGGCAGCCTTAAGGGGGTGGGCGGCTAGAAGCTGGGGGACTGGATCGGGACCCCCCACAACTTACTGGTCTCTCTGCCCTGCAGTTTTAGTCGTCCCCCCCAGATTAGCCTGGTTATCACAACAAAAGTTTTGTTTCTCCTGCTGTTAACAGCCCACCTTCATCCATTGGTCTTGTTAAGAGTTGCTATGGCAACCCCCATTTTCTCATCTTCTCTGTATCAATATATCTATATCTATATCTTCCTGCTGTATTTTCCCCTGCATGCATCTGATGAAGTGGGCTTTAGCCCATGAAAGCTTATGCTCAGATAAATTGGTTCGTCTCTAAGGTGCCACAAGTCCTCCTCATTCGCTTTTCCTGACTGATTGTGCTGGGGGCTCTGCCTGGCTCCAGCGCTTCGGTCCCTCAGCTACCAAGGCCACCTGGGAACCCTGATCGATTCCAGCTTCAAGGAGTGCTGAGATCCATCTGTCTCTTTCTGTGCCTCTGTCTCTCTCTAGGAATAGCCTCCTGACCCTGCCTCCTGTGATCAGTTATAGTTTGCTAGCCCCTCACCCCACCTCCATGGGTGGTTTTGGCTTCTCCATTCACTCGGCAGCAACGCTCCTTGTACCCAAGCTAAAGATCCCTGCAGCCCCAAAAATCCTCGGGGGTTTGCTCAGCAAGTGGGTTACTAGCAGAATGGTTGTGGGGTGAAGGTGGGGATAGGGAGGTGCTGAACCTGGGGCATAGGAGGGTGGCAGATTAAGCTGTTGCTCAGCCCAGCCCGCTGAGTCCAAGGACATACGAGGGGACCAGCTTTAAATTGCTGTTCGATCCAGCTGACTGAGTCCCGGGACACAGCAGGGGTCAGCTTGTGAGTGGTGATGACCCAGTCCTCTCTTACATGCTATGTTCATGTGTGTGTGCCTGTGTGTCTGTTCATGTTCATTACATTTGGGGGCTGGAAGACCCCAGCCCTGGGGAACCGAGGTCCTGCAGGGTAGCTCCATTGGGAGGGAACTTGCAGAAGGAAGGAGTAGCGATCCATAGGAAAACACAAGTGACACAAGCAGCACATTGACAGAATTGCAAAATCTCCCCGCACCAGAAGAGTAACCCTAACAAATGGGCGTACCCCAAGGTAAAGGGTGTTAGAGAGCTTATTCCTTCACTCTCCCACTTCCCTGGTTCTTCTCGCATGAACAGAGAGCAACAATACCCGAAGTCCGAAGGTGAAAACAATTCGATGTTTATTGGGGTGAACTTCCAGCAAGCTAAATACAAGTTCCTTTTTCCTTATTTTCGAATCCCAACTTACTTCCTGTTTGTCCCTAATTTATATAGTAATATTCTTAGCTATACCTTAACCAATCATTCTACTAAAATTTAACTAACCAATCCTAACATATTGTAACATGATCAGCTAACCAATTATATCCCACCACCTTAATTAGATTACACCCAGCAAAATTAATTATACAGCAGACAGAAACAATCACAGAACCAGACAGAGATTATATAGACAAACAATAACAAAGTGGGAACTATAATGACAAAACAATACAGGAGTGAGGATTTCACATCCCAGTATTGAAAAGTGAGTTCTTGCCAGACAGGATGCTGTTTCCTTTTACATTCTCTAGGCACTCCCTTTCTCTGGAGGTGATAGGCATTATCAGGACAGGATTGTATTCAGGACAGGATTGTATTCCTAACAGCCCAATAGCACCTTCTTTCAATGTGACTAGTTTGGAATGTGAGGATGTGACCTGTCGCTTTCCAGCTTATGGCTGCCTCTGCTGCTTAGCCAAAGGCCTTAGCCTAAGCACAGGGCCTCAGACTGTCACAGTAAGAAAAGGCCCTTACACTGGCAGACAGTGATTTTGATTCTTTCTTTTATACCTCTAACTAGCCAAGTGATAAGAATACACCTAAATTCTTAAAGTATAGGCCTTTATAGACAGGCCTGAATATTCTGGTAACAGCTCATTTGGGGCATGTTTGGAAGGGGGATGGACGTCATTCTTGGGACAAGGAACCTGCTATGGCCAAAAGCACTTTAGCCCTATGCACCCTTCCAGGCAAGTCTTATGTTCCAAATACTTTGGGTCTTCCGGGATAAGTCCCCGAATAATCAAGGATCTTGACCAAAAAGGTCGTTACGTCTAAAAAGGAAGAAAGATTGTCGTTGTGTAGACCATGAAACAAGCCCTGCAACTTTTGGACACGTATCCCGACAGTCCACAGGGTGCACGTCAAGGGACGTTCAAAGCGAGACAGGCGTTCTTTTTGGGGAGACTAACCCCCATTGCGCTGACCAGGAGAAGGGGGAAGTGGGAGCCTGCAGCGCCATCTAGCGGCCAAAGGAGAAATCACCGGTTTCTGGACCTGTGTGCGCCCTTGGTTCGGTTCACATGCAAAGCTGTGTCACGCCAGGTTGGGAAAACGGGGTTCTGCTGCCCGACATCATCCTATGGAATGACTCAACCCGATAGGACACCTCCTACGATACACTGCTCCGAGTGACGCTCTCAAACAGGTCCCCACAGCTCCCCAGCCTCCCCCCACCGAGAGGCAGGTGTGAGAGGATTGTTCTCCCCAACTGACAGAGGGAAAAACGAAGGCTGAGAAAGGCGAAGGGCCTTGTCTTCCATCACACAACCTGTTGGGGTAGAGTTGGGAACAGGACCCGGGTGTCCTGACTTTTAAACGAACCATCAGTCTGGAGTTTCACACACTGAAGGATCAGAATAAAGGGACCTGCAATGAGCTACAGACCAACAACCATTCACACTGATTCTTCAGCAAGTGTTTTAGAAGCAGGAGAACACCAGAGAGAACCAGGAACGGCTCAGAGACAATCAGCAGCGAGACGGAGAACAATTCACCAAGCAGATGATTGGTTCTGGCTTATTTGCTGGGCCTTAAAAAAGAACAACGAAGTCCTGAATCTCCTCCCTGCCACAAGACCCCCCGTTCAGCCAAACAGCATTGAGATTGTGGCGGTGGGCTGAGGGTTCCCCAGATGGCCCAGGGATGGCTCAGGTCACCGGTGAGGATCACTCTCAGAGCACGCTTCCTGTCCCATCTCTTTGGGAGGCCTCCCACCATGAGGGCTACAGAGTAACCCTCCTTGCCAGTGGAGGGAGGGAAGCAGGAAAAGGGAAACCAAAAAAGTCAAACCCCAAGGACTCGAAGGGACAAAGGCCTAGCTGGGGGAAAATTTTCCCACCTTAACCTCCTGTTTTCCGTGCCGAGAATTTGGCCAGCACCGGGCGGATCAGCCTGCCTCGGTACCAAACCTCTCTGGGGCTCTTCCCTTCTCCACAGGGACGTCTGTCTTCTCGCTCAATGAGCAGTGGGAAAGGAGAAAACTCCAGAGAGGCTCCACCTCGCGCTCACATACGAGACCCTGAATTCTCTCTCAGTCCTCAAGGAGACACCTCAAGAAGGAGACTCCCTGCAGCAAAGCCCCGGGGGTCTCTGAGATCCCCCTGCCCTGCAGCCTGTCCTCCCTGGCCGTTGTCGTGGACTCTCTGTGAGGTCACCGCCTCCCAACCTCCTTTCACCAATCAGCTGAGTGCTGCAAAAGGTCCTTGTGATGTCACTGCCACCCCCACCCCTGCCCTGCAGGGCTCATGTCCTGCCCCGAGCCGGCTCCTGTGCGTGTCTGAGCTGCTCCCCCTGGGTCACCCCCACACACTCAGTGGTCGTGCAAGGGTTCACGCAGGCCACACGTGGAACCATCAGAGGATGCTCAATGTGCCGCACTCGGTTTTTGTAGAGATTTGGAGACTTGAAGGCCAGAAGAGACTCTTAGATCATCTCATCTGGCCCCGCTACACATCACAGGCCTCCTGCATGGCGCAGTCGCGAGTTGTCATAAATATAAAGGGAAGGGTAAACCCCTTTAAAATCCCTCCTGGCCAGAGGAAAAATCCTCCCACTTGTGAAGGGTTAAGAAGCTAAAGGTAACCTCGCTGGCACCTTACCAAAATGACCAATGAGGAGACAAGATACTTTCAAAAGCTGGGAGGAGGGAGAAAAACAAAGGGTCTGTGTCTGTCTGTGTGATGCTTTTGCCGGAGACAGAACAGGAATGGAGTCTTAGAACTTAATAAGTAATCTAGCTAGGTAGGTGTTAGATTATGATTTCTTTAAATGGCTGAGAAAATAGCTGTGCTGAATAGAATGACTATTCCTGTCTGTGTGTCTTTTTTGTAACTTAAGGTTTTGCCTAGAGGGATTCTCTATGTTTGAATCTAATTACCCTGTAAGATATCTACCATCCTGACTTTACAGAGGTGATTCTTTTTACTTCTATTAAAAGTCTTCTTGTAAGAAAACGGAATGCTTTTTCATTGTTCTAAGATCCAAGGATTTGGGTCTGTGGTCACCTATGCAAATTGGTGAAGATTTTTACCAAACCTTCCCCAGGAAGTGGGGTGCAAGGGTTGGGAGGATTTGGGGGGGGAAGACGTGTCCAAACTACGTTTTCTCAGGAACCCAGATAAAGTTTGGTGGTGGCAGTGGAAGTTCAGGGGCAAAAGGGTAAAATAGTTTGTACCTTGGGGAAGTTTTAACCTAAACTGGTAAAAGTAAGCTTAGGAGGTTTCCATGCAGGTCCCCACATCTGTACCCTAGAATTCAGAGTGGGGAAGGAACCTTGACAGGAGTGTGGGAAGGGGCTGGGTCAGGGGGTTGAGGGATGCGGGGCGGCTTACCTCGGGATGGGGGGCTCCCCAGCTCCCACCGGCATAGCCCTGCAGCTCCTAGGTGGCAGAGGGGTTGGGGGGGGGGTGTCTCCACACCAGTCTGCCTGTGCCTGCAGGCCCTGCCCCCCGCAGCTCCCATTGGCTGAGGTTCCTGGCCAATGGGAACTGTGCCCACCCCCCAGGACCAGCAGGGGTCCCACTCCCAGGCTGCGCACTGCAGCCCCCTCCCCCAGCACCAGTGGGGTCCCGGGCCTCCTCCCCCAGCACCTGGGATGCCCCCGATCTGCCCCAGTAGTACACACTTAGTAGATTACAAGCTTTCTAATGATATGTTACATGGGGCATTTAGCATAAAGCATATTCCAGGCATGTTATATTCCTGTTCATAAGCATATTTTCATAAAGCATATGAGTGCAACGTCACAACGGCCTCACAGAGAGTAAAGTTACCATGAGCTGTGGGTTTAGGGAACCCCGGGGAGCAGACCAGGCTCCCTGCAGTGCAGGAATCACTTCATGGGGCGAGGGGTGCTGCGTGGAGTTTACAACATGGCCACTGCGGTCACTGTTGCAGGGAATGGGGTATTGCGGGACAGCTGCTGGAGGATGGTTCGGGTAGATGTAGGCCAATGCCATCTGGAGAGGTGGTTTTACTGCATCACCGTAAGGGAGCAATTACATTGGCCAAAGAGAAATTTGAGTGCAGAGCTGGGCACAGCGAGGTGAATGCAAGGCAATGTATGCCAGCCGAACTGTGGTGTTAGACAGGCCTAAGGGGCTTGGTTGCTTGAGGCACAGCTAGCCATGCCATGGTGTAGGGGCCACTACCAGCTGTTCTGCCCACACTACCCTTGGGGAGGAGAGGCCTGGCCCGTCCCTCCTCTCCTCGCTGCTCCCTCAGGAACGGCAGGAAACCCCAGCCAGACCCAATGGGAGGCGAGGGCAATAGAGCAATGACTGCAGCACTAGGAGAGCCTGGCAAAGAGCAGCCACCAGGGGCTGTCGCCAAGGGACCCACCGAGGGATGTCCCTGTATGGTGACAAACCCCAGAACTGCAGGGCAAATCTTGCCTTGCCGAGAGGCCCTGTCTCTCCCCCTTTCCCCCCTCCCCACACATGTCCCAGCCCCAGGCTCTGCACGGGCTGGACCTGGTCCCAGAGGAGTCGGTTATGGGGCCTCTGCGGCCAGATGGTCTATGTCCTTATCCCATTGCTGGGCCAAGCCAGCATCTCTGCCCCCTGCCACCCTGCCCTCCCCACAACTGCTTCTGGCTGGGCTAGCTGCTGCTGGTTCCTCGGCCCCCCAGGGGCACCGTCAGCCTGGCCTTGGAGATACCCAAGCTCTGGAAACTCCAGTGACAGCTCCTGAGTCTAGCTGGGACCAGGAGCCAGCCAGGAGAGCTTGGGGCCAGCTGCCCCCAGTCTGCAGAGTGGGGCTGGCCATGCCCTGGGCTCCCCTGGTCTGAGGTGCTGGCCCCAAGGGCATCACAGTGACTTTGGTAAATGCACCCTGCTGCCCTGGTGAGAGAATTTTGGGAGAAGGAGGTGATTTTGTGGGGCCCCCTCTAGGGCTTTGGGTGCCTCCCCCAGCCATGTGCTGCAGGAGTAGCAGAGACCAGTGGCTGGTGCCAAGGCCTGTGCAGAGCAGCCGCTCTCTGATGGAGCGGGGAGGTGGCCTCTGCCTTCTCTGCGCCCATTTAACAGAACACTGAGGCACGGTGGGGGTCGGCCAAATCCTGTAGGGGATGAGGATGTGAGTGCTTTAAATGTCAGTGTTAGCCTCCAGGGCCTGGTCCCCACAACAGGCCCAATGGCCTCAACGATCAAACCTGGGGCCTCAAAAGAGGCAGCTCATTATGATTTTAAGGGGAGCTGAAAGGGTTGGGGTCTGCTCTGGGCGCTGCCTTAACGGGGAAGGGGGGCACTGAGTGCCCTGTATGGGCCACCCCACAGCCAGAGGTCGATTAAGGTTTCCTGGGGCCCTGGGCCAGAACAAGTGTGGGGCCCTTCCCCACCCCTTCCAACTGTGGTCCTGCCCCCATTCTGCCTGTGGCCCTGCCCATGGCCCCACCCCTTTCTGCCCCTTCCCCAGGGCCCTGCCCCTGTTCCAGACGGCCTCCCCCGACCCCCGCTTGCCCCATATTGGAGAAGCTGAGGCCGGGGCAGGCAGCAAGAGGTTTTCCAGTCCCGGGGCTGCAGCACGGGGCGGGCTCAGGGGGCACTAGGGGCTTCTCCGGCCCTCCCCACACGGCTTCCGCCAGGGAGTGGGATCAGAATGTGGGGGCTTTCCTCGCCCTGCCTGCCTGGCAACCCCTGGGCACAGGCTCAGTGGCTAATCTGCCATTGCCCCCGGCACTTCACCCTGGGTTGGGGATGAGACCTGCCCCCGGAGGTACCCGCTCTGCTGGTTCAGCCCTGGCAGGGTTTGGACTGGGAGCGGGATCTCTGAACAGCTGCTTGCCATGAGGGGTGCTAGGGTCTTTGTGTGAAATCAGCTGTCGGGGGGGCTCAGCCCTGCAGGATGGGCACTTGTGTCCCAGAAGCCAGCACGACGAGCGGCACCGACAGGGTCCCACAGCAAAGGGGTGAATGTGCCCCTGAGACTGAGCTCCCCTCTCCGGGGCTGCCCCGGCAGGGCACTGGATGAAGATAGAGGCTTGAGGGCAGGATAGCCCTGCCCTTGCCCTGCCAGCGCTGCCGGCCCTCGGGGCTCAGGGGATTGGCTCAGGGCTGCCAAGCCACTAAACACACACCCCACCCCTCAGTTCCTGCAGTTTTGTTTCACTAGTGTTGGGGACCCTGGGGCATGGCCACTAGGTAACTCGAGGGGATGGAAGACCACGAGTGTCGATGAAGCCCCCTCGCACTAGGTCCAAGTGTCCTTGGCCCCCCTCCCGCCTGGAGGCACTCGCAGCAGCTCTGCGTACTAGGCCCAAGTGTCCTTGGACCCCCAGCATGGAGGCACTCGCAGCAGTTATGCTGAGGATCTGCAACAATATGTTGCAGAGTCAGACTGCCTGAAACTAAACAAGGCCGAACAGGGCAGATATGGAAGAACAATGCTGAATCAAGCAGCTTTATGTATAGGTTAACAAATGATACAAAAAACAAGGGAACTAGATGTGAACTGGATTGGCTGGCTATATGGATAGTTAGGGTATGCTGGGAAAAAGGATTTTTAAAAGCCTGTGTAACTTCCTGCTCTGTGTGCAGGATTTGAGATTCTATTCTCCCTGGATCTTTTTGCAGCTGCAAATAAACTTTTCCGCTTCTCCACCCCTTTGTGATTATTGGGTGTAGCACACCGGGTAGGGAACCAACCTCAGCTGTTGTTTAGCCTCTCAGCACTGCGTGCCGGCAACAATAACAATTATCAAAAAGTGTCATGTTTTCTCTAGTGACGTGCTAACATATTTTGCCACCAGGATAAAGATGGAATAATTCTAATGAATTACCACAGATTTACATTGGTGTAACTGAAATTATGCATTCAATATCCTGTTTCAGGTTAGTAAAAATAAAAGAATGCTGTGGGTTTTGCAGACGTGTACAAGATACAGATTTATAAAAAGAACATGAAAACAGGTAGTTATGCTGGGAAAAGGGGAAGCCTTATTGAAGCTCGTGGGCATACCAGTTGTCCTTTATTCAGGATCAATGTAAAACAATCAAGCTCTTTTGTGGAATAGATGGCTGACTTAATAGAAGTCACCATCAAGTGAAGCTGGAATAGGAGTTGAGCCATACAGTGGAAGGGGCTTTCACTCGGGTCTGAATGCAAATGCAGGGGGATGGGGCTCGGGGCGGGGGGGAAGAAGAGAGGGAGTGTGACACCGCAGAAGCACAAAGGAACCCCAGAGAAGTATTTATAGTGTGATCTCAGTAAAAGTTGAGAGAGAGAGAGAGAGAGAGAGCTTTAGGGTAGACTGCTGGATAGAAAGAGGCTTGGAATTGTGAGCCAAGAAACTATTCCTGCTGTCGTTAGGGAAATAGAACTTTGGGTACATTCTTTGTAAATAAGCAGGATTGTGTCAAAAAAATACCTGACTCCATCATCCATTTCTCCCCCGAATGGAAACAACTCACAAGACCCAAAATAGTCACTAATTGCTCAGGTCAAAAGGGATAACAATATTGTGAATTCTTTTGTTTTCCTGTTCTTAGATAAAGAATAGACCTGCTTCAGTAAAGAACCATAAACACTGAAAATACTGTTTTGTTCTCTCAGAGCTAGCTCTCAGTAGATCTAGAAAATAAGAGTGTTTGTTGTTACACAATCCTTAGAATTCAATTATTTGCACAAATCATTTTAATTTTTCTCTGATTAGGATTTAAAAATAAGCAATTAGATATTCTGTATAGTGTTTAGGAAATTTGTAGGATTAAAATCAACATGTATTCTGTATACATGGCTTTACCATATATGTAACCTCACATCTACACTTGTAAGAGGACCACATTTCCTGAAGCAGTTTCAAACCACTTCAAGCTAGGACAGTTTTAAGCTACTTTATGTTTCAAATGTGAATGGTGTCCAGCTGTGTCAATTAATTTTTTTTAAATTATGACCATGATCTAAGATCCACATTTTCAGAATTTTCTTACATCATTCATATGCTCAGATGAATAAGGCTGCTTTCCTGAACTGCGGTCCATATTTGGAACTGTCTTTATAGTTTAGACTCAAACACCCTTCTTGAACAGTTTGGAAGTTGTTCGATACTCCCTCGGGACCAGATTTACTCTTCTTTACACAGATTTGTGCCCTAGTCGGGGAGCGACGTACTCATGTAACCGAGGAGCAGAGTTTGGCCCTAATATGGGTTCAGTCTCTCAGTTAGGCCTGTCTTTTTATCTTATCTATTGATATGGCATCCATCCCGAGAGTAGAAGAGCAGCTGTCCCATTTCAGACAAGATACATCAATACCTATATTGATTATTCACAATGGGGTTTTTATCTTTGTTGTACTGTTCCTTTTGAGAAATAAGAAAATAGAGTAAAAGTAAAATGTACTTTTTCTCCCAAATCTATGTGCCATTCCTGATCTTGATTGAACAGGAGAGAGCGTCTTCCCTCTGGATTAAGAATCCAGCTGAGACAACGACCCCAGCCCCACACATTCTACAAGGGAATCCAAAGTCAGAGCAGTGGCGTTCAGTGAAGGGGAGCTGCTCTCTTTGAACATCCTGATAGATGAAATAAAGGCCTGGGGGTCATCATTAAAAGTACCTTAAATGGGAGCTCAATCCCCAGAGCTATGATTGCCGAACCAGGAAAAAACAAGAAAGTATGTCCTCTCAGGGATTGGCACATTGAAGTTTACAAGAGAGACTATAAAGACTGGCCATGACGTAGAAAAATCAAAATTCAAGTTTGCCAGTAAGAAAAGAGCCTGCGTAATAGTCAGCTAAAGAATGGAAGGGACCAGTTTACCCAGGAAGTTACAAGAGCCTTTATTAAAATGGAGAGCTACTTTTGTCCTTCTGTCTGCTTGCTTCTGGCAAAGGTTGACTCAGGAATAGAGGGGGAATCTCTTGGGGTCCAGCAATTCTGCTGGCTTGGGAAAGTGTGCACTGCATCACCCACTCCTCCCTGTGTGAGAATCTCTGGGCCTCTGTTTCGACAGTTCAAAACCCTTAAAAATATCTTTCTTTACAGCTCAATACAGAAATTGCCAGAACCTAGTCCTGTACTTTTTTCTTTAAAAACAAACAATGAAATGGGGATGTTTGCACAACAATGATATGAATCGATGTCTGTATTTTTATATCTTTAGACGCCCAACAAATATATAAAAATCTGCATTAAAATAACAATTAGTAAGTTTGCAAAACTGAGCAATGGAAAGTTCGGAAACGCCAGGATTCAGGGAGTCTGAGTACTATGCACGTGCATTTTGACACAGTCTTTAATTGCACAATTGTACTATTTTTTTTCCACAGGCCCCTCATTCAATGACCATTGAAGTGTTGTTTGCTTTCAGACACTGTGTACATACTTCTGCAACGTGAACACATCAAGTCAGGTTCCAGGTCGCAGTCCTTCTCTTCCAGGGGCTCAGTAGCTAGGATCCAGTATATATAAAATATCAGGTAAATCCCTGGGATTAGGGTTGTGGCTGACAGGGCCTATTTCTCAGGCACCATGAAGTTTTCTACTCTAAGGATGAGGCTTGTCTGTGCAGTAGATAGAGCTTTCTCAGGGGACAGTCTGTGACAGGAGAACAAACTCCCATGTCATTCCGAGGATATTAGAGAGAAAAGGTGGATGAGGGATAGGGTGACCAGATAGTAAGTATGAAAAATCGTGATGGGGGTGGGGTGGGATTGATAGGCGCCTAAACCCCGAATATCTGGACTGTCCCTATAAAATTAGGACATCTGGTCACCCTAGCTGAGGTAATATCTTCTGTTGGACCAACTTCTGTTGGTGAAAGAAATAACCATTCAAGGACCTGAAGGAGAACTCTGTGCAGTCCTTTCACCAACAGAAGTTAGTCCAATAAAAGATATTACCATGACAGATGTGAGTCATATTATTAATGTACTAGAGGAAGCTGCTCAGATACTTCATTGGTGAGAACAGTATAAAAACCTATATAGAATAAAGTGAAGGAGAAAGAGAGAGCCTCTTTCTGAGATTATCCTTTTCCTTCTCCCTAATGATCCTATTTGCTAACAAATATATACATTCTTAGTGCTGTTGTGGCTTTGTGCAGAAGTGTGAATTGTCTCAGTAGATTCTGATGTATTTTATCTTTTAGGCAAAGATATCAAAAACAGGGAATACAAACAACACATTATGCAAACCCACACCACTAGGTGGAAGCGGATATTTTGAGTTGTCATTAATTGAGAAATGCTTTCAAAAAGCAAAGTAATGTTCTTGGAATTCTGCTTTAAGCCACAAGGCACACAGCTAAGCAGAGTCATCTTTTGAGTGCTGGATCTTTAATTTTATTTCCATAAGAGAACCTGCTTAAAATCCCATTAATAAACTGTGTTCTCTTCACTCGCCTATTGATCTGTGCTGTGACGGAAAAATATAATTGTCTGTCAATAATGGCTTTTATTTGAAGCAGAGAGTTAGAAAACGTGTGTAAAATGCTTTGAAGAAGAAAATCTCTCTAGAAATGCAAATTATTATTATTGTTGTTATTGGGTCAAATTTTACAGTAGGTATTTAGGCTCCTAGCTTCCACTGATTTCAGTGGAAGTTAGGAGTCTAAAGACCTTTGAGGAGCTGGGCCACATACCCTACTCAGGCAAAACTTTGACTGACTTTAATTCAGCCTAGCCCTGCGTTGGGTTAAGCCCAATATCTTACTGTACATTGTACAGAAGCTTCTTGCTAGCAGGAGTCAATCTGCAGCTGTTTTTTCAGTAATGCTGTCAAGGTTCCTTCCCCACTCTGAACTCTAGGGTACAGATGTGGGGACCTGCATGAAAACCTCCGCTTACTTTTACCAGCTTAGGTTAAAACTTCCCCAACGTACAAATTAATTTTACCCTTTGCCCTTGGAATTTCCACTGCCACCACCAAACTTTAACTGGGTTTACTGGGAAACGTCATTTGGACACGTCTTTCCCCCAAAAATCCTCCCAACCCTTGCACCGCACTTCCTGGAGAAGGTTTGGTAAAATCCTCACCAATTTCCATAGGTGACCACAGACCCACACCCTTGGATCTTAGAACAATGAAAAAGCATTCAGTTTTCTTACAAGAAGACTTTTAATAGAAGTAAAAAGGAATCACCTCTGTAAAATCAGGATGGTAGATACCTTACAGGGTAATTAGATTCAAAACATAGAGAATCCCTCTTGGCAAAACCTTAAGTTACAAAAAAGACACACAGACAAGAATAGTCATTCTATTCAGCACAGTTCCTTTCTCAGCCATTTAAAGAAATCATAGTCTAACACATACCTAGCTAGATTACTTACTAAAAGTTCTAAGACTCCATTCCTGTTCTGTCCCCAGCACAAGCAGTATACAGACAGAGACAGACCCTTTGTTTTTTCTCCCTCCTCCCAGCTTTTGAAAGTATCTTGTCTCCTCATTGGTCATTTTGGTCAGGTGCCAACGAGGTTACCTTTAGCTTCTTAACCCTTTACAGGTGAGAGGATTTTTCCTCTGGCCAGGAGGGATTTTAAAGGGGTTTACCCTTCCCTTTATATTTATGACAAATGCATTTTCTGTATTTACCAGCTTTGTTTTCTTGCATCCTCAGTCATTTTGGGCCTTGTACAAAATGTGTCTAAATGGAATATTTATCATCCTCTCTGACTGTAATGTGTTTTAAGTGATGGTATATTGTCAAGCTGCATTCAGTATGGGTTGATCTGTTGATCCTCATTAGTGAGAGAAGTGTATGAATTACGAGCCCAAGCAGCATCCCGCTGCTCATTGCTGCAGCTCAGCTTGCACTGCTGCAGAACACTATTTGTGTGTGTGCACAAGGCTTGTGTTGTGAAAACCTTGCCCCCTGTAAATACACTCAAAGTCAACCTATGATCCAGCTCTTGTCAAATGCAGCCAGTTAACATCACAGTGACCACGGGTGTAAAGCTGTGGCCTCCTCCTTTTGAGGGTCTACTGTTGCCCAAGCTCTAAGAAAAGCTGAGGCAGTGTTTGGGGAATGATGTGCTAATTTATGAGCTCCTTGATGCCTGCACAGTGTTTGTCATGGCTTTGCCACACATACTGTTGTTCTGTTCTTGATCTTAATTTGTTCTGTGGCATTACATAGTTCATGGTGTTACTTGTCACATGCATGAACACTCTTCCCATCACTGGTCCGTCCGTAGTGGACTTATATGTGGATGCCTTGCCCGGATGTTAACAGCTGCAATGAGCAAGCATTCTTACAATTACCTGTGCTCCTACCTGATGCTGCATTTTTGAAAGGCCTGACTTTATGGAGCCAGGTGTAGACAGTGAGGGGTGCAGAACCCAGCACAGAGACAGGCAAACTCTCTGTGCTGACCATGCCCTTAGCTTCTTGCAGAGTGGCCTGCTGTTTATGTACTAAAAATGGAGTAGGCCTCAACTGTGTGCCACTGTATACTTTCCATCTTGTGCAAATGTACGAGTCCCCACTTTACATAATGGCATGGACAGGGGCTGAGTCACATCAGACCCTGACTCAGGAAGAAAGTTCCCGAAATAGGTAGCACTATGTTAGTTATCTGCTGGTATCTGGTCAAAGGGGGCTTTTTTGCTTGCTTTATTATCCTCTTGTCTGTTTGTTGTGCTGTTAATATGTGTTAATTAATGACAGTTAAGGCCCATCTTGTTCTCTGTTTGTACAGTTCCTAGCGCAATGGGATCCTGGTTTGTGACTGGGACTGTGAGGCTGTACTGCAATACAAATAATCACATGCTGATCTCCAGAAATATTTTTATACTGTGGCCATCCCCACTAGCTTAAGAGATTAGTCACGGAAAATGGAAGTATGTGAACCTGACATCTGCAGTTTAACTCAGTCCCCTTGTCTCCTGCACTGAGTGTTCTTTCTGCTCAATACACACTCAATGGTAGGCATGCCCACAGAATAGGGTTATGAAGATGGGTCTCTGGGAGGGTTTGACTTCCTCTACCATGGGATGCTATTGCAGGAAGAAGGTTTGCTGGGAAGAGATGGGGTCCGTCTGACCAAGAAGGAGAAGAACCTCTTCATGCACTGACTCACCAACCTTAGGAGAAGAGCTTAAAACTAAGTTCAGAGGGGGCAGGTGAAAAAAGCCACCAGGTAAAAAAAGTGGCCTTAATAGAGGACTAGCTGTGTGGGGAGAAGTAGATGTGGAAAATTGCAGTAGAATTATAGGAGAAACAAGAGGGAAATCCATGGGGGCATCTGCTTAACATCTTAGATGTCTGTACACACAAGCAAGGAGGAATAATAATGGGGAATAAACAGTAAGAACTGGGAATTTTAGTACATAAATCTTAACTGAGCTTAACTGCATCACGGATACTTGATGGAATAACTCTCATGACTGGACTATTGGTATAGAGGGCTATAGCTTGTTGAGGAAGGACAGGCAGGAAAAAAGAGAGGACATATTGCATTGTAAGCCTGTTCTGAGGTCAGAAGGAGGTGAGAAGCAGACCAGTTGAAAGTCTCTGAGTAAAGATAAAAGAGGGAATAAACAGGGGTGAGGTCCTGGTAGGGGTCTATTACAGTCCTCCAAATCAGGAAGAGGAGGGAGAGGAGGCATTTCTAGAACAAACAGAAATATGCAAAACACAAATCCTGATCGTAATGGGGGACTTTACCTACCCAGACAGCTGCTGAAAAAGCAATATGGTAAAACCCCAAATTACCCAATAAGTTCCTGGAATGTACTGGGGACAATGCTTTGTTTCAGAAAATGGAGGAAGTAAGCGGGGGGACAGCCATTTTAGACGTGATTCTGACCAGCAGGGAGGAGCTGGTGGTGAATGTGAAGGTGGAAGGTGATTTGGGTGAAAGGGATCATGAAGGACAGATTTCATGATTCTAAGGAGTGAGAATGACAGGAAAAGGGCTGCCAAAAGCAGACTTGAACATCCTCAGAGAATTGGTAGGTAGCGACCCCTGGGGAAAAAGTCGAAGGCCTAAAGGAGTTCAGGAAAGCTGGCAGTTTCTCCAGGAGACAATATTAAAGGCACAACTGCCAATGCAAAGGAAAGAGAGGAAGAACAGTAAGAGGCCAATGGCTCCATCAGAAGTTTTGTAATGACCTGAAAATCAAAAAGAAATCCTACAAAATATGGAAACATGGACAAATTACTAAGGAGGAGTACAAAAGAATGGCATGTCCGTGTAAGGGCAAATTCAGAAAGGGTAAGGCACAAAATCAGTTATACATAGCAAAGGACACATGTAATTGGAATTCTTTTTCCACATGGTATACTGCAAAGAGTGTCATCATTCTGAATGCTTTAAAGGCAACATAATCTCCAAAATCAAGTGTGGGCTCTACCTATGGCCATACATATGACACCACACTGTATTAAACACAGCAAAAAATAATTTAGTTGATTTGTTTGGCGGGACATGGAAATGAAGAATAAATTTCAATTCATTGTAAAACAATATAAAAATCAATATTTGTAATACAGTCCAATAAGATTTCATCAAGCTTTTTAATCAACCGAATTAAAAAGCAAAGGAAACCAACCACCCACACTCAAGTGTCACTGTGCATTCTCCAAGGCAGTTTCTTCTCTTTCTTTGTTCGGTGCTTTTATTTTCTATCAATTCAACCAGGAGCAGACTTTCCGATAAAACCAATCTTGGAAAGTGTGGCAAACTGAGAGAGGGACGGAACCAAAATTCAAAATGATTTAGAGCAAATGAGAAATTCTACACTGGAGCAAATTTAGCCACCTATTGGACTGCGTACATGGATGGGTCCAGATATTGAAACGTATTTAGGTTCCTCACATCTATTGATTTCAGTGCGAGTTAGGAACCTAAATACCTTTGAGGATCTTGTCCATGTCATCACAGCACCGACCTGGCCAGCAGCAGTTTATGTGCTATGCCACAGTCACAGGGATGTCATAATAGTGCTTGCATAATCTGAACTGGCTATCCTGGACAGGACAGGACAGCCTGAGAGGCCAGCTGCCTATCAGTACTGGAGCTCTTTGGAGAAAGGACTGGAGGAAGTGTTGAGGAAAGATTAAAACATGAATAAATTTGTGAGTGAGCGGGAGGTAACCGACAGAGGTAAGGGTCAGCATTGTATTCTCTATATCCATTCTATATTCACACACACACATTTAGAAAGCATAGGCATACAGATTAGCTGTAATGTTCTCCATTTGTATGAGCAGAATCTCAGCTGCTGTACACCAGTGTCCCTCTGTTGACTTCCTTGTAGCTGTGTTGATTTACACCAGTTGAGGAGTTGGCCTACAGCCTCTGGACCTGGAAACTTTCCTGAGAATCTGAGTTTCTAGGGAATGTTATGGGGGAGGTATTCCTTCTTTTCTCCCAGTTGTTTTATGTTTGCTATGGCTCCTCATTTTGTGTCTTCTGGATCCATGGAGCCAACTCCATCAGAGATAGGGGAAATTAGAACAAAAAATGTAGAAGGACTTCTCCTCTAGCTGTCGAAATGAAGCTCTGCTAATATCTTAAATGCAAGAGAACAAAGCATGGGGTCACATTTCTTAGCAACACTAGTGCTCCTCATCCCACACATATGGGTAGTGTAGGTTACAGTTATGATTCCATTTGCATTTGGGTGTTACAACTGAAGGATGCAATTTGCATAACAGACGGGCAATCACCTAACCTCAAGCTGTCTTTCCTGGGAAGGGGAAATCTTGTTAGTTCCTCCTTCATGCTTGGAATGCTGTTACAATGGAGACAGATAAACACGGCATTTCAGATTTCTTGTGAAATATTAAGTTTCCTGGAGAATTTCTGCCCAGAGCGAAGAGATACATGGGAGATCAAATCCTCATTTTTGTAATACACCAACTATTTCATTGTTTCCCAGAGTTTAAGGCCAGAAGGGACCATTAGATCATCTAGTCTGACTTCCTGTATTTCACAGGCCACTAAATTTCACCTAGCAACCCTACACTGAACCCCAAAACTTGTCTTGGATGAAAACATTTCAGTCTTTAGGAGACAAAACTGGTGTGTGCCATCGGCAAAGGACAGGAGAGACTGAGGTTCCACCAATGCCTGAGGCCCTTGCCATGGTCGAGAATTGATTAGGTCAGATATACTCAGATTATCCTAGCAGGTGATCAGTGCCCCATCCTCCCACTCAAAGGTCCCTGCCAATCCGACCAGGGGGAAATTCCTTCCCACCCACAACTCTGGAGATCAGTTGGACCCTGAGCATGTGAGCAGGACAGCTAAGGAAACAGATTCTCTGAACCATCTTAGAGCACTGGTCCACCCTACCAGGTGTCCCATCTCCTGCTATGGTCAATCCCTGATGCTTCAGATGAAGGTTGGAGGGACCCACCCCACCCCACTCACAGCATACACCTCGCCAATTGTGCATGGGGGTGGGGGGGCGGGGAAATTCCTTTATGACCTGCACAGGCAACTGTACAGGGGGGAGGGATAGCTCAGTGGTTGAAGCATTGGCCTGCTAAACCCAGGGTTGTGAGTTCAATCCTTGAGGGGGCCATTTAAGGATCTGGGGCAAAAGTTGGGGATTGGTCCTGCTTTGAGCAGGGGGTCGGACTAGATGACCTCCTGAGGTCCCTTCCAACCCTGATATTCTATGAACTGGATGAACTCCGTTCCATGAGTCTTCTCTGCAAGTATTTAAACTACCATAAAATAAGATTAAAGGCTTCCTTCAAAACAAGGGGCCTAAAGTTAGGCTTCTAAATTCATACTGAGGTCTACAACATTGGCCTGATTTTCAAGAGATACCGAGCCCCAAAAGTTCCCAGCATAGCCAATAGGTACATCTGGGTGCTCAGGATTTTTGAAAATGAGGCCCTGACTAAGCAAAACTCTGAAGCATGTGCTTAACTTTAGCTCTATGTCTTGGCTTAGAGTTAAATTATTACTCTGTATGCTATCAAAACTCATCAATTGACAGTAAAGAGGGAAAGGAAGATTATTTTCCGTGGGGATCTACTTGAAAGGAGCAAATTTGCTTCATTATGATTTCCCCCCAGGCACACTGGGTAGTTCAGCAAACAAACCTGGTCATGAGGAGGAAGGAAGAGGATTTCCAGGATTCCCAGGTCTACTTCTCACAGTGTTTGGGTTCCTGCAGAATCTTTACTGGACAGTGAATTAAAGAGGCCAGCGCCAATTTCTACTATCAGTGCTAACCAGCCGAATCCTTTTATTTAATTTCAGGTGTTTATAATGAGGTTGTTTCCCTCCTGGCACATATGGATGACCAAGATAAGGGCAAAATTGCCCTCAGGATTGCCTTTATAGCCGAGACCAAGCTGGCTATCGTTCTGACAATTCTGCTCGAGAAACTGCAAAAGGATGAGGTAGGGCAGTTTCATGAAATTACATCCGCTTTCCGGGTGTCCACACCAAATTCTGCCTGACTTCATGGGGGTACAGGGGACTGCACGGGGGTAATTCAGTGTAGAACTTGGCCTGGTGCACCATCAGTAGAATCAGTATTCGCCCTTCTGTCCTCAGGCGTAAACTCATCGTGCAAAATGCTGTTCTTACAGATCAGGATGATATAATGCTCTATAAAGAGAGCAGTGTCCTTTTACACACAGTGGAGTACATGGGCTGTAGACAGTAAAAGTACACGATCGGACTAGCAGTAATCTCTTCTAATAATACTTTGCCCTTCTTTAGCATCTTTGTCCAAAAATCTCAAAGCACTTCCCTAATACTAATGAATTAAGACTCACAGCACCCTTGTGAGAATGGGAAGCATTATCCTCATTTACGGATGACTTGTGTCACAGAGAATTAAGTAACTTGCTCAACACCACTTAGCAAGTTAGTCAAAGAATGTGAATAAAGCCCAAGTGAACTGACTCCCTCCTCTAAATCCTAGCCAACACTCCTTTATTATGATGACATATTATTGAGATTATAGCATTGAAGGGACCCTTATCTATATATTTTCTACGGGGGGAATTCTGCAACAAAAAAATAAAAATGATGTGTACAATATTTTAGATGTTCTGCAAAATTCTGCATATTTTGTTTGTCAAAATAATACAATATAATTACACCTGTTAAAATTATTTTTGGTTATTTATTTCAAAATACCTGTCAGCAAGTATGTCTGTATGAATACAGACAACAAAAATGATTCAGGAAATGTTTTTTGACAAACCAATTCCTTACTATGCATGTTAATAGAGAACTCTGAGAAATAATTCATTTAAAGTCAATACAGAACCATATTTCTTGCACCCCTTAGGCGCAGTGCAAAGGCTTGGTAGAGTCAGGGGTAATGGAGGAGCTGAGGGAGAGGGAAGTAAATTGCTGGGAAGGAGCCTGGGTGTGAACTTGGAGCATTGCTGGGTATGGGTGGGAAAAGTATGGAACAGTTTTTTTGGGAGGGGCGGGGAGGAATTGTTAGGCAGCTTCCCCCATGCAGACCCTGTCTGACCCCAAACCTCTCCCATTCAGTAAGGCACATCTGCCCCTGTCTCCATGTGTTCCTGCACACCCATGGGTCCTTGCACCCCCTGTTCACATGTGTCCCTCCACCCCCACTCAGAAACCCACTCCCCCCATCCCCATGTGTGTTAGGGGGCTTATTCCTTCACCCACTTACTTCCCTGGTCCTTCTTGCATGAACAGAGAGCAACAATACCCAAAGTCCAAAGGTGCAAACAATTCGATGTTTATTGGGTGAACTTCCAGCAAGCATGATTCCAGTTTCCTTCCTTAGTGTCCCCCTTCCCAGCTCTGACACCACAGAGCCTTACACCTGTGTCCCTGTTCCCATTCCTGCCCTTAGCCAAACATGATTCCAATTTCCCCACCCACATTCCCTGTTCCCATTTCCCCCACCCACACACCCACCCCCTCACTTCCTGATTGACTGCAGACTATATCGTAAAACTCGAGTTCTGCTTAGCTATACCTTAACCAATCATTTTCCTGAAATTTAACTAACCATTCCTAACATATTGTAACAGGATTATTTAACCAATTATATCCCACCACCTTAATTAGTTTACACCCAGCAAAATTAATTATACAGCAGAGAGAAACAATCACAGAACCAGGCAGAGATTATACAGACAAACAATGGGGAAATGGGGACTACAGTGATAGAACAAACACAGAAATGAGGATTTCACATCCCAGCTAGTGATAAGTGAGTTCTTGCCAGACAGGATGCTATCAAACTAAGTTTCCTTTTACATCTTCTAGGCCCTTCCCTTTCTCTGGAGGCGATAGGCATTATCAGGACAGGATTGTGTTCCTAACAGCCCAATAGCACCTTCTTTCAATGTGACTAGTTGGGAATGTGAGGAGGTGACCTGTCACTTCCCAGCTTATGGCTGCCTCTGCTGCTTAGCCAAAGGCCTTAGCCTAAGCACAGGGCCTCAGACTGTCACAGTAAGAGAAAGACCTTACACTGGCAGACAGTGATTTTGATTCTTTCTTTTATACCTCTATAACTAGCCAAGTGATAAGAATACACCTAAATGCTTAGATTATAGGCCTTTACAGACAGGTCTGAACATCTATATCCTAACAATGTGTCCCTGTACCCCCTCCCCCTGTCCCCATGTGTCTCTGTACCCCCAGCCAACCACCCCCTGTCCTTATGTAGCTCTGCACCTCCTCCCCCATCACTGTGGGGCCCTGAACCTCCCTCCTCCTCTAACTCTGTGCCTCCACTCCCATTCAGCTCCTGCCCCAGTCTGTTCTCCCCCACTAGCCCTTATGAGCCCTGACTGAACCCACCCCAGCATCCCACACTGTCTGTCTCCCCATAGCCCCTGTCTGCTGACCTGGCCTGCTGTGAAGAAGACAGGCTCTCTCTCTTTCTTCGCTGATAGGGAGTTGCTGCTTTGTTCTATTGCCACAGCACCCTTTGGTGGGCAAAAGATGGAACGGCAGCAGCATTTCAGCAGAAGCTTTTTACTGTGCAAAAAAATAAAAATATGCGGGGCTCATTAATTATGCACATGTGCAGTAGTGCAGAATTCCCCCAGGAGGAATATTCAGACCCCTTTTTTCCATTGATTAATACTTGCATCCGACAAAGTCCATTTCTCGATTAAGGAGCAACACAGAAGGCATTTTAGTTTCCATTAAAGTACTAGGAGGCCAACTGAACTGCTTGTCTTGGCCTCCGACTCCTTTAATTATTTGAATTACTTGATTAATTATAAAAAGAAAAGGAGGACTTGTGGCACCTTAGAGACTAACCAATTTATTTGAGCATAAGCTTTCGTGAGCTACAGCTCACTTCATCGGATGCATTCAGTGGAAAATAAAGTGAGGAGATTTATATACACACAGAACATGAAAAAATGGGAGTTATCATACTCACTGTAAGAAGACTGATTAATTATGTTAATTCATTTGATTAATTACTTGAATTACTTAATTATGTAGTGCTTATGTATTGATAAGTTCTCAGTGACAATTTTCAATTAAAAAAATCCTCCTTACATTTAAAAATGAATGGAAGGGGCTTCTCCCCAGCGGAGCTGTCTGTTATGATTGCAGTTTGCAGAAGCATGCCTTTTAAAGCAGAACCACTGGAACGTTTAGCCAATCAAGAGATCTGATGCAGACCCCGTCTGACCCCCTAACCTCTCCCATTCAGAGATCTGATTGGCTTTGAACCTTCCAAAGTGGGTTATGACCTTGGCATGCAGGTCACACAGATGTCTAGACTCACAGGAGACCGAGATGGAAAAGACCTATTGGATCATCCACTCCATTTCCCTGCTAATGCAAGAGCATTCCCAGCAGCCATTTTCCAGTGTTTTGGCCAAATTAATTTGAAAAGCCCCTAAGGACTGAACTTCCACCTCTTTCCTAGGAAGACTATGTCATAACCTAATAGCCCTGTCTCACAGTTGGGGCATTTTTCCTGTTAGCAAAGTCTAAATTGAATGTCCTTTTTTAGCTTACTCCCATTACTCCTACTTTTACCGAAATGTATTATCCTAAAAAATTCCTCTCCCTCCTTGGTGTTCACACCCTCCAGGTAGTTGTATGGTATTATCCTCTCTCCCTCCGAGTCATCCCTTGGCCGCATCGGACACAGACAGCTCTTTCCGTCTGTCTGCAGAAGTAGGGGTCTGCTCGGGCCCAACCTGAACTGGCCCCCGGCCCACTCACCTCACCCTGAGAGGCTGAATCATTTTCCATCCTGGTCCCAACCCTTCCCCCCAGACCGGATCCTGCCGCTGCATCCTGCTCCTGGGGCTGGTGCAGCGGCCACTGTGAGCAGCAATGGCTCCATCCTCTGACACGGCCCCTGCTGCGCTGGGTCTGTGCTGTAGAGAGAGAGGGCGATGCTGTGACTCCTCGGCATCCTCGCTCCACAGCGCGGGCAGCCCAGGAAGGAGGTGGTGGCTGGCAGGAACACGCAGTCACGGTTGTGCCGATCCCAGGGGCTAAAGGAGGAGAGCCGTCCTGACCCCACCCCAAGAGGATCCAGTTGTTTTCTCACCCAACCTGACCCGGACGCCTGTGGTCAGGTCCCCTAGGATATGGGTCAGGTTGCAGGGCTCTATCCAGAAGTCACTTCTGCCAGCCCCCTGCATTCTTTTTTGCTCTCCCAGGAATGACTTCCCATTTGTTGATCTCTCTGGGAATGTGGTGCTAGAAAAGGCACTCCTCCAGCTGCAGTCACAGCTCAGCTGAACAGAGAGGAACTGTTGTCTTCCTGCTTTGTGCCATGAGCCCTGTGTGTAAAAGACCCAACCCACCTGGCTCTTTGTGGTAGCCATCACACCTTGCATATACCTGTTGACTTTGTTTTCCACTGTCACCCCCAGGGCACTTGTTGCTTCCCACTTTTCTCCCTCCCACTATGTCAGTTACTTCTATGTCCTCTCCAGAGGTGCTAGTTTGCAGTTTTCTGAAATGAATCTTGTTCTCTCCTCAGGCTTTTCATTTCTCTGTGTCCCGCTTTATTTTTTCTGGGTCCCAACTGATCCTACAACTCCTCCATAGTTAGTATCATCTGTGAAGTTCTACACTGATGGGCCGCATAAAAGACACCTTCGAGCATGCTACTGTCCGTGTGGACCTCACGGCTGAGCTCATTGCCCCTGGGAGCTGCTGAGGACTTACTGCGGGTATACTTACTGGGTATTTTCTATTCCACATTTGCAAATTCTGCCTGGAGCGGCTAGAGCAAGGGCAAGGTGCTCATTTTTATTGTTTGTGCTGAATAAATGAAACTGGAGAAGGGGGCAGTGAAGGGTGCTTCTTCTGGCTCTTGTCTCTCCAGGAAGATTAAACAATGTCACTTGCTCGGCTGCTTCTGAAGCACTGCTGAATGCGGTGCGTGTGGAGGGCAGGGCACGTTTTACGCCAATTAAGCCGCCAATTAGGGCAGGGGCTTATTAGCCAAATTACTGTCTGGTCGGCAAGAAAAACTTTTCCCAATTCTTCTCCTTTATGTTTTGTCCCCAGCAAAGCAGAGTAGACATTTACTGTGCCCTGGAGAAAGTCTTACAGCAGGACACCCAGGGCCTGGAGAGAAGGCTTCTGGAGAAAATAATAACACTAGCCTCCAACCACATGAGAGACACTCAGGTAAGTTAGTTCTCCCGAGATACCAGTCAAAGGATCCAAAGCTTTAACTCATTCAAACTCTCTTTTTGGGGGATAAACTATATACTAAAATGAAAATGTATTCTTCTGCTAGAGGTCCACACCTTCCTCCAGACCAAAGCCCAGGTCCTAGACAGCACTTGTGCACATGCATAAGATGGGACAACTCACATGCTGACAGTTACACATGTGCTTAAGTGCTTTGCAGGATCAGGACCTGAGACACATGATCTCAGACCCAGAGACAGGCCTATGGTGTCTTAAGGAGCAAGTCTTTCCCGAAGTCTACTCGGGATTTCATTATTGATACTGATTTTATGTGGAAGGCACTCTGATACTGCAGTGATAAGTGGCAGTATAAAGCCCCAAGACAGACAGAATCTGAGCTATCTCCAAAAGAAGCAGCATTGGATTTAGAATATAGTTTGCCAGCAGGAAAACCCCTGCTGGAAAAATCCCTCTCTTGTTCCAAAGGAAGTCAGCCTCCTTTTTGGGGACAGTTTATTCCAGGAAAGCTCTCGGAATATCTTGAAGCTGCCCAGTCTGTGTCTCACTTACCGCCTCAGGGAAGGGCAGGGAAAATATCATGTGACTGTGGTGACCAGTCACCCAGCACAAGTAGCTAACAGTGAATAGGCTAAGGAAGCAGCTTGCAAGCAACTCAAAGGCCGAAAACTGTTTAGCCAAGTGACTCGAGGAATATTTATGACGAATGACTCTACCCTCAGAAAGTTGGGTTGGTTCATTCACAACTTGTGCACAGAAATAAGGACTTGACTCATGTAAAGAACTCTGGCTAGTGCAACCGGCTTCAGTCACCTCAGTCTCTCTCTTTTGGTTTTTGTTTTTAGGAAGCAACAAATGAACTAAAAGTGGCAGCTAGCAACACCTTAGTGACTCTGGCACGCTGCTATTTCAGTGATGTCATGTGCGAGCTGCTGTATCGTCTGGAGCTGCCTGAAGAGTTTTATTTACGTTGGGCAACCTGTCATCCGCCTATGGTACGGTCACTTCCCTCTTTTCTTTCAAGGTTATTGTTTTTCATTTAAGGACAGGGGATTGTCTCTCTACCTAAAAATGTTACCGCTAAACAGAGCTCTGTTTGAGTGTGTATGTGTTTGTGTGTGTGTGTGTGTAGAAACACAAGATTAACTGCTGTTGCTAGTTCTGGCCTCCAGACCATGAGCCATCCAGCCGGAGGTGCAAGCTCTAACTTATGCCCCTGAGTGAAGTACCTTAAGGATGGGAATGAGTGGAAGATCAGGTCTAGTGGAGCTCTTCTCCACCCCACTTCCCATCCCGCCCCAGTGCTCTCTCCCCTTACTCTGGGAGTGAGTTGGGCACTGGGCACAGCTGTACACTTGTGGAGGATTCCCCTCTTCAGGGTGAATCCCCCACTGGCTTTCAATGGCTGCTTTAAAGCCATTCTGCTCTGCTTACGCAGCACCAATGGCCTCAGAACCCATAGCATCCTGCCCCACAGTGTTTCTAAGTGAGTTGTCAGAAGGCAGAGAGCAGCTGATTGTCTGTCTTCCTTCTCTTCTGGCCTTTCTCTGCAGCTCTTGAGTGTATCCCTTTTGTGGGAATGATCCTGAACGTCATGATCTCCATGCTGGAGTTAGTCAAGGACAGCAGGATGAGACAAGCATTTTGTGGTGGTAAGTGCCAGCACTTCCTGTAGGTGCCCCAACTGGATATTTAGGGGGTCTTGGTACAGATTTAAGTGACTGACCAAGTTTGCAAACAGGCCCTGAACTGTGCTCCCTTCCCTGGATTGCACCAGGTGCTGCGTTCCTTGGCCCCCGTGGCACTCAGTGAAGTTGAGAGTGCTCCTTACTTTGCAGGAGCTGCTGAACATTTGTAAGTTCAGGCCCTTTATGACTCACGCATATCGTTTAAAATAAACAGACACAAAGGCTGAAGCTGCCCCTCTGCCAGGAGGCTCCTGGGGGAGGAGGTGAAGGGAGCAGATTTCATTACTGTACATTTAAAAATCCCCTGTTTCCCACTCCTCCACCCATTCTCTCTCCTTAGTTTCTTCTTCATCATCATCATCTCCTTTCACCCTCTTTCTCTGTCTTCTCTTCTTCTCCACTTCTCTCTTCCTTTGCTTTTCAGGTGATGCTCAGTAAGGGGTTAATCCTGTGCCCTTGAGGGAAATGGGACTTTTGCCATCCACTTCATGGAGAACAGGATTGGACCATAATTCATCTTAGCAAGGACACTAGATACACCTACTTTTAGGGCAAAGTGCTCCCCACTACCTTCAAATCCCAGGAAAGCCAATGGCAGTTAGGGGCACTAAACATCTTTCAGACAAACTGTAACTCAAGATGAAATCATACAGCGTTCGGGTTGAATAAATAATAACTGCAGAGGACGCGAGTCTTCAAATGATGGTAACTGAAAAAAGATGGAGAGATGTACAAAGAAAAAAGCCTGTTAAGAAACAAGAAATGGAATGGGGGAAAGAGAAATAGCTCCAAATTGATATGGGATTTCAGCATCTAGTCCTGCACTGAGCAGTAGCTGCCATGGAATTGGAGTAAACGATAGGCCTGGGTGTCTTCTCTGAGAAAGCAACTTCTCATTACTACTATGTCCTTTCCACATTGCCTGTCTTCTCTCCTTCCTTGCAGTTCTGGAAAAATGCTCAAGGGCAGTAAATGGATATTTTACTAACTGGGGAAAGTGCCCATTCCCCAGAATGGGTGAATCACAATTCTGCAATGCAATTCTTCCCTTATATTGTCATGTGACCAGCAACTGGCTGATCTGTGAGGAGCTGGAGGTGAGAATTGCTGGCTTTCTAAACATTTAGCGGAAATTGTGATGTTACATTCTGTGCGTCTGGCACTCTTTGTGATGATGGCATTTAATGGTAGGTCCTTTTGGATGGAACAGATTGTCATGTAAAACATCGAAAACCCATACGTTTATAATGTCACCACATCATGGAAATTCGGTCTGTACCCAGTGTACATGGATTCTAGATTCGTGCACCTAATGTGCAGATGAACCTGGGAGAGTGGGCTAAATTAATTCCTGGTCTAAGTCCATTCAGCCCCAGTGGAGTTACAACAGGGATGAGTTGGCCTCGAATGCATACTAATCTGGGGAAATATTTTACCTGGTCTACTTGTGAGGTGCATTAGAATATAATCCTGACACCAACCCTACGAGTCTCGGTTCTTTACCAGGAAATATTGGGATAGGACCGTTCCGACAGTGGAACAAGGGAAATTGCACTCATTAGAAGTAGAAAAGGTGTGCCTATTGGAAGTTATTGAATGAATTCGTAGAAACATAAATTCTGTGTCTCATCTATGCAGCTCAAGCAGGCCATCATCAAAGCCCTTGGTCCCATGATGAGCCTCCTGCTACACAGAAAGGAGCCGCAAAATCCGATATTTAAAGAGATCTCATGGCTCCTTGAGCAATATAAGGAGGAAATGGATGTTTTGCACGTCACCAAGGTGAGGTGCCGCTCATGAAGGTAACTGTCTCTGTGTGTGCATGTGTGAACTGCAGGAGGAATTTGCTGCCAGTGGGGTTTCCTGGTCTAGATAGTGTCTTGTTAGATAATAAATATGCACACAAGTTCTGGGTTTATACACATGGTGACCCAGGCAACAAGATTTCTAGGGAACTGCCTCTGATGAAAAGCATCCTCTGTTTCCTGGGGAGGAGGAGAAGGAGATAAAAAATAAAACACCTGCACAACAAGATACTCCCTCTTTGTGATTTCCCAAAACATCCTGTCAACTCTGTGTCTCTCTTTTAGATCATAAGCTCCTTGGGGTACCATAGGCCCCAATCACAACGGGGTGGAGAAGCAGAAAAGTTTATTTGCAGCTGTAAAAAAGTCCAGGGAGAATAGAATCTCAAATCCTGCACCCAGAGCAGGAAGTTACACAGGCTTTTATACATCCTTTCTCCAGCATACTTATCCAATAGCAAGCTGCCCTAACTATCCATCTAGCCAGCCAATCCTGTTACCAGCTAGTTCCCTTGTTCTCTGTATCATTTGTTAAACTATACATAAAGCTGCTTTATTCAGCATTGTTCTTCCATATCTGCCCTGTTTGCCTTGTTTAGTTTCAGGCAGTCTGACTTTGCAACATATTGTTGCAGATCCTCAGCATAACTGCTGCGAGTGCCTCCAGGCGGGGGGACCAAGGACACTTGGGCCTAGTACGCAGAGCTGCTGCGAGTGCCTCCAGGCGGGAGGGGGGGCAAGGACACCTGGGCCTCGTGCGAGGGGGCTTCATCGACACTCGTGGTCTTCCATCCCCTTGAGTTACCTAGTGGCCAAGCCCCAGGGTCCTCAACACTAGTGAAACAAAACTGCAGGAACTGAGGGGTGGGGTGTGTCTTTAGTGGCTTGGCAGCCCTGAGCCAATACCCTGAGCCCCGAGGGCCGGCAGCTCTGGCAGGGCAAGGGCAGGGCTATCCTGCCCTCAAGCCTCCATCTTCATCCAGTGCCCTGCCGGGGCAGCCCCGGAGAGGGGAGCTCAGTCTCAGGGGCACATTCACCCCTTTGCTGTGGGACCCTGTCGGTGCCGCTCGTCGTGCTGGCTTCTGGGACACAAGTGCCCATCCTGCAGGGCTGAGCCCCCCCGACAGCTGATTTCACACAAAGACCCTAGCACCCCTCATTGCAAGCAGCTGTTCAGAGATCCCGCTCCCAGTCCAAATCCTGCCAGGGCTGAACCAGCAGAGCGGGTACCTCCGGGGGCAGGTCTCATCCCCAACCCAGGGTGAAGTGCCGGGGGCAATGGCAGATTAGCCACTGAGCCTGTGCCCAGGGGTTGCCAGGCAGGCAGGGCGAGGAAAGCCCCCACATTCTGATCCCACTCCCTGGCGGAAGCCGTGGGGGGAGGGCCGGAGAAGCCCCTAGTGCCCCCTGAGCCCGCCCCGTGCTGCAGCCCTGGGACGGGCCAGGCCTCTCCTCCCCAATGGTAATGTGGGCAGAACAGCTGGTAGTGGCCCCTACACCATGGCATGGCTAGCTGTGCCTCAAGCAACCAAGCCCCTTAGGCCTGTCAACACCACAGTTCGGCTGGCATACATTGCCTTGCATTCACCTCGCTGTGCCCAGGTCTGCACTCAAATTTCTCTTTGGCCAATGTAATTGCTCCCTTACGGTGATGCAGTAAAACCACCTCTCCAGATGGCATTGGCCTACATCTACCCTAACCATCCTCCAGCAGCTGTCCCGCAATACCCCATTCCCTGCAACAGTGACCGCAGTGGCCATGTTGTAAACTCCACTGTCCATGCAGCACCCCTCGCCCCATGAAGTGATTCCTGCACTGCAGGGAGCCTGGTCTGCTCCCCGGGGTTCCCTAAACCCACAGCTCATGGTAACTTTACTCTCTGTGAGGCCGTTGTGACGTTGCACTCATATGCTTTATGAAAATATGCTTATTAACAGGAATATAACATGCCTGGAATATGCTTTATGCTAAATGCCCCATGTAACATATCATTAGAAAGCTTGTAATCTACTAAATGTGTACTACTAGGGGCAGATCGGGGGCATCCCAGGTGCTGGGGGAGGAGGCCCGGGACCCCACTCGTGCTGGCGAGGGGGCTGCAGTGCGCAGCCTGGGAGTGGGACCCCTCCCCAGCACGAGTGGGGTCCCACGAGTGGTCCTGGGGGGTGGGCACAGTTCCCATTGGCCAGGAACCTCAGCCAATGGGAGCTGCGGGGGGCAGGGCCTGAAGGCACAGGCAGAATGGTGTGGAGACACCCCCCCCAACCCCTCTGCCACCTAGGAGCTGCAGAGCTATGCTGGTGGGAGCTGGGGAGCCCCCCATCCCGAGGTAAGCCGCCCCGCATCCCTCAACCCCCTCCTGCATGAAAACCTCCTAAGCTTACTTTTACCAGCTTAGGTTAAAACTTCCCCAAGGTACAAACTATTTTACCCTTTTGCCCCTGAACTTCCACTGCCACCACCAAACTTTATCTGGGTTCCTGAGAAAACGTAGTTTGGACACGTCTTTCCCCCCCAAATCCTCCCAACCCTTGCACCCAACTTCCTGGGGAAGGTTTGGTAAAAATCTTCACCAATTTGCATAGGTGACCACAGACCCAAACCCTTGGATCTGAGAACAATGAAAAAGCATTCTGTTTTCTTACAAGAAGACTTTTAATAGAAGTAAAAAGGAATCACCTCTGTAAAATCAGGATGGTAGATATCTTACAGGGTAATTAGATTCAAACAGAGAGAATCCCTCTACGCAAAACCTTAAGTCACAAAAAAGACACACAGACAGGAATAGTCATTCTATTCAGCACAGCTATTTTCTCAGCCATTTAAAGAAATCATAATCTAACACCTACCTAGCTAGATTACTTACTAAGTTCTAAGACTCCATTCCTGTTCTGTCTCCGGCAAAAGCATCACACAGACAGACACAGACCCTTTGTTTTTCTCCCTCCTCCCAGCTTTTGAAAGTATCTTGTCTCCTCATTGGTCATTTTGGTCAGGTGCCAGTGAGGTTACCTTTAGCTTCTTAACCCTTTACAGGTGGGAGGATTTTTCCTCTGGCCAGGAGGGATTTTAAAGGGGTTTACCCTTCCCTTTATATTTATGACAACTCGCGACTGCGCCATACAGGAGGCCTGTGATATGTAGGGGGCCAGATGAGATGATCTAAGAGTCTCTTCTGGCCTTCAAGTCTCCAAATCTCTGCAAAACCGAGTGCGGCACATTGAGCATCCTCTGATGGTTCCACGTGTGGCCTGCGTGAACCCTTGCACGACCACTGAGTGTGTGGGGGTGACCCAGGGGGAGCAGCTCAAACATGCACAGGAGCCGGCTCGGGGCAGGACATGAGCCCTGCAGGGCAGGGGTGGGGGTGGCAGTGACATCACAAGGGCCTTTTGCAGCACTCAGCTGATTGGTGAAAGGAGGTTGGGAGGCGGTGACCTCACAGAGAGTCCACGACAACGGCCAGGGAGGACAGGCTGCAGGGCAGGGGGATCTCAGAGACCCCCGGGGCTTTGCTGCAGGGAGTCTCCTTCTTGAGGTGTCTCCTTGAGGACTGAGAGAGAATTCAGGGTCTCGTATGTGAGCGCGAGGTGGAGCCTCTCTGGAGTTTTCTCCTTTCCCGCTCCTCATTGAGCGAGAAGACAGACGTCCCTGTGGAGAAGGGAAGAGCCCCGGAGAGGTTTGGTACCGAGGCAGCCTGATCCACCCGGTGCTGGCCAAATTCTCGGCACGGAAAACAGGAGGTTAAGGTGGGACAATTTTCCCCTAGCTTGGCCTTTGTCCCTTCGAGTCCTTGGGGTTTGACTTTTTTGGTTTCCCTTTTCCTGCTTCCCTCCCTCCACTGGCGAGGAGGGGGCTGCTCTGTAGCCCTCATGGTGGGAGGCCTCCCAAAGAGATGGGACAGGAAGCGTGCTCTGAGAGTGATCCTCACCGGTGACCTGAGCCATCCCTGGGCCATCTGGGGAACCCTCAGGCCACCGCCAGAGTCTCCACGCTGATTGGCTGAGCAGGGGGTCTCGTGGCAGGGGGGAGACTCAGGACTTTGTTGTTCTCGTTTAAGGCCCAGCAAATAAGCCAGAACCAATTATCTGCTTGGTGAATTGTTCTCCTTCTCGCTGCTGATTGTCTCTGAGCCGTTCCTGGTTCTCGCTGGTGTTCTCGTGCTTCTAAAACACTTGCTGAAGAATCAGTGTGAATGGTTGTTGGTCTGTAGCTCATTGCAGGTCCCTTTATTCTGATCATTCAGTGTGTGAAACTCCAGACTGATGGTTCGTTTGAAAGTCAGGACACCCGGGTCCTGTTCCCAACTCTATCCCGACAGGTTGTGTGATGGAAGACAAGGCCCTTCGCCTTTCTCAGCCTTTGTTTCTCCCTCTGTCAGTTGGGGAGAACAATCCTCTCACACCTGCCTCCCGGTGGGGGGAGGCTGGGGAGCTGTGGGGACCTGTTTGAGAGCGTCACTCGGAGCAGTGTATCGTAGGAGGTGTCCTGTCGGGTTGAGTAATTCCAGAGGATGATGTCGTGCAGCAGAAGCCCGTTTTCCCAACCTGGCGTGACACAGCTTTGCATGGGAACCGAACCAAGGGCGCACACAGGTCCAGAAGCCGGCGATTTCTCCTTTGGCCGCTAGATGGCACTGCAGGCTCCCACTTCCCCCTTCTCCTGGTCAGCGCAATGGGGGTTAGTCTCCCCAAAAAGAACGCCCGTCTCGCTTTGAACGTCCCTTGATGTGCCCCCTGTGGGCTGTCGGGATACGTGTCCAGAAGTTGCAGGGCTTGTTTCATGGTGTACACAACGACAATCTTTCTTCCTTTTTAGACGTGACGACCTTTTTGGTCAAGATCCTTGATTATTCGGGGACTTATCCCGGAAGACCCAAAGTATTTGGGACATAAGACTTGTCTGGAAGGGTGCATAGGGCTAAAGTGTTTTTGGCCATAGCAGGTGCCTTGTCGCAAGGATGACGTCCATCCCCATTCCAAACGTGTTTTGTGTGTGATGTGTTGTGTGTCATGTTGTGTGTCATGTTATGTGTGTTTGTCTGTCTGTGTGACGTGTTGTGTGTCATGTTGTGTGTGTGTGAGACGTGTTGTGTGTCGTGTTGTGCAACGTGTTGAGTGTGTGTGTGTGTGTGTGGTGAGGTGTTTGTGGTGTCATGTGACGTGGTGTGTGTGACGTGGTGTGTGGGGGTCTGTGTGTGTCATGTTGTGTGTGTGATGTGTTGTGTCGCGTTGTGTGTGTGCTTGTCCGACGTGCAACGTATTGTGTGTTTGATTCGCGATGTGCAATGTGCTGTGTGTGCGTGCGACGTGCGACATGTTGTGTGTCCGACATTCGACGTGTTGTGTGTGTGACATGCAACGCGCGATGTGTTGTGTGTGCAGGTGTGACGAGCAACGTGCGATGTGCCATGTGCGAAGTGTTTGTGCAGCTTGAGGCATGCAATGTGTTGTTTGTGTCCATGCAACGTGTGACATGCGATGTGTTGTATGTGTAACATGTTGTATGTCATGTTGTGTATGTTGTGTTTCATGTTATGTTTGTCGTATTGTATGTGTTCTGTGTCGTGTTGTGTGTGAGAGAAACGTTTTTGTATATGTGTGACATGTGTGTGTTTGATGTGTTTTGTGTCTTGTTGTGTGTCGCGTTGTGTGTTTTTGTGTGTGTGATGTGTTTCTGTGTGTGTGTCGTGCGATGTGTTGTATGTATCCGTGCAACATGCGACGTATTGTGTGGGACATTAAGTGTGTTTCTGTGTGTCTCATGGTGTGTGTCGTGTTCTGTTTGTCATCTTATGTTTGTGTGTGAGATGGGTTGTGTGTCGTGTTTTGTGTGTGTGTGAGACGTTTTGTGTGTGTGTGTCGTTTTGTGTGTGTGTGACGTGTGTCATTTTGTGTGTCATCTAGAGTTGTGTAGATTGTGTGTGTGGTATTGTGTTTGTAGTGTCATATGACATGGTGTGTGTGTGAGATGTGTTTTGTGTAGTGTTCTGTGTGCATGACAAGTTCTGTGTCGTGTGTGTTTGTGTCTGTCTGTGTGTCGTGTTGTGTGTCGTGTTGTGTGTATTTGTGTGTGTGTGATGTGTTGTGTGTGTCGTGTTATGTGTGTGTATGTGTGAGACGGGTTGTGTGTCTTGTGTGTGTGTGCATGAGACATTGTGTGTGTGATGTGTTGTGTGTGTGTTTGTGTGTGTGACAGGTTTTTGTGTGTGTCGTGCGGCGTGCAATGTGCGACGTGTACATGAGTGTGTTTGACAATGTGCAACATGTTTTGTGGGACGTGTGATGTGTTTCTGTGTGTGTCGTGTTGTGTGTGTTTCTGTGTGAGTCGTTTTCTGTGTCATGTTGTGTGTGCCGTGATATGTGTGTGTGTGACGGGTTGTGTGTGTGTGTGTGATGTCTTGTGTGTGGTGTTGTGTGTCGTCTAGAGTGTTGTGTGGATTGTGTGTGTGGTATTGTGTTTGTGGTGACATGTGACGTGGTGTGTGTGTGAGACGTGTTTTGTGTAGTGTGTGTGTGACATTGTGTGTCGTGTTTGTGTCTGTCTGTGTGATGTGTTTTGTCATGTTGTGTGCCATGTTGAGTGTGTGTGTGGTGTTGTGTTTTTGGTGTCATGTGATGTGTTGTGCGTGACGTGGTGTGTGTCATGTGTGTGTTTGTGTCTGTCTGTGTGACGTATTCTGTGTTGTGTGTGTGACATGTGTGTAGTGTTTTGTGTCTGTGTGACATGGCGTGTGTCGTGTTGTGTGGTGTGAGATGTGTTTTTGAGTGTGACGTGCAACGTGCTGTGCGTGCGTGCAACGGGCAGCGTGTTGTGTGTGTCCGTGCTATGTGCAATGTGCATCATGCGACATGCGACGTGTTGTGTATGTGCCTGTGACATGCGATGTTTTGTGTGTGATGTGCAACACGTGACATCTTGTGTGTGTTACGTGCAACGTGTTGTGTGTCCGTGCTACACGTGACATGTTGTGCATGACATACGACGTGCTGTGTGTGCGTGTGTGACACGCGGGGGACATGTGTGGAGTGCGACTTGCTGGGAGTGACGTGACGTGCGACGTGTTGTGTGTATGTGTGCAACGTGCAACGTGTTGTGTGTGTCTGATGTGCGACATGTTGTGTGTCTATGTCCAATGTGTGACAAGCGATGTGCGACGTGTTGTGTGTGCGGCGTGTGGCGTGCGGCGTACGATGTGTTGTTTCTGTACGTGCGACACACACCATGTCACACACAAAATGTCTCATGACACACAACACTACACACAACCCATCACACACACACAACACACCACTCACCACACAGACACACACACAACACTCTAGATTACACACACATCACGTCACAAAACACCACACACACACCACACCACACACAACACGAAACAAAACACATCACACACACATGGAACACAACACTCTGGACGACACACAGCACACACACAACACATCGCACACACACAAACACGTCTCACACACACGTGTTGTGTGTCGTGCTGTGTGTTTGTGTGATGTTGTGTGTGTGAGATGTGCGATGCGCAATGTACTGTGTGTGTGACGTGCTATGTGAGCGTGCAACGTGCTGTGCGTGCGAGGTGAGATGTGTTGTCTCTGTGCGTGCGACACACACCACACAAACGGCACACAACACAAAACAAACACACAACATTGCACTCAATACATCACACACACAACACACCACACAGACACACACACACAACACAACACACAACACGTCCCACACACACTGAATACAACACTCTAGACGACAGACAACACATGCACAACACATCACACACACACAAACACGTCTCACACACACAAGTGTTATGTGTTGTGCTGTGTGTGTGTGACGTGTTGTGTGTGTGAGATATGCGAAACGCGACGTGCTGTGTGTTTGATTTGCGATATGCGATGTGCTGTGTGGGCGTGCGACATGTGACATGTGACGAACGACGTTGTGTGTGATGCACAGCACTTTGTGTGTGCGACGTGCGACGTGTTGTGTGTGTGAGACGTGTGACGTGAGCTGTGTGGTGTGCGTGACTGTGACGTGCGACATGTGACATGCTGTGTGTGCATGCGAATTGTGATGTGCGGTGTACGACACGCGTCGTGCGGCGTGTTGTGTGCGACGTGTGACCTTTGTATGTGAGGTGCGACGTGTGACATGTTCTGTGTGTGTGTCTGTGTGGTGTGTTGTGTGATCTGTTGTCTGTCGTCTTGTGTGTGTTGTGTGCCATTTTGTGTGTCGTGTTAAGTGTGTGTGTGGTGTTGTGTCTGTGGTGTCATGTGACGTGTTTTGTGTGATGTGGTGTGTGTAGTGTTTTCTGTCTGTGAGACGGGTTGTGTGTCGTGTTTTGTGTGTGTGTGAGACGGGTTTGTGTGTGTGACGTGCGACGTGCTGTGTGCGCGACGTGCAATATGTTCTGTGGGTGTGACGTGCGAGGAGTTGTGGGTGCGAGATTCGACATTTTGTGTGTGAAGTGCGACGTGTTGTGTGCCCGGGCCCGTCCCCTCAGTTGCAGTCTCAAGTCTTCAGTGTCCTTCCTGCTGGCAGTGTCGGTGGGGGGAGGAGAAAGGCCAAGCGTGGGCCCCGGGTTTGGGTTTGGGTTTTGCCCCCTCAGCCCGTGTGCTTGGGAAGCCCCAGTCCAGGCGTGTCTGGGGGGGGGAAGCGTGGGGGGGGCATTGCTCAATCTCCCACCACGGTGCAGCAATTCCCTTGCTGTGGCCTCAGGCAGGGGAATCACTGAGTGGGAGCTTCCTTGCTGGGCAACGGCTGTGGATGGGCTGTTTCACACCCCACCCGGGGGTTGCTGACCTTCCTTGCTGGTATCTCCTAATCTTTCCCCGGATACATGGAAACCATGCCGTGCAGGGTAACAACACAATTCAATACAAGGTGAGGAATATGGGGGTTACAGGGCACCTAGAGGAGGAGGATTTGATGTTTGCATTTTGCATAATGAAAGACAAGGGATAACCATGTATTAAATGGATTGATGTAGGATAGGATTTGACCATGTTCTGCCCGCCACCCTTTCTGAGAGCAGGAAGGAACGGCCTCATCGGCCATTGGTAAAGGTGCATCAGCCAGATTCTGATGTCTGTGAAAAGGCCTCACAAATGTCCAGATGGTCAAGAAGACGTGAGAGACTTGGAAACAGCAGGAGACAATCAGAAAACATCCACCGTATCCGACGCTAAACATGTTAGCAGCATTTATGACCTCAACAGCGAGGCAGGCACCCTGAATGCAAGACAAAGAAGATCTAAGGATGGGAAGCCAACAAAACCATCAAACAATAACAGCGGAAAACCCGGAGATTAATCCCACTTGAGGACTAACGATTACAGAATGACATTGCAAAATCCATAGACTAAAGTTGGAATTTACAAGTCTAAAGCCGGGGTGCTTTGCCATAAGACTCTGGGTTCAGTCCTGCAAAGTCTCGGAGCATGGGATCGCGACCGACGGAGCCCAGCTCCTCGCTTGTGTTCAGTCTAACTGGCCGTTAGATTGACAAGAGCTACAGCAAACTGGTAACTGTAAGACCATCTACAGGACATGTGTGTGTGTGTGTGATTAAATGCGTATGCTAAGAGTTGTATTTTCAAGAAATGCGGTGTATTGCCTTTTCCCCTGAAAAGATCCCGTGTGCTTCTTCTAAGCATAAGACGCTCCCCCAAGGTGTAGAGTGTCACAAACACATCCCATGACTGTGCCCCCAATAACTGGAACTAGGACATGAATGTGGAAGAAACAAGAATTGTATTAATGGTTTATTTACAGTAACTGGAAAGCAGGAAAGTAAAAGGAGCTGAGAAGGAGCTTTCATAACCACAGCGTAGGGCAAGGGGACCCAGAGATTTTGAGAACAGTTTTCATAATGGCACTAAAGTCACAGAAGTGGCCAGGAAGTAACCCAGGGAATTAAGGAATTACCATCTCACTTGAAGAAAAGGAGTACTTGTGGCACCTTAGAGACTAGCAAATTTCTTTGAGCATAAGCTTTCATGAGCTACAGCTCACTTCATTGGATGCATTCAGTGGAAAATACAGTGGGGAGATTTATATACAGAGAGAACATGAAACAATGGGTGTTACCATACACACGGTAACGAGAGTGATCACTTAAGGTGAGCTATTACCAGCAGGAGAATGGGAGGGGGTGGGGGGAGCCTTTTGTAGTGATAATCAAGGTGGGCCATTTCCAGCAGTTGACAAGAAAGTCTGAGGAACAGTGGGGGGTGGGGGTGGGGAGGAATAAACATGGGGAAATAGTTTTACTTTGTGAAATGACCCATCCACTCCCAGTCTCTATTCAAGCCTTATTTAATTGTATCCAGTTTGCAAATTAATTCCAATTCAGCAGTCTCTAGTTGGAGTCTGTTTTTGAAGTTTTTTAGTTAAAGAATTGCAACTTTTAGGTCTTTAATCGAGTTACCAAAGAGATGGAAGTGTTCTCCAACTGGTTTTTGACTGTTATAATTCTTGACATCTGATTTGTGTCCATTGATTCTTTTATGTAGAGACTGTCTGGTTTGGCCAATGTACCTGGCAGAGGGGCATTGCTGGCACATGATGGCATATATCACATTGGCAGATGTGCAGGTGAATGAGCCTCTGATAGTGTGGCTGATGTGATTAGGCCCTATGATGGTGTCCCCTGAATAGATCTGTGGACACAGTTGGCAACGGGCTTTGTTGCAAAGAGAGGTTCCTGGGTTAGTGTTTTTGTTGTGTGGTGTGTGGTTGCTGGTGAGTATTTGCTTCAGTTTGGAGGGCTGTCTGTAAGCAAGGGCTGGCCTGCCTCCCAAGATCTGTGAGAGTGATGGGTCGTCGTTCAGGATAGGTTGTAGATCCTTGATGATGTGTTGGAGAGGTTTTAGTTGGGGGCTGAAGGTGATGGCTAGTGGCATTCTGTTCCTTTCTTTGTTGGGCCTGTCCTGGAGTAGGTGACTTCTGGGTACTCTTCTGGCTCTGTCAATCTGTTTCTTCACTTCAGCAGGTGGGTATTGTAGTTGTAAGAATGCTTGATAGAGATCCTGTAGGTGTTTGTCTGTGTCTGAGGGGTTGGAGCAAATGCGGTTGTATCGCAGAGCTCGGCTGTAGATGATGGATCGTGTGGTGAGCCTCCAGCTTTCATCCAGACCACACCACACGATCCGTTGTCTACAGCCGAGCTCTATGGTACAACCACATTTGCTCCAACCCCTCGGACAGAGACAAACACCTACAGGATCTCTATCAAGCGATCTTAAAACTACCTGCTGAAGGGAAGAATACCCAGAAGTCACCTACTCCAGAACAGGCCCAACAAAGAAAGGAACAGAACGCCACCAGCCATCAGCTTCAGCCCCCAACTAAAAGATCTCCAGGGCAGGATCAAGGATCTACAATCTATTCTGAAGGACGATCCCTCAATCTCACAGATCTTGGGAGACAGGCCAGTCCTCGCTTACAGACAGCCCCCCAACCTGAAGCAAATACTCACCAGCAACCACACAACAAAAACACTATCCCAGGAACCTGTCCTTGCAACAAACCCATTGCCAACTCTGTCCACATATCTACTGTAGGGACACCATCCTAGGACCTAATCACATCAGCCACACCATCAAATGTGCCCAAATACGTTTGTTAGTCTCTAAGGTGCCAGAACTACTCCTCGTTTTGTTTTTGTTTTTTGCTGATACAGACTAACACGGCTCCCACTCCGAACTAAATGATTGCATCTCTCCCCAAAATCGATCTAGAAGCACAAAGAACACCCTGGAGACCAGGCCTTTAAACGTTAGGAAACATCAGAGTTAAGGTGACGTGTACATACTTTGTGCAGTGCTGTTGTGCATGTGTGTTATGATACAGACTCACAAGGGTGGCCTTGGGGTCAATTCCCTGCCCCCCACAGCATCCCTGCCCCCCACAGACTACCAAGGGAAGTGGTGCTTCCTCCATCCCTTGATGAGATGCCTTTCTGGAGTCTGCTTTGGTCCAAAACTCGCTACTGCGCCATACAGGAGGCCTGTGATGTGTAGGGGGCCAGATGAGATGATCTAAGAGTCTCTTCTGGCCTTCAAGTCTCCAAATCTCTGCAAAACCGAGTGCGGCACATTGAGCATCCTCTGATGGTTCCACGTGTGGCCTGCGTGAACCCTTGCACGACCACTGAGTGTGTGGGGGTGACCCAGGGGGAGCAGCTCAAACACGCACAGGAGCCGGCTCGGGGCAGGACATGAGCCCTGCAGGGCAGGGGTGGGGGTGGCAGTGACATCACAAGGGCCTTTTGCAGCACTCATCTGATTGGTGAAAGGAGGTTGGGAGGCGGTGACCTCACAGAGAGTCCACGACAACGGCCAGGGAGGACAGGCTGCAGGGCAGGGGGATCTCAGAGACCCCCGGGGCTTTGCTGCAGGGAGTCTCCTTCTTGAGGTGTCTCCTTGAGGACTGAGAGAGAATTCAGGGTCTCGTATGTGAGCGCGAGGTGGAGCCTCTCTGGAGTTTTCTCCTTTCCCACTGCTCATTGAGCGAGAAGACAGACGTCCCTGTGGAGAAGGGAAGAGCCCCAGAGAGGTTTGGTACCGAGGCAGCCTGATCCACCCGGTGCTGGCCAAATTCTCGGCACGGAAAACAGGAGATTAAGGTGGGACAATTTTCCCCCAGCTAGGCCTTTGTCCCTTCGAGTCCTTGTGGTTTGTCCTTTTTGGTTTCCCTTTACCTGCTGCCCTCCCTCCACTGGCGAGGAGGGGGCTGCTCTGTAGCCCTCATGGTGGGAGGCCTCCCAAAGAGATGGGACAGGGAACGTGCTCTGAGAGTGATCCTCACCGGTGACCTGAGCCATCCCTGGGCCATCTGGGGAACCCTCAGCCCACCGCCAGAGTCTCCACGCTGATTGGCTGAGCAGGGGGTCTCGTGGCAGGAAGGAGACTCAGGACTTTTTTGTTCTCCTTTAAGGCCCAGCAAATAAGCCAGAACCAACCATCTGCTTGGTGAATTGTTCTCCTTCTCGCTGCTTATTGTCTCTGAGCCGTTCCTGGTTCTCGCTGGTGTTCTCGTGCTTCTGAAACACTTGCTGAAAAATCAGTGTGAATGGTTGTTGGTCTGTAGCTCATTGCAGGTCCCTTTATTCTGATCATTCAGTGTGTGAAACTCCAGACTGATCATAGAATCATAGAATATCAGGGTTGGAAGGGACCTCAGGAGGTCATTTAGCCCAACCCCCTGCTCAAAGCAGGACCAATCCCCAACTAAATCATCCCAGCCAGGGCTTTGTCAAGCCTGACCTTAAAAACTTCTGAGGAAGGAAATTGCACCACCTCCCTAGGTAACGCATTCTAGTGTTTCACCTCCCTCCCAGTGAAAAAGCTTTTCCTAATATCCAACCTAAACCTCCCCCACTGCAACTTGAGACCATTCCTCCTTGTAATGTCATCAGCTACCACTGAGAACAGTCTAGGTCCATCCTCTTTGGAACCCCCTTTCAGGTAGTTGAAAGCAGCTATCAAATCCCCCCTCCTTCTTCTCTTCCGCAGACTAAACAATCCCAGTTCCCTCAGCCTCTCCTCATAAGTCATGTGCTCCAGCCCCCAATCATTTTTATTGCCCTCCACTGGACTCTTTCCAATTTTTCCACATCCTCCTTGTAGTGTGGGGCCCAAAACTGGACACAGTACTCCAGATGAGGCCTCACCAATGTCGAATAGAGGGAACGATCACGTCCCTCGATCTGCTCGCTATGCCCCTACTTATACATCCCAAAATGCCATTGGCCTTCTTGGCAACAAGGGCACACTGCTGACTCATATCCAGCTTCTCGTCCTCTAGAACCCCAGGTCCTTTTCCGCAGAACTGCTGCCTAGCCATTCGGTCCCTAGTCTGTAGCGGTGTATGGGATTGTTCCGTCCTAAGTGCAGGACTCTGCACTTGCCCTTGTTGAACCTCATCAGATTTCTTTTGGCCCAATCCTCTAATTTGTCTAGGGCCCTCTGTATCCTGTCCCTACCCTCTAGTGTATCTACTTCTCTTCCCAGTTTAGTGTCATCTGCAAACTTGCTGAGGGTGCAATCCACACCATCCTCCAGATCATTAATGAAGATATTGAACAAAAGTGGCCCCAGGACTGACCCTTGGAGCACTCCACTAGATACCAGCTGACAACTAGACATGGAGCCATTGATCACTACCCGTTGAGCCCGACAATCTAGCCAGCTTTCTATCCACCTTATAGTCCATTCATCCAGCCCATACTTCTTTAACTTGCTGACAAGAATACTGTGGGAGACCGTGTCAAAAGCTTTGCTAAAGTCAAGGAACAACACGTCCACTGCTTTCCCCTCATCCACAGAGCCAGTTATCTCATCATAGAATGATGGTTTGTTTGAAAGCCAGGACACCCGGGTCCTGTTCCCAACTCTATCCCGACAGGTTGTGTGATGGAAGACAAGGCCCTTCACCTTTCTCAGCCTTCGTTTCTCCCTCTGTCAGCTGGGGAGAACAATCCTCTCACACCTGCCTCCCGGAGGGGGGAGGCTGGGGAGCTGTGGGGACCTGTTTGAGAGCGTCACTCGGAGCAGTGTATCGTAGGAGGTGTCCTGTCGGGTTGAGTCATTCCAGAGGATGATGTCGGGCAGCAGAACCCCGTTTTCCCAACCTGGCGTGACACAGCTTTGCATGTGAACCGAACCAAGGGCGCACACAGGTCCAGAAGCCGGTGATTTCTCCTTTGGCCGCTAGATGGCGCTGCAGGCTCCCACTTCCCCCTTCTCCTGGTCAGCGCAATGGGGGTTAGTCTCCCCAAAAAGAACGCCCGTCTCGCTTTGAACGTCCCTTGACGTGCCCCCTGTGGGCTGTCGGGATACGTGTCCAAAAGTTGCAGGGCTTGTTTCATGGTCTCCACAACGACAATCTTTCTTCCTTTCTAGACGCGACGACCTTTTTGGTCAAGATCCTTGATTATTCGGGGACTTATCCCGGAAGACCCAAAGTATTTGGGACATAAGACTTGTGCAAAAGTGTTTTTGGCCATAGCAGGTTCCTTGTCCCAAGAATGACGTCCACCCCCCTTCCAAACGTGTTTGAGTAGTGTTGTGTGTGTGACGTGTTGTGTGTGATGCGCGAGGTGCAACGCGCAACGTGCAATATGTCTGTGCGACGTGTTGTGTGTCCGACATTCGATGTGTTGTGTGTGTGACGTGCGACGCTCGACATGTTGTCTGTGTAGGTGTGACGTGCGATGTGCCACGTGTGAAGTGTTTGTGCGGCTTGCATCGTGCGATGTGTTGTGTGTGTCCATGCGACATGCAACATGTGATGTGTTGTATGTGTAACGTGTTGTATGTCACGTTGTGTGTATTATGTGTTGTGTTTCATGTTGTGTGTGTCATATTTTATGTGTTCTGTTTTGTGTTGTGTGTGTGTGAGAGAGACACGTTTCTGTGTATGTGTGACATGTTGTGTGTGTGTCGTGTTGTGTGTCCTGTTGTGTGTGTTTGTGTGTGTGACGTGTTTCTGTGTGTGTCATGCGACTTGCGTGCCTGTGTGCATGCGATGTGTTGTGTGTATCTGTGCTACGTGCGACACGTTTTGTGGGACATTCAATGTGTTTCTGTGTGTGTCATGTTGTGTGTGTGTCGTGGTGTGTGTCTTGTGCTGTTTGTCATGTTATGTTTGTGTGTGAGACGAGTTGTGTATTGTGTTTTGTGTGTGTGTGAGACGTTTGTGTGTGTGTGTGTTGTGTTGTGTGTGTCTGACGTGGTGTTTGTAGAGTTGTGTAGATTGTGTGTGTGGTGTTGTGTTTGTAGTGTCATATGACGTGTGTGTGTGATGTGTTGGGTGTCATGTGTGTTTGTGTGTGTGATGTGTTGTGTGTCGTGTTTGTGTGTGACGTGTTGTGTGTTGTGTGTGTCATGTTATGTGTGTGTTTGTGTGTGAGACAGGTTGTGTATCTTGTGTTTGTGTGCATGAGACATTTTTGTGTGTGTGACATGTGTGACGGGTTGTGTGTCGCATTGTGTTTGTGTTTGTGTGTGACATGTTTTTGTGTGTGTGTCGTTTGACGTGCAACATGTGACATGCGTACATGAGTGTGTGCGACGTGTTGTGTGTATCCGTGCAATATGCAACGTGCAATAGGTGTGGGACGTGCAATGTGTTTCTGTGTGTGTTGTGTTGTGTGTGTTTGTGTGTGAGTTGTTTTGTGTGTCGTGTTGTGTGTGCCGTGATATGTGTGTGTGACGTGTTGTGTGTCATTTTGTGTGTCGCCTAGAGTGTTGTGTGTATTGTGTGTGTGGTGTTGTGTTTGTGGTGACATGTGATGTGTGTGTGTGAGACGTGTTTTGTGTAGTGTTGTGTGTATGTGTGATGTTGTATGTCATGTTTGTGTCTGTCTGTGTGACGTGTTGTGTGACGTGTTGAGTGTGTGTGCGGTGTTGTGTTTTTGGTGTCATGTGATGTGTTGTGCGTGATGTGGTGTGTGTCATGTGTGTTTGTGTCTGTCTGTGTGACATGTTGTGTGTATGACATGTTGTGTGTAGTGTTTTGTGTCTGTGTGACTTGGTGCATGTCGTGTTGTGTGTGTGTGAGACGTGTTTGTGAGTGTGACGTGCGACGTGCTGTGTGTGCATGCGACGCGCAGCGTGTTGTGTGTGTCCGTGCGATGTGCAATGTGCATCATGCGACAAGCGACGTTTTGTGTATGTGCGTGCGACGTCCGATGTTTCGTGTGTGTGATGTGCAATATGTGACATTGTGTGTGTTACATGCGACGTGTTGTGCATGTGACATACAACATGCTGTGTGTGTGTTCGTGTGACACGCGTGGGACATGTGTGTGGCGTGCGGCGTGCAATGTGTTGTTTTTGTGCGTGCGACACACACCAAGTCACACAAAACACGTCTGATGACACACAACACGACATACAACACATCACACACACAACACACCAGTCACCACACAGACACACACACAACAAGACAGGCAACACGTCACACAACACTCTAGATGACACACACAACATGACACACAACACTACACACACAACACACCACACACACAACACGAAAAACAACACATCACACACACACTGCACACAACACTCTGGACGACACACAGCACACACACAACACATCACACACACACAAACATCTCACACACATGTGTTGTGTGTCGTGCTGTGTGTGTGAGATGTGCGATGCACAATGTACTGTGGGTGTGACTTGCTGTGTGAGCGTGCGACGTGGTGTGCGTGCGACGTGTGCACGTGTGTGTGTGACATGTGCTGTGTTGTGTGTGCTAGGTTCGACGTTTTGTGTGTATGAAGTGCAGCGTGCGATGTGTTGTATGTGTGACGTGCGACATGTTGTGTCTGACGGGTGACTTTTGTGTGTGTGACGTGTCACGTGTTCTCTGTGCGGCACGTGGGGTGTGGCATGTGACGTGAGACATGTCTCTGTGCGTGCGACAGACACCACACAAACGGCACACAACACATCACACATACAACACACCACTCAGACACACACACACAACAGAACACACAATACGTCCCACACACACTGAATACAACACTCTAGACAGACAACACATGCACAACACATCACACACACACACAAACACATCTCACACACACCAGTGTTGTGTGTCCTGCTGTGTGTGTGTGACGTGTTGTGTGTGTGAGATATGCAAAACGCGACGTGCTGTGTGTTTGAATTGTGATGTGCGATGTGCTGTGTGGGCGTGTGACATGTGACGAATGACATGTTGTGTGTGATGCACGGGGCTTTGTGTGTGTGATGTGTGACGTGCGATGTGTTGTGTGCATGAGACGTGCAACGTGTGATGTAAGACGTGTTGTGTGCGTGAGTGCAACGTGTGACATGTGACATGCTGTGTGTGCATGCGAATTGCAATGTGCGGTGTACGACATGCATCGTGCGTCGTGTTGTGTGTGATGTGCGACCTTTGTGTGTGAGGTGCGAAGTGCGACATGTTCTGTGAGTGTGTGTCTCTGTAGTGTGTTGTGTGATCTGTTGTGTGTCGTGTTTTGTGTGCGTGTGAGACGTGTTTGTGTGTGTGACGTGCGACGTGCTGTGTGCGTGTGACGTGCAAGGAGTTGTGGGTGCGACATTTGACGTTTTGTGTGTGTGAAGTGCGACGTGTTGTGTGTCCGGGCCAGTCCCCTCAGTTGGAGTCTCAAGTCTTCAGTGTCCTTCTTGCTGGCAGTGTCGGTGGGGGGAGGAGAAAGGCCAAGCGTGGGCCCCGGGTTTGGGTTTGGGTTTTGCCCCCTCAGCCCGTGTGCTTGGGAAGCCCCAGTCCAGGCGTGTCTGGGGGGGGGGCGGAAGCGTGGTGGGGGCATTGCTCAATCTCCCAGCACGGTGCAGCAATTCCCTTGCTGTGGCCTCAGGCAGGGAATTATTGAGTGGGAGCTTCCTTGCTGGGCAACGGCTGTGGATGGGCTGTTTCACACCCCACCCGGGGGTTGCTGACCTTCCTTGCTGGTATCTCCTAATCTTTCCCCGGATACATGGAAACCATGCCGTGCAAGGTAACAACACAATTCAATCCAAGGTGAGGAATATGGGGGTTACAGGGCACCTAGAGGAGGAGGATTTGATGTTTGCATTTTGCATAATGAAAGAGAAGGGATAACCATGTATTAAATGGAATGATGTAGGATAGGATTTGACCATGTTCTGCCCGCCACCCTTTCTGAGAGCAGGAAGGAACGGCCTCGTGGGCCATTGGTAAAGAGGCATCAGCCAGATTCTGATGTCTGAAGCTGATTTCAGGCAGGAATAGACCAGAACAGTCCTGATCACCATTTGTTTTAGGATAAGGTTTCATTACGGTATTTGCTCCAAGGTCTTGTTTCTTATCTGCATTACAAATCAAGTTGTGTTTCTTCTCTGCATTGGAAACTAAGTTGCCTAAGGTTCTTTTGTAATCCCTTTAGAAACCATATCATCCTTTCTAAAATGTTATCCTGTCTGAAAGTCTCCCTGAAATTGTTTGGTGTGAGTGAGAAATGTGCATCGTTCAAAATAAAGGTGAAAAACCATCACAAATGTCCAGATGGTCAAGAAGAAGTGAGAGATCTGGAAACAGCAGGAGACAATCAGAAAACATCCACCGTATCCGACGCTAAACATGTTAGCAGCACTGATGACCTCAACGGCGAGGCAGGCACCCTGAATGCAAGACAAAGAAGAGCTAACGCTGGGAAGCCAACAAAACCACCAAATGATAACGGCGGAAAACCCGGAGATTAACCCCACTTAAGGACTAACGATTACAGAATGACATTGCAAAATCCATAGACGAAAGTGGGAATTTACGAGTCTAAAGCTGGGGTGTTTTGCCATCAGACTCTGGGTTCCGTCCTGCAAAGCCTCGGAGCATGGGATCGCGACCGACGGAGCCCAGCTCCTCGCTTGTGTTCAATCTAACTGGCCATTAGATTGACAAGAGCTACAGGAAACTGGTAACTGTAAGACCATCTGCAGGATGTGTGTGTATGTGGTTAAAAATATATGCTTACAGTTGTATTTTCAATAAATGCGGCGTATTGCCTTTTCCCCTGAAAAGATCCCGTGTGCTTCTTATCAGCATAAGATGCTCTCCCAAGGTGTAGAGTGTCACAAACACATCTCATGACTCTGCCCACAACAACTGGAACTAGGACATGAATGTGGAAGAAACAAGAATTGTTTTAATGGTTTATTTACAGTAACTGGAAAGCAGGTGTTGCCGGCACCCAGTGCCAGAGGCGAGCAACAACAGGGGTTCGCTGCTGGTGTGCGTCACCCAATAAACACAACGGGGTGGAGAAGCATAAAAGTTTATTTGGAGCTCCAAGGAAGGTACAGGGAGTACAGAATCTCAAATCCTGCACACTGAGCAGGCAGAGTCACATACCTTTATACTCCTTATCTCTATTACATTACACATCAGCCAAGTAAAACTGCTTTGCCTTGTATGGGTTACAACAATACTTTTTCCGGCAACTTTTAACGAGCATTTTAGCAATTCAAAACAACAGCACAGCCTGCTTAGCCTTGCGATTAATGAGGCAAATAAGCGGTTATGGCCTTGTAGCTGATTCCTGCCGTTATCCTAACGTGGCACCAGCAAAACCTACACAAAACAGCTCTATCTGCAGCTGCAGCATTATATTGGGAGTGCAAGGGCTTTCTCAGGCCAGCCAGGACTGAATTCTGTGAAGGGGGGTTGAGCAAAGAGACTTCCTCGACACTCATGGCCTTCCAGCCCCTCGACTTACCTAGTGGCCATGCCCTGGGACCCCAACAATTCCCTCCTTTGAGAATACTCATTCCCATACCTGAGTTTTCTCACCTTTATCTGCTCACTAACAGGCTACGCATAAAATTAAGATCCCCACGCTGCGCAAAACAAGTGTCTTTACACAGGCCCACATACAGCACAGCAGGAATAACACTATTAATACAGGAAAAAGAAGTTTAAACAACAGACTAAACAACCCACTTAGCCATGGGGAAAGGCCCCAGCCAGAAAATAAAGAGCCTAGCCAGTCCTCCCCAGTTTGCTGATGAATGTCTCTTGCCAGTTGCTGCAGCCATTGTAAATCAGCCTCTATGGAGGGTCCTGCATCTGTTATGTTAAAGCAACACATGCCTGCAAACTCCCGGCATACGTGACCATGGCGTAGAAGCAAATCATCCACTGCCAGTCTGTTCTGTAGCATCCCCTGACGTACCTCCCCTAACTCATGTGAGAGGTGGGCTAGGACAGTGGAGGTTAAATTGATAGCTTTTGCCACCGTGCAGGCAAGGTGCTCTACTGCATGATAATTATGCACCACTAGCCCAGGGATGCCAACGAAGGAAAAGGCCAGAGCCTCCGCTTCAGCCTCTGAGAAGAAGGTTACCTCTGACTTACAGGTGGAATCGAGGGGAATGGCATCCCTTTTATGTCGGGCAGGCAGCTGTGGGGGATATGGAAAAATCAGGGGGGGCCACGCGGCCGAGAGAGCAGGGGCCTCCAGAACTATTGGCCGGGACATAGGCATATGCACATCTCCCACATATGAGGAACCACCCCATCGGTAGTTTCATGTGCCCATAAGCAAAAGAGATTTCCACACTGTCATTACATTTAAGTTCTCCATTGGTGAGGTTTTCCCCAACGTGGGGAGCATTTACAAACCTCAGACAAGAGGGGGCAAGGGTAATATTGGCCAACCAAAAGGAATACATAGAGGCATCTAGTCTATACTGGGCACGTCCGAGGGCCTACAAATCAGTATAAACAAATGTTTTCTTTATGTCTTTTTAAACAATAATTTGAGTCCAAGATTGTCGGAGGGTGACGTGGTGATGGGCTGGACGGTCCACAGTTCCGCTGGTGGAGGAGTAGACACCACCTTCAGGCGAGAGTAATGGATCCAGTTTTTGTGTCCCTTGACCTTTGCCGCCGTGTGGAAAACCAGCAGGACGGTGTGGGGTTCCTTCCCCTTCTCTTGGAGAGGCTCGTCCTTCCAGGTACGAACAAGCACAGAGGCACCTGGCTGCAAGGAGTGGACAGGGGTATCCAATGGAAGAGGCTGGAAGTCTTTGGTATACCTGTGGAGAAAAGAGAGAACAGCAGACAGAGAGCACATGTACTGAGACAAAAAAACACACCCCATTTCCCACTCCCCTGCCAGAACCGGTGTCCCATTCATAGGCCATGCCCTTCCAAACATAATTTCAAAGGGACTGAGCCCTAATCTACCCTTCGGGAGAGCATGGACACAGAGCAGGACGAGGGGCAAAGCATCAGGCCATCGCAGTGAGACTTTTTGAGAGATGCCGTTTAAGGGTCTGATTGGTCCGCTCCACTACCCCACTGACTTGCGGTCTCCAGGGCGTATGGAGTTTCCAGGGGATCTGTAAGGCATGTGAGATGCTTTGAATGATTTTTGATGTGAAGCGGGTCCCACTGTCAGATTCCATCCACTGGGGGAGTCCAAAGCGAGGAATGATCTCCTTAACAAACTTGAGGGCCACTGTTCTAGCAGTGCAATTATGGCAGGGGAAGGCTTCTGGCCATCCGCCGAACCGATCCACTATGACAAGGAGATATTTGAGACCTTGGGTCCGGGGAAACTTGGTAAAGTCGATTTGCCACACCCGTCTGGGGCCTGGAGTGGGTTCCAGGGCAGCTGGTGGCACTGGATGTCCTGGTCGGGGGTTATTCTTTTGGCAGACTAAACAGTCAGCTTGTACCTGGGTAGCCAGGGGTTGCAGTCCAGAAGTGATAAAGTATTTTTCCATCAGTTGGATAAGTGCTTCCCTGCCAGCATGAGTGGTCTGGTGCAGTTTCTGAAATACTGGCCAGATCAGGCCCTTTGGTAGAAGGACCTTCCCTTCCGGGGAATGGAGCCATCCCTTCTTTTCCTGAAGACCGAGTTTGTCAGCTAGTTTTTTTTCTTCACTAGAGTACTGAGGAGTCGGATGCTCCCCCATTGATGGGATAAGGGCAGCATACGGGCACTCTCAGTCTGGGGGGACGTCAGGGTGGCAGCATGCTTAGCCTCTCTATCTGCCCTAGCATTACCCCTGGCCACATCTTGATCCTCCCTCTGATGGGCTTTACAGTGTACCACCACCACTTCTGAGGGGAGTTGTACGGCCTCTAGAAGCCGGAGAACTTGGGGCCCGTACTTTACTGGAGAGCCTTGAGCTGTCAGCGTTCCCCTCTGCTTCCACAGGCCAGCATGAGCATGCAGCACACCAAAAGCATATTTGGAATCAGTAAAAATATTGACTCACTTCCCTTTTGACAGTTCAAGTGCACGGGTCAGGGCCACTAGTTCGGCAAGCTGGGCAGAGGTCCCAGCAGGCAACCTCTCGGCCTCCAAGCTATCATGGAGGGTCACGACAGCATAACCTCCCCTCCTTTGCCCCTCCATGACAATGCTGCTACCATCATTCTACCACTCATAATTTGCCTTTGGGAGCGGCTGATCCTTAAAGTCCTGGCGGCTGGAATATTGGGCATCTATGATCTCTAAACAGTCATGTTTCTGTTCCTCTGTTTCTGGCAAGAGGGTGGCTGGTTTAAGGGAGGGGCAAGGCTGTAAGGTGACTTCAGAGTTCTCTAACAGCTTATCCTGATACCGAGCAATCCGAGCCTGGGTGAGCCAGAGCCCACCCTTGGTGTCTAGCAGGGCTTGGACCATATGGGGAGTATGGATTTGCATAACCCCTCCCAATGTTAGCTTCTCAGCTTCCTCAAGCACTAGGGCAGTAGCTGCGACTGTCCGTAAACATGCCAGCCAATCCTTTGCAACCTGATCCAGTTGCTTAGAAAAATAAGCCACGGGACGTTTCCAGGTCCCCAACAATTGGGTTAGCACTCCCAGGGCCACACCTTTTCGTTAGAGATCCGGCAGACCCAGGGCTGGAGCTTCCATCAGCTTCCTTTTTAGGATTTTAAATGCCCTGTCGGCTTCTGGGAACCAGTGAAAGGGGTCGTGATCCGTTCCCTTGACACAGTCATATAACGGTTTAGCCCAGCAAACTCTGGGATCCAGATCATGCAAAAGCCTGTCATACCCAGAAAAGCTCTGAGCCGTTTACGAGTGCTTGGGGTAGGGACTTGACATAGCTTCCTTTCTTTTGCTTAAAGGCTGACGCTCCCCTTGCCTTAGCTATAACCTGATTCCGCTCCACCTCAGACAACAGGGTTCTCAAGAGGATATTACAGTCATCCCAATCCGGCTTGTGACAACTGAGGCACCCCTCAAAGACTGAAATAAACCGGCTTGGGTTTGTGGAGAATTCCCCAGCCTGTGTTTTAAAAGCTGCTAGGTCTAGGTGTAAACTTGCATAGTGGTAGCCTGGCGTCCGTTTGCCCCTGGACGAGCCACAACAGTCTCGGTAATCAAAGGATAGAGTCCCACCGAGGGGTCAATCTCTGTAACCCGAGGCATCCTACCCTTATAAGGTGGGGATGTAGGGGCCGAAGGGGACACCGAATCTGCCATTACAACAGTGGGCGGGGGCGGCGTTTCTGGGGGCTAACATGAGCTACTACCGATCCTATCGGAGTCAAATTACAGCTCTGCAGAATTACAGCTCTGTTCTGTTTCTTAAAGCCATAAACGCTTGTGCATACAGATGTTCATTCCATTTACCCATTCACTGACAAAACAAAACTAATGGAGGATTGTATTATAATTAATTGACCCTCCCGGTGGCCACCGTTCCTGGTTCTCTAGCCGATATTCAGGCCAGTCTCTTGTACAAAACCTTTTCAATTTGCTTTTTGTCATTGGATCTGATCCAAACACTTTCCAGTTTGCTAGAATGCATTCTAGGGGCGTACACTGTGCCCTAACCCCCGAGCTCTGTCCCTGTCCCATACCTACAGGGTAACTCTGGGCATCCCCAGGTTCCAACAGAGCATACTATCAGGATTTCAAAAGGTTCCTACCTTATCCAAGGGACTGGTTCCCCACTGTCGCCCGTAGCTGCTCCTCCCCTATGTCCAAGGGACCAGTTCCTCACCATCGCCCTTAGCTGCTTCTCCACTATATGAGTGCGTTGCACTGTTGTGCCCTCCAGGGTCGATCAAATCGCGTCTCCTCCGAGGCCCCCGATGAACTCACTGGTGTGCGCTGGGCGTCGGTTGTCGCTGCAATCCTCGACCGCCAGGAGGGGTCCGGGCAAGGCTAAATAGCAGCCTCGTTGCCCACCCAGGGACGCCAAAAGCTGTTGCCGGCACAGAGCACCCGAGGCAAGCAACAGCATTGTTCGTTGCCTGGTGTGCGTCACCCAATAATCACAATGGGGTGGAGAAGCAGAAAAGTTTATTTGAAGCTTCAATATGGTACAGGGAGATATTCACCTCAAATCCTGTAAACAGAGCAGGAAGTTACACAGACTTTTATACATCATTTCTTCAGCATACTTGTCCAATAGCAAGCTGCCCTAAGTGTCCATATAGCCAGCCAATCCAGATACCAGCTAGTTCCCTTTTTCTTTGTACCATCTGTTAAACCATATATATAAAGCTGCTTTATTCAGCATTGTTCTGCCATATCTTCCCCATCTGGCCTTGTTTAGTTTCAGACAGTCTGACTGCAACATATTGTTGCAGAACCTCAGCATAACTGCTGCGAGTGCTTCCAGGTGGGGGGACCTAGTGCGAGGGGGCTTCATCGACACTCGTGGTCTTCCATCCCCTCGAGTTACCTAGTGGCCATGCCCAGTGTCCCCAACATCACCATACAGGGACATCCCTCGGTGGGTCCCTTGGCGACAGCCCCTGGTGGCTGCTCTTTGCCAGGCTCTCCTAGTGCTGCAGTCATTGCTCTATTGCCCTCGCCTCCCATTGGGTCTGGCTGGGTTTCCTGCCGGTCCTGAGGGAGCAGAGAGGAGAGGAGGGACGGGCCAGGCCTCTCCTCCCCAAGGGTAGTGTGGGCAGAACAGCTGGTAGTGGCCCCTACACCATGGCATGGCTAACTGTGCCTCGAGCAACCAAGCCCCTTAGGCCTGTCAACACCACAGTTCGGCTGGCATACATTGCCTTGCATTCACCTCGCTGTGCCCAGCTCTGCACTCAAATTTCTCTTTGGCCAATATAATTGCTCCCTTACGGTGATGCAGTAAAACCACCTCTCCAGATGGCATTGGCCTACATCTACCCGAACCATCCTCCAGCAGCTGTCCCGCAATACCCCATTCCCTGCAACAGTGACCGCAGTGGCCATGTTGTAAACTCCACGCAGCACCCCTCGCCCCATGAAGTGATTCCTGCACTGCAGGGAGCCTGGTCTGCTCCCCGGGGTTCCCTAAACCCACAGCTCATGGTAACTTTACTCTCTGTGAGGCCGTTGTGACGTTGCACTCATATGCTTTATGAAAATATGCTTATGAACAGGAACATAACATGCCTGGAATATGCTTTATGCTAAATGCCCCATGTAATATATCATTAGAAAGCTTGTAATCTACTAAGTGTGTACTACTAGGGGCAGATCGGGGGCATCCCAGGTGCTGGGGAGGGGGCTGCAGTGCGCAGCCTGGGAGTGGGACCTCTGCTGGTCCTGGGGGGTGGGCACAGTTCCCATTGGCCAGGAACCTCAGCCAATGGGAGCTGCGGGGGGCAGGGCCTGCAGGCACAGGCAGCGTGGTGTGGAGACACCCCCCCCCCCCCGAACCCCTCTGCCACCTAGGAGCTGCAGGGCTATGCCGGTGGGAGCTGGGGAGCCCCCCATCCCGAGGTAAGCCGCCCCGCATCCCTCAACCCCCTGACCCAGCCCCTTCCCACACTCCTGTCAAGGTTCCTTCCCCACTCTGAATTCTAGGGTACAGATGTGGGGACCTGCATGAAAACCTCCTAAACTTACTTTTACCAGCTTAGGTTAAAACTTCCCAAAGGTACAAACTATTTTACCCTTTTTACCCTGAACTTCCACTGCCACCACCAAACTTTATCTGGGTTCCTGAGAAAACGTAGTTTGGACACGTCTTTCCCCCCAAAATCCTCCCAACGCTTGCACCCAACTTCCTGGGGAAGGTTTGGTAAAAATCTTCACCAATTTGCATAGGTGACCACAGACCCAAACCCTTGGATCTGAGAACAATGAAAAAGCATTCCGTTTTCTTACAAGAAGACTTTTAATAGAAGTAAAAAGGAATCACCTCTGTAAAATCAGGATGGTAGATATCTTACAGGGTAATTAGATTCAAACATAGAGAATCCCTCTACGCAAAACCTTAAGTCACAAAAAAGACACACGGACAGGAATAGTCATTCTATTCAGCACAGCTATTTTCTCAGCCATTTAAAGAAATCATAATCTAACACCTACCTAGCTAGATTACTTACTAAGTTCTAAGACTCCATTCCTGTTCTGTCTCTGGCAAAAGCATCACACAGACAGACACAGACCCTTTGTTTTTCTCCCTCCTCCCAGCTTTTGAAAGTATCTTGTCTCCTCATTGGTCATTTTGGTCAGGTGCCAGTGAGGTTACCTTTAGCTTCTTAACCCTTTACAGGTGAGAGGATTTTTCCTCTGGCCAGGAGGGATTTTAAAGGGGTTTATCCTTCCCTTTATATTTATGACAACTCGCGACTGCGCCATGCAGGAGGCCTGTGATGTGTAGGGGGCCAGATGAGATGATCTAAGAGTCTCTTCTGGCCTTCAAGTCTCCAAATCTCTGCAAAACCGAGTGCGGCACATTGAGCATCCTCTGATGGTTCCACGTGTGGCCTGCGTGAACCCTTGCACGACCACTGAGTGTGTGGGGGTGACCCAGGGGGAGCAGCTCAAACACGCACAGGAGCCGGCTCGGGGCAGGACATGAGCCCTGCAGGGCAGGGGTGGGGGTGGCAGTGACATCACGAGGGCCTTTTGCAGCACTCAGCTGATTGGTGAAAGGAGGTTGGGAGGCGGTGACCTCACAGAGAGTCCACGACAACGGCCAGGGAGGACAGGCTGCAGGGCAGGGGGATCTCAGAGACCCCCGGGGCTTTGCTGCAGGGAGTCTCCTTCTTGAGGTGTCTCCTTGAGGACTGAGAGAGAATTCAGGGTCTCGTATGTGAGTGCGAGGTGGAGCCTCTCTGGAGTTTTCTCCTTTCCCACTGCTCATTGAGCGAGAAGACAGACGTCCCTGTGGAGAAGGGAAGAGCCCCGGAGAGGTTTGGTACCTAGGCAGCCTGATCCACCTGGTGCTGGCCAAATTCTCGGCATGGAAAACAGGAGGTTAAGGTGGGACAATTTAACCCCAGTTAGGCCTTTGTCCCTTCGAGTCCTTGGGGTTTGTCTTTTTTGGTTTCCCTTTTCCTGCTTCCCTCCGTCCACTGGCGAGGAGGGGGCTGCTCTGTAGCCCTCATGGTGGGAGGCCTCCCAAAGAGATGGGACAGAAAGTGTGCTCTGAGAGTGATCCTCACCGGTGACCTGAGCCATCCCTGGGCCATCTGGGGAACCCTCTGCCCACCGCCAGAGTCTCCACGCTGATTGGCTGAGCAGGGGGTCTCGTGGCAGGGAGGAGATTCAGGACTTTGTTGTTCTCGTTTAAGGCCCAGCAAATAAGCCAGAACCAATCATCTGCTTGGTGAATTGTTCTCCTTCTCGCTGCTGATTGTCTCTGAGCCGTTCCTGGTTCTCGCTGGTGTTCTCGTGCTTCTAAAACACTTGCTGAAGAATCAGTGTGAATGGTTGTTGGTCTGTAGCTCATTGCAGGTCCCTTTATTCTGATCATTCAGTATGTGAAACTCCAGACTGATCATAGAATCACAGAATATCAGGGTTTGAAGGGACCTCAGGACGTCATCTAGTCCAACCCCCTGCTCAAAGCAGGACCTATCCCCAACTAAATCATCCCAGGCAGGGCTTTGTCAAGCCTGACCTTAAAGACTTCTGAGGCAGGAGATTCCACCACCTCCCTAGGTAACGCATTCCAGTGTTTCACCACCCTCCTAGTGAAAAAGTTTTTCCTAATATCCAACCTAAACCTCCCCCACTGCAACTTGAGACCATTACTCCTCGTTCTGTCATCTGCTACCACTGAGAACAGTCTATATCCATCCTCTTTGGACCCCCCTGGCAGGTAGTTGAAAGTAGCTATCAAATCCCCCTTCCTTCTTCTCTTCCTCAGACTAAACAATCCCAGTTCCCTCATCCTGTCCTCATAAGTCATGTGTTCCAGTCCCCTAATCACTTTTGTTGCCCTCCGCTGGACTCTTTCCAATTTTTACACACCCTTCTTGTAGTGTGGGGCCCAAAACTGGACACAGTACTCCAGATGAGGCCTCACCAGTGTCGAATAGAGGGGAACAATCACGTCCCTCGATCTGCTGGCAATGCCCCTACTTATACATCCCAAAATGCCATTGGCCTTCTTGGCAACAAGGGCACACTGTTGACTCATATCCAGCTTCTCGTCCACTGTAACCCCTAGGTCCTTTTCTGAAGAACTGCTGCCTAGCCATTCGGTCCCTAGTCTGTAGCGGTGCATGGGATTCTACCATCCTAAGTGCAGGACTCTGCACTTCTCCTTGTTGAACCTCATCAGATTTCTTTTGGCCCAATCATCTAATTTGTCTAGGGCCCTCTGTATCGTATCCCTACCCTCCAGTGTATCTACCTCTCCTCCCAGTTTAGTGTCATCTGCAAACTTGCTGAGGGTGCAATCCACACCATCCTCCAGATCATTAGTGAAGATATTAAACAAAACTGGCCCCAAAGTATTTGGGACATAAGACTTGTCTGGAAGGGCGCACAGGGCTAAAGTGTTTTTTGCCATAGCAGGTGACTTGTCCCAAGAATGACGTCCATCCCCCTTCCAAAAAAGCCACAAATGAGCTGTTACCAGAATTGCCCTTTACCTTGGGGTATGCCCATTTGTTAGGATGACTCTCTGGTGGGGGGAGATTTTGCAATTCTGTCAATGTGCTGCTTTTGTCACTTGTGTTTTCCTATGGATCGCTACTCCTTCCTTCTGCAAATTCCCTCCCAATGGAGCTACCCTGCAGTACCTTGGTTTCCCAGGGCTGGGGTCTTCCAGCCCCCAAATGTGATGAACATGAACAGACACACAGGCACACACACATGAACATAGCATGTCAGAGAGGACTGGGTCATCAGCACTCGCAAGCTGACCCCTGATGTGTCCCGGGACTCAGTGGGCTGGATTGAACAACAATTTAAAGCCGGTCCCCTCCTATGTCCTTGGACTCAGCGGGCTGGGCTGAGCAACACCTTCATCTGCCACCACCCTACGCCCCAGGTTCAGCACATCCCTATCTCCACCTTCACACCACAACCATTCTGCTAGTAACCCACTTGCTGAGCAAACCCCCGAGGATTTTTGGGGCTGCAGGGATCTTTAGCTTGGGTACAAGGAGCGTTGCTGCAGAGTGAATGGAGAAGCCAAAACCACCGATGGAGGTGGGGTGGGGGGGCTAGCAACCTATAACTGATCACATGAGGCAGGGTCAGGAGGCTATTCCTAGAGAGAGACAGAGGCAAAGAAAGAGACAGATGGATCTAAGCACTTCTCAAAGCTGGAATCGATCAGGGTTCCCAGGTGGCCTTGGTCGCTGAGGGACCGGAGCGCTGGAGCCAGGCAGAGCCCCCAGCACAATCAGTCAGGAAAAGCTAATGAGGAGGACTTGTGGCACCATAGAGACTAACCAATTTATCTGAGCATAAACTTTCATGGGCTAAAGCCCACTTCATCAGATGCATGCAGGGGAAAATACAGCAGGAAGATATAGATATAAATATATTGATACAGAGAAGACGAGAAAATATGGGTTGTCATACCAACTCTTAACGAGACCAATCGATGAAGGTGGGCTGTTAGCAGCAGGAGAAAAAAACACTTTTGTTGTGATACCTTAATTGATTGGTCTCGTTAAGAGTTAGAATGGCGACCCCCATTTTCTCATGTTCTCTGTGTATATATATCTATATATCTTCCTGCTGTATTGTCTACTGCATGCGTCTGATGAAGTGGGCTTTAGCCCATGAAAGCTTATGCTGAAATAAATTGTTTAGTCTCTAAGGTGCCACAAGTCCTCCTCGTTCTTTCTGCTGAAACAGACTAACACGGCTATCACTCGGAAGCCGCACCAAAGGCTCTTACGTAAATTAAGTTGTCATGGGATAAGAGGGAAGACCCTTTCATGGATTGAGAACTGGTTAAAAGACAGGGAACAACGGGAAGGAATAAATGGTAAATTTCCAGAATGGAGAGGGGTAACTGGTGCTGTTCCCCAAGGGTCAGTCCTAGGACCAATCCTATTCAACGTATACATAAACTATCTGGAGACAGGTTGGTAAACAGTGAGGTAGCAAAGTTTGCAGGTGATACTAAACTCCTCAAGATAGTTAAGACCAAAGCAGACTGTGAAGAACTTCAAAAAGATCTCACAAAACTAAGTGATTGGGCAACAAAATGGCAAATGAAATGTAATGTGGCTAAATGTAAAGTAATGCACATTGGAAAAAATAACCCCAACTATACATACAATATGATGGGGGGCTAATTTAGCTACAACTAATCAGGAGAAAGATCTTGGTGTCATCGTGGATAGTTCTCTGAAGACGTCCACGCAGTGCGCAGCGGCAGTCAAAAAAGCAAACAGGATGTTAGGAATCATTATAAAAGGGATAGAGAATAAGACGGAGAATATCTTATTGCCCTTATATAAATCCATGGTGCGTCCACATCTTGAATACTACGTACAGATGTGGACCCCTCATCTCAAAAAAGATATACTGGCATTAGAAAAGGTTCAGAAAAGGACAACTAAAATGATTAGGAGTTTGGAACTGGTCCCGTATGAGGAGAGATTAAAGAGGCTAGGACTTTTTGGCTTGGAAAAGAGGAGACTAACGGGGGATATGATAGAGGTCTATAAAATCATGAGTGGTGTGGAGAAGGTGAATAAGGAAAAGTTATTTACTTGTTCCCATAATATAAGAACTAGGGGCCACCAAATGAAATTAATGGGCAGCCGGTTTAAAACAAATAAAAGGAAGTTCTTCTTCACTCAGCGCACAGTCAACCTGTGGAACTCCTTGCCTGAGGAGGTTGTGAAGGCTTGGACTGTAACGGGGTTTAAAAGAGAACTGGATAATTTCATGGAGGTTAAGTCCATTAATGGCTATTAGCCAGGATGGGTAAGGACTGGTGTCCCTATCCTCTGTTTGTCAGAGAGTGGATCTGGATGGCAGGAGAGAGATCACTTGATCATCACCTGTTAGGTTCACTCCCTCTGGGGCACCTGGCATTGGCCACTGTTGGTAGACAGGATACTGGGCTGGATGGACCTTTGGTCTGACCCAGTATGGCCATTCTTATGTTCTTATGTTCTTGTGTTTTCAAACAACAGGTCTTGGTTTTGTTTTGGTGTTTCTCCTACCTGACCACATTTTCATCAGCACCCTTTGGGAGCTCCCCTTCTTAGGGTGGCTAAAAATCACAACCAAAATTTTTATTTAAATTATGACATTTAAATATAGGGTTTTTTTTTAAATTTACATCAAATTTCTTATCTACATATTGCTATTTCTTCTCTTCCATTTTATGGTCTTTAATTGTCAAAGTGGATGTTTTCTACTTGTTTGTTTTTTTCGTTTCCTAAGTGTTAATAAAATTTCGGATTTTATGTCAATATTTTTCTACTAAGAAGTTTCACACTTAAAATGCTCATCTGTGCTGAAAAAGACAAGCCCAAGGCCTCATTAATATCCCCTAGTATGAGACTATACAGACGCAGAATTGAAAATCAAGAAGCCTGTGCTCTGCGCCTCCTTGGTCAAGAGCTTTGAGATCTACTAGTGAAAAGCGACGTGGACGAGCGAGAGGATTTCTGGCCAGGACACTGTACTTCCACAAGTAAAGAGCTGAAATGCTTCAACCATCAGGATTTGCATTTTGAAGTCAACAGGGCTTGTGCTCTGAGCATTCTCGAAAACCCCTCCCTTAGGTGGCTAAAGGCAGGCTGAAGAACCTAATTTTGGGCTCCACTTTTTGCAAACTTTGGCTTGTATAAAAAAATTGCTATTGTAAATTACTGAGAGTTTAAATAACTTTTTATTGTTAAAACAAAATTGTTTCACTGTTGAAGTGACAGATTTTATGCCACTACATGACAAGTTCTTAATAAAAATACACGGAGTCCCTGACGCTGCAAACACTCACTGAACTTTAAACCACGGGACTGTTTCTCGAGTAAAGTTCTGTGTCTATTTAAGTGTCTGCAGGACCCGGGAATTAATTTTCACTCTTTGGATTTTTGCATATAGCAATTCTATAAATCATGAGACCCAGTGGCTGGGAGGTGTGGGGGCTGCGGGCTCTGGGGTGGGGCTGGGGATGAGGAGTTTGGGGTGCAGACAGGGCAGGATTAATGCAGGGGCTCTAGGGGCTGCAGCCCTGGCTAAGGGGGACTCCGCAAAAAGATCTCCAGGCTGCCAGAAGTGCAGATCTTTTGGTGGGGCCCCCTTAGCCCGGGACCCTGGACTGCGGCCACTAACGTCCCTGCGTCCGGCCCTTCCTAGTGGGGAGCAGGGAGGTGGCTTCGTGCACGGCTGTCCCTCCCGCACCGTGCTGGGCTGGAGCTGGAGCTGTGAGTGCCTGGAAGCTCCGCCCACCCGCTGCCCTCGCCTGCAGGCTCCACCCCCACAGCTCCCATTGGCCAGGAACCGCAGCCAATGGGATCTGTGGGGGCGGTGCCTGCAGGCAGACACAGGACAGCGCAAGGAGCAACCTTCCCCCCCCGGGGCCGCAGCCAGGGACATCCGTGCCGTGCCGGCAGCTGCAGGGTCACTCCGGGAGGAGCAGCGCAGGGCCAGGGCAGGCAAGGAGCCTGCCTCAACCCCAGTGCGCCCCCAAATGGGAGCTGCCCTAGGCAAGCACCCCGCACCTAGAGCCCCAGCCCTGAGCCCCCTCCTGCACCCTAACTCCCTTTCAAACCCCAGACCCCCACCCCAACTTCCTGCCCTGAGCCCCCTCCCACACCCTAACTCCCTCTCAGACCCCCACCCCAACCTCCTGCCCTGAGCCCCCTCCCACACCCTAACTCCCTCTCAGACCCCCACCCCCACCCCAACCTCCTGCCCTGAGCCCCCTCCCACACCCTAACTCCCTCTCAGACCCCCACCCCAACCTCCTGCCCTGAGCCCCCTCCCACACCCTAACTCCCTCTCAGACCCCCACCCCAACCTCCTGCCCTGAGCCCCCTCCAGCACCCTAACTCCCTCCCAGACCCCCACCCCAACCTCCTGCCCTGAGCCCCCTCCTGCACCCTAACTCTCTTCCAGACCCCCACCCCAACCCCCTGCCCTGAGCCCCCTCCCACATTCCAAACCTCTCATCCCCAGCCCTGCCCCAGAGCCTGCACCCCCAGTCGGGCCCCTCACCACCTTCCGCACCCACCCCCCTGCCTCAACCTGCAGCCCCTGCTGTGCTCTGAACCCTGCATTTTTCACCACAGCCTGGAGCCTGGGGGCCACAAACTCGAATAGCCCTGGGTCCAAAGAGGCTGCGCGGGGGCTCAGGCCAGAGGACTCCCCCAAGCCCTCTCCCCACCAGCAGCGCGGTGCTCCGGGGGGAAGGGGCCTCTCTCCCTTGCCGGGTGCTGGCAAGAGGGAGCTCTGGGGGAAGGGGCCTCTCTCCCTGCTGGCAGCAGCGAGCTCCGGGGCCAGGAGAGAGGCCTGTGGCAGCCCTTCATCCCCAGCTGGCTCCCCTCCCATCTACCTCTCTCCTCTCCAGGCCCCTGCTGCGTGGCCCTTCATTGCTGGTGTGCGAGCGCGCGGCTGAGAGGGAACTGAGACTCCAACCCCCTGCTCGAAGCAGGGCCAAGCCCAACTAAATCATCCCAGCCAGGGCTTGGTCAAGCCGGGCCTTAAACACCTTGAAGGAAGGAGATTCCACCACCTCCCGAGGGAACCCATCCCAGTGCTTCACCACGCTCCTAGTGAAATAGTGTTTCCTAACATCCAACCTCGACCTCCCCCACTGCAACTGGAGACCATTGCTCCTTGTTCTGTCCTCTGCCACCACAGAGAACAGGCGAGCTCCATCCTCTTCAGGTCGTTGAAGGCTGCTCTCAAATCCCCCCTCACTCTTCTCTTCTGCAAACTAAATAACCCCAGTTCCCTCAGCCTCTCCTCATAAGTCATGTGCTCCAGCCCCCTAGTCATGTTTGTTGCCCTCTGTTGGACTCTCTCCAATTTGCCACATCCTTTCTGTAGTGGGAGGCCCAAAACTGGACACAGTACTCCAGATGAGGCCTCACCAATGTCGAATAGAGGGGAACGATCACGTCCCTCGATCTGCTGGCAATGCCCCTACGAATGCAGCCCAATAGGCCATTAGCCTTCTTGTTGTTAGCCTTCATCTCCAGCTTCTTGTCCACTGTAACCCCAGGTCCTTTTCTGCAGAACTGCTGCTTAGCCAGTCGGTCCCCAGCCTGTAGCGGTGCATGGGATTCTTCCGTCCTAAGTGCAGGACTCTGCACTTCTCCTTGCTGAACCTCATCAGATTTCTTTTGGCCCAGTCCTCCAGTTTGTCTATCCAGCATAGGGGTAGGGTCCCACTTTTCATTTCTACTTGATAGCACGTTATTTAATAAAATGGATACATTCAGGAGCAATAATGGTCTCCATGAGGTTTGAAATGCAATGTCCTGAGCTTGGCCTTGGGGTGACGGTTTATTTGTGACTTTCCTGCTGTGAAGGAGGAGGAATAACATGAGTCTGGATTTCTCAGATTCATTCATCTGCAGAGGGGAAGAATGTGAGAATGGGCCTTCATGGGGTGAGATGGGACCTTCAGGGAAGTCTCTTGACATGTTTCTTTTAAATTACAGAGTCTTGCAGGGCTCTGCTGTTTATTCCCTGCAGGTATCATGCATTCCTAAATCTAGAAGGTTTAGCTCAGTGGTTCTGAACCCGTGGCCTGTGGGCCACTTGCAGCCCAATCAGCACACAGCTGTGGCTCATGTGACATCCTCAAGGGCATTCAGGTAGTATCTGTGTTGTGTGGATGCAGCCCACATAAGGAGGGGGCTCAGGACTGGAACAGAGGGTTGGGGTGCAGGGAGTGAGGGCTCCTGCTAGGGGTGCAGGCTCTGGGGTGGATCCAGGGGTGAGGGGTACAGGCTGCAGCGGGGAGTGAGGAGTCCCCCCAGCCCTCTCTTTGTGCAGCAGCCCGGGGCCAAGGGAGAGGCACCTCTCCCTCCTGCACGGCCTTGTTAGCCTGCTGCACAGCCGCGCGGCTTAGAGGGAACTTAGGTAGCTGCCAGGCAGCATGAAGGAAACACCACTGAGTGGTGCGATCCCCACAGTCATTGATACAAACAGGCTGCTCCAGGTGTCACGGCAGTCACACAGCCAGACAGCTTTGGACGGGTTGGGAGACACCCCCAGTGATGCCCTGGATGTATCGCTGGAGGAGGAGGACGAGGAAATTGGGCAGTTACCTCTGCATGACATTTTCCTGGAGTGGCTTCCCTGGGTGCAGTGCCACGTCTGGGCTTGGCCGACTAGCATGGGCTGGTGGGGCAGGATCGAGCTGCAGAGCTGGGAGGAACGGCTGTGGGAACCGGACGTGGGGAGCTTGAAATGTAGGTTCCTGGAGGCCTGTGCAGCGCTCAGCCCGGAGCTGCAGGGGTGGAGTCCTGACACGAGAGCTCCCCTCAGCCCCAAGAAGCATGTGGCCAGGGCCAGTCTTAGGGCAGGGCAGTGTGGGCCCCTGCCTAGAGTGCTGTAGCCAGGGGGCACCGTGGTACAGAGGCTGCCTGTGGGGTGCAGCCTGGCGTGGCAAGAGCGTCTGCTTCCCTGCTCCTGAGCAGAGCCCCCCTGCTCCCCACCCCCAGGGTGTCCCTCCCAGCTTGGCTCCACGTTCTGCCCCTGCCCTCTGCCCCTGCGAGCCGGGTCTCCCTGTGACGCTGCACTCCCTATTCTGTACGGAAATGTGCTCACGAGTATGAATATGACGTAACTGGAATATGCTTTATGCAAACTGCCTCTTGTGACAGATCATTGAAAAAGTTCTAATCAACTGAATGAGTTCATCCTATTTGTCTGCATGTTTCATTTCCATGTCTGAAGTTAGAAATATGAGGAATAAACGTGGATTACTAATGTCGTCAGACGAAGGGAGGGCCATTAATGGTATTTCAGGAACTGGATGGCTCCAGTTAACTAGAACTAGTTGTGAATGGTTTTGTTTTCCTGTAAGCCTTCCTGCGGATGTGTGGGCTAGCCCATGAAGTGTGGAGACTGGGGTCTCACAGGGACGTGTGACCATGTCACCTGATACTGGAATCCATCTTAAACCAGGTAGTTTTCCATAAGGAACTGGGAGGGTCAAGCTGAAATAAGGACTCCCGCCTTTTGCCAAATCTATATAAGGGGGTGAAACAGGAGGGAAGCTGCGGCCAGTCAGGAGAAAGCCCCTGCTCACCATCCAGGATGTGTGCTGGAACTAACATAAACTAAACGGGGAAGGATTGGGACCGGACTAGAAATGCGTCCAGTCTGTGAAAAAAAGCTCATTGGAACATCTTTGAGGGTGAGATATTACATGGAGCCAGTTTCTTAGTGTATTAGGTTTAGCCTTGTGTTTGTTTTATTTTACTTAGTAACTTACTTTGTTCTGTCTGTTATCTCGTAGAAACACTGAAATCCTACCTTTTATACTTAATAAAATCACTTTTGTTCATTAATAATCCCAGTGTAAGTCATTGGTCCCTGGGGGGAGAGCAGTGTGTGCAGATCTCTCTTTACAAGGAGAAAGAGGGCGAATAATATGAACTCACACTGCGTACAACTTATGCAGGGTGAGAGGAGTTTATCTGGGGTTCAGGCTCCCGGGAAGGCGCTGCACTGGGTGCTGGGGCAAGACCCTGTTAACTGAGCCGCCCCAGGGCTGAGTGAATCTCCGTGTCTGTATTCGGCAGAGGGTGTGGCCCTATCTCTGGGTCTGTGCTGGAGGGGGCCTGCAGGGTCTGGCTCAGCAAGGCAGAGTCAAGGGGTGCCCAGGCTGGCAGAAGGGTTAGGCTCCGTGGTAGCTCAGGAATCAAGTGACAGTCCCAAGGGGGGCTCTACAAGTGAACCCGCCATATTCCCCTTCCCCTCCCCCCACCACCCCAGATTGTCCCAGTCCTGCCGTTCCTCTTTCCATGGGCTCAATGGAAGATGAATGGGGCCAGCCAATGGGAGCTGGAAGTTGCCAGACTCTTCTAGGTTGGGAAGTGAGGGGAGGGGAAGGGAAGGGACTGGGAACTAAAACTGCAGGGCAGAGAGACAGTAAGTCTTAGGGGGTCCTGATCCAGTCCCCCAGCTTCTAGCCCACCCCTGCGGACCTCTCCCTGTGCCCCAGCTCACACCCACCCAGCTTCCAGGGCCCCCCCCCGTGCCTCTAGGTCCCAGCCCACCCAACACCCAGGAGGCCCCTCTCTGTGCCCCCAGAGCCAGGGGGACTCCTCCCTATACCCAGAGCTCCCAGCCCCCAGCCATGTCCCCTGTCAAACTTTGACAATTTGGAGGTCCCACCGAGATGGCAAGCGGCTTCACTGAGGCTGTGTGATCCCTGACTGCCTTGCAGGACGATCGTGGCAGCCGGCGCCTGGACGCTTAGTCCAAGCGATCCTCCACAAGACAGAAAGGTACACAGCAGCAGCGCAGTCTAGGCCATTGAACTTGTTGGTTCCCACTCTGTTCGGGTAGGGGTCCTTGGATCCAGCTTCTGGAATCAGACGTCTCAGGTACTTATTATTTTTGTGCTTTAACCGGTTTGAGGACTGTCTTGTCTTTGTGTCTATCCGTCTTCCCCGTGGTGTGTGCGTGAATCTGGGAGCCATCTCTGTCCGGAGACTGGCTGACCAAGGGGTCCCCGTCCCCACGGTCTGAATAAGTGGAATCTGCACAGCTGCAGCCGCACCACGCCTTGGGTATAACCCCTGGTGTGAAAGCAAGGGCAGTGGAGGCAGTAGCCTGTGGGCTCCTTTCTGTGTGTTGCACCGGGCACCGCTCTGCTGAGCCCGAATTTCCTTCTTGTGTGAGTGCTGTGTGAAGTCCGCCTGGATGGGTAATCAGAAGTCTAAGGTAGAACAGTTCCCTAAGGGAACTCCAGCTTATTTTATGTATTTTAGGAGGGGTCCGGACTCTTGTAGGTTTCTTGAAAAATGGTCCAAATTAGCTCTAGAGAACCCCAAATTACAGTGGCCACTGTTAGGTTCTTGGGACAAGGATCGAGTGGACACTTTAAAAAGCAAACTCGTCCTCCCAAAAACCAAATTGGAGAGAGGAGAAGTAGACTGCTTCATGCAGTGGTGGGAAGAGGCAAATCGTAGATGGACTGAGTCAAAACTCACCTCTCTTAAAAATTCTATCAAAAAACTAACAGTTCAATTGGATGCAGTCTCTCCCACCACGAGTCCGAGCACTCCCCTTTGCCCAGTCCTGTGCAATGATCCGGATCAAACCCGACCCCCACCATACTCCTGCACAAATAAGAAATCAGAAAAGGAAAAATCTTCAGTGAGTACAGATAATGAAAGTGAAGAAGATACCCCCATTGGCCTCGCAGCTCTGCAAAATATTATGAAGAAGAAATCCAAAGCAGACTGCAAAGATTCTCTTGACATCTCTTCTTGGAAAAGAGAACCTGATGGGAGGTTAATGAGAGACTCTGATCAAACTGTTCTGGCACCCTTATGAGTCCTTAAGATGGGAAAAAGTGAGTCCATATGGGATTATAAGCCCTGGACTCGTATGGAAGTTTTATCAATAGTTAAAAGTTTTCCCAAACCACAGGAAAACTCTGTCAAATTTGCTGAGGAGTTTCTGTTAATCTGTGAAACCTATGAATCCTCTGAGACAGATCTCCTCCAACTGTGTAAATTGTTAGCTCCTGCCAGTTATTATGAAAAATGGTTGGCTGCCGCAGACTGGCCAGCTGAGGCACGCCACTCAACCATAAAAAGTACTGGCCCAGATTCGGCATCCAGAGACCGGTGTATGGCTCTTTGGAAGTGCCTGCATCAAGCCATTCCCAAAGTGTGGTCTCCTAAAACAAACTGGACAGCAATACGTTGCTGTAAGCAAGGGCAAGGAGAAAGCCCAGGCGACGATAGGTCCCGGCTAACTGATATTTTCCTACAACATTCAGGAATACAAGAGCCCGATGTAAATAGGTAGGGGGCCTGGGCACATGCATTTGTTGATGGTCTTCTCCCTGCCACAGGCAGCATGTTAAAACGAATAAGTGTGGGATGGGAGACTGAAACCATGGACAAATTGCTGGCAGTAGCAGAGCATTGCCACTGCACTTTAAAAGGAAAGGAGGAACAGTCCTCCCAAAAGTTAATGGCTCTGCAGATACAGCATTATTCAGGACTAAGCAGACCACACCGGGGACAGGGACGGGGTTGCGGAAGGGGGTGGGGGGCTGGATTAACTGGGGTTTCTAACTACTGTAAACAGCCTGGACACTGGAAAAAAGAGTGTCCAAGACGACCTAATAATTGTATGGGAAATCAAGTGAACCCCCCGCTGGTTCCTCCAGCTGATCCCCAACCCTATTTTTCACCCCAACAATGACGGGATGCTGGGGAACCTCACAAAATTTTAGCTCCCTTATTACCTCTGTCCCCTACTGGAGAATGTGTCCTGACTGTAAATGATCTCTCTCTCCCTTTCCTTGTTGATACTGGAGCTTCCCTTTCTACAGTCCGCACCACTGACTTGCCTGAGGTTCCCCGATCTGGAAAATCTGTGTCTGCTGTTGGCATTACAGGGATCCCTACCTCTTTTCCCCTCTCAAAACCTTTGTCTGTTCAGGTCGGTCCCCTCTCTGAGGAGCATGCATTCCTCCTCTCTGTTGCCACCCCTGCAAACCTTCAGGGATGGGACTTGCTATGCAAACTTGGCTGTTCTATTTACTGCTCCCCAGATGGTGTCTATCTGCAAATCCCTCAGTCTTCCTTATGTGATTCTGTAGCCTCCCTGCTGTCTGAAACTTCCCTCTCCACTCCAGTCCCTTGCTGTCCCTTAACTCCGTCCCTAGAGCACCTAATCTCTCAGGTTCCTTCCTCCCTATGGCCATCTCACCCATCTGAAGTGGGCCGATTAAATACTGACCCAGTTCGGATTACTGTAGACAATTCCAAACCTCTGCCTCGCCTGTCTCAGTATCCTTTGAATCCTGAGGCAGAGGCTGGGATTGCTCCAGTTATATCTGCATTAAAAGAACAAGGAATTATTGTCCCTTGTTCCAGCCCCTGTAACACCCCTATCCTCCCAGTTCAAAAGGCTGATGGCAAATCGTGGCGATTTGTTCAAGACCTTCGAGCTATTAACCGTATTGTCATACCTTCTTTTCCAGTGGTTCCTAACCCTGCTACAATCCTAGCGTCTATTCCTCCAAATGCAACCCACTTTACTGTTGTAGATTTGTGCTCTGCTTTCTTCTCTGTCCCAGTTCACTCTGAACCCCAGTATCTCTTTGCCTTCTCCTACAAGGGTCAGCAATATACATGGACTACCCTTCCCCAGGGGTATACAGAGAGTCCATCCTATTTTTCTCAAGCCCTAGCCAGGGATCTCGCTGATCTGGTTTTCCCACCAGGGTCCACACTGATCCAATATGTGGATGACTTACTCCTGTGCTCCCCCTCTCTGTCTGCCTCAGAAACTGATTCACTAACGCTTCTCACAGCTTTAGCAAACAAGGGTCATAAGGCTTCTCGCACAAAATTGCAGCTCTGCCAAACCTCTGTCACATACCTAGGCTTCCTTCTCTCCCAGGGCTCCCGTACACTCTCTCCAGCCCGGGTACAAGCCATCCTTAGCTTTCCCCAGCCTTGCTCTCCACGCCAGGTCAGAAAATTCTTAGGCATGACAGGGTTCTGTAGGCAATGGATTCCCCAATATGCTTCTCTGGCAAAACCACTCCAAGAACTCACTCGATCCTCTGTACCTAACCCCATGCCATGGCCACTTGAAGCAAATGCTGCTTTCATCTCCCTTAAGCAGAATTTAGCCTCCGCCCTGCCTTAGGGTGACCTAACTATGACAAGCCTTTTACCCCTTTCTGTCACGAACAATCTGCTTGTGCCCTCGGGGTTCTTACTCAGGAGCACGGTGACAGAAATCGCCTGGTGACTTATTTTTCTGCAACCTTGGACCCTGTAGCCCAGGGTTTACCCCCTTGCCTACGCACTGTAGCTGCTGCAGTGCGCCTGGTCGAGATGTCTGAGTCCCTTGTCCTCCGCTCTCCTCTCACTCTCATGGTTCCCCGTTCTGTGGAAACTCTCCTTCTGCAACACAACACAGCTCACCTCTCCTCTGCTCGCCTCACTAGGTATGAACTTCTGCTGCTTTCAGCCTCACATATCACTATTAAGCGCTGCTCCCGGTTAAACCCTGCTACCCTCCTTCCTTTACCTAGTGATGGTGAACCCCATGACTGCCTTGAAACTGTCTCCGCTGTCACTGTCCCGCGCCCCGACCTTTCAGATGTGCCTCTCCCTAACTCTGACCTGGTATTATTCACTGATGGGGCCTGTTATAGAAATGACCAAGGCCACCTTCTTGCAGGGTACGCTGTGGTCTCTCTCTCTGAGACCACAGGAGCTGCGCCCTTACCCTCTGTGACCTCTGCCCAGGTGGCTGAACTGATTGCTCTAACCCGTGCCTGCTTTCTAGCCGAGGGGCTCTCTGCCACTATTTTTACTGATTCTCGGGATGCCTTTGGGGTTGTGCAGGACTTTGGCACCCTCTGGCAGGCTCGAGGTTTTCTTACCTCTACTGGTACCCCTATCAAGAATGGCCCCTACATTGCCGCCCTCCTGTAGGCAGTTTTACTACCGTCTGCCTTGGCAATTGTTAAGTGTACTGGCCACTCAGCGGCAGACACCGAGGTGGCAAAAGGTAATGCACTTGCTGCTGCTGCTGCAAAACATGCCGCCACTATAAAACCTTCACCAGAAGCGTTTCTTGGTCCCCTCTCTGTCTCTGTAACGCCACCATCCCTGTCTCATCTCGCTCAGCTCCAGGATTCTGCCCCAGAAACAGAGAGAGACTCCTGGAGTGCTTTGGGTTGCTCTTTGCATTCTGATTCCCTTTGGCGATCGCCCACCGGTACCTTTGTAGCCCCCCTCTCACTCTACCCGTCTCTAGCCGCCCTGCTACATGGTGTTTCGCATGTCGGCAAGGAGGGGATGGTCTCTGCTATGAGTAAGGCGGGGTGGTGGGCTCCCCATTTCAGCTCCTTTGCAACCCGCCACTGTGCCACTTGTGTTACTTGTCAAAGACACAATGTAGGCAAATCTGTAAAAGTAACACAAGGTTTCCGGGGTTTGCCTCAAGCACCTTTCCTACACTGGCAACTTGATTTTGTACAAATGCCAAAGTGTCAGAAATATGAATTCATTTTAGTTTAATATGTCTGTTTTCGGGTTGGATTGAAGCCTTTCCCTGTCGCAAAGCTGATTCATTGTCCGTTGCAAAATGTCTGTTAAACCACATTATCCCTACCAAGGGAATTCCTGCCACTTTGTCTAGTGACCGGGGAACACATTTTACTGGAAAAAATTGTTCAACGTCTAAACCAGGTATTACATGTCACCCCCCTGTTGCACTGCCCTTACCATCCACAGAGTGCAGGGGCAGTGGAAAGGCGAAATGGTGTGCTTAAAAATAAGCTGGCAAAAATCTGTAGTTCTGCAGGGTTAAACTGGCCAGCTGCTTTACCACTGGCCCTTATGGAAATTCGGTCATCCCCGTCCCAGAGACACAAATTGAGTCCATTTGAAATCATCATGGGACGCCCTATGCGAACAATGGCTACTATTACCCCAGCCCCAGACCTAAACCTAACTCACAGCACGCTCCTCCAGTACTGCAAAGGGTTAATGCAAGCGGTGAGCTCCTTCCATTGGCAGGTGGGAGCAGCTTGGCCGAGGGAACCCACCTCTGCTGCCTGTCACACCCCTGAGCCTGGTGAGTGGGTCTGCCTGCGGCACCACCTTCGGAAGCCCGCCTTGGAACCCCGGTGGGAGGGTCCCTGCCAGGTACTGCTCACCACCCAGACAGCAGTGAAATTATCCGGCATCGCTGCATGGATCCACGCCCCACAGTGTAAGCCAGCGCCACCTCACGGGGACCAAGCACCTCTGCAAGACCACGCCGAACCAGCTTCAACCCCAGAAGACAAAGAGGAACAGCCTGCAACACCTTACAATCTGCGCTCTCGCAAGGGTTGCCAGAAGCAGAGGGTAAGCAGGCAGCAGGACCCAACAAACAAGAAGCAGCAGTGAGCCGAGCGCCTGCTGCCTGGTGGACGTAAAACCGTGAGAGCGGTTCCCTCGAAAGGGGTTGTCGGAACCAGAAAGGGTCCTGCTTCCAACATGTGTCCTTTGAGAAGCTTAATCCTCAGCTCCTGTGTCCTGAGGGTCTGGGGAATCCAGAGAGACAGTGACAATTCTTTCCTCCAACAACAGGTGCAGATAGCCCAGATCCTGAATATTTCTAATTGCTGGGTCTGCAGCCCATCCCAGCTCACTCACAAGCTAGTATCCCCACCATGGCAATCCCTTTGAATTCCTCAGAGCTCGCTGGAGAACCCTATCCACTTAAAAGGACATGGAAGGAAAATGACACTTGGGGGCTGGGAAAAACATATGTTCCTAAACTTATAAGTGTGGTGAAAGGAAAGGGCCACTGGTGCTGGGTGTGTAATGGGACAGGGCTGAATGTAGGGAGGAGCAGCTGTCTCCAATACATCGTGTCCCATGGTGTATGGGACTATTCAAACAAGGTTGGAGAATGGCGAACCGGGTATGGAAAGATAAACTTCCTCTCAACCTGGGACCAAACCAAAGATTCAATCTCTTGCTCCCCCTACAGCCTCCCTGAGAAAAACAGCACCATCTACAAATGTCCTGGGAATGCTACCTCTTCTCCCAGTGAAAATCATCCTGTGCCCTTTGGGGGATACTATTCCTCCTTTGTAAATTCTTACATGTCACAGGGTTGCAGTCAAACCTTCCCAGCTTTAATGGGACATCATTGGGTTTGTGGGGAAAATGCTTACGCTGTGTTACCAGCAAATTGGTCAGGTATCTGTTATCCTGCTCAGCTTTTCCCACAATTCTGGGTGCTTCAATCCCTCCCACGAAATCGCCTCCGTAATTTCAGGCGAAAAGGGAGGGACTTGCCAGATGCTAAATGGTATGTGGATAACATAAGCCCCCTAACTTGGGAAGAAGCTGTTGGCATTTCTTTAGTCCCAGTAGGGGGGGTAATCCACCATGCAAAAAGGCTTTTAAGGTTACAAGCGGTGGTTGAGATCATGGCCAATGAAACAGGAGAGAGCTTAAAAGCTCTAGCCAAAGAAGCAGGAGCGGTCCGACAAGTGGCCCTCCAAAACCGTCGGGCATTAGATATAATACTGGCAGCCAAAGGAGGGACCTGTGCTCTAATTGGAACAGAAAGCTGTGTATACATACCTGATAATACTAATGAGGTAATAAATCGTGCTAGCCATCTGGAGCAAATTGCATACCTTCCCCACAAAGAACCAAGTTCCTTGTGGAAATGGATAAGTAACTTATTCAATTTCTCTAGTCTGGGAAACTGGTTGTTTCAAGGAATCCTGACTATCCTATTTGGAATTCTAATAATCTTTGTGTGTTTTCAATTGATTTCTTGTTGTATCCAAAACTGCACAAGACATACCATCCATCAGGTTACCCCTAACCAGAGTGCAAATCTAATGTTGTTAAATATCACCAGTGAAAGTAATGAAAAAGAAAGATTGACGTATGGAATCCAGTAAGTCATTGGTCATGGGCGTAGCCTTGACCAAAAGGAGGGATTGTGGAAGTATAACATTGTATAAGTATAACGTTGTATAAGGGGACATGCTGGATACATTGTATATAAGAGGGCATGCCAAAACATGTTACAAAGTATCTGAGGGAGCACACGTAGGGACAGTTAGCTTTTGAATGGAGAAGCAATTAAGATAGAGCCAGCACGTCTAAGAAGCAGGCATCAGAATGGAAGGTGTGAAGGGCAATTAGTTAAGTTAACTGGAAGCTGTTAAAGGAGATTGTTAAGGGTGGCAGGTAATTGAAGATATGTGACTGGTCTCAGGGATCTCGAAGGGTGGTGACTAAAATCTTTTTCTTCTCTTGTCTGTAACTTCTCTGTAACTTGTTCTCCAGCAAGCTGTATAAATTAAGAGACACAAGCCCCACTCGGGGGCTCACTTCTAAATGTATTAGCAGAGCAGCTTTGCTAATAAAACAGAGTGGTCTGATAAATTGTGAGTCTGAGTCAAACTTTGACAGTAAGAAAAGGTTCCTGATCAGCTGTGGTTATGAGGGAGAAAAGGTCCCATTTTCAGAGGCTGCTCGTTTCTCTGGTCAGGAATGGTGTCTCCTCTGCAGCTGAAGGTTGGATCCAAGAGGATGACTCCAGGTGGTGAGTGGCTTGCCTTGCTCTCATGTTTCTCTGTCTTCTCTCGTGTGTTCGCCAACTCTCTCTCTCTCTCTTCTCTCCTCTTCTCTCCTCGTGCCGTGTCCCTTCACAGGACACAGGTAGGTGTGCATTCCCACAGGTGAGGTCTCGGGAGCCATGGAGAAGTTGGAGCGGAGGAAAATCATGCCGGGCAGTGGGTGCGAGCGTGGAGCGGTGACTGTCGGGGTTAACTCTGTCTCGGTTCATCATGTGGGGCCGATGCGCGGATGAAGGCAAGATTTCCAGCACCAATGGAGCATTGTATAATGATAGCCTACGCGATGTGGCCCACTGAGATGGTAACTTCTTTGTTTTTCCTCCTTGGTCTGGGTTTAGTACAAACAGTTGACTCCCCTCATCGGATGGAAAGCGAGCGAGAGTGGTGAGCCCACGAACGCTGTTGATGCAGCCAGGAGTCGTCCGGTTGGCAGCGGAGCAGTCGCGAATGTCAGTGAGATAAGTGTCTGGTTTGGTTAAGGCTTTGCTTACGGCCGGCCTGGCTCCAGTTAGGGACTCCCCATTAGCTGGGGCTGGGTTTGTAAGAAAAGGTTCCTGACCAGCTGTGGTTAGGAGAGAGACAAGGTCCCCATTTTCAGGGGCTGCTCATTTCTCTGGCCAGGAAATCTGGTGTCTCCTTCGCAGGAGAAGGTGGCATCTAGGAGGATGACTCCAGCTGGTGAGTTGCTTGCCTTCCTCCCATATTCTTCTCTCTTCTCTTGTGTGTTGGCCAACTTTCTCAGTCTCTCTCTCCTCTGCTCTCCTGGTGCCGTTTCCCTTTGTAGGACCCGGGTAGGTGTGCATTCCCACAGGTGAGGTCTCGGGAGCCATGGAAAAGTTGGAGCGGACGAAAATCATGCAGGGCAGTAGAAAGGCTGCTGAAAGTACCTGAAGAGACAAAGGAAATGAGAAGGGGGGAGTCCAGACTAAGACAGGAGTCTAGTCTGTAAAGAGAAACAACGGGAAGTCTAAGCTACAGAAACTCTTCAAGTTGCCAAAAGACATTTAGGATGGGAAATGACTTCTTGAATCCAGTCTCTTTAAGATCTTAGGCTTAGTATGTGTGTGTATTTGTATTTGCTTAGTAATCTGCCTTCTTCTGTTTGCTATCCCTTATAATCACTGAAAATCTACCTTTGATAGTGAAACTATTTTTTGTTTATTATTATTATTATTAAACTCAGTTTGTGCAACGGGTGCTCTGGGAGGAAATGATTTGTGTGTTACTCCAAGGGGCCGCCGGTGTCACTGTTGCTCCATGAGGGAAATGATTTGAGCATGACCTGAATTGGCCACCCACTGTCACTGTTGGGCCAGGAGGGAAATGATTTGTGCATTTCACTGACTGGCCACCTGGTGTCACTGTTGCTCCGTTAGTGAAATTATTTGTGCATTACCCTGAGTGACCACCGAGTGTCACTGTTGCTCCGTGAGGGAAATGCTTTGTGCAGTACCTGGATTAGCCACCCGGTGTCACTGTTGCTCTGTGAGGGAAATGGTTTGTGCATTATCTGGATTGGCCACCCGGGGTCACTGTTGCTCCGTGAGGGAAATGGTTTGTGCATGACCTGAGTTGGCCACACACATCACTGTTGCTCCGGGGCGGGGGGTGAGGGAGGGATTGTTTGTGTGTTACTCCTGAGTGGCCACATTGTGTCACTCTTCCTCCATGAGGGGAATGCTTTGTGCATTACCCTGTGTGGCCACCCAAGACAACACACACATCACACACAAAAGATCACACACACAAAAAACGACAGACGACACTCACAGAGAGAACACGTCACACATACAGAAACACGTCTCTCACACACACACAACACAGGACACCGACACACACAAACAACATGACACACAAATAAAATGACACACAAAACAGCACACAATACGACACACAAAAATCACACACAATACACGACACCGACACATACACACACACAAACGAGGCGAGGCACAAAACGGCAGACAACGTGACACAGAAATCACACACGACCCCGACACCCACACACAATACAACACACTACACCTCACATGACACACAAAACGGCACATGTGACACACACACAACACGATGCACAAAACATCGCACACAAAATATCACACACCCACACACAACACGACACACACACAGACAACACGACACAAGACACACAAAAAGGCACACAACACGAGACACAAAAATCTCACACAACACGACACCGAGACACACCACATGCCCACAAAACGGCACACAAACGACACACATTGTCACATGCACACAACACGGCATACAACATGGCACACACACACTCAACATGGACCACAACACGCACACATAAACACGTCTCACACACACAAAAGGACACACAAGTCACACTCACAACACGTCACACGACACATGCAACACGACACACACAACCCGTCACCCAGCAGAAGGTTTCATCGAGGAGGAGGATGTCCCGGGGTCCCCGGGCGATGCTCTGGGACTGCTCCCCAGGAAGCCAGGCAGGACTCTGGGGAAGTCTCCTCTCGGGGAGCAGCCTGTCTGCAGGACACACAGCTCCCCCGGCTCCACCTTCCTGGCTCTGACCTCGGAGCCGTCAGCCTCCTCTGCCCCTCCCTGCGCTTCCCACAGCCAGTCCGCCCAGGCGGGGTCCTGGGGGGGCAGAGGGTCCTGCCCCCCAACTCCGCAGTCAGACGGGACTCTCAGCCAGCCAGGAAAACAGAGGTTTATTAGACGACAGGGACATGGTCTAACACAGAGCTTGTAGGCGCAGAGAACAGGACCCCTCAGCCGGGTCCATTTTGGGGGGCAGTGAGCCAGACAACCCCGTCTGCCCTTCACTCCATGTCTCCAGCCAGCCCCCAACTGAAACTCCCCCCAGCCCCTCCTCCTCTGGGCTTTGTCCCTGTCCCCGGCCAGGAGGGCACCCCATTCCTTTGTTCCCTTCAGCTCTCACCTCACAGGGTGGAAGGGCCCAGGGCATCAGGTGCCAGGAAAGAGGGTGTCGGCCATTCTCTGTGTCCAGACCCCTGCACACACCTGCCCTCCAGAGCTCTGCAACGATCATACACCCTTACCCCACCCCCTAGATCCTTAAGAACTGCATAGGGGAAACTGAGGCACCCCCACACAATTCAGAGGAAACATGAAGTCCCGCTTCATCACAGATGACTCCAGGAGGTGAGTTGCTTGCTATCCTACCATGTTTTTCTCTGTCTCTCCTCTAGTATGTTGGCCATCACACACACTCTGTCTCTGTCTCTGTCTCTCTCTCCTCTCCTCTCCTCTCCTCTCCTCTCCTGGTGCCAACGATGACCAGGCCCCGGGTGCCTTGGCCCCAGTGCCCCGCCTGTGCTCCATCTCTTCCTGTATCTGCCTCGCCCCTTCTCCCAGCCCACACTGCCCACCGCTGCCTGGATGATTTCCCCCTCTCCTCCATTGCACCCCCCTCTGTGGGGTCCCTGCCACTCACCGTCTGCCTCCTCTCCTCCACCCCCTCCCCCGCTTCCCCACGGGTCACTCTGGGGCCGGTTTTCTTCACCATCTTCGTGCATGATCTGGAGGATGAGATGGATTGCACCCTCAGCAAGTTCGCAGATGACACTAAGCTGGGCGGAGAGGGAGATACGCTGGAGGGTCGGGATAGGGTTCAGAGTGACCCAGACCAATTAGAGGATTGGGCCAAAAGAAATCTGATGAGGTTCAGCAAGGACAAGTGCTGAGCCCTGCACTTAGGAGAGAAGAATCCCATGCACTGCCCCAAGTATGTGAATCCCATGCACCGCCCCGAACCGACCCTCCCGGAGCATCCTCAATTCCATGAAACAGCTGTTCTGGGGTGGGCAGGAAGTGCTGGGAAGGAGGGTGGGGAGTTGCTCAGTGGGGGTGTGTCTCTCTGGGTGGGGTCTGTGTGTGTTTATGCACAAGCTGATTGTGATGTCACGGAGGCCAACAGCAAAGAGTGTTCGGCGTCAGCATTCTTGCCCTGCCCTCAGTCTGCCAACTGGCTTGGTTGACAACGGCTGGTGACCCAAGGAGCTGCTGAGAGACGCGGACCATCCCTCTGTCAGCAACTTCTTGAATCAGCTATTTCCACAGGTGTTTGAGGAACAAAAGGATGAGTTTTTACAGAAGGTAATTCCCAGATTCTTTCCCTGCTCATTAGATCGCACACGACAGGTCGGTGCCTCCTTCTCCTCGGGACGGGTGGGGGCGGGTGTGGCAACAGGCAGGTCTCAGCGTTCCCTTTTGATTTGAAAGTGGCCATCTCTCAGGTCTCCTCCTGCTTCAGCCTGTCAGGTTCTTTGGAGGCAGATTTAGATGATTTTATCTTTCAGCAGACTAGTCGGGGGGAATTTCCAGGGATAGAACCAAAAGGGAAGAAAACAAAACTCGTGTAGAATTTAGATTGAGATCTCCATCAATCGTCTTTCCCTTGGAGTTGCCCCTAATGCACTCCTTGCCTTCAAGTTGGGAATAGAAACCCTTTGTCTCCTGTCATGACTGCCAAAGAAATGTGTATTGAGAGAATATCGATCTCAGAATTTACAGGATTGAAATGCACATAAATGAGCTGAAATAATGCAGAAGAAATTAATCTTAGAAATTGAAAGTGATACAGCTCCACTCCCATCCCCTGGCTGTCATCTTGGTAGTTCTCTCAGAAAGAATCTCATGGCGATAGATCTCAAAACTCTCTACAAATTCTACTCTACCCCCTTGGGCTAGAGAAAAGAGATGTGTCGATCCCCCCCGCCCCGCAATTCCTTTCCAGGAAAGGGGTTTCAATCAACTGTCGCCTACATTTGTCATGGGTCTCGCTGCGATTTCTTTGTCCTTGTTTTGGAGGCCTAACTTCTGACTGGATGTTGGAAATAATATGGGTCATTCTTCATTTCAAGTTGACTGATTCTTTCCCCCATGCTAATACATTCCAAATTTTCAAATAGTTGAGAAGAAGTCAACATATTTGCAGCTGCTAATTCATCCTTCCAGACCCTCAAACCCTCGAGATGACAATCTTTTCTTCCTTTTCCTGGCTTCTCTGGGAACAGAGCTTTCTTGGTTTGCAGCTTGGCCCGATCTGTTCCCAGAGTCCCAACATTCTGTGCACAAAGGAGTGGGGTTAAGAAGGAAGCATTTTTGCAACTAGGCCCAGGCAATGACCAAAGAACATAGAAACTGACCTTTTGCTCTTTCTATCCCTAGCCTCTGTTTGCCAGGTGCCAGGAATGAGCAACAGGAATGGATCGCTTGATGATTCCCTGTTCATTCCTTCTGGGGCACTCAGCACTGGCTACTGTCAGAAGACAGCGTACTGGGCTCAATGGACCTTTGGTGTGACCCAGTCTGGGCGGTCTTGTGTTGCATATCTTCTTGGTTGCAGCAACCAGTCCTGGCTATTAGAGGAGCAGATGGCTTCAAAAGACCACTCTCGTGGATCTGGGAATCCTGGGCAAACTAATTCCCTTCCTTTCGAGAAGGACAGAAAAACCCATTTCCTCCTTCTTTCTATTCCAGGCTTCGTTCCTTTTTCCAAAGACTCACCTCTCGGGAGCACAGAGAGATCCACGTGCACAAAGTGCTCGTCCAACCTGCAGCCATGGAGGCATGCTCTGGCCTCAGCCCCCAAGAACAGGCCTTGCCAGAGAACCCCCAGGGAAGAAAATGCTCATGGACCATCATGAAAAGACTCTGTGTCTGTTGCCAATCCCACAACTCGATGGCAGAGAGCAGTGAGGAGAGAACAGCTTCCTCTCCAAGAAGGTGGACGCACTTGTCCCTGAAGAAGAAAGCAGCGGAGACCCAGGTGGAGGGAGAGGAGGTGAAGCTGCAGGAGACAACACACAAAGTCAAAGCGGATCTTACAGGTGAGATGGTTCAATCCACATGGTTCGCGAGGAGCATGTGAGGAACACTCACACCAGTCACTTGACAAGCCTCGACATCAGGGCCATCTCATGGGACAGTGATGGGTACCTCCAGCTCTGGAATCCATTTAGAGGGTGGCAGAGGTCCATGGCTGAGGTGGGGAGAGCTGACAATGTCAGGTCACCCCCCTCTGGGGATCTGGCACGGTGGGGTGGGGACGACTAACATTGTTCCAGGCTGGAAGGAGAAGAGAGAGGCTGGACGTTGGAGGAAATCCTTTCTTTTCTCCTGGATTGGGTCCCTTTCCTCAAGAAAATGCTCCAGAGGTCTCAGCAGGTCACAGCTGGGAACCGTACCAGAGCTGAGTCATTCCTTCTTGGGGGGTTCAATGCAAAAGGAGGCCAGGTGCCCATCACTGACAGGAAAGGGGTGCAAGGGGAGGGGAAGAGTAGAGGACACCATTGAAAAGAAACTGGCCCCGAGGGAAGAGGAAGCCTCGTGTGGTTAAAGCCTCCAGCTAGGAGTCAGGAGAGCAGAGTTCTCTGCTGAGCTCTGCCAACAACCTTCAGTCTGACCCTGGGCAATTCGCTTCAGGGCTCTGGGCCCAACTTCCATCCTCTGTAAACCGGGGGGAAGACATGGAAAAGCAAAATGTTAAGAATGTTTCTTTCTGCTGCAGGGACGAAGAAGGAGCCGTCTGACACGAAGGGGAAGTGGGAAAAAGGAAGCCTAGAAGAGCAGGAAGAAGAGCGCACTCCCAGCCCCTCATTAACAAGCAGCTCCCATATGACGATGGTAATGGTGCTGTGTGGCCGTGCTCATGGAAAGCATCCCTTGCTGTGTGTAGGAATATCTCCCAGGGGCTGAAAAGAAACACTCGTCAAGGGTGATCAACTCCAGCCAGTCTTTATCTGGGTCGCTTGAACGAGGCCCGCTTTGACAAAGGGGTTTAGACACCTAAAGAAGTCCAGAGGTGCTTTGTGGGATTGGCAGAAGTGCCTGACTCAGGTGCCTGATTCTGATGCACTTTCCATGGCACACAGGCACGGCTGAAAACCAGACCAGGCCCATCCCTGCCCTGGTCGGGGGAACCCACATATGTCCTGGCTGTGGGGTTCTGGCCCATCTCGTGGCACCAGGACCACTTGGAGACACAGAGAAAAGGAGTCTGCTCTAGAGCCTTAGCTAACAGCCTCTTGGCTTTTCGCTCCTGTGGTCGAGGCTCCTGCACTAAGCTCCAGAGGTCCCAGGTTCCCTCCCGCCTGCCAACATCTGGGCTCTGTCCGAGTTACAAAAGCCTCTAGACACCTTTGTAACTCTTCCTCTTCGGGACAGAGCACCCTGCAGCACATACAAAAGGCTGCAATTCTGGGAGCTTCTGACCCGCCGGGGGTCTGGAGTATGGAGGCGAGTGTGCCACTCCGCCGTGCTCTACTGCATCCTAGAATATCAGGGTTGGAAGGGACCTCAAGAGGTCATCCAGTCCACCCCCTTGCTCAAAGCAGGACCAAACCCCAATTTTTACCCGAGATCTCGAAATGGTCCCCTCAAGGATTGAACTCACAACCCTGGGTTTAGCGAATGCTCACACCACTGAGCTACCCCTCAGCTGTTGGCAACCAGGACAGACGGTGCTAATCCAGCGCCATGCAGGCCAGCTGCAATAATCCCCAGGGGTTGCCCTGAGACCCCAGGGCAAAGGCCTCCAGCACCCCAGGCCCTGGGTTGAGGTGACCCTGGAACCAGGCCCCCTGGAGTAACATTGTGCCCAGTGAGTTCTCACCCCCAGGGCTCTGGCCCCAGAGGCCCAGGCTTTGGGCTTCTCTTCAGCCAGGCAAACTTGCTTCTTCAGTCTCAGTTACTTTCTGTCCTGACGGCGATTCCTGCCTGTTTTCTGGCAGCCCCACAGGCTGCTAGGGGGGGAAGGAAGAGGGCGTTTCCGTTTGGGCCCTATTCTCAGTCCCTTCCTCGCAGACACTGTGGGCTGCCAGAGTTTCTGAGCCAATCTCCTCAGGCGCTCGGGGTGGGATGGGACATGGGGCAGGTTCTCCAGTGACCCCTCGGCGACACTCAAGGAGCAACTCGAATGGGCTTTGCAGGACATTGAGGCTTTCTCAGCAAAAGCGGGGTTTCCTGCGAGGAGGGGCTAGCGAGGGAGGAAATGGGGCGGCCCTTGGGGTCCCAGCACTGCCCGAGAGGCTCCCGTCTCTTCTCAGGAGAGGGGGCCAGAGAGGGGACAAAAGGCTGAGGAAACCTTAGCACCTGGGGAGGCTTTTGAAGAAAAGGGCTCAGCCAGAGTCTCCATGCTCCTTCGGCACTGCCAGCCTCCCCCGGGGACAGACTGTTCCAGGGCAGCTGCCCGAGGGAAATACTCAATCCCAACAGGCTTTGTCCCTGTTCTTTCCAGACCCCCAGGGAGCACCCTTCCTCAGCCCCGCTCCATGCCCTGCTGATGGCAGCCGTGAAGGGTCTGACAACACCCACCCTGCAGAGATTTAGAGCCGCAGAGGAAGAGCTGAGGGCCATCGTAGCTCTCCACGGAGACAAGATGGAGAGAGTAAGAGACTCCCGCAGTGGGGCAGGGGGATGCTGCGCAGAGAGGGGGATGGGAGAAGTTCCTCTCCTCGGAAACCATTCCTGGGACACTGGCATGGGATTGGAAGGTTGGCTCAGCCCCTTGCCATTCATCGCTTGGCCACGGGGATAGGCGACATTCAAGCCCTTCTCCAAAGACCGCCTGCACGTGGCGCGGAAGTGCAGACTTATTCCCTTCCTGGGCTTTGGCTTTCCTGGAAACTCTGAGACTAATCAATGAACAGAATCCTCAGCCTGAACTTCCTCTCCAACCTGCCTGTTCCAAGGGTTTCCTGCAGGTCATCCCTGTCTCTGCCCGAGTTCCTTCTTTCCAACAGGTCCCAGCGGGAAGTTAACAAATGGCCCCTCAATCAGCAGATTGATTTGTGCAGGGCTCTAACTCCTGCTAGCAGAACAGGTCAACAGAATCCAGCCACCCACCTTGGAGCTCCTGCTCCTTGTTCGAGAGAGGAAAGAGCAATGACCAATTCCTCACGGAAGAGTCCTAGGGGGTGGCTTGTCCCTTTAGGGTCTGTCTCCCTGTGTTGCAAACTCTGCAGCAGGAGCCTGAAAGCCTGGCCCTATGGACTTGGGCTCCCAGGGCTGGCACTGAGGGGCCACAACAGCAATGCAGACTCTTCTGGGCTGGGGCTGGAACTTGATCTCTGAAGCCTGAGGAGGACGGTGGCTTCAGAGCCTGGGCTCCAGCCCAAGTCACCTTGTCTGCACTGCTCTTCTAGCATAGCATGAATCCGAGGTTAGAGACTGGGGACTTAGGAGACTGGGGCCGGGAGCTGGCTAGCCCCACCCAACTAGCCCTGCCTCCCATCTCTGCCATGGGCTCTGGGATACATCGGTAGAACCAGCTGGGTCTGGAGCAGTGCTTCTCAACCTGTGGCCCGGTCAGCACAGAGCTGCGCCCCTTTGGGACATCCTCAGGGACAAACAGGTCGGATTGGATGTGCCCCACTGTGGAACCTAGGTTGAGAACCACTGGTCTGGAGGAACGGATTGTGCAAGAAAGAGCTAAAAGGAAGTTGCAGGGAGGGAGGAAAGGCTCCTGGAGGGAAGCCCTTGAGAGCGGGGCTGAGAGCCGTTTGCTACGGCAGGGAAGGCCCTGGGACATCAGGGGAGTTAGGACTGTGCCCACTCTAAGGTTTTGTGCGTGTTTTTGAGCTTGAAGGTGCTCACCCAGACCTCAGGAAGACTGGGGTTCCTGGACTTGTCAAAACCTCTTAGGGAGCAGCCAAGATAGGCAACCGAGGTCAGAGGAGGCTTGCAGGGCTTCCAGGAGGGCTTCCTTGGGAGGAGGCCACTCATTGAGAAATCCATCCCTCAACTTTCTGGCATACTTCCAGGTTGGAGACATCGTGGGAGGGATCTTAATCTGGCTCGACAACAGCTGTGATCCCAGAGCCAGAAGAGCAGTGCTCAGGGCCATGGCCTTGCTGGCTCGCTCCCACCCCCAGGACGTGGTTCTAACCTGTGTGGCTCACACGCTCTCATCGCACAGGTAGGGAGCTGCTTTGTTATCTCCTCAGTCCAGTTGTTCTCTTCCTGCTCCTAGTGACAGGCCACAGGCCGGGAGGGGTCCGTGGGGCTCACACAGTTGGAGGGAGTTTCCTGCTGTGCAGAGAGCTGTCCACGCTTCCTAAGAAGAGATGGCCAGGCCCAGCCACTAAGGAGCCAACCCGTCCTCCTACACTCCCCGGGATGGAGACATGCCGCTTTTCTGGAGAATTCCAGCATTGTCCTGATTTCTATGGGTCACCCCACTTCCTCTCAGATCCAGTACAGGGCCATTCAATGATTTGGGGGCTCACTCAACATCCCTGACTCATGAGGTCTGGCAGCTCCTTACTGCAGGAGAGAAGGCAGAGACGGAAAAGGCCCATGAGGCCCACCTGTCTATCCCCTGGAGACCAGTGCAGGATTCTTACCTGTCATCAGACCCCCCAGTTATTCCATGGCTGAGGAATTGGTGACAAAATGCACTCATCCTTATGGAGCTGTGGGACAGAGGTCAATCTCTTAAAACAGACATTTCCAGTCCTTATTGATGCAAAAGAAAAGAAAAGAAAATCAACAAAAAAATCCTCCCCACATGACCAGAGCCTAAATGCAGTGCAGCGAGCAGACAGCTAGCATTAATAGCTCTGAGAGGGGGGAGTGCCTCTTTCCACCTCAATAGATTGTTAACTTTCAGTCCTGCTGGTTATTGCTGATCACTTGGAAGGGTCAGCCAGCTGAGGGGTTTGTAACACAACTCCCATGTGTTCCTCGGGGCCATGAAACCCAACTGAACCCTAGCCAGAGGTCAAAAGTCCAGCTTTCCTTGGCATCTTCTGCAATGCAGTTCTGCACTGACCTGAGTGAAATTTGTGTCACACTGCAGAGCAAATTGAAGAGCAGCAGGAAAGAAATGGAACTTCTTACCCAATTCAGTTATCAGAGGAATACAGTGTTGGTTTTCAGATTTCTTTGCGTGTTTGATTTGTAAACCTTTCTGAATTAAGTCTGAATATCTTGAAACAGCCACAGTGCTTTCCAGGGGCTGTGCTCAGAAGTTACAGAAACTCGGCAGCATTGGCACAGAAGTTCAGTCAAGCTTCCGGAAGACCTTGCTTCCAGGCCATTTGCTCTTGAGTTGTCCAACCTAGTTCTCAATGTCCTAGGGCTTGACCACCACGTCAGACCTTCCTCACTAAACTTGGAAGTCAAATGACTGGAAGTCTTTTGGATCCATCTGCAGTCTTCCTCTGCAGATGCCTGTGGGGACAAGCAGGACTTAGATCCGCAAGAATGGAGGAGGGGGATTTCAGTCCTACTTTCCTTCCATCTCTGTCACATTGGGCTTTACAATCTCCTCTTCCAAGCTCTTGAATCTTCTCAGATCAGGGCATGTGCTGACTCACTCTCTGACCCTGTCCACCACACTGCAGTAGAATTGAGCTGCTAAGAGACACTTGGCCAAACGCTGGGTCTCCGTTATAGCCCCAAACAGCCAGAGGAACTCCAATGATGTCAGGCAAGTTTCTCGGGACTGACCCAAGTGTAACAGAGCAGAATTTTGCAGTCTGCGGGTCACAGTTTGGTGGTCATTCTGTGGTCAGTACATGCTCACTGTCTTGGAAAGAGTGGGTTAGCTTTAGAAACAAGAACCCATTAGGGGAAAGGAATAAATACAACTTTCTCTGAAGGGACTTGCCCTGCCTTAGCCTCCCTGCACCAGTGGCTGTCTCCTCTGGTATTCCAAGCCTCTCCCTGGGGAGGGCAAGAGATGGCCAAGCAGGAAAGCTCTGACGTGTGTTTCTGAATTTGCAGATGTGCCATTGAGTTGTGGAAGGCCTTGGGTGAAGAACCACAGCTCACCAGGGAGGTGCTGCAGCAGCTGCTGGACAAGCTCCAGCAGAGACGCCGGGAGGAGACGAGCAGCCATGTGTCTCTGGCTGTAAGTGAGATTTGAGATGTCACCTTGCGAACCCGCCACCACAGGGAAGATGGTGCATCTGTGTGTGTGTGCGAGTTTCACCTCTTCTTACCTTCAGGCCATGGCTCCACCACACATTGAAGCCGACCTAACTTAAATGGGCAGACAGCCGCCACAGCGATTCCATCCCTGGTGTGTGTCCGCACTTTGCTGCTCGTGTCGGCAGTGCCCGTCCTCCCCAGAAGGGCTTGTCTTGATTGTAGGGTCAGGGTGGGGCATTGTGGGAAGGCTCCTGAAAGCCAGTTGAGGAAAGCGACGCGGTGTCTGCACGGACGCTGCATCGACCTGACTGCATCGACCTGGACTCTCTGCCACGTGTGGAGGTGGAGTGACGAATTTGGCACCGAGGGGCAGTTCTGACGATGGGAAGGAAATTCCATCCTTAGGGGGATGCAGAGTGAGCGGCCTTGCGTTGACCTAACTCTGGAGTGTAGACCAGGCCTTAGCGTGTCCTCGCCACTTCCAATCAAACCAAAGAGGGGTCAGTAAAGTTTCCCCCAGGTCAAAGTTACACATCTGAAGTGGTTTATCTGCTGGTACCCTGGCTCAGTTGTCTTCTGCTCCAGATGGCCCTTTAGTGAACAGGTGCAGTTCAGGTGTCTCTTGGAAGTCTCCAAGTATCTGGCTCTGTAAACTGTGGCTAGAAATCTTCCCAACATGGCATCCTGAGAAGTCCAGTACTTTTGACTGGGCCAGAAACACTGGGCCTAGGAGAACGGATCTCCTCAGGATGGTTTCAGCCCTTCCAGTCATGGCTGGAAAGCCAAAGCACAGGCTCTGCACCAGAAAGAGAAATAATGGGGAATAACATCATCCAGACTCTTCTCATCTTTCCATCCTGCTTCCGTTCCAGGAATGGGGGAAGGTTCAGGAGCCTCCAAATGTCCCCACCCCTCTCAGAAGCCAATACTCTTTTGTAATACGCTGGAGAGGAAAGGAGACATGACAAAGGGACAATAGCGAATGGCAATGGGGACAGGTGGCAGATTGGGAGAGCTGAGTGAAATTCTTTCCCCCCTCCAGGCAATGAAGACCATTTATGAGCTCCTTTTCCTACGGGGATACCGAGAAGCCATCCTGCAAATGTATCCCCAGCTGCTCATTCTCTGCGTCAGGCAAGTGCAGTACGTGATGGATCAGCACTTGCCAGGGACCTACATGGCCAGGCAGACATCCAGCCCCGAGGAGGGATGCAGCTGCCTCAGTCTCCTAAGGTAATGCCTGAAAGGAAAAGGAAGAACAGATTTGTTGGGCTAAACACATGGGGGCTGTTCACGGCCATCAGTTGTTCGGGTGCTGTCGTTAGCCCAGGCTCAGTTGGGAGCAGGTCTCTCTTGAGGGAAAAGGGTTGAGAGCCGTGCATTCTTGTGAGTCACACTCGCTCATCTGATGCCGTCCACAGCCCAGCTGCTTTCCCTCCACACTCAGGCAGCAGCCATGTTTGTGCATCCATCCACGTCTGCCACCCGCCAAAGGGTCAGTGCTTTCATCAGTGCCTGCTGAGCAAATCCGTGGGCCTCTCTCCCCGAACGCGGACAGAGCCACACCGGCACCACATGGGGACAGGCCCCGCAGGACGTCAGCCTCACAGGCAGACAGGAGGAAGAGGGACCAGTTCATCTGGTTCTGTGGGCACAGTTAGGGGCTTCCATCTGCACGGGAAAGAGAGAGCGCCAGAAGACACCTCAGGTGGCGTAAACTGATGGAGCTTTGCTCGATTCCACCAACAAAGGATCTGGACCCACATGCCCGCTTGAGTCCTGTTACCTGTCACAGTAAAGAATCAAGTATTCAACCATTGGGAGTGATGACACCAACCATTTGAAGAAGCTACAGTGTCCCTAACTGGTTCCAAAGTCAGTGAAACTGCAGTGTAGACAGGGTATCACACTGGATCGATCCTTGGGGACGCTAGCTACTGCTGAGCATGCTGGGTGTCTCAGGACTTGTGCAGATTTGCCATGCTTGGGGCTGATCTCATTGCTTGACACTCTGTTTGTTTGTTTGTTTTTGTCTTTAGCACCTCAGTGGAGGCTGTGAAGACGCTTTTCTCCATGCCCGGCTACTGGAAGGAATTTGCCAGCATCCAGTTTCATCGGGGTTGGGACATGATAGCCTCCCGATATCACTACTCGCAGGGGGTTGGCCTGATTGCAAGGTAGGAGCTCAACGTTTCCTCTTCTTTGGGTCTCTCTTGGGAATGGGATTTCCGTGTGAAATAGTCCTCAGTTCCAGGCTGCCAGCTCAGCCCAGCAACTGGAGCTGAACGCTCTCTCCCCCTTGAGAATCAAAAGGGACTTTCTGTTCCATGTTCCAGAGCCATGATCGAGTTTGAGAACCCTCAGCTCCCTGCAGTTTTCAGAGAGGCAATCACCATCGTCCAGAGTGGGAAGGAGGAGGAGCAGAGAACTATCGCCCTGGCTTTCTGCACTGAGGTGAGATTCATGAGTTGACAGGCAGAAGTGGGCTTTCTGGAGAGCAGCTCAGGACAGGAAGCTCTAGGCTACATTGTCAGCAGCTTAGCAGCCCTACCGCCAGCTAGCTCCTCTCCGCACATGGATGGATGCGGGGCATGGCAAAGAGAGGGAGGGAGAGACAGGGTGAGATTGCTCCTGGCTGGATGTGCCCAGATGGGGTTATGGGACAAGAAGCCATGTTTCTCCAGTGCCCCAAGGCCATGCTTCTCTCCTCACCTTTTCCTGGGGTTCTGCTTTTCTTCTGCCCCACGGCTCTCTCCATGGCACTCAATGAGGTGTGGAGATTCCCCTTTCCCTGGGGGCTTAGTTGTGACTTGTGCATTAGTCTAAATTTGGGGAAGGAACCAACTGAAACAGCAGCAATTGGCTCCCTACTCACCAGAGACTTTGCATAGGAGGAAGTGGCCCTTTGGGAAAGACGACTGTCCAGGGAACAGACCCCACAATAAGACCTCTGCTCCTCAACCTGATCTTCATTTGGCTCTTGCCAGTTTCTCCAGAGTCCTTCCATTGACACCATCCTGACAAGATCAGCCCTACAGGCACAGCTCATGGACTGGACCAAAGATGCAAATTCCATCATACGGAGGCTCAGTCTGCGAGGCCTTGGCAGTATTGTGTTCCAGCCAGAAAAGGTGAGAGCCGGGGATTGCCCAGGGAACCCAGGAAGCCAATGTCCATCAAATAGCTCAGAAATGAGAGGGAGAGCCACACACAAGCCTTCTTGTTTAAAACACAGCCCTCAAATGGTGGAGGTGCTTTCAGAACAAATCAAGGCATGCCATGCTCCCTGCTCCCGTGAGCTGAGCCCTGATTGCAGATGGGATGCAATGGGGGAGGCGGGGTGAGCAAAGACAAAGGTGACAGTGAGCAACTGGCACAGAGTGAGAGGAGAATGACTTTCTGCCCCGTTGGGGGGCTGTGCCCTCCGTGGTTTATCATCGGTGGCAGTGGTCCATCATGTGCTCCAGGTTGTCACCTGGGATAGTAATGAGCTGCCTTCTTCATTCCGGCAGGTGCAATTCTTACGGGCCCAGCTGCCAGCAATCCTGGCCATGTTTTGTGACAGGGATGGAAGGCGTGTCATGGAGGCCATGCATAAAGCTGCAGACATCATCCACCTCCTCAACAGGGAGGGGCTTGGCTCCATCTCCCAGGACATTGCTGTCAGCCTTCGCCCCCTCATTGATGACGTAAGGCTTGGAACCCGCAGAAGAAGCCCATTCCCCCGCTCCAGCTGTCTGTGATGCCCTTGTCTCTCTCTCCCCATCCCCTTCCTCCCAGCCCTGAGGCCTGCCATGGAGCCGCCAAGGAGTGCCCCCGCCATGGGTGGGGAATCTCCTGCTGAGCCACCTCCCTGTCAGAGCTCTTCTCTCCAAAGCTCAGCCTCAGTGCCATGCTCCCAGCCCCTGCTGCAGCCTGGCCTGGGGGAGAGGGGGCCTGGCACTGGGCAGATGACCAGCTGCCTGGAGAACACAGGCCCCCAAAGAGGTGGAGATTCTCAGCAGGAAAGAGGTGGGTCGGGAATGGCCCGGCTCTCAGGGGCACCCAAGAGCCAAAGAAATGCTGTCTTTTGGAGCAGCCAGTCCCTGCCAGGCTCCAGCAGCTGCTTCTCCCCTTCCCCACACCAGTCTCCAGCAGCCTGCCTGCCCTCTCCCCTCATCTTCTCGGGTTCTAGGATTCTGTGCTCTCCAGACAGAAACTGCCTCTGGGACACCCTGGGCTGCACTGTCCCGCACAGGGTCTCAGGCCCTGCACAAGATGTCCATGGCGCTGGCCTGGTGGCCTCCCTGCTCCCGCCAGCCCAGGTAGTTCACACAGGGGGACCGGAGCAGCGTGTGCATTACCACCCAGTGGCGTTCTGCTCTGATGCTGCCTGGCTTTAACCGGGGGTCCCCACCCCCTGTGTGTCATTGCCAGGAGAAGGGCAGTGTGCGCTCAGCTGCCATTGTACTGCTTGGCAACGTGGTGAGCAGGGTGCAGGACCTCGACAAACCCTTCGTGCAGCAGGAAATCATCCACTGCTTGCTCCCCCTGCTGCTGCATCTTGAAGACCAGGAGGAGAGTGTGAAACTGGTAAGTGCCACGGTCATTTTTGCCTGAAGAGCAAAGAGCCAGTATCTCCTGGGGCCCCCACTCCATTCATCGCCAGAGCCCCTTGCCCAAGCAGAGTCTTCTCCTCCCTGCTTCACTCCATGCTGGAGCCAAGCGCCTCATCCATCCTCACAGCACACAGCACAATTGGGAAGAAAAGCCTTCTTCTGGGAAAGAGGTGGGGCATAGCGTAGCGGAGCCGGGAGTCCTCCTGCTGGCCCCGGCACGGCCCAGGGCCTGCGTCCCCCTGAAGTGCAGGGCCCCCCAAAGCACGGGGCCCTGGGCAACCACCCCAAACCATCCAAAGGACAGGACGGCTCTGGCTTTCTCCAGCCAACTCTCCCTTTCCTCTCCTCAGCACACTCCTGTGGAGAACAAATGACAGGAATCTCCACTGGCAGGAAAAGCAGGAGAACAAGGGACGGGGAAGGTTCCATGTCCCCCAGACTATCCCTCTCTCAGGGAGAACCCTCTTGGTCTCCTCTTCTCTTGCAGTCATGTAAACTGACGCTCTTCCGCTGCGCAGTGTTCCTCAGGTGGGCTCATTTGAAGACACTCTCCCGCAGCTTGGCCTGGGATGGCTCCTCACAGCTCTTGAAGTGTGTCTGGATCTGCTTGGTAGGTGAATTCCTTGTGCCTTGAGAGTGGTGAATGGGGACTTGAGGAAGACCTTTCTAACTCCACACCCTGAGTACCCATCCGCTTCGGTCGGGCTGCAGGACTCCCTTCCAGGCTCTCTGCTGGCTCATTTCAGCAGGAGTTACAATCCGTTCACATTGTTGACATTTTTCTCCACAATTCTCCGACCTTCAAACTTTGTCTTTTCAAAGGAAAGCTGAGGTTCTGGAGAACACAATAGGAACTTCAGAGGGGTGCTGCTCTGGTGTATGGGTTCATATTGGCGGTTGCCAGGGCCTGGCTATATGCATTGGCTTTCCTGGACTATTTGCTGTGGGAAGAACATGTCATTTGTATATTGTGCATTTCTTCCTTCTTTCTTCCTAGATGCAGAACAACGAGAGCCACATCCCCAAATTCCTGTTCCAGGCCTTACAGTACCTGGAAAGCTCACAGACAACAATAAGACATTCAGCAGCCCAATTCATTGGTAAGCAGAGCAAATTCACTTGATCTTTTCTCAATGCTTCCTTCAGAGCCCTTTTCTGGACGGCTGCTCTGTTCCCTCCAACAGCACCAGAATCCTAAAACGGGGTGTGTGTGTGTGTGTGTATGTGTGTGTGAATAAACATGTATTCCAAGATGAAGGGAGCAACTTAGCTGAATCGACTGCACCAACTTCCCCCGCCCACAACACTTCTTTGGCTGAGCCTAGGGGAAACCAGCAGGATGTGAATTCAATCTCCTTTGGAAGTCAGCCTCTCAGTAACTTCTGGGCATCTGATGATTTCTGGAATATGCTTTGTGAACAGATGTAAGGAATGTCTGGAATTTCCCAAAGGTGTCTTGGGAGAATGGCTGCATCATTAGCAGTTTTCAGGAAAGGATCTGAAAAGCCATGAGAGCCATTGTATTCATTGCAAAAAGAAAAGGAGTACTTGTGGCACCTTAGAGACTAACCAATTTATTTGAGCATGAGCTTCATTTCCACGGTATGCATCCGATGAAGTGAGCTGTAGCTCACGAAAGCTTATGCTCAAATGAATTGGTTAGTCGCTAAGGTGCCACAAGTCCTCCTTTTCTTTTTGCAAAGACAGACTGACACGGCTGTTACTCTGAAACCTGTCATTGTATTCATTGTTTGTCTAGGAAATACTATCCACCATTATTGTGATTTGTTGTCTGAAACAGTGAATGAAGATGGAATCTCCCGCCTGTATGAAGGTAAGGAAATACCTCTGTGTGTTTGGGCCTCTGTGGGAAGCACAGGGGTGCAGCACAGGGCCTGAACACAGCTTTGAATGTGTCCCTCTCAGTCTAAGGACAGCGTTGAAGGAAGAAGGATGGTCACGCCAGCTTTCATCGTGGTCCCACAATCTGTGTATGGGAGCAGGGGAATTCCATCCTGAGCTCCTAGTGTAGACATAGCCTTAGAGCTGTGTGGGGAGACTGTCTTCATCAAGGTCAGAAAGTCTCTAAAGGAAGGCCTGACCCAACTGAAAAGGGCTGTTGGTATTAAGGATGATGATGATGATGATGATGACGATTCCCCTCTGTAGGGAAAGATTCATCACCTGCCCTCCCTGGAATGGAGTGATTGCAGGCCAGGGACCTTCACTCCGAGATTGGTTATCAGCTCCTAGGAAATCCCATGAGGGCACATGGGTGACACTTTTCCCTGTGAGCTCTTCAGGAATGAAGGCACAGGGCCACAAAGCATTTCAGGAGACGTTAGGAGCCGAAATCCCTTTGTGGATCTCGGCCTAAATGTTGTATGGTTTAATGTGGCTGCCGCTGTCACTTTCCTGTTCCATCCAAAGAACAAGTGCCCCCAATCGTCTGTGTGTGTGGGTGTGTGGAGGAGTGTCTGCCAGCAGAGGGGGAAGCTTTGCAAGAATGGGGTCTCCTCTCTGTCCAGGGCTACTTTGGGAGGAGCGGAGTTGTTGTTCTTGTGTCCTTAGACTCTTGGGGAGCTAATAGCAGGGGGCAATGGCCATCGGAAGTGGAGGATTCCTAGGTACCAGTCACATCAGCATCATGGGGTTTTCAACCCATTTCCTCTTGGTTTCAGCTTTTCACGAAGTGCCTTTGAAATCAGACAGGACCACGTGGTACATCCTCAACAGATATTATAAATGGTTGCAGAAGCTTGGAAATCTCGTGTCGGGTTCTGCATTTGACTAGGGAACCGGGACCGACACAGACGAGCTCTTTGTCCTGCTATGGTAAATACAACAGACGCTTCTCGACTTTTTGGTGTCCCTGGCCTCTGTTTGCCAGAAGCTGGGAATGCGGGACAGGGGACTGATGACTAGATGATTGCCTGTCCCTTCATTCCCTCTGGGGCACCTGGCATTGGCCACTGTCGGAAGACAGGATACTGGGCTAGATGGACCTTTGTTGTGGCCTTTCTTATGTCCTTATGTTTGGAACCGGGGCTGAACAAGGAGGTGGATATCAGCAGATGACCCAAAATTATGTCGATTAGTCGGGCCTAGAGAAGACTTGGAAGAAGTTGAAAGGGATCTAAGAAAGCCATGTCACTGGGCAGCCCCATGGCAGATGAAAACCAGTGCTGACCAAGGCAGGGCCATACACATGGAAAGCAGTGAGGTGAACGACTCCTCCATAGCGCTGGTGTCAGAGGCCAAAGCACGGCTGGTTGGACCCAGTGGTTGGAGCAGTGGCGCTGGGGCCTCGTGCTCAGAGTGGTGGAGGCCGAGCCGAGGGGAGCCAAGGGTTGGAGCCGGAGTCAGGAGTCAAGAGCAGGATTGGAACAGGCTGGGGAATAGGGCAAGGGCCGGATTAACGATCCCCGGCCAATGGGAGCTGCAGGGAGGCAGAGCCTACAGGCAAGATCAGCCCCCGGGACAGAGGTTCCCGGTGTGGTGCTCGTCGTGGTGACGTGGCTGGCGGGGATGAGGAACGGCAGCGTGAGGAGCCTCCTCACCCCCACCCCAGCCAGGCAGAGCCGGCCCGGCCGCAACGCAGCACGCAGGGGTTTAGTGGCTGCAGCCTGGGCCCCCCTTAGCCCTACTCCTTTCCTGAGTGCACCATTGCCCCACTTCTGCCCCATTCCCACACACTGGTACAGGGCAGAACCCTGGAGCTGATCTCTGAAATCTCTCTCACTAGAAGGAAGTCACTGCAAAGGCAGGACAACCCCACCTTTGGGGACCATGGAGGACATCTCATCCCACTGCACAGAGCCCTACATTCACACAGCTTCTCGCATGTGGTTCCCTCACTCATCAGAGCCAGGTGGAGAGAGGAAAAATTCTCCCAGACTCCCTTTTACCATTGCCAGCCCACAGGGTATCAGAGGTTGCGGGGGGTTGGGTGCTCTCTTTAAGAAATGCCAGCTCTCAGGGAAGTTGCCAATGAGCATCAGCAAAGTGGGGTGGGGTTGTGCTGTGGAAAACTACCCTGCTTGAAGGTTTTGTTCTTCTCATTTGTGTTCCTGCCCTTTCTCCCTCTTCCAGACATCGAGAGGCCAACAGGAGCCAATTGAGCCCACCACTGATCCCATCTCTTGTGAGATGGCAAAGCAACTTTGCATGGGAAGGAGGAGACACAAGAGGCCGAGCAGCATGTGCCGGGCTGAACCAGCCACACAGAACCCCATAGTCTAGGTGGAGAAAGCCAAGCCCCTCCCCAGCCCTGCCGGACATGCTCCAACTGGAGAACCAGAGTGTAAGGGAGCAGCTCAGCTCACGCTAGGCAGACCGCTGAAAATGGAGGATGCACACTGTAGGCTCCAGACCAGAAACAGCTCAAGCCCCTGACTGCAGAGCTCTGACGCGCCGAGACCCAGCCACGTCCCCAGGGGCCTGCAGACATGCAAGGGAGATCGGAGACTCTGGGAGTTTCCCACGCCGGGAACCCAGAGACCTCCAGCCCATGGCCTAGAGACATCTCCAAGGAAGTAACCTGGGTGAACTAGCCATTGTCATCCGCAGTGCTGGATCCCCACTGACTCAATGGCACTGAAGGGCAGCTATACAGACTCCGGCCATTGGGCCACACAGCATTGAGGGAGAGAGTAGCCATATTGTCCCGTTGCCATCGGGCCACACGGGCGTAAGAGACAGGATAGACATATGGACTCTGGTCGCTGGGCCACACAGCCCCGACGGAGCGGGCGGCCGCACGGACTCTGGTCGCTGGGCCACACAGCCCCGACGGAGAGGGCGGCCGCACGGACTCTGGTCGCTGGGCCACACAGCCCCGACGGAGCGGGCGGCCGCACGGACTCTGGTCGCTGGGCCACACAGCCCGACGGAGCGGGCGGCCGCACGGACTCTGGTCGCTGGGCCACACAGCCCCGACGGAGCGGGCGGCCGCACGGACTCTGGTTGCTGGGCCACGCAGCCCGACGGAGCGGGCGGCCGCACGGACTCTGGTCGCTGGGCCACGCAGCCCAGACTGAGAGGAGGGCCGCACGGACTCTGGTCACTGGGCCACACAGCCCGACGGAGAGGGCGGCCGCACGGACTCTGGTCGCTGGGCCACACAGCCCCGACGGAGCGGGCGGCCGCACGGACTCTGGTCGCTGGGCCACACAGCCCCGACGGAGCGGGCGGCCGCACGGACTCTGGTCGCTGGGCCACACAGCCCCGACGGAGCGGGCGGCCGCATGGACTCTGGTCGCTGGGCCACACAGCCCCGACGGAGCGGGCGGCCGCACGGACTCTGGTCGCTGGGCCACACAGCCCCGACGGAGAGGGCGGCCGCACGGACTCTGGTCGCTGGGCCACACAGCCCCGACGGAGAGGGCGGCCGCACGGACTCTGGTCGCTGGGCCACACAGCCCCGACGGAGAGGGCGGCCGCACGGACTCTGGTCGCTGGGCCACACAGCCCCGACGGAGAGGGCGGCCGCACGGACTCTGGGTGTTGGGACACACACACTGCGTGGGAGGGCAGCTATTTTGACACTGGGCATTTGGCCAAACTACCCTAAGGCTTAGGGAAGTTATTTGATGTCAGCCATGGGACCTCGCCCCTTCACTCCTCAGACATCGCTCATCTGTCACCATGAGACCGACCCCATGACAGAAGACTTTTGGGGTCAAGATGCAAACAGGAGTCGAAGCAAGCAAGGAGTGGCATGTGACCCCTCTAAGAGATCCTCCCACTCCTTTACCAATCTGGGGGTGTTTTATTTCCATCCACCTGCCTCAGGAATGGATTTGAGCAATTGGGGAATGTTCTGGGGCAGAGTGACCCATCCGGAAGTGGGTCACGTGACCCTCCAAGAGCTCCTCCCACTTGGGGTGGCCTCAGCCCCTTAGGACCCACCAGAGAGGGGATTTCACCAAACATTGTAAGTGCCCTGGTGGGGTGACCTGCCCGCAAGAGGGGTCCATCACCCCTCCATGAAATCCCCGCACCGTCCTCTGCTAATCAGTCAGGGTTTTGCACACACGCTTTAGGCCATCCCAGAAGGGAAACGTAACGATCAGACTAGGCAGTGCCCGAAGGTCTAGGCCAGAAGCCGCCGATCTCTGGAGCTCCATGTTTGCGAGGCTGGCAGCATCGTCCTGGAAGTCGCAAGACAACACTGCGGGGAAGAGCTCGTCTCGTTCCAAGGATGTCTTTTGAAGAAACCGTGGCCTAGACCTTCGGGCTATACCTGTTCTGAATTGGTACACGTTTCCCTTCTGAGATGGCGTAAAGTGGGAGTGAAACCCTCGCCAACTGCTAGAGGGTGGTGTGGGGACGTTTTAGAGGGACCACGGGATCCTGTTGCGGGCAGGTCTCTCCACTGCAGCACTTCTCTTTTTTGGTCAAATCCCCTCTCGGGGTGGTCCTACGGGGCTGACGCCCACTTCAATTGGTAGAGGACACAGGGAGGAGTTCTCAGAGGGGATATACAACCCCCTTCTGCGTGGGTCACCCTGCCCCGCAACCTTCCCTGATTGGTCAAATCCAGTCTCCGGGTGTGTAAAATGCTGGTTGCCCCTGCCAAATTTTCCTAAAAGAAGGGAAGAAAGGCATGTACCTTTTGGGTTATCTGTCAGGTGGCCATCTTGGACTTGGGAAAAGAAGCTGGTGACCTTTAGCCATTTCCGATATTAGTTTGGGTTGGGGAGCACACTCCCACGCACGGATTGAATCCGCGTAGATAGGGTCTAACATCCAGGCAGAGACGACGCAAAGAGGGATAGGGAGGGTTTTTAGTTAGGTCTACTCACCCGTTCCTGTGTCCATCATGGAGTCCCTCCCTGACGTCCAATGTCAAGAGAGCAGCAGCCGTCCATCGCTGTCCCTGCAAGAGAAGGGAGAGAGAACATCAACCTGACCTCCTGGGTGTAATTGTTTGGGAGACTGGAGCACTTCCAGAGTTCAAGTTTTTTTAATCTACCCCTTCTCTAGCCTAGCCTAGTCCTTTTCCCTCTCGTAAATAAAATCTTGTTCGTTTGCTTGCCACTGCCTGGTGTTATTTTCTTGTGCTAAGGCAAGTTCTGACAGACTGGCTTTACAAAGGGGACCATGTGGGAAGAATTTACTGTCAGGTTCCCTGCATCTTCTGAATGGGGTTTGGGTTCTGCCCTTTTGAAAGGAAGGAAAATCCTTCCAGGTGATCCTACGGGGCTGAAACCCACTGGGATTACTTAGTAATCTGTCCTCTTCACTACCATGCTTGTGACCCTCTGTGTCATAGGGAAGTAGCCCATGGCTCATTATGCATCTTTGGATTTAAAATGGACACGTGTGGTGTACAGATGAAGAAGGACAACTTTTCAAGTCCAGTGTGCACAGAAATGGGATGGACACTTCAAGGATTGAATACAATGCTTTGATCTTCCATCTGTTCATTAAAGAAAGACAAAGGTGCAGATTTGGGAGGCTCGGCACTGACTTCCCCAGGATCATTCCTCTCCGCGTAATTCCCATGATAAATCTCCTCTCAAGGACGAGCCTGAGGAAGTGTGATCAGGGTAACTACCCAGAGCACCAGATAAATCAGGGCCCTGAGCTGAGAAAAACCAAGCCTTGGAAAGAGGCCCAAGCAGCTCAGCCGTCTTGTCCTCTGCCGTCTTGTGTGTGTGTCGCGTGTCGGTGTCGCGTGTGATTTCGGTGTCGTGTTGTCTGCCGTCTTGTGTGTCGTGTGACGTGTCCTATGTCGTGTCGTGGGCGTGTGAGACGTCGTGTGTGTGTATGTGAGACGTCATGTGTCTCGGTGTCGGTGTCGTGGGTGTGTGAGACGTCGTGTGTGTGTGAGACGTTGTGTGTCGTGTGTGTCGGTGTCGTGTATGTATGTGAGATGTGTGTCGTGTGTGTGAGATGTGTGTGTGCAAGACGTGTGTGTCATGTGTGTCAGTGTCGTGCGTCGTGTGTCGTGTGTGTGCCGGCGTGTTTGAGACGTTGTGAGTCGGCGGGTGTCGGTGTGTGTGTTGTGTGTGTGTGGGCATGTGTCGTGTGTGTGCGGGCGTGTGTTGTGCGTGTGTGTGTCGGCGTGTGTGAGAGACGTGTTTCTGTGTGTGAGGCGTTGTGTGTCATGTGGTGTTGTGTGTGTGTGAGACGTGGTTGTGTGTGTGTTTTCTTGAGTGTTTTGTTGGTGTGTGATGTGTTGTGTGTCAGTGTTGTGTGTGATTTTGGTGTGTGTAACGGGTTGTGTGTCGTGTTGTGCACGTGCAACGCACACTGTGTTGTGTGTGCGACACGTGACGCGCTGTCTACAACGTGCGACAGGCTGTGTGCGATGTGTTGTGTGTATAACATGCAACGTGGGGTCTACAACCTGCGACGTGCGATGCACGAGCAACACTCGACGTGCTGTGTGCTACGTGTTGTGCATGTGACATGTAAAGTGCGACGTGTTGTGCGTGACGTGTGACGTGCTGTGTGTTCAACGTGCAACATGTCAGTGTCGTGTGTGTGTCTCAATGTCATGTGTGCCAATTTGTGTCATGTGTCGTGTTGTGTGCGTTGTATGTCTGTGACATGTAGTGTGTGCGTGCGCACGACGCGTTGTGCATGTGCATGTGCGTAGTATGACGTGTGTGATGTGATACGTGCGACAAGCGACAAACTGTGTGCAACGTGCTGTGTGTCGTTGAATGTATGTGAGACGTGCTGTAGGTCGTGTTGAGTGTGAGACGTGTTGTGGGTCGTACTGAGTGTGTGAGTGTGACATGTGGGTCGTGTTGTATTCAGTGTGACATGTTGTGGGTCATTTTGTGTTGAGTGTGTGTGTGTGTGAGATGTTGTGGGTCGTGTGTGTGATGTTTTGTGTGTGATGCTTTCCGTGTCATGTTATGTGTGTGTCTGTATCGTGTGTTATTTTTGTGTGCCGTTTTGTGTCATCGTGTGTGTGTGACGTGTGTGCGTCCGCGGGTTCGACGTATTGTGCGTGTCCGTGTGGGAAGTGCGAAGTGGGATGGGTCAACTTGCCGCCCCCTTCCCCAGCACTTTAGCCCCCTGTCGTAAACATGACCCTACCCCCTCCCCAGGGTGCTACTGACACTAAAACGACCTAAAAGACCCCCGACTTATCACTATTGGCTGCACCCATTGCCACCCGCACTTCTATGCTGCTGCTGGCCAAACCCTCCCCCCAAAATCTAAACCCCACCCCCTACCCGGAACCCAACTGGAACCCTGACCCCATAACCTGCCCCCCAACTCGAAACCCCTGAACCAAAACTGTAGCCCAACCCTCACCCCAACCCTCACCTCCAGCTCTGAACCCAGCCCCCCGAAGCCTGACACCGCTTTAAGCCAGAGCCCAGTTCCCCATTCCCACCCTGGGCAACAACAGTGCAAACCACACCCTCCTGCCCCCCGCCCAGGAATCCTGCTTCTTACCACCCCTTCTTTGGAAATGAACCTTTTCTTCACTTGCATCCCACACACCTTCATTCTCCTTTGAGGGGTTATTTAGTGACAGGGGTCCACACAAGGCAACTCTTTGCTATTACAGCGTAACAGGACACAGAGAAGTGAAAACAGTGCAAACAACATTCCACGAGTTTTCAGGAGGTTTAAACACCCAATACATTTGAACATTTAACAGTCGCTTTGATCTCTACTAACACACACATCCGTTGGCCTGAATACACTCTGACACAAGCTGCTCTTTCAGCGTCACACCTTGTACAAACATTACTGCAACAGCGTGTAGGGCAGCGTGACCCCCGGGGGTCTGTGAGCTGGTTTCAGGGCGTCCGCAGGACCCCGCAGCTTCGCCTCCCTGCCTGTTCCACCCACCGCCTGTGCTTCCCCGGAGGGATCTCCAGACTGTCAATGCTGCCCGGAGCTTCCCTTCCCTGCCAGGCCTGAGCAACCAGCGCTTCTAACCAGGCCACTCACAGCCTCCCCGCGGGGAGCGTATGGACACAAACCGGCTGGAGAGCAGTTAGGGAAGGAATCCCTGGAGACTCGGGGAGCATCTTCAGCGGATGAGGGTGACACACCCCACAGGAGCTGAATTTCCCACTCGGGTCTAAGTCGTGCCATGTGGATGGGGCAGCACGGTTGGGAGGCTCTGTTTGCTGCGGTGGATCCACTGGGGGTTGATGTCGTGGGGGTCGAGTGAAGACCCACTAAATTGACAGCAGAGCGCTCTCCGGTTGCCGTTGGGACTGCGCCGGGAACGGCAGGAGGAAGGGAAGTCGACCGAAGAGCGTCTCCCGTCAACCCAGCCCAGTGTAGACACAGTAGTAAGTCGACCAAAGCTACATCAAATCCAGTTCTGTTATTCATGGAGCAGGAGCAGCGTAACTTAGGACAACTTCCTGCGGTAGGATAGAGTCATAAATAGAAAGGGAAGGCTAACCACCTTTAAATCCCTCCTGGCCAGAGGAAAAATCCTCTCACCTGTAAAGGGTTAAGAAGCTAGGAGAACCTCGCTGGCACCTGACCAAAATGACCAATGAGGAGACAAGATACTTTCAAAAGCTGGGGGGAGGGAGAAACAAAGGGTCTGGGTCTGTCTGTGTGATGCTTTTGCCGGGGACAGAACAGGAATGGCGTCTTAGAACTTAGTAAGTAATCTAGCTAGATATGCGTTAGATTCTGATTCCTTTAAATGGATAAGAAAATAAGCTGCGCTGAATGGAATGGATATTCCTGTCTGTGTGTCTTTTTGTAACTTAAGGTTTTGCCTAGAGGGATTCTCGGTGTTTTGAATCAAACTACCCTGTAAGGTACTTACCATCCTGAGTTGACAGAGGTGATTCTTTTTACTTTTTCTTCTATTAAAATTCTTCTTTTAAGAAACTGAATGTTTTTTTTTTTATTGTTCTTAAGATCCAAGGGTCTGGGTCTGTGGTCACCTATGCAAATTGATGAGGATTTTTACCAAACCTTCCCCAGGAACGGGGGAGCAATGTTTTGGTGAGAATTTTTTGGGGAAAGACATTTCCAAACAGCTCTTTCCTAATAAAAAACCCGGTTAGACTTTTGGTGGTAGCAGCGAAAGTCCAAGGGCAAAAGGTAAAATAGTTTGTACCTTGGGGACGTTTTAACCTAAGCTGGTAAAAGTAAGCTGAGGAGGTTTTCATGCAGGTCGCCACATCTGCACCCAGCATTCAGAGTGGGGAAGGAACCTTGACAGATAGACACAGTGTGAGGCCTGAGTTTCCCCTGCAGTCTGGATGCTCAAACACCGGCTTGGCAACACAAGTCAGCAAGCCCAGGCCACATAGAGACAGGCTCAGTGTGCTGCGTGGACAGACCCTCCGACAGCCCCAGTATTGTCAAAAGAGGAAATCCTGCCTGTGTTTTGACTTGCTGGTAGAAGAGCCGAGTGACATTGGAGCTCACCGAGCTTCACTGACCAACGCAGCGCTCCAGCACCTGAGCTCTCGGGCTCCCTGCTGAAAGAAAAGCTGAAGGAGCGACCAAGGTCAAAGAGAGGTGCTCGTCTTTGGCCCAGGGCAGGGAGTCCCACCCTCAAAGCGAGAACATTTCTCTCTTTGTCCGTCTGAGTTGGGGCAGGAGTGATAACACGTCCTCCTGCATTGGCTATTTCAGAGAGTAGTTTCTGACTGTCTTCTCAAAGACAGGGTGCGAAACAGGCCTCAAACCTGACTGAGTGGAAACAAGAACGATGCAGCTCGACTGAGCCAGCTGAGAATTGAGACGTGCCCCTTTGCTCGAGTGAGGGAATGACCTGTGAGGGGACTGGAAACCTGACCGGCCAATTCTTAACTTGCATCTCTCAGCCTCTTTCCTCTGAGTGCCGTCACGGTAGCTTCAATACTCCAGCACCGGGCGCCCTGCCAGCTCTGGGCCCGACAAGCTTTCCTTGGGATTGGATTCTGGAGAGCAGGGGGGCAGGGAAGCAACAGGTGCATGTGGCTCCGTGGTGAGGTTTTCCTTGCAAGATGTGTGTGTGAGTCTGTGTGTGTCGGAAGCACTGAGTGTGGCTCTCCCTGAACCCACAGAGGGCGAGGGTGGCGGGAGCGAGACAGTAGAAGTATAAAGGGGCAAGGACGGGCAGAACGATGATGACTGTGTTGTGTTTCATTCCTTAGATGTGGGGCCACCACCTTTCTCTTTAACCTTGTCGTTTCCCAAGGGTAAAACTAGCCACCTGTCCAGCTACAAGGGCGTGTTTGTGTTCATTCCTGCAAGCCACATAGGGGTCTGAGGTTGCAGCTTCCAATCCTCTGGCTCTGCCGGGAGAAGGGGCAATTCAGGCCATAACTGAGCTGAGGGAGGGAGATGAAATAAGATGGGTCCCAAAGATTGATCCCTGAGGAACTCCACTGGTAACCTCCCTCCTGCCTGACAGTTCACCTTTCAGCAGGACCCGCTATAATCTCCCTGTTAACCATTTCCCTATCCATCTTTCAATTTTCATATTGATCCCCATCTTTGCCAGTTTAACTAATAATTCCCCATGTGGCACCATATCAAACGTCTTCCTGAAATCTTGGTCAATTAGATCCACTGCGTTTCCTTTGTCTAAAAAATCTGTTACTTTCTCAAAGAAGGAGATCAGGTTGGTTTGGCATGATCTACCTTTTGTAAAACCATCTTGTATTTTGTCCCATTTACCATTGACCTCAATGTCCTTAACTACTTTCTCCTTCAAAATTTTTTCCAAGACCTTGCATACTACAGATGTCGAACTAACAGGCCTGTAGTTACCCGGATCACTTCCCCCCCCCCTTAAAAATAGCAACTATGTTTGTAATTCTCCAATCAAACGGTACAACCCCTGAGTCGACAGATTCATTACAAATTCTTGCTAATTGGCTTGCAATTTCATGTGCCAGTTCCTTTAATATTCTTGGATGAAGATTATCTGGGACCCCCGATTTAGTCCCATTAAGCTGTTTGAGTTTCGCTTCTACCTCAGATATGGTAATATCTACCTCCATCTCCTCCTTCCCATTTGTCATGCTACCATTATCCCTAAGATCCTCATTAGCCTTATTAAAGACTGAGGCAAAGTATTTGTTTCGATATTGGGCCATGCCCAGATTATCCTTGACCTCCACTCCATCCTCAGTGCTGAGCGGTCCCACTTCTTCTTTCTTGGTTTTCTTCTTATTGACATGGTGATAGAACCTTTTACGATTGGTTTTAATTCTCTTTGCAAGGTCCTTCTCACTTTATCCCTTCATGTTCTGACCTCAAGAAGGTAGCTTTCCTTGCTGATCCCTCCCATTTTCCACTCCCTGTATTCTTTCTCCTTTTTCTTAATCAGCTCTCCGAGATGCTTGCTCATCCAGCTTGTTCCACAACTCCTGCCTATGAATCTTCCCCCCTTTCTTGGGATGCAGGCTTCTGATAGCTTCTGCAGCTTTGATTTAAAGTAATCCCAGGCCTCCTCTGCCTTTAGATCCCTAAAGTTCTTCAGTCCAATCCACTTGCCTAACTCATTTCCTTAATTTTTCAGTCAGCCCTTTTGAAATGAAAAACCCTAGTTGCAGATTTATTTTTTGGTGATCCTTCCGCTCAGTTTCAACTGAATTAGCTCATGATTGCTCGAACCAAGATTGTCCCCTACAACCATTTCTTCTAGGAGGTCCTCACTTCTCACCCAAACCAAATCTAGTTTGGAATGGCACCCCCTCTTGTCGGTTCAGCAACTACTTGTTGAAGGAATCCATCAGCTATCGCATCTAGGAACATCTGAGCCCGATTATTATTACTAGCACTCGTCCTCCAATCTAGATCTGGGAAGTTAACGTCTCCCATGATCACGCAGTTTCCATTCGTATTTACTTCATTAAAAACATTAAAGAGGGCTCGATCCATATCCACATTAGATCCCGGCGTTCTCTAGCAGACTCCAAGTACTATCCCAGGGGAGTCTCGAGTAGTTCTCTTCCCCAGCGTCATTTTAGCCCATACGGACTCTGTCTTATCCATTCCATCGCTTTACATTCTACCTCCTCATTGATAGACAATGCTACTCCACCACCTTTACCTTTATTTCAGTCTTTCCTAAACAGCACATACCCTTCAATACCCGTAGTCCAGTCATGACGACTATTCCACCCTGTTTCTGTTATCCTGAGAATATCTGGTTTCACTTCCTGCACCAGTACCTCTAGTTCCTCCATTTTGTTACCAAGGCTCCTCGCATTAGTGTACAAACATCTTCATTTTGGTTGGTTTGGCCTCCCTCACCTTCTTTACCCAATGAGGCATGGTCATTCTACAGCCAGTAGAACCTATTAGACTCGTATCCACACTGCCCTTCCTCCATATAGCCATTCTCCTACCCACGGCTGTATCCTTTCTTACTTTGTTTTCTTTCCTCTCAAGGCTAAAATCCGGCGTGGAGATTACCTGGACATCCCCTAACCAACCATCTCCCCCAGATTCCTAGTTTAAAGCTCTCTTAATCAGTTGTGCCAGCCTCCATCCTAGAAGTCTATTTCTTTCCCTACTCAGATGAAGTCCATCCCGAGAGAACTGTCCTCTGTCCAGGAATGCCTCCCAGTGGCCATACATCCCAAAGCCCTCCTTCTAGCACCACTGCCTGAGCCATCTGTTGGCAGTCATAATCTTGTCACACCTTTGTTGCCCTTCTCCAGGAACAGGCAAAATCCCACTACAGATCACCTGAGCCTCGATTTCCTTAAGCGTCTTCCCCAGCCTAGCACAGTCTCCCTTAATCCTTTCCAGCGAGAATCTAGCTGTATCATTTGTTCCCACATGAAGGATAATTAGGGGATTCTTTCCCGTTCCCTTTAGGATCCTTTTCAACCTCACATCTACATCCCGTATCTTAGCACCTGGAAGACAGCACACCCTTCTATTCTCTGGATCAGCTCTGGTTACAGGCCTGTCTAGTCTTCTCAGTAAAGAGTCCCCGATCACATAGCCCTGCCTTTCCCTGGTGATGATGCTGTTCTCCAGTCTATCCCCTGTTCCCTCTGGCTGCAAGTTCTTTCCATTCCTATTCTCCCTTGTAATCCTCTTCAACCCATCCTGTATCCTCCTGGGGCTCATATTTGGTGTAGTCTCCATTGACTCTTCCCCTTTTCCTATAGGACTAGCCACTATTCTCTTCCTCCTTGCCCCTCCACCTTCAGTGACTACCTGTTGAGCCCCTTCTTCATTTTCCAACTCTCAAAAACTATTCCTGAGCTCTATTTCTCCTTCACGAGCCCGTCTTTTCCTCTGCCTGGTTTTTTTTTAGACACATGCTTCCACTGACCACTTCCCTCACCCAGCAGTCTCCCCTCAGAATTCCCCAGTCCTGCTTCCATCTGCAAGTCTGAGCTTTTCCCTTCAGATACCTCATGTCTTTGCTCCATCATCTGCTCAAACCCCTTTCTAAACTCAACCAGACTTTCCACCTGCATCTCCAAACCTCAGATCTTCTCCTCCACCAGCTCGAGCAGACGGCATTTCATGCAGACAAAACTCTTACCAGGTCCCCCCTCCAGGATCATGGACATGCGGCAGCTTCCACAGCCAGTCATCTCCATTGTGTCTTCCACGACATGAGTCACTCCCACCGCTGCCTCTGTGTCTGTCATCGCCTTCCCACCTAAATCCTGTTCACCTGGGAAACACCCAAACCCCACCCCCCACAGCAACAACAAACCCCAAACAAGCACCACAAGACAAACTCCCCCTCAGACTCCCCTGTTTACAGCCCTGTTTGCTGCCTCCTGTGCCACGGCCTGACTGGCTGGCTCCCTTCATAGGACCCCGAGTCAGAGAAGCCCCGGCCCCAAATCAGGGATCAACTTCTCCCCCAGCACAAAGCCACCACAAGCCTCGACACATACACATAATCCCAACACACAACCGAATACCAACACCTTCTCCCCCACACCATTCACAGCTGTTGGTGGGTCTTGGGGAAACCCTGGTGGACCAGCGGGGGCGGGTGTCTGATGGGGTGGGTGGGGTGGCGGGGGGCGGGGAGGGGGCCCAGCTGGGAGGTGGAGGGGCCTGTGTGGTGCGAGCTGTGGGAAGGTAGGGGATGGACTGGTGCTGTGGGAGGAGGAAAGGGGGGTTGTGGACAGGGGGCAATTGGGTTGTCGGGATGGGGACTGGGTCTGGGAGGGATGTGGGGGAGGGAGAGGCTATAGGGGACCTGGATCGGGGACTTGGGTCAATGGCATGGCTGCGGCTTTTGGGTTGGGTTGGGTTGGGAGGGGAGGGGAAGGGCAGCACCATGGCAGCCCCCAGGGGGACACAGCATGGCTGTGGGGGGCTGTAGGGAGGGGAGGGGTCTGTGGGGTGGGGTGTCTCAGCTGGGTGGGGTGGCTGCGACATGTGGGGAGCGGGGGGGGCAGAAGGGGGGCCGGGGGCTCTGAGCCGTTCTGGAGAGCCCCCGGCCGTGCCCCTGCCGTCCCCCGCAGCCTCCGCTCCCGTCGCCGCCGGCCCATGCTCCGGGCAGCGGGGCAACGAGCCTGGCCGACCCCGGGGCTCTGTGCGGCGCGGCCCGGCGGCCGGTCCTGGGGCTCCAGGCAGCGCGGTCAGGGGGCAGGGAGCAGGGGAGGGGTGGGATAGAGGGCAGGGGAGTTCGGGGGGGTCAGGGGCTGGGGGGTGGATGGGGTCGGGGTGGTGAGAGGGCGGAGAACAGGGGGTTGAATGGCAGCAGGAGGTCCCGGGGCGGTCAGGGAGAAGGGGTGGTTGGATGGGGCAGAAGGTCCGGGTGGCAGACAGGAAGGAGGGGGGGGTTGGATGGGGCAGTGTGGGGCTGTTAGGGGCAGGGGGATCTGGAGCCCCTCAGGGAACAGAGGGGTTGGATGGGGCCGGAGGCCCGGGGCGGCCATCCGGGGGCGAGAAGCGGGGGTCAGATGGGGGCGGGGGCCGGGCCATGTCTTGCTGTTTGAGGAGGCCCAGCCTCCCCTAACTGTCCCTCCGTACAATTTCTGAAACCCGATTTGGCATCAGGCCAAAGTTTGCCTGCCCCTGGGTTAGGGCCTGATTCATGCAAAGACCCATTGGGAGTGTGTGAACATTGCCCCATTTCTGAAACTGGAAACAACCCCCTGCACAGGGCTGGGAAAACAGAGCAGAGCACTGGAGCCTGAACCGCCTCGTCAGAGACTGCGATGAAATCCTCTCAGGCATTGGCATCCTGACAGCAGGAGTATCTGGCTGTGTCGACTCTCTCCTCCGGCCCTGAGCGACCAGCACCCCAGCCAATGCCTGAGATGACGGGGCGTCCAGGATTTCCCGGTTTATGGATCTTGGGTAGCAGATAGAAGACCCCTGGTCGGGGTTCCAGGGGCGGGTCTGTGCAGATTTGTTCTTGTGCTTTTTCAGGGAGTTTCTTGAGCAGATGGTGCAGTTTCTCTTCGTCACCCTGAGTGGGATCAGAGGGGAATGGGCTGGAGAATGTGGAGTTGGAGAGCTGCCGAGCAGCCTCTTGTTCATATTCCGACCTATTCATGATGACGACAGCACCTCCTTTGTCAGCCTTTTCCATTCGGATGTCAGAGTTGTTCCTGAGGCCGTGGACGGTGTTGTGTTCTGCACGGCTGAGGTTATGGGCCAAGTGATGCTGCTTTTCCACCACTTCAGTCCGTGCTTGTCGGGTGAAGCACTTGAGTCCAGTCTGGTGTTTCGACCTTCAGGAGGATTCCACGCAGAATCCTTCTTTTTGTCGTGTTGGTAGGAAGGTCTCTGTGGATTAGTGTGTTGTTCAGAGGTGTGTTGGAAAAATTCCTTCAGTCGGAGACGTGGAAAGTAGGATTCCAGGTCACCGCAGAACTGTATCATGTTGGTGGGGGTGGAGGGGCAGAAGGAGAGGCCACACACGATACCCACTTCCTGGACACTACAGTGTTAATAAGCGATGGTCACATAAATACCACCCTATCCTGGACCGCTATACTTACCTACATGCCTCCAGCTTTCATCGAGACCACATCACACGATCCGTTCTCTACAGCCAAGCTCTAAGATACAACCGCATTTGCTCCAATCCCTCAGACAAAGAAAAACACCTTGGGGTCAATTGGGGTCAATTGTGGCCTTGGGGTCAATTCCCTGCCCCCCACAGCATCAATTTTCTCCAGACTCCCAAGGGAAGTGGGGCTTAGTCCATCCCTTGATGAGATGCCTTTCTCGAGTCTGCTTTGGTCCAAAACTCGCGACTGCGCCATGCAGGAGGCCTGTGATATGTAGGGGGCCAGATGAGATGATCTAAGAGTCTCTTCTGGCCTTCAAGTCTCCAAATCTCTGCAAAACCGAGTGCGGCACATTGAGCATCCTCTGATGGTTCCACGTGTGGCCTGCGTGAACCCTTGCACGACCACTGAGTGTGTGGGGGTGACCCAGGGGGAGCAGCTCAAACACGCACAGGAGCCGGCTCGGGGCAGGACATGAGCCCTGCAGGGCAGGGGTGGGGGTGGCAGTGACATCACAAGGGCCTTTTGCAGCACTCAGCTGATTGGTGAAAGGAGGTTGGGAGGCGGTGACCTCACAGAGAGTCCACGACAACGGCCAGGGAGGACAGGCTGCAGGGCAGGGGGATCTCAGAGACCCCCGGGGCTTTGCTGCAGGGAGTCTCCTTCCTGAGGTGTCTCCTTGAGGACTGAGAGAGAATTCAGGGTCTCGTATGTGAGCGCGAGGTGGAGCCTCTCTGGAGTTTTCTCCTTTCCCGCTGCTCATTGAGCGAGAAGACAGACGTCCCTGTGGAGAAGGGAAGAGCCCCAGAGAGGTTTGGTACCGAGGCAGCCTGATCCGCCCGGTGCTGGCCAAATTCTCGGCACGGAAAACAGGAGGTTAAGGTGGGACAATTTTCCCCCAGCTTGGCCTTTGTCCCTTCGAGTCCTTGGGGTTGTTGGTCTGTAGCTCATTGCAGGTCCCTTTATTCTGATCATTCAGTGTGTGAAACTCCAGACTGATGGTTCGTTTGAAAGTGAGGACACCCGGGTCCTGTTCCCAACTCTATCCCGACAGGTTGTGTGATGGAAGACAAGGCCCTTCGCCTTTCTCAGCCTTTGTTTCTCCCTCTGTCAGTTGGGGAGAACAATCCTCTCACACCTGCCTCCCGGTGGGGGGCGGCTAGGGAGCTGTGGGGACCTGTTTGAGAGCGTCACTCGGAGCAGTGTATCGTAGGAGGTGTCCTGTCGGGTTGAGTCATTCCAGAGGATGATGGCGGGCAGCAGAACCCCGTTTTCCCAACCTGGTGTGACATAGCTTTGCATGGGAACCGAACCAAGGGCGCACACAGGTCCAGAAGCCGGCGATTTCTCCTTTGGCCGCTAGATGGCACTGCAGGCTCCCACTTCCCCCTTCTCCTGGTCAGCGCAATGGGGGTTAGTCTCCCCAAAAAGAACGCCCGTCTCGCTTTGAACGTCCCTTGACGTGCCCCCTGTGGGCTGTCGGGATACGTGTCCAAAAGTTGCAGGGCTTGTTTCATGGTCTCCACAACGACAATCTTTCTTCCTTTCTAGACGTGACGACCTTTTTGGTCAAGATCCTTGATTATTCGGGGACTTATCCCGGAAGACCCAAAGTATTTGGGACATAAGACTTGTCTGGAAGGGCGCACAGGGCGAAAGTGTTTTTGCCCATAGCAGGTGCCTTGTCGCAAGAATGACGTCCATCCCCCTTCCAAACATGTTTTGTGTAATGTTGTGTGTGTGATGTGTTGTGTGTCATGTTATGTGTGTTTGTGTCTGTCTGTGTGACGTGTTGTGTGTCGTGTTGTGTGTGTTTGTGTGTGCGTGTGAGACGTGTTGTGTGTCTTGTGTGTGTGTGCATGAGACATTGTGTGTGTGATGTGTTGTGTGTGTGTTTGTATGTGTGACAGGTTTTTGTGTGTGTCGTGCGGCGTGCAATGTGCGACATGCTTACATGAGTGTGTGTGACAATGTGCAACATGTTTTGTGGGACGTGTGATGTGTTTCTGTGTGTGTCGTGTTGTGTGTGTTTCTGTGTGAGTCGTTTTCTGTGTCATGTTGTGTGTGTCGTGATATGTGTGTGTGTGTGACGGGTTGTGTGTGTGTGACGGGTTGTGTGTGTGTGTGTGATGTCTTGTGTGTGGTGTTGTGTGTCGACTAGAGTGTTGTGTGGATTGTGTGTGTGGTATTGTGTTTGTGGTGACATGTGATGTGGTGTGTGTGTGAGACGTGTGTTGTGTGTGTGACATTGTGTGTCGTGTTTGTGTCTGTCTGTGTGACATGTTGGGTCATGTTGTGTGCCATGTTGAGTGTGTGGGTGGTGTTGTGTTTTTGGTGTCATATGATGTGTTGTGCGTGACGTGGTGTGTGTCATGTGTGTGTTTGTGTCTGTCTGTGTGACGTATTCTGTGTTGTGTGTGTGACATGTGTGTAGTGTTTTGTGTCTGTGTGACATGGCGTGTGTCGTGTTGTGTGGTGTGAGATGTGTTTTTGAGTGTGACGTGCGACGTGCTGTGCGTGCGTGCAACGGGCCGCGTGTTGTGTGTGTCCGTGCTATGTGCAATGTGCATCATGCGACATGCGACGTGTTGTGTATGTGCCTGTGACATGCGATGATTTGTGTGTGATGTGCAACACGTGACATCTTGTGTGTGTTACGTGTGACATGTTGTGTGTCCGTGCTACACACGACGTGTTGTGTATGACATACGACGTGCTGTGTGTGTGCGTGTGACACGCGTGGGACATGTGTGAAGTGCGACTTGCTGGGAGTGACGTGATGTGCGACGTGTTGTGTGTGCCACGTTCAACGTTTTGTGTGTATGTGTGCAACGTGCAACGTGTTGTGTGTGTCTGATGTGCGACGTGTTGTGTGTCTATGTCCAATGTGTGACAAGCGATGTGCGACGTGTTGTGTGTGCGGCGTGTGGCATGAGGCGTACGATGTGTTGTTTCTGTACGTGCGACACACACCATGTCACACACAAAATGTCTCATGACACACAACACGACACACAACCCATCACCACACACAACACACCACTCACCAAACAGACACACACACAACATGTCACACAACACTCTAGATGACACACACATCACGTCACAAAACACCACACACACACCACACCACACACAACACGAAACACAACACATCACACACACACACGGAACACAACACTCTGGACGACACACAGCACACACACAACACGTCGCACACACACAAACGCGTCTCACACACACGTGTTGTGTGTCATGCTGTGTGTTTGTGTGATGTTGTGTGTGTGAGATGTGCGATGCGCAATGTACTGTGCGTGCGACGTGCTGTGCGTGGGAGGTGAGATGTGTTGTCTCTGTGCGTGCGACACACACCACACCAACGGCACACAACACAAAACAAACACACAACATTGCACACAACACATCACACACACAACACACCACACAGACACACGCACACAACACGTCCCACACACACTGAATACAACACTCTAGACGACAGACAACACATGCACAACACATCACACGCACACAAACACGTCTCACACACACAAGTATTGTGTGTCGTGCTGTGTGTGTGGGACGTGTTGTGTGTGTGAGATATGCGAAACGCGACGTGCTGTGTGTTTGATTTGCGATATGCGATGTGCCGTGTGGGCGTGCGACATGTGACATGTAACGAACGACATTGTGTGTGATGCACAGCACTTTGTGTGTGTGATGTGCGACGTGTTGTGTGTGTGAGACGTGTGACGTGAGCTGTGTGGTGTGCGTGACTGTGACGTGCGACATGCGACATGCTGTGTGTGCATGCGAATTGTGATGTGCGGTGCACAACATGCGTCGTGCGGCGTGTTGTGTGCGACATGTGACCTTTGTATGTGAGGTGCGACGTGTGACATGTTCTGTGTGTGTGTCTGTGTGGTGTGTTGTGTGATCTGTTGTCTGTCGTCTTGTGTGTGTTGTGTGCCATTTTGTGTGTCGTGTTAAGTGTGTGTGTGGTGTTGTGTCTGTGGTGTCATGTGACGTGTTTTGTGTGATGTGGTGTGTGTGGTGTTTTCTGTCTGTGAGACGGGTTGTGTGTCGTGTTTTGTGTGTGTGTGAGACGTGTTTGTGTGTGCGACGTGCGACGTGCTGTGTGCGCGACGTGCGATATGTTCTGTGGGTGTGGCGTGCGAGGAGTTGTGGGTGCGAGATTCGACATTTTGTGTGTGAAGTGCGACGTGCTGTGTGCCCGGGCCCGTCCCCTCAGTTGCAGTCTCAAGTCTTCAGTGTCCTTCTTGCTGGCAGTGTCGGTGGGGGGAGGAGAAAGGCCAAGCGTGGGCCCCGGGTTTGGGTTTGGGTTTTGCCCCCTCAGCCCGTGTGCTTGGGAAGCCCCAGTCCAGGCGTGTCTGGGGGGGGGGGGCGGAAGCGTGGGGGGGGCATTGCTCAATCTCCCAGCACGGTGCAGCAATTCCCTTGCTGTGGCCTCAGGCAGGGGAATCACTGAGTGGGAGCTTCCTTGCTGGGCAACGGCTGTGGATGGGCTGTTTCACACCCCACCCGGGGGTTGCTGACCTTCCTTGCTGGTACCTCCTAATCTTTCCCCGGATACATGGAAACCATGCCGTGCAAGGTAACAACACAATTCAATACAAGGTGAGGAATATGGGGGTTACAGGGCACCTAGAGGAGTAGGGTTTTATGTTTCCATTTTGCATAATGAAAGACAAGGGATAACCATGTATTAAATGGATTGATGTAGGATAGGATTTGACCATGTTCTGCCCGCCACCCTTTCTGAGAGCAGGAAGGAACGGCCTCGTGGGCCATTGGTAAAGGTGCATCAGCCAGATTCTGATGTCTGTGAAAAGGCCTCACAAATGTCCAGATGGTCAAGAAGACGTGAGAGACTTGGAAACAGCAGGAGACAATCAGAAAACATCCACCGTATCCGACGCTAAACATGTTAGCAGCATTTATGACCTCAACGGCGAGGCAGGCACCCTGAATGCACGACAAAGAAGATCTAAGGATGGGAAGCCAACAAAACCATCAAACAATAACAGCGGAAAACCCGGAGATTAATCCCACTTGAGGACTAACGATTACAGAATGACATTGCAAAATCCATAGACGAAAGTGGGAATTGACAAGTCTAAAGCTGGGGTGTTTTGCCATCAGACTCTGGGTTCAGTCCTGCAAAGCCTCAGAGCATGGGTTTGCGATCGACGGAGCTCAGCTCCTCGCTTGTGTTCAGTCTAACTGGCCATTAAATTGACAAGAGCTACAGCAAACTGGTAACTGTAAGACCATCTGCAGGACGTGTGAGTGTGTGTGTGTGTGTGTGTGTGTGTGTGATTAAATGCGTATGCTAAGAGTTGTATTTTCAAGAAATGTGGTGTATTGCCTTTTCCCCTGAAAAGATCCCGTGTGCTTCTTCTAAGCATAAGACGCTCCCCCAAGGTGTAGAGTGTCACAAACACATCTCATGACTCTGCCCCCAACAACTGGAACTAAGACAAGAATGTGGAAGAAACAAGAAGAATTGTGTTAATGGTTTATTTACAGTAACTGGAAAGCAGGAAAGTAAAAGGAGCTGAGAAGGAGCTTTCATAACCACAGCGTAGGGCAAGGGGACCCAGAGATTTTGAGAACAGTTTTCATAATGGCACTAAAGTCACAGAAGTGGCCAGGAAGTAACCCAGGGAATTAAGGAATTACCATCTCACTTGAAGAAAAGGAGTACTTGTGGCACCTTAGAGACTAGGAAATTTCTTTGAGCATAAGCTTTCGTGAGCTACAGCTCACTTCATTGGATGCATTCTGTGGAAAATACAGTAGGGAGATTTATATACAGAGAGAACATGAAACAATGGGTGTTACCATACACACGGTAACGAGAGTGATCACTTAAGGTGAGCTATTACCAGCAGGAGAACGGAGGGGGGGGGGGAACCTTTTGTAGTGATAATCAAGGTGGGCCATTTCCAGCAGCTGACAAGAAAGTCTGAGGAACAGTGGGGGGTGGGGGTGAGGAGAAATAAACATGGGGAAATAATTTTACTTTGTGAAATGACCCTTCCACTCCCAGCCTCTATTCAAGCCTCAGTTAATTGTATCCAGTTTGCAAATTAATTCCAATTCAGCAGTCTGGTTGGAGTCTGTTTTTGAAGTTTTTTAGTTAAAGATTTGCAACTTTTAGGTCTGTAATCGAGTGACCAAAGAGATTGAAGTGTTCTCCGACTGGTTTTTGAATGTTATAATTCTTGACGTCTGATTTGTGTCCATTGATTCTTTTACGTAGAGACTGTCCAGTTTGACCAATGTACATGTCAGAGGGGCGTTGCTGGCACATGATGGCATCGATCACATTGGTGGATGTGCAGGTGAAGGAGCCTCTGATAGTGTGGCTGATGTTATTAGGCCCTGTGATGGTGTCCCCTGAATAGATATGTGGATACAGTTGGCAACGGGCTTTGTTGCAAGGATAGGTTCCTGGGTTAGTGGTTCTGTTGTGTGGTGTGTGGTTGCTGGTGAGTATTTGCTTCAGGTTGGGGGGCTGTCTGTAAGCAAGGGCTGGCTTGTCTCGCAAGATCTGTGAGAGTGATGGGCCGTCGTTCAGGATAGGTTGTAGATCCTTGATGATGTGTTGGAGAGGTTTTAGTTGGGGGCTGAAGGTGATGGCTAGTGGCATTCTGTTATTTTCTTTGTTGGGCCTGTCCTGTAGTAGGTGACTTCTGGGTACTCTTCTGGCTTTGTCAATCTGTTTCTTCACTTCCGCAGGTGGGTATTGTAGTTGTAAGAATGCTTGATAGAGATCCTGTCGGTGTTTGTCTGTGTCTGAGGGGTTGGAGCAAATGCGGTTGTATCGTAGAGCTCGGCTGTAGACGATGGATCGTGTGGTGTGCCTCCAGCTTTCATCCAGACCACACCACACAATCCATTGTCTGCAGCCGAGCTCTAGGGTACAACCTCATTTGCTCCAACCCCTCGGACAGAGACAAACACCGACAGGATCTCTATCAAGTGATCTTAAAACTACCTGCTGAAGGGAAGAAAACCCAGAGGTCACCTACTCCAGGACAGGCCCAACAAAGAAAGGAACAGAACGCCACCAGCCGTCACCTTCAGCCCCCAACTGAAACCTCTCCAGCGCAGCATCAAGGATCTGCAACCTATTCTGAAGGACGACCCATCACTCTCACAGATCTTGGGAGACAGGCCAGACCTCGCTTACAGACAGCCTCCCCAACCTGAAGCAAATACTCACCAGCAACCACACAACAAAAACACTAACCCACGAACCGATGCTTCCAACAAACCCATTGCCAACTCTGTCCACATATCTACTCTGGAGATCTGGAGTACTGTGTCCAGTTTGGAGCCCCACACTACAAGAAGAAGGTGGAAAAATTGGAAAGAGTCCAGTGGAGGGCAACAAAAATGAGTAGGGGACAGGAACACATGACTTATGAGGAGAGGCTGAGGGAACTGGGATTGTTTAGCCTGCAGAAGAGAAGACTGAGGGGGGATTTGATAGCTGCTTTCAACTACCTGAAAGGGGGTTCCAAAGAGGATGGATCTAGACTGTTCTCAGTGATAGCAGATGACAGGACAAGGAGTAATGATCTCATATTGCAGTGGGGGAGGTTTAGGTTGGATATTAGGAAAAACTTTTTCACTAGGAGGATGGTGAAACACTAGAATGCGTTCCCTAGGGAGGTGGTGAAATCTCCTTCCTTAGAAGTTTTTAAGGTCAGGCTTGACAAAGCCCTGGCTGGGATGATTTAGTTGGGGATTGGTCCTGCTTTGAGCAGGGGAGTTGTTGGGGACACTGGGGCATGGCCACTAGGTAACTCGAGGGGATGGAAGACCACGAGTGTCGATGAAGCCCCCTCGCACTAGGCCCAGGTGTCCTTGGCCCCCCCTCCTGCCTGGAGGCACTCGCAGCAGCTCTGCGTACTAGGCCCAAGTGTCCTTGGCCCCCCCGCCTGGAGGCACTCGCAGCAGTTATGTTGAGGATCTGCAACAATATGTTGCAGAGTCAGACCGCCTGAAACTAAACAAAGCCAAACAGGGCAGATATGGAAGAACAATGCTGAATAAAGCAGCTTTATGTATAGTTTAACAAATGATACAGAGAACAAGGGAACTAGCTGGGAACTGGATTGGCTGGCTATATGGATACTTAGGGCAGCTTCCTATTGGATAGGTATGCTGGGAAAAAGGATGTATAAAAGCCTGTGTAACTTCCTGCTCTGTGTGCAGGATCTGAGATCTTATTCTCCCTGGACCTTTTTGCAGCTGCAAATAAACTTTTCTCCTTCTCCACCCCGTTGTGATTATTGGGTGAAGCACACCGGGTAACGAACCAACCCCAGCTGTTGTTTAACCTCTCGGCACTGGGTGCTGGCAACAGCTTTTGGCATCCCTGGGTGGGCGATGAGGCTGCTATTTAGCCTTGCCCGGACCCCTCCTGGAGGTCGAGGATTGCGGCGAGAACCGACGCCCAGCGTGCACTGGTGAGTTCATCGGGGGCCTCGGAGGAGACGCAATTTGATCGACCCCAGAGGGCACGACGGTGCAACGCACTCATATAGTGGAGAAGTAGTTGTGGATGATGGTGAGGAACTGGTCCCTTGGACATGGGGGAGGAGCAGCTGCGGACGACGGTGAGGAACCGGTCCCTTGGATAAGGTAGGAACCTTTTGAAATCCGGATTCTATGCTCTGTTGGATCCTGGGGATGCCCAGAGTTACCCTGTAGGTATGGGACAGGGACAGAGCTCGGGGGTTAGGGCACGGTGTACGCTCCTAGAATGCATTCTAGCAATCTGGAAGGTATTTGGTGCGGATCCGATGACTAAGAGCCAATTAAAACGATTCTGTACAGTTGACTGGCCTCAATATCAACTGGAGGACCAGGAGTGGTGGCCACCAGGAGGGTCAATTAATTACAACATGATCCTCCAATTAGTTTTGTTTTGTCAGTGAATGGGTAAATGGAATGAACATTTGTATGCACAAATGTTTATGGCTTGAAGAAACAGAACAGAGCTGTAATTCTGCAGAGCTGTAATTTGACTCCGACTGGTTCGGTAGTAGCTAATGTTAGTCCCCAGACCCCCACCCCCACTGTAATGGCAGAGCCGATGTCCCCTTCGGCCCCCAACCCCCACCTTATAATGGTAGGATGCCTCAGGTTACAGAGATTGCCCCCTCAGTGGGACTCTATCCTTTGCTTACCAAGACTGTTGTGGCTTGCCCAGGGGCAGACGGACGTCAGGCTACCACTATGCAAGTTTACACCCATGTGCCATTCAATCCAATAGACCTAGCAGCTTTTAAAACACAGGCTGGGGAATTCTCCATGAACCCAAGCTGGTTTATTTCAGTCTTTGAGGGGTGCCTCGGTAGTCACAAGCCGGATTGAGATGACTGTAATATCCTCCTGAGAACCCTGTTGTCTGAGGTGAAGAGGAATCAGGTTACAGCTAAGGCAAGGGGAGCGACAGCTTTCAAGCGAAAAAAAAAGAAAAAAAAGAAAGGAAGCTATCTGTCAAGTTCCTACCCCAAGTAATCGTAAGTGGCTCAGGGCATTTCTGGGTATGGCAGGCTTTTGCAGGATATGGATCCCAGAGTTTGGACTGTGGGCTAAACCCCTGTACGACAGTGTAAAAGGAGCAGATCATGACCCCTTCTATTGGACCCCAGAGGCTGACAGGGCATTTAAAATCCTGAAAAGAAAATTGATGGAAGCTCTGGTACTGGGCCTGCCGGATCTCTCGAAGCCGTTTCAGTTGTATGTACATGAACGAAAGGGGGTGGCCCTAGGAGTGCTCACACAGCTGTTAGGAGCATGGAGACGTCCCGTGGCTTATTTTTCTAAGCAACTGGATCAGGTTGCAAAGGATTGGCCGGCATGTTTACGGGCGGTCGCAGCTACTGCCCTAGTGCTTGAGGAAGCGGAGAAGCTAACATTGGGAGGGGTTATGCAAATCTATACTCCCCATATGGTCCGAGCCTTATTGGCTGCAAAGGCAGGGCTTTGGCTCACCCAGGCTCGGATTGCTCGGTACCAGACTAAGCTGTTAGAGAACTCTGAAGTCACCTTACAGCCTTGCCCCTCCCTTAACCCAGCCACCCTCTTGCCAGAAACAGAGGAACAGGAACATGACTGTTTAGAGATCATAGATGCCCAGTACTCCAGCCGTCCGGATTTAAAGGATGCACCCGTCCCAAATGCAGATTATGAGTGGTACACTGATGGTAGCAGTACTGTAATAGATGGGCAAAGGAGGGCGGGTTATGCTGTTGTGACCCTCCATGACACTGTGGAAGCTGAAGGTTTGCCTGCTGGGACCTCTGCCCAGCTGGCCGAACTAATAGCCCTGACCCGTGCACTTGAACTGTCAAAAGGAAAGCGGGTCAACATTTTTACTGATTCAAAGTATGCTTTTGGTGTGCTGCATGCTCATGCTGGCCTATGGAAGCAAAGGGGAATGCTGACAGCCCAAGGCTCCCCAGTCAAGTATGGGCCCCAAATCCTCCGGCTCCTAGAAGCCGTACAACTTCCCTCGGAAGTGGCGGTGGTACACTGTAAAGCCCATCAAAGGGAGGATCAAGATGTGGCCAGAGGTAACGCCCGGGCAGATAGAGAGGCTAAGCATGCTGCCACCCTGCCATCCCCTCAGGCTGAGAACGCCCATATGCATGCCCTTATCCCATCAGGAGGGGAGCTTCCAACCCCTCAGTACTCTGGGGAGGAGAGACAGCTAACTGACAAACTCGGTCTCCGGGAAAAGGAGGGATGGCTCCATTCCCCAGAAGGGAAGGTCCTCTTACCAAAGGGCCTGATCCGGCCGGTGCTGCAGAAACTACATCAAACCACTCATGCTGGCAGGGAAGCACTTATCCAGCTAATGGGAAAATACTTTATCACTTCCGGACTCCAACCCCTGGCTGCCCAGGTACAAGCGGACTGCTTAGTCTGCCAAAAGAATAATCCCCGACCGGGACATCCTGTGCCACCAGCTGCCCTGGAACCCACTCCGGGCCCCGGACAAGTGTGGCAAATAGACTTTACTGAGTTTCCCCGGACCCCAGGGTTCAAATATCTCCTTGTCATAGTGGATCGGTTCAGCGGATGGCCAGAAGCCTTCCCATGCCGTAATTGCACTGCCAGAACAGTGGCCCTCAAGTTTGTTAAGGAGATCATTCCTCGCTTTGGACTCCCCCAGTGGATGGAATCTGACAACGGGACACGTTTCACGTCAAAAATCATTCAAAGCATCTCACATGCTTTACAGATCCCCTGGAAACTCCATACGCCCTGGAGACCGCAAGCCAGTGGGGTAGTGGAGCTTATCAATCAGACCCTTAAACGGCATCTCTCAAAAGTGTGCCAAGAAGCCTCACTGCGATGGCCTGATGCTTTGCCCCTCGTCCTGCTCCGTGTCAGCGCTCTCCCAAAGGGTAGATTAGGGCTTAGTCCCTTTGAAATTATGTTTGGAAGGGCATGGCCTATGAATGGCACCCCGGTTCTGTCAGGGGAATGGGAGCTGGGTAATGTTTTTTTGTCTCAGTATATGTGTTCCCTGTCTGCTGTTCTCTTGTCTCTTCACAGGTATACCAAGGATTCCCAGCCTCTCCCCTTGGACTCTCCCGTCCACTCCTTACAGCCGGTGACTCCGTTCTTGTTCGTACCTGGAAAGACGAGCCTCTCCAGGAAAAGTGGAAAGGACTCTATACCGTCCTGCTGGTCTCCCATACAGCGGCAAAGACCGAGGGACACAAGAACTGGATCCATCACTCCGTGCTTGTTCGTACCTGGAAAGACGAGCCTCTCCAGGAAAAGTGGAAAGGACTCTATACCGTCCTGCTGGTCTCCCATACAGCGGCAAAGACCGAGGGACACAAGAACTGGATCCATTACTCTCGTCTGAAGGCAGTACCCGCCCCCTCGTCAGCGGAACAGTGGACTGTCCAACCTGCTGACTCTTCATCTAGTGACGATCTCGGGCTAAAGCTAGTGTTTAAGAGACACAAATAGCGGACACCTTAATGCTAAATGGGCCCACCCAGGTACTGGAGACCCTGGGTTGGGAAGACTCGGGTGATAATTAATTGGGTAACATTGTTATTCTCTCTATTGGTATTTCCAAACTGTGCATATCGGGAGCATAACTCCTTTGTTTTGCTTGCGCACCATGTTGCTACTTTAACAAACCAGACTGATTGCTGGGTATGTGCTCCGACTCCACTGTCCCCCAACACGGGAATGCCCCTTGACATGCTGCCCCTGACCCTAGCAGAATAAGCCACCCCCAAAGAGCAGGAAAGAATGGACTTGCCGATCTGGAACAAGACCCCTTTACAGCCACCTCTCAGGACCAGGAGTATTCGGTTGCAGTACTCACTGAGGGAGTGTTATGTTTTACCCAAAGCCAATCTGATCACTATGGGCGTCCTGTGGGAAAAAGCTCCTGTGTTATTTACACAGTGGGCTGAAGGGTATTGGATAAAGACCAACAGGGGAGGCCAGCAGTGTGGGTGTAATGGTTCCTCTCCTTTTGGGGAAACTCTTACAAATAATCTTACCACAAAAAAAGGGTTTGGAAATATAACTTGCCGTCCAGTTAATATCGCCAACGTAGCAAGCCAATGGTGGGTTTGTAGTGGTCCCTATGGCGAGTGTAATTTGAACGGCACAGTTAGAAATGCCCCCACTTGTACCCAATCAGGAGGATGGGATGCCCCCCTAGGGGCATATGAACTGGAAAAGCAGCCTTAAATAGCCCAGGAATCCTCTTAAGAAACAGTCCTTATTGGGCCCTACAGGGTCACTATTTTGTATGTGGCCGAAAGGCTTACAAGGTGCTGCCAGCCAACTGGACAGGTAGCTGTTATATAGCTCGTGGAGTTCCTCATCTTTCCATAACTGCCACGCTGCCCAAAGGAAAGATTAGAAATGCCCGAGACACCTCTGTTGAGTCACGAGAAAAGACCCTGCGGCGACTGACTACGGCATTGGAGGGCAAGATGAAGAATCCCCTCACAACCGAGAAGCTTGTAGGGTGCTCTGTACTGGGAATAGCGCCACTGTTTACCGGGCCAGCCATGGCAGGCATAGGCCGCTATACTGTAAGCCTGCAAATGGTACTTGAGAAGGTGGCCTTAGAGTTAGAAGGCTCGGTTAGTGATTTAGGGTCAGCAGTAAAAACATTAAATAAAGAGGTTCAGCAGCTCAGGACGTTTTCCCTCCAAAACAGGCTGGCTTTGGACTATCTCTTGGCATCCCAAGGAGGGGTTTGTCCCCTCGTCGGGCCCCGCTGTTGTGTATATGTCAATGATAGCAGTTATGAGATCTATGAAAAGGTGGTACAGGCTGAGGCCCATGCCCGAGCCGGAGCACAGGTTGCCTACACTGCCCCAGAGAGCGATTGGTTGCAAACCTTGTTTTCAGGCTGGGGTTTGTCGTCTTGGCTGGGTGGTTTATTTAGCCTGTTATTGAAACTTTTCTTTCCTGTATTGCTTGTATTACTGGTATTATGCTGTGCAGTCTCATGTGTTAGGGCCCTTTTGCAAAAGTTAATAAGTCATTCTCTTCAGGGCTATCACAGAGTGCTTATGCAAAGTCCTATTGTAAAGAAATAAGTAGCCCAAGTGAGAAAACTCAGAGCCAAGGCTGTTGAGTGTTCTCAAAGGAGGGAGTTGTTGGGTACACTGGGGCATGGCCACTAGGTAACTCGAGGGGATGGAAGACCACGAGAGTCAATGAAGCCCCCTCGCACTAGGCCCAGGTGTCCTTGGGACCTTTTTGCAGCTGCAAATAAACTTCTGTTCTCCACCCCGTTGTGATTATTGGGTGACGCACACCGGGTAGCGAACCAACCCCAGCTGTTGTTTAGCCTCTTGGCACTGGGTGCCGGCAACACTGTCCAACATTAAAGAGGTGAAACAAGGCTGGCAGTTTGGGCTGCTGGACAGAACAAGCCTTCAGGCTGAAAAGCCAACAACCTTTCTCTCCATTTCAGCAAAAAACAACATTCAAGAAACCCCCACAAAAACAGGCACCTGAAAAGTCCTGCCCCCGACTTCACCTTTCCAAGGTCTTCTCCGCACTCTCTCCCGCCCCGAGTGAGAATCCGACCCCTTGACCAACACACCACAGTGAGACCCGAATGCAGCTCTCCCTCTGCAGGCAGGATGGTGGAGAAAAACACAGGTGAAAAAACCCTCCCGGCTCAGCTGCGCAGGGAGCCTTGGCAAGGACGTGGTGGAAAGGTGACGCCGGGATCTCTCGCACGGGAAAGGAGACTCGTGCCCGAGTCCAACCAACCCTTTGGGAACTCGAAGGAAGCCGCATCCCACAGGCGTTTCCACAGACCAGCCACCAGCCACACACCCAGGCCGGAGGGGCCGGGACACGGGAAGGGGCAGCAGCCAACGCCCCCGGTGGGGAGGGCTGGGGCGGGAGCTGCAGCCAGGCCCCTGGACCCACAGGGAGACGCAGACCCTGACGGCAACCAGCCACGTTTGCCCACGTGTGTGTGTGTGAGACATGTTTGTGTGTGTGTGATGTCTTGTGTGTGTGCTGTGTGTCATGCAGAGTCTTGTGTTCAGTGTGTGTGTGCTGTGTTGTGTTTCGTGTTGTGTGTGTGTGGTGTGTGTGTGTAGTGTTGTGTGACATGTTGTGTGTTGTGTTGTGTGTGTTGAGTTGTGTGCCGTTTTGTGTGTCATGTTGAGTGTGTGTTGAGTTGTGTGCCGTTTTGTATGTCATGTTGAGTGTGTGTTGTGTGGTTGTGGTGTCATGAGACGTGTTGTGTGTGATGTGGTGTGTGTCGCACACACAGACACAACACATTGTACGCCGCACACACAACATGTCACGTGTAGCACGTCTCACACACACGTCGCACGTCACACGCACAGCATGCTGCATGTAGCACACACACACACAACACCTTGCGCGTCGCACGCACAGCACCTCGCACCTCACACTCACAAACGCGTCTCACACACACACAACACGACACACACCACATCACCCAGACAGAAAAAACTACACACATGTCACACATACAGAAAGACACGCAACACGACACACAGCACGTCACACACACACAACACGTCACACACACACCAACACACACAAGACGACACACAACATGACACACGCGTCACACAAAACACGTAACATGACACCACACACACAACACCATACACACACTGAACATGACACAAAACGGCCCACAATACAACACAAACACACATCACACACAACACATCACACACACAACACACCACAAAGACATACACACAGTACGTCACACACACAACACTACACAACACACGTCTCACACACCCACACCCACACACCACGTCACATGTCACCACAAACACACAACCACACACAATCCATACAACACTCTAGACAACACACACGACACACAACCCGTCACACACACACATATAACACAACATGACACACACACAATACAACACACACAGAAACAAATCGTATGTCCCACACAACACATCGCACGTTGCACGGATACACAGAACACATTGCATGCACACATGTATGCAAGTCGCACGACACACACACAGAAACACGTCACACACACACATGTGACACACAACATTACACACAACACATCACAAACACAAACACTTCTCTCACACACACACAAGATGACACAGAACCCGTCTCACACAGACACACACAACACAACATGTAACACACATCATGACACACAACACGTCACACATACAACACATCGCACGTCGCACATCGTACGGACACACACAACACATCGCACGCCACATGTTGCAAGTCACACCTGCACACACAACACATCGCGCATCGCACGTCACACACACAACACGTCGAATGTCGGACACACAACATGTCGCACGTAGCACGCACACTCAGCACGGCACACGTCGCGCATTGCACGCCACACTTCGAACACACAACACGTCGCGTGTCGCACGTTACACACAAAAACGTTGCATGTCGCACACAGATATTGCACGTCGCACATCGCACACACAAGACGTCGCACATCGCACAAACACACAATGCGTCACAAACACAACACATCACACACACACAAACAGGTCTCTCACACGCACAACATGAAACAACACATCACACACACAACACGTCACACAGACACAAACACACAACATGACATACAACATGTCAGACACACACCCCCACACGCCACATGACACCACAAACACACCACACACATACACCACGTCACACACATACAAACACACAATATGACACACAACACATCACACAGATAGGCACAAACACATACAACATGACACACAACACGACACACCCAAGACTACACAAAACACATCACACACACACACACACACCATGTCACATGACACCACAAACACAACATCACACACACACTCAACACGGCAAACAAGAAGACGCACATGTGAAGTGTGGGGTGCGATGTCTTCTGTTTGCGTGTGCGACATGCAACATGCAACGTGCAACGTGAGGCGTGTTGTGTGTGCGTGACGTGCAATGTTTTGTGTGTGTGATGTGCGACGCAGGACGTGTTGTGTGTGTGACGTGCGATGTGCTCCGGGTGGGGTCTGTGTGTGTTTCTGCACAAGCTGATTGCGATGTCCCGGAGGCCAACAGCAAAGAGGGTTCGGCGTCCGCTTTCTTGCCCTGCCGTCAGTCTGCCACCGGGCTGGGGGGACAGCGGCTGGGGACCCCAGGAGCTGCTGAGAGACGCGGAGGATCCCTCAGAAGGGAGAAGACGACGGGAGAATCAGACTCTTCCAGCAACGAGCCACATTTGCCCAGTGCTGACGCTGTCAGGCCTCCGCATTTTGGGCCAGAAACCAACAGCCAAATCGAGCTGGAAAATTGAAGCACTTGCAAATGGCCCTTCTAGCGTCTCACCAGACCGTCGGCGACCGTCTGGGGGTGAGCTGTGGGCTCCCGAGAGGTAGAATCCAGGGCCTGCCTCTTCGCTTCCCACGGCCAGGTATTTTCAGCCCAAACAATAAGGGGAAGAACAGGGAGATGAAAAGCCAAAGAAAGTTTCAAGAGTTCTCCTTCCTGGCTGAGCTGGGGGCGCTGTCCAGGTCACGGATGGTCATTCTGGGGAGGGATGTGGGTCTGGTCCACTTTGCAGGCGGTTGATCTGGGGAAGGATGTGGGTCTCAGATATCTGGAGGATTGGCCCAGAGCCCCGTCTTGTGGGGGCACAGCTGGTGGTCCTCATCCTCGTCTGTCTGCCTCTCTTCTGCCAGAGAAGGCAAGCCAGGCGAGTACGAATAATGATGCTGTCAATAAAATGGAATCAAGTTGTGGATGTTTTTTCTTTGAAAAAATATTTTCACACTTTTCAATCGGCCCCTGGTAGTTCCTAGGAGAAATGTGAAGGATGAGATCTTGGAACAGTTCCCTCTTCGTGGGAGCAACAGCTGGCTGGGGTTTTGGCTGCTCAGGCTTTTGTTCCCTGGTTTTACCCACTGTGGTTTCTTTTGCATGGATTTCATGTACCTGTGTGTAAGTTTTTGCCCAAAGGCACACAGCTGTACAGGTTTTATCTACAATCTTTACAAGTTGAAGCTGCAGATGGAGGGAGCTCCCAGCAATGGCAGCCTTAAGGGGGTGGGCGGCTAGAAGCTGGGGGACTGGATTGGGACCCCCCAACACTTACTGCTCTCTCTGCCCTGCAGTTTTAGTCCCCCCAGATTAGCCTGATTATCACAACAAAATTCTGTTTCTCCTGCTGTTAACAGCCCACCTTCATCGATTGGTCTCGTTAAGGGTTGTTATGGCAACCCCCATTTTCTTGTCTTCTCTGTATCACTATATCTATATCTTCCTGCTGTATTTTCCCCTGCATGCATCTGATGAACTGGGCTTTAGCCCATGAAAGCTTATGCTGAGATAAATATGTTCGTCTCTAAGGTGCCACAAGTCCTCCTCATTCGCTTTTCCTGACTGATTGTGCTGGGGGCTCTTCCTGGCTCCAGCGCTCCGGTCCCTCAGCGACCAAGGCCACCTGGGAACCCTGATCGATTCCAGCTTCAAGGAGTGCTGAGATCCATCTGTCTCTTTCTGTGCCTCTGTCTCTCTCTAGGAATAGCCTCCTGACCCTGCCTCCTGTGATCAGTTATAGTTTGCTAGCTGCCCACCCCACCTCCATGGGTGGTTTTGGCTTCTCCATTCACTCTGCAGCAACGCTCCTTGCACCCAAGCTAAAGATCCCTGCAGCCCCAAAAATCCTTGGGGGTTTGCTCAGGAAGTGGGTTACTAGCAGAATGGTTGTGGGGTGAAGGTGGGGATAGGGAGGTGCTGAACCTGGGGGCAGAGGAGGGTGGCAGATGAAGGTGTTGCTCAGCCCAGCCCGCTGAGTCCAAGGACATGTGAGGGGACCAGCATTAAATTGCTGTTCGATCCAGCCCACTGAGTCCCGGGACACATCAGGGGTCAGCTTGCGAGTGCTGATGACCCAGTCCTCTCTGACATGCTATGTTCATGTGTGTGTGCCTGTGTGTCTGTTCATGTTCATCACATTTGGGGGCTGGAAGACCCCAGCCCTGGGGAACCGAGGTCCTGCAGGGTAGCTCCATTGGGAGGGAACTTGCAGAAGGAAGGAGTAGCGATCCATAGGAAAACTCAAGTGACAAAAGCAGCACATTGACAGAATTGCAAAATCTACCCTCACCAGAAGAGGAATCCTAACAAATGGGCGTACCCCAAGGTAAAGGGCAATTCTGGTAACAGCTCATTTGGGGCTTCTTTGGAAGGGGGATGGACGTCATTCTTGCGACAAGGCACCTGTTATGGCCAAAAACAATTTAGCCCTGTGCGCCCTTCCAGACAAGTCTTATGTCCCAAATACTTTGGGTCTTCCGGGATAAGTCCCCGAATAATCAAGGATCTTGACCAAAAAGGTCGTCACGTCTAAAAAGGAAGAAAGATTGTCGTTGTGGAGACCATGAAACAAGCCCTGCAACTTCTGGACACGTATCCCGACAGTCCACAGGGTGCACATCAAGGAACGTTCAAAGCGAGACGGGCGTTCTTTTTGGTGAGACTAACCCCCATTGCGCTGACCAGGAGAAGGGGGAAGTGGGAGCCTGCAGCGCCATATAGCGGCCAAAGGAGAAATCGCCGGCTTCTGGACCTGTGTGCGCCCTTGGTTCGGTTCACATGGAAAGCTCTGTCACGCCAGGTTGGGAAAACGGGGTTCTGCTGCCCGCCATCATCCTCTGGAATGACTCAACCCGATAGGACACCTCCTACGATACACTGCTCCGAGTGACGCTCTCAAATAGGTCCCCACAGCTCCCCAGTCTCCCCCCTCCGGGAGGCAGGGGTGAGAGGATTGTTCTCCCCAACTGACAGAGGGAGAAACGAAGGCTGAGAAAGGCGAAGGGTCTCGTCTTCCATCATACAACTTGTCGGGATAGAGTTGGGAACAGGACCCGGGTGTCCTGACTTTCAAATGAACCATCAGTCTGGAGTTTTACACACTGAAGGATCAGAATAAAGGGACCTGCAATGAGCTACAGACCAACAACCATTCACACTGATTCTTCAGCGAGTGTTTTAGAAGCACGAGAGCACCAGCGAGAACCAGAAATGGCTCAGAGACAATCAGCAGCAAGGGGGAGAACAATTCACCAAACAGATGGTTGGTTCTGGCTTATTTACTGGGCCTTAAAGGAGAACAACAAAGTCCTGAGTCTCCTCCCTGCCACGAGACCCCCTGCTCAGCCAATCAGCATGGAAACTCTGGCGGTGGGCTGAGGGTTCCCCAGATGGCCGAGGGATGGCTCAGGTCACCGGTGAGGATCACTCTCAGAGCACGCTTCCTGTCCCATCTCTTTGGGAGGCCTCCCACCATGAGGGCTACAGAGCAGCCCCCTCCTCGCCAGTGGACGGAGGGAAGCAGGAAAAGGAAAACCAAAAAAGACAAACCCCAAAGACTCGAAGGGACAAAGGCCTAGCTGGGGGAAAATTGTCCCACCTTAACCTTCTGTTTTCCCTGCCGAGAATTTGGCCAGCACCGGGTGGATCAGGCTGCCTCGATACCAAACCTCTCCGGGATTCTTCCCTTCTCCACAGGGATGTCTGTCTTCTCGCTCAATGAGCAGTGGGAAGGGAGAAAACTCCAGAGAGGCTCCACCTCGCGCTCACATACGAGACCCTGAATTCTCTCTCAGTCCTCAAGGAGACACCTCAAGAAGGAGACTCCCTGCAGCAAAGCCCCGGGGGTCTCTGAGATCCCCCTGCCCTGCAGCCTGTCCTCCCTGGCCGTTGTCGTGGACTCTCTGTGAGGTCACCGCCTCCCAACCTCCTTTCACCAATCAGCTGAGTGCTGCAAAAGGCCCTTGTGATGTCACTGCCACCCCCACCCCTGCCCTGCAGGGCTCATGTCCTGCTCCGAGCCGGCTCCTGTGCGTGTTTGAGCTGCTCCCCCTGGGTCACCCCCACACACTCAGTGGTCGTGCAAGGGTTCACGCAGGCCACACGTGGAACCATCAGAGGATGCTCAATGTGCCGCACTCGGTTTTGCAGAGATTTGGAGACTTGAAGGCCAGAAGAGACTCTTAGATCATCTCATCTGGCCCCCTACACATCACAGGCCTCCTGCATGGCGCAGTCGCGAGTTTTGGACCAAAGCAGACTCCAGAAAGGCATCTCATCAAGGGATCGAGGAAGCACCACTTCCCTTGGGAGTGTGGAGAAAATTGATGCTGTGGGGGGCAGGGAATTGACCCCAAGGCCACACTTGTGAGTCTGTATCATAACACACATGCACAACAGCACTGCGCGAAGTATGTACACGTCACCTTAACTCTGATGTTTCCTAACGTTTACAGGCCTGGCCTCCAGGGTGTTCTTTGTGCTTCTAGATCGATTTTGGGGAGAGATGCAATCATTTAGTTCAGAGTGGGAGCCGTGTTAGTCTGTATCAGCAAAAAACAAAAAACAAAACGAGGAGTAGTTCTGGCACCTTAGAGATAAACAAATGTATTTGGGCACATTTGATGGTGTGGCTGATGTGATTAGGTCCGAGGATGGTGTCCCTAGACTAGATATGTGGACAGAGTTGGCAATGGGTTTGTTGCAAGGATCGGTTCGTGGGTTCGTGTTTTTGTTGTGTGGTTGCTGGTGAGTATTTGCTTCAGGCTGGGGGGCTGTCTGTAAGCGAGGACTGGCCTGTCTCCCAAGATCTGTGAGAGTGAGGGATCGTCCTTCAGAATAGATTGTAGATCCTTGATCCTGCCCTGGAGATCTTTTAGTTGGGGGCTGAAGCTGACGGCTGGTGGCGTTCTGTTCCTTTCTTTGTTGGGCCTGTCCTGGAGTAGCTGACTTCTGGGTATTCTTCTCTTCAGCAGGTGGGGATGTAGTTTGAAGTTCGCTTGATAGAGATCCAGTAGGTGTTTGTCTCTGTCCGAGGGGTTGGAGCAAATGCGGTTGTACCGTAGAGCTTGGCTGCAGACAACGGATCGTGTGGTGTGCTCTGGATGAAAGCTGGAGGCTCACCAGACGATCCCTTGTCTACAGCCAAGCTCTGCGATACAACCACATTTGCTCCAACCCCTCAGACACAGACAAACACCTCCAGGATCTCTATCAAGCATTCTTACAACTACAATACCCACCTGCGGAAGTGAAGAAACAGATTGACAAAGCCAGAAGAGTACCCAGAAGTCACCTACTACAGGACAGGCCCAACAAAGAAAATAACAGAATGCCACTCGCCATCACCTTCAGCCCCCAACTAAAACCTCTCCAGCTCATCATCAAGGATCTACAACCTATCCTGAAGGATGGCCCATCACTCTCACAGATCTTGCGAGACAGGCCAGCCCTTGCTTACAGACAGCCCCCCAACCTGAAGCAAATACTCACCAGCAACCACACACCACACAACAGAACCACTAACCCAGGAACCTATCCTTGCAACAAAGCCCGTTGCCAACTGTATCCACATATCTATTCAGGGGACACCATCACAGGGCCTAATAACATCAGCCATACTATCAGAGGCTAATCACATCAGCCTAATCACATCAGCCACACTATCAGAGGCTCGTTCACCTGCACATCCACCAATGTGATCTATGCCATCATGCCATCTCTTTGGTCACTCAATTACAGACCTAAAAGTTGCAAATCTTTAACTAAAAAACTTCAAAAACAGACTCCAACCAGAGACTGCTGAATTGGAATTTATTTGCAAACTGGATACAATTAAATGAGGTTTGAATAAAGACTGGGAGTGGAAGGGTCGTTACACAAAGTAAAACTATTTCCCCATGTTTATTCCCCCCCCACCCCCACCCCCCACTGTTCCTCAGACTTTCTTGTCAACTGCTGGAAATGGCCCACCTTGATTATCACTACAAAAGGTCCCCCCCTCCCCCATTCTCCTGCTGGTAATAGCTCACCTTAAGTGATCACTCTCGTTACCGTGTGTATGGTAACACCCATTGTTTCATGTTCTCTATGTATAGAAATCTCCCCACTGTATTTTCCACTGAATGCATCCAATGAAGTGAGCTGTAGCTCACGAAAGCTTATGCTCAAAGAAATTTGCTAGTCTCTAAGGTGCCACAAGTACTCCTTTTCTTCAAGTGAGATGGTAATTCATTAATTCCCTGGGTTACGTCCTGGCCACTTCTGTGACTTTAGTGCTATTATGAAAACTGTTCTCAAAATCTCTGGGTCCCCTTGCCCTACGCTGTGGTTATGAAAGCTCCTTCGCAGCTCCTTTTACTTTCCTGCTTTCCAGTTACTGTAAATAAACCATTAACACAATTCTTCTTGTTTCTTCCACATTCTTGTCCTAGTTCCAGTTGTTGTGGGCAGAGTCATGAGATGTGTTTGTGACACTCTACACCTTGGGGGAGCGTCTTATGCTTAGAAGAAGCACACGGGATCTTTTCAGGGGAAAAGGCAATACACCGCATTTCTTGAAAATACAACTCTTAGCAAACGCATTTAATCACACACACACACACACACACACACACACGTCCTGCAGATGGTCTTACAGTTACCCGTTTGCTGTAGCTCTTGTCAATCTAACGGCCAGTTAGACTGAACACAAGCGAGGAGCTGAGCTCCGTCGGTCGCAAACCCATGCTCTGAGGCTTTGCAGGACTGAACCCAGAGTCTTATGGCAAAACACCCCAGCTTTAGACTTGTAAATTCCAACTTTCGTCTATGGATTTTGCAATGTCATTCTGTAATCGTTAGTCCTCAAGTGGGATTAATCTCCGGGTTTTCCGCTGTTATTGTTTGGTGGTTTTGTTGGCTTCCCATCCTTATATCTTTGTCTTGCATTCAGGGTGCCTGCCTCGCCGTTGAGGTCATAAATGCTGCTAACATGTTTAGCGTCGGATACGGTGGATGTTTTCTGATTGTCTCCTGCTGTTTCCAAGTCTCTCACGTCTTCTTGACCATCTGGACATTTGTGAGGCCTTTTCACAGACATCAGAATCTGGCTGATGCACCTTTACCAATGGCCCACGAGGCCGTTCCTTCCTGCTCTCAGAAAGGGTGGCGGGCAGAACATGGTCAAATCCTATCCTACATCAATCCATTTAATACATGGTTATCCCTTCTCTTTCATTATGCAAAATGCAAACATCAAATCCTCCTCCTCTAGGTGCCCTGTAACCCCCATATTCCTCACCTTGTATTGAATTGTGTTGTTACCTTGCACGGCATGGTTTCCATGTATCCGGGGAAAGATTAGGAGATACCAGCAAGGAAGGTCAGCAACCCCCGGGTGGGGTGTGAAACAGCCCATCCACAGCCGTTGCCCAGCAAGGAAGCTCCCACTCAGTGATTCCCCTGCCTGAGGCCACAGCAAGGGAATTGCTGCACCGGGCTGGGAGATTGAGCAATGCCCCCACCACGCTTCCGCCCCCCCCAGACACGCCTGGACTGGGGCTTCCCAAGCACACGGGCTGAGGGGGCAAAACCCAAACCCAAACCCGGGGCCCACGCTTGGCCTTTCTCCTCCCCCCACCGACACTGCCAGCAAGAAGGACACTGAAGACTTGAGACTGCAACTGAGGGGACGGGCCCGGGCACACAGCACGTCGTACGTCACACACAAAATGTCGAATCTCGCACCCACAACTCCTCGCACGTCGCGCGCACACAGCACGTCGCACGTCACACACAAAATGTCGAATCTCGCACCCACAACTCCTCGCACGTCACACCCACCGAACATATTGCACGTCGCGCACACAGCACGTCGCACACACAAACACGTCTCACACACACACAAAACACGACACACAACCCATCTCACAGACAGAAAACACGACACACACCACATCACACAAAACACGTCACATGACACCACACGCACACTTAACACGATACACAAAATGGCACACAACACACACACAACATGACACACAACAGATCACAGAACACACTACACAGACACACACTCACAGAACATGTCGCACTTCGCACCTCACACACAAAGGTCGCACATCACACACAACACGACGCACGATGCATGTCGTACACCGCACATCACAATTCGCATGCACACACAGCATGTCACATGTCGCACGTTGCACTCACGCACACACACATCTTACATCACATGTTGCACGTCTCACGCACACAACACATCGCATGTCACACATCACACACACAAAGTCCCGTGCATCACACACAACATGTCATTCGTCGCATGTCACATGTCGCACGCCCACACAGCACATCGCACATCACAATTCAAACACACAGCTCGTCGCGTTTTGCATATCTCACACACACAACACGTCCCACACACACAGCACGACACACAACACTTGTGTGTGTGAGACGTGTTTGTGTGCGTGTGATGTGTTGTGCATGTGTTGTCTGTCGTCTAGAGTGTTGTATTCAGTGTGTGTGGGACGTGTTGTGTGTTGTGTTGTGTGTGTGTGTGTCTGTGTGGTGTGTTGTGTGTGTGATGTGTTGTGTGCAATGTTGTGTGTTTGTTTTGTGTTGTGTGCCGTTTGTGTGGTGTGTGTCGCACGCACAGAGACAACACATCTCACCTCACACGCACAGCACGTCGCACGCTCACATAGCACGTCACACACACAGTACATCACACAAACACACAGCACGACACACACATCACACAAACACACAGCACGACACACAACACATGTGTGTGAGACGTATTTGTGTGTGTGTGATGTGTTGTGTGTGTGCTGTGTGTCGTCCAGAGTGTTGTGTTCCGTGTGTGTGTGATGTGTTGTGTTTCGTGTTGTGTGTGGTGTGGTATGTGTGTGGTGTTTTGTGACGTGTTGTGTGTGTCATCTAGAGTGTTGTGTGACGTGTTGTGTGTGTGTCTGTGTGGTGAGTGGTGTGGTGTGTGTGTGTGATGGGTTGTGTGTCGTGTTGTGTGTCATGAGACATGTTGTGTGTGACATGGTGTGTGTTGCACGTACAGAAACAACACATCGTACGCCGCACGCCACACGCCGCACACACAACACGTCACACGTCGCTTGTCACACATCGGACATAGACACACAACACGTCGCACATCAGACACACACAACACGCTGCCCGTTGCACACATACACAGCACGTTGCACGTCACACTCAAAAACACATCTCACACCACACAACACGACACACGCCATGTCACACAGACACAAAACACTACACACATGTCACACACACAACACAGAATACGTCACACAGACAGACACAAACACACACATGACACACACCACGTCACGCACAACACATCACATGACACCAAAACGCAACACCACACACACACTCAACATGGCACACAACATGACAAAACACATCACACAGACAGACACAAACACGACACACAATGTCACACACACACTACACAAAACATGTCTCAAACACACACCACGTCACATGTCACCACAAACACAATACCACACACACAATCCACACAACACTCTAGACAACACACAACACCACACACAAGACATCACACACACACACACAACCTGTCACACACACACACATCACGGCACACACAACACGACACAGAAAACGACTCACACAGAAACACACACAACACGACACACACAGAAACACATCACACGTCCCACAAAACATGTTGCACATTGTCACACACACTCATGTACACATGTCGCACATTGCACGCCGCACGACACACACAAAAACCTGTCACACATACAAACACACACACAACACATCACACACAAATGTCTCATGCACACACACACAAAACACACAACCTGTCTCACACATACACACACATAACACGACACACACAACATGTCACACACACACACAAACACACCCAACACGACACACAACACACCACACAGACAGACACAAACACACATGACACAGAACTTGTCACGCACACAGAACACTACACAAAACACATCTCACAAACACACACCATGTCATATGACACTACAAACACCACACACACAATCTACACAACTCTAGATGACACACAAAATGACACACATGTCACACACACACAAAACGACACACACACACAAAACGTCTCACACACACACAAAACACAACACACAACCCGTCTCACACACAAACATAACATGACAAACAGAACACGACACACACCAGGACACACACAGAAACACACTTAATATCCCACACAATACGTCTCATGTTGCCCGGATACATACAACACATCGCACGACACACACACAGAAACACATCACACACACAAAAACACACAAAGCGACACACAAAGCGACACAAAACACATCAAACACACACAACATGTCACACATATACAAAAATGTTTCTCTCACACACAACACGATACAGAACACATACAATATGACAAACATAACATGAAACACAACACACACAACATGACATACAACACGTTACACATACAACACATCGCATGTCACACGTTGCATGGACACAAACAACACATTGCATGCCTCAAACTGCACAAACACTTCGCACATGGAACATCGCACGTTGCACGTCACACCTGCACACACAACACATCGCGCGTCGCATATCAGACACACAACACGTCGAATGTCGGACACACAACATGTCGCACGTCGCACGCACACACAGCACATCGCACATTGCGAATCAAACACACAATACGTCGCACGTCGGACAAGCACACACACAACGCGACACAACACATCACACACACAACACGACACACACAACATGACACACAATATGTCACACACACACCCCCACACACCACGTCACACACACCACATCACATGACACCACAAACACCTCACCACACACACACACACACTCAACACGTTGCACAACACGACACACAACACGTCTCACACACACACACAACATGACACACAACACGTCACACAGACAAACACACATAACATGACACACAACACATCACACACACAACACGTTTTGAAGGGGGATGGACGTCATTCTTGTGACAAGGCACCTGCTATGGCAAAAACACTTTCGCCCTGTGCGCCCTTCCAGACAAGTCTTATGTCCCAAATACTTTGGGTCTTCCGGGATAAGTCCCCGAATAATCAAGGATCTTGACCAAAAAGGTCGTCACGTCTAGAAAGGAAGAAAGATTGTCGTTGTGGAGACCATGAAACAAGCCCTGCAACTTCTGGACACGTATCCCTACAGTCCACAGGGTGCACATCAAGGGACGTTCAAAGCGAGACGGGCGTTCTTTTTGGGGAGACTAACCCCCATTGCGCTGACCAGGAGAAGGGGGAAGTGGGAGCCTGCAGCGCCATCTAGCGGCCAAAGGAGAAATCGCCGGCTTCTGGACCTGTGTGCGCCCTTGGTTCGGTTCACATGGAAAGCTGTGTCACGCCAGGTTGGGAAAACGGGGTTCTGCTGCACGACATCATCCTCTGGAATGACTCAACCCGACAGGACACCTCCTACGATACACTGCTCCGAGTGACGCTCTCAAACAGGTCACCACAGCTCCCCAGTCTCCCCCCACCAGGAGGCAGGGGTGAGAGGATTGTTCTCCCTAGCTGACAGAGGGAGAAACGAAGGCTGAGAAAGGCGAAGGGCCTTGTCTTCCATCACACAACCTGTCGGGATAGAGTTGGGAACAGGACCCGGGTGTCCTGACTTTCAAATGTACCATCAGTCTGGAGTTTCACACACTGAATGATCAGAATAAAGGGACCTGCAATGAGCTACAGACCAACAACCCCAATGACTCGAAGGGACAAAGGCCTAGTTGGGGGAAAATTGTCCCACCTTAACCTCCTGTTTTCCGTGCCGAGAATTTGGCCAGCACCGGGCGGATCAGGCTGCCTCGGTACCAAACCTCTCCGGGGCTCTTACTTCTCCACAGGGACGTCTGTCTTCTCGCTCAATGAGCAGTGGGAAAGGAGAAAACTCCAGAGAGGCTCCACCTCGCGCTCACATACGAGACCCTGAATTCTCTCTCAGTCCTCAAGGAGACACCTCAAGAAGGAGACTCCCTGCAGCAAAGCCCCGGGGGTCTCTGAGATCCCCCTGCCCTGCAGCCTGTCCTCCCTGGCCGTTGTCGTGGACTCTCTGTGAGGTCACCGCCTCCCAACCTCCTTTCACCAATCAGCTGAGTGCTGCAAAAGGCCCTTGTGATGTCACTGCCACCCCCACCCCTGCCCTGCAGGGCTCATGTCCTGCCCCGAGCCGGCTCCTGTGCGTGTTTGAGCTGCTCCCCCTGGGTCACCCCCACATACTCAGTGGTCGTGCAAGGGTTCACGCAGGCCACACGTGGAACCATCAGAGGATGCTCAATGTGCCGCACTTGGTTTTGCAGAGATTTGGAGACTTGAAGGCCAGAAGAGACTCTTAGATCATCTCATCCGGCCCCCTACACATCACAGGCCTCCTGCATGGCGCAGTCGCGAGTTTTGGACCAAAGCAGACTCCAGAAAGGCATCTCATCAAGGGACGGAGGAAGCACCACTTCCCTTGGGAGTCTGGAGGAAATTGATGCTGTGGGGGGCAGGGAATTTACCCCAAGGCCACGCCTGTGAGTCTGTATCATAACACACATGCACAACAGCACTGCGCGAAGTATGTACACATCACCTTAACTCTGATGTTTCCTAACGTTTAAAGGCCTGGTCTCCAGGGTGTTCTTTGTGCTTCGAGATCGATTTTGGGGAGAGATGCAATCATTTAGCTCAGAGTGGGAGCCGTGTTAGTCTGTATCAGCAAAAACAAACAAACAAACAAAAAAACAAAACGAGGAGTAGTTCTGGCACCTTAGAGACTAACAAATGTATTTGTGCACAGTTGATGGTGTGGCTGATGTGATTAGGTCCGAGGATGGTGTCCCTAGACTAGATATGTGCAATGGGTTTGTTGCAAGGATAGGTTCCTGGTTTAGTGTTTTTGTTGTCTGGTTGCTGGTGAGTATTTGCTTCAGGTTGGGGGGCTGTCTGTTAAGTGGGGACTGGCCTGTGAGATTGAGGGATCGTCCTTAAGAATAGATTGTAGATCCTTGATCCTGCCCTGGAGATCTTTTAGTTGGGGGCTGAAGCTGATGGCTGGTGGCGTTCTGTTCCTTTCTTTATTGGGCCTGTCCTGGAGTAGGTGACTTCTGGGTATTCTTCCTTTCAACAGGTGGGGATTGTAGTTTGAAGAATGCTGTCATAAATATAAAGGGAAGGGTAAACCCCTTTAAAATCCCGCCTGGCCAGAGGAAAAATCCTCTCACCTGTAAAGGGTTAAGAAGCTAAAGGTAACCTTGCTGGCACCTGACCAAAATGACCAATGAGGAGACAAGATACTTTCAAAAGCTGGGAGGAGGGAGAGAAGCAAAGGGTCTGTGTCTGTCTGTATGCTGCTTTTGCCGGGGATAGAACAGGAATGGAGTCTTAGAATTTAGTAAGTAATCTAGCTAGGTATGTGTTAGATTATGATTTCTTTAAATGGCTGAGAAAGGAACTGTGCTGAATGGAATGACTATTCCTGTCTGTGTGTCCTTTTTGTAACTTAAGGTTTTGCCTAGAGGGATTCTCTATGTTTTGAATCTAATTACCCTGTAAGGTATCTACCATCCTGATTTTACAGAGGGGATTTCTTTACTTCTATTAAAAGTCTTCTTGTAAGAAAACTGAATGCTTTTTCATCATTCTCAGATCCAAGGGTTTGGGTCTGTGGTCACCTATACAAATTGGTGAGGATTTTTACCAAACCTTCCCCAGGAAGTGGGGTGCAAGGGTTGGCAGGATTTTGGGGGGAAAGACGTGTCCAAACTACGTTTCCCAGTAAACCCACTTAGAGTTTGGTGGTGGCAGTGGAGATCCAGGGACAAAGGATAAAATTAATTTGTACCTTGGGGAAGTTTTAACCTAAGTTGGTGAAAGTAAGCTTAGGAGGTTTTCATGCAGGTCCCCACATCTGTACCCTAGAGTTCAGAGTGGGGGAGGAACCTTGACAAATGCTTGATACAGATCCTGTCGGTGTTTGTCTCTGTCTGAGGGATTGGAGCAAATGCGGTTGTATCTTAGAACTTGGCTGTAGACAACGGATCGTGTGATGTGGTCTGTATGAAAGCTGGAGGCATGTAGGTAAGTATAGCGGTCCAAGATAGGGTGGTGTTTATGTGACCATCACTTATTAGCACTCTAGTGTCCAGGAAGTAGGTGTCCTGTGTGGCCTCTCCTTCTGCACCTCCACCCCCACCAACATGATACAGTTCTGCGGTGACCTGGAATGCGACTTTCCACGTCTCCGACGGAAGCAATATTTCCAACACACCTCTGAACAACACACTAATCCACAGAGACCTTCCGACCAACACGACAAAAAGAAGGATTCTGCCTGAAGGTCGAAACAGCAGACTGGACTTCAACTTGAGTGCTTCAGCCGACAAGCACGGGCTGAAGTGGTCAAAAAGCAGCATCACTTGGCCCATAACCTCAGCCGTGCAGAACACAACACCGTCCACGGCCTCAGGAACAACTCTGACATCAGAATCAAAAAGGCTGACAAAGGAGGTGCTGTCGTCATCATGAATAGGTTGGAATATGAACAAGAGGCTGCTCGGCAGCTCTCCAACTCCACATTCTCCAGCCCATTCCCCTCTGATCCCACTCAGGGTGACCAAGAGAAACTGCACCATCTGCTCAAGAAACTCCCTGAAAAAGCACAAGAACAAATCTGCACAGACCCGCCCCTGGAACCCCGACCAGGGGTCTTCTATCTGCTACCCAAGATCCATATACCGGGAAATCCTGGACGCCCCGTCATCTCAGGCATTGGCTGGGGTGCTGGTCGCTCAGGGCCGGAGGAGAGAGTCGACACAGCCAGATAATCCTACTGTCTGGATGCCAATGCCTGAGAGGATTTCATCGCAGTCTCTCACGAGGGGGTTCAGGCTCCAGAGCTCTGCTCTGTTTTCCCAGCCCTCTGCAGAGGGTTGTTTCCAGTTTCAGAAATGGGGCAATGTTCACACACTCCCAATGGGTCTTTGCATAAATCAGGCCCTAACCCAGGGGCAGGCAAACTTTGGCCTGATGCCGAATCGGGTTTCAGAAATTGTACGGAGGGACAGTTAGGGGAGGCTGGGCCTCCTCAAACAGCAAGACATGGCCCAGCCCCCGCCCCCATCTGACCCCCACTTCTCGCCCCCGGATGGCCGCCCCGGGCCTCCAGCCCCATCCAACCCCTCTGTTCCCTGAGGGGCTCCAGATCCCCCTTCCCATAACAGCCCCACACTGCCCCATCCAACCCCCCCCCTCCTTCCTGTCTGCCACCTGGACCTTCTGCCCCATCCAACCACCCCTTCTCCCTGACCGCCCCGGGACCTCCTGCTGCCAGTCAACCCCCTGTTCCCTGCCCTCTCACCACCCCGACCCCATCCAACCCCAGCCCCTGACCCCCCGAACTCCCCTGCCCTCTACCCCACCCCTCCCCTGCTCCCTGCCCCCTGACCGCGCTGCCTGAAGCCCCAGGACCAGCCGCCGGGCCGCACTGCACAGAGCCCCGGGGTCGGCCAGGCTCGTTGCCCCGCTGCCCGGAGAGAAGTTGAGCCCTGATTTGGGGCCGGGGCTTCTCTGACTCAGGGTCCTATGAAGGGAGCCAGCCAGTCAGGCCGTGGCACAGGAGCCAGCAAACAGGGCTGTAAACAGGGGAGTCTGAGGGGGAGTTTGTCTTGTGGTGCTTGTTTGGGGTTTGTTGTTGCTGTGGGGGGTGGGGTTTGGGTGTTTCCCAGGTGAACAGGATTTAGGTGGGAAGGTGATGACAGACACAGAGGCAGCGGTGGGAGTGACTCATGTCGTGGAAGACACAATGGAGATGACTGGCTGTGGAAGCTGCCGTATGTCCATGATCCTGGAGGGGGGACCTGGTAAGAGTTTTGTCTGCATGAAATGTCGTCTCCTGGAGCTGATGGAGGAGAAGATCTGAGGTTTGGAGATGCAGGTGGAAAGTCTGGTTGAGTTTAGAAAGGGGTTTGAGCAGATGATGGAGCAAAGACATGAGGTATCTGAAGGGAAAAGCTCAGACTTGCAGATGGAAGCAGGACTGAGAAATTCTGAGGGGAGACTGCTGGGTGAGGGAAGTGGTCAGTGAAAGCATTTGACTACAAGAACCAGGCAGAGGAAAAGACGGGCTCGTGAAGGAGAAATAGAGCTCAGGAATAGGATTTGAGAGTTGGAAAATGAAGAAGGGGCTCAGCAGGTAGTCACTGAAGGTGGAGGGGCAAGGAGGACGAGAAGAGTGGCTAGTCCTATAGGAAAAGGGGAAGAGTCAATGGAGACTACACCAAATATGAGCCCCAGGAGGATACAGGATGGGTAGAAGAGGATTACAAGGGAGAATAGGAATGGAAAGAACTTGCAGCCAGAGGGAACAGGGGATAGACTGGAGAACAGCATCATCACCAGGGAAAGGCAGGGCTATGTGATCGGGGACTCTTTACTGAGAAGACAAGACAGGCCTGTAACCAGAGCTGATCCAGAGAATAGAAGGGTGTGCTGTCTTTCAGGTGCTAAGATACGGGATGTAGATCTGAGGTTGAAAAGGATCCTAAAGGGAACGGGAAAGAATCCCCTAATTATCCTTCATGTGGGAACAAATGATACAGCTAGATTCTCGCTGGAAAGGATTAAGGGAGACTGTGCTAGGCTGGGGAAGACGCTTAAGGAAATCGAGGCTCAGGTGATCTGTAGTGGGATTTTGCCTGTTCCTGGAGAAGGTGAACAAAGGCGTGACAAGATTGTGACTGTCAACAGATGGCTCAGGCAGTGGTGCTAGAAGGAGGGCTTTGGGATGTATGGCCACTGGGAGGCATTCATGGACAGAGGACAGTTCTCTCAGGATGGACTTCATCTGAGTAGGGAAAGAAATAGACTTCTAGGATGGAGGCTGGCACAACTGATTAAGAGAGCTTTAAACTCGGAATCTGGGGGAGATGGTTGGTTAGGGGATGTCCAGGTAATCTCCACGCCGGATTTTAGCCTTGAGAGGGAAGAAAACAAAGTAAGAAAGGATACAGCCATGGGTAGGAGAATGGCTATAAGGAGGAAGGCAGTGTGGATACCAGTCTAATAGGTTCTACTGGCTGTAGAATGACCATGCCTCATTGGGTAAAGAAGGTGAGGGAGGCCAAACAGCAAAAATGAAGATGTTTGTACACTAATGCGAGGAGCCTTGGTAACAAAATGGAGGAACTAGAGGTACTGGTGCAGGAAGTGAAACCAGATATTCTCAGGATAACAGAAACAGGGTGGAATAGTCGTCATGACTGGACTACGGGTATTGAAGGGTATGTGCTGTTTAGGAAAGACTGAAATAAAGGTCAAGGTGGTGGAGTAGCATTGTCTATCAATGAGGAGGTAGAATGTAAAGAAATCAGCGATGGAATGGATAAGACAGAGTCCGTCTGGGCAAAAATGACGCTGGGGAAGAGAACTACTCGAGACTCCCCTGGGATAGTACTTGGAGTCTGCTAGAGAACGCCGGGATCTAATGTGGATATGGATCGAGCCCTCTTTAATGTTTTTAATGAAGTAAATACGAATGGAAACTGCGTGATCATGGGAGACGTTAACTTCCCAGATCTAGATTGGAGGACGAGTGCTAGTAATAATAATCGGGCTCAGATGTTCCTAGATGCGATAGCTGATGGATTCCTTCAACAAGTAGTTGCTGAACCGACAAGAGGGGGTGCCATTCTAGATTTGGTTTGGGCGAGAAGTGAGGACCTCCTAGAAGAAATGGTTGTAGGGGACAATCTTGGTTCGAGCAATCATGAGCTAATTCAGTTCAAACTGAACGGAAGGATCACCAAAAAATAAATCTGCAACTAGGGTTTTTCATTTCAAAAGGGCTGACTGAAAAATTAAAGAAATGAGTTAGGCAAGTGGATTGGACTGAAGAACTTTAGGGATCTAAAGGCAGAGGAGGCCTGGGATTACTTTAAATCAAAGCTGCAGAAGCTATCAGAAGCCTGCATCCCAAGAAAGGGGGGAAAATTCATAGGCAGGAGTTGTAGACCAAGCTGGATGAGCAAGCATCTCGGAGAGCTGATTAAGAAAAAGGAGAAAGAATACAGGGAGTGGAAAATGGGAGGGATCAGCAAGGAAAGCTACCTTCTTGAGGGCAGAACATGAAGGGATAAAGTGAGAAGGACCTTGCAAAGAGAATTAAAACCAATCGTAAAAGGTTCTATCACCATGTCAATAAGAAGAAAACCAAGAAAGAAGAAGTGGGACCGCTCAGCACTGAGGATGGAGTGGAGGTCAAGGATAATCTGGGCATGGCCCAATATCTAAACAAATACTTTGCCTCAGTCTTTAATAAGGCTAATGAGGATCTTAGGGATAATGGTAGCATGACAAATGGGAAGGAGGAGATGGAGGTAGATATTACCATATCTGAGGTAGAAGCGAAACTCAAACAGCTTAATGGGACTAAATCGGGGGGCCCAGATAATCTTCATCCAAGAATATTAAAGGAACTGGCACATGAAATTGCAAGCCCATTAGCAAGAATTTGTAATGAATCTGTCGACTCAGGGGTTGTACCGTTTGATTGGAGAATAGCAAACATAGTTGCTATTTTTAAGGGGGGGGGAAGTGATCCGGGTAACTACAGGCCTGTTAGTTCGACATCTGTAGTATGCAAGGTCTTGGAAAAAATTTTGAAGGGGAAAGTAGTTAAGGACATTGAGGTCAATGGTAAATGGGACAAAATACAAGATGGTTTTACAAAAGGTAGATCATGCCAAACCAACCTGATCTCCTTCTTAGAGAAAGTAACAGATTTTTTAGACAAAGGAAACGCAGTGGATCTAATTGACCAAGATTTCAGGAAGATGTTTGATATGGTGCCACATGGGGAATTATTAGTTAAACTGGCAAAGATGGGGATCAATATGAAAATTGAAAGATGGATAGGGAAATGGTTAACAGGGAGATTATAGCGGGTCCTGCTGAAAGGTGAACTGTCAGGCAGGAGGGAGGTTACCAGTGGAGTTCCTCAGGGATCAATCTTTGGGACCCATCTTATTTCATCTCCCTCCCTCAGCTCAGTTATGGCCTGAATTGCCCCTAATCCCGGCAGAGCCAGAGGATTGGAAGCAGCAACATCTGACCCCTGTGTGGCTCGCAGGAATGAACACAAACACGCCCTTGTAGCTGGACAAATGGCGAGTTTTACCCCTGGGATACGACAAGGCTAAAGAGAGAGGTGGTGGCCCCACATCTAAGGAATGAAACACAACACAGTCATCATCGTTCTGCCCGTCCTTGCCCCTTTATACTTCTACTGTCTCGCTCCCGCCACCCTCACCCTCTGTGGGTTCAGGGAGAGCCACACTCAGTGCTTCCGACACACACAGACTCACACACACATCTTGCAAGGAAAACCTCACCATGGACCCACATGCACCTGTTGCTTCCCTGCACCCCTGATCTCCAGAATCCAATCCCAAGGAAAGCTTGTCGGGCCCAGAGCTGGCAGGGCGCCCGGTGCTGGAGTATTGAAGCTACCGTGACGGCACTCAGAGGAAAGAGGCTGAGAGATGCAAGTTAAGAATTGGCCGGTCAGGTTTCCAGTCCCCTCACAGGTCATTCCCTCACTCGAGCACAGGGGCACATCTCAATTCTCAGCTGGCTCAGTCGAGCTGCATCGTTCTTGTTTCCACTCAGTCAGGTTTGAGGCCTGTTTCGCACCCTGTCTTTGAGAAGACAGTCAGAAACTACTCTCTGAAATAGCCAATGCAGGAGACGTGTTATCACTCCTGCCCCAACACAGACAGACAAAGAGAGAAATGTTCTCGCTTTGAGGGTGGGACTCCCTGCCCTGGGCCAAAGACGAGCACCTCTCTTTGACCGTGGTCGCTCCTTCAGCTTTTCTTTCAGCAGGGAGCCCGAGAGCTCAGGTGCTGGAGCGCTGCGTTCGTCAGTGAAGCTCGGTGAGCTCCAATGTCACTCGGCTCTTCTACCAGCAAGTCAAAACACAGGCAGGATTTCCTCTTTTGACAATACTGGGGCTGTCGGAGGGTCTGTCCACGCTGCACACTGAGCCTGTCTCTATGTGGCCTGGGCTTGCTGACTTGTGTTGCCAAGCCGGTGTTTGAGCATCCAGACTGCAGGGGAAACTCAGGCCTCACACTGTGTCTATCTGTCAAGGTTCCTTCCCCACTCTGAACGCTAGGGTACAGATGTGGGGACCTGCATGAAAACCTTCTCAGCTTACTTTTACCAGCTTAGGTTAAAACTTCCCCAAGGTACAAACTATTTTACCTTTTGCCCTTGGACTTTCGCTGCTGCCACCAAAAGTCTAACCGGGTTTTTTATTAGGAAAGAGCCGTTTGGAAATGTCTTTCCCCCAAAAATTCTCACCAAAACATTGCTCCCCCCTTCCTGGGGAAGGTTTGGTAAAAATCCTCACTAATTTGCATAGGTGACCACAGACCCAGACCCTTGGATCTTAAGAACAATAAAAAACATTCAGTTTCTTAAAAGAAGAATTTTAATAGAAGAAAAAGTAAAAAGAATCACCTCTGTAAAATCAGGATGGTAGATACCTTACAGGGTACCTTACAGGGTAATTAGATTCAAAACACCGAGAATCCCTCTAGGCAAAACCTTAAGTTACAAAAAGACACACAGACAGGAATATCCATTCCATTCAGCGCAGCTTATTTTCTCATCCATTTAAAGGAATCAGAATCTAACGCATATCTAGCTTGATTACTTACTAAGTTCTAAGACGCCATTCCTGTTCTGTCCCCGGCAAAAGCATCACACAGACAGACCCAGACCCTTTGTTTCTCCCTCCCCCCGCCAACTTTTGAAAGTATCTTATCTCCTCATTGGTCATTTTGGTCAGGTGCCAGCGAGGTTATCCGAGCTTCTTAACCCTTTACAGGTGAGAGGATTTTTCCTCTGGCCAGGAGGGATTTAAAGGTGGTTAGCCTTCCCTTTCTATTTATGACTCTATCCTACCGCAGGAAGTCGTCCTAAGTTACGCTGCTCCCGGTGCGTGAATAACAGAGCTGGATTTGACGTCGCTTCGGTCGACTTCCTGCTGTGTCTACACTGGGCTGGGTCGACGGGAGATGCTCTTCGGTCGACTTCCCTTCCCACCGCAGCAAACAGAGCCTCCCAACCGTGCTGCCCCATCCACATGGCACGACTTAGACCCGAGTGGGAAATTCAGCTCCTGTGGGGTGTGTCACCCTCATCCGCTGAAGGTGCTCCCCGAGTCTCCAGGGATTCCTGCCCTAACTGCTCTCCAGCCGGTTTGTGTCTATACGCTCCCCGCGGGGAGGCTGTGAGTGGCCTGGTTACAAGCGCTGGTTGCTCAGGCCTGGCAGGGAAGGGAAGCTCTGGGCAGCATTGACAGTCTGGAGATCCCTCCGGGGAAGCACAGGCGGTGGGTGGAACAGGCGGGGAGGCCAAGCTGCGGGGTCCTGCGGACGCCCTGAAACCAGCTCACAGATCCCCGGGGGTCACGCTGCCCTACACGCTGTTGCAGTAATGTTTGTACAAGGCGTGACGCTGAAATAGCAGCTTGTGTCAGAGTGTATTCAGGCCAATGGATGTGTGTGTTAGTAGAGATCAAAGCGACTGTTAAATGTTCAAATGTATTGGGTGTTTAAACCTCCTGAAAACTCGTGGAATGTTGTTTGCACTGTTTTCACTTCTCTGTGTCCTGTTACGCTGTGATAGCAAAGAGTTGCCTTGTGTGGACCCCTGTCACTAAATAACCCCTCAAAGGAGAATGAAGGTGTGTAGGATGCAAGTGAAGAAAAGGTTCATTTCCAAAGAAGGGGTGATAAGAAGCAGGATTCCTGGGCGGGGGGCAGGAGGGTGTGGTTTACACTGTTGTTGCCCAGGGTGGGAATGGGGAAGTGGGCTCTGGCTTAAAGCGGTGTCAGGCTTCGGGGGGCTGGGTTCAGAGCTGGAGGTGAGGGTTGGGGTGAGGGTTGGGCTACAGTTTTGGTTCAGGGGTTTCGAGTTGGGGGGCAGGATATGGGGTCAGGGTTCCAGTTGGGTTCCGGGTAGGGGGTGGGGTTTAGATTTTGGGGGGAGGGTTTGGCCAGCAGCAGCATAGAAGTGCGGGTGGCAATGGGGTGCAGCCAATAGTGATAAGTCGGGGGTCTTTTAGGTCGTTTTAGTGTCAGTAGCACCCTGGGGAGGGGGTAGGGTCATGTTTACGACAGGGGGCTAAAGTGTTGGGGAAGGGGGCGGCAAGTTGACCCATCCCACTTCGCACTTCCCACACGGACACGCACAATACGTCGAACGCGTGGACGCACACACGTCACACACACACGATGACACAAAACGGCACACAACATGACACACAAAAATAACACACCACACAGACACACACACAAGACGACATGGAAAGCGTCACACACAAAACATCACACACATGACGCACAACATGTCATACACACTCAACACAACACGACCCGCAACATGTCACACTCACACACTCAACATGACACACAACACGTCTCACACTCAACACGACACACAACACGACCCACAACACGTCTCACACACACTGAATGACACACAGCACGTTGCACATACGTCACACACACACAAAGTCGCACACAGTTTGTTGCATGTCTCACGTATCATGTCACGCAGATGTCACACTACGCACATGCACTCGCACAACACGTCACACGCACGCACACACTACATGTCACACACACATGACGCACACCACATGACACATGATACAAAATGGCACATGACACAAAATGGCACACATGACATTGAGACACACACACACGACACTGACACGTTGCACATGGAACACACAGCACGTCGCACACACACACAAGACGGCAGAGGACAAGACGGCTGAGCTGCTTGGGCCTCTTTCCAAGGCTTGGTTTTTCTCAGCTCAGGGCCCTGATTTATCTGGTGCTCTGGGTAGTTCCCCTGATCACACTTCCTCAGGCTCTTCCTTGAGAGGAGATTTATCATGGGAATTACGCGGAGAGGAATGATCCTGGGGAAGTCAGTGCCGAGCCTCCCAAATCTGCACCTTTGTCTTTCTTTAATGAACAGATGGAAGATCAAAGCATTGTATTCAATCCTTGAAGTGTCCATCCCATTTCTGTGCACAGTGGACTTGAAAAGTTGTCCTTCTTTGTCTGTACACCACACGTGTCCATTTTAAATCCAAAGATGCATAATGAGCCATGGGCTACTTCCCTATGACACAGAGGGTCACAAACATGGTAGTGAAGAGGACAGATTACTAAGTAATCCCAGTGGGTTTCAGCCCCCTAGGATCACCTGGAAAGATTTTTCCTTCCTTTCAAAAGGGCAGAACCCAAACCCCATTCAGAAGATGCAGGGAATCTTACAGTAAATTCTTCCCACATGGTCCCCTTTGTAAAGCCAGTCTGTCAGAGCTTGCCTTAGCACAAGAAAATAACGCCAGGCAGTGGTAAGCACACAAACAACACTTTATTTACGAGAGGGAAAAGGACTAGGCTAGGCTAGAGAAGGGGTGGATTAACAAAACTTGAACTCTGGAAGTGCTCCAGTCTCCCAAACAATTACACCCAGGAGGTCAGGTTGATGTTCTCTCTCCCTTCTCTTGCAGGGACAGCGATGGACGGCTGCTGCTCTCTTGACATTGGACGTCAGGGAGGGACTCCATGATGGACACAGGAACGGGTGAGTAGACCTAACTAAAAACCCTCCCTATCCCTCTTTGCGTCGTCTCTGCCTGGATGTTAGACCCTATCTACGCGGATTCAATCCGTGCGTGGGAGTGTGCTCCCCAACCCAAACTAATAGAGGAAATGGCTAAAGGTCACCAGCTTCTTTTCCCAAGTCCAAGATGGCCACCTGACAGATAACCCAAAAGGTACATGCCTTTGTTCCCTTCTTTTAGGAAAATTTGGCAGGGGCAACCAGCATTTTACACACCCGGAGACTGGATTTGACCAATCAGGGGACGTTGCGGGGCAGGGTGACCCACGCAGAAGGGGGTTGTATATCCCCTCTGAGAACTCCTCCCTGTGTCCTCTACCAATTGAAGTGGGCGTCAGCCCCGTAGGACCACCCCGAGAGGGGATTTGACCAAATAAGGGAAGTGCTGCAGTGGAGTGACCTGCCCGCAACAGGATCCTGTGGTCCCTCTAAAATGTCCCCACACCACCCTCTAGCAGTTGGCGAGGGTTTCACTCCCACCTTAGGCCATCTCAGAAGGGAAATGTGTACCAATCCAGAACAGGTATAGCCCGAAGGTCTAGGCCACGGTTTCTTCAAAAGACATCCTTGGAACGAGACGGGCTCTTCCCCGCAGTGTTGTGTTGCGACTTCCCGGACGATGCTGCCAGCCTCGCAAACATGGAGCTCCAGAGATCGGCGCCTTGTGGCCTAGACCTTCGGGCACTGCCGAGTCTGATTGTTACGTTTCCCTTCTGGGATGGCCTAAAGCGTGTGTGCGAAACCCTGACTGATTAGCAGAGGACGGTGCGGGGATTTCATGGAGGGGTGATGGACCCCTCTTGCGGGCAGGTCACCCCACCATGGCACTTACCCTGTTTGGTGAAATCCCCTCTCTGGTGGGTCCTAAGGGGCTGAGGCCCACCCCAAGTGGGAGGAGCTCTTGGAGGGTCACGTGACCCACTTCCGAATGGGTCACTCTGCCCCAGAACATTCCCCAATTGCTCAAATCCATTCCTGAGGCAGGTGCATGGAGATGAAACACCCCCAGATTGGTAAAGGAGTGGGAGGATCTCTTAGAGGGGTCACATGCAACTCCTTGTTTCGACACCCGTTTGCATCTTGACCCCAAAAGTCTTCTGTCATGGGATCGGTCTCATGGTGACAGATGAGCGATGTCTGAGGAGTGAAGGGGCAAGGTCCCATGGCTGACATCAAATAACTTCCCTAAGCCTCAGGGTAGTTTGGCCAAATGCCCATTGTCAAAATGGCTGCCCTCCCACGCAGTGTGTGTGTCCCAACACCCAGAGCCCGTGCGGCCACCCTCTCCGTCGGGGCTGTGTGGCCCAGCGACCAGAGTCCGTGCGGCCGCCCTCTCCGTCGGGGCTGTGTGGCCCAGCGACCAGAGTCCGTGCGGCCGCCCTCTCTGTCCAGGGCTGTGTGGCCCAGCGACCAGAGTCCGTGCGGCCGCCCGCTCCGTCGGGGCTGTGTGGCCCAGCGACCAGAGTCCGTGCGGCCGCCCGCTCCGTCGGGGCTGTGTGTCCCAGCGACCAGAGTCCGTGCAGCCGCCCGCTCCATCGGGGCTGTGTGGCCCAGCGACCAAAGTCCGTGCGGCCGCCCGCTCCATCGGGGCTGTGTGGCCCAGCGACCAGAGTCCGTGAGGCCGCCCTCTCCGTCGGGGCTGTGTGGCCCAGCGACCAGAGTCCGTGCGGCCCTCCTCTCCGTCGGGGCTGTGTGGCCCAGGGACCAGAGTCTGTGCGGCCGTCCTCTCCGTCGGGGCTGTGTGGCCCAGCGACCAAAGTCCGTGCGGCCGCCCGTTCCGTCGGGGCTGTGTGGCCCAGCGACCAGAGTCCGTGCGGCCGCCCGCTCCGTCGGGGCTGTGTGGCCCAGCGACCAAAGTCTGTGCGGCCGCCCTCTCCGTCGGGGCTGTGTGGCCCAGCGACCAGAGTCCGTGCGGCCGCCCGCTCCATCGGGGCTGTGTGGCCCAGCGACCAAAGTCCGTGCGGCCGCCCTCTCCGTCGGGGCTGTGTGGCCCAGCGACCAGAGTCTGTGCGGCCGCCCGCTCCGTCGGGGCTGTGTGGCCCAGCGACCAGAGTCCGTGCAGCCGCCCGCTCCGTCGGGGCTGTGTGGCCCAGCGACCAGAGTCCGTGCAGCCGCCCGCTCCGTCGGGGCTGTGTGGCCCAGCGACCAGAGTCCGTGCAGCCGCCCTCTCCGTCGGGGCTGTGTGTCCCAGCGACCAGAGTCCGTGCGGCTGCCCGCTCCGTCGGGGCTGTGTGGCCCAGCGACCAGAGTCCGTGCGGCCGCCCTCTCCATAGGGGCTGTGTGGCCCAGCGACCAGGGTCCGTGCAGCTGCCCTCTCCATCGGGGCTGTGTGGTTCAACGCTTAGTGTCCATATGTCTATCCTGACTCTTATGCCCGTGTGGCCCGATAGCAACGGACAATATGGCTACTCTCTCCCTCAATGCTGTGTGGCCCAACGCCCGGAGTCAGTGTAGCTGCCCTTCACTGCAGGGCTGTTTGGCTGAGAGTTCAGAGGCAAGATGGTTGCCCCTCCTCTTGGGGCTGTGCAGTCTAGTGGGTCAATGGGGACGTGGGCAGCCACCAAAGGATGGATGGCAGCCAGGGCAGGTGGACCCAGGCCCTCGTTACTCCACCGGCTCCTCGCCCAGGGCCTCGTCCGTGGCCAATGTGTTTGCCATTGAGTCAGTGGGGATCCAGCACTGCGGATGACAATGGCTAGTTCACCCAGGTTACTTCCTTGGAGATGTCTCTAGGCCATGGGCTGGGGGTCTCTGGGTTCCCGGCGTGGGAAACTCCCAGAGTCTCCGATCTCCCTTGCATGTCTGCAGGCCCCTGGGGACGTGGCTTGGTCTCGGCGCCTCAGAGCTCTGCAGTCAGGGGCTTGAGCTGTTTCTGGACTGGAGCCTACAGTGTGCATCCTCCATTTTCAGCGGTCTGCCTAGCGTGAGCTGAGCTGCTCCCTTACACACTGGTGCTCCAGTTGGAGCATGTCCGGCAGGGCTGGGGAGGGGCTTGGCTTTCTCCACCTAGACTATGGGGTTCTGTGTGACTGGTTCAGCCCGGCACATGCTGCTCGGCCTCTTCTGTCTCCTCCTTCCCATGCAAAGCTGCTTTGCCATCTCACAAGAGATGGGATCAGTGGTGGGCTCAATTGGCTCCTGTTGGCCTCTCGATGTCTGGAAGAGGGAGAAAGGGCAGGAACACAAATGAGAAGAACAAAACCTTCAAGCAGGGTAGTTTTCCACAGCACAACCCCACCCTACTTTGCTGATGCTCATTGGCAACTTCCCTGAGAGCTGGCATTTCTTAAAGAGAGCACCCAACCCCCCGCAACCTCTGCTACCCTGTGGGCTGGCAATGGTAAAAGGGAGTCGGGGAGAATTTCTCCTCTCTCCACCTGGCTCTGATGAGTGAGGGAACCACATGCGAGAAGCTGTGTGAATGTAGGGCTCTGTGCAGTGGGATGAGATGTCCTCCATGGTGCCCAAAGGTGGGGTTGTCCTGCCTTTGCAGTGACTTCCTTCTAGTGAGAGAGATTTCAGAGATCAGCTCCGGGGTTCTGCCCTGTACCAGTGTGTGGGAATGGGGCAGAAGTGGGGCAATGGTGCACTCAGGAAAGGAGTAGGGCTAAGGGGGGCCCAGGCTGCAGTCACTAAACCCCTGCGTGCTGCGTTGCGGCCGGGCCGGCTCTGCCTGGCTGGGGTGGGGGCGAGGAGGCTCCGCACGCTGCCGTTCTTCATCCCCGCCAGCCACGTCACCACGACGAGCACCACACCGGGAACCTCTGTCCCGGGGGCTGATCTTCCCTGTAGGCTCTGCCTCCCCGCAGCTCCCATTGGCCGGGGATCGTTAATCCGGCCCTTGCCCTATTCCCCAGCCTGTTCCAATCCTGCTCTTGACTCCTGACTCCGGCTCCAACCCTTGGCTCCCCTCGGCTCGGCCTCCACCACTCTGAGCACGAGGCCCCAGAGCCACTGCTCCAACCACTTTGGCCTCTGACACCAGCGATATGAAGGAGTCGTTCACCTCACTGCTTTCCATGTGTATGGCCCTGCCTTGGTCAGTGCTGGTTTTCATCTGCCATGGTGCTGCCCAGTGACATGGCTTTCTTTGATCCCTTTCAACTTCTTCCAAGTCTTCTCTAGGCCCGACTAATTGACATAATTTTGGGTCATCTGCTGATATCCACCTCGTTGTTCAGCCCCGGTTCCAAACATAAGGACATAAGAAAGGCCACAGCAAAGGTCCATCTAGCCCAGTACCCTGTCTTCTGACAGTGGCCAATGCCAGGTGCCCCAGAGGGAATGAAGGGACAGGCAATCATCTAGTCATCAGTCCCCTGTCCCGCATTCCCAGCTTCTGGCAAACAGAGGCCAGGGACACCAAAAAGTTGAGAAGCGTCTGTTGTATTTACCATAGCAGGACAAAGAGCTCGTCTGTGTCGGTCCCGGTTCCCTAGTCAAATGCAGAACCCGACACGAGATTTCCAAGCTTCTGCAACCATTTATAATATCTGTTGAGGATGTACCACGTGGTCCTGTCTGATTTCAAAGGCACTTCGTGAAAAGCTGAAACCAAGAGGAAATGGGTTGAAAACCCCGTGATGCTGATGTGACTGGTACCTAGGAAACCTCCACATCCGATGGCCATTGCCCCCTGCTATTAGCTCCCCAAGAGTCTAAGGGCACAAGAACAACAACTCCGCTCCTCCCAAAATAGCCCTGGACAGAGAGGAGACCCCATTCTTGCCTAACTTCCCCCTCTGCTGGCAGACACTCCTCCACACACCCGTACACACAGACGGTTGGGGGCACTTGTTCTTTGGATGGAACAGGAAAGTGACAGCGGCAGCCACATTAAACCATACAACATTTAGGCCGAGATCCACAAAGGGATTTCGGCTCCTAACGTCTCCTGAAATCCTTTGTGGCCCTGTGCCTTCATTCCTGAAGAGCTCACAGGGAAAAGTGTTACCCATGTGCCCTCATGGGATTTCCTAGGAGCTGATAACCAATCTCGGAGTGAAGGTCCCTGGCCTGCAATCACTCCATTCCAGGGAGGGCAGGTGATGAATCTTTCCCTACAGAGGGGAATCGTCATCATCATCATCCTTAATACCAACAGCCCTTTTCAGTTGGGTCAGGCCTTCCTTTAGAGACTTTCTGACCTTGATGAAGACAGTCTCCCCACACAGCTCTAAGGCTATGTCTACACTAGGAGCTCAGGATGGAATTCCCCTGCTCCCATACACAGATTGTGGGACCACGATGAAAGCTGGCGTGACCATCCTTCTTCCTTCAATGCTGTCCTTAGACTGAGAGGGACACATTCAAAGCTGTGTTCAGGCCCTGTGCTGCACCCCTGTGCTTCCCACAGAGGGCCAAACACACAGAGGTATTTACTTACCTTCATACAGGCGGGAGATGCCATCTTCATTCACTGTTTCAGACAACAAATCACAGTAATGGTGGATAGTATTTCCTAGACAAACAATGAATACAATGACAGGTTTCAGAGTAACAGCTGTGTTAGTCTGTCTTTGCAAAAAGAAAAGGAGGACTTGTGGCACCTTAGTGACTAACCAATTCATTTGAGCATAAGCTTTCGTGAGCTACAGCTCACTTCATCGGATGCATACCGTGGAAATGAAGCTCATGCTCAATTAAATTGGTTAGTCTCTAAGGTGCCACAAGTACTCCTTTTCTTTTTGCAATGAATACAATGGCTCTCATGGCTTTTCAGAACCTTTCCTGAAAACTGCTCATGATGCAGCCATTATCCCAAGACACTTTTGGGAAATTCCAGACATTCCTTACATCTGTTCACAAAGCATATTCGAGAAATCATCAGATGCCCAGAAGTTCTGAGAGGCTGATTTCCAAAGGAGATTGAATTCACATCCTGCTGGTTTCCCCTAGGCGCAGCCAAAGAATTGTTGTGGGCGGGGGAAGTTGGTGCAGTCGATTCAGCTAAGTTGCTCCCTTCATCTTGGAATACATGTTAATTCACACACACATGCACACACACACACACCCCGTTTTAGGATTCTGGTGCTGTTGGAGGGAACAGAGCAGCCGTCCAGAAAAGGGCTCTGAAGGAAGCATTGAGAAAAGATCAGGTGAATTTGCTCTGCTTACCAATGAATCGGGCTGCTGAATGTCTTATTGTTGTCTGTGAGCTTTCCAGGTACTGTAAGGCCTGGAACAGGAATTTGGGGATGTGGCTCTCGTTGTTCTGCATCTAGGAAGAAAGAAGGAAGAAATGCACAATATACAAATGACATGTTCTTCCCACAGCAAATAGTCCAGGAAAGCCAATGCATATAGCCAGGCCCTGGCAACCGCCAATATGAACCCATACACCAGAGCAGCACCCCTCTGAAGTTCCTATTGTGTTCTCCAGAACCTCAGCTTTCCTTTGAAAAGACAAAGTTTGAAGGTCGGAGAATTGTGGAGAAAAATGTCAACAATGTGAACGGATTGTAACTCCTGCTGAAATGAGCCAGCAGAGAGCCTGGAACGGAGTCCTGCAGCCCGACCGAAGCAGATGGGTACTCAGGGTGTGGAGTTAGAAAGGTCTTCCTCAAGTCCCCATTCACCACTCTCAAGGCACAAGGAATTCACCTACCAAGCAGATCCAGACACACTTCAAGAGCTGTGAGGAGCCATCCCAGGCCAAGCTGCGGAAGAGTGTCTTCAAATGAGCCCACCTGAGGAACACTGCGCAGCGGAAGAGCGTCAGTTTACATGACTGCAAGAGAAGAGGAGACCAAGAGGGTTCTCCCTGAGAGAGGGATAGTCTGGGGGATATGGAACCTTCCCTGTCCCTTGTTCTCCTGCTTTTCCTGCCAGTGAAGATTCCTGTCATTTGTTCTCCACAGGAGTGTGCTGAGGAGAGGAAAGGGAGAGTTGGCTGGAGAGAGCCAGAGCCCTCCTGTCCTTTGGATGGTTTGGGGTGGTTGCCCAGGGCCCCGTGCTTTGCGGGGCCCTGCACTTCAGGGGGACGCAGGCCCTGGGCCGTGCCGGGGCCAGCAGCAGGACTCCCGGATCCGCTACGCTATGCCCCACCTCTTTCCCAGAAGAAGGCTTTTCTTCCCAATTGTGCTGTATGCTGTGAGGATGGATGAGGCACTTGGCTCCAGCATGGAGTGAAGCAGGGAGGAGAAGACTCTGCTTGGGCAAGGGGCTCTGGCGATGACTGGAGTGGGGGCCCCAGGAGATACTGGCTCTTTGCTCTTCAGGCAATAATGACCGTGGCACTTACCAGTTTCACACTCTCATCCTGGTCTTCAAGATGCAGCAGCAGGGGGAGCAAGCAGTGGATGATTTCCTGCTGCACGAAGGGTTTGTCGGGGTCCTGCACCCTGCTCACCACGTTGCCAAGCAGTACAATGGCAGCTGAGCGCACACTGCCCTTCTCCTGGCAATGACACACAGGGGGTGGGGACCCCCGGTTAAAGCCAGGCAGCATCAGAGCAGAACGCCACTGAGTGGTGATGCGCACGCTGCTCCGGTCACCCTGTGTGAACTACCTGGGCTGGTGGGAGCAGGGAGGCCACCAGGCCAGCGCCATGGACATCTTGTGCAGGGCCTGAGACCCTGTGCGGGACAGTGCAGCCCAGGGTGTCCCAGAGGCAGTTTCTGTCTGGAGAGCACAGAATCCTAGAACCCGAGAAGATGAGGGGAGAGGGCAGGCAGGCTGCTGGAGACTGGTGTGGGGAAGGGGAGAAGCAGCTGCTGGAGCCTGGCAGGGACTGGCTGCTCCAAAAGACAGCATTTCTTTGGCTCTTGGGTGCCCCTGAGAGCCGGGCCATTCCCGACCCACCTCTTTCCTGCTGAGAATCTCCACCTCTTTGGGGGCTTCTTCTGCAGGTTCCAAGCCTTACGTCATCAATGAAGGGGCGAAGGCTGACAGAAATGTCCTGGGAGATGGAGCCAAGCCCCTCCCTGTTGAGGAGGTGGATGATGTCTGCAGCTTTATGCATGGCCTCCATGACACGCCTTCCATCCCTGTCACAAAACATGGCCAGGATTGCTGGCAGCTGGGCCCGTAAGAATTGCACCTGCCGGAATGAAGAAGGCAGCTCATTACTATCCCAGGTGACAACCTGGAGCACATGATGGACCACTGCCATCGATGATAAACCACGGAGGGCACAGCCCCCCAACGGGGCAGAAAGTCATTCTCCTGTCACTCTGTGCCAGTTGCTCACTGTCACCTTTGTCTTTGCTCACCCCGCCTCCCCCATTGCATCCCATCTGCAATCAGGGCTCAGCTCACGGGAGCAGGGAGCATGGCATGCCTTGATTTGTTCTGAAAGCACCTCCACCATTTGAGGGCTGTGTTTTAAACAACAAGGCTTGTGTGTGGCTCTCCCTCTCATTTCTGAGCTATTTGATGGACATTGGCTTCCTGGGTCCCCTGGGCAATCCCCGGCTCTCACCTTTTCTGGCTGGAACACAATACTGCCAAGGCCTCGCAGACTGAGCCTCCGTATGATGGAATTTGCATCTTTGGTCCAGTCCATGAGCTGTGCCTGGAGGGCTGATCTTGTCAGGATGGTGTCAATGGAAGGACTCTGGAGAAACTGGCAAGAGCCAAATGAAGATCAGGTTGAGGAGCAGAGGTCTTATTGTGGGGTCTGTTCCCTGGACAGTCGTCTTTCCCAAAGGGCCACTTCCTCCTATGCAAAGTCTCTGGTGAGTAGGGAGCCAATTGCTGCTGTTTCAGTTGGTTCCTTCCCCAAATTTAGACTAATGCACAAGTCACAAATAAGCCCCCAGGGAAAGGGGAATCTCCAGACCTCATTGAGTGCCATGGAGAGAGCCGTGGGGCAGAAGAAAAGCAGAACCCCAGGAAAAGGTGAGGAGAGAAGCATGGCCTTGGGGCACTGGAGAAACATGGCTTCTTGTCCCATAACCCCATCTGGGCACATCCAGCCAGGAGCAATCTCACCCTGTCTCTCCCTCCCTCTCTTTGCCATGCCCCGCATCCATCCATGTGCGGAGAGGAGCTAGCTGGCGGTAGGGCTGCTAAGCTGCTGACAATGTAGCCTAGAGCTTCCTGTCCTGAGCTGCTCTCCAGAAAGCCCACTTCTGCCTGTCAACTCATGAATCTCACCTCAGTGCAGAAAGCCAGGGCGATAGTTCTCTGCTCCTCCTCCTTCCCACTCTGGACGATGGTGATTGCCTCTCTGAAAACTGCAGGGAGCTGAGGGTTCTCAAACTCGATCATGGCTCTGGAACATGGAACAGAAAGTCCCTTTTGATTCTCAAGGGGGAGAGAGTGTTCAGCTCCAGTTGCTGGGCTGAGCTGGCAGCCTGGAACTGAGGACTATTTCACACAGAAATCCCATTCCCAAGAGAGACCCAAAGAAGAGGAAACGTTGAGCTCCTACCTTGCAATCAGGCCGACCCCCTGCGAGTAGTGATATCGGGAGGCTATCATGTCCCAACCCCGATGAAACTGGATGCTGGCAAATTCCTTCCAGTAGCCGGGCATGGAGAAAAGCGTCTTCACAGCCTCCACTGAGGTGCTAAAGACAAAAACAAACAAACAAACAGAGTGTCAAGCAATGAGATCAGCCCCAAGCATGGCAAATCTGCACAAGTCCTGAGACACCCAGCATGCTCAGCAGTAGCTAGCCTCCCCAAGGATCGATCCAGTGTGATACCCTGTCTACACTGCAGTTTCACTGACTTTGGAACCAGTTAGGGACACTGTAGCTTCTTCAAATGGTTGGTGTCATCACTCCCAATGGTTGAATACTTGATTCTTTACTGTGACAGGTAACAGGACTCAAGCGGGCATGTGGGTCCAGATCCTTTGTTGGTGGAATCGAGCAAAGCTCCATCAGTTTACGCCACCTGAGGTGTCTTCTGGCGCTCTCTCTTTCCCGTGCAGATGGAAGCCCCTAACTGTGCCCACAGAACCAGATGAACTGGTCCCTCTTCCTCCTGTCTGCCTGTGAGGCTGACGTCCTGCGGGGCCTGTACCCATGTACTGCCGGTGTGGTTCTGTCCGCGTTCGGGGAGAGAGGCCCACGGATTTGCTCAGCAGGCACTGATGAAAGCACTGACCCTTTGGCGGGTGGCAGACGTGGATGGATGCACAAACATGGCTGCTGCCTGAGTGTGTAGGGAAAGCAGCTGGGCTGTGGACGGCGTCAGATGAGCGAGTGTGACTCACAAGAATGCACGGCTCTCAACCCTTTTCCCTCAAGAGAGACCTGCTCCCATCTGAGCCTGGGCTAACGACAGCACCCGAACAACTGATGGCCGTGAACAGCCCCCATGTGTTTAGCCCAACAAATCTGTTCTTCCTTTTCCTTTCAGGCATTACCTTAGGAGACTGAGGCAGCTGCATCCCTCCTCGGGGCTGGATGTCTGCCTGGCCATGTAGGTCCCTGGCAAGTGCTGATCCATCACGTACTGCACTTGCCTGACACAGAGAATGAGCAGCTGGGGATACATTTGCAGGATGGCTTCTCGGTATCCCCGTAGGAAAAGGAGCTCATAAATGGTCTTCATTGCCTGGAGGGGGGAAAGAATTTCACTCAGCTCTCCCAATCTGCCACCTGTCCCCATTGCCATTCGCTATTGTCCCTTTGTCATGTCTCCTTTCCTCTCCAGCGTATTACAAAAGAGTATTGGCTTCTGAGAGGGGTGGGGACATTTGGAGGCTCCTGAACCTTCCCCCATTCCTGGAACGGAAGCAGGATGGAAAGATGAGAAGAGTCTGGATGACGTTATTCCCCATTATTTCTCTTTCTGGTGCAGAGCCTGTGCTTTGGCTTTCCAGCCATGACTGGAAGGGCTGAAACCATCCTGAGGAGATCCGTTCTCCTAGGCCCAGTGTTTCTGGCCCAGTCAAAAGTACTGGACTTCTCAGGATGCCATGTTGGGAAGATTTCTAGCCACAGTTTACAGAGCCAGAAAGCTGGAGACTTCCAAGAGACACCTGAACTGCACCTGCTCACTAAAGGGCCATCTGGAGCAGAAGACAACTGAGCCAGGGTACCAGCAGATAAACCACCTCAGATGTGTAACTTTGACCTGGGGGAAACTTTACTGACCCCTCTTTGCTTTGATTGGAAGTGGCGAGGACACACCAAGGCCTGGTCTACACTCCAGAGTGAGGTTAACGCAAGGCCGCTCACTCTGCATCCCCCTAAGGATGGAATTTCCTTCCCATCGTCAGAACTGCCCCTCGGTGCCAAATTCGTCACTCCACCTCCACACGTGGCAGAGAGTCCAGGTCGATGCAGTCAGGTCGATGCAGCGTCAGACCAGACACCACGTCGCTTTCCTCAACTGGCTTTCAGGAGCCTTCCCACAATGCCCCACCCTGACCCTACAATCAAGACAAGCCCTTCTGGGGAGGACGGGCACTGCTGACACGAGCAGCAAAGTGCGGACACACACCAGGGATGGAATCGCTGTGGCGGCTGTCTGCCCATTTAAGTTAGGTCGGCTTCAATGTGTGGTGGAGCCATGGCCTGAAGGTAAGAAGAGGTGAAACTCGCACACACACACAGATGCACCATCTTCCCTGTGGTGGCGGGTTCGCAAGGTGACATCTCAAATCTCACTTACAGCCAGAGACACATGGCTGCTCTTCTCCTCCTGGCGTCTCTGCTGGAGCTTGTCCAGCAGCTGCTGCAGCACCTCCCTGGTGAGCTGTGGTTCTTCACCCAAGGCCTTCCACAACTCAATGGCACATCTGCAAATTCAGAAACACACGTCAGAGCTTTCCTGCTTGGCCATCTCTTGCCCTCCCCAGGGAGAGGCTTGGAATACCAGAGGAGACAGCCACTGGTGCAGGGAGGCTAAGGCAGGGCAAGTCCCTTCAGAGAAAGTTGTATTTATTCCTTTCCCCGAATGGGTTCTTGTTTCTAAAGCTAACCCACTCTTTCCAAGACAGTGACCATGTACTGACCACAGAATGACCACCAAACTGTGACCCGCAGACTGCAAAATTCTGCTCTGTTACACTTGGGTCAGTCCCGAGAAACTTGCCTGACATCATTGGAGTTCCTCTGGCTGTTTGGGGCTATAACGGAGACCCAGCGTTTGGCCAAGTGTCTCTTAGCAGCTCAATTCTACTGCAGTGTGGTGGACAGGGTCAGAGAGTGAGTCAGCACATGCCCTGATCTGAGAAGATTCAAGAGCTTGGAAGAGGAGATTGTAAAGCCCCATGTGACAGAGATGGAAGGAAAGTAGGACTGAAATCCCCCTCCTCCATTCTTGCGGATCTAAGTCCTGCTGGTCCCCGCAGGCATCTGCAGAGGAAGACTGCAGATGGATCCAAAAGACTTCCAGTCATTTGACATCCAAGTTTGGTGAGGAAGGTCGGACGTGGTGGTCAAGCCCTAGGACATTGAGAACTAGGTTGGACAACTCAAGAGCAAATGGCCTGGAAGCAAGGTCTTCCGGAAGCTTGACTGAACTTCTGTGCCAATGCTGCCGAGTTTCTGTAACTTCTGAGCACAGCCCCTGGAAAGCACTGTGGCTGTTCCAAGAAATTCAGACCTGATTCTGAAATTCAGAAAGGTTTACAAATCAAACACTCAAAGAAATCTAAAAACCAACACTGTATTCCTCTGATAACTGAATTGGGTAAGAAGTTCCATTTCTTTCCTGCCGCTCTTCAATTTGCTCTGCAGTGTGACACAAATTTCTCTCAGGTCTGTGCAGAACTGCATTGCAGAAGGTGCCAAGGAAAGCTGGACTTTTGACCTCTGGCTAGGGTTCAGTTGGGTTTCATGGCCCCGAGGCACATGGGGGTTGTGTTACAAACCCCTCATCTGGCTGACCCTTCCAAGTGATCAGCAATAACCAGCAGGACTGAAAGTTAACAATCTATTGAGGTGGAAAGAGGGACTCCCCCTTCTCAGAGCTATTAATGCTGGCTGTCTGCTTGCTGCACTGCATTTAGGATCTGGTCATGTGGGGATGATTTTTTTGTTGATTTGATTTTATTTTCTTTTGGATCAATAAGGGCTGGAAATGTCTGTCTTAAGAGATTGACCTCTGCCCCACCGTTCCATAAGGATGACTGCATTTTGTCACCAATTCCTCAGCCATGGAATAACTGGGGGGTCTGACGACAGGTAAGAATCCTGCACTGGTCTCCAGGGGATAGACAGATGGGCCTCATGGGCCTTTTCCATCTCTGCCTTCTCTCCTGCAGTAAGGAGCAGCCAGACCTCATGAGCCAGGGATGTTGAGTGAGCCCCCAAATCATTGATTGGCCCTGCACTGGATCTGAGAGGAAGTGGGGTGACCCATAGAAATCAGGACAATGCTGGAATTCTCCAGAAAAGTGGCATGTCTCCATCCCGGGGAGTGTAGGAGGAGGGGTTGGCTCCTCAGTGGCTGGGCCTGGCCATCTCCTCTTCGTAAGCGTGGACAGCTCTCTGCACAGCAGGAAACTCCCTCCAACTGTGTGAGCCCCACGGACCCCTCCCGGCCTGTGGCCTCTCAGTAGGAGCAGGAAGAGAACTACTGGACTGAGGAGATAACAAAGCAGCTCCCTACCTGTGCGATGAGAGCGTGTGAGCCACACAGGTTAGAACCACGTCCTGGGGGTGGGAGCGAGCCAGCAAGGCCATGGCCCTGAGCACTGCTCTTCTGGCTCTGGGATCACAGCTGTTGTCGAGCCAGATTAAGATCCCTCCCACGATGTCTCCAACCTGGAAGAATGCCAGAAAGTTGAGGGATGGATTTATCAATGAGTGGCCTCCTCCCAGGGAAGCCCTCCTGGCAGCCCTGCAAGCCTCCTCTGACCTCGATTGCCTATCTTGGCTGCTCCCTAAGAGCCTTTGACAAGTCCAGGAACCCCAGTCTTCCTGAGGTCTGGGTTAGCACCTTCAAGCTCAAAAACATGCACAAAACCTTAGAGTGGGCACAGTCCTAACTCCCCTGATGTCCCAGGGCCTTCCCTGCCATAGCAAACGGCTCTCAGCCCCGCTCTCAAGGGCTTCCCTCCAGGAGCCTTTCCTCCATCTCTGCAACTTCCTTTTAGCTCTTTCTTGCACAATCCGTTCCTCCAGACCAGTGGTTCTCAACCTAGGTTCCATTGTGGGACACATCCAATCCGACCTGTTTGTCCCTGAGGATGTCCCAAAGGGGCTCAGCTCTGTGCTGACCGGGCCACAGGTTGAGAAGCACTGCTCCAGACCCAGCTGGTTCGACCGATGTATCCCAGAGCCCATGGCAGAGATGGGAGGCAGGGCTAGTTGGGTGGGGCTAGCCAGCTCCCGGCCCCAGTCTCCTAAGTCCCCAGTCTCTAACCTCGGATTCATGCTATGGCACTTAGAAGAGCAGTGCAGACAAGGTGACTTGGGCTGGAGCCCAGGCTCTGAAGCCACCCTCCTCCCCAGGCTTCAGAGATCAAGTTCCAGCCCCAGCCCAGAAGAGTCTGCATTGCTGTTTTGGCCCCTCAGTGCCAGCCCTGGGAGCCGAAGTCCATAGGGCCAGGCTTTCAGGCTCCTGCTGCAGAGTTTGCAACACAGGGAGACAGACCCTAAAGGGACAAGCCACCCCCTAGGACTCTTCCGTGAGGAACTGGTCATTGCTCTTTCCTCTCTCGAACAAGGAGCAGAAGCTCCAAGGCGGGTGGCTGGATTCTGTTGACCTGTTCTGCTAGCAGGAGTTAGAGCCCTGCACAAATCAATCTGCTGATTGAGGGGCCATTTGTTAACTTCCCGCTGGGACCTGTTGGAAAGAGGGAACTCGGGCAGAGAGAGGGATGACCTGCAGGAAACCCTAGGAACAGGCAGGTTGGGGAGGAAGTTCAGGCTGAGGATTCTGTTCATTGATTAGTCTCAGAGTTTCCAGGAAAGCCAAAGCCCAGGAAGGGAATAAGTCTGCACTTCCGCGCCACGTGCAGGCGGTCTTTGAAGAAGGGCTTGAATGTCGCCTATCCCCGTGGCCAAGCGATGAATGGCAAGGGGCTGAGCCAACTTTCCAATCCCATGCCAGTGTCCCAGGAATGGTTTCCGAGGAGAGGAACTTCTCCCATCCCCCTCTCTGCGCAGTATCCCCCTGCCCCATTGCGGGAGTCTCTTACTCTCTCCATCTTGTCTCCGTGGAGAGATACGATGGCCCTCAGCTCTTCCTCTGCGGCTCTAAATCTCTGCTGGGTGGGTGTTGTCAGACCCTTCACGGCTGCCATCAGCAGGGCATGGAGCGGGGCTGAGGAAGGGTGCTCCCTGGGGGTCTGGAAAGAACAGGGTCAAAGCCTGTTGGGATTGAGTATTTCCCTCGGGCAGCTGCCCTGGAACAGTCTGTCCCCGGGGGAGGCTGGCAGTGCCGAGGGAGCGTGGAGACTCCGGCTGAGCCCTTTTCTTCAAAAGCCTCTCCAGGTGCTAAGGTTTCCTTAGCCTTTTGTCCCCTCTCTGGCCCCCTCCCCTGAGAAGAGACGGGAGCCTCTCGGGCAGTGCTGGGACCCCAAGGGCCACCCCGTTTCCTCCCTCGCTAGCCCCTCCTCGCAGGAAACCCCGCTTTTGCTGAGAAAGCGTCAATGTCCTGCAAATCCCATTCAAGTTGCTCCTTGAGTGTCGCCAAGGGTTCACTGGAGAACCTGCCCCATGTCCCATCCCACCCCGAGCGCCTGAGGAGATTGGCTCAGCAACTCTGACAGCCCACAGTGTCTGCGAGGAAGGGACTGAGAATAGGGCCCAAACGGAAACGCCCTCTTCCTTCCCCACCTAGCAGCCTGTGGGGCTGCCAGAAAACAGGCAGGAATTGCCGTCAGGACAGAAAGTAGCTGAGACTGAAGAAGCAAGTTTACCTGGCTGAAGAGAAGCCCAAAGTGTGGGCCTCCGGGGCCAGAGCCCTGGGGGTGAGAACTCACTGGGCACAATGTTACTCCAGGGGGCCTGGTTCCAGGGTCACCTCAACCCAGGGCCTGGGGTGCTGGAGGCCTTTGCCCTGGGGTCTCAGGGCACCCCCTGGGGATTACTGCAGCTGGCCTGCATGGCGCTGGATTAGCACCGTCTGTCCTGGTTGCCAACAGCTGAGGGGTAGCTCAGTGGTTTGAGCATTTCACTAAACCCGGGGTAGTGAGTTCAATCCTTGAGGGGACCATTTCGAGATCTAGGGTAAAAAATGGGTTTGGTCCTGCTTTGAGCAAGGGAGTGGACTGGATGACCTCTTGAGGTCCCTTCCAACCCTGATATCCTGGGATGCAGTAGAGCACAGCGGAGTGGCACACTCGCCTCCATACTCCAGACCCCCGGCGGGTCAGAAGCTCCCAGAATTGCAGCCTTTTGTATGCGCTGCAGGGTGCTCTGTCCCGAAGAGGAAGAGTTACAAAGGTGTCTAGAGGCTTTTGTAACTCGGACAGAGCCCAGATGTTGGCAGGCAAGAGGGAACCTGGGACCTCTGGAGCTTAGTGCAGGAGCCTCGACCACAGGAGTGAAAAGCCAAGAGGCTGTTAGCTAAGGCTCTAGAGCAGACTCCTTTTCTCTGTGTCTCGAAGTGGTCCTGGTGCCACGAGATGGGCCAGAACCCCACAGCCAGGAGATATGTGGGTTCCCCCGACCAGGGCAGGGATGGGCCTGGTCTGGTTTTCAGCCGTGCCTGTGTGCCATGGAAAGTGCATCAGAATCGGGCATCTGAGTCAGGCACTTCTGCCAGTCCCACAAAGCACCTCTGGACTTCTTTAGGTGCCTAAACCCCTTAGTCAAAGCGGGCCTCGTTCAAGCGACCCAGATAAAGACTGGCTGGAGTTGATCACCCTTGACGAGTGTTTCTTTTCAGCCCCTGGGAGATATTCCTACACACAGCAAGGGATGCTTTCCATGAACACGGCCACACAGCATCATTACCATCGTCATATGGGAGCTGCTTGTTAATGAGGGGCTGGGAGTGCGCTCTTCTTCCTGCTCTTCTGGGCTTCCTTTTTCCCACTTCTCCTTCGTGTCAGACGGCTCCTTCTTCGTCCCTGCAGCAGAAAGAAACATTCTTAACATTTTGCTTTTCCATGTCTTCCCCCTGGTTTACAGAGGATGGAAGTTGGGCCCAGAGCCCTGAAGTGAATTGCCCAGGGTCAGACTGAAGGTTGTTGGCAGAGCTCAGCAGAGAACTCTGCTCTCCTGACTCCTAGCTGGGGGCTTTGACCACACGAGGCTTCCTCTTCCCTCGGGGCCAGTTTCTTTTCAATGGGGTCGTCTACTCTTCCCCTCCCCTTGTACCCCTTTCCTGTCAGTGATGGGCACCTGTCCTCCTTTTGCATTGAACCCCCCAAGAAGGAATGACTCAGCTGTGGAACGGTTCCCAGCTGTGACTTGCTGAGACCTCTGGAGCATTTTCCTGAGGAAAGGGACCCAATCCAGGAGAAAAGAAAGGATTTCCTCCAACGTCCAGCCTCTCTCTTCTCCTTCCAGCCTGGAACAATGTTCGTAGTCCCCACCCCACAGTGTCAGATCCCCAGAGGGGGGTGACCTGACATTGTCAGCTCTCCCCACCTCAGCCATGGAGCTCTGCCACCCTCTAAATGGATTCCAGAGCCGGAGGTACCCATCACTGTCCCATGAGATGGCCCTGATGTCGAAGGCTTGTCGAGTGACTGGTGTGAGTGTTCCTCACATGCTCCTCGTGAACCATGTGGATTGAACCATCTCACCTGTAAGATCCACTTCAACTTTGTCTGTCGTCTCCTGCAGCTTCACCTCCTCTGCCTCCACCTGGGTCTTCGCTGCTTTCTTCTGCAGGGACAAGTGTGTCCACCTTCTTGGAGAGGAAGCTGTTCTCTCCTCACTGCTCTCTGCCATCGAGTTGTGGGATTGGCAACAGACACAGAGTCTTTTCAAGATGGTCCATGAGCATTTTCTTCCCTGGGGCTTCTCTGGCAAGGCCTGTTCTTGGGGGCTGAGGCCAGAGCATGCCTCAATGGCTGCAGGTTGGACGAGCACTTTGTGCACATGGATCTCTCTGTGCTCCCGAGAGGTGAGTCTTTGGAAAAAGGAACGAAGCCTGGAATAGAAAGAAGGAGGAAATGGGTTTTTCTGTCCTTCTCGAAAGGAAGGGAATTAGTTTGCCCAGGATTCCCAGATCCACGAGAGTGGTCTTTTGAAGCCATCTGCAATCTGATGAGGTTCAATAAGGATAAGTGCAGGGTCCTGCACTTAGGACGGAAGAACCCAATGCACAGCTACAGACTAGGGACCGAATGGCTAGGCAGCAGTTCTGCGGAAAAGGACCTAGGGGTGACAGTGGATGAGAAGCTGGATATGAGTCAGCAGTGTGCCCTTGTTGCCAAGAAGGCCAATGGCATTTTGGGATGTATAAGTAGGGGCATAGCGAGCAGATCGAGGGACGTGATCGTTCCCCTCTATTCGACATTGGTGAGGCCTCATCTGGAGTACTGTGTCCAGTGTTGGGCCCCACACTTCAAGAAGGATGTGGATAAATTGGAGAGAGTCCAGCGAAGGGCAATAAAAATGATTAGGGGACTGGAACACATGAGTTATGAGGAGAGGCTGAGGGAGCTGGGATTGTTTAGCCTGCAGAAGAGAAGAATGAGGGGGGATTTGATAGCTGCTTTCAACTACCTGAAAGGGGGTTCCAAAGAGGATGGCTCTAGACTGTTCTCAATGGTAGCAGATGACAGAACGAGGAGCAATGGTCTCAAGTTGCAGTGTGGGAGGTGTAGATTGGATATTAGGAAAAACTTTTTCACTAAGAGGGTGGTGAAACACTGGGATGCGTTACCTAGGGAGGTGGTAGAATCTCCTTCCTTAGAGGTTTTTAAGGTCAGGCTTGACAAAGCCCTGGCTGGGATGATTTAACTGGGAATTGGTCCTGCTTTGAGCAGGGGGTTGGACTAGATGACCTTCTGGGGTCCCTTCCAACCCTGATATTCTGTGATTCTATGATTCCTCTAATAGCCAGGACTGGTTGCTGCAACCAAGAAGATAAGCAACACAAGACCGCCCAGACTGGGTCACAAGAAAGGTCCATTTAGCCCAGTACGCTGTCTTCTGACAGTAGCCAGTGCTGAGTGCCCCAGAAGGAATGAACAGGGAATCATCAAGCGATCCATTCCTGTTGCTCATTCCTGGCACCTGGCAAACAGAGGCTAGGGATAGAAAGAGCAAAAGGTCAGTTTCTATGTTCTTTGGTCATTGCCTGGGCCTAGTTGCAAAAATGCTTCCTTCTTAACCCCACTCCTTTGTGCACAGAATGTTGGGACTCTGGGAACAGATCGGGCCAAGCTGCAAACCAAGAAAGCTCTGTTCCCAGAGAAGCCAGGAAAAGGAAGAAAAGATTGTCATCTCGAGGGTTTGAGGGTCTGGAAGGATGAATTAGCAGCTGCAAATATGTTGACTTCTTCTCAACTATTTGAAAATCTGGAATGTATTAGCATGGGGGAAAGAATCAGTCAACTTGAAATGAAGAATGACCCATATTATTTCCAAGATCCAGTCAGAAGTTAAGCCTCCAAAACAAGGACAAAGAAATCACAGCGAGACCCATGACAAACGTAGGCGACAGTTGATTGAAACCCCTTTCCTGGAAAGGAATTGCGGGGCGGGGGGGATCGACACATCTCTTTTCTCTAGCCCAAGGGGGTAGAGTAGAATTTGTAGAGAGTTTTGAGATCTATCGCCATGAGATTCTTTCTGAGAGAACTACCAAGATGACAGCCAGGGGATGGGAGTGGAGCTGTATCGCTTTCAGTATCTTAAGATTAATTTCTTCTGCATTATTTGAGCTCATTTATGGGCATTTCAATCCTGTAAATTCTGAGATCGATATTCTCTCAACACACATTTCTTTGGCAGTCATGACAGGAGACAAAGGGTTTCTATTCCCAACTTGAAGGCAAGGAGTGCATTAGGGGCAACTCCAAGGGAAAGACGATTGATGGAGATCTCAATCTAAATTCTACACGAGTTTTGTTTTCTTCCCTTTTGGTTCGATCCCTGGAAATTCCCCCCGACTAGTCTGCTGAAAGATAAAATCATCTAAATCTGCCTCCAAAGAACCTGACAGGCTGAAGCAGGAGGAGACCTGAGAGATGGCCACTTTCAAATCAAAAGGGAACGCTGAGACCTGCCTGTTGCCACACCCGCCCCCACCCGTCCCGAGGAGAAGGAGGCACCGACCTGTCGTGTGCGATCTAATGAGCAGGGAAAGAATCTGGGAATTACCTTCTGTAAAAACTCATCCTTTTGTTCCTCAAACACCTGTGGAAATAGCTGATTCAAGAAGTTGCTGACAGAGGGATGGTCCGCGTCTCTCAGCAGCTCCTTGGGTCACCAGCCGTTGTCAACCAAGCCAGTTGGCAGACTGACGGCAGGGCAAGAATGCTGACGCCCAACACTCTTTGCTGTTGGCCTCCGTGACATCACAATCAGCTTGTGCATAAACACACACAGACCCCACCCAGAGAGACACACCCCCACTGAGCAACTCCCCACCCTCCTTCCCAGCACTTCCTGCCCACCCCAGAACAGCTGTTTCATGGAATTGAGGATGCTCGGGGAGGGTCGGTTCGGGGCGGGGACATGGCATACTTGGGGCAGTGCATGGGATTCTTCTCTCCTCAGTGCAGGGCTCAGCACTTGTCCTTGCTGAACCTCATCAGATTTCTTTTGGCCCAATCCTCTAATTGGTCTGGGTCACTCTGAACCCTATCCCGACCCTCCAGCGTATCTCCCTCTCCGCCCAGCTTAGTGTCATCTGCGAACTTGCTGAGGGTGCAATCCATCCCATCCTCCAGATCATGCACGAAGATGGTGAAGAAAACCGGCCCCCAGAGTGACCCGTGGGGAAGCGGGGGAGGGGGTGGAGGAGAGGAGGCAGACGGTGAGTGGCAGGGACAACACAGAGGGGGGTGCAATGGAGGAGAGGGGGAAATCATCCAGGCAGTGGTGGGCAGTGTGGGCTGGGAGAAGGGGCGAGGCAGATACAGGAAGAGATGGAGCACAGGCAGGGAACTGGGGCCCAGGCTCCCGGGGCCTTGTCATCATTGGCACGAGGAGAGAGAGACAAAGACAGAGACAGAGACAGAGTGTGTGTGATGGCCAACATACTAGAGGAGAGACAGAAAAACATGGTAGTATAGCAAGCAACTCACCTCCTGGAGTCATCTGTGATGAAGCGGGACTTCATGTTTCCTCTGAATCATGTGGGGGTGCCTCAGTTTCCCCTGTGCAGTTCTTAAGGATCTAGGGGGTGGGGTAAGGGTGTATGATCGTTGCAGAGCTCTGGAGGGCAGGTGTGTGCAGGGGTCTGGACACAGAGAATGGCCGACACCCTCTTTCCTGGCACCTGATGGCCTGGGCCCTTCCCCCCTGTGAGGTGATAGCTAAAGGGTTGGAGAACAAAGGAATCGGGTGCCCTCCTGGCCGGGGACAGGGACAAAGCCCAGAGGAGGAGGGGCTGGGGGGAGTTTCAGTTGGGGGCTGGCTGGAGACATGGAGTGAAGGGCAGACGGGGTTGTCTGGCTCACTGCCCCCCAAAATGGACCCGGCTGAGGGGTCCTGTTCTCTGCACCTACAAGCTCTGTGTTAGACCATGTCCCTGTCGTCTAATAAACCTCTGTTTTCCTGGCTGGCTGAGAGTCCCGTCTGACTGCGGAGTTGGGGGGCAGGACCCTCTGCCCCCCCCAGGACCCCGCCTGGGCGGACTGGCTGTGGGAAGCGCAGGGAGGGGCAGAGGAGGCTGAAGGCTCCGAGGTCAGAGCCAGGAAGGTGGAGCCGGGGGAGCTGTGTGTCCTGCAGACAGGCTGCTCCCCGAGAGGAGACTTCCCCAGAGTCCTGCCTGGCTTCCTGGGGAGCAGTCCCAGAGCATCGCCCGGGGACCCCGGGACATCCTCCTCCTCGATGAAACCTTCTGCTGTGTGACGTGTTGTGTGTGTCGTGTTGCCTGTGTCGTGTGACGTGTTGTGTGTGTGACTTGTGTGTCGTTTTGTGTGTGGGAGACGTGTTTATGTGTGCGTGTTGTGGTCCATGTTGAGTGTGTGTGTGCCATGTTGTATGCTGTGTTGTGTGCATGTGACGGTGTGTGCCGTGTTGTGTGCCGTTTTGTGTGCATGTTGTGTGTGTCGGTGTCATGTGTTGTGTGAGATCTTTGTGTCTCGTGTCGTGTGCCGTTTTGTGTGTCTTGTGTCGTGTTGTCTGTGTGTGTGTCTTGTTGTGTGTGGGTGTGTGATATTTTGTGAGCGATGTTTTGTGCATCGTGTTGTGTGTGTGTGTCACGTGTGCCATTTTGTGTGTCATGTGAGGTGTTGTGTGTCGTATTGTGTGTCGGTGTCGTGTGTGATTTCTGTGTCACGTTGTCTGCCGTTTTGTGCCTCGTCTTGTGTGTGTGTGTATGTGTCGGTGTTGTGTATTGTGTGTGATTTTGTGTGTCGTGTTGTGTGCTGTTTTGTGTGTCATTTTATTTGTGTGTCATGTTGTTTGTGTGTGTCGGTGTCCTGTGTTGTGTGTGTGTGAGAGACGTGTTTCTGTATGTGTGACGTGTTCTCTCTGGGTGTGTCGGTGTCGTGTTGTGTGTGTGTGTGTGAGTGTCGTCTGTCGTTTTTTGTGTGTGTGATGTTTTGTGTGTGATGTGTGTGTTGTCTTGGGTGGCCACACAGGGTAATGCACAAAGCATTCCCCTCATGGAGGAAGAGTGACACAATGTGGCCACTCAGGAGTAACACACAAACAATCCCCCCCCCGCCCCGGAGCAACAGTGATGTGTGTGGCCAACTCAGGTCATGCACAAACCATTTCCCTCACAGAGCAACAGCGTCCCCGGGTGGCCACTCAGGGTACTGCACAAACCATTTCCATCATGGAGAAACAGTGACACCAGGTGGCCAAATCAGATAATGCACAAACCATTTCCCGCACAGAGCAACAGTGACACCGGGTGGCTAATCCAGGTACTGCACAAAGCATTTTCCTCACGGAGCAACAGTGACACTCGGTGGCCAGTCAGGGTAATGCACAAATAATTTCACTAACGGAGCAACAGTGACACTAGGTGGCCAGTCAGTGTAATGCACAAATCATTTCCCTCCTGGACCAACAGTGACAGTGGGTGGCCAATTCAGGTCATGCTCAAATCATTTCCCTCATGGAGCAACAGTGACACCGGGCGGCCCCTTGGAGTAACACACAAATCATTTCCTCACGGAGCACCCCTTGCACAAACTGAGTTTAATAAAAATAATAATAAAGAAAAAATAGTTTCACTAGAAAAGGCAGATTTTCAGTGATTATAAGGGATAGCAAACAGAAGAAGGCAGATTGCTAAGCAAATACAAATACACACACATACTAAGCCTAAGATCTTAAAGAGAGTGGATTCAAGAAGTCATTTCCCATCCTAAATGTCTTTTGGCAACTTGAAGAGTTTCTGTAGCTTAGACTTCCCGTTGTTTCTCTTTACAGACTAGACTCCTGTCTTAGTCTGGACTTCCCCCTTCTCATTCCCTTTGTCTCTTCAGGTACTTTCAGCAGCCTTTCTACTGCCCTGCATGATTTTCGTCCGCTCCGACTTCTCCATGGCTCCCAAGACCTCACCTGTGGGAATGCACACCTACCCGTGTCCTACAAAGGGAGACGGCACCAGGAGAGCAGAGGAGAGAGCGAGTTGGCGAACACACGAGAAGCCGGCGAGTGCGGACGAGGAACTGGAAGCGCCGACCTGGCAGCCGGGTCTGCAGCGGGCAGAGAGCGGAGGCCTGGTTCCGCCTCCTTGGAAAGAGGCCCAAGCGGCTCAGGCCCCTCCGGCCGCGTTCCCCTCCGGCGAGAGCTCCGGCACCATTCCTCGCCAGAGCCGCTGCGAGAGCCGAGCCGGAGCCCTCGCTCCCCAGCGCTCGCCGGGGGCTGGGAATCTCGCCCTCGGCCCTGCCGCCCTCTTCCCTCCCGCCCACACCGGCCCCACGCGCCGCCCAGAGACCGAGTTCCCCCGACCGTCCCCGCTCCGCTCTCGCCCCCGCGGGGGGTCGTCTCCGGGGTGGGATTTCGGTGTCGTATCCTCTGCCGTCTTGTGTGTGTGTGTGACGTGTCGTATGTCGTGTCATGGGCGTGTGAGATGTCGTGTGTGTCAGCGGGTGTCGGTGAGTGTGTGTGTGTGGGTGTGGGCGTGTGTTGTGCGTGTGTTCTGTGGGCGTGTGTGGGTGTCTGTGAGAGACGTCGTGTGTTTGTGTGAGACGTCGTGTGTGAGATGTCATGTGTTGGGTGTGTGTGTGTGTGTGAGAGGCCGTGTGTTGTGTGTGTGTCAGTCGTCATGTGTGGTGTGTGTCGGTGTTGTGTGTGCGTGAGACGTTGTGTGTCGTGTGTGTGTGTCGGTGTCGTGTGTGAGAGACGTCGTATGTCGGCATGTGAGAGACATTGTGTGTGTCCGCGTGTGTGCGACATCATGTGTCATGTGTGTGTGTGTGTGTGTGGGCGTGTGTTGTGTGTGTGTGTTGGCGTGTGTGAGAGACGTGTTTGTGTGTGTGAGATATTGTGTGTCATGTGGTGTCGTGTGTGTGTGTGAGACGTGGTTGTGTGTGTGTTGTCTTGAGTGTTTTGTTGGTGTGTGACGTGTTGTGTGTCAGTCTAGTGTGTGATTTTTGTGTGTGTGACTGGTTGTGTGTCGTGTTGTGCACGCGTGCGACGTGTTGTGCGTGTGCAATGTGCAGTGTACGCCTGACGTGCTGTTTATGTGCGACACGCACTGTGTTGTGTGTGCGACGTGTGACGTCCTGTCTACAACGTGCGGCAGGCTGTGTGCGATGTGTTGTGTGTATAACATGAAACGTGGGGTCTACAACTTGCGATGTGTGATGCACGAGGAACGCTCGACGTGCTGTGTGCTACGTGTTGTGCGTGTGACATGTAAAGTACGACGTCCTGTGTGCGACGTGCTGTGTGTTCCATGTGCAACGTGTCAGTGTCATGTGTGTGTGTCTTAGTGTCGTGTGCCATTTTGTGTCATGTGTCGTGTTGTCTGCGTTGTGTCTGTGACATGTAGTGTGTGCGTGCGTGTGACGTGTTGTGCATGTGCGTAGTGCGACATGTGCGTGACGTGATACGTGCAACATGCGACATGGGACAAACTGTGTGTGCGACGTTGTGTGTGTGCGACGTACGTGCAACGTGCTGTGTGTCGTTGAGTGTGTGAGTGTGACATGTTGTGGGTCGTGTTGTGTTGAGCGTGTGTGTGTGTGTGAGACATGTTGTGGGTCATGTGTGTGATGCTTTCCATGTCGTGTTGTGTGTGTGTCTGTGTCATGTGTTACTTTGTGTGTCGCGTTGTGTGCCGTTTTGTGTCATCGTGTGTGTGTGACGTGTGTGCGTCCGCACGTTCGCCGTATTGTGCGTGTCCGTGTGGGAAGTGCGAAGTGGGATGGGTCAACTTGCCGCCCCCTTCCCCAACACTTTAGCCCCCTGTCGTAAACATGACCCTCCCCCCTCCCCAGGGTGCTACTGACACTAAAACGACCTAAAAGACCCCCGACTGATCACTATTGGCTGCACCCCATTGCCACCCGCACTTCTATGCTGCTGCTGCTGGCCAAACCCTCCCCCCAAAATCTAAACCCCACCCCCTACCCGGAACCCAACTGGAACCCTGACCCCATAACCTGCCCCCCAACTCGAAACCCCTGAACCAAAACTGTAGCCCAACCCTCACCCCAACCCGAACCTCCAGCTCTGAACCCAGCCCCCCGAAGCCTGACACCGCTTTAAGCCAGAGCCCACTTCCCCATTCCCACCCTGGGCAACAACAGTGCAAACCACCCTCCTGCCCCCCGCCCAGGAATCCTGCTTCTTACCACCCCTTCTTTGGAAATGAACCTTTTCTTCACTTGCATCCCACACACCTTCATTCTCCTTTGAGGGCTTATTTAGTGACAGGGGTCTACACAAGGCAACTCTTTGCTATCACAGCGTAACAGGACACAGAGAAGTGAAAACAGTGCAAACAACATTCCACGAGTTTTCAGGAGGTTTAAACACCCAATACATTTGAACATTTAACAGTCGGTTTGATCTCTACTAACACACACATCCATTGGCCTGAATACACTCTGACACAAGCTGCTCTTTCAGCATCACGCCTTGTACAAACATTACTGCAACAGCGTGTAGGGCAGCGTGACCCCCGGGGGTCTGTGAGCTGGTTTCAGGGCGTCCGCAGGACCCCGCAGCTTCGCCTCCCCGCCTGTTCCACCCACCGCCTGTGCTTCCCCGGAGGGATCTCCAGACTGTCAATGCTGCCCGGAGCTCCCCTTCCCTACCAGGCCTGAGCAACCAGCGCTTGTAACCAGGCCACTCACAGCCTCCCCGCGGGGAGCGTATGGACACAAACCGGCTGGAGAGCAGTTAGGGCAGGAATCCCTGGAGACTCGGGGAGCATCTTCAGCGGATGAGGGTGACACACCCCACAGGAGCTGAGTTTCCCACTCGGGTCTAAGTCGTGCCATGTGGATGGGGCAGCACGTTTGGGAGGCTCTCTTTGCTGCGGTGGATCCACTGGGGGTTGATGTCGTGGGGGTCGAGTGAAGACCCACTAAATTGACAGCAGAGCGCTCTCCGGTCGCCGTTGGGACTGCGCCGGGAACGGCAGGAGGAAGGGAAGTCGACCGAAGAGCGTCTCCCGTCGACCCAGCCCAGTGTAGACACAGCAGTAAGTCGACCGAAGCGACGTCAAATCCAGCTCTGTTATTCACGCAGCGGGAGCAGTGTAACTTAGGACGACTTCCTGCGGTAGGATAGAGTCATAAATAGAAAGGGAAGGCTAACCACCTTTAAATCCCTCCTGGCCAGAGGAAAAACCCTCTCACCTGTAAAGAGTTAAGAAGCTAGGAGAACCTCGCTGGCACCTGACCAAAATGACCAATGAGGAAACAAGATACTTCAAAAGCTGGCGGGAGGGAGAAACAAAGGGTCTGTGTCTGTCTGTGTGATGCTTTTGCCGGGGACAGAACAGGAATGGCGTCTTAGAACTTCGTAAGTAATCTAGCTAGATATGCGTTAGATTCTGATTCCTTTAAATGGGTGAGAAAATAAGCTGTGCTGAATGGAATGGATATTCCTGTCTGTGTGTCTTTTTGTAACTTAAGGTTTTGCCTAGAGGGATTCTCGATGTTTTGAATCTAATTACCCTGTAAGGTATTTACCATCCTGAGTTGACAGAGGTGATTCTTTTTACTTTTTCTTCTATTAAAATTCTTCTTTTAAGAAACTGAATTTTTTTTTATTGTTCTTAAGATCCAAGGGTCTGGGTCTGTGGTCACCTATGCAAATTGGTGAGGATTTTTACCAAACCTTCCCCAGGAAGGGGGGTGCAATGTTTTGGTGAGGATTTTTGGGGGTCTAACCCGGTTACACTTTTGGTGGTAGCAGCGAAAGTCCAAGGGCAAAAGGTAAAATAGTTTGTACATTGGGGAAGTTTTAACCTAAGCTGGTAAAAGTAAGCTGAGGAGGTTTTCATGCAGGTCCCCACATCTGTACCCAGCGTTCAGAGTGGGGAAGGAGCCTTGACAGATAGACAGAGTGTGAGGCCTGAGTTTCCCCTGCAGTCTGGATGCTCAAACACCGGCTTGGCAACACAAGTCAGCAAGCCCAGGCCACATAGAGACAGGCTCAGTGTGCAGCGTGGACAGACCCTCCGACAGCCCCAGTATTGTCAAATCAGGAAATCCTGCCTGTGTTTTGACTTGCTGGTAGAAGAGCCGAGTGACATTGGAGCTCACCGAGCTTCACTGACCAACGCAGCGCTCCAGCACCTGAGCTCTCGGGCTCCCTGTTGAAAGAAAAGCTGAAGGAGCGACCAAGGTCAAAGAGAGGTGCTCGTCTTTGGCCCAGGGCAGGGAGTCCCACCCTCAAAGCGAGAACATTTCTCTCTTTGTCTGTCTGTGTTGGGGCAGGAGTGATAACACGTCTCCTGCATTGGCTGTTTCAGAGAGTAGTTTCTGACTGTCTTCTCAAAGACAGGGTGCGAAACAGGCCTCAAACCTGACTGAGTGGAAACAAGAACGATGCAGCTCGACTGAGCCAGCTGAGCATTGAGATGTGCCCCTGTGCTCGAGTGAGGGAATGACCTGGGAGGGGACTGGAAACCTGACCGGCCAATTCTTAACTTGCACTCTCTCCGCATCTTTCCTCTGAGTGCCGTCACGGTAGCTTCAATACTCCAGCACCGGGTGCCCTGCCAGCTCTGGGCCCGACAAGCTTTCCTTGGGATTGGATTCTGGAGAGCAGGGGGGCAGGGAAGCAACAGGTGCATGTGGCTCCGTGGTGAGGTTTTCCTTGCAAGATGTGTGTGTGAGTCTGTGTGTGTCGGAAGCACTGAATGTGGCTCTCTCCCTGAACCCACAGAGGGTGAGGGTGGCGGGAGCGAGACAGTGGAAGTATAAAGGGGCAAGGACGGGCGTAACGATGATGACTGTGCTGTGTTTCATTCCTTAGATGTGGGGCCACCACCTTTCTCTTGAGCCTTGTCATATCCCAGGGGTAAAACTCGCCATCTGTCCAGCTACAAGGGCGTGTTTGTGTTCATTCCTGCGAGCCACACAGGGGTCTGATGTTGCTGCTTCCAATCCTCTGGCTCTGCTGGGAGAAGGGGCAATTCAGGCCATCACTGAGCTGAGGGAGGGAGATGATTTTCTGACAGGGAGGGACGCCTCCTCCTAAAGGTGCTTGGCAGGCAGCCCTCCTTCCCAGGTCCGTCCCGACAACACCCAGTTGAAAAGGGGCCCTCCCCATCCCTCCTCAGCGCGGTGACAATGAGCGAGTGAGGGAGCGTGGGGGAGAGGGAGCGACGGAGGGGAGGGAGATGGCGTGAGCAGGCCGGGACCTCGGCGAAGGGGGGCACAAGGGTGTTCAGTTTTGTTGGGTGTGAAAGTTGGCAACCCTAGATCCAGGGGCAACAACTCCAACCTCCAAAGAGGCTGGGCAGGGGCAAGTCATCAGCTTGGAGGGGAGGGGTGGGTGGGGCAGTGACATCACCAAGGCCTTTTGGAGGAACTCAGCCCATTGGGCAAAGGTGGTGGGGAGGGGGTGACCTCGCAGAGAGACCCCGACATCAGCCGGGCAGGGCCGAGGTGCAGGGCCAGGGCAGTCTCTGAGACCCCCCCCGGCTTTGCAGCCGCACGTCTCCTTCTCCAGGTCTCCCCTCGAGGACGGGGAGAGAATTAGGATTCCCGTCTGTGAGCGTGAGGAGGATCCTCTGTGGAGTTTTCTCCTTTCCTACCCCTGGTTGTGCCAGAAAACGAACGTCCCTTGGACAAGGTCAGAGGCTCCGAGAGGTTTGGAACCTGTTGGGTCTGATGCACCTGCTGCAGGCAGAATTCTCGGCACAGAAAACACTGGCTTACGGGGGCAGAATTTGATTTCCTACCTCGGACTGTGACCCTTGGAATCACTGGGGACCTTGGGGTTTATCCTTTTTGGTTTCCCTTTTCCTCTTTCCTCCCTCCTTTCTCCTCTTCTCTTGCTTCTTTTTTCCCTTTTCCCTGCTTCCCTCCCTCTACCAAGGAGGGGTGTGTGTGGAGTGCGGGCGAGGAACGGGGGGTTGCTCACAATGCGGGAGGTCCTCCCAAAGCGGTGGGTGTGGATCTGAGAGTGATCCCCTCTGGTGGTGACCGGGGCCATCCTTTGAGACATCTGGTGAGACCTCTCAGCCTCCCACCCCTCAGCATCTCAATGCTGACTGGCCAAGCAGGGGGCTATCGACAGCGAGGAGACTCAGGTACTTTTGGTCTCTTTCAAATCAGGGAAATAAGACACAACCAATCCAAAGTATGGGATTCCTCTTGCTGCTTCTCTCCATTAATTGTCTCTTAGCAGTTGGTGATTTCCTCCAATGTTCCAGGTCATCTAAAATACTTGCTGAATAATTCCTATGAACAACTGTTGGTCTGTAGGTCACCTGAGAGCCGTTTATTCTCATCGGTCAATGTATGAAGTTCAAGATGTGACAGACAGGTTGAAAGTCAGGAGCAGTGTTTCCTCTAATTTGTTATGTCCGTGTGCTGTAAGGCGATTTTGGTATATGGTCATATTCTGTTTTGAATGTTGCTGAAATTAAAAATGGAGTTTAGAAATTCAAGATGGCGCACATGATTGGAAGGGTTTGAACTCCATCTTGGTACCCTTTCTTCATGGCATTTTCCCACCAAAACTCTGTGTCCCTGATGGAACCGGAGGGGCAGAGAACTGGCTGGGGCCGGTGGGGCAGGGCCCGTCAGCGTGCGCCTCAGGAATGTGAGCGTACGAGGGAGGGTCGGGGGTGACGCAGGCGCTGTCCACCATGGAGGCAGCCACGGCCAGGTACTTTGCGTGGCATCGGATCAAGACTCCGGCTACTAACATCTGTCAAGGACTCGGATACCCATAGAACCCTGATATTGTATGATTCTATGCTGGCAGCACCAGATCATGCTTAGGCCTCCCTGAGCCACAGATCGAGCCCAAAGGCAGGCTTGTCTCGGTGGCAGGACAGAGCAGAGGGCCCAAGGGGAGTGTCTGGGACTCCCTCTTCAGGCTGTTGCCGTGCCTGGGGAGTTGGCTCTTGGTGGGTGAAAGCAAACTATCAAGCTCCCAGTCCCCATGGGCTGTGTCCTGGTGTGTAACACTCTGCCCTGAGGTTGGTACTCACGCCCCGAGCTACGCGAGGCAGCTGGACACAGCCCAGGTGAGTGCTGTGAGAGACGGGTCGGGCTCGGACACCTCCCCCTCCTCAGTCTCTCCCATTCAAGGGCTTGGCTGGCTCCCTGCCCTGTGAGCTGGCTTTCGGGAGTTGTATTGTAAGGTCCCTGTGTGGCCCATGCGCTGTACGGGGAGTTTCGGCACCTAACTCCGCTTGGTGGATCCGTGTTGTTCCTGTGATTTTCTAGCAGGTGAATCATTGAATGGGAGCTTCCTTGCTGGGCAATGGCTATTGATGGGTTGTATCACACCCCACCCGGGGGTTGCTGACCTTCCTTGCTGGTACCTCTGGGGAAGCTAATTTTTGGCTGATCCCACAACTTACAGCATGTTTCAGTGAACACCGAACAATTCTTGTCATTTCATAAGCATTGAGGAGACACAGATCTAGACAGAGAGAAGAGTGACTTTTGACAGCTCCTCACCTTTCCCCTGATCCCTTGCATGGCCTGGTTTATGTGTAATATCACAATTCAAGACAAGATGAGGAATATGGGGGTTACAGGGCACCTAGAGAAGGAGGATTTGATGTTTGCATTTTGCATAATGAAAGAGAAGGGATAATGATGTATTAAATGGATTGATGTATGGTAGGATGTGACCATATTCTGCCCGCCACCCTTTCTGAGAGCAGGAAGGAACGGCCTCGTGGGCCATTGGTAAAGAGGCATCAGCCAGCTTCTGATGTCTGAAGCTGATTTCAGGCAGGAATAGACCAGAACAGTCCTGGTCACCTTTTGTTTTAGGATAAGGTTTCATTATGATATTTGCTCTAAGGTCTTGTTTCTTATCTGCATTACAAATTAAGTTGTCTGCATTGGAAACTAAGTTGCCTAAGGTTCTTTTGTAATCCCTTTAGAAACCATATCATCCTTTCTAAAATGTTATCCTGTCTGAAAGTCTCCATCAAATTGTTTGGTGCGAGTGAGAAATGTGTGCATAGTTCAAAATAAAGGTGGAAAGCCATCACAAATGTCCAGATGGTCAAGAAGACATGAGAGACTTGGAAACAGCAGGAGACAATCAGAAAACATCCACTGTATTCGACGCTCAACATGTTAGCAGCATTGATGACCTCAGAGGCTAGGCAGGCTCCCTGAATGCAAGACAAAGAAGAGCTAAGGATGGGAAGCCAACAAAACCACCAAATGATAACAGCAGAAAACCCGGAGATTAAGCCCATTTAAGAACTAACGATTACAGAATGACACTGCAAAATCCGTAAACGAAAGTGGGAATTTACAAGTCTAAAGCTGGGGTGTTTTGCCATCAGACTCTGGGTTCCGTCCTGCAAAGCCTCGGAGCATGGGATCGCGACCGACAGAGCCCAGCGCCTCGCTTGTGTTCAATCTAACTGGCCATTAGATTGACAAGAGCTACAGCAAACTGGTAACTGTAAGACCATCTGCAGGACGTGTGTGTGTGTATGATGAAATGCATATGCTTACAGTTGTATTTCAAATAAAGGCGGCATACTGCCTTTTCCCCTGAAAAGATCCCATGTGCTTCTTATCAGCATAAGATGCTCCCCCAAGGTGTAGAGTGTCACAAACACATCTCATGACTCTGCCCCCAACAACTGGAACTAGGACATGAATGTGGAAGAAACAAGAAGAATTGTTTTAGTGGTTTATTTACAGTAAGTGGAAAGCAGGAAAGTAAAAGGAGCTGAGAAGGAGCTTTCATAACGACAGCGTAGGGCAAGGAGACCCAGAGATTTTGAGAACAGTTTTCTTAATGGCACTAAAGTGACAGAAATGGCCAGGAAGTAACCCAGGGAATGACTGAATTACCATCTCACATTAATAAATCTCTCTGTCCCGCTCACTGTCCCGTTCCTTCTCCTTTTGTTTTGTTGTTGGTCCAGAAGTAGCTTTTTTTTCCCTGCTCAAGAGCATGATTGGCTGTCGGTTGCCCCATCCTCTTCTGGGAGCATGTGCAGAGAACTAAAAAAGCTTTCAAAGATGGGGCTCTTTCCCTTTTGATTTTCCTTCCACTCTCTGTCAGCCTGTATCCTTGCTGCCCTTTCGCTGCTGCTTCCAGGTGGTTGGTTTGAGGTCCATGGGGTCTGTGGTGTCCCGGTTTGGGTTGGTTATTGGAGGAGGGGGAGGACTAGTCTATGGCAACAGCCTGCGATTTGCCTTGCCTGCACGGCTTGCGCTTTTGCCTTCGCTTTTGGTTTTTGATTTTTTCCTTCCCCTATCATCAGTTCAACTCTTCACCACGTAACTGTCCGGAGCCTGGCTTGGAGCCGGAGGCAGGAGGAGACAGACAAGAGTGAGATTTCAGCATCTCCAGGTAGGGACCACGGCTCCAGGAGGCCCCAACCAACACTGTGGGGTTTTTAATTCATAGATATTAAGGTCAGAAGGGACCATTATGATCATCTAGTCTGACCTCCTGCACAACGCAAGCCACAGAATCTCACCCACCCACTCCTGCGCAAAACCTCTCACCTATGTCTGAGCCACTGAAGTCCTCAAATCAGGGTTTGAAGACCTCAAGGAGCAGAGAATCCTCCAGCAAGTGACCCGTGCCCCATGCTACAGAGGAAGGTGAAAAATGTCCAGGGCCTCTTCCAATCTGCCCTGCAGGAAAATTCCTTCCCGACCCCAATTATGGCGACAGCTAAACCCTGAGCATTTGAGCAAGATTCACCAGCCAGATACCCAGGATCTGTAGTAACTCAGATCCCAGCCCATCTAACATCCCATCACAGGCCATTGGGCCTATTAACCATGAATATTTAAAGATCAATTAAGTGCCAAAATCATGTTATTCCATCATCCAATCTCCTCCATAAACTTATCGAGTTTGATCTTAAAGCCAGATAGGTCTTTTGCCCCCACTGCTTCCCTTGGAAGGCTATTCCAAAACTTCACTCTTCTGATGGTTAGAAACCTTCATCTAATTTCAAGTCTAAACTTCCCAGTGACCAGTTTATAGCCATTTGTTCTTGTGTCCACATTGGTACTGAGCTTAAATTTTAATTCTTCTCCCTCTCCGGTATTTATCCCTCCGATATATTTATAGAGAGCAATCCTATCTCCCCTCAGCCTTCTTTTAGTTAGGCTAAACAATCAGGGCTCAGTTTCTCCCCCAGCACAAAGCCCCCACAAGCCTCGACACGTACACATAATCCCAATACACAACCGAATACCAACACCTTCTCCCCCACACCATTCACAGCTGTTGGTGGGTCTTGGGGAAACCCTGGTGCACCAGCGGGGGCGGGTGTCTGACGGGGGTGGGTGGGGTGGCAGGGGGTGGGGAGGGGGCCCAGCTGGGAGGTGGAGGGGTCTGTGTGGTGCGAGCTGTGGGAGGGTAGGGGATGGACTGGTGCTGTGGGAGGAGGAAAGGGGGGTTGTGGACAGGGGGCGATTGGGTTGTCGGGATGGGGACTGGGTCTGGGAGGGATGTGGGGGAGGGAGAGGCTATAGGGGACTTGGATCAGGGACTTGGGTCAATGGCATGGCTGTGGCTGTTGGGTTGGGTTGGGTTGGGAGGGGCAGCACCATGGCAGCCCCCAGGGGGACACAGCATGGCTGTGGGGGGCTGTAGAGAGGGGAGGGGTCTGTGGGGTGGGGCAGCTGCAGCCTGGCTTGGGGCGAGGAGGACAGTCTGGGGGGACTGTGGAGGGGCTCGGCCACACTGGGGCCTGGGGGCTGGTGGGGAGGGGCAGTGGGGTGGCAGCCGGCCATGGCTGTGGGTCGCTCTTGGGGCATCTCAGGTGGGGGGCCCCAGCGGGGGACGGGGGGTCTGGCAGTGCCTCCGGGGAGAGAAGGGGAGACCTGCCCCCCAGGGAGCTGCTCCCGGTGCAGCCTGTGCGGGGCAGGGGGGCCCAGGCTGCTCCCAGTGGGGGGCTGCGAGTCCCTGCCCCGGGCAGAGGGAAACTGCGGCAGCTCCCCGGGTTTGGGGGGCAGCGACACGTGGGGAGCAGGGGGGGAGCAGAAGGGGGGCCGGGGGCTCTGAGCCGCTCCGCCCGGCCCCGAGCTCTGGAGAGCCCCCGGCCCCGCCCCTGCTGCCCCCCCGCCCCACAGCCTCCGCTCCCGGCGCCGCCGGCCCATGCTCCAGGCAGTGCAGGCAGGGGGCAGGGAGCAGGGGAGGGGTGCGGTAGAGGGCAGGGGAGTTTGGGAGTGGTCAGGGGCTGGGGGGCAGATGGGGTCGGGGTGGTGAGAGGCGGGGAACAGGGGCTTGAATACGGGCAGGAGGTCCCGGGGCGGCCAGGGAGAAGGGGTGGTTGGATGGGGCAGATGGTCCGGGGGGCAGGCAGGAAGGAGAGGGGGGTTGGATGGGGCGGTGGGGGTCTGTTAGGGGCGGGGGGATCTGGGGGCAGTCAGGGGACAGAGAGCGGGGGGGGGTGGATGGGGCAAGGGTCCTGGGGGGCCCCTCAGGGAACAGAAGGGTTGGATGGGGCTGGAGGCCCGGGGCGGCCGTCCGGGGGCGAGAAGCGGGGGTCAGATGGGGGCGGGGCCTGGGCCATGCCTTGCTGTTTGAGGAGGCCCAGCCTCCCCTAACTGTCCCTCCGTACAATTTCTGAAACCCGATCCGGCATCAGGCCAAAGTTTGCCTGCCCCTGGCTTAGGGCCTGATTCATGCAAAGACCCATTGGGAGTGTGTGAACATTGTCCCATTTCTGAAACTGGAAACAACCCCCTGCACAGGGCTGGGAAAACAGAGCAGAGCACTGGAGCCTGAACCCCCTCGTCAGAGACTGCGATGAAATCCTCTCAGGCATTGGCATCCAGACAGCAGGAGTATCTGGCTGTGTCGACTCTCTCCTCCGGCCCTGAGCGACCAGCACCCCAGCCAATGCCTGAGATGACGGGGCGTCCAGGATTTCCCGGTTTATGGATCTTGGGTAGCAGATAGAAGACCCCTGGTCGGGGTTCCAGGGGCGGGTCTGTGCAGATTTGTTCTTGTGCTTTTTCAGGGAGTTTCTTGAGCAGATGGTGCAGTTTCTCTTGGTCACCTGAGTGGGATCAGAGGGGAATGGGCTGGAGAATGTGGAGTTGGAGAGCTGCCGAGCAGCCTCTTGTTCATATTCCGACCTATTCATGATGACGACAGCACCTCCTTTGTCAGCCTTTTTGATTCCGATGTCAGAGTTGTTCCTGAGGCCGTGGACGGTGTTGTGTTCTGCACGGCTGAGGTTATGGGCCAAGTGATGCTGCTTTTCCACCACTTCAGCCCGTGCTTGTCGGCTGAAGCACTCGAGTTGAAGTCCAGTCTGCTGTTTCGACCTTCAGGCAGAATCCTTCTTTTTGTCGTGTTGGTCGGAAGGTCTCTGTGGATTAGTGTGTTGCTCAGAGGTGTGTTGGAAATATTCCTTCTGTCGGAGACGTGGAAAGTCGCATTCCAGGTCATCGCAGAACTGTATCATGTTGGTGGGGGTGGAGGGGCAGAAGAAGAGGCCACACAAGATACCCACTAACTGGACACTACAGTGTTAATAAGCGATGGTCACATAAACACCACCCTATCCTGGACCGCTATGCTTACCTACATGCCTCCAGCTTTCATCCAGACCACATCACACGATCCGTTGTCTACAGCCAAGCTCTAAGATACAACCGCATTTGCTCCAATCCCTCAGACAGCGACAAACATCTCCAGGATCTCTATCAAGCATTCTTCAAACTACAATCCCCACCTGCTGAAAGGAAGAATACCCAGAAGTCACCGATTCCAGGACAGGCCCAACAAAGAAAGGAACAGAACGCCACCAGCCATCAGCTTCAGCCCCCAACTAAAAGATCTCCAGGGCAGGATCAAGGATCTACAATCTATTCTGAAGGACGATCCCTCAATCTCACAGATCTTGGGAGACAGGCCAGTCCTCGCTTACGGACAGCCCCCCAAACTGAAGCAAATACTCACCAGCAAACACACAACAAAAACACGAACCCAGGAACCTATCCTTGCAACAAACCCATTGCCAACTCTGTCCACATATCTAGTCTAGGGACACCATCCTCGGACCTAATCACGTCAGCCACACCATCAAATGTGCCCAAATACATTTGTTAGTCTCTAAGGTGCCAGAACTACTCCTCGTTTTGTTCTTGTTTTTTTGCTGATACAGACTAACACGGCTCCCACTCTGAACTAAATGATTGCATTTCTCCCCAAAATAGATCTGTAAGCACAAAGAACACCCTGGAGACCAGGCCTTTAAACGTTAGGAAACATCAGAGTTAAGGTGACGTGTACATACTTTGCGCAGTGCTGTTGTGCATGTGTGTTATGATACAGACTCACACGTGTGGCCCTGGGGTCAATTCCCCGCCCCCCACAGTATCAATTTCCTCCAGACTCCCGAGGGAAGTGGTGCTTCCTCCATCCCTTGGTGAGATGCCTTTCTGGAGTCTGCTTTGGTCCAAAACTCGCTACTGCGCCATACAGGAGGCCTGTGATGTGTAGGGGGCCAGATGAGATGATCTAAGAGTCTCTTCTGGCCTTCAAGTCTCCAAATCTCTGCAAAACCGAGTGCGGCACATTGAGCATCCTCTGATGGTTCCACGTGTGGCCTGCGTGAACCCTTGCACGACCACTGAGTGTGTGGGGGTGACCCAGGGGGAGCAGCTCAAACACGCACAGGAGCCGGCTCGGGGCAGGACATGAGCCCTGCAGGGCAGGGGTGGGGGTGGCAGTGACATCACAAGGGCCTTTTGCAGCACTCAGCTGATTGGTGAAAGGCGGTTGGGAGGCGGTGACCTCACAGAGAGTCCACGACAACGGCCAGGGAGGACAGGCTGCAGGGCAGGGGGATCTCAGAGACCCCCGGGGCTTTGCTGCAGGGAGTCTCCTTCTTGAGGTGTCTCCTTGAGGACTGAGAGAGAATTCAGGGTCTCGTATGTGAGCGCGAGGTGGAGCCTCTCTGGAGTTTTCTCCTTTCCCACTGCTCATTGAGCGAGAAGACAGACGTCCCTGTGGAGAAGGGAAGAGCCCCGGAGAGGTTTGGTACCGAGGCAGCCTGATCCGCCCAGTGCTGGCCAAATTCTCGGCACGGAAAACAGGAGGTTAAGGTGGGAAAATTTTCGCCCAGCTAGGCCTTTGTCCCTTCGAGTCCTTGGGGTTTGACTTTTTTGGTTTCCCTTTTCCTGCTTCCCTCCCTCCACTGGCAAGGAGGGGGTACTCTGTAGCCCTCATGGTGGGAGGCCTCCCAAAGAGATGGGACAGGAAGCGTGCTCTGAGAGTGATCCTCACCGGTGACCTGAGCCATCCCTGGGCCACCTGGGGAACCCTCAGTCCAACGCCAGAGTCTCCACGCTGATTGGCTGAGCAGGGGGTCTCGTGGCAGGAAGGAGACTCAGGACTTTGTTGTTCTCCTTTAAGGCCCAGCAAATAAGCCAGAACCAATCATCTGCTTGGTGAATTGTTCTCCTTCTCACTGCTTATTGTCTCTGAGCCGTTCCTGGTTCACGCTGGTGTTCTCGTGCTTCTGAAACACTTGCTGAAAAATCAGTGTGAATGGTTGTTGGTCTGTAGCTCATTGCAGGTCCCTTTATTCTGATCATTCAGTGTGTGAAACTCCAGACTGATCATAGAATCATAGAATATCAGGGTTGGAAGGGACCTCAGGAGGTCATTTAGCCCAACCCCCTGCTCAAAGCAGGACCTATCCCCAACTAAATCATCCCAGCCAGGGCTTTGTCAAGCCTGACCTTAAAAACTTCTGAGGAAGGAAATTGCACCACCTCCCTAGGGAACGCATTCCAGTGTTTCACCTCCCTCCCAGTGAAAAAGATTTTCCTAATATCCAACCTAAACCTCCCCCACTGCAACTTGAGACCATTCCTCCTTGTAATGTCATCAGCTACCACTGACAACAGTCTAGATCCATCCTCTTTGGAACCCCCTTTCAGGTAGTTGAAAGCAGCTATCAAATCCCCCCTCCTTCTTCTCTTCCGCAGACTAAACAATCCCAGTTCCCTCAGCCTCTCCTCATAAGTCATGTGCTCCAGCCCCCAATCATTTTTATTGCCCTCCACTGGACTCTTTCCAATTTTTCCACATCCTCCTTGTAGTGTGGGGCCCAAAACTGGACACAGTACTCCAGATGAGGCCTCACCAATGTCGAATAGAGGGAACGATCACGTCCCTCGATCTGCTCGCTATGCCCCTACTTATACATCCCAAAATGCCATTGGCCTTCTTGGCAACAAGGGCACACTGCTGACTCATATCCAGCTTATCGTCCATTAGAACCCCAGGTCCTTTTCCGCAGAACTGCTGCCTAGCCATTCGGTCCCTAGTCTGTAGCGGTGTATGGGATTGTTCCGTCCTAAGTGCAGGACTCTGCACTTGCCCTTGTTGAACCTCATCAGATTTCTTTTGGCCCAATCCTCTAATTTGTCTAGGGCCCTCTGTATCCTGTCCCTACCCTCTAGTGTATCTACTTCTCTTCCCAGTTTAGTGTCATCTGCAAACTTGCTGAGGGTGCAATCCACACCATCCTCCAGATCATTAATGAAGATATTGAACAAAAGTGGCCCCAGGACCGACCCTTGGGGCACTCCGCTAGATACCGGCTGCCAACTAGACATGGAGCCATTGATCACTACCCGTTGAGCCCGACAATCTAGCCAGCTTTCTATCCACCTTATAGTCCATTCATCCAGCCCATACTTCTTTAACTTGCTGGCAAGAATACTGTGGGAGACCGTGTCAAAAGCTTTGCTAAAGTCAAGGAACAACACGTCCACTGCTTTCCCCTCATCCACAGAGCCAGTTATCTCATCATAGAATGATGGTTTGTTTGAAAGCCAGGACACCCGGGTCCTGTTCCCAACTCTATCCCGACAGGTTGTGTGATGGAAGACAAGGCCGTTCGCCTTTCTCAGCCTTCGTTTCTCCCTCTGTCAGTTGGGGAGAACAATCCTCTCACACCTGCCTCCCGGTGGGGGGAGGCTGGGGAGCTGTGGGGACCTGTTTGAGAGCGTCACTCGGAGCAGTGTATCGTAGGAGGTGTCCTGTCGGGTTGAGTCATTCCAGAGGATGATGTCGTGCAGCAGAACCCCGTTTTCCCAACCTGGCGTGACACAGCTTTCCATGTGAACCGAACCAAGGGCGCACACAGGTCCAGAAGCCGGCGATTTCTCCTTTGGCCGCTAGATGGCGCTGCAGCCTCCCACTTCCCCCTTCTCCTGCTCAGCGCAATGGGGGTTAGTCTCCCCAAAAAGAACGCCCGTCTCGCTTTGAACGTCCCTTGACGTGCACCCTGTGGACTGTCGGGATACGTGTCCAAAAGTTGCAGGGCTTGTTTCATGGTCTCCACAACGACAATCTTTCTTCCTTTCTAGACGTGACGACCTTTTTGGTCAAGATCCTTGATTATTCGGGGACTTATCCCGGAAGACCCAAAGTATTTGGGACATAAGACTTGTGCAAAAGTGTTTTTGGCCATAGCAGGTTCCTTGTCCCAAGAATGACGTCCATCCTCCTTCCAAACGTGTTTTGAGTAGCGTTGTGTGTGTGACGTGTTGTGTGTGATGCGCGAGGTGCAACGCGCAACGTGCAATATGTCTGTGCGACGTGTTGTGTGTCCGACATTCGACGTGTTGTGTGTGTGACGTGCGACGCTCGACATGTTGTCTGTGTAGGTGTGACGTGCGATGTGCCACGTGTGAAGTGTTTGTGCGGCTTGCAGCGTGCGATGTGTTGTGTGTGTCCATGCGACGTGCAACATGTGATGTGTTGTATGTGTAACGTGTTGTATGTCATGTTGTGTGTATTATGTGTTGTGTTTCATGTTGTGTGTGTCATATTTTATGTGTTCTGTGTTGTTTTGTGTGTGTGTGAGAGAGACACGTTTCTGTGTATGTGTGACATGTTGTGTGTGTGTCGTGTTGTGTGTCCTGTTGTGTGTGTTTGTGTGTGTGACGTGTTTCTGTGTGTGTCATGCGACTTGCGTGCCTGTGTGCATGCGATGTGTTGTGTGTATCTGTGCTACGTGCGACATGTTTTGTGGGACATTCAATGTGTTTCTGTGTGTGTCATGTTGTGTGTGTGTCGTGGTGTGTGTCTTGTGCTGTTTGTCATGTTATGTTTGTGTGTGAGACGAGTTGTGTATCGTGTTTTGTGTGTGTGTGAGACGTTTGTGTGTGTGTGTGTTGTGTTGTGTGTGTGTGACGTGGTGTTTGTAGAGTTGTGTAGATTGTGTGTGTGGTGTTGTGTTTGTAGTGTCATATGACGTGTGTGTGTGTGACGTGTTGGGTGTCATGTGTGTTTGTGTGTGTGATGTGTTGTGTGTCATGTTTGTGTGTGACGTTTTGTGTGTTGTGTGTGTCATGTTATGTGTGTGTTTGTGTGTGAGACAGGTTGTGTATCTTGTGTTTGTGTGCATGAGACATTTTTGTGTGTGTGACATGTGTGACAGGTTGTGTGTCGCATTGTGTGTGTGTTTGTGTGTGACATGTTTTTGTGTGTGTGTCGTTTGACGTGCAACATGTGACATGCATACATGAGTGTGTGCGACGTGTTATGTGTATCCGTGCAATATGCAACGTGCAATAGGTGTGGGACGTGCAATGTGTTTCTGTGTGTGTTGTGTTGTGTGTGTTTGTGTGTGAGTTGTTTTGTGTGTCGTGTTGTGTGTGCCGTGATATGTGTGTGTGACGTGTTGTGTGTCATTTTGTGTGTCGCCTAGAGTGTTGTGTGGATTGTGTGTGTGGTGTTGTGTTTGTGGTGACATGTGACGTGTGTGTGTGAGACGTGTTTTGTGTAGTGTTGTGTGTATGTGTGATGTTGTGTGTCATGTTTGTGTCTGTCTGTGTGACGTGTTGTGTGACGTGTTGAGTGTGTGTGCGGTGTTGTGTTTTTGGTGTCATGTGATGTGTTGTGAGTGATGTGGTGTGTGTCATGTGTGTTTGTGTCTGTCTGTGTGACATGTTGTGTGTATGACATGTTGTGTGTAGTGTTTTGTGTCTGTGTGACTTGGTGCATGTCGTGTTGTGTGTGTGTGAGACGTGTTTGTGAGTGTGACGTGCGACATGCTGTGTGTGCATGCGACGTGCAGCGTGTTGTGTGTGTCCGTGCGATGTGCAATGTGCATCATGCGACAAGCGACGTTTTGTGTATGTGCGTGCGACGTCCGATGTTTTGTGTGTGTGATGTGCAATATGTGACATTGTGTGTGTCACGTGCGACGTGTTGTGCATGTGACATACAACATGCTGTGTGTGTGTTCGTGTGACACGCGTGGGACATGTGTGTGGCGTGCGGCGTGCAATGTGTTGTTTTTGTGCGTGCGACACACACCAAGTCACACAAAACACGTCTGATGACACACAACACGACATACAACACATCACACACACAACACACCAGTCACCACACAGACACACACACAACACGACACGCAACACGTCACACAACACTCTAGATGACACACACAACATGACACACAACACTACACACATAACACACCACACACACACAACACGAAAAACAACACATCACACACACACTGCACACAACACTCTGGACACACACAGCACACACACAACACAAACACATCTCACACACATGTGTTGTGCGTCGTGCTGTGTGTGTGAGATGTGCGATGCGCAATGTACTGTGGGTGTGACTTGCTGTGTGAGCGTGCGACGTGGTGTGCGTGCGACATGTGCACGTGTGTGTGTGACGTGTGCTGTGTTGTGTGTGCTAGGTTCGACGTTTTGTGTGTATGAAGTGCAGCGTGCGATGTGTTGTATGTGTGACGTGCGACATGTTGTGTCTGACGGGTGACTGTTGTGTGTGTGATGTGTCACGTGTTCTCTGTGCGGCATGCGGGGTGTGGCATGTGACGCGAGACATGTCTCTGTGCGTGCGACAGACACCACACAAACGGCACACAACACATCACACATACAACACACCACTCAGACACACACACACAACAGAACACACAACACGTCCCACACACACTGAATACAACACTCTAGACAGACAACACATGCACAACACATCACACACACACAAACACATCTCACACACACCAGTGTTGTGTGTCCTGCTGTGTGTGTGTGACGTGTTGTGTGTGTGAGATATGCAAAACGCGACGTGCTGTGTGTTTGAATTGTGATGTGCGATGTGCTGTGTGGGCGTGCGACATGTGACATGCGACGAATGACATGTGTGTGATGCACGGGGCTTTGTGTGTGTGATGTGCGACGTGCGATGTGTTGTGTGCATGAGACGTGCAACGTGTGATGTAAGACGTGTTGTGTGTGTGAGTGCAACATGTGACATGCTGTGTGTGCATGCGAATTGCGATGTGCGGTGTACGACATGCATCGTGCGTCGTGTTGTGTGTGATGTGCGACCTTTGTGTGTGAGGTGCGAAGTGCGACATGTTCTGTGAGTGTGTGTCTGTGTAGTGTGTTGTGTGATCTGTTGTGTGTCGTGTTGTGTGCCATTTTGTGTATCGTGTTAAGTGTGCGTGTGGTATCATGTGACGTGTTTTGTAGGATGTGGTGTGTGTAGTGTTTTGTGTCTGTGAGATGGGTTGTGTGTCGTGTTTTGTGTGCGTGAGACGTGTTTGTGTGTGCGACGTGCAACGTGCTGTGTGCGTGCAACGTGTGAGGAGTTGTGGGTGCGACATTTGACGTTTTGTGTGTGTGAAGTGTGACGTGTTGTGTGTCCGGGCCAGTCCCCTCAGTTGCAGTCTCAAGTCTTCAGTGTCCTTCTTGCTGGCAGTGTCGGTGGGGGGAGGAGAAAGGCCAAGCGTGGGCCCCGGGTTTGGGTTTGGGTTTTGCCCCCTCAGCCCGTGTGCTTGGGAAGCCCCAGTCCAGGCGTGTCTGGGGGGGGGGGGGCGGAAGCGTGGGGGGGGCATTGCTCAATCTCCCAGCACGGTGCAGCAATTCCCTTGCTGTGGCCTCAGGCAGGGAATTATTGAGTGGGAGCTTCCTTGCTGGGCAACGGCTGTTGATGGGCTGTTTCACACCCCACCCGGGGGTTGCTGACCTTCCTTGCTGGTACCTCCTAATCTTTCCCCGGATACATGGAAACCATGCCGTGCAAGGTAACAACACAATTCAATCCAAGGTGAGGAATATGGGGGTTACAGGGCACCTAGAGGAGGAGGATTTGATGTTTGCATTTTGCATAATGAAAGAGAAGGGATAACCATGTATTAAATGGATTGATGTAGGATAGGATTTGACCATGTTCTGCCCGCCACCCTTTCTGAGAGCAGGAAGGAACGACCTCGTGGGCCATTGGTAAAGGTGCATCAGCCAGATTCTGATGTCTGAAGCTGATTTCAGGCAGGAATAGACCAGAACAGTCCTGATCACCATTTGTTTTAGGATAAGGTTTCATTACGGTATTTGCTCCAAGGTCTTGTTTCTTATCTGCATTACAAATCAAGTTGTGTTTCTTCTCTGCATTGGAAACTAAGTTGCCTAAGGTTCTTTTGTATTCCCTTTAGAAACCATATCATCCTTTCTAAAATCTTATCCTGTCTGAAAGTCTCCCTGAAATTGTTTGGTGTGAGTGAGAAATGTGTGCATCGTTCAAAATAAAGGTGAAAAACCATCACAAATGTCCAGATGGTCAAGAAGAAGTGAGAGATCTGGAAACAGCAGGAGACAATCAGAAAACATCCACCGTATCCGACGCTAAACATGTTAGCAGCACTGATGACCTCAACGGCGAGGCAGGCACCCTGAATGCAAGACAAAGAAGAGCTAACGCTGGGAAGCCAACAAAACCACCAAATGATAACGGCGGAAAACCCGGAGATTAACCCCACTTAAGGACTAACGATTACAGAATGACATTGCAAAATCCATCGACGAAAGTGGGAATTGACAAGTCTAAAGCTGGGGTGTTTTGCCATCAGACTCTGGGTTCCGTCCTGCAAAGCCTCGGAGCATGGGATCGCGACCGACAAAGCCCAGCTCCTCGCTTGTGTTCAATCTAACTGGCCATTAGATTGACAAGAGCTACAGGAAACTGGTAACTGTAAGACCATCTGCAGGATGTGTGTGTATGTGGTTAAATATATATGCTTACAGTTGTATTTTCAATAAATGCGGCGTATTGCCTTTTCCCCTGAAAAGATCCCGTGTGCTTCTTATCAGCATAGCACACTCCCCCAAGGTGTAGAGTGTCACAAACACATCCCATGACTCTGCCCCCAACAACTGGAACTAGGACATGAATGTGGAAGAAACAAGAATTGTTTTAATGGTTTATTTACAGTAACTGGAAAGCAGGTGTTGCCGGCACCCAGTGCCAGAGGCGAGCAACAACAGGGGTTTGCTGCCGGTGTGCGTCACCCAATAAACACAATGGGGTGGAGAAGCATAAAAGTTTATTTGGAGCTCCAAGGAAGGTACAGGGAGTACAGAATCTCAAATCCTGCACACTGAGCAGGCAGAGTCACATACCTTTATACTCCTTATCTCTATTACATTACACATCAGCCAAGTAAAACTGCTTTGCCTTATATGGGTTACAACAATACTTTTTCCGGCAACTTTTAACGAGCATTTTAGCAATTCAAAACAACATCACAGCCTGCTTAGCCTTGCGATTAATGAGGCAAATAAGCGGTTATGGCCTTGTAGCTGATTCCTGCCGTTATCCTAACGTGGCACCAGCAAAACCTACACAAAACAGCTCTATCTGCAGCTGCAGCATTATGTTGGGAGTGCAAGGGCTTTCTCAGGCCAGCCAGGACTGAATTCTGTGAAGGGGGGTTGAGCAAAGAGACTTCCTCGACACTCATGGCCTTCCAGCCCCTCGACTTACCTAGTGGCCATGCCCTGGGACCCCAACAATTCCCTCCTTTGAGAATACTCATTCCCATACCTGAGTTTTCTCACCTTTATCTGCTCACTAACAGGCTACGCATAAAATTAAGATCCCCACACTGCGCAAAACAAGTGTCTTTACACAGGCCCACATACAGCACAGCAGGAATAACACTATTAATACAGGGAAAAGAAGTTTAAACAACAGACTAAACAACCCACTTAGCCATGGGGAAAGGCCCCAGCCAGAAAATAAAGAGCCTAGCCAGTCCTCCCCAGTTTGCTGATGAATGTCTCTTGCCAGTTGCTGCAGGCGTTGTAAATCAGCCTCTATGGAGGATCCTGCATCTGTTATGTTAAAGCAACACATGCCTGCAAACTCCCGGCATACGTGACCATGGCGTAGAAGCAAATCATCCACTGCCAGTCTGTTCTGTAGCATCCCCTGACGTACCTCCCCTAACTCATGTGAGAGGTGGGCTAGGACAGTGGAGGTTAAATTGATAGCTTTTGCCACCGTGCAGGCAAGGTGCTCTACTGCATGATAATTATGCACCACTAGCCCAGGGATGCCAACGAAGGAAAAGGCCAGAGCCGCTGCTTCAGCCTCTGAGAAGAAGGTTACCTCTGACTTACAGGTGGAATCGAGGGGAATGGCATCCCTTTTATGTCGGGCAGACAGCTGCGGGGATATGGAAAAATCAGGGGGGGCCACGCGGCCGAGAGAGCAGGGGCCTCCAGAACTATTGGCCGGGACATAGGCATATGCACATCTCCCACATATGAGGAACCACCCCATCGGTAGTTTCATGTGCCCATAAGCAAAAGAGATTTCCACACTGTCATTACATTTAAGTTCTCCATTGGTGAGGTTTTCCCCAACGTGGATAGCATTTACAAACCTCAGACAAGAGGGGGCAAGGGTAATATTGGCCAACCAAAAGGAATACATAGAGGCATCTAGTCTATACTGGGCACGTCCGAGGGCCTACAAATCAGTATAAACAAATGTTTTGTTTATGTCTTTTTAAACAATAATTTGAGTCCAAGATTGTCGGAGGGTGACGTGGTGATGGGCTGGACGGTCCACAGTTCCGCTGGTGGAGGAGTAGACACCACCTTCAGGCGAGAGTAATGGATCCAGTTTTTGTGTCCCTTGACCTTTGCCGCCGTGTGGAAAACCAGCAGGACGGTGTGGGGTTCCTTCCCCTTCTCTTGGAGAGGCTCGTCCTTCCAGGTACGAACAAGCACAGAGGCACCTGGCTGCAAGGAGTGGACAGGGGTATCCAATGGAAGAGGCTGGAAGTCTTTGGTATACCTGTGGAGAAAAGAGAGAACAGCAGAAAGAGAGCACATGTACTGAGACAAAAAAACACACCCCATTTCCCACTCCCCTGCCAGAACCGGTGTCCCATTCATAGGCCATGCCCTTCCAAACATAATTTCAAAGGGACTGAGCCCTAATCTACCCTTCGGGAGAGCATGGACACAGAGCAGGACGAGGGGCAAAGCATCAGGCCATCGCAGTGAGACTTTTTGAGAGATGCCGTTTAAGGGTCTGATTGGTCCGCTCCACTACCCCACTGACTTGTGGTCTCCAGGGCGTATGGAGTTTCCAGGGGATCTGTAAGGCATGTGAGATGCTTTGAATGATTTTTGATGTGAAGCGTGTCCCACTGTCAGATTCCATCCACTGGGGGAGTCCAAAGCGAGGAATGATCTCCTTAACAAACTTGAGGGCCACTGTTCTAGCAGTGCAATTATGGCAGGGGAAGGCTTCTGGCCATCCGCCGAACCGATCCACTATGACAAGGAGATATTTGAGCCCTTGGGTCCGGGGAAACTTGGTAAAGTCGATTTGCCACACCCGTCTGTGGCCTGGAGTGGGTTCCAGGGCAGCTGGTGGCACTGGATGTCCTGGTCGGGGGTTATTCTTTTGGCAGACTAAACAGTCAGCTTGTACCTGGGTAGCCAGGGGTTGCAGTCCAGAAGTGATAAAGTATTTTTCCATCAGTTGGATAAGTGCTTCCCTGCCAGCATGAGTGGTCTGGTGCAGTTTCTGCAATACTGGCCAGATCAGGCCCTTTGGTAAAAGGACCTTCCCTTCCGGGGAATGGAGCCATCCCTTCTTTTCCTGAAGACCGAGTTTGTCAGCTAGTTTTTTTTCTTCACTAGAGTACTGAGGAGTCGGAAGCTCCCCCACTGATGGGATAAGGGCAGCATACGGGCATTCTCAGTCTGAGGGGACGTCAGGGTGGCAGTATGCTTAGCCACTCTGTCTGCCCTAGCGTTACCCCTGGCCACATCTCGATCCTCCCTCTGATGGGCTTTACAGTGTACCACCGCCACTTCCGAGGGGAGTCGTACGGCCTCTAGAAGCCGGAGAACTTGGGGCCCGTACTTTACTGGAGAGCCTTGAGCTGTCAGCGTTCCCCTCTGCTTCCACAGGCCAGCATGAGCATGCAGCACACCAAAAGCATATTTGGAATCAGTAAAAATATTGACTCACTTCCCTTTTGACAGTTCAAGTGCACGGGTCAGGGCCACTAGTTCGGCAAGCTGGGCAGAGGTCCCAGCAGGCAACCTCTCGGCCTCCAAGCTATCATGGAGGGTCACGACAGCATAACCTCCCCTCCTTTGCCCCTCCATGACAATGCTGCTACCATCAGTGTACCACTCATAATTTGCCTTTGGGAGCGGCTGATCCTTAAAGTCCTGGCGGCTGGAATATTGGGCATCTATGGTCTCTAAACAGTCATGTTTCTGTTCCTCTGTTTCTGGCAAGAGGGTGGCTGGGTTAAGGGAGGGGCAAGGCTGTAAGGTGACTTCAGAGTTCTCTAACAGCTTAGCCTGGTACCGAGCAATCCGAGCCTGGGTGAGCCAGAGCCCACCCTTGGTGTCTAGCAGGGCTTGGACAATATGGGGAGTATAGATTTGCATAACCCCTCCCAATGTTAGCTTCTCAGCTTCCTCAAGCACTAGGGCAGTAGCTGCGACTGTCCGTAAACATGCCAGCCAATCCTTTGCAACCTGATCCAGTTGCTTAGAAAAATAAGCCACGGGACGTTTCCAGGTCCCCAACAATTGGGTTAGCACTCCCAGGGCCACACCTTTTCGTTAGAGATCTGGCAGACCCAGGGCTGGAGCTTCCATCAGCTTCCTTTTTAGGATTTTAAATGCCCTGTCGGCTTCTGGGAACCAGTGAAAGGGGTCGTGATCCGTTCCCTTGACACAGTCATATAACGGTTTAGCCCAGCAAACTCTGGGATCCAGATCATGCAAAAGCCTGCCATACCCAGAAAAGCTCTGAGCCGTTTACGAGTGCTTGGGGTAGGGACTTGACATAGCTTCCTTTCTTTTGCTTAAAGGCTGACGCTCCCCTTGCCTTAGCTATAACCTGATTCCGCTCCACCTCAGACAACAGGGTTCTCAAGAGGATATTACAGTCATCCCAATCCGGCTTGTGACAACTGAGGCACCCCTCAAAGACTGAAATAAACTGGCTTGGGTTTGTGGAGAATTCCCCAGCCTGTGTTTTAAAAGCTGCTAGGTCTAGGTGTAAACTTGCATAGTGGTAGCCTGGCGTCCGTCTGCCCCTGGACAAGCCACAACAGTCTCGGTAATCAAAGGATAGAGTCCCACCGAGGGGTCAATCTCTGTAACCCGAGGCATCCTACCCTTATAAGGTGGGGATGTAGGGGCCGAAGGGGACACCGAATCTGCCATTACAACAGTGGGCGGGGGGGCGTTTCTGGGGGCTAACATGAGCTACTACCGATCCTATCGGAGTCAAATTACAGCTCTGCAGAATTACAGCTCTGTTCTGTTTCTTAAAGCCATAAACGCTTGTGCATACAGATGTTCATTCCATTTACCCATTCACTGACAAAACAAAACTAATGGAGGATTGTATTATAATTGATTGACCCTCCCGGTAGCCACCGTTCCTGGTTCTCTAGCCGATATTCAGGCCAGTCTATTGTACAAAACTTTTTCAATTTGCTTTTTTGTCATTGGATCTGATCCAAACACTTTCCAGTTCGCTAGAATGCATTCTAGGGGCGTACACTGTGCCCTAACCCCCGAGCTCTGTCTCTGTCCCATACCTACAGGGTATCTCTGGGATGCCCCAGGTTCCAACAGAGCATACAATCCAGATTTCAAAAGGTTCCTACCTTATCCAAGGGACTGGTTCCCCACTGTCGCCCGTAGCTGCTCCTCCCCTATGTCCAAGGGACCGGTTCCTCACCGTCGCCCACAGCTGCTTCTCCACTATATGAGTGCGTTGCACTGTTGTGCCCTCCAGGGTCGATCAAATCACGTCTCCTCCGAGGCCCCCGATGAACTCACTGGTGTGCGCTGGGCGTCGGTTGTCGCTGCAATCCTCGACCGCCGGGAGGGGTCCGGGCAAGGCTAAATAGCAGCCTCGTCGCTCACCCAGGGACGCCAAAAGCTGTTGCCGGCACAGAGCACCCGAGGCAAGCAACAGCATTGTTCGTTGCCTGGTGTGCGTCAGCCAATAATCACAATGGGGTGGAGAAGCAGAAAAGTTTATTTGAAGCTTCAATATGGTACAGGGAGATATTCACCTCAAATCCTGTAAACAGAGCAGGAAGTTACACAGACTTTTATACATCATTTCTTCCGCATACTTGTCCAATAGCAAGCTGCCCTAAGTGTCCATATAGCCAGCCAATCCAGTTCCCAGCTAGTTCCCTTTTTCTTTGTACCATCTGTTAAACCATATATATAAAGCTGCTTTATTCAGCATTGTTCTGCCATATCTTCCCCGTCTGGCCTTGTTTAGTTTCAGACAGTCTGACTGCAACATATTGTTGCAGAACCTCAGCATAACTGCTGCGAGTGCTTCCAGGCGGGGGGACCTAGTGTGAGGGGGCTTCATTGACACTCGTGGTCTTCCATCCCCTCGAGTTACCTAGTGGCCATGCCCAGTGTCCCCAACATCACCATACAGGGACATCCCTCGGTGGGTCCCTTGGCGACAGCCCCTGGTGGCTGCTCTTTGCCAGGCTCTCCTAGTGCTGCAGTCATTGCTCTATTGCCCTCGCCTCCCATTGGGTCTGGCTGGGTTTCCTGCCGGTCCTGAGGGAGCAGAGAGGAGAGGAGGGACGGGCCAGGCCTCTCCTCCCCAAGGGTAGTGTGGGCAGAACAGCTGGTAGTGGCCCCTACACCATGGCATGGCTAACTGTGCCTCGAGCAACCAAGCCCCTTAGGCCTGTCAACACCACAGTTCGGCTGGCATACATTGCCTTGCATTCACCTCGCTGTGCCCAGCTCTGCACTCAAATTTCTCTTTGGCCAATATAATTGCTCCCTTACGGTGATGCAGTAAAACCACCTCTCCAGATGGCATTGGCCTACATCTACCCGAACCATCCTCCAGCAGCTGTCCCGCAATACCCCATTCCCTGCAACAGTGACCGCAGTGGCCATGTTGTAAACTCCACGCAGCACCCCTCGCCCCATGAAGTGATTCCTGCACTGCAGGGAGCCTGGTCTGCTCCCCGGGGTTCCCTAAACCCACAGCTCATGGTAACTTTACTCTCTGTGAGGCCGTTGTGACGTTGCACTCATATGCTTTATGAAAATATGCTTATGAACAGGAACATAACATGCCTGGAATATGCTTTATGCTAAATGCCCCATGTAATATATCATTAGAAAGCTTGTAATCTACTAAGTGTGTACTACTAGGGGCAGATCGGGGGCATCCCAGGTGCTGGGGGAGGAGGCCCGGGACCGCACTGGTGCTGGGGAGGGGGCTGCAGTGCGCAGCCTGGGAGTGGGACCTCTGCTGGTCCTGGGGGGTGGGCACAGTTCCCATTGGCCAGGAACCTCAGCCAATGGGAGCTGCGGGGGGCAGGGCCTGCAGGCACAGGCAGCGTGGTGTGGAGACACCCCCCCCCCCCGAACCCCTCTGCCACCTAGGAGCTGCAGGGCTATGCCGGTGGGAGCTGGGGAGCCCCCCATCCCGAGGTAAGCCGCCCCGCATCCCTCAACCCCCTGACCCAGCCCCTTCCCACACTCCTGTCAAGGTTCCTTCCCCACTCTGAATTCTAGGGTACAGATGTGGGGACCTGCATGAAAACCTCCTAAACTTACTTTTACCAGCTTAGGTTAAAACTTCCCAAAGGTACAAACTATTTTACCCTTTTTACCCTGAACTTCCACTGCCACCACCAAACTTTATCTGGGTTCCTGAGAAAACGTAGTTTGGACACGTCTTTCCCCCCAAAATCCTCCCAACGCTTGCACCCAACTTCCTGGGGAAGGTTTGGTAAAAATCTTCACCAATTTGCATAGGTGACCACAGACCCAAACCCTTGGATCTGAGAACAATGAAAAAGCATTCCGTTTTCTTACAAGAAGACTTTTAATAGAAGTAAAAAGGAATCACCTCTGTAAAATCAGGATGGTAGATATCTTACAGGGTAATTAGATTCAAACATAGAGAATCCCTCTACGCAAAACCTTAAGTCACAAAAAAGACACACGGACAGGAATAGTCATTCTATTCAGCACAGCTATTTTCTCAGCCATTTAAAGAAATCATAATCTAACACCTACCTAGCTAGATTACTTACTAAGTTCTAAGACTCCATTCCTGTTCTGTCTCTGGCAAAAGCATCACACAGACAGACACAGACCCTTTGTTTTTCTCCCTCCTCCCAGCTTTTGAAAGTATCTTGTCTCCTCATTGGTCATTTTGGTCAGGTGCCAGTGAGGTTACCTTTAGCTTCTTAACCCTTTACAGGTGAGAGGATTTTTCCTCTGGCCAGGAGGGATTTTAAAGGGGTTTATCCTTCCCTTTATATTTATGACAACTCGCGACTGCGCCATGCAGGAGGCCTGTGATGTGTAGGGGGCCAGATGAGATGATCTAAGAGTCTCTTCTGGCCTTCAAGTCTCCAAATCTCTGCAAAACCGAGTGCGGCACATTGAGCATCCTCTGATGGTTCCACGTGTGGCCTGCGTGAACCCTTGCACGACCACTGAGTGTGTGGGGGTGACCCAGGGGGAGCAGCTCAAACACGCACAGGAGCCGGCTCGGGGCAGGACATGAGCCCTGCAGGGCAGGGGTGGGGGTGGCAGTGACATCACGAGGGCCTTTTGCAGCACTCAGCTGATTGGTGAAAGGAGGTTGGGAGGCGGTGACCTCACAGAGAGTCCACGACAACGGCCAGGGAGGACAGGCTGCAGGGCAGGGGGATCTCAGAGACCCCCGGGGCTTTGCTGCAGGGAGTCTCCTTCTTGAGGTGTCTCCTTGAGGACTGAGAGAGAATTCAGGGTCTCGTATGTGAGTGCGAGGTGGAGCCTCTCTGGAGTTTTCTCCTTTCCCACTGCTCATTGAGCGAGAAGACAGACGTCCCTGTGGAGAAGGGAAGAGCCCCGGAGAGGTTTGGTACCTAGGCAGCCTGATCCACCTGGTGCTGGCCAAATTCTCGGCATGGAAAACAGGAGGTTAAGGTGGGACAATTTAACCCCAGTTAGGCCTTTGTCCCTTCGAGTCCTTGGGGTTTGTCTTTTTTGGTTTCCCTTTTCCTGCTTCCCTCCGTCCACTGGCGAGGAGGGGGCTGCTCTGTAGCCCTCATGGTGGGAGGCCTCCCAAAGAGATGGGACAGAAAGTGTGCTCTGAGAGTGATCCTCACCGGTGACCTGAGCCATCCCTGGGCCATCTGGGGAACCCTCTGCCCACCGCCAGAGTCTCCACGCTGATTGGCTGAGCAGGGGGTCTCGTGGCAGGGAGGAGATTCAGGACTTTGTTGTTCTCGTTTAAGGCCCAGCAAATAAGCCAGAACCAATCATCTGCTTGGTGAATTGTTCTCCTTCTCGCTGCTGATTGTCTCTGAGCCGTTCCTGGTTCTCGCTGGTGTTCTCGTGCTTCTAAAACACTTGCTGAAGAATCAGTGTGAATGGTTGTTGGTCTGTAGCTCATTGCAGGTCCCTTTATTCTGATCATTCAGTATGTGAAACTCCAGACTGATCATAGAATCACAGAATATCAGGGTTTGAAGGGACCTCAGGACGTCATCTAGTCCAACCCCCTGCTCAAAGCAGGACCTATCCCCAACTAAATCATCCCAGGCAGGGCTTTGTCAAGCCTGACCTTAAAGACTTCTGAGGCAGGAGATTCCACCACCTCCCTAGGTAACGCATTCCAGTGTTTCACCACCCTCCTAGTGAAAAAGTTTTTCCTAATATCCAACCTAAACCTCCCCCACTGCAACTTGAGACCATTACTCCTCGTTCTGTCATCTGCTACCACTGAGAACAGTCTATATCCATCCTCTTTGGACCCCCCTGGCAGGTAGTTGAAAGTAGCTATCAAATCCCCCTTCCTTCTTCTCTTCCTCAGACTAAACAATCCCAGTTCCCTCATCCTGTCCTCATAAGTCATGTGTTCCAGTCCCCTAATCACTTTTGTTGCCCTCCGCTGGACTCTTTCCAATTTTTACACACCCTTCTTGTAGTGTGGGGCCCAAAACTGGACACAGTACTCCAGATGAGGCCTCACCAGTGTCGAATAGAGGGGAACAATCACGTCCCTCGATCTGCTGGCAATGCCCCTACTTATACATCCCAAAATGCCATTGGCCTTCTTGGCAACAAGGGCACACTGTTGACTCATATCCAGCTTCTCGTCCACTGTAACCCCTAGGTCCTTTTCTGAAGAACTGCTGCCTAGCCATTCGGTCCCTAGTCTGTAGCGGTGCATGGGATTCTACCATCCTAAGTGCAGGACTCTGCACTTCTCCTTGTTGAACCTCATCAGATTTCTTTTGGCCCAATCATCTAATTTGTCTAGGGCCCTCTGTATCGTATCCCTACCCTCCAGTGTATCTACCTCTCCTCCCAGTTTAGTGTCATCTGCAAACTTGCTGAGGGTGCAATCCACACCATCCTCCAGATCATTAGTGAAGATATTAAACAAAACTGGCCCCAAAGTATTTGGGACATAAGACTTGTCTGGAAGGGCGCACAGGGCTAAAGTGTTTTTTGCCATAGCAGGTGACTTGTCCCAAGAATGACGTCCATCCCCCTTCCAAAAAAGCCACAAATGAGCTGTTACCAGAATTGCCCTTTACCTTGGGGTATGCCCATTTGTTAGGATGACTCTCTGGTGGGGGGAGATTTTGCAATTCTGTCAATGTGCTGCTTTTGTCACTTGTGTTTTCCTATGGATCGCTACTCCTTCCTTCTGCAAATTCCCTCCCAATGGAGCTACCCTGCAGTACCTTGGTTTCCCAGGGCTGGGGTCTTCCAGCCCCCAAATGTGATGAACATGAACAGACACACAGGCACACACACATGAACATAGCATGTCAGAGAGGACTGGGTCATCAGCACTCGCAAGCTGACCCCTGATGTGTCCCGGGACTCAGTGGGCTGGATTGAACAACAATTTAAAGCCGGTCCCCTCCTATGTCCTTGGACTCAGCGGGCTGGGCTGAGCAACACCTTCATCTGCCACCACCCTACGCCCCAGGTTCAGCACATCCCTATCTCCACCTTCACACCACAACCATTCTGCTAGTAACCCACTTGCTGAGCAAACCCCCGAGGATTTTTGGGGCTGCAGGGATCTTTAGCTTGGGTACAAGGAGCGTTGCTGCAGAGTGAATGGAGAAGCCAAAACCACCGATGGAGGTGGGGTGGGGGGGCTAGCAACCTATAACTGATCACATGAGGCAGGGTCAGGAGGCTATTCCTAGAGAGAGACAGAGGCAAAGAAAGAGACAGATGGATCTAAGCACTTCTCAAAGCTGGAATCGATCAGGGTTCCCAGGTGGCCTTGGTCGCTGAGGGACCGGAGCGCTGGAGCCAGGCAGAGCCCCCAGCACAATCAGTCAGGAAAAGCTAATGAGGAGGACTTGTGGCACCATAGAGACTAACCAATTTATCTGAGCATAAACTTTCATGGGCTAAAGCCCACTTCATCAGATGCATGCAGGGGAAAATACAGCAGGAAGATATAGATATAAATATATTGATACAGAGAAGACGAGAAAATATGGGTTGTCATACCAACTCTTAACGAGACCAATCGATGAAGGTGGGCTGTTAGCAGCAGGAGAAAAAAACACTTTTGTTGTGATACCTTAATTGATTGGTCTCGTTAAGAGTTAGAATGGCGACCCCCATTTTCTCATGTTCTCTGTGTATATATATCTATATATCTTCCTGCTGTATTGTCTACTGCATGCGTCTGATGAAGTGGGCTTTAGCCCATGAAAGCTTATGCTGAAATAAATTGTTTAGTCTCTAAGGTGCCACAAGTCCTCCTCGTTCTTTCTGCTGAAACAGACTAACACGGCTATCACTCGGAAGCCGCACCAAAGGCTCTTACGTAAATTAAGTTGTCATGGGATAAGAGGGAAGACCCTTTCATGGATTGAGAACTGGTTAAAAGACAGGGAACAACGGGAAGGAATAAATGGTAAATTTCCAGAATGGAGAGGGGTAACTGGTGCTGTTCCCCAAGGGTCAGTCCTAGGACCAATCCTATTCAACGTATACATAAACTATCTGGAGACAGGTTGGTAAACAGTGAGGTAGCAAAGTTTGCAGGTGATACTAAACTCCTCAAGATAGTTAAGACCAAAGCAGACTGTGAAGAACTTCAAAAAGATCTCACAAAACTAAGTGATTGGGCAACAAAATGGCAAATGAAATGTAATGTGGCTAAATGTAAAGTAATGCACATTGGAAAAAATAACCCCAACTATACATACAATATGATGGGGGGCTAATTTAGCTACAACTAATCAGGAGAAAGATCTTGGTGTCATCGTGGATAGTTCTCTGAAGACGTCCACGCAGTGCGCAGCGGCAGTCAAAAAAGCAAACAGGATGTTAGGAATCATTATAAAAGGGATAGAGAATAAGACGGAGAATATCTTATTGCCCTTATATAAATCCATGGTGCGTCCACATCTTGAATACTACGTACAGATGTGGACCCCTCATCTCAAAAAAGATATACTGGCATTAGAAAAGGTTCAGAAAAGGACAACTAAAATGATTAGGAGTTTGGAACTGGTCCCGTATGAGGAGAGATTAAAGAGGCTAGGACTTTTTGGCTTGGAAAAGAGGAGACTAACGGGGGATATGATAGAGGTCTATAAAATCATGAGTGGTGTGGAGAAGGTGAATAAGGAAAAGTTATTTACTTGTTCCCATAATATAAGAACTAGGGGCCACCAAATGAAATTAATGGGCAGCCGGTTTAAAACAAATAAAAGGAAGTTCTTCTTCACTCAGCGCACAGTCAACCTGTGGAACTCCTTGCCTGAGGAGGTTGTGAAGGCTTGGACTGTAACGGGGTTTAAAAGAGAACTGGATAATTTCATGGAGGTTAAGTCCATTAATGGCTATTAGCCAGGATGGGTAAGGACTGGTGTCCCTATCCTCTGTTTGTCAGAGAGTGGATCTGGATGGCAGGAGAGAGATCACTTGATCATCACCTGTTAGGTTCACTCCCTCTGGGGCACCTGGCATTGGCCACTGTTGGTAGACAGGATACTGGGCTGGATGGACCTTTGGTCTGACCCAGTATGGCCATTCTTATGTTCTTATGTTCTTGTGTTTTCAAACAACAGGTCTTGGTTTTGTTTTGGTGTTTCTCCTACCTGACCACATTTTCATCAGCACCCTTTGGGAGCTCCCCTTCTTAGGGTGGCTAAAAATCACAACCAAAATTTTTATTTAAATTATGACATTTAAATATAGGGTTTTTTTTTAAATTTACATCAAATTTCTTATCTACATATTGCTATTTCTTCTCTTCCATTTTATGGTCTTTAATTGTCAAAGTGGATGTTTTCTACTTGTTTGTTTTTTTCGTTTCCTAAGTGTTAATAAAATTTCGGATTTTATGTCAATATTTTTCTACTAAGAAGTTTCACACTTAAAATGCTCATCTGTGCTGAAAAAGACAAGCCCAAGGCCTCATTAATATCCCCTAGTATGAGACTATACAGACGCAGAATTGAAAATCAAGAAGCCTGTGCTCTGCGCCTCCTTGGTCAAGAGCTTTGAGATCTACTAGTGAAAAGCGACGTGGACGAGCGAGAGGATTTCTGGCCAGGACACTGTACTTCCACAAGTAAAGAGCTGAAATGCTTCAACCATCAGGATTTGCATTTTGAAGTCAACAGGGCTTGTGCTCTGAGCATTCTCGAAAACCCCTCCCTTAGGTGGCTAAAGGCAGGCTGAAGAACCTAATTTTGGGCTCCACTTTTTGCAAACTTTGGCTTGTATAAAAAAATTGCTATTGTAAATTACTGAGAGTTTAAATAACTTTTTATTGTTAAAACAAAATTGTTTCACTGTTGAAGTGACAGATTTTATGCCACTACATGACAAGTTCTTAATAAAAATACACGGAGTCCCTGACGCTGCAAACACTCACTGAACTTTAAACCACGGGACTGTTTCTCGAGTAAAGTTCTGTGTCTATTTAAGTGTCTGCAGGACCCGGGAATTAATTTTCACTCTTTGGATTTTTGCATATAGCAATTCTATAAATCATGAGACCCAGTGGCTGGGAGGTGTGGGGGCTGCGGGCTCTGGGGTGGGGCTGGGGATGAGGAGTTTGGGGTGCAGACAGGGCAGGATTAATGCAGGGGCTCTAGGGGCTGCAGCCCTGGCTAAGGGGGACTCCGCAAAAAGATCTCCAGGCTGCCAGAAGTGCAGATCTTTTGGTGGGGCCCCCTTAGCCCGGGACCCTGGACTGCGGCCACTAACGTCCCTGCGTCCGGCCCTTCCTAGTGGGGAGCAGGGAGGTGGCTTCGTGCACGGCTGTCCCTCCCGCACCGTGCTGGGCTGGAGCTGGAGCTGTGAGTGCCTGGAAGCTCCGCCCACCCGCTGCCCTCGCCTGCAGGCTCCACCCCCACAGCTCCCATTGGCCAGGAACCGCAGCCAATGGGATCTGTGGGGGCGGTGCCTGCAGGCAGACACAGGACAGCGCAAGGAGCAACCTTCCCCCCCCGGGGCCGCAGCCAGGGACATCCGTGCCGTGCCGGCAGCTGCAGGGTCACTCCGGGAGGAGCAGCGCAGGGCCAGGGCAGGCAAGGAGCCTGCCTCAACCCCAGTGCGCCCCCAAATGGGAGCTGCCCTAGGCAAGCACCCCGCACCTAGAGCCCCAGCCCTGAGCCCCCTCCTGCACCCTAACTCCCTTTCAAACCCCAGACCCCCACCCCAACTTCCTGCCCTGAGCCCCCTCCCACACCCTAACTCCCTCTCAGACCCCCACCCCAACCTCCTGCCCTGAGCCCCCTCCCACACCCTAACTCCCTCTCAGACCCCCACCCCCACCCCAACCTCCTGCCCTGAGCCCCCTCCCACACCCTAACTCCCTCTCAGACCCCCACCCCAACCTCCTGCCCTGAGCCCCCTCCCACACCCTAACTCCCTCTCAGACCCCCACCCCAACCTCCTGCCCTGAGCCCCCTCCAGCACCCTAACTCCCTCCCAGACCCCCACCCCAACCTCCTGCCCTGAGCCCCCTCCTGCACCCTAACTCTCTTCCAGACCCCCACCCCAACCCCCTGCCCTGAGCCCCCTCCCACATTCCAAACCTCTCATCCCCAGCCCTGCCCCAGAGCCTGCACCCCCAGTCGGGCCCCTCACCACCTTCCGCACCCACCCCCCTGCCTCAACCTGCAGCCCCTGCTGTGCTCTGAACCCTGCATTTTTCACCACAGCCTGGAGCCTGGGGGCCACAAACTCGAATAGCCCTGGGTCCAAAGAGGCTGCGCGGGGGCTCAGGCCAGAGGACTCCCCCAAGCCCTCTCCCCACCAGCAGCGCGGTGCTCCGGGGGGAAGGGGCCTCTCTCCCTTGCCGGGTGCTGGCAAGAGGGAGCTCTGGGGGAAGGGGCCTCTCTCCCTGCTGGCAGCAGCGAGCTCCGGGGCCAGGAGAGAGGCCTGTGGCAGCCCTTCATCCCCAGCTGGCTCCCCTCCCATCTACCTCTCTCCTCTCCAGGCCCCTGCTGCGTGGCCCTTCATTGCTGGTGTGCGAGCGCGCGGCTGAGAGGGAACTGAGACTCCAACCCCCTGCTCGAAGCAGGGCCAAGCCCAACTAAATCATCCCAGCCAGGGCTTGGTCAAGCCGGGCCTTAAACACCTTGAAGGAAGGAGATTCCACCACCTCCCGAGGGAACCCATCCCAGTGCTTCACCACGCTCCTAGTGAAATAGTGTTTCCTAACATCCAACCTCGACCTCCCCCACTGCAACTGGAGACCATTGCTCCTTGTTCTGTCCTCTGCCACCACAGAGAACAGGCGAGCTCCATCCTCTTCAGGTCGTTGAAGGCTGCTCTCAAATCCCCCCTCACTCTTCTCTTCTGCAAACTAAATAACCCCAGTTCCCTCAGCCTCTCCTCATAAGTCATGTGCTCCAGCCCCCTAGTCATGTTTGTTGCCCTCTGTTGGACTCTCTCCAATTTGCCACATCCTTTCTGTAGTGGGAGGCCCAAAACTGGACACAGTACTCCAGATGAGGCCTCACCAATGTCGAATAGAGGGGAACGATCACGTCCCTCGATCTGCTGGCAATGCCCCTACGAATGCAGCCCAATAGGCCATTAGCCTTCTTGTTGTTAGCCTTCATCTCCAGCTTCTTGTCCACTGTAACCCCAGGTCCTTTTCTGCAGAACTGCTGCTTAGCCAGTCGGTCCCCAGCCTGTAGCGGTGCATGGGATTCTTCCGTCCTAAGTGCAGGACTCTGCACTTCTCCTTGCTGAACCTCATCAGATTTCTTTTGGCCCAGTCCTCCAGTTTGTCTATCCAGCATAGGGGTAGGGTCCCACTTTTCATTTCTACTTGATAGCACGTTATTTAATAAAATGGATACATTCAGGAGCAATAATGGTCTCCATGAGGTTTGAAATGCAATGTCCTGAGCTTGGCCTTGGGGTGACGGTTTATTTGTGACTTTCCTGCTGTGAAGGAGGAGGAATAACATGAGTCTGGATTTCTCAGATTCATTCATCTGCAGAGGGGAAGAATGTGAGAATGGGCCTTCATGGGGTGAGATGGGACCTTCAGGGAAGTCTCTTGACATGTTTCTTTTAAATTACAGAGTCTTGCAGGGCTCTGCTGTTTATTCCCTGCAGGTATCATGCATTCCTAAATCTAGAAGGTTTAGCTCAGTGGTTCTGAACCCGTGGCCTGTGGGCCACTTGCAGCCCAATCAGCACACAGCTGTGGCTCATGTGACATCCTCAAGGGCATTCAGGTAGTATCTGTGTTGTGTGGATGCAGCCCACATAAGGAGGGGGCTCAGGACTGGAACAGAGGGTTGGGGTGCAGGGAGTGAGGGCTCCTGCTAGGGGTGCAGGCTCTGGGGTGGATCCAGGGGTGAGGGGTACAGGCTGCAGCGGGGAGTGAGGAGTCCCCCCAGCCCTCTCTTTGTGCAGCAGCCCGGGGCCAAGGGAGAGGCACCTCTCCCTCCTGCACGGCCTTGTTAGCCTGCTGCACAGCCGCGCGGCTTAGAGGGAACTTAGGTAGCTGCCAGGCAGCATGAAGGAAACACCACTGAGTGGTGCGATCCCCACAGTCATTGATACAAACAGGCTGCTCCAGGTGTCACGGCAGTCACACAGCCAGACAGCTTTGGACGGGTTGGGAGACACCCCCAGTGATGCCCTGGATGTATCGCTGGAGGAGGAGGACGAGGAAATTGGGCAGTTACCTCTGCATGACATTTTCCTGGAGTGGCTTCCCTGGGTGCAGTGCCACGTCTGGGCTTGGCCGACTAGCATGGGCTGGTGGGGCAGGATCGAGCTGCAGAGCTGGGAGGAACGGCTGTGGGAACCGGACGTGGGGAGCTTGAAATGTAGGTTCCTGGAGGCCTGTGCAGCGCTCAGCCCGGAGCTGCAGGGGTGGAGTCCTGACACGAGAGCTCCCCTCAGCCCCAAGAAGCATGTGGCCAGGGCCAGTCTTAGGGCAGGGCAGTGTGGGCCCCTGCCTAGAGTGCTGTAGCCAGGGGGCACCGTGGTACAGAGGCTGCCTGTGGGGTGCAGCCTGGCGTGGCAAGAGCGTCTGCTTCCCTGCTCCTGAGCAGAGCCCCCCTGCTCCCCACCCCCAGGGTGTCCCTCCCAGCTTGGCTCCACGTTCTGCCCCTGCCCTCTGCCCCTGCGAGCCGGGTCTCCCTGTGACGCTGCACTCCCTATTCTGTACGGAAATGTGCTCACGAGTATGAATATGACGTAACTGGAATATGCTTTATGCAAACTGCCTCTTGTGACAGATCATTGAAAAAGTTCTAATCAACTGAATGAGTTCATCCTATTTGTCTGCATGTTTCATTTCCATGTCTGAAGTTAGAAATATGAGGAATAAACGTGGATTACTAATGTCGTCAGACGAAGGGAGGGCCATTAATGGTATTTCAGGAACTGGATGGCTCCAGTTAACTAGAACTAGTTGTGAATGGTTTTGTTTTCCTGTAAGCCTTCCTGCGGATGTGTGGGCTAGCCCATGAAGTGTGGAGACTGGGGTCTCACAGGGACGTGTGACCATGTCACCTGATACTGGAATCCATCTTAAACCAGGTAGTTTTCCATAAGGAACTGGGAGGGTCAAGCTGAAATAAGGACTCCCGCCTTTTGCCAAATCTATATAAGGGGGTGAAACAGGAGGGAAGCTGCGGCCAGTCAGGAGAAAGCCCCTGCTCACCATCCAGGATGTGTGCTGGAACTAACATAAACTAAACGGGGAAGGATTGGGACCGGACTAGAAATGCGTCCAGTCTGTGAAAAAAAGCTCATTGGAACATCTTTGAGGGTGAGATATTACATGGAGCCAGTTTCTTAGTGTATTAGGTTTAGCCTTGTGTTTGTTTTATTTTACTTAGTAACTTACTTTTTTCTGTCTGTTATCTCGTAGAAACACTGAAATCCTACCTTTTATACTTAATAAAATCACTTTTGTTCATTAATAATCCCAGTGTAAGTCATTGGTCCCTGGGGGGAGAGCAGTGTGTGCAGATCTCTCTTTACAAGGAGAAAGAGGGCGAATAATATGAACTCACACTGCGTACAACTTATGCAGGGTGAGAGGAGTTTATCTGGGGTTCAGGCTCCCGGGAAGGCGCTGCACTGGGTGCTGGGGCAAGACCCTGTTAACTGAGCCGCCCCAGGGCTGAGTGAATCTCCGTGTCTGTATTCGGCAGAGGGTGTGGCCCTATCTCTGGGTCTGTGCTGGAGGGGGCCTGCAGGGTCTGGCTCAGCAAGGCAGAGTCAAGGGGTGCCCAGGCTGGCAGAAGGGTTAGGCTCCGTGGTAGCTCAGGAATCAAGTGACAGTCCCAAGGGGGGCTCTACAAGTGAACCCGCCATATTCCCCTTCCCCTCCCCCCACCACCCCAGATTGTCCCAGTCCTGCCGTTCCTCTTTCCATGGGCTCAATGGAAGATGAATGGGGCCAGCCAATGGGAGCTGGAAGTTGCCAGACTCTTCTAGGTTGGGAAGTGAGGGGAGGGGAAGGGAAGGGACTGGGAACTAAAACTGCAGGGCAGAGAGACAGTAAGTCTTAGGGGGTCCTGATCCAGTCCCCCAGCTTCTAGCCCACCCCTGCGGACCTCTCCCTGTGCCCCAGCTCACACCCACCCAGCTTCCAGGGCCCCCCCCCGTGCCTCTAGGTCCCAGCCCACCCAACACCCAGGAGGCCCCTCTCTGTGCCCCCAGAGCCAGGGGGACTCCTCCCTATACCCAGAGCTCCCAGCCCCCAGCCATGTCCCCTGTCAAACTTTGACAATTTGGAGGTCCCACCGAGATGGCAAGCGGCTTCACTGAGGCTGTGTGATCCCTGACTGCCTTGCAGGACGATCGTGGCAGCCGGCGCCTGGACGCTTAGTCCAAGCGATCCTCCACAAGACAGAAAGGTACACAGCAGCAGCGCAGTCTAGGCCATTGAACTTGTTGGTTCCCACTCTGTTCGGGTAGGGGTCCTTGGATCCAGCTTCTGGAATCAGACGTCTCAGGTACTTATTATTTTTGTGCTTTAACCGGTTTGAGGACTGTCTTGTCTTTGTGTCTATCCGTCTTCCCCGTGGTGTGTGCGTGAATCTGGGAGCCATCTCTGTCCGGAGACTGGCTGACCAAGGGGTCCCCGTCCCCACGGTCTGAATAAGTGGAATCTGCACAGCTGCAGCCGCACCACGCCTTGGGTATAACCCCTGGTGTGAAAGCAAGGGCAGTGGAGGCAGTAGCCTGTGGGCTCCTTTCTGTGTGTTGCACCGGGCACCGCTCTGCTGAGCCCGAATTTCCTTCTTGTGTGAGTGCTGTGTGAAGTCCGCCTGGATGGGTAATCAGAAGTCTAAGGTAGAACAGTTCCCTAAGGGAACTCCAGCTTATTTTATGTATTTTAGGAGGGGTCCGGACTCTTGTAGGTTTCTTGAAAAATGGTCCAAATTAGCTCTAGAGAACCCCAAATTACAGTGGCCACTGTTAGGTTCTTGGGACAAGGATCGAGTGGACACTTTAAAAAGCAAACTCGTCCTCCCAAAAACCAAATTGGAGAGAGGAGAAGTAGACTGCTTCATGCAGTGGTGGGAAGAGGCAAATCGTAGATGGACTGAGTCAAAACTCACCTCTCTTAAAAATTCTATCAAAAAACTAACAGTTCAATTGGATGCAGTCTCTCCCACCACGAGTCCGAGCACTCCCCTTTGCCCAGTCCTGTGCAATGATCCGGATCAAACCCGACCCCCACCATACTCCTGCACAAATAAGAAATCAGAAAAGGAAAAATCTTCAGTGACTACAGATAATGAAAGTGAAGAAGATACCCTCATTGGCCTCGCAGCTCTGCAAAATATTATGAAGAAGAAATCCAAAGCAGACTGCAAAGATTCTCTTGACATCTCTTCTTGGAAAAGAGAACCTGATGGGAGGTTAATGAGAGACTCTGATCAAACTGTTCTGGCACCCTTATGAGTCCTTAAGATGGGAGAAAGTGAGTCCATATGGGATTATAAGCCCTGGACTCGTATGGAAGTTTTATCAATAGTTAAAAGTTTTCCCAAACCACAGGAAAACTCTGTCAAATTTGCTGAGGAGTTTCTGTTAATCTGTGAAACCTATGAATCCTCTGAGACAGATCTCCTCCAACTGTGTAAATTGTTAGCTCCTGCCAGTTATTATGAAAAATGGTTGGCTGCCGCAGACTGGCCAGCTGAGGCACGCCACTCAACCATAAAAAGTACTGGCCCAGATTCGGCATCCAGAGACCGGTGTATGGCTCTTTGGAAGTGCCTGCATCAAGCCATTCCCAAAGTGTGGTCTCCTAAAACAAACTGGACAGCAATACGTTGCTGTAAGCAAGGGCAAGGAGAAAGCCCAGGCGACGATAGGTCCCGGCTAACTGATATTTTCCTACAACATTCAGGAATACAAGAGCCCGATGTAAATAGGTAGGGGGCCTGGGCACATGCATTTGTTGATGGTCTTCTCCCTGCCACAGGCAGCATGTTAAAACGAATAAGTGTGGGATGGGAGACTGAAACCATGGACAAATTGCTGGCAGTAGCAGAGCATTGCCACTGCACTTTAAAAGGAAAGGAGGAACAGTCCTCCCAAAAGTTAATGGCTCTGCAGATACAGCATTATTCAGGACTAAGCAGACCACACCGGGGACAGGGACGGGGTTGCGGAAGGGGGTGGGGGGCTGGATTAACTGGGGTTTCTAACTACTGTAAACAGCCTGGACACTGGAAAAAAGAGTGTCCAAGACGACCTAATAATTGTATGGGAAATCAAGTGAACCCCCCGCTGGTTCCTCCAGCTGATCCCCAACCCTATTTTTCACCCCAACAATGACGGGATGCTGGGGAACCTCACAAAATTTTAGCTCCCTTATTACCTCTGTCCCCTACTGGAGAATGTGTCCTGACTGTAAATGATCTCTCTCTCCCTTTCCTTGTTGATACTGGAGCTTCCCTTTCTACAGTCCGCACCACTGACTTGCCTGAGGTTCCCCGATCTGGAAAATCTGTGTCTGCTGTTGGCATTACAGGGATCCCTACCTCTTTTCCCCTCTCAAAACCTTTGTCTGTTCAGGTCGGTCCCCTCTCTGAGGAGCATGCATTCCTCCTCTCTGTTGCCACCCCTGCAAACCTTCAGGGATGGGACTTGCTATGCAAACTTGGCTGTTCTATTTACTGCTCCCCAGATGGTGTCTATCTGCAAATCCCTCAGTCTTCCTTATGTGATTCTGTAGCCTCCCTGCTGTCTGAAACTTCCCTCTCCACTCCAGTCCCTTGCTGTCCCTTAACTCCGTCCCTAGAGCACCTAATCTCTCAGGTTCCTTCCTCCCTATGGCCATCTCACCCATCTGAAGTGGGCCGATTAAATACTGACCCAGTTCGGATTACTGTAGACAATTCCAAACCTCTGCCTCGCCTGTCTCAGTATCCTTTGAATCCTGAGGCAGAGGCTGGGATTGCTCCAGTTATATCTGCATTAAAAGAACAAGGAATTATTGTCCCTTGTTCCAGCCCCTGTAACACCCCTATCCTCCCAGTTCAAAAGGCTGATGGCAAATCGTGGCGATTTGTTCAAGACCTTCGAGCTATTAACCGTATTGTCATACCTTCTTTTCCAGTGGTTCCTAACCCTGCTACAATCCTAGCGTCTATTCCTCCAAATGCAACCCACTTTACTGTTGTAGATTTGTGCTCTGCTTTCTTCTCTGTCCCAGTTCACTCTGAACCCCAGTATCTCTTTGCCTTCTCCTACAAGGGTCAGCAATATACATGGACTACCCTTCCCCAGGGGTATACAGAGAGTCCATCCTATTTTTCTCAAGCCCTAGCCAGGGATCTCGCTGATCTGGTTTTCCCACCAGGGTCCACACTGATCCAATATGTGGATGACTTACTCCTGTGCTCCCCCTCTCTGTCTGCCTCAGAAACTGATTCACTAACGCTTCTCACAGCTTTAGCAAACAAGGGTCATAAGGCTTCTCGCACAAAATTGCAGCTCTGCCAAACCTCTGTCACATACCTAGGCTTCCTTCTCTCCCAGGGCTCCCGTACACTCTCTCCAGCCCGGGTACAAGCCATCCTTAGCTTTCCCCAGCCTTGCTCTCCACGCCAGGTCAGAAAATTCTTAGGCATGACAGGGTTCTGTAGGCAATGGATTCCCCAATATGCTTCTCTGGCAAAACCACTCCAAGAACTCACTCGATCCTCTGTACCTAACCCCATGCCATGGCCACTTGAAGCAAATGCTGCTTTCATCTCCCTTAAGCAGAATTTAGCCTCTGCCCCTGCCTTAGGGTGACCTAACTATGACAAGCCTTTTACCCCTTTCTGTCACGAACAATCTGCTTGTGCCCTCGGGGTTCTTACTCAGGAGCACGGTGACAGAAATCGCCTGGTGACTTATTTTTCTGCAACCTTGGACCCTGTAGCCCAGGGTTTACCCCCTTGCCTACGCACTGTAGCTGCTGCAGTGCGCCTGGTCGAGATGTCTGAGTCCCTTGTCCTCCGCTCTCCTCTCACTCTCATGGTTCCCCGTTCTGTGGAAACTCTCCTTCTGCAACACAACACAGCTCACCTCTCCTCTGCTCGCCTCACTAGGTATGAACTTCTGCTGCTTTCAGCCTCACATATCACTATTAAGCGCTGCTCCCGGTTAAACCCTGCTACCCTCCTTCCTTTACCTAGTGATGGTGAACCCCATGACTGCCTTGCAACTGTCTCCGCTGTCACTGTCCCGCGCCCCGACCTTTCAGATGTGCCTCTCCCTAACTCTGACCTGGTATTATTCACCGATGGGGCCTGTTATAGAAATGACCAAGGCCACCTTCTTGCAGGGTACGCTGTGGTCTCTCTCTCTGAGACCACAGGAGCTGCGCCCTTACCCTCTGTGACCTCTGCCCAGGTGGCTGAACTGATTGCTCTAACCCGTGCCTGCTTTCTAGCCGAGGGGCTCTCTGCCACTATTTTTACTGATTCTCGGGATGCCTTTGGGGTTGTGCAGGACTTTGGCACCCTCTGGCAGGCTCGAGGTTTTCTTACCTCTACTGGTACCCCTATCAAGAATGGCCCCTACATTGCCGCCCTCCTGTAGGCAGTTTTACTACCGTCTGCCTTGGCAATTGTTAAGTGTACTGGCCACTCAGCGGCAGACACCGAGGTGGCAAAAGGTCATGCACTTGCTGATGCTGCTGCAAAACATGCCGCCACTATAAAACCTTCACCAGAAGCGTTTCTTGGTCCCCTCTCTGTCTCTGTAACGCCACCATCCCTGTCTCATCTCGCTCAGCTCCAGGATTCTGCCCCAGAAACAGAGAGAGACTCCTGGAGTGCTTTGGGTTGCTCTTTGCATTCTGATTCCCTTTGGCGATCGCCCACCGGTACCTTTGTAGCCCCCCTCTCACTCTACCCGTCTCTACCCGCCCTGCTACATGGTGTTTCGCATATCGGCAAGGAGGGGATGGTCTCTGCTATGAGTAAGGCGGGGTGGTGGGCTCCCCATTTCAGCTCCTTTGCAACCCGCCACTGTGCCGCTTGTGTTACTTGTCAAAGCCACAATGTCGGCAAATCTGTAAAAGTAACACAAGGGTTCCGGGGTTTGCCTCAAGCACCTTTCCTACACTGGCAACTTGATTTTGTACAAATGCCAAAGTGTCAGAAATATGAATTCATTTTAGTTATAATATGTCCGTTTTCAGGTTGGATTGAAGCCTTTCCCTGTCGCAAAGCTGATTCACTGTCCGTTGCAAAATGTCTGTTAAACCACATTATCCCTACCAAGGGAATTCCTGCCACTTTGTCTAGTGACCAGGGAACACATTTTACTGGAAAAATTGTTCAACGTCTAAACCAGGTATTACATGTCACCCACCCGTTGCACTGCCCTTACCATCCACAGAGTGCAGGGGCAGTGGAAAGGCGAAATGGTGTGCTTAAAAATAAGCTGGCAAAAATCTGTAGTTCCGCAGGGTTAAACTGGCCAGCTGCTTTACCACTGGCCTTATGGAAATTCGGTCATCCCCGTCCCAGAGACACAAATTGAGTCCATTTGAAATCATCATGGGACGCCCTGTGCGAACAATGGCTACTATTACCCCAGCCCCAGACCTAAACCTAACTCACAGCACGCTCCTCCAGTACTGCAAAGGGTTAATGCAAGCGGTGAGCTCCTTCCATTGGCAGGTGGGAGCAGCTTGGCCGAGGGAACCCACCTCTGCTGCCTGTCACACCCCTGAGCCTGGTGAGTGGGTCTGCCTGCGGCACCACCTTCGGAAGCCCGCCTTGGAACCCCGGTGGGAGGGTCCATGCCAGGTACTGCTCACCACCCAGACAGCAGTGAAATTATCCGGCATCGCTGCACGGATCCACGCCTCACAGTGTAAGCCAGCGCCACCTCACGGGGACCAAGCACCTCTGCAAGACCACGCCGAACCAGCTTCAACCCCAGAAGACAAAGAGGAACAGCCTGCAACCCCTTACAATCTGCGCTCTCGTAAGGGTTGCCAGAAGCAGAGGGTAAGCAGGCAGCAGGACCCAACAAACAAGAAGCAGCAGTGAGCCGAGCGCCTGCTGCCTGGTGGACGTAAAACCGTGACTGTGGTTCCCTCGAAAGGGGTTGTCGGAACCAGAAAGGGTCCTGCTTCCAACATGTGTCCTTTGAGAAGCTTAATCCTCAGCTCCTGTGTCCTGAGGGTCTGGGGAATCCAGAGTGACAGTGACAATTCTTTCATCCAACAACAGGTGCAGATAGCCCAGATCCTGAATATTTCTAATTGCTGGGTCTGCAGCCACATCCCAGCTCACTCACAAGCTAGTATCCCCACCATGGCAATCCCTTTGATTTCCTCAGAGCTCGCTGGAGAACCCTATCCACTTAAAAGGACATGGAAGGAAAATGACACTTGGGGGCTGGGAAAAACATATGTTCCTAAACTTATACGTGTGGTGAAAGGAAAGGGCCACTGGTGCTGGGTGTGTAATGGGACAGGGCTGAATGTAGGGAGGAGCAGCTGTCTCCAATACATCGTGTCCCATGGTGTATGGGACTATTCAAACAAGGTTGGAGAATGGCGAACCGGGTATGGAAAGATAAACTTCCTCTCAACCTGGGACCAAACCAAAGATTCAATCTCTTGCTCCCCCTACAGCCTCCCTGAGAAAAACAGCACCATCTACAAATGTCCTGGGAATGCTACCTCTTCTCCCAGTGAAAATCATCCTGTGCCCTTTGGGGGATACTATTCCTCCTTCATAAATTCTTACATGTCAAAGGGTTGCAGTCAACCCTTCCCAGCTTTAATGGGACATCATTGGGTTTGTGAGGAAAATGCTTACACTGTGTTACCAGCAAATTGGTCAGGTATCTGTTATCCTGCTCAGCTTTTCCCACAATTCTGGGTGCTTCAATCCCTCCCACGAAATCGCCTCCGTAATTTCAGGCGAAAAAGGAGGGACTTGCCAGATGCTAAATGGTATGTGGGTAACATAAGCCCCCTAACTTGGGAAGAAGCTGTTGGCATTTCTTTAGTCCCAGTAGGGGGGGTAATCCACCATGCAAAAAGGCTTTTAAGGTTACAAGCGGTGGTTGAGATCATGGCCAATGAAACAGGAGAGAGCTTAAAAGCTCTATCCAAAGAAGCAGGAGCGGTCCGACAAGTGGCCCTCCAAAACCGTCGGGCATTAGATATAATACTGGCAGCCAAAGGAGGGACCTGTGCTCTAATTGGAACAGAAAGCTGTGTATACATACCTGATAATACTAATGAGGTAATAAATCGTGCTAGCCATCTGGAGCAAATTGCATACCTTCCCCAGGAAGAACCAAGTTCCTTGTGGAAATGGATAAGTAACTTATTCAATTTCTCTAGTCTGGGAAAGTGGTTGTTTCAAGGAATCCTGACTATCCTATTTGGAATTCTAATAATCTTTGTGTGTTTTCAATTGATTTCTTGTTGTATCCAAAACTGCACAAGACATACCATCCATCAGGTTACCCCTAACCAGAGTGCTAATCTAATGTTGTTAAATGTCACCAGTGAAAGTAATGAAAAAGAACGATTGATGTATGGAATCCAGTAAGTCATTCGTCAAGGGCATAGCCTTGACCAAAAGGGGGGATTGTGGAAGTATAACATTGTATAAGGGGATATGCTGGATACATTGTATATGAGAGGGCATGCGAAAACATGTTACAAAGTATCTGAGGGAGCACACGTAGGGACAGTTAGCTTTTGAATGGAGAAGCAATTAAGATAGAGCCAGCACATCTAAGAAGCAGGCATCAGAATGGAAGGTGTGAAGGGCAATTAGTTAAGTTAACTGGAAGCTGTTAAAGGAGATTGTTAAGGGTGGCAGGTAATTGAAGATACGTGACTGGTCTCAGGGATCTCGAAGGGTGGTGACTAAAATCTGTTTCTTCTTTTGTCTGTAACTTCTCTGTAACTTGTTCTCCAGCAAGCTGTATAAATTAAGAGACACAAGCCCCACTCGGGGGGCTCACTTCTAAATGTATTAGCAGAGCAGCTTTGCTAATAAAACAGAGTGGTCTGATAAACTGTGAGTCTGAGTCAAACTTTGACAGTAAGAAAAGGTTCCTGATCAGCTGTGGTTATGAGGGAGAAAAGGTCCCATTTTCAGAGGCTGCTCGTTTCTCTGGTCAGGAACGGTGTCTCCTCTGCAAGTTGGATCCAAGAGGATGACTCCAGGTGGTGAGTGGCTTGCCTTGCTCTCATATTTCTCTGTCTTCTCTCATGTGTTCGCCAACTCTCTCTCTCTCTTCTCTGCTCTTCTCTCCTCATGCCGTGTCCCTTCATAAGACACGGGTAGGTGTGCATTCCCACAGGTGAGGTCTCGGGAGCCATGGAGAAGTCGGAGCAGAGGAAAATCATGCCGGGCAGTGGGTGCGAGCGTGGAGCGGTGACTGTCGGGGTTAACTCTGTCTCAGTTCATCACGTGGGGCCAATGCGCGGATGAAGGCAAGATTTCCAGCACCAATGGAGCATTGTATAATGATAGCCTACGCGATGTGGCCCACTGAGATGGTAACTTCTTTGTTTTTCCTCCTTGGTCTGGGTTTAGTACAAACAGTTGACTCCCCTCATCGGATGGAAAGCGAGCGAGAGTGGTGAGCCCACGAACGCTGTTGATGCAGCCAGGAGTCGTCCGGTTGGCAGCGGAGCAGTCGCGAATGTCAGTGAGATAAGTGTCTGGTTTGGTTAAGGCTTTGCTCATGGCCCGCCTGGCTCCAGGTAGGGACTCCCCATTAGCTGGGGCTGGGTTTGTAAGGAAAGGTTCCTGACCAGGTGTGGTTAGGAGAGAGACAAGGTCCCCATTTTCAGGGGCTGCTCATTTCTCTGGCCAGGAATGGTGTCTCCTTCGCAGGAGAAGGTGGCATCTAGGAGGATGACTCCAGCTGGTGAGTTGCTTGCCTTCCTCCCATATACTTTTCTCTTCTCTTGTGTGTTGGCCAACTTTCTCAGTCTCTCTCTCCTCTGCTCTCCTGGTGCCGTCTCCCTTTGTAGGACACGGGTAGGTGTGCATTCCCACAGGTGAGGTCTCGGGAGCCATGGAAAAGTCGGAGCGGACGAAAATCATGCAGGGCAGTAGAAAGGCTGCTGAAAGTACCTGAAGAGACAAAGGGAATGAGAAGGGGGAAGTCCAGACTAAGACAGGAGTCGAGTCTGTAAAGAGAAACAATGGGAAGTCTAAGCTACAGAAATTCTTCAAGTTGCCAAAAGACATTTAGGATGGGAAATTACTTCTTGAATCCAGTCTCTTTAAGATCTTAGGCTTAGTATGTGTGTGTATTTGTATTTGCTTAGCAATCTGCCTTCTTCTGTTTGCTATCCCTTATAATCACTGAAAATCTGCCTTTTCTAGTGAAACTATTTTTTGTTTATTATTATTATTATTAAACTCAGTTTGTGCAACGGGTGCTCCGTGAGGAAATGATTTGTGTGTTACTCCAAGGGGCCGCCGGTGTCACTGTTGGTGCAGGAGGGAAATGATTTGTGCATTACACTGACTGGCCACCTGGTGTCACTGTTGCTCCGTTAGGGAAATTATTTGTGCATTACCCAGAGTGGCCACCGAGTGTCACTGTTGCTCCATGAGGGAAATGCTTTGTGCAGTACCTGGATTAGCCACCCGGTGTCACTGTTGCTCCACGAGGGAAATTGTTGGTGCATGACCCTGAGTGGTGTGAAGGAAAAGTTAGCCTGGGTGACTCCGTTTTGGTTTGGGGCCCACCATTGTCTAAAAGCAAGCACATCATGCACCAGGAGGAGTGTTTCCTAGATACTGCATTCCTGTGAAAATCATCCGCCCCCCGCCCTTGTCTCCAGCCTGTTTTATCTCCCGGTTTCTGTTCTTTGTCTGTTCCTAACTCCCTGCCTCCTGGCCTTGCTGTGGGCCTCCCATCCTGATAAGAAAAGTTCCTGGTGCATTGCTTTAGGACCATGTAGTGTAGCTGAAGTCACGGTTTAGCACGGGGAATGTACCTAGCCGGGATAGGTGGTAGATAAGGGAAGGGTTTGTCTCTTGGCTAAGGTTTCCGATGCACGAGGGCAACGTGCCTTGCTAAAAGGTCTATAATCTCTGTATAACCTGCCTGCGGGGTCCCCTCCTGATTAGGAGGGCGGCACCACGCTCGAGCGTAATAAACTTAGTATTTTTGGGAACCCTGCCGTTGTGGACTTCGTTCGTGTGCCTCAGCCTAGACTCGAACTGTGCGGGACCAATCGGGTATAATTCGCAGCAGTTCCTGTGCGGGACCTGTCGGGTATAATTCGTAACAGTGGCCACCCACTGTCACTGTTGCTCCGTGAGGGAAATGGTTTGTGCATGACCTGAATTGGCCACACACATCACTGTTGCTCCGGGGCGGGGGGGGGAGGGATTGTTTGTGTGTTTTACTCCTGAGTGGCCACGTTGTGTCACTCTTCCTCCATGAGGGGAATGCTTTGTGTCTTACCCTGTGTGGCCACCCAAGACAACACACACATCACACACAAAACATCACACACACACAACATGACACCGACACACACAAACAACATGACACACAAATAAAATGACACACAAAACAGCACACAACACGACACACAAAAATCACACACAATACACGAAACCGACACCTACACACACACACAAGACGAGGCACAAAACGGCATACAACGTGACACACACACACAACATGATGCACAAAACATCCCACACAAAATATCACACATTCACACACAACATGACACACACAGACAACACGACACAAGACACACAAAATGGCACACGACACAAGACACAAATATCTCACACAACACATGACACCGACACACACAACATGCCCACAAAACGTCACACAACACGGCACACACCGTCACACGCACACAACACAGCATACAATATGGCACACACACACTCAACATGGACCACAACACGCACACATAAACACGTCTCACACACACAAAACGACACACAAGTCACACACACAACACATCACACGACACACGCAACACGACACACACAACACGTCACACAGCAGAAGGTTTCATCGAGGAGGAGGATGTCCCGGGGTCCCCGGGCGATGCTCTGGGACTGCTCCCCAGGAAGCCAGGCAGGACTCTGGGGAAGTCTCCTCTCGGGGAGCAGCCTGTCTGCAGGACACACAGCTCCCCCGGCTCCACCTTCCTGGCTCTGACCTCGGAGCCTTCAGCCTCCTCTGCCCCTCCCTGCGCTTCCCACAGCCAGTCCGCCCAGGCGGGGTCCTGGGGGGGGGCAGAGGGTCCTGCCCCCCAACTCCGCAGTCAGACGGGACTCTCAGCCAGCCAGGAAAACAGAGGTTTATTAGACGACAGGGACATGGTCTAACACAAGCTTGTAGGTGCAGAGAACAGGACCCCTCAGCCGAGTCCATTTGGGGGGGGGGGGGCAGTGAGCCAGACAACCCCGTCTGCCCTTCACTCCATGTCTCCAGCCAGCCCCCAACTGAAACTCCCCCCAGCCCCTCCTCCTCTGGGCTTTGTCCCTGTGCCCGGCCAGGAGGGGACCCGATTCCTTTGTTCTCCAACCCTTTAGCTCTCACCTCGCAGGGGGGAAGGGCCCAGGGCATCAGGTGCCAGGAAAGAGGGTGTCGGCCATTCTCTGTGTCCAGACCCCTGCACACACCTGCCCTCCAGAGCTCTGCAATGATCATACACCCTTACCCCACCACCTAGATCCTTAAGAACTGCATAGGGGAAACTGAGGCACCCCCACACAATTCAGAGGAAACATGAAGTCCTGCTTCATCACAGATGACTCCAGGAGGTGAGTTGCTTGCTATCCTACCATGTTTTTCTCTGTCTCTCCTCTAGTATGTTGGCCATCACACACACTCTGTCTCTGTCTCTGTCTCCTCTCCTCTCCTGGTGCCAACGATGACCAGGCCCTGGGTGCCTGGGCCCCAGTTCCCCGCCTGTGCTCCATCTCTTCCTGTATCTGCCTCGCCCCTTCTCCCAGCCCACACTGCCCACCACTGCCTGGATGATTTCCCCCTCTCCTCCACTGCACCCCCCTCTGTGGAGTCCCTGCCACTCACCGTCTGCCTCCTCTCCTCCACCCCCTCCCCCGCTTCCCCACGGGTCACTCTGGGGGCCGGTTTTCTTCACCATCTTCGTGCATGATCTGGAGGATGGGATGGATTGCACCCTCAGCAAGTTCGCAGATGACACTAAGCTGGGGGGAGAGGGAGATACGCTGGAGGGTCGGGATAGGGTTCAGAGTGACCCAGACCAATTAGAGGATTGGGCCAAAAGAAATCTGATGAGGTTCAGCAAGGACAAGTGCTGAGCCCTGCACTTAGGAGAGAAGAATCCCATGCACTGCCCCAAGTATGTGAATCCCATGCACCGCCCCGAACCGACCCTCCCGGAGCATCCTCAATTCCATGAAACAGCTGTTCTGGGGTGGGCAGGAAGTGCTGGGAAGGAGGGTGGGGAGTTGCTCAGTGGGGGTGTGTCTCTCTGGGTGGGGTCTGTGTGTGTTTATGCACAAGCTGATTGTGATGTCACGGATGCCAACAGCAAAGAGTGTTGGGCGTCAGCATTCTTGCCCTGCCCTCAGTCTGCCAACTGGCTTGGTTGACAACGGCTGGTGACCCAAGGAGCTGCTGAGAGACGCGGACCATCCCTCTGTCAGCAACTTCTTGAATCAGCTATTTCCACAGGTGTTTGAGGAACAAAAGGATGAGTTTTTACAGAAGGTAATTCCCAGATTCTTTCCCTGCTCATTAGATCGCACACGACAGGTCGGCGCCTCCTTCTCCTCGGGACGGGTGGGGGCGGGTGTGGCAACAGGCAGGTCTCAGCGTTCCCTTTTGATTTGAAAGTGGCCATCTCTCAGGTCTCCTCCTGCTTCAGCCTGTCAGGTTCTTTGGAGGCAGATTTAGGTGATTTTATCTTTCAGCAGACTAGTCGGGGGGAATTTCCAGGGATAGAACCAAAAGGGAAGATAACAAAACTCGTGTAGAATTTAGATTGAGATCTCCATCAATCGTCTTTCCCTTGGAGTTGCCCCTAATGCACTCCTTGCCTTCAAGTTGGGAATAGAAACCCTTTGTCTCCTGTCATGACTGCCAAAGAAATGTGTATTGAGAGAATATCGATCTCAGAATTTACAGGATTGAAATGCCCATAAATGAGCTCAAATAATGCAGAAGAAATAAATCTTAGGTATTGAAAGTGATACAGCTCCACTCCCATCCCCTGGCTGTCATCTTGGTAGTTCTCTCAGAAAGAATCTCCTGGCGATAGATCTCAAAACTCTCTACAAATTCTACTCTACCCCCTTGGGCTAGAGAAAAGAGATGTGTCGATCCCCCCCGCCCCGCAATTCCTTTCCAGGGAAGGGGTTTCAATCAACTGTCGCCTACAGTTGTCATGGGTCTCGCTGTGATTTCTTTGTCCTTGTTTTGGAGGCCTAACTTCTGACTGGATGTTGGAAATAATATGGGTCATTCTTCATTTCAAGTTGACTGATTCTTTCCCCCATGCTAATACATTCCAGATTTTCAAATAGTTGAGAAGAAGTCAACATATTTGCAGCTGCTAATTCATCCTTCCAGACCCTCAAACCCTCGAGATGACAATCTTTTCTTCCTTTTCCTGGCTTCTCTGGGAACAGAGCTTTCTTGGTTTGCAGCTTGGCCCGATCTGTTCCCAGAGTCCCAACATTCTGTGCACAAAGGAGTGGGGTTAAGAAGGAAGCATTTTTGCAACTAGGCCCAGGCAATGACCAAAGAACATAGAAACTGACCTTTTGATCTTTCTATCCCTAGCCTCTGTTTGCCAGGTGCCAGGAATGAGCAACAGGAATGGATCGCTTGATGATTCCCTGTTCATTCCTTCTGGGGCACTCAGCACTGGCTACTGTCAGAAGACAGCGTACTGGGCTCAGTGGACCTTTGGTTTGACCCAGTCTGGGCGGTCTTGTGTTGCATATCTTCTTGGTTGCAGCAACCAGTCCTGGCTATTAGAGGAGCAGATGGCTTCAAAAGACCACTCTCGTGGATCTGGGAATCCTGGGCAAACTAATTCCCTTCCTTTCGAGAAGGACAGAAAAACCCATTTCCTCCTTCTTTCTATTCCAGGCTTCGTTCCTTTTTCCAAAGACTCACCTCTCGGGAGCACAGAGAGATCCACGTGCACAAAGTGCTCGTCCAACCTGCAGCCATTGAGGCATGCTCTGGCCTCAGCCCCCAAGAACAGGCCTTGCCAGAGAACCCCCAGGGAAGAAAATGCTCATGGACCATCATAAAAAGACTCTGTGTCTGTTGCCAATCCCACAACTCGATGGCAGAGAGCAGTGAGGAGAGAACAGCTTCCTCTCCAAGAAGGTGGACACACTTGTCCCTGAAGAAGAAAGCAGCGGAGACCCAGGTGGAGGGAGAGGAGGTGAAGCTGCAGGAGACGACAGACAAAGTCGAAGCGGATCTTACAGGTGAGATGGTTCAATCCACATGGTTCACGAGGAGCATGTGAGGAACACTCACACCAGTCACTCGACAAGCCTTCGACATCAGGGCCATCTCATGGGACAGTGATGGGTACCTCCGGCTCTGGAATCCATTTAGAGGGTGGCAGAGGTCCATGGCTGAGGTGGGGAGAGCTGACAATGTCAGGTCACCCCCCTCTGGGGATCTGGCACGGTGGGGTGGGGACTACGAACATTGTTCCAGGCTGGAAGGAGAAGAGAGAGGCTGGACATTGGAGGAAATCCTTTCTTTTCTCCTGGATTGGGTCCCTTTCCTTAGGAAAATGCTCCAGAGGTCTCAGCAGGTCACAGCTGGGAACTGTACCAGAGCTGAGTCATTCCTTCTTGGGGGGTTCAATGCAAAAGGAGGACAGGTGCCCATCACTGACAGGAAAGAGGTACAAGGGGAGGGGAAGAGTAGACGACCCCATTGAAAAGAAACTGGCCCCGAGGGAAGAGGAAGCCTCGTGTGGTCAAAGCCCCCAGCTAGGAGCCAGGAGAGCGGGGAGTTCTCTGCTGAGCTCTGCCAACAACCTTCAGTCTGACCCTGGGCAATTCGCTTCAGGGCTCTGGGCCCAACTTCCATCCTCTGTAAACAAAATGTGAAGAATGTTTCTTTCTGCTGCAGGGACGAAGAAGGAGCCGTCTGACACGAAGGGGAAGTGGGAAAAAGGAAGCCCAGAAGAGCAGGAAGAAGAGCGCACTCCCAGCCCCTCATTAACAAGCAGCTCCCATATGACGATGGTAATGATGCTGTGTGGCCGTGCTCATGGAAAGCATTCCTTGCTGTGTGTAGGAATATCTACCAGGGGCTGAAAAGAAACACTCATCAAGGGTGATCAACTCCAGCCAGCCTTTATCTGGGTTGCCTGAATGAGTCCCGCTTTGACAAAGGGGTTTAGACACCTAAAGAAGTCCAGAGGTGCTTTGTGGGACTGGCAGAAGTGCCTGACTCAGGTGCCCAATTCTGATGCACTTTCCATGGCACACAGGCACGACTGAAAATCAGACCAGGCCCATCCCTGCCCTGGTCGGGGGAACCCACATATCTCCTGGCTGTGGGGTTCTGGCCCATCTCGTGGCACCAGGACCACTTTGAGACACAGAGAAAAGGAGTCTGCTCTAGAGCCTTAGCTAACAGCCTCTTGGCTTTTCGCTCCTGTGGTCGAGGCTCCTGCACTAAGCTCCAGAGGTCCCAGGTTCCCTCTCGCCTGCCAACATCTGGGCTCTGTCCGAGTTACAAAAGCCTCTAGACACCTTTGTAACTCTTCCTCTTCAGGACAGAGCACCCTGCAGCGCATACAAAAGGCTGCAATTCTGGGAGCTTCTGACCCGCCGGGGGTCTGGAGTATGGAGGCGAGTGTGCCACTCCGCTGTGCTCTACTGCATCCTAGGATATCAGGGTTGGAAGGGACCTCAAGAGGTCATCCAGTCCACCCCCTTGCTCAAAGCAGGACCAAACCCCAATTTTTACCCGAGATCTCGAAATGGTCCCCTCAAGGATTGAACTCACAACCCTGGGTTTAGCGAATGCTCAAACCACTGAGCTACCCCTCAGCTGTTGGCAACCAGGACAGACGGTGCTAATCCAGCGCCATGCAGGCCAGTTGCAATAATCCCCAGGGGTTGCCCTGAGACACCAGGGCAAAGGCCTCCAGCACCCCAGGCCCTCGGTTGAGGTGACCCTGGAACCAGGCCCCCTGGAGTAACATTGTGCCCAGTGAGTTCTCACCCCCAGGGCTCTGGCCCCAGAGGCCCACGCTTTGGGCTTCTCTTCAGCCAGGCAAACTTGCTTCTTCAGTCTCAGTTACTTTCTGTCCTGACGGCGATTCCTGCCTGTTTTCTGGCAGCCCCACAGGCTGCTAGGTGGGGAAGGAAGAGGGTGTTTCCGTTTGGGCCCTATTCTCAGTCCCTTCCTCGCAGACACTGTGGGCTGCCAGAGTTGCTGAGCCAATCTCCTCAGGCGCTCGGGGTGGGATGGGACATGGGGCAGGTTCTCCAGTGACCCCTCGGCGACACTCAAGGAGCAACTCGAATGGGCTTTGCAGGACATTGAGGCTTTCTCAGCAAAAGCGGGGTTTCCTGCGAGGAGGGGCTAGCGAGGGAGGAAACGGGGTGGCCCTTGGGGTCCCAGCACTGCCCCAGAGGCTCCCGTCTCTTCTCAGGGGAGGGGGCCAGAGAGGGGACAAAAGGCTAAGGAAACCTTAGCACCTGGGGAGGCTTTTGAAGAAAAGGGCTCAGCCGGAGTCTCCACGCTCCCTCGGCACTGCCAGCCTCCCCCGGGGACAGACTGTTCCAGGGCAGCTGCCCGAGGGAAATACTCAATCCCAACAGGCTTTGTCCCTGTTCTTTGCAGACCCCCAGGGAGCACCCTTCCTCAGCCCCGCTCCATGCCCTGCTGATGGCAGCCGTGAAGGGTCTGACAACACCCACCCTGCAGAGATTTAGAGCCGCAGAGAAAGAGCTGAGGGCCATCGTAGCTCTCCACGGAGACAAGATGGAGAGAGTAAGAGACTCCCGCAATGGGGCAGGGGGATGCTGCGCAGAGAGGGGGATGGGAGAAGTTCCTCTCCTCGGAAACCATTCCTGGGACACTGGCATGGGATTGGAAGGTTGGCTCAGCCCCTTGCCATTCATCGCTTGGCCACGGGGATAGGCGACATTCAAGCCCTTCTCCAAAGACCGCCTGCACGTGGCGTGGAAGTGCAGACTTAGTCCCTTCCTGGGCTTTGGCTTTCCTAGAAACGCTGAGACTAATCAATGAACAGAATCCTCAGCCTGAACTTCCTCCCCAACCTGCCTGTTCCTAGGGTTTCCTGCAGGTCATCCCTGTCTCTGCCCGAGTTCCTTCTTTCCAACAGGTCCCAGCGGGAAGTTAACAAATGGCCCCTCAATCAGCAGATTGATTTGTGCAGGGCTCTGACTCCTGCTAGCAGAACAGGTCAACAGAATCCAGCCACCCGCCTTGTATCTCCTGCTCCTTGTTCGAGAGAGGAAAGAGCAATGACCAATTCCTCACGGAAGAGTCCTAGGGGGTGGCTTGTCCCTTTAGGGTCTGTCTCCCTGTGTTGCAAACTCTGCAGCAGGAGCCTGAAAGCCTGGCCCTATGGACTTGGGCTCCCAGGGCTGGCACTGAGGGGCCAAAACAGCAATGCAGACTCTTCTGGGCTGGGGCTGGAACTTGATCTCTGAAGCCTGGGGCGGAGGGTGGCTTCAGAGCCTGGGCTCCAGCCCAAGTCACCTTGTCTGCACTGCTCTTCTAAGTGCCATAGCATGAATCCGAGGTTAGAGACTGGGGACTTAAGAGACTGGGGCCGGGAGCTGGCTAGCCCCACCCAACTAGCCCTGCCTCCCATCTCTGCCATGGGCTCTGGGATACATCGGTAGAACCAGCTGGGTCTGGAGCAGTGCTTCTCAACCTGTGGCCCGGTCAGCACAGAGCTGAGCCCCTTTGGGACATCCTCAGGGACAAACAGGTCGGATTGGATGTGTCCCACAATGGAACCTAGGTTGAGAACCACTGGTCTGGAGGAACGGATTGTGCAAGAAAGAGCTAAAAGGAAGTTGCAGAGATGGAGGAAAGGCTCCTGGAGGGAAGCCCTTGAGAGCGGGGCTGAGAGCCGTTTGCTACGGCAGGGAAGGCTCTGGGACATCAGGAGAGTTAGGACTGTGCGCACTCTAAGGTTTTGTGCGTGTTTTTGAGCTTGAAGGTGCTAACCCAGACCTCAGGAAGCCTGGGGTTCCTGGACTTGTCAAAGGCTCTTAGGGAGCAGCCAAGATGGGCAACCGAGGTCAGAGGAGGCTTGCAGGGCTGCCAGGAGGGCTTCCCTGGGAGGAGGCCACTCATTGATAAATCCATCCCTCAACTTTCTGGCATTCTTCCAGGTTGGAGACGTCGTGGGAGGGATCTTAATCTGGCTTGACAACAGCTATGATCCCAGAGCCAGAAGAGCAGTGCTCAGGGCCATGGCCTTGCTGGCTCGCTCCCACCCCCAGGACGTGGTTCTAACCTGTGTGGCTCACACGCTCTCATTGCACAGGTAGGGAGCTGCTTTGTTATCTCCTCAGTCCAGTAGTTCTCTTCCTGCTCCTACTGACAGGCCACAGGCTGGGAGGGGTCCGTGGGGCTCACACAGTTGGAGGAGTTTCCTGCTGTGCAGAGAGCTGTCCACGCTTACGAAGAAGAGATGGCCAGGCCCAGCCACTGAGGAGCCAACCCCTCCTCCTACACTCCCCGGGATGGAGACATGCCACTTTTCTGGAGAATTCCAACATTGTCCTGATTTCTATGGGTCACCCCACTTCCTCTCAGATCCAGTACAGGGCCAATCAATGATTTGGGGGCTCACTCAACATCCCTGGCTCATGAGGTCTGGCTGCTCCTTACTGCAGGAGAGAAGGCAGAGATGGAAAAGGCCCATGAGGCCCACCTGTCTATCCCCTGGAGACCAGTGCAGGATTCTTACCTGTCGTCAGACCCCCCAGTTATTCCATGGCTGAGGAATTGGTGACAAAATGCAGTCATCCTTATGGAACGGTGGGGCAGAGGTCAATCTCTTAAGACAGACATTTCCAGCCCTTATTGATGCAAAAGAAAATAAAATCAAATCAACAAAAAAATCATCCCCACATGACCAGATCCTAAATGCAGTGCAGCAAGCAGACAGCCAGCATTAATAGCTCTGAGAAGGGGGAGTGCCTCTTTCCACCTCAATAGATTGTTAACTTTCAGTCCTGCTGGTTATTGCTGATCACTTGGAAGGGTCAGCCAGCTGAGGGGTTTGTAACACAACCCCCATGTGCCTCGGGGCCATGAAAGCCAACTGAACCCTAGCCAGAGGTCAAAAGTCCAGCTTTCCTTGGCATCTTCTGCAATGCAGTTCTGCACAGACCTGAGAGAAATTTGTGTCACACTGCAGAGCAAATTGAAGAGCGGCAGGAAAGAAATGGAACTTCTTACCCAATTCAGTTATCAGAGGAATACAGTGTTGGTTTTCAGATTTCTTTGAGTGTTTGATTTGTAAACCTTTCTGAATTTCAGAATCAGGTCTGAATTTCTTGGAACAGCCACAGTGCTTTCCAGGGGCTGTGCTCAGAAGTTACAGAAACTCGGCAGCATTGGCACAGTTCAGTCAAGCTTCCGGAAGACCTTGCTTCCAGGCCATTTGCCCTTGAGTTGTCCAACCTAGGTCTCAATGTCCTAGGGCTTCACCACCACGTCCGACCTTCCTCACCAAACTTGGAAGTCAAATGACTGGAAGTCTTTTGGATCCATCTGCAGTCTTCCTCTGCAGATGCCTGTGGGGACAAGCAGGACTTAGATCCGCAAGAATGGAGGAGGGGGATTTCAGTCCTACTTTCCTTCCATCTCTGTCACATGGGGCTTTACAATCTCCTCTTCCAAGCTCTTGAATCTTCTCAGATCAGGGCATGTGCTGACTCACTCTCTGACCCTGTCCACCACACTGCAGTAGAATTGAGCTGCTAAGAGACACTTGGCCAAACGCTGGGTCTCCGTTATAGCCCCAAACAGCCAGAGGAACTCCAATGATGTCAGGCAAGTTTCTCGGGACTGACCCAAGTGTAACAGAGCAGAATTTTGCACAGTCTGCGGGTCACAGTTTGGTGGTCATTCTGTGGTCAGTACATGGTCACTGTCTTGGAAAGAGTGGGTTAGCTTTAGAAACAAGAACCCATTCGGGGAAAGGAATAAATTCAACTTTCTCTGAAGGGACTTGCCCTGCCTTAGCCTCCCTGCACCAGTGTCTGTCTCCTCTGGTATTCCAAGCCTCTCCCTGGGGAGGGCAAGAGATGGCCAAGCAGGAAAGCTCTGACGTGTGTTTCTGAATTTGCAGATGTGCCATTGAGTTGTGGAAGGCCTTGGGTGAAGAACCACAGCTCACCAGGGAGGTGCTGCAGCAGCTGCTGGACAAGCTCCAGCAGAGACGCCAGGAGGAGAAGAGCAGCCATGTGTCTCTGGCTGTAAGTGAGATTTGAGATGTCACCTTGCGAACCCGCCACCACAGGGAAGATGGTGCATCTGTGTGTGTGTGCGAGTTTCACCTCTTCTTACCTTCAGGCCATGGCTCCACCACACATTGAAGCCGACCTAACTTAAATGGGCAGACAGCCACCACAGCGATTCCATCCCTGGTGTGTGTCCGCACTTTGCTGCTCGTGTCGGCAGTGCCCGTCCTCACCAGAAGGGCTTGTCTTGATTGTAGGGTCAGGGTGGGGCATTGTGGGAAGGCTCCTGAAAGCCAGTTGAGGAAAGCGACGCGGTGTCTGGTCTGACGCTGCATCGACCTGACTGCATCGACCTGGACTCTCTGCCACGTGTGGAGGTGGAGTGACGAATTTGGCACCGAGGGGCAGTTCTGATGATGGGAAGGAAATTCCATCCTTAGGGGGATGCAGAGTGAGCGGCCTTGCGTTGACCTCACTCTGGAGTGTAGACCAGGCCTTAGTGTGTCCTCGCCACTTCCAATCAAACCAAAGAGGGGTAGTAAAGTTTCCCCCAGGTCAAAGTTACACATCTGAAGTGGTTTATCTGCTGGTACCCTGGCTCAGTTGTCTTCTGCTCCAGATGGCCCTTTAGTGAACAGGTGCAGTTCAGGTGTCTCTTGGAAGTCTCCAGGTTTCTGGCTCTGTAAACTGTGGCTAGAAATCTTCCCAACATGGCATCCTGAGAAGTCCAGTACTTTTGACTGGGCCAGAAACACTGGGCCTAGGAGAACGGATCTCCTCAGGATGGTTTCAGCCCTTCCAGTCATGGCTGGAAAGCCAAAGCACAGGCTCTGCACCAGAAAGAGAAATAATGGGGAATAACAGGTTTCAGAGGAACAGCCGTGTTAGTCTGTATTCGCAAAAAGAAAAGGAGTACTTGTGGCACCTTAGAGACTAACCAATTTATTTGAGCATGAGCTTTCGTGAGCTACAGCTCACTTCATCAGATGTATACCGTGGAAACTGCAGCAGACTTTAAATACACACAGAGAATATGAAACAATACCTCCTCCCACCCCACTGTCCTGCTGGTAATAGCTTATCTAAAGTGAGACTGGGAGTGGCTAAGTCATTATGCAAGGTAGCCTGTTTCCTCTTGTTTTTTCCTACCCCCCCCCCCCCAGATGTTCTGGTTTAACTTGGATTTAAACTTGGAGAGTGGTCAGTTTAGATGAGCTATTACCAGCAGGAGAGTGAGTTTGTGTGTGTATGGGGGTGGGGGGGGATGTGAGAAAACCTGGATCTATGCAGGAAATAGCCCGACTTGATTATGTAAAGAGTTGTCACTTTGGATGGGCTAGCACCAGCAGGAGAGTGAATTTGTGTGGGGGGGTGGAGGGTGAGAAAACCTGGATTTGTGCTGGAAATGGCCCACCTGTTGATCACTTTAGATAAGCTATTACCAGCAGGACAGTCGGGTGGGAGGAGGTATTGTTTCATATTCTCTGTGTGTATTTAAAGTCTGCTGCAGTTTCCACGGTATACATCTGATGAAGTGAGCTGTAGCTCACGAAAGCTCATGCTCAAATAAATTGGTTAGTCTCTAAGGTGCCACAAGTCCTCCTTTTCTTAATGGGGAATAACGTCATCCAGACTCTTCTCATCTTTCCATCCTGCTTCCGTTCCAGGAATGGGGGAAGGTTCAGGAGCCTCCAAATGTCCCCACCCCTCTCAGAAGCCAATACTCTTTTGTAATACGCTGGAGAGGAAAGGAGACATGACAAAGGGACAATAGCGAATGGCAATGGGGACAGGTGGCAGATTGGGAGAGCTGAGTGAAATTCTTTCCCCCCTCCAGGCAATGAAGACCATTTATGAGCTCCTTTTCCTACGGGGATACCGAGAAGCCATCCTGCAAATGTATCCCCAGCTGCTCATTCTCTGCGTCAGGCAAGTGCAGTACGTGATGGATCAGCACTTGCCAGGGACCTACATGGCCAGGCAGACATCCAGCCCCGAGGAGGGATGCAGCTGCCTCAGTCTCCTAAGGTAATGCCTGAAAGGAAAAGGAAGAACAGATTTGTTGGGCTAAACACATGGGGGCTGCTCACAGCCATCAGTTGTTCGGGTGCTGTCGTTAGCCCAGGCTCAGTTGGGAGCAGGTCTCTCTTGAGGGAAAAGGGTTGAGAGCCGTGCATTCTTGTGAGTCACACTCGCTCATCTGACGCCGTCCACAGCCCAGCTGCTTTCCCTACACACTCAGGCAGCAGCCATGTTTGTGCATCCATCCACGTCTGCCACCCGCCAAAGGGTCAGTGCTTTCATCAGTGCCTGCTGAGCAAATCCGTGGGCCTCTCTCCCCGAACGCGGACAGATCCACACCGGCAGCACGTGGGGACAGGCCCCGCAGGACGTCAGCCTCACAGGCAGACAGGAGGAAGAGGGACCAGTTCATCTGGTTCTGTGGGCACAGTTAGGGGCTTCCATCTGCACGGGAAAGAGAGAGCGCCAGAAGACACCTCAGGTGGCGTAAACTGATGGAGCTTTGCTCGATTCCACCAACAAAGGATCTGGACCCACATGCCCGCTTGAGTCCTGTTACCTGTCACAGTAAAGAATCAAGTATTCAACCATTGGGAGTGATGACACCAACCATTTGAAGAAGCTACAGTGTCCCTAACTGGTTCCAAAGTCGGTGAAACTGCAGTGTAGACAGGGTATCACACTGGATCGATCCTTGGGGAGGCTAGCTACTGCTGAGCATGCTGGGTGTCTCAGGACTTGTGCAGATTTGCCATGCTTGGGGCTGATCTCATTGCTTGACACTCTGTTTGTTTGTTTGTTTTTGTCTTTAGCACCTCAGTGGAGACTGTGAAGACACTTTTCTCCATGCCCGGCTACTGGAAGGAATTTGCCAGCATCCAGTTTCATCGGGGTTGGGACATGATAGCCTCCCGATATCACTACTCGCAGGGGGTTGGCCTGATTGCAAGGTAGGAGCTCAAAGTTTCCTCTTCTTTGGGTCTCTCTTGGGAATGGGATTTCCGTGTGAAATAGTCCTCAGTTCCAGGCTGCCAGCTCAGCCCAGCAACTGGAGCTGAACACTCTCTCCCCCTTGAGAATCAAAAGGGACTTTCTGTTCCATGTTCCAGAGCCATGATCGAGTTTGAGAACCCTCAGCTCCCTGCAGTTTTCAGAGAGGCAATCACCATCGTCCAGAGTGGGAAGGAGGAGGAGCAGAGAACTATCGCCCTGGCTTTCTGCACTGAGGTGAGATTCATGAGTTGACAGGCAGAAGTGGGCTTTCTGGAGAGCAGCTCAGGACAGCAAGCTCTAGGCTACATTGTCAGCAGCTTAGCAGCCCTACCGCCAGCTAGCTCCTCTCCGCACATGGATGGATGCGGGGCATGGCAAAGAGAGGGAGGGAGAGACAGGGTGAGATTGCTCCTGGCTGGATGTGCCCAGATGGGGTTATGGGACAAGAAGCCATGTTTCTCCAGTGCCCCAAGGCCATGCTTCTCTCCTCACCTTTTCCTGGGGTTCTGCTTTTCTTCTGCCCCACGGCTCTCTCCATGGCACTCAATGAGGTGTGGAGATTCCCCTTTCCCTGGGGGCTTAGTTGTGACTTGTGCATTAGTCTAAATTTGGGGAAGGAACCAACTGAAACAGCAGCAATTGGCTCCCTACTCACCAGAGACTTTGCATAGGAGGAAGTGGCCCTTTGGGAAAGATGACTGTCCAGGGAACAGACCCCACAATAAGACCTCTGCTCCTCAACCTGATCTTCATTTGGCTCTTGCCAGTTTCTCCAGAGTCCTTCCATTGACACCATCCTGACAAGATCAGCTCTCCAGGCACAGCTCATGGACTGGACCAAAGATGCAAATTCCATCATACGGAGGCTCAGTCTGCGAGGCCTTGGCAGTATTGTGTTCCAGCCAGAAAAGGTGAGAGCCGGGGATTGCCCAGGGGACCCAGGAAGCCAATGTCCATCAAATAGCTCAGAAATGAGAGGGAGAGCCACACACAAGCCTTCTTGTTTAAAACACAGCCCTCAAATGGTGGAGGTGCTTTCGGAACAAATCAAGGCATGCCGTGCTCCCTGCTCCCGTGAGCTGAGCCCTGATTGCAGATGAGATGCAATGGGGGAGGCGGGGTGAGCAAAGACAAAGGTGACAGTGAGCAACTGGCACAGAGTGACAGGAGAATGACTTTCTGCCCCGTTGGGGGGCTGTGCCCTCCGTGGTTTATCATCGGTGGCAGTGGTCCATCATGTGCTCCAGGTTGTCACCTGGGATAGTAATGAGCTGCCTTCTTCATTCCGGCAGGTGCAATTCTTACGGGCCCAGCTGCCAGCAATCCTGGCCATGTTTTGTGACAGGGATGGAAGGCGTGTCATGGAGGCCATGCATAAAGCTGCAGACATCATCCACCTCCTCAACAGGGAGGGGCTTGGCTCCATCTCCCAGGACATTGCTGTCAGCCTTCGCCCCTTCATTGATGACGTAAGGCTTGGAAGCCGCAGAAGAAGCCCATTCCCCCGCTCCAGCTGTCTGTGATGCCCTTGTCTCTCTCTCCCCATCCCCTTCCTCCCGCCCCTCAGGCCTGCCATGGAGCCGCCAAGGAGTGCCCCCGCCATGGGTGGGGAATCTCCTGCTGAGCCACCTCCCTGTCAGAGCTCTTCTCTCCAAAGCTCAGCCTCAGTGCCATGCTCCCAGCCCCTGCTGCAGCCTGGCCTGGGGGAGAGGGGGCCTGGCACTGGGCAGATGACCAGCTGCCTGGAGAACACAGGCCCCCAAAGAGGTGGAGATTCTCAGCAGGAAAGAGGTGGGTCGGGAATGGCCCGGCTCTCAGGGGCACCCAAGAGCCAAAGAAATGCTGTCTTTTGGAGCAGCCAGTCCCTGCCAGGCTCCAGCAGCTGCTTCTCCCCTTCCCCACACCAGTCTCCAGCAGCCTGCCTGCCCTCTCCCCTCATCTTCTCGGGTTCTAGGATTCTGTGCTCTCCAGACAGAAACTGCCTCTGGGACGCCCTGGGCTGCACTGTCCCGCACAGGGTCTCAGGCCCTGCACAAGATGTCCATGGCGCTGGCCTGATGGCCTCCCTGCTCCCGCCAGCCCAGGTCGTTCACACAGGGGGACCGGAGCAGCGTGCGCATCACCACTCAGTGGCGTTCTGCTCTGATGCTGCCTGGCTTTAACCGGGGGTCCCCACCCCCTGTGTGTCATTGCCAGGAGAAGGGCAGTGTGCGCTCAGCTGCCATTGTACTGCTTGGCAACGTGGTGAGCAGGGTGCAGGACCCCGACAAACCCGTCGTGCAGCAGGAAATCATCCACTGCTTGCTCCCCCTGCTGCTGCATCTTGAAGACCAGGATGAGAGTGTGAAACTGGTAAGTGCCACGGTCATTATTGCCTGAAGAGCAAAGAGCCAGTATCTCCTGGGGCCCCCACTCCAGTCATCGCCAGAGCCCCTTGCCCAAGCAGAGTCTTCTCCTCCCTGCTTCACTCCATGCTGGAGCCAAGTGCCTCATCCATCCTCACAGCACACAGCACAATTGGGAAGAAAAGCCTTCTTCTGGGAAAGAGGTGGGGCATAGCGTAGCGGATCCGGGAGTCCTGCTGCTGGCCCCGGCACGGCCCAGGGCCTGCCTCCCCCTGAAGTGCAGGGCCCCCCAAAGCACGGGGCCCTGGGCAACCACCCCAAACCATCCAAAGGACAGGACGGCTCTGGCTCTCTCCAGCCAACTCTCCCTTTCCTCTCCTCAGCACACTCCTGTGGAGAACAAATGACAGGAATCTCCACTGGCAGGAAAAGCAGGAGAACAAGGGACGGGGAAGGTTCCATGTCCCCCAGACTATCCCTCTCTCAGGGAGAACCCTCTTGGTCTCCTCTTCTCTTGCAGTCATGTAAACTGACGCTCTTCCGCTGCGCAGTGTTCCTCAGGTGGGCTCATTTGAAGACACTCTCCCACAGCTTGGCCTGGGATGGCTCCTCACAGCTCTTGAAGTGTGTCTGGATCTGCTTGGTAGGTGAATTCCTTGTGCCTTGAGAGTGGTGAATGGGGACTTGAGGAAGACCTTTCTAACTCCACACCCTGAGTACCCATCTGCTTCGGTCGGGCTGCAGGACTCCGTTCCAGGCTCTCTGCTGGCTCATTTCAGCAGGAGTTACAATCCGTTCACATTGTTGACATTTTTCTCCACAATTCTCCGACCTTCAAACTTTGTCTTTTCAAAGGAAAGCTGAGGTTCTGGAGAACACAATAGGAACTTCAGAGGGGTGCTGCTCTGGTGTATGGGTTCATATTGGCGGTTGCCAGGGCCTGGCTATATGCATTGGCTTTCCTGGACTATTTGCTGTGGGAAGAACATGTCATTTGTATATTGTGCATTTCTTCCTTCTTTCTTCCTAGATGCAGAACAACGAGAGCCACATCCCCAAATTCCTGTTCCAGGCCTTACAGTACCTGGAAAGCTCACAGACAACAATAAGACATTCAGCAGCCCGATTCATTGGTAAGCAGAGCAAATTCACTTGATCTTTTCTCAATGCTTCCTTCAGAGCCCTTTTCTGGACGGCTGCTCTGTTCCCTCCAACAGCACCAGAATCCTAAAACGGGGTGTGTGTGTGTGTGCATGTGTGTGTGAATAAACGTGTATTCCAAGATGAAGGGAGCAACTTAGCTGAATCGACTGCACCAACTTCCCCCGCCCACAACACTTCTTTGGCTGAGCCTAGGGGAAACCAGCAGGATGTGAATTCAATCTCCTTTGGAAGTCAGCGTCTCAGTAACTTCTGGGCCTCTGATGCTTTCTGGAATATGCTTTGTGAACAGATGTAAGGAATGTCTGGAATTTCCCAAAGGTGTCTTGGGAGAATGGCTGCATCATTAGCAGTTTTCAGGAAAGGTTCTGAAAAGCCATGAGAGCCATTGTATTCATTGCAAAAAGAAAAGGAGTACTTGTGGCACCTTAGAGACTAACCAATTTATTTGAGCATGAGCTTCATTTCCACGGTATGCATCCGATGAAGTGAGCTGTAGTCACGAAAGCTTATGCTCAAATGAATTGGTTAGTCTCTAAGGTGCCACAAGTCCTCCTTTTCTTTTTGCAAAGACAGACTGACACGGCTGTTACTCTGAAACCTGTCATTGTATTCATTGTTTGACTAGGAAATACTATCCACCATTATTGTGATTTGTTGTCTGAAACAGTGAATGAAGATGGAATCTCCCGCCTGTATGAAGGTAAGGAAATACCTCTGTGTGTTTGGGCCTCTGTGGGAAGCACAGGGGTGCAGCACAGGGCCTGAACACAGCTTTGAATGTGTCCCTCTCAGTCTAAGGACAGCGTTGAAGGAAGAAGGATGGTCACGCCAGCTTTCATCGTGGTCCCACAATCTGTGTATGGGAGCAGGGGAATTCCATCCTGAGCTCCTAGTGTAGACATAGCCTTAGAGCTGTGTGGGGAGACTGTCTTCATCAAGGTCAGAAAGTCTCTAAAGGAAGGCCTGACCCAACTGAAAAGGGCTGTTGGTATTAAGGATGATGATGATGATGATGATGACGATTCCCCTCTGTAGGGAAAGATTCATCACCTGCCCTCCCTGGAATGGAGTGATTGCAGGCCAGGGACCTTCACTCCGAGATTGGTTATCAGCTCCTAGGAAATCCCATGAGGGCACATGGGTGACACTTTTCCCTGTGAGCTCTTCAGGAATGAAGGCACAGGGCCACAAAGCATTTCAGGAGACGTTAGGAGCCGAAATCCCTTTGTGGATCTCGGCCTAAATGTTGTATGGTTTAATGTGGCTGCCGCTGTCACTTTCCTGTTCCATCCAAAGAACAAGTACCCCCAATCGTCTGTGTGTGTGGGTGTGTGGAGGAGTGTCTGCCAGCAGAGGGGGAAGTTAGGCAAGAATGGGGTCTCCTCTCTGTCCAGGGCTATTTTGGGAGGAGCGGAGTTGTTGTTCTTGTGCCCTTAGACTCTTGGGGAGCTAATAGCAGGGGGCAATGGCCATCAGAAGTGGAGGTTTCCTAGGTACCAGTCACATCAGCATCACGGGGTTTTCAACCCATTTCCTCTTGGTTTCAGCTTTTCACGAAGTGCCTTTGAAATCAGACAGGACCACGTGGTACATCCTCAACAGATATTATAAATGGTTGCAGAAGCTTGGAAATCTCGTGTCGGGTTCTGCATTTGACTAGGGAACCGGGACCGACACAGACGAGCTCTTTGTCCTGCTATGGTAAATACAACAGACGCTTCTCAACTTTTTGGTGTCCCTGGCCTCTGTTTGCCAGAAGCTGGGAATGCGGGACAGGGGACTGATGACTAGATGATTGCCTGTCCCTTCATTCCCTCTGGGGCACCTGGCATTGGCCACTGTCAGAAGACAGGATACTGGGCTAGATGGACCTTTGTTGTGGCCTTTCTTATGTCCTTATGTTTGGAACCGGGGCTGAACAAGGAGGTGGATATCAGCAGATGACCCAAAATTATGTCGATTAGTCGGGCCTAGAGAAGACTTGGAAGAAGTTGAAAGGGATCTAAGAAAGCCATGTCACTGGGCAGCCCCATGGCAGATGAAAACCAGCACTGACCAAGGCAGGGCCATACACATGGAAAGCAGTGAGGTGAATGACTCCTCCATATCGCTGGTGTCAGAGGCCAAAGCACGGCTGGTTGGGCCCAGTGGTTGGAGCAGTGGCGCTGGGGCCTCGTGCTCAGAGTGGTGGAGGCCGAGCCGAGGGGAGCCAAGGGTTGGAGCCGGAGTCAGGAGTCAAGAGCAGGATTGGAACAGGCTGGGGAATAGGGCAAGGGCCGGATTAACGATCCCCGGCCAATGGGAACTGCGGGGAGGCAGAGCCTACAGGCAAGATCAGCCCCCGGGACAGAGGTTCCCGGTGTGGTGCTCGTCGTGGTGACGTGGCTGGCGGGGATGAGGAACGGCAGCGTGAGGAGCCTCCTCACCCCCACCCCAGCCAGGCAGAGCCGGCCCGGCCGCAACGCAGCACGCAGGGGTTTAGTGGCTGCAGCCTGGGCCCCCCTTAGCCCTACTCCTTTCCTGAGTGCACCATTGCCCCACTTCTGCCCCATTCCCACACACTGGTACAGGGCAGAATCCCGGAGCTGATCTCTGAAATCTCTCTCACTAGAAGGAAGTCACTGCAAAGGCAGGACAACCCCACCTTTGGGCACCATGGAGGACATCTCATCCCACTGCACAGAGCCCTACATTCACACAGCTTCTCGCATGTGGTTCCCTCACTCATCAGAGCCAGGTGGAGAGAGGAAAAATTCTCCCAGACTCCCTTTTACCATTGCCAGACCAAAGAGTAGCAGAGGTTGCGGGGGGTTGGGTGCTCTCTTTAAGAAATGCCAGCTCTCAGGGAAGTTGCCAATGAGCATCAGCAAAGTGGGGTGGGGTTGTGCTGTGGAAAACTACCCTGCTTGAAGGTTTTGTTCTTCTCATTTGTGTTCCTGCCCTTTCTCCCTCTTCCAGACATCGGGAGGCCAACAGGAGCCAATTGAGCCCACCACTGATCCCATCTCTTGTGAGATGGCAAAGCAGCTTTCCATGGGAAGGAGGAGACACAAGAGGCCGAGCAGTATGTGCCGGGCTGAACCAGCCACACAGAACCCCATAGTCTAGGTGGAGAAAGCCAAGCCCCTCCCCAGCCCTGCCGGACATGCTCCAACTGGAGCACCAGAGTGTAAGGGAGCAGCTCAGCTCACGCTAGGCAGACCACTGAAAATGGAGGATGCACACTGTACGCTCCAGACCAGAAACAGCTCAAGCCCCTGACTGCAGAGCTCTGAGGCGCCGAGACCCAGCCACGTCCCCAGGGGCCTGCAGACATGCAAGGGAGATCGGAGACTCTGGGAGTTTCCCACGCCGGGAACCCAGAGACCCCCAGCCCATGGCCTAGAGACATCTCCAAGGAAGTAACCTGGGTGAACTAGCCATTGTCATCCGCAGTGCTGGATCCCCACTGACTCAATGGCACTGAAGGGCAGCTATACAGACTCCGGCCGTTGGGCCACACAGCATTGAGGGAGAGAGTAGCCATATTGTCCGTTGCCATCGGGCCACACGGGCGTAAGAGACAGGATAGACATATGGACTCTGGTCGCTGGGCCACACAGCCCCGACGGAGAGGGCAGCCGCACGGACTCTGGTCGCTGGGCCACGCAGCCCCGACGGAGAGGGCGGCCGCACGGACTCTGGTCGCTGGGCCACGCAGCCCCGACGGAGCGGGCGGCTGCACGGACTCTGGTCGCTGGGCCACACAGCCCCGACGGAGAGGAGGGACGCACGGACTCTGGTCGCTGGGCCACGCAGCCCCGACGGAGCGGGCGGCCGCACGGACTCTGGTCGCTGGGCCACACAGCCCCGACGGAGCGGGCGGCCGCACGGACTCTGGTCGCTGGGCCACACAGCCCCGACGGAGCGGGCGGCCGCACGGACTCTGGTCGCTGGGCCACACAGCCCCGACGGAGCGGGCGGCCGCACGGACTCTGGTCACTGGACCACACAGCCCCGACGGAGAGGAGGTCCGCACGGACTCTGGTCGCTGGGCCACGCAGCCCCGACGGAGCGGGCGGCCGCACGGACTCTGGTCACTGGGCCACACAGCCCCGACGGAGAGGAGGTCCGCACGGACTCTGGTCGCTGGGCCACGCAGCCCCGACGGAGCGGGCGGCCGCACGGACTCTGGTCGCTGGGCCACGCAGCCCTGACGGAGCGGGCGGCCGCACGGACTCTGGTCGCTGGGCCACACAGCCCCGACGGAGAGGAGGGCCGCACGGACTCTGGTCGCTGGGCCACACAGCCCAACGGAGCGGGCGGCCGCACGGACTCTGGTCGCTGGGCCACGCAGCCCCGACGGAGCGGGCGGCCGCACGGACTCTGGTCGCTGGGCCACGCAGCCCCGACGGAGCGGGCGGCCGCACGGACTCTGGTCGCTGGGCCACGCAGCCCGACGGAGCGGGCGGCCGCACGGACTCTGGTCGCTGGGCCACACAGCCCCGACGGAGAGGGCGGCCGCACGGACTCTGGTCGCTGGGCCACACAGCCCCGACGGAGCTGGCGGCCGCACGGACTCTGGTCGCTGGGCCACACAGCCCCGACGGAGCGGGCGGCCGCATGGACTCTGGTCGCTGGGCCACACAGCCCCGACGGAGAGGGCGGCCGCACGGACTCTGGTCGCTGGGCCACACAGCCCCGACGGAGAGGGCGGCCGCACGGACTCTGGTCGCTGGGCCACACAGCCCCGACAGAGAGGGCGGCCGCACGGACTCTGGGTGTTGGGACACACACACTGCGTGGGAGGGCAGCCATTTTGACACTGGGCATTTGGCCAAACTACCCTAAGGCTTAGGGAAGTTATTTGATGTCAGCCATGGGACCTCGCCCCTTCACTCCTCAGACATCGCTCATCTGTCACCATGACACCGACCCCATGACAGAAGACTTTTGGGGTCAAGATGCAAACAGGAGTCGAAGCAAGGAGTGGCATGTGACCCCTCTAAGAGATCCTCCCACTCCTTTACCAATCTGGGGGTGTTTTATCTCCATCCACCTGCCTCAGGAATGGATTTGAGCAATTGGGGAATGTTCTGGGGCAGAGTGACCCATCCGGAAGTGGGTCACGTGACCCTCCAAGAGCTCCTCCCACTTGGGGTGGCCTCAGCCCCTTAGGACCCACCAGAGAGGGGATTTCACCAAACATTGTAAGTGCCCTGGTGGGGTGACCTGCCCGCAAGAGGGGTCCATCACCCCTCCATGAAATCCCCGCACCGTCCTCTGCTAATCAGTCAGGGTTTTGCACACACGCTTTAGGCCATCCCAGAAGGGAAACGTAACGATCAGAATAGGCAGTGCCCGAAGGTCTAGGCCAGAAGCCGCCGATCTCTGGAGCTCCATGTTTGCGAGGCTGGCAGCATCGTCCTGGAAGTCGCAAGACAACACTGCGGGGAAGAGCTCGTCTCGTTCCAAGGATGTCTTTTGAAGAAACCGTGGCCTAGACCTTCGGGCTATACCTGTTCTGGATTGGTACACGTTTCCCTTCTGAGATGGCGTAAAGTGGGAGTGAAACCCTCGCCAACTGCTAGAGGGTGGTGTGGGGACGTTTTAGAGGGACCACGGGATCCTGTTGCGGGCAGGTCACTCCACTGCAGCACTTCTCTTCTTTGGTCAAATCCCCTCTCGGGGTGGTCCTACGGGGCTGACGCCCACTTCAATTGGTAGAGGACACAGGGAGGAGTTCTCAGAGGGGATATACAACCCCCTTCTGCGTGGGTCACCCTGCCCCGCAACCTTCCCTGATTGGTCAAATCCAGTCTCCGGGTGTGTAAAATGCTGGTTGCCCCTGCCAAATTTTCCTAAAAGAAGGGAAGAAAGGCATGTACCTTTTGGGTTATCTGTCAGGTGGCCATCTTGGACTTGGGAAAAGAAGCTGGTGACCTTTAGCCATTTCCTCTATTAGTTTGGGTTGGGGAGCACACTCCCACGCACGGATTGAATCCGCGTAGATAGGGTCTAACATCCAGGCAGAGACGACGCAAAGAGGGATAGGGAGGGTTTTTAGTTAGGTCTACTCACCCGTTCCTGTGTCCATCATGGAGTCCCTCCCTGACGTCCAATGTCAAGAGAGCAGCAGCCGTCCATCGCTGTCCCTGCAAGAGAAGGGAGAGAGAACATCAACCTGACCTCCTGGGTGTAATTGTTTGGGAGACTGGAGCACTTCCAGAGTTCAAGTTTTTTTAATCTACCCCTTCTCTAGCCTAGCCTAGTCCTTTTCCCTCTCGTAAATAAAATCTTGTTTGTTTGCTTGCCACTGCCTGGTGTTATTTTCTTGTGCTAAGGCAAGTTCTGACAGACTGGCTTTACAAAGGGGACCATGTGGGAAGAATTTACTGTCAGGTTCCCTGCATCTTCTGAATGGGGTTTGGGTTCTGCCCTTTTGAAAGGAAGGAAAATCCTTCCAGGTGATCCTACGGGGCTGAAACCCACTGGGATTACTTAGTAATCTGTCCTCTTCACTACCATGCTTGTGACCCTCTGTGTCATAGGGAAGTAGCCCATGGGTCATTATGCATCTTTGGATTTAAAATGGACACGTGTGGTGTACAGATGAAGAAGGACAACTTTTCAAGTCCAGTGTGCACAGAAATGGGATGGACACTTCAAGGATTGAATACAATGCTTTGATCTTCCATCTGTTCATTAAAGAAAGACAAAGGTGCAGATTTGGGAGGCTCGGCACTGACTTCCCCAGGATCATTCCTCTCTGCGTAATTCCCATGATAAATCTCCTCTCAAGGACGAGCCTGAGGAAGTGTGATCAGGGGAACTACCCAGAGCACCAGATAAATCAGGGCCCTGAGCTGAGAAAAACCAAGCCTTGGAAAGAGGCCCAAGCAGCTCAGCTGTCTTGTCCTCTGCCGTCTTGTGTGTGTGTCGCGTGTCGGTGTCGCGTGTGATTTTGGTGTCGTGTTGTCTGCCGTCTTGTGTGTCGTGTGACGTGTCCTATGTCGTGTCGTGGGCGTGTGAGACGTCGTGTGTGTGTATGTGAGACGTCGTGTGTCTCGGTGTCGGTGTCGTGGGTGTGTGAGACGTCGTGTGTGTGTGAGACGTTGTGTGTCGTGTGTGTCGGTGTCGTGTATGTATGTGAGATGTGTGTCGTGTGTGTGAGATGTGTGTGTGCAAGACGTGTGTGTCATGTGTGTCAGTGTTGTGCGTCGTGTGTCGTGTGTGTGCCGGCGTGTGTTGTGCGTGTGTGTGTCGGCGTGTGTGAGAGACGTGTTTCTGTGTGTGAGGCGTTGTGTGTCATGTGGTGTTGTGTGTGTGTGAGACGTGGTTGTGTGTGTGTTTTCTTGAGTGTTTTGTTGGTGTGTGATGTGTTGTGTGTCAGTGTTGTGTGTGATTTTTGTGTGTGTAACGGGTTGTGTGTCGTGTTGTGCGCGTGCGACGCACACTGTGTTGTGTGTGCGATGCGTGACGCGCTGTCTACAATGTGCGACAGGCTGTGTGCGATGTGTTGTGTGTATAACATGCAACGTGGGGTCTACAACCTGCGACGTGCGATGCACGAGCAACACTCGACGTGCTGTGTGCTACATGTTGTGCGTGTGACATGTAAAGTGCGACGTGTTGTGCGTGACGTGTGACGTGCTGTGTGTTCAACGTGCAACATGTCAGTGTCGTGTGTGTGTGTCTCAATGTCATGTGTGCCAATTTGTGTCATGTGTCGTGTTGTGTGCGTCGTATGTCTGTGACATGTAGTGGGTGCGTACGCACGACGTGTTGTGCATGTGCATGTGCGTAGTGTGACGTGTGTGATGTGATACGTGCGACAAGCGACAAACTGTGTGCAACGTGCTCTGTGTCGTTGAATGTATGTGAGACGTGCTGTAGGTCGTGTTGAGTGTGAGACGTGTTGTGGGTCGTACTGAGTGTGTGAGTGTGACATGTGGGTCGTGTTGTATTGAGTGTGACATGTTGTGGGTCATTTTGTGTTGAGTGTGTGTGTGTGTGAGATGTTGTGGGTCGTGTGTGTGATGCTTTCCGTGTCATGTTATGTGTGTGTCTGTATCGTGTGTTATTTTTGTGTGCCGTTTTGTGTCATCGTGTGTGTGTGACGTGTGTGCGTCCGCGCGTTCGACGTATTGTGCGTGTCCGTGTGGGAAGTGCGAAGTGGGATGGGTCAACTTGCCGCCCCCTTCCCAAGCACTTTAGCCCCCTGTCGTAAACATGACCCTCCCCCCTCCCCAGGGTGCTACTGACACTAAAATGACCTAAAAGACCCCCGACTTATCACTATTGCCTGCACCCATTGCCACCCGCACTTCTATGCTGCTGCTGGCCAAACCCTCCCCCCAAAATCTAAACCCCACCCCCTACCCGGAACCCAACTGGAACCCTGACCCCATAACCTGCCCCCCAACTCGAAACCCCTGAACCAAAACTGTAGCCCAACCCTCACCCCAACCCAAACCTCCAGCTCTGAACCCAGCCCCTCGAAGCCTGACACCGCTTTAAGCCAGAGCCCAGTTCCCCATTCCCACCCTGGGCAACAACAGTGCAAACCACACCCTCCTCCCCCCGCCCAGGAATCCTGCTTCTTACCACCCCTTCTTTGGAAATGAACCTTTTCTTCACTTGCATCCCACACACCTTCATTCTCCTTTGAGGGGTTATTTAGTGACAGGGGTCCACACAAGGCAACTCTTTGCTATCACAGCGTAACAGGACACAGAGAAGTGAAAACAGTGCAAACAACATTCCACGAGTTTTCAGGAGGTTTAAACACCCAATACAGTTGAACATTTAACAGTCGCTTTGATCTCTACTAACACACACATCCGTTGGCCTGAATACACTCTGACACAAGCTGCTCTTTCAGCGTCACGCCTTGTACAAACATTACTGCAACAGCGTGTAGGGCAGCATGACCCCCGGGGGTCTGTGAGCTGGTTTCAGGGCGTCCGCAGGACCCCGCAGCTTGGCCTCCCCGCCTGTTCCACCCACCGCCTGTGCTTCCCCGGAGGGATCTCCAGACTGTCAATGCTGCCCGGAGCTTCCCTTCCCTGCCAGGCCTGAGCAACCAGCGCTTGTAACCAGGCCACTCACAGCCTCCCCGCGGGGAGCGTATGGACACAAACCGGCTGGAGAGCAGTTAGGGCAGGAATCCCTGGAGACTCGGGGAGCATCTTCAGCGGATGAGGGTGACACACCCCACAGGAGCTGAATTTCCCACTCGGGTCTAAGTCGTGCCATGTGGATGGGGCAGCACGGTTGGGAGGCTCTGTTTGCTGCGGTGGATCCACTGGGGGTTGATGTCGTGGGGGTCGAGTGAAGACCCACTAAATTGACAGCAGAGCGCTCTCCGGTCGCCGTTGGGACTGCGCCGGGAACGGCAGGAGGAAGGGAAGTCGACCGAAGAGCATCTCCCGTCGACCCAGCCCAGTGTAGACACAGCAGTAAGTCGACCAAAGCCAGATCAAATCCAGTTCTGTTAATCATGCAGCGGGAGCAGCGTAACTTAGGACGACTTCCTGCGGTAGGATAGAGTCATAAATAGAAAAGGAAGGCTAACCACCTTTAAATCCCTCCTGGCCAGAGGAAAAATCCTCTCACCTGTAAAGGGTTAAGAAGCAAGGAGAACCTCGCTGGCACCTGACCAAAATGACCAATGAGGAAACAAGATTCTTTCAAAAGCTGGGGGGAGGGAGAAACAAAGGGTCTGGATCTGTCTGTGTGATGCTTTTGCTAGGGACAGAACAGGAATGGCGTCTTAGAACTTAGTAAGTAATCAAGCTAGATATGCGTTAGATTCTGATTCCTTTAAATGGATGAGAAAATAAGCTGTGCTGGATGGAATGGATATTCCTGTCTGTGTGTCTTTTTGTAACTTAAGGTTTTGCCTAGAGGGAATCTAGGTGTTTTGAATCTAATTACCCTGTAAGGTATTTACCATCCTGATTTTACAGAGGTGATTCTTTTTACTTTTTCTTCTATTAAAATTCTTCTTTTAAGAAACTGAATGCAAATTGATGAGGATTTTCACAAAACCTTCCCCAGGAAGGGGGGTGCAATGTTTTGGTGAGGATTTTTGGGGGAAAGACGTTTCCAAACGGCTCTTTCCTAATAAAAAACCCGGTTAGACTTTTGGTGGTAGCAGCGAAAGTCCAAGGGCAAAAGGTAAAATAGTTTGTACCTTGGGGAAGTTTTAACCTAAGCGGGTAAAAGTAAGCTGAGGAGGTTTTCATGCAGGTCCCCACATCTGTACCCTAGCGTTCAGAGTGGGGAAGGAACCTTGACAGATAGACACAGTGTGAGGCCTGAGTTTCCCCTGCAGTCTGGATGCTCAAACACCGGCTTGGCAACACAAGTCAGCAAGCCCAGGCCACATAGCTCAGTGTGCAGTGTGGACAGACCCTCCGACAGCCCCAGTATTGTCAAAAGAGGAAATCCTGCCTGTGTTTTGACTTGCTGGTAGAAGAGCCGAGTGACATTGGAGCTCACCGAGCTTCACTGACGAACGCAGCGCTCCAGCACCTGAGCTCTCGGGCTCCCTGCTGAAAGAAAAGCTGAAGGAGCGACCAAGGTCAAAGAGAGGTGCTCGTCTTTGGCCCAGGGCAGGGAGTCCCACCCTCAAAGCGAGAACATTTCTCTCTTTGTCTGTCTGTGTTGGAGCAGGAGTGATAACAAGTCTCCTGCATTGGCTATTTCAGAGAGTAGTTTCTGACTGTCTTCTCAAAGACAGGGTGCGAAACAGGCCTCAAACCTGACTGAGCGGAAACAAGAACGATGCAGCTCGACTGAGCCAGCTGAGACTTGAGATGTGCCCCTGTGCTCGAGTGAGGGAATGACCTGTGAGGGGACCGGAAACCTGACCGGCCAATTCTTAACTTGCACTCTCTCAGCATCTTTCCTCTGAGTGCCGTCACGGTAGCTTCAATACTCCAGCACCGGGCGCCCTGCCAGCTCTGGGCCCGACAAGCTTTCCTTGGGATTGGATTCTGGAGAGCAGGGGGGCAGGGAAGCAACAGGTGCATGTGGCTCCGTGGTGAGGTTTTCCTTGCAAGATGTGTGTGTGAGTCCGTGTGTGTCGGAAGCACTGAGTGTGGCAATGAGTAAGGCTTCCAATCCTCTGGCTCTGCCGGGAGAAGGGGCAATTCAGGCCATCCCTGAGCTGAGGGAGGGAGATGATTTTCTGACAGGGAGGGACGCCTCCTCCTAAAGGTGCTTGGCAGGCAGTCCTCCTTTCCAGGTGCGTCCCGACAACACCCAGTTGAAAAGGGGCCCTCCCCAGCCCTCCTCAGCGCGGTGACAATGAGCGAGTGAGGGAGCGTGGGGGAGAGGGAGCGATGGAGGGGAGGGAGATGGCGTGAGCGGGCCGGGACCATGGCAAGGGGGGCACAAGGGTGTTCAGTTTTGTCGGGTGTGAAAGTTGGCAACTCAAGATCCAGGGGCAATAGCTCCAACCTCCAAAGAGGCTGGACAGGGGCAGGACATCAGCTTGGAGGGGAGGGGTGGGTGGGGCAGTGACATCACCAAGGCCTTTTGCAGGAACTCAGCCCATTGGGCAAAGGTGGTGGGGAGGGGGTGACCTCGCAGAGAGACCCCGACATCAGCCGGGCAGGGCCGAGGTGCAGGGCCAGGGCAGTCTCGGAGACCCACCCCCCCCGGCTTTGCAGCCGCACGTCTCCTTCTCCAGGTCTCCCCTCGAGGACGGGGAGAGAATTAGGATTCCCGTCTGTGAGCATGAGGAGGAGCCTCTGTGGAGTTTTCTCCTTTCCTACCCCTGGTTGTGCCAGAAAACGAACGTCCCTTGGACAAGGTCAGAGGCTCCGAGAGGTTTGGAACCTGTTGGGTCTGATGCACCTGCTGCAGGCAGAATTCTCGGCACAGAAAACACTGGCTTAAGGGGGCAGAATTTGATTTCCTACCTCGGACTGTGACCCTTGGAATCACTGGGGACCTGGGGGTTTATCCTTTTTGGTTTCCCTTTTGCTCTTTTCTCCCTCCTTTCTCCTCTTCTTTTGCTTCTTTTTTCCCTTTTCCCTGCTTCCCTCCCTCTACCAAGGAGGGGTGTGTGTGGAGTGTGGGGGGGGGGGGTTGCTCTCATTGTGGGGGGTCCTCCCAAAGAGGTGGGTGCGGATCTGAGAGTGATCCCCTCTGGAGATGGTGATGGGGCAGAGGGTTGGGGTGCGGGGGGGGGGGGGGGGCGGCGTTAGGGCTCCGTCTGGGGGTGTGGGGTTCAGGGTGGGGTTGGGGATGAGGGGTTTGGGGTGCAGGTTGCCCCAGGGAGAGAGGACTCACTCCCACCCAAGCCCTCTCTACCACAGAAGCTCAGGGCCAGGGGCGAGGCACCTCTCTCCTTGCCGCAGCACCTCCTGTGGGGCTGGTTTGGGGCGGCGTGAGGGGACAGGATTTATTTTTCCTAAGTCAGATGGGGGAAGGGAAGGAGTTACACTTCATTTTTTACCGTGGAAACTGAGGTCCCGTCTAATCTACAAGACGCTATGGAAATAAGACACCACATCACGTGGGGACCTCCCAAGAGCAGAGGGTGCGAGAACTCCAGCAACTGAGAGGGGAAGGGATTTACCGTCAGATTGTTTCAAATGCTGCATTCATCAGCTGACATTTAACAGCAATGCTCAGCTAACATCGTGGAGAAAGGAATTCTCTGCTAAGGATTCAAGGTGCCCCTTTGGCCAACTCCATCCCTTCCCTGAACGGAGTGTGCTCAGAACAACCCCTCCTCCCCACGACACACACACACACACACACAGACAGAGAGAGCTGGGCGCCCAGCACAAAGCAAGGGAAGGGCTTGCTTGGCTTGTTTTACTTTTTATTTGGCAGCAGGGTTTTCAAAAAGCATTTCCTGCCCCTGTTCCCCATGGGGAGGAAGCGGATGGTTGTGGGGAAGGGAACCTCAGCATGGTAGAGCTGGGATTTGGGGAGAAGCAGAGGGAGGGGAGTGGGGGAGGGGGTGAAGGGGCAGTTGCAGGGGAGGGAGGCTAAAGGGGTCAGGTGGGGCAGCTGGGCGAGGGGTTCGGGGGGAAGGCTGAAGGAGGGCAGTTGGTTGTAGGGGGGGAAGACTGAAAGGGCAGCTAGGGAGGAGCCTGGGAAGGGGGGGAAGGTTGAGGGGACGATGAGGGGAGGGAGACTGGGGCAGTTGGGGGAGGCTGAAGGGAGTGATGGGGGGCTGAAGAGGTGATGGGAGGAAGGGGATATTTGGAGGGAGGCTGAAGGGGTGATGAGAAGGAGGCCTGGGGCAGAGAGACAGTTGTGGGGGCTGCTCATCCCCACGGGAGGGGAGGAGGAAGAGGAGCTGCCCTGGTATCAGAAGCTGCTTCTTTATTAGAACTTGGTCACTTCCCTGTTCCTGAGCAGGGTCCTGGGATCAAAAGTTTCGACAGGGAACTAGAGAGATTCGGTCCATCGATGGCGATTAGCCAGGATGGGCAGGGATGGTGTCCCTAACCTCTGTTTGTCAGAAGCTGGGAATGGGGCAACAAGGGATGGATCCCGGCATGATTCCTGTCTGTTCATTCCCTCTGGGGCACCTGGCACTGGCCACTGTCAGCAGACGGACACTGGGCTAGATGGACCTTTGGTCTGACCCCGTCTGGCCGTTCTTTGCTCTTCTGTTCTTATCACCTGCTCAGTGACATCTGCAAGTTGCTGCCCTCGCTCATCACCAGCATCTGCTCCCTGCAACCAAAGGCAAGGAAAATCCCCCCGAAGGGGGGAAATTGGAGGGGAGGGATGGGCAGAGGGACAAAACTGGGAGCGGATCAGGGGTTCAGACAGGGGGGCTGCTCTGCCAGATAGGTGCAGAAGAGAAAACCCTGAGATAGAGGGTGGCAGAGGGGATAACAGTTCCCACAGATCGGGGTAGCCATCAGCAGCTATTCCAAAAGAGGGTGTGGTGGACGGTTGAAGGACTTGTGTTCCTCACTGGATGATCCCTCTCAGCACCCCCTCCCCAGGGCTGTGGTGTTAAAGGCCCCGGGGGGCCCAATGCCCAGGGACCACAGCTCTTCTCTCGCTGACATGGTGGACTGAGCTGCCAGTGGAAACTTCATTCAGGGAAATAGTTTACACCCTCCCCCCAAACCCCCTCAGCATAACGCAAACGGATACTTTGATAAGTGTTGACCCAGTTTCCAAGAATTCCTGGCCAGTTTCCGTCTCTATAACATGTCTGCTTGGAGCCTCATAGGAGCTCCAAATGTGTCCTATCTGCTGTTCTGATTGCCTGAATTGGTCTCCCTGTCCTGAAACCCCCTGGATTTTTGCCGTTCCGCGTCTTTCATGATTGATTTCTAACAGTGTTATTTAGATGACACTGTCCAGTGGAGCAGGAACCCACCGGAGGGGTCGGAATTAGGAAACCCCGGTGATCCAATCCCCTGGCCTGAGCTCTTTCGTTATTTCGCCTCAGGGAACCAACTTCCACAGGAGCGCGGGAGACAGCCCCACCACACCACCGTGCTTCACACACTGACCTGAAACATGGGGACCCTGGTTCAATCCTTCCTCCCCTGCAGACAGTGGGGGGTGATGCTGGCAGCACCAGCTCCTGCTCAGGCCTCCCTGAGCCACAGATCGAGCCCAAAGGCAGGCTTGCCTCGGTGGCAGGACAGAGCAGAGGGCCCAAGGGGAGTGTCTGGGACTCCCTCTTCAGGCTGTTGCCGTGCCTGGGGAGTTGGCTCTTGGTGGGTGAAAGCAAACTATCGAGCTCCCAGTCCCCATGGGGTGTGTGTCCTGGTGTGTAACACTCTGCCCTGAGGTTGGTACTCACGCCCCGAGCTACGCGAGGCAGCTGGACACAGCCCAGGTGAGTGCTGTGAGAGAAGGGTGGGGCTAGGACACCTCCCCCTCCTCAGTCTCTCCCATTCAAGGGCTTGGCTGGCTCCCTGCCCTGTGAACTGGCTTTCGGGAGTTGTATTGTACGGTGCCTGTGTGGCCCATGCGCTGTACGGGGAGTTTCGGCACCTAACTCCGCTGTGTGGATCCGTGTTGTTCCTGTGATTTTCTGGCTGTCTAAACGCATGGCCTGTGACGTTCACCATTGCCACACCTCCGTCCCGTCCTGGGCTGCGCCCTGTGTCACCAGTCAGCTCTCTGCAGAGCACAGCTGAGCGATTCCTGATTGACAGGGGTGTGTCCAGGAGAAGAGACAGAGCACAGACTGGAAAGTGACACCTCTCAGCAAAGCCCAAATGCTGCTCCTAGAGGCTCGCTATTGCCTGTGGGTGCTGGAGGGGGACAATGTGATGGGATCCCCCTGAGGTGCAGCCTGGGACCAAGGGACCGCTGTGCCCCCTGAACCCTCTCCAGCCTGGGCTGTCTCTCCCAATGCCCTGCTAGTGACCAGCAGCACCCCCGCCAGGTGCTGTTATCACCCAGCTTGATCGCATGAATGCTCCCCGAGCCACTCCTGAGTCACACAGGGAGGCACCAGCCGGATCCCCCCAGCTCCCAGCTCTGTATCTCAGGAGTAGGCTCTCTGTCGTATGAATTGTTTCCCCACTTCGTCAGTGAAAAGTGGCTCGACACCAGCCTTTGATAACTGAGGAATTTACCATCCACTTCAGGGAAACTCACTGGTCAAGTTGAACAGGTCAACACGTTTATTGGTGACAAAATAGAGATTTTAAGTGGTATGAAGTGAACGGCAAAAAATCCAAGTAAGTTACCAAAGGAAATAAACACCTAAGTGCACAGTCTGAACTCTCAACCCTCCTAGACTGGGCAACAACGAGACGAAGCCGTTTTTCTCCCCCTCCTGGATTTTGCAGTCCCTAGCACCCAGATTTCTCCCTTGGAATCTGGGCCAGTCCCCTCAGTTGGAGTCTCAAGTCTTCAGTGTCTTTCTTGCTTGCAGTGTAGGTGGGGGAAGGAGAAAGGACAAGCATGTGCCCCTGGGTTTGAGTTTGGTTTTTGTACCCTCAATCCCTGTGCTTGGGAAGCCCCAGGCATGTCTGGGGTGGGGCATTGCTCAATCTCCCAGCAAGGTGGAGCAATTCCCTTGCTGTGGCCTCATGCAGGTGAATCATTGAATGGGAGCTTCCTTGCTGGGCAATGGCTCTTGATGGGTTGTATCACACCCCACCCAGGGGTTGCTGACCTTCCTTGCTGGTACCTCTGGGGAAGTTCATTTTGGGCTGATTCCACAACTTACAGCATGTTTCAGTGAAAACCGTCCAATTCTTCTCATTTCATAGGCATTGAGGAGACACAGATCTAGACAGAGAGAAGAGTGACTTTTGGCAGCTCCTCACCTTTCCCCTGATCCCTTGCATGGCCTGGTTTACGTGTAACATCACAATTAAATCCAAGGTGAGGAATATGGGGGTTACAGGGCACTTAGAGGAGTAGGATTCGATGTTTGCATTTTGCATAATGAAAGACAAGGGATAATCATGTATTAAATGGATTGATGTATGATAGGATTTGACCATATTCTGCCCGCCACCCTTTCTGAGAGCAGGAAGGAACGGCCTCGTGTGCCATTGGTAAAGAGGCATCAGCCAGATTCTGATGTCTGAAGCTGATTTCAGGCAGGAATAGACCAGAACAGTCCTGGTCACCTTTTGTTTCAGGATAAGGTTTCATTACGGTATTTGCTCCAAGGTGTTGTTTCTTCTCTGCATTACAAATTAAGTTGTGTTTCTTCTCTGCATTGCAAACTAAGTTGCCTAAGGTTCTTTTGTAATCCCTTTAGAAACCATATCATCCTTTCTAAAATATTATCCTGTTTGAAAGTCTCCATCAAATTGTTTGGTATGAGTGAGAAATGTGTGCATAGTTCAAAATAAAGGTGAAAAGCCATCACAAATGTCCAGATGGTCAAGAAGAAGTGAGAGACTTGGAAACAGCAGGAGACAATCAGAAAACATCCATTGTATCCGACGCTAAACATGTTAGCAGCATTGATGACCTCAAAGGCGAGGCAGGCACCCTGAATGCAAGACAACAAAGAAGAGCTAAGGATGGGACGCCAACAAAACCATCAAATGATAATAGCGGAAAACCCGGAGATTAACCCCACTTAAGGACTAACGATTACAGAATGACATTGCAAAATCCATCGACGAAAGTGGGAATTTACAAGTCTAAAACTGGGGTGTTTTGCCATCAGACTCTGGGTTCAGTCCTGCAAAGCCTCGGAGCATGGGATCGCGACCGACAGAGCCCAGCTCCTCGCTTGTGTTCAATCTAACTGGCCATTAGATTGACAAGAGCTACAGCAAACTGGTAACTGTAAGACCATCTGCAGGATGTGTGTGTGTGTGTGTGTGTGTGATTAAATGCGCATGCTAAGAGTTGTATTTTCAAGAAATGTGGCGTATTGCCTTTTCCCGTGTGCTTCTTATCAGCATAGCACACTCCCCCAAGGTGTAGAGTGTCACAAATACATCTCATGACTCTGCCCCAAACAACTGGAACTAGGACATGAATGTGGAAGAAACAAGAAGAATTGTGTTAATGGTTTATTTACAGTAACTGGAAAGCAGGAAAGTAAAAGGAGCTGAGAAGGAGCTTTCATAACCACAGCGTAGGGCAAGGGGACCCAGAGATTTTGAGAACAGTTTTCTCAATGGCACTAAAGCAACACAAATGGCCAGGAAGTAACCCAGGGAATTAAGGAATTACCATCTCACTTGAAGAAAAGGAGGACTTGTGGCACCTTAGAGACTAGGAAATTTCTTTGAGCATAAGCTTTCGTGAGCTACAGCTCACTTCATTGGATGCATTCAGTGGAAAATACAGTGGGGAGATTTATATACAGAGAGAACATGAAACAATGGGTGTTACCATACACACGGTAACGAGAGTGATCACTTAAGGTGAGCTATTACCAGCTGGAGAATGGGGAGGGGGGAACCTTTTGTAGAGTGATAATCAAGGTGGGCCATTTCTAGCAGTTGACAAGAAAGTCTGAGGAACAGTGGGGGGTGGGGGTGGGGAGGAATAAACATGGGGAAATAGTTTTACTTTGTGAAATGACCCATCCACTCCCAGCCTCTATTCAAGCATCAGTTAATTGTGTCCAGTTTGCAAATTAATTCCAATTCAGCAGTCTCTGGTTGGAGTTTGTTTTTGAAGTTTTTTAGTTGAAGAATTGCAACTTTTAGGTCTGTAATCGAGTGACCAAAGAGATTGAAGTGTTCTCCGACTGGTTTTTGAATGTTATAATTCTTGACGTCTGATTTGTGTCCATTGATTCTTTTACATAGAGACTGTCCAGTTTGACCAATGTACATGGCAGAGGGTCATTGCTGGCACATGATGGCATATATCACCTTGGTGGATGTGTAGGTGAATGAGCCTCTGATAGTGTGGCTGTTGTGATTAGGCTCTATGATGATGTCCCCTGAATAGATATGTGGACAGAGTTGGCAACGGGCTTTGTTGCAAGGATAGGTTCCTGGGTTAGTGGTTCTGTTGTGTGGTGTGTGGTTGCTGGTGAGTATTTGCTTCAGGTTGGAGGGCTGTCTGTAAGCAAGGGCTGGCCTGTCTCTCAAGATCTGTGCGAGTGATGGGTCGTCCTTCAGGATAGGTTGTAGATCCTTGATGATGCATGGGAGAGGTTTTAGTTGGGTGCTGAAGGTGACGGCTAGTGGCGTTCTGTTATTTTCTTTGTTGGGCCTGTCCTGTAGTAGGTGACTTCTGGGTACTCTTCTGGCTCTGTCAATCTGTTTCTTCACTTCAGCAGGTGGGTATTGTAGTTGTCAGAACGCTTGATAGAGATCCTGTAGGTGTTTGTCTGTGTCTGAGGGGTTGGAGCAAATGCGGTTGTATCGTAGAGCTTGGCTGTAGACAAGGGATCGTGTGGTGCGCCTCCAGCTTTCATCCAGACCACACCACACAATCCATTGTCTGCAGCCAAGCTCTACGGTACAACCGCATTTGCTCCAACCCCTCAGACACAGACAAACACCTACAGGATCTCTATCAAGCGATCTTAAAACTACCTGCTGAAGGGAAGAATACCCAGAAGTCACCTACTCCAGGACAGGCCCAACAAAGAAAGGAACAGAACGCCACCAGCCGTCACCTTCAGCCCCCAACTGAAACCTCTCCAGCGCAGCATCAAGGATCTGCAACCTATTCTGAAGGATGATCCCTCACTCTCACAGACCTTGGGAAACAGGCCAGTCCTCGCTTACAGACAGCCCCCCAACCTGAAGCAAATACTCACCAGCAACCACACAACAAAAACACTAACCCACGAACCGATCCTTCCAACAAAACCATTGCCAACTCTGTCCACATATCTATTCTGGAGATCTGGAGTACTGTGTCCAGTTTGGGGCCCCACACTACAAGGAGGAGGTGGAAAAATTGGAAAGAGTCCAGCAGAGGGCAACAAAAATGATTAGGGGACTGGAACACATGACTTATGAGGAGAGGCTGAGGGAACTGGGATTCTTTAGTCTGCAGAAGAGAAGACTGAGGGGGATTTGATAGCTGCTTTCAACTACCTGAAAGGGGGTTCCAAAGAGGATGGATCTAGACTGTTCTCAGTGGTAGCTGATGACAGAACAAGGAGTAATGGTCTCATATTGCAGTGGGGGAGGTTTAGGTTGGATATTAGGAAAAACTTTTTCACTAGGAGGGTGGTGAAGCACTGGAATGCGTTACCTAGGGAGGTGGTGGAATCTCCTTCCTTAGAAGTTTTTAAGGTCAGGCTTGACAAAGCCCTGGCTGGGATGATTTAGTTGGGGATTGGTCCTGCTTTGAGCAGGGGAGTTGTTGGGGACACTGGGGCATGGCCACTAGGTAACTCGAGGGGATGGAAGACCACGAGTGTCAATGAAGCCCCCTCGCACTAGGCCCAGGTGTCCTTGCCCCCCCTCCCCACCCCGCCTGGAGTCAGACTGCCTGAAACTAAACAAGGATGAACAGGGCAGATATGGAAGAACAATGCTGAATAAAACAGCTTTATGTATAGGTTAACAAATGATACAGAGAACAAGGGAACTAGCTGGGAACTGGATTGGCTGGCTAGATGGATACTTAGGGCAGCTTGCTATTGGATAGGTATGCTGGGAAAAAGGATGTATAAAAGCCTGTGTAACTTCCTGCTGTGGGTGCAGAATATGAGATCTTATTCTCCCTGTACCTTTTTGCAGCTGCAAATAAACTTTTCTGCTTCTCCACCCCGTTGTGATTATTGGGTGTAGCACACCGGGTAGCGAACCAACCTCAGCTGTTGTTTAGCCTCTTGGCACTGGGTGCCGGCAACAGGTTGGACTACATGACCTCCTGAGGTCCCTTCCAACCCTGATATTCTATGAATCTATGATTCTATGATTCTAGGCACACCATCCTAGGACCTAATCACATCAGCCACACCATCATGGGCTCATTCTCCTGCACGTCTACCAATGTGATGTTTGCCATCATTTGCCAGCAATGCCCCTCTGCCATGTACATTGGCCAAACCGGATAATCTCTATGCAAAAGAATAAATGGACACAAATCAGACGTCAAGAATTATAACATTCATAAACCAGTCGGAGAACGCTTCAACCTCCCTGGTCACTCAATTTCAGATCTAAAATTCGCAATTCTCCAATAAAAATACTTCAAAACCAGACTCCAGCCAGAAACTGCAGAATTGGAATTAATTTGCAAACTGGACACTGTTAAATTAGGCTTGAATAAAGATTGGGAGTGGGTGGGTTATTACACAAAGTAAAAACTATTTCCCCATGCTAAGTTCCCCACTACTGTTACTCACATCTTCCTCTCAACTCTTTGAAATGTGCCATCCTGATTTTCACTACAAAAGGTTTTTTTCCTCCTGCTGAGAGTAGCCCACCTTAATTGATTTAGTTGTCTGTCAGTTGTCTGTCTGTCAGTTGATTGTCTGTTAGAGTTGGTATGTCAACCCCCATTTTTTCACGTTCTCTGTGTATATATATCTTCCGACTGTATTTTCCAGTGGATGCATCCGATGAAGAGGGTTTTAGCCCACGAAAGCTTATGCCCAAATACATTTGTTAGTTTCTAAGGTGCCACAAGTACTCCTCGTTTTCTTTTGTTTTTTGCTGATACAGACTAACACGGCTCCCACTCTGAACTAAATCATTACATCTCTCCCCAGAATCAATCTGTAAGCACAAAGAACACCCTGGAGACCAGGCCTTTAAACGTTAGGAAACTTCACAGTTAAGGTGACATGTACATACTTCGTGCAGTGCTGTTGTGCATGTGTGTTATGATAGAGACTCACAAGTGTGGCCTTGAGGTCAATTCCCTGCCCCCCACAGCATCAATTTCCTCCAGACTCCCAAGGGAAGTGGTGCTTCCTCCATCCCTTGATGAGATGCCTTTCTCGAGTCTGCTTTGGTCCAAAACTCGCGACTGCGCCATGCAGGAGGCCTGTGATGTGTAGGGGGGCCAGATGAGATGATCTAAGAGTCTCTTCTGGCCTTCAAGTCTCCAAATCTCTGCAAAACCGAGTGCGGCACATTGAGCATCCTCTGATGGTTCCACGTGTGGCCTGCGTGAACCCTTGCACGACCACTGAGTGTGTGGGGGTGACCCAGGGGGAGCAGCTCAAACACGCACAGGAGCCGGCTCGGGGCAGGACATGAGCCCTGCAGGGCAGGGGTGGGGGTGGCAGTGACATCACAAGGGCCTTTTGCAGCACTCAGCTGATTGGTGAAAGGCGGTTGGGAGGCGGTGACCTCACAGAGAGTCCACGACAACGGCCAGGGAGGACAGGCTGCAGGGCAGGGGGATCTCAGAGACCCCCGGGGCTTTGCTGCAGGGAGTCTCCTTCTTGAGGTGTCTCCTTGAGGACTGAGAGAGAATTCAGGGTCTCGTATGTGAGCGCGAGGTGGAGCCTCTCTGGAGTTTTCTCCTTTCCCACTGCTCATTGAGCGAGAAGACAGACGTCCCTGTGGAGAAGGGAAGAGCCCCAGAGAGGTTTGGTACCGAGGCAGCCTGATCCGCCCGGTGCTGGCCAAATTCTCGGCATGGAAAACAGGAGGTTAAGGTGGGACAATTTTCCCCCAGCTTGGCCTTTGTCCCTTCGAGTCTTTGGGGTTTGACTTTTTTGGTTTCCCTTTTCCTGCTTCCCTCCCTCCGCTGGCAAGGAGGGGGCTGCTCTGTAGCCCTCATGGTGGGAGGCCTCCCAAAGAGATGGGACAGGAAGCGTGCTCTGAGAGTGATCCTCACCGGTGACCTGAGCCATCCCTGGGCCATCTGGGGAACCCTCAGCCCACCGCCAGAGTCTCCACGCTGATTGGCTGAGCAGGGGGTCTCGTGGCAGGGAGGAGATTCAGGACTTTGTTGTTCTCCTTTAAGGCCCAGCAAATAAGCCAGAACCAATCATCTGCTTGGTGAATTGTTCTCCTTCTCATTGCTGATTGTCTCTGAGCCGTTCCTGGTTCTCGCTGGTGTTCTCGTGCTTCTAAAACACTTGCTGAAGAATCGCTGTGAATGGTTGTTGGTCTGTAATTCATTCCAGGTCACTTTATTCTGATCATTCAGTGTGTGAAACTCCAGACTGAAAGTCAGGACACCCAGTCCTGTTCCCAAGTCTATCCCGACAGGTTTTGTGATGGAAGATAAGGCCCTTCGCCTTTCTCAGCCTTTGTTTCTCCCTCTGTCAGTTGGGGAGAACAATCCTCTCACACCTGCCTCCCGGTGGGGGGCGGCTGGGGAGCTGTGGGGACCTGTTTGAGAGCGTCACTCGGAGCAGTGTATCGTAGGAGGTGTCCTGTCAGTTTGAGTCATTCCAGAGGATGATGTCGTGCAGCAGAACCCCGTTTTCTCAACCTGGCCTGACACAGCTTTGCATGTGAACCAAATCAACAGTGCACACAGGTCCAGAAGCCGGCGATTTCTCCTTTGGCTGCTAGATGGCACTGCAGGCTCCCACTTCCCCCTTCTCCTGGTCAGCGCAATGGGGGTTAGTCTCCCCAAAAAAAACGCCCTTCTCGTTTTGAATGTTCCTTGATGTGCACCCTGTGGACTGTCGGGATATGTGTCCAAAAGTTGCAGGGCTTGTTTCATGGTCTCCACAACGACAATCTTTCTTCTTTTTTAGACTTGACTCCATTTTTGGTCAAGATCCTTGATTATTCAGGGACTTATCCCGGAAGACCCAAAGTATTTGGGACATAAGACTTGTCTGGAAGGGCGTGTTGCTGGCACCCAGTGCTGAGACACATGATACTGCACAGCATAATACCATTAATACAAGCAATACAGGAAAGAGAAGTCTCAATAACAGGCTAAATAAACCACCAAGCCAAAACGACAAACCCCAGCCTGAAAACAAGGTTTGCAACCAATCGCTCTCAGGGGCAGTATAGGCAACCTGTGCTCCGGCTCGGGCCTGGGCCTCAGCCTGTACCACCTTTTCATAGATCTCATAACTGCTATCATTGACATATACACAACAGCGGGGCCCGACGAGGGCACGGGGCCTGATGAGGGCACAGACCCCTCCTTGGGATGTCAAGAGATAGTCCAAAGCCAGCCTGTTTTGGAGGGAAAACATCCTGAGCTGCTGTACCTCTTTATTTAATGTTTTTACTGCTGATCCTAAATCACTAACCAAGTCCTCTAACTCTAAGGCCACTTTCTCAAGTACCATTTGCAGCCTTACAGTATAGCGGCCTATGCCTGCCATGGCTGGCCCAGTAAACAGTGGCGCTATTCCCAGTACAGAGCACCCTACAAGCTTCTCGGTTGTGAGGGGATTTTTTTTATTGCCCTCGAATGCCGTAGTCAGTCGCCGCAGGGTCTTTTCTCGTGACTCAACAGAGGTGTCTCGGGCATTTCTAATCTTTCTTTGGGCAGCGTGGCAGTTATGGAAAGATGAGGAACTCCACGAGCTATATAACAGCTACCTGTCCAGTTGGCTGGCAGCACCTTGTAAGCCTTTCGGCCACATACAAAATAGTGACCCTGTAGGGCCCAGTAAGGACTGTTTCTTAAGGGGATTCCTGAGATATTTAAGGCTGCTTTGGCTGCTTTTCCAAACAGTTCATGTGCCCCTAAGGGGGCATCCCATCCTCCTGATTGGGTACAAGTGGGGGCGTTTGTAATTGTGCCATTCAAATTACACATTACATAGGGACCACTACAAACCCACCATTGGCTTGCTACATTGGGGATATTAACTGGACGGCAAGTTATATTTCCAAACCTTTCTTTTGTGGTAAGATTATTTGTAAGAGTTTCCCTAAAAGGGGAGGAACCATTACACCCACACTGCTGGCCTCCCCTCTTGGTCTTTATCCAATACCCATCAGCCCACTGTGTAAATAACACAGGAGCTTTTTCCCACAGGACGCCCATAGTGATCAGATTGGCTTCGGGTAAAACATAACACTCCCTCAGTGAGTACTGCAACTGAATACTCCTGGTCCTGATAGGTGGCTTGCTGTAAAGAGGTCTTGTTCCAGAACGGCGAGTCCGTTCTTTCCTGCTCTTTGGTGGCAGCTAATTTTGCGAGGGTCAGGGTCAGGGGCAGCATGTCAAGGGGCATTCCCGTTTTGGGGGACAGTGGAGTCGGAGCACATACCCAGCAATCAGTCTGGTTTGTTAAAGTAGCAACATGGTGCGCAAGCGAAACAAAGGAGTTATGCTCCCGATATGCACAGTTTGGAAATACCAATAGAGAGAATAACAATGTTACCCAATTAATTATCACCAGAGTCTTCCCAAGCCAGGGTCTCCAGTACCTGGGTGGGCCCATTTTAGCGTTAAGATGCCCGCTATTTGTGTCTTTTAAAAAGTAGCTTTAGCCCGAGATCGTCACTAGATGAGGAGTCAGCAGGTTGGACGGTCCACTGTTCTGCTGACGAGGGGACGGGTACTGCCTTCAGACGAGAGTGATGGATCCAGTTCTTGTGTCCCTCGACCTTTGCCGCTGTATGGGAGATCAGCAGGATAGTATAGGGTCCTTTCCACTTTTCCTGGAGAGGCTCGTCTTTCCAGGTACGAACAAGCACGGAGTCACCGGGCTGTAAGGAGTGGACGGGAGTGTCCAAGGGGAGAGGCTGGGAATCCTTGGTATACCTGTGAAGAGACAAGACAACAGCAGACAGGGAACACATATACTGTGACAAAAAACCATTTCCTAACTCCCATTCCCCTGACAGAACCGGGGTGCCATTCAGAGGCCATGCCCTTCCAAACATAATTTCAAAGGGACTGAGCCCTAATCTACCTTTTGGAAGAACGCGGATATGGAGTAGGACGAGGGGCAAAGCATCAGGCCATCGCAGTGAGGCTTCTTGGCACACTTTTGAGAGATGCCGTTTAAGGGTCTGATTGATACGCTCCACTACCCCACTGGCTTGCGGTCTCCAGGGCGTATGGAGTTTCCAGGGGATCTGTAAGGCATGTGAGATGCTTTGGATGATTTTTGACGTGAAGTGTGTCCCGTTGTCAGATTCCATCCACTGGGGGAGTCCAAAGCGAGGAATGATCTCCTTAACAAACTTGAGGGCCACTGTTCTGGCAGTGCAATTACGGCATGGGAAGGCTTCTGGCCATCCGCTGAACCGATCCACTATGACAAGGAGATATTTGAACCCTGGGGTCCAGGGAATCTCAGTAAAATCTATTTGCCACACTTGTCCGGGGCCCGGAGTGGGTTCTAGGGCAGCTGGTGGCACAGGATGTCCCGGTCGGGGGTTAGTCTTTTGGCAGACTAAGCAGTCCGCTTGTACCTGGGCAGCCAGGGGTCGGAGTCCGGAAGTGATAAAGTATTTTCCTATTAGTTGGATAAGTGCTTCCCTGCCAGCATGAGTGGTTTGATGTAGTTTCTGCAGCACTAGCCGGATTAGGCCCTTTGGTAAGAGGACCTTCCCTTCTGGGGAATGGAGCCATCCCTCCTTTTCCCGGAGACCGAGTTTGTCAGTTAGCTGTCTCTCCTCCCCAGAGTACTGAGGGGTTGGAAGCTCCCCTCCTGATGGGCTAAGGGCATGCATATGGGCGTTCTCAGCCTGAGGGGATGGCAGGGTGGCAGCATGCTTAGCCTCTCTATCTGCCCGGGCGTTACCTCTGGCCACATCTCGATCTTCCCTTTGATGGTCTTTACAGTGTACCACCGCCACTTCCGAGGGAAGTTGTACGGCTTCTAGGAGCCGGAGGATTTGGGGCCCGTACTTGACTGGGGAGCCTTGGGCTGTCAGCATTCCCCTTTGCTTCCTTAGGCCAGCATGAGCATGCAGCACCCCAAAAGCATACTTTGAATCAGTAAAAATGTTGACCCGCTTTCCTTTTGACAGTTCAAGTGCACGGGTCAGGGCTATTAGTTCGGCCAGCTGGGCAGAGGTCCCAGCAGGCAAACTTTCAGCTTCCACAGTGTCATGGAGGTCACAACAGCATAACCCGCCCTTCTTTGCCCATTTATTACAGTACTGCTGCCATCAGTGTACCACTCATAATCTGCATTTGGGACGGGTGCATCCTTTAAATCCGGACGGCTGGAGTACTGGGCGTCTATGATCTCTAAACAGTCATGTTCCTGTTCCTCTGTTTCTGGCAAGAGGGTGGCTGGGTTAAAGGAGGGGCAAGGCTGTAAGGTGACTTCAGAGTTCTCTAACAGCTTAGCCTGGTACCGAGCAATCCGAGCCTGGGTGAGCCAAAGCCCTCCCTTTGCAGCCAATAAGGCTCGGACCATATGGGGAGTATAGATTTGCATAACCCCTCCCAATGTTAGCTTCTCGGCTTCCTCAAGCACTAGGGCAGTAGCTGCGACCGCCCGTAAACATGCCTGCCAATCCTTTGCAGCCTGATCCAGTTGCTTAGAAAAATAAGCCACGGGACGTCTCCATGCTCCTAACAGCTGTGTGAGCACTCCTAGGGCCACCCCCTTTCGTTCGTGTACATACAACTGAAACGGCTTAGAGAGATCCGGCAGGCCCAGAGCCGGGGCTTCCATCAATTTTCTTTTCAGGATTTTAAATGTCCTGTCAGCCTCTGGGGTCCAATAGAAGGGGTCATGATCTGCTCCTTTTACACAGTCGTACAGGGGTTTAGCCCACAGTCCTAACTCTGGGATCCATATCCTGCAAAAGCCTGCCATACCCAGAAATGCCCTGAGCCGCTTACGATTACTTGGGGTAGGAACTTGACAGATAGCTTCCTTTCTTTTTTTTTTTTTTTTTGCTTGAAAGCTGACGCTCCCCTTGCCTTAGCTGTAACCTGATTCCGCTCCACCTCAGACAACAGGGTTCTCAGGAGGATATTACAGTCGTCTCAATCCGGCTTGTGACTACTGAGGCACCCCTCAAAGACTGAAATAAACCAGCTTGGGTTCATGGAGAATTCCCCAGCCTGTGTTTTAAAAGCTGCTAGCTCTATTGGATTGAATGGCACATGGGTGTAAACTTGCATAGTGGTAGCCTGACGTCCGTCTGCCCCTGGGCAAGCCACAACAGTCTCAATAATCAAAGGATAGAGTCCCACCGAGGGGGCAATCTCTGTAACCAGAGGCATCCTACCCTTATAAGGTGGGGGTGTGGGGGCCGAAGGGGACACCGGCTCTGCCATTACAGTGGGGGGGGGTCTGGGGACAAACATTAGCTACTACCGAACCAGTCGGAGTCAAATTACAGCTCTGCAGAATTACAGCTCTGTTCTGTTTCTTCAAGCCATAAACGTTTGTGCATACAAATGTTCATTCCATTTACCCATTCACTGACAAAACAAAACTAATTGGAGGATCGTGTTGTAATTAATTGACCCTCCTGGTGGCCACCACTCCTGGTCCTGTAGTTGATATTGAGGCCAGTCAACTGTACAGAATCGTTTTAATTGGCTCTTAGTCATCGGATCCGCACCAAATACCTTCCAGTTTGCTAGAATGCACTCTAGGGGCGTACACTGTGCCCTAACCCCCGAGCTCTGTCCCTGTCCCATACCTACAGGGTAACTCTGGGTGTCCCCAGGTTCCAACAGAGCATACAATCTGGATTTCAAGAGGTTCCTACCTTATCCAAGGGATCAGTTCCTCATCGTTGTCCGCAGCTGCTCGTCCCCTATGTCCAAGGGACCGGTTCCTCACCGTCGCCCACAGCTGCTTCTCCACTATATGAGTGCGTTGCACTGTTGTGCCCTCTGGGGTCGATCAAATCGTGTCTCCTCCGAGGCCCCCGATGAACTCACTGGTGCGTGCTGGGCGTCGGTTCTCGCCGCAATCCTTGACCTCCAGGAGGGGTCCGGGCAAGGCTAAATAGCAGCCTCGTCACCCACCCAGGGAAGCCAAAAGCTGTTGCCAGCACCCAGTGCGGAGAGGCAAAACAACAGCAGGGGTTGGTTCGCTACACGGTGTGCTTCACCCAATCATCACAACGGGGTGGAGAAGCAGAAAATTTTATTTGCAGCTGCAAAAAAGGTCCAGGGAGAATAGAATCTCAAATCCTGCACCCAGAGCAGGAAGTTACACAGGCTTTTATACATCCTTTCTTCAGCATACTTATCCAATAGCAAGCTGCCCTAAGTATCCATATAGCCAGCCAATCCAGTTCCTAGCTAGTTCCCTTGTTTTTTGTATCATTTGTTAACCTAGACATAAAGCTGCTTTATTCAGCATTGTTCTTCCATATCTGCCCTGTTCGGCCTTGTTTAGTTTCAGGCAGTCTGACTCTGCAACATATTGTTGCAGATCCTCAGCATAACTGCTGTGTGTGCCTCCAGGCTGGGGGGGCAAGGACACTTGGGTCTAGTATGCAGAGCTGCTGCGAGTGCCTCCAGGTGGGAGCGGGGGCCAAGGACCTCATGCGAGGGGGCTTCATCGACACTCGTGGTCTTCCATCCCCTCGAGTTACCTAGTGGCCATGCCCCAGGGTCCCCAACACTAGTGAAACAAAACTGCAGGAAATGAGGGGTGGGGTGTGTGTTTAGTGGCTTGGCAGCCCTGAGCCAATCCCCTGAGCCCCGAGGGCCGGCAGCGCTGGCAGGGCAAGGGCAGGGCTATCCTGCCCTCAAGCCTCTATCTTCATCCAGTGCCCTGCCGGGGCAGCCCCGGAGAGGGGAGCTCAGTCTCAGGGGCACATTCACCCCTTTGCTGTGGGACCCTGTCGGTGCCGCTCATCGTGCTGGCTTCTGGGACACAAGTGCCCATCCTGCAGGGCTGAGCCCCCCCGACAGCTGATTTCACACAAAGACCCTAGCACCCCTCATCGCAAGCAGCTGTTCAGAGATCCCGCTCCCAGTCCAAACCCTGCCAGGGCTGAACCAGCAGAGCGGGTACCTCCGGGGGCAGGTCTCATCCCCAACCCAGGGTGAAGTGCCGGGGGCAATGGCAGATTAGCCACTGAGCCTGTGCCCAGGGGTTGCCAGGCAGGCAGGGCAAGGAAAGCCCCCACATTCTGATCCCACTCCCTGGCGGAAGCCGTGGGGGGAGGGCCGGAGAAGCCCCTAGTGCCCCCTGAGCCCTCCCCGTGCTGCAGCCCCGGGGCTGGAAAACCTCTTGCTGCCTGCCCCGGCCTCAGCTTCTCCAATATGGGGCAAGCGGGGGTGGGGGGAAGCCGTCTGGAACAGGGGCAGGGCCCTGGGGAAGGGGCAGAAAGGGGTGGGGCCACGGGCAGGGGCACAGGCAGAACGGGGGCAGGACCACAGTTGGAAGGGGTGGGGAAGGGCCCCGCACTTGTTCTGGCCCAGGGCCCCAGGAAACCTTAATCGGCCTCTGGCTGTGGGGTGGCCCATACAGGGCACTCAGTGCCCCCCTTCCCCGTTAAGGCAGGGTCCAGAGCAGACCCCAACCCTTTCAGCTCCCCTTAAAATCATAATGAGCTGCCTCTTTTGAGGCCGCAGGTTTGATCGTTGAGGCCATTGGGCCTGTTGTGGGGACCAGGCCCTGGAGGCTAACACTGACATTTAAAGCACTCACATCCTCATCCCCTACAGGATTTGGCCGACCCCCACCGTGCCTCAGTGTTCTGTTAAATGGGCGCAGAGAAGGCAGAGGCCACCTCCCCGCTCCATCAGAGAGCGGCTGCTCTGCACAGGCCTTGGCACCAGCCATTGGTCTCTGCTACTCCTGCAGCACATGGCTGGGGGAGGCACCCAAAGCCCTAGAGGGGGCCCCACAAAATCACCTCCTTCTCCCAAAATTCTCTCACCAGGGCAGCAGGGTGCATTTACCAAAGTCACTGTGATGCCCTTGGGGCCAGCACCTCAGACCAGGGGAGCCCAGGGCATGGCCAGCCCCACTCTGCAGACTGGGGGCAGCTGGCCCCAAGCTCTCCTGGCTGGCTCCTGGTCCCAGCTAGACTCAGGAGCTGTCACTGGAGTTTCCAGAGCTTGGGTATCTCCAAGGCCAGGCTGACGGTGCCCCTGGGGGGCCGAGGAACCAGCAGCAGCTAGCCCAGCCAGAAGCAGTTGTGGGGAGGGCAGGGTGGCAGGGGGCAGAGATGCTGGCTTGGCCCAGCAATGGGATAAGGACATAGACCATCTGGCCGCGGAGGCCCCATAACCGACTCCTCTGGGACCAGGTCCAGCCCGTGCAGAGCCTGGGGCTGGGACATGTGTGGGGAGGGGGGAAAGGGGGAGAGACAGGGCCTCTCGGCAAGGCAAGATTTGCCCTGCAGTTCTGGGGTTTGTCACCATACAGGGACATCCCTCGGTGGGTCCCTTGGCGACAGCCCCTGGTGGCTGCTCTTTGCCAGGCTCTCCTAGTGCTGCAGTCATTGCTCTATTGCCCTCGTCTCCCATTGGGTCTGGTTGGGTTTCCTGCCGTTCCTGAGGGAGCAGCGAGGAGAGGAGGGACGGGCCAGGCCTCTCCTCCCCAAGGGTAGTGTGGGCAGAACAGCTGGTAGTGGCCCCTACACCATGGCATGGCTAGCTGTGCCTCAAGCAACCAAGCCCCTTAGGCCTGGTCAACACCACAGTTCGGCTGGCATACATTGCCTTGCATTCACCTCGCTGTGCCCAGCTCTGCACTCAAATTTCTCTTTGGCCAATGTAATTGCTCCCTTACGGTGATGCAGTAAAACCACCTCTCCAGATGGCATTGTCCTACATCTACCCAAACCATCCTCCAGCAGCTGTCCCGCAATACCCCATTCCCTGCAACAGTGACCGCAGTGGCCATGTTGTAAACTCCACGCAGCACCCCTCGCCCCATGAAGTGATTCCTGCACTGCAGGGAGCCTGGTCTGCTCCCCGGGGTTCCCTAAACCCACAGCTCATGGTAACTTTACTCTCTGTGAGGCCGTTGTGACGTTGCACTCATATGCTTTATGAAAATATGCTTATGAACAGGAATATAACATGCCTGGAATATGCTTTATGCTAAATGCCCCATGTAACATATCATTAGAAAGCTTGTAATCTACTAAGTGTGTACTACTGGGGCAGATCGGGGGCATCCCAGGTGCTGGGGGAGGAGGGCCGGGACCCCACTGGTGCTGGGGAGGGGGCTGCAGTGCGCAGCCTGGGAGTGGGACCCCTGCTGGTCCTGGGGGGTGGGCACAGTTCCCATTGGCCAGGAACCTCAGCCAATGGGAGCTGCGGGGGGCAGGGCCTGCAGGCACAGGCAGACTGGTGTGGAGACACCCCCCCCCCAACCCCTCTGCCACCTAGGAGCTGCAGGGCTATGCCGGTGGGAGCTGGGGAGCCCCCCATCCCGAGGTAAGCCGCCCCGCATACCTCAAAACACTGCCCCAGCCCCCTCCCACACTCCTGTCAAGGTTCCTTCCCCACTCTGAATTCTAGGGTACAGATGTGGGGACCTGCATGGAAACCTCCTAAGCTTACTTTTACCAGCTTAGGTTAAAACTTCCCCAAGGTACAAACTATTTTACCCTTTTGCCCCTGAACTTCCACTGCCACCACCAAACTTTATCTGGGTTCCTGAGAAAACGTAGTTTGGACACGTCTTCCCCCCCCCAAATCCTCCCAACCCTTGCACCCCACTTCCTGGGGAAGGTTTGGTAAAAATCCTCACCAATTTGCATAGGTGACCACAGACCCAAATCCTTGGATCTTAGAACAATGAAAAAGCATTCCGTTTTCTTACAAGAAGACTTTTAATAGAAGTAAAAAGAATCACCTCTGTAAAGTCAGGATGGTAGATATCTTACAGGGTAATTAGATTCAAACATAGAGAATCCCTCTAGGCAAAACCTTAAGTTACAAAAAAGACACACAGACAGGAATAGTCATTATATTCAGCACAGCTATTTTCTCAGCCATTTAAAGAAATCATAATCTAACACCTACCTAGCTAGATTACTTATTAAGTTCTAAGACTCCATTCCTGTTCTGTCTCCGGCAAAAGCATCACACAGACAGACACAGACCCTTTGTTTTTCTCCCTCCTCCCAGCTTTTGAAAGTATCTTGTCTCCTCATTGGTCATTTTGGTAAGGTGCCAGCGAGGTTACCTTTAGCTTCTTAACCCTTCACAAGTGGGAGGATTTTTCCTCTGGCCAGGAGGGATTTTAAAGGGGTTTACCCTTCCCTTTATATTTATGACAACTCGCGACTGCGCCATGCAGGAGGCCTGTGATGTGTAGCGGGGCCAGATGAGATGATCTAAGAGTCTCTTCTGGCCTTCAAGTCTCCAAATCTCTACAAAAACCGAGTGCGGCACATTGAGCATCCTCTGATGGTTCCACGTGTGGCCTGCGTGAACCCTTGCACGACCACTGAGTGTGTGGGGGTGACCCAGGGGGAGCAGCTCAGACACGCACAGGAGCCGGCTCGGGGCAGGACATGAGCCCTGCAGGGCAGGGGTGGGGGTGGCAGTGACATCACAAGGACCTTTTGCAGCACTCAGCTGATTGGTGAAAGGAGGTTGGGAGGCGGTGACCTCACAGAGAGTCCACGACAACGGCCAGGGAGGACAGGCTGCAGGGCAGGGGGATCTCAGAGACCCCCGGGGCTTTGCTGCAGGGAGTCTCCTTCCTGAGGTGTCTCCTTGAGGACTGAGAGAGAATTCAGGGTCTCGTATGTGAGCGCGAGGTGGAGCCTCTCTGGAGTTTTCTCCTTTCCCACTGCTCATTGAGCGAGAAGACAGACGTCCCTGTGGAGAAGGGAAGAGCCCCAGAGAGGTTTGGTACCGAGGCAGGCTGATCCGCCCGGTGCTGGCCAAATTCTCGGCACGGAAAACAGGAGGTTAAGGTGGGAAAATTTTCCCCCAGCTAGGCCTTTGTCCCTTCGAGTCCTTGGGGTTTGACTTTTTTGGTTTCCCTTTTCCTGCTTCCCTCCCTCCACTGGCAAGGAGGGTTACTCTGTAGCCCTCATGGTGGGAGGCCTCCCAAAGAGATGGGACAGGAAGCGTGCTCTGAGAGTGATCCTCACCGGTGACCTGAGCCATCCCTGGGCCATCTGGGGAACCCTCAGCCCACCGCCACAATCTCAATGCTGTTTGGCTGAACGGGGGGTCTTGTGGCAGGGAGGAGATTCAGGACTTCGTTGTTCTTTTTTAAGGCCCAGCAAATAAGCCAGAACCAATCATCTGCTTGGTGAATTGTTCTCCTTCTCGCTGCTGATTGTCTCTGAGCCGTTCCTGGTTCTCTCTGGTGTTCTCCTGCTTCTAAAACACTTGCTGAAGAATCAGTGTGAATGGTTGTTGGTCTGTAGCTCATTGCAGGTCCCTTTATTCTGATCCTTCAGTGTGTGAAACTCCAGACTGATGGTTCGTTTAAAAGTCAGGACACCCGGGTCCTGTTCCCAACTCTACCCCAACAGGTTGTGTGATGGAAGACAAGGCCCTTCGCCTTTCTCAGCCTTCGTTTTTCCCTCTGTCAGTTGGGGAGAACAATCCTCTCACACCTGCCTCTCGGTGGGGGGAGGCTGGGGAGCTGTGGGGACCTGTTTGAGAGCGTCACTCGGAGCAGTGTATCGTAGGAGGTGTCCTATCGGGTTGAGTCATTCCATAGGATGGTGTCGGGCAGCAGAACCCCGTTTTCCCAACCTGGCGTGACACAGCTTTGCATGTGAACCGAACCAAGGGCGCACACAGGTCCAGAAGCCGGTGATTTCTCCTTTGGCCGCTAGATGGCGCTGCAGGCTCCCACTTCCCCCTTCTCCTGGTCAGCGCAATGGGGGTTAGTCTCCCCAAAAAGAACGCCCGTCTCGCTTTGAACGTCCCTTGATGTGCACCCTGTGGACTGTCGGGATACGTGTCCAAAAGTTGCAGGGCTTGTTTCATGGTCTACACAACGACAATCTTTCTTCCTTTTTAGACGTAACGACCTTTTTGGTCAAGATCCTTGATTATTCGGGGACTTATCCCGGAAGACCCAAAGTATTTGGAACATAAGACTTGCCTGGAAGGGTGCATAGGGCTAAAGTGCTTTTGGCCATAGCAGGTTCCTTGTCCCAAGAATGACGTCCATCCCCCTTCCAAACATGCCCCAAATGAGCTGTTACCAGAATATTCAGGCCTGTCTATAAAGGCCTATACTTTAAGAATTTAGGTGTATTCTTATCACTTGGCTAGTTAGAGGTATAAAAGAAAGAATCAAAATCACTGTCTGCCAGTGTAAGGGCCTTTTCTTACTGTGACAGTCTGAGGCCCTGTGCTTAGGCTAAGGCCTTTGGCTAAGCAGCAGAGGCAGCCATAAGCTGGAAAGCGACAGGTCACATCCTCACATTCCAAACTAGTCACATTGAAAGAAGGTGCTATTGGGCTGTTAGGAATACAATCCTGTCCTGAATACAATCCTGTCCTGATAATGCCTATCACCTCCAGAGAAAGGGAGTGCCTAGAGAATGTAAAAGGAAACAGCATCCTGTCTGGCAAGAACTCACTTTTCAATACTGGGATGTGAAATCCTCACTCCTGTATTGTTTTGTCATTATAGTTCCCACTTTGTTATTGTTTGTCTATATAATCTCTGTCTGGTTCTGTGATTGTTTCTGTCTGCTGTATAATTAATTTTGCTGGGTGTAATCTAATTAAGGTGGTGGGATATAATTGGTTAGCTGATCATGTTACAATATGTTAGGATTGGTTAGTTAAATTTTAGTAGAATGATTGGTTAAGGTATAGCTAAGAATATTACTATATAAATTAGGGACAAACAGGAAGTAAGTTGGGATTCGAAAATAAGGAAAAAGGAACTTGTATTTAGCTTGCTGGAAGTTCACCCCAATAAACATCGAATTGTTTTCACCTTCGGACTTCGGGTATTGTTGCTCTCTGTTCATGCAAGAAGAACCAGGGAAGTGGGAGAGTGAAGGAATAAGCTCTCTAACACCCTTTACCTTGGGGTACGCCCATTTGTTAGGGTTACTCTTCTGGTGCGGGGAGATTTTGCAATTCTGTCAATGTGCTGCTTGTGTCACTTGTGTTTTCCTATGGATCGCTACTCCTTCCTTCTGCAAGTTCCCTCCCAATGGAGCTACCCTGCAGGACCTCGGTTCCCCAGGGCTGGGGTCTTCCAGCCCCCAAATGTAATGAACATGAACAGACACACAGGCACACACACATGAACATAGCATGTAAGAGAGGACTGGGTCATCAGCACTCACAAGCTGACCCCTGCTGTGTCCCGGGACTCAGTCAGCTGGATCGAACAGCAATTTAAAGCTGGTCCCCTCGTATGTCCTTGGACTCAGCGGGCTGGGCTGAGCAACAGCTTAATCTGCCACCCTCCTATGCCCCAGGTTCAGCACCTCCCTATCCCCACCTTCACCCCACAACCATTCTGCTAGTAACCCACTTGCTGAGCAAACCCCCGAGGATTTTTGGGGCTGCAGGGATCTTTAGCTTGGGTACAAGGAGCGTTGCTGCCGAGTGAATGGAGAAGCCAAAACCACCCATGGAGGTGGGGTGAGGGGCTAGCAAACTATAACTGATCACAGGAGGCAGGGTCAGGAGGCTATTCCTAGAGAGAGACAGAGGCACAGAAAGAGACAGATGGATCTCAGCACTCCTTGAAGCTGGAATCGATCAGGGTTCCCAGGTGGCCTTGGTAGCTGAGGGACCGAAGCGCTGGAGCCAGGCAGAGCCCCCAGCACAATCAGTCAGGAATAGCGAATGAGGAGGACTTGTGGCACCTTAGAGACGAACCAATTTATCTGAGCATAAGCTTTCATGGGCTAAAGCCCACTTCATCAGATGCATGCAGGGGAAAATACAGCAGGAAGATATAGATATAGATATATTGATACAGAGAAGATGAGAAAATGGGGGTTGCCATAGCAACTCTTAACAAGACCAATGGATGAAGGTGGGCTGTTAACAGCAGGAGAAACAAAACTTTTGTTGTGATAACCAGGCTAATCTGGGGGGGGGGGACTAAAACTGCAGGGCAGAGAGACCAGTAAGTTGTGGGGGGTCCCGATCCAGTCCCCCAGCTTCTAGCCGCCCACCCCCTTAAGGCTGCCATTGCTGGGAGCCCCCTCCATCTGCAACTTCAACTTGTAAAGATTGCAGATAAAACCTGTACAGCTGTGTGCCTTTGGGCAAAAACTTACACACAGGTACATGAAATCCATGCAAAAGAAACCACAGTGGGTAAAACCAGGGAACAAAAGCCTGAGCAGCCAAAACCCCAGCCAGCTGTTGCTCCCACGAAGAGGGAACTGTTCCAATATCTCATCCTTCACATTTCTCCTAGGAACTACCAGGGGCCGATTGAAAAGTGTGAAAATATTTTTTCAAAGAAAAAACATCCACAACTTGATTCCATTTTATTGACAGCATCATTATTCGTACTCGCCTGGCTTGCCTTCTCTGGCAGAAGAGAGGCAGACAGACGCGGATGAGGACCACCAGCTGTGCCCCCACAAGACTGGGCTCTGGGCCAATCCTCCAGATATCTGAGACCCACATCCTTCCCCAGATCAACCGCCTGCAAAGTGGACCAGAGCCACATCCCTCCCCAGAATGACCATCCGTGACCTGGACAGCGCCCCCAGCTCAGCCAGGAAGGAGAACTCTTGAAACTTTCTTTGGCTTTTCATCTCCCTGTTCTTCCCCTCATTGTTGGGGGCTGAAAATACCTGGCGTGGGAAGCGAAGAGGCAGGCCCTGGATTCTACCTCTCGGGAGCCCACAGCTCACCCCCAGATGGTCGCCGACGGTCTGGTGAGACGCTAGAAGGGCCATTTGCAAGTGCTTCAATTTTCCAGCTCGATTTGGCTGTTGGTTTCTGGCCCAAAATGCGGAGGCCTGACAGCGTCAGCACTGGGCAAATGTGGCTCGTTGCTGGAAGAGTCTGATTCTCCCGTCGTCTTCTCCCTTCCCAGGGATCCTCCGCGTCTCTCAGCAGCTCCTGGGGTCCCCAGCCGCTGTCCCCCCAGCCCGGTGGCAGACTGACGGCAGGGCAAGAAAGCTGACACCGAACCCTCTTTGCTGTTGGCCTCCGGGACATCGCAATCAGCTTGTGCAGAAACACACACAGACCCCACCCGGAGCACATCGCACGTCACACACACAACACATCCTGCGTCGCACATCACACACACAAAACATGGCACGTCACATACACACAACACGCCTCACATTGCACGTTACATGTTGTACATTGCACACGCAAACAGAAGACATTGCACCTCACACTTCACATGTGCATCTTCTTTTTTGCCGTGTTGAGTGTGTGTGTGATGTTGTGATTGTGACACATTGTGTGTTTGTTTGTGTGACGTGTGACGTGTTGTGTGTGCAATGTGCGACGTGCAACATGTGTGTGCGACATGCAACGTTTTTGTGTGTAACATGCGACACGCAACGTGTTGTGTGTTCGAAGTGTGGCGTGCAATGCGCGACGTGTGCCATGCTGACTGTGCGTGCGACGTGCGACGTGTTGTATGTCCGACATTCGACGTGTTGTGTGTGTGACGTGCGATGCGCGATGTGTTGTGTGTGCAGGTGTGACGTGCAACATGTGACGTACAATGTGTTGTGTGTTTCCGTACGATGTGCGACGTGCGATGTGTTGTATGTGTGACGTCTTGTGTGTCATGTTGTGTGTTACATGTTGTGTTGTGTGTGTCTGTGTGAGACGGGTTCTGTGTCGTCTTGTGTGTGTGTGAGAGAGGTGTTTGTGTGTGTGATGTGTTGTGTGTCATGTTGTGTGTCACGTGTGTGTTTGTGTGTGACATGTTTCTGTGTGTGTGTCGTGCGACTTGCATACATGTGCGCATGCGATGTGTTCTGTGTATCCGTGCAACGTGCGACGTGTTGTGTGGGACATGCGATTTGTTTCTGTGTGTGTTGTATTGTGTGTGTGTCATGTTGTGCTATGTGTGTGTGTGAGACGGGTTGTGTGTCATGTTGTGTGTGTGAAATGTTTTTGTGTGTATTTGTCTCATGTTGTGTGTGTCGTGTTCTGTGTATGTGTGTGACGGGTTGTGTGTCGTGTGTGTGTTGTGTGTGGTCTAGAGTGTTGTATGGATTGTGTGTGGTTGTGTGTTTGTGGTGACATGTGACGTGGTTTGTGGGTGTGGGTGTGTGAGATGTGTGTTGTGTAGTGTTGTGTGTGTGTGACGTACTGTGTGTGTGTCTTTGTGGTGTGGTGTGTGTGTGATGTGTTGTGTGTGATGTGTGTTTGTGTTGTATTGTAGGCCATTTTGTGTCATGTTCAGTGTGTGTATGGTGTTCTGTGTGTGGTGTCATGTTACGTGTTTTGTGTGAAGTGTGTGTCATGTTGTGTGTCGCCTTGTGTGTGTTGGTGTGTGTGTGACGTGTTGTGTGACGTGTTGTGTGTGTGTGTATGACGTGTTGTGTGTCGTGTTGTGTGTCTGTGTGAATGTCTGTGATGTGTTGTCTATCAGGTTGTGTGCCTGTGTTATGTTGTGTGCTGTTTTGTGTGTTGTGCTGTGTATGTGACGTGCTGTGTGTCATGTTGTGTGTGTTTCTGTATGTGTGACATGTGTGTAGTTTTTTTTGTCTGTGTGATGTGGTGTGTGTCATGTTGTGCGTGTGTGAGACGTGTTTGTGAGTGTGAGGTGCGAGGTGCTGTGCATGCAACGTGCAATGTGTTGTGTGTGTCCGTGCTATGTGCCATGTGCATCGTGCAACAGGTGACGTGTTGTGTGTGTGCGTGCGACGTGCAATGTTTTGTGTGTGTACGTGCTACACGCAGCATGCTGTGCGTGCGATGTGCAACGTGTGTGTGAGACGTGCTACACGTGACATGTTGTGCGTGCGGCGTACAATGTGTTGTGTCTGTGTGTGCGACACACACCACATCACACACAACAGGTCTCATGACATCACAACCACACAACACACACTCAACATGACATACAAAACGGCACACAACTCAACACACACTCAACATGACACATAAAATGGCACACAACTCAACACACACACCACACACACAACACGAAACACAACACACCACACACACACTGAACACAACACTCTGGCCGACACACAGCACACACACAAGACATCACACACACACAGACGTGTCTCACACACACACGTGGGCAAACGTGGCTGGTTGCCGTCAGGGTCTGCGTCTCCCTGCGGGTCCAGGGGCCTGGCTGCAGCTCCCGCCCCAGCCCTCCCCCCGGGGGCGTTGGCTGCTGCCCCTTCCCGTGTCCCGGCCCCTCCGGCCTGGGTGTGGGGCTGGTGGCTGGGCTGTGGAAACGCCTGTGGGATGCGGCTTCCTTCGAGTTCCCAAAGGGTTGGTTGGACTCGGGCCCGAGTCTCCTTTCCCGTGCGAGAGATCCCGGCGTCACCTTTCCACCACGTCCTTGCCAAGGCTCCCTGCGCAGCTGAGCCGGGAGGGTTTTTTCACCTGTGTTTTTCTCCACCATCCTGCCTGCAGAGGGAGAGCTGCATTCGGGTCTCACTGTGGTGTGTTGGTCAAGGGGTCGGATTCTCACTCGGGGCGGGAGAGAGTGCGGAGAAGACCTTGGAAAGGTGAAGTCGGGGGCAGGACTTTTCAGGTGCCTGTTTTTGTGGGGGTTTGTTGAATGTTGTTTTTTGCTGAAATGGAGAGAAAGGTTGTTGGCTTTTCGGCCTGAAGGCTTGTCCTGTCCAGCAGCCCAAACTGCCAGCCTTGTTTCACCTCTTTAATGTTGGACAGTGTTGCCGGCACCCAGTGCCAAGAGGCTAAACAACAGCTGGGGTTGGTTCGCTACCCGGTGTGCGTCACCCAATAATCACAACGGGGTGGAGAAGCAGAAAAGTTTATTTGAAGCTTCAGAAAGGTCCAGGGAGAATAGAATCTCCAATCCTGCACCCAGAGCAGGAAGTTACACAGGCTTTTATACATCCTTTCTTCAGCATCCTTATCCAATAGCAAGCTGCCCTAAGTATCCATCTAGCCAGCCAATCCAGTTCCCAGCTAGTTCCCTTGTTTTTTGTATCATTTGTTAACCTAGACATAAAGCTGCTTGATTCAGCATTGTTCTGAAGGGGGGAGGGATAGCTCAGTGGGGGGGGAGGGATAGCTCAGTGGTTTGAGCTTTGGCCTGCTAAACCCAGGGTTGTAAGTTCAACCCTTGAGGAGGCCATTTAGGGATATGGGGCAAACGGGGATTGGTCCTGCTTTGAGCAGGGGGTTGGACTAGATGACCTCCTAAGGTCCCTTCCAACCCTGATATTCTATGATTCTTCCATATCTGCCCCGTTTGGCCTTGTTTAGTTTCAGGCAGTCTGACTCTGCACCGTATTGTTGCAGATCCTCAGCATAACTGCTGCGAGTGCCTCCAGGCGGGGGGGCCAAGGACACTTGGGCCTAGTGCAAGGGGGCTTCATCGACACTCGTGGTCTTCCATCCCCTCGAGTTACCTAGTGGCCATGCCCCAGTGTCCCCAACAACAGGGACAGGGTCACGTTAGCAGCTTTGACTCTTTTGGAGCCCCTTGACTCGACTGAAATGACCACAAAAGTTCCCACCCCCTGTGTGAGTAGCATGTGGGACTGAGCCTCTTTTTTCCTTTCTCCCCTCTCGGATGTCAGAAGCACCCTAGACAGGTGCATGGCTCCTTCCCCTTCACATGGCATGATAGTGGGCACAGGCTGAGAGAAAACAACTATCCCAGGGACAAGTGCAAAGTGGGGAAGGTGACTGATGGGGTCGGACTCTCCTTTGGGTTATTACAAACCCGGGGTTCCTGCATTTCCTCCAAAACAAAACCTGTTTTCTAAATCGCTTCTCTGCTAAGGCTGCGTCTACACGCCCCCTTGTGTCGGTAGAACGTATGTCGCTCAGGGGTGTGAAGAAGCCACCCCCCGAGTGAGACAAGTTACACCGACCTAAGTGCTGGTGTGGACAGTGCTCTGTCATTGATTTCCCTGCAGTAATAGGCTTCATCTCTCGCTCTGCAGAGCCAAGCCTCTCAAAGCCTTTCAAGGAATCCTCGGGGGCTTCAGGGGTGTCTGTGCTGAGGACAGCTGAATTAATGTGAACTGGCTGAGGCTTGGTTTTTCTCAGCTCAGGGCCCTGATTTATCTGGTGCTCTGGGTAGTTCCCCTGATCACACTTCCTCAGGCTCTTCCTTGAGAGGAGATTTATCATGGGAATTACGCAGAGAGGAATGATCCTGGGGAACTCAGTGCCGAGCCTCCCAAATCTGCACCTTTGTCTTTCTTTAATGAACAGATGGAAGATCAAAGCATTGTATTCAATCCTTGAAGTGTCCATCCCACTTCTGTGCAGATTGGAGTTGAAAAGTTGTCCTTCTTCGTCTGTACACCACATGTGTCCATTTTAAATCAAAAGATGCATAAGGAGCCATGGGCTACTTCCCTATGACACAGAGGGTCACAAACATGGTAGTGAAGAGGACAGATTACAAAGTGATCACAGAGGGTTTCAGGCCCGTAGGATCACCTGGAAGGATCACCGTGGGGCAGGATGCTATGGGTTCCGAGGCCATTGGTGCTGCGTAAGCAGAGCAGAATGGCTTTAAAGCAGCCATTGAAAGCCAGTGGAGGGTTCACCCTGAAGAGGGGAATCCTCCACAAGTGTACAGCTGTGCCCCATGCCCAACTCACTCCCAGAGTAAGGGGAGAGAGCACTGGGGCGGGATGAGAAGTGGGGTGGAGAAGAGCTCCACTAGACCTGATCTTTCACTCATTCCCATCCTTAAAGTACTTCACTCAGGGGCATAAGTTAGAGCTTGCACCTCCGGCTGGATGGCTCATGGTCTGGAGGCCAGAACTAGCAACAGCAGTTAATCTTGTGTTTCTACACACACACACACACACACACACACACACTCAAACATGAACCAACCCAACTTTCTGAGGGTAGAGTCATTCGTCATAAATATTCCTCGAGTCACTTGGCTAAACAGTTTTCGGCCTTTGAGTTGCTTGCAAGCTGCTTCCTTAGCCTATTCACTGTTAGCTACTTGTGGTGGGTGACTGGTCACCACAGTCACATGATATTTTCCCTGCCCTTCCCTGAGGCGGTAAGTGAGACACAGACTGGGCAGCTTCAAGATATTCCGAGAGCTTTCCTGGAATAAACTGTCCCCAAAAAGGAGGCTGACTTCCTTTGGAACAAGAGAGGGATTTTTCCAGCAGGGGTTTTCGGGAAAGACTTGCTCCTTAAGACACCATAGGCCTGTCTCTGGGTCTGAGATCATGTGTCTCAGGTCCTGATCCTGCAAAGCACTTAAGCACATGTGTAACTGTCAGCATGTGAGTTGTCCCATCTTATGCATGTGCACAAGTGCTGTCTAGGACCTGGGCTTTGGTCTGGAGGAAGGTGTGGACCTCTAGCAGAAGAATACATTTTCATTTTAGTATATAGTTTATCCCCCAAAAAGAGAGTTTGAATGAGTTAAAGCTTTGGATCCTTTGACTGGTATCTCGGGAGAACTAACTTACCTGAGTCTCTGTCATGTGGTTGGAGGCTAGTGTTATTATTTTCTCCAGAAGCCTTCTCTCCAGGCCCTGGGTGTCCTGCTGTAAGACTTTCTCCAGGGCACAGTAAATGTCTACTCTGCTTTGCTGGGGACAAAACATAAAGGAGAAGAATTGGGAAAAGTTTTTCTTGACGACCATACAGTAATTTGGCTAATAAGCTCCTGCCCTAATTGGCGGCTTACTTGGTGTAAAACCCTCCACACGCACTGCATTTAGCAGCGCTTCAGAAGCAGCCAAGCAAGTGACATTGTTTAATCTTCCTGGAGAGACAAGAGCCAGAAGAAGCGCCCTTCACTACCCAACTCCTGCAGTAAGTCCTCAGCAGCTCCCAGGGGCAATGAGCTCAGCTGTGAGGTCCACACAGACAGTAGCACGCTCGAAGGTGTCTTTTATGTGGCCCATCAGTGTAGAACTTCACAGATGAGACTAACTATGGAGGAGTTGTAGGATCAGTTGGGACCCAGAAAAAATAAAGCGGGACACAGAGAAATGAAAAGCCTGAAGCGAGAACAAGATTCATTTCAGAAAACTGCAAACTAGCACCTCTGGAAAGGAGGTAGAAGTAACTGACATAGTGGGAGGGAGAAAAGTGGGAAGCAACAAGTGCCCTGGGGGTGACAGTGGAAAACAAAGTCAAGAGGTATATGCAAGGTGTGATGGCTACCACAAAGAGCCAGGTGGGTTGGGTCTTTTACACACAGGGCTCATGGCACAAAGCAGGAAGACAACAGTTCCTCTCTGTTGAGCTGCGCTGTGACTGCATCTGGAAGAGTGCCTTTTCTAGCACCACATTCCCAGAGAGATCAACAAATGGGAAGTCATTCCCGGGAGAGCAAAAAAGAATGCAGGGGGCTGGCAGAAGTGACTTCTGGATAGAGCCTTGCAACCTGACCCAAATCCTAGGGGACCTGACCACAGGAGTCCGGGTCAGGTTGGGTAAGAAAACAACTGGACCCTCTTGGGGTGGGGTCAGGTCGGCTCTCCTCCTTTAGCCCCTGGGATCGGCACAACCGTGACTGCGTGTTCCTGCCAGCCACCACCTCCTTCCCGCGCTGTGGAGCGAGGATGCCGAGGAGTCACAGCATCTCCCTCTCTCTCTGCAGCACAGACCCAGCGCAGCAGGGGCCGTGTCAGAGGATGGAGCCATTGCTGCTCACAGTGGCCGCTGCACCAGCCCCATGAGCAGGATGCAGAGGCAGGATCCGGTCTGGGGGGAAGGATTTGGACCAGGATGGAAAATGATTCAGCCTCTCAGGGTGAGGTGAGTGGGCCGGGGGCCAGTTCAGGTTGGGCCCGAGCAGACCCCTACTTCTGCAGACAGACGGAAAGAGCTGTCTGTGTCCGATGCGGCCAAGGGATGACTCGGAGGGAGAGAGGATAATACCATACAACTACCTGGAGGGTGTGAACACCAAGGAGGGAGAGGAATTTTTTAGGATAATACATTTCGGTAAAAGTAGGAGTAACGGGAGTAAGCTAAAAAAGGACATTCAATTTAGACTTTGATAACAGGAAAAATGCCCCAACTGTGAGACAGGGCTATTAGGTTATGACATAGTCTTCCTAGGAAAGAGGCGGAAGTTCAGTCCTTAGGGGCTTTTCAAATTAGTTTGGCCAAAACAGTGGAAAATGGCTGCTGGGAATGCTCCTGCATTAGCAGGGAAATGGACTGGATGATCCAATAGGTCTTTTCCATCTCTGTCTCCTGTGAGTCTAGACATCTGTGTGACCTGCATGCCAAGGTCATAACCCACTTTGGAATGTTCAAAGCCAATCAGATCTCTGAATGGGAGAGGTTAGGGGGTCAGACGGGGTCTGCATCAGATCTCTTGATTGGCTAAACGTTCCAGTGGTTCTGCTTTAAAAGGCATGCTTCTGCAAACTGCAATCATAACAGACAGCTCCGCTGGGGAGAAGCCCCTTCCATTCATTTTTAAATGTAAGGAGGATTTTTTTAATTGAAAATTGTCACTGATAACTTATCAATACATAAGCACTACATAATTCAAGTAATTCAAGTAATTAATCAAATGAATTAACATAATTAATCACTCTCCTTACAGTGAGTATGATAACTCCCATTTTTTCATGTTCTGTGTGTATATAAATCTCCTCACTGTATTTTCCACTGAATGCATCCAATGGAGTGAGCTGTAGCTCACGAAAGCTTATGCTCAAATAAATTGGTTAGTCTCTAAGGTGCCACAAGTCCTCCTTTTCTTTTAATAATTAATCAAATAATTCAAATAATTAAAGGAGTCGGAGGCCAAGACAACCAGTTCAGTTGGCCTCCTAGTACTTTAATGGAAACTAAAATGCCTTCTGTGTTGGCCCTTAATAGAGAAATGGACTTTGTCGGATGCAAGTATTAATCAATGGAAAAAAGGGGTCTGAATATTCCTCCTAGGGGAATTCTGCACGACTGCACATGTACATAATTAATGAGCCCCGCATAGTTTTATTTTTTTGCACAGTAAAAAGCTTCTGCTGAAATGCACCTGCCGTTCCATCTCTTGCCCACCAAAGGGTGCTGTGGCAATAGAACAAAGCAGCAACTCCCTATCAGCGAAGGAAGAGAGAGAGCCTGTCTTCTTCACAGAAGGCCAGGTCAGCAGACAGGGGCTATGGGGAGACAGACAGTGTTGGATGCTGGGGTGGGGTCAGTCAGGGGCTCATAAGGGCTAGTGGGGGAGGACAGACTGGGGCAGGGGCTGAATGGGAGTGGAGGCACAGAGTTAGAGGAGGAGGGAGGTTCAGGGCCCCATAGTGATGGGGGAGGAGGTGCAGAGCTACATAAGGACAGGGGGTGGTTGGCTGGGGGCACAGAGACACATGGGGACGAGGGGGGGGTACAGGGACACATTGTTAGGATATAGATGTTCAGGCCTGTCTGTAAAGGCCTATAATCTAAGCATTTAGGTGTATTCTTATCACTTGGCTAGTGATAGAGGTATAAAAGAAAGAATCAAAATCACTGTCTGCCAGTGTAAGGTCTTTATCTTACTGTGACAGTCTGAGGCCCTGTGCTTAGGCTAAGGCTTTTGGCTAAGCAGCAGACGCAGCCATAAGCTGGGAAGTGACAGGTCACCTCCTCACATTCCCAACTAGTCACATTGAAATAAGGTGCTATTGGGCTGTTAGGAACACAATCCTGTCCTGATAATGCCTATCGCCTCCAGAGAAAGGGAAGGGCCTAGAAGATGTAAAAGGAAACTTAGTTTGATAGGATCCTGTCTGGCAAGAACTCACTTATCACTAGCTGGGATGTGAAATCCTCATTTCTGTGTTTGTTCTATCACTGTAGTCCCCATTTCCCCATTGTTTGTCTGTATAATCTCTGCCTGGTTCTGTGATTGTTTCTCTCTGCTGTATAATTAATTTTGTTGGGTGTAAACTTATTAAGGTGGTGGGATATAATTGGTTAAATAATCCTGTTACAATATGTTAGGATTGGTTAGTTAAATTTCAGGAAAATGATTGGTTAAGGTATAGCTAAGCAAAACTCGAGTTTTACTATATAGTCTGCAGTCAATCAGGAAGTGAGGGGATGGGTGTGTGGGTGGGGGAAATGGGAACAGGGAATGGGGGTGAGGAAATTGGAATCATGTTTGGCTAAGGGCAGGAATGGGAACAGGGACACAGGTGTAAGACTCTGTGGTGTCAGAGCTGGGAAGGGGGACACTAAGGAAGGAAATTGGAATCATGCTTGCTGGAAGTTCACCCAATAAACATCGAATTGTTTGCAGCTTTGGACTTCGGGTATTGTTGCTCTCTGTTCATGCGAGAAGGACCAGGGAAGTAAGTGGGTGAAGGAATAAGCCCCCTAACACACATGGGGATGGGGGGAGTGGGTTTCTGAGTGGGGGTGGAGGGACACATGTGAACAGGGGGTGCAAGGACCCATGGGTGTGCAGGAACACATGGAGCCAGGGGCAGATGTGCCTTACTGAATGGGAGAGGTTAGGGGTCAGACAGGGTCTGCATGGGGGGAGCTGCCTAACAATTCCTCCCCGCCCCTCCCAAAAAAACTGTTCCATACTTTTGCCACCTATACCCAGCAACGCTCCAAGTTCACACCCAGGCTCCTTCCCAGCAATTTACTTCCCTCTCCCTCAGCTCCTCCATTACCCCTGACTCTACCAAGCCTTTGCACTGCGCCTAAGGGGTGCAAGAAATATGGTTCTGTATTGAGTTTAAATGAATTATTACTCAGAGTTCTCTATTAACATGCATAGTAAGGAATTGGTTTGTCAAAAAACATTTCCTGAATCATTTTTGTTGTCTGTATTCATATAGACATACTTGCTGACAGGTATTTTGAAATAAATAACCCAAAATAATGTTAACGGGTGTAATTATATTGTATTATTTTGATAAGCAAAATATGCAGAATTTTGCAGCACTTCTAAAATATTGTACGCATCATTTTTATTTTTTTGTTGCAGAATTCCCCCAGTAGAAACTATATAGATAAGGGTCCCTTCAATGCTATAATCTCAATAATATGTCATCATAATAAAGGAGTGTTGGCTAGGATTTAGAGCAGGGAGTCAGTTCACCTGGGTTTTATTCACATTCTTTGACTAACTTGCTAAGTGGTGTTGAGCAAATTACTTAATTCCCTGTGACACAAGTCATCCGTAAATGGGGATAATGCTTCCCATTCTCACAAGGGTGCTATGAGTCCTAATTCATTAGTATTAGGGAAGTGCTTTGAGATTTTTGGACGAAGATGCCAAAGAAGGGCAAAGTATTATCAGAAGAGATTACTGCTAGTCCGATCGTGTACTTTTACTGTCTACAGCCCATGTACTCCACTGTGTGTAAAAGGACAATGCTCTCTTTATAGAGCATTATATCATCCTGATGTGTAAGAACAGCATTTTGCATGATGAATTTACGCCTGAGGACAGAAGAGCAAATACTGATTCTACTGATGGTGCGCCAGGCCAAGTTCTACACTGAATTACCCCCGTGCAGTCCCCTGTACCCCCATGAAGTCAGGCAGAATTTGGTGTGGACACCTGGAAAGCGGATGTAATTTCATGAAACTGCCCTACCTCATCCTTTTGCAGTTTCTCAAGCAGAACTGTCAGAACGATAGCCAGCTTGGTCTCGGCTATAAAGGCAATCCTGAGGGCAATTTTGCCCTTATTTTGGTATCCATATGTGCCAGGAGGGAAACAACCTCATTATAAACACTGAAATTAAATATAAGGATTCGGCTGGTTACCACTGATAGTAGAAATTGGTGCTGGCCTCTTTAATTCACTATCCAGTAAAGATTCTGCAGGAGCCCAAACACTGTGAGAAGTAGACCTGGGAATCCTGGAAATCCTCTTCCTTCCTCCTCATGACCAGGTTTGTTTGCTGAACTACCCAGTGTGCCTGGGGGGAAATCATAATGAAGCAAATTTGCTCCTTTCAAGTAGATCCCCACGTAAAATAATCTTCCTTTCCCTCTTTACTGTCAATTGATGAGTTTTGATAGCATACAGAGTAATAATTTAACTCTAAGCCAAGAAATAGAGCTAAAGCTAAGCACATGCTTAAGAGTTTTGCTTAGTCAGAGCCTCATTTTCAAAAATCCTGAACACCCAGATGTACCTATTGCCTATGCTGGGAACTTTTGGGGCTTGGTATCTCTTGAAAATCAGGCCAATGTTGTAGACCTCAGTATGAATTTAGAAGCCTAACTTTAGGCCCCTTGTTTTGAAGAAAGACTTTAATCTTATTTTATGGTAGTTTAAATACTTGCAGAGAAGACTCATGGAATGGAGTTCATCCAGTTCATAGAATATCAGGGTTGGAAGGGACCTCAGGAGATCATCTAGTCCGACCCCCTGCTCAAAGCAGGACCAATCCCCAACTTTTGGACCAGATCCCTAAATGGCCCCCTCAAGGATTGAACTCACAACCCTGGGTTTAGCAGGCCAATGCTCAAACCCCACTGAGCTATCCCTGTACAGTTGCCTGTAGAGGTCATAAAGGAATTCCCCCGCCCCCCCCACCCCCACGCACAATTGGCGAGGTGTATGCTGTGAGTGGGGTGGGGTGGGTCCCTCCAACCTTCATCTGAAGCATCAGGGATTGACCATAGCAGGAGATGGGACACCTGGTAGGGTGGACCAGTGCTCTAAGATGGTTCAGAGAATCTGTTTCCTTAGCTGTCCTGCTCACATGCCCAACTGATCTCCAGAGTTGTGGGTGGGAAGGAATTTCCTCCTGGTCGGATTGGCAGGGCCCTTTGAGTGGGAGGATGGGGCACTGATCACCTGCTAGGATAATCTGAGTATATCTGACCTAATCAATTCTCGACCATGGCAAGGGCCTCAGGCATTGGTGGAACCTCAGTCTCTCCTGTCCTCTGCCGATGGCACACAACAGTTTTGTCTCCTAAAGACTGAAATGTTTTCGTCCAAGACAAGTTTTGGGGTTCAGTGTAGGGTTGCTAGGTGAAATTTAGTGGCCTGTGAAATACAGGAAGTCAGACTAGATGATCTAATGGTCCCTTCTGGCCTTAAACTCTAGGAAACAATGAAATAGCTGGTGTATTAAAAAATCAGGATTTGATCTCCCATGTATCTCTTCGCTCTGGGCAGAAATTCTCCAGGAAACTTAATATTTCACAAGAAATCTGAAATGCCGTGTTTATCTGTCTCCATTGTAACAGCATTCCAAGCATGAAGGAGGAACTAACAAGATTTCCCCTTCCCAGGAAAGACAGCTTGAGGTTAGGTGATTGTCCATCCGTTATGCAAATTGCATCCTTCAGTTGTAACACACAGATGCAAACGGAATCATAACTGTAACCTACACTGCCCATCTGTGTGGGATGAGGAGCACTAGTGTTGCTAAGAAATGTGACCCCATGCTTTGTTCTCTTCCATTTAAGATATTAGCAGAGCTTCATTTAGACAGCTAGAGGAGAAGTCCTTCTGCATTTTTTGTTCTAATTTCCCCTATCTCTGATGGAGTTGGCTCCATGGATGCAGAAGACACAAAATGACGACCCATAACAAACATAAAACAACTGGGAGAAAAGAAGGAAGACCTCCCCCGTAACATTCCCTAGAAACTCAGATTCTCAAGAAAGTTTCCAAGTCCAGAGGCTGTAGGCCAACTCCTCAACTGGTGTAAATCAATACAGCTACAAGGAAGTCAACAGAGGGACACTGGTTTACAGCAGCTGAGATTCTGCTCATACAAATGGAGAACATTACAGCTAATCTGTATGCCTATCTTTCTAAATGTGTGTGTGTGAATATAGAATGGATATAGAGAATACAATGCTGACCCTTACCTCTGTCGGTTACCTCCCGCTCACTCACAAATTTATTCATGTTTTAATCTTTCCTCAACACTTCCTCCAGTCCTTTCTCCAAAGAGCTCCAGTACTGATAGGCAGCTGGCCTCTCAGGCTGTCCTGTCCTGTCCAGGATAGCCAGTTCAGATTATGCAAGCACTATTATGACATCCCTGTGACTGTGGCATAGCACATAAACTGCTGCTGGCCAGGTCGGTGCTGTGATGACATGGACAAGATCCTCAAAGGTATTTAGGCTCCTAACTCGCACTGAAATCAATAGATGTGAGGAACCTAAATACGTTTCAATATCTGGGCCCATCCATGTACGCAGTCCAATAGGTGGCTAAATGTGCTCCAGTGTAGAATTTCTCATTCGCTCTAAATCATTTTGAAGTTTGGTTCCGTCCCTCTCTCAGTTTGCCACACTTTCCAAGATTGGTTTTATTGGAAAAGCTGCTCCTGGTTGAATTGATAGAAAATAAAAGCACCGAACAAAGAAAGAGAAGAAACTGCCTTGGAGAATGCACAGTGACACTTGAGTGTGGGTGGTTGGTTTCCTTTGCTTTTTAATTGGGTTGATTAAAAAGCTTGATGAAATCTTATTGGACTGTATTACAAATATTGATTTTTATATTGTTTTACAATGAATTGAAATTTATTCTTCATTTCCATGTCCCGCCAAACAAATCAACAAAATTATTTTTTGTTGTGTTTAATACAGTGGGGTGTATGTATGGCCATAGGTAGAGCCCACACTTGATTCTGGAGATTATGTTGCCTTTAAAGCATTCAGAGTGATGACACTCTATGCAGTATACCATGTGGAAAAAGAATTCCAATTACATGTGTCCTTTGCTATGTATAACTGATTTTGTGCCTTACCCTTTCTGAATTTGCCCTTACACGGACATGCTATTCTTTTGTACTCCTCCTTAGTAATTCGTCCATGTTTCCATATTTTGTAGGATTTCTTTTTGATTTTCAGGTCATTACAAAACTTCTGATGGAGCCATTGGCCTCTTACTGTTCTTCCTCTCTTTCCTTTGCATTGGCAGTTGTGCCTTTAATATTGTCTCCTGGAGAAACTGCCAGCTTTCCTGAACTCCTTTAGGCCTTCGACTTTTTCCCCATGGGTCGCTACCTACCAATTCTCTGAGGATGTTCAAGTCTGCTTTTGGCAGCCTTTCTCCTGTCATTCTCACTCCTTAGAATCATGAAATCTGTCCTTCATGATCCCTTTCACCCAAATCACCTTCCACCTTCACATTCACCACCAGCTCCTCCCTGCTGGTCAGAATCACGTCTAAAACGGCTGTCCCCCCGCTTACTCCCTCCATTTTCTGAAACAAAGCATTGTCCCCAGTACATTCCAGGAACATATTGGGTAATTTTGGGTTTTACCATATTCCTTTTTCAGCAGCTGTCTGGGTAGGTAAACTCCCCCATTACGATCAGGATTTGCGTTTTGCATATTTCTGTTGTTTGTTCTAGAAATGCCTCATCTCCCTCCTCTTCCTGATTTGGTGGTCTGTAATAGACCCCTACCAGGACCTCACCCCTCTTTTATCTTTACTCAGAGACTTTCAACTGGTCTGCTTCTCACCTTCTTCTGGACCTCAGAACCGGTTTACAATGCAATATGTCCTCTCTTTTTTTTCCTGCCTGTCCTTCCTCAACAAGCTATAGCCCTCTATACCAATAGTCCAGTCATGAGAGTTATCCCATCAAGTATCCGTGATGCAGTTAAGCTCAGTTAAGATTTATGTACTAAAACTCCCAGTTCTTACTGTTTATTCCCCATTATTATTCCTCCTTGCTTGTGTGTACAGACATCTAAGATGTTAAGCAGATGCCCCCATGGATTTCCCTCTTGTTTCTCCTATAATTCTACTGCAATTTTCCACATCTACTTCTCCCCACACAGCTAGTCCTCTATTAAGGCCCCTTTTTTTACCTGGTGGCTTTTTTCACCTGCCCCCTCTGAACTTAGTTTTAAGCTCTTCTCTTAAGGTTGGTGAGTCAGTGCATGAAGAGGTTCTTCTCCTTCTTGGTCAGACGGACCCCATCTCTTCCCAGCAAACCTTCTTCCTGCAATAGCATCCCATGGTAGAGGAAGTCAAACCCTCCCAGAGACCCATCTTCATAACCCTATTCTGTGGGCATGCCTACCATTGAGTGTGTATTGAGCAGAAAGAACACTCAGTGCAGGAGACAAGGGGACTGAGTTAAACTGCAGATGTCAGGTTCACATACTTCCATTTTCCGTGACTAATCTCTTAAGCTAGTGGGGATGGCCACGGTATAAAAATATTTCTGGAGATCAGCATGTGATTATTTGTATTGCAGTACAGCCTCACAGTCCCAGTCACAAACCAGGATCCCATTGCACTAGGAACTGTACAAACAGAGAACAAGATGGTCCTTAACTGTCATTAATTAACACATATTAACAGCACAACAAACAGACAAGAGGATAATAAAGCAAGCAAAAAAGCCCCCTTTGACCAGGTACCAGCAGACAACTAATATAGTGCTACCTATTTCGGGAACTTTCTTCCTGAGTCAGGGTCTGATGTGACTCAGCCCCTGTTCCATGCCATTGTGTAAAGTGGGGACTCGTACATTTGCACAAGATGGAAAGTATACAGTGGCACACAGTTGAGGCCTACTCCATTTTTAGTGCATAAACAGCAGGCCACTCTGCAAGAAGCTACGGGCATGGTCAGCACAGAGAGTTTGCCTGTCTCTGTGCTGGTGTTCTGCACCCCTCACTGTCTACACCTGGCTCCATAAAGCCGGGCCTTTCCAAAATGCAGCATCAGGTAGGAGCACAGGTAATTGTAATAATGCTTGCTCATTGCAGCTGTTAACATCCGGGCAAGGCATCCACATGTAAGTCCACTACAGATGGACCAGTGATGGGAAGAGTGTCCATGCATGTGACAAGTAACACCATGAACTATGTCATGCCACAGAACAAATTAAGATCAAGAACAGAACAACAGTATGTGTGGCAAAGCCATGACAAACACTGTGCAGGCATCAAGGAGCTCATAAATTAGCACCTCATCCCCCAAACACTGCCTCAGCTTGACTTAAAGCTTGGGCAACAGTAGACCCTCAAAAGGAGGAGGCCACAGCTTTACACCCGTGGTCACTGTGATGTTAACTGGCTGCATTTGACAAGAGCTGGATCAGAGGTTGACTTTGAGTGTATTTACAGGGGGCAAGGTTTTCACAACACAAGCCTTGTGCACACACACAAATAGTGTTCTGCAGCAGTGCAAGCTGAGCTGCAGCAATGAGCAGCGGGATCCTGCTTGGGCTCGTAATTCATACACTTCTCTCACTAATGAGGATCAACAGATCAACCCATACTGAATGCAGCTTGACAATATACCATCACTTAAAACACATTACAGTCAGAGAGGATGATAAATATTCCATTTAGACGCATTTTGTACAAGGCCCAAAATGACTGAGGATGCAAGAAAACAAAGCTGGTAAATACAGAAAATGCATTTGTCATAAATATAAAGGGAAGGGTAAACCCCTTTAAAATTCCTCCTGGCCAGAGGAAAAATCCTCTCACCTGTAAAGGGTTAAGAAGCTAAAGGTAACCTCGTTGGCACATGACCAAAATGACCAATGAGGAGACAAGATACTTTGAAAAGCTGGGAGGAGGGAGAAAAAACAAAGGGTCTGTGTCTGTCTGTCTGCTGCTTGTGCCGGGGATAGAACAGGAATGGAGTTTTAGAACTTTTAGTAAGCAATCTAGCTAGGTATGTGTTAGATTATGATTACTTTAAATGGCTGAGAAAGGAACTGTGCTGAATAGAATGACTATTCTTGTCTGTGTGTCTTTTTTGTAACTTAAGGTTTTGCCTAGAGGGATTCTCTATGTTTTGAATCTAATTACCCTGTAAGGTATGTACCATCCTGATTTTACAGAGGTGATTCCTTTTTACTTCTATTAAAAGTCTTCTTGTAAGAAAACTGAATGCTTTTTCATTGTTCTAAGATCCAAGGGTGTGGGTCTGTGGTCACCTATGCAAATTGGTGAGGATTTTACCAAACCTTCTCCAGGAAGTGCGGTGCAAGGGTTGGGAGGATTTTGGGGGGAAAGACGTGTCCAAATGACGTTTCCCAGTAAACCCAGTTAAAGTTTGGTGGTGGCAGTGGAAATTCCAAGGGTAAAATTAATTTGTACCTTGGAGAAGTTTTAACCTAAGCTGGTAAAAGTAAGCTTAGGAGGTTTTCATGCAGGTCCCCACATCTGTACCCTAGAGTTCAGAGTGGGGAAGGAACCTTGACAGCATTACTGAAAAAACAGCTACAGATTGACTCCTGCTAGCAAGAAGCTTCTGTACAATGTACAGTAAGATATTGGGCTTAACCCAATGCAGGGCTAGGCTGAATTAAAGTCAGTCAAAGTTTTGCCTGAGTAGGGTATGAGGCCCAGCTCCTCAAAGGTCTTTAGGCTCCGAACTTCCACTGAAATCAGTGGAAGCTAGGAGCCTAAATACCTACTGTAAAATTTGACCCAATAACAACAATAATAATAATTTGCATTTATGGAGAGATTTTCTTCTTCAAAGCATTTTACACACATGTTTTCTAACTCTCTGCTTCAAATAAAAGCCATTATTGACAGACAATTATATTTTTCCGTCACAGCACAGACAAATAGGAGAGTGAAGAGAACACAGTTTCTTAATGGGATTTTAAGCAGGTTCTCATATGGAAATAAAATTAAAGATCCAGCACTCAAAAGATGACTCTGCTTAGCTGTGTGCCTTGTGGCTTAAAGCAGAATTCCAAGAACATTACTTCGCTTTTTGAAAGCATTTCTCAATTAATGTGACAACTCAAAATATCCGCTTCCACCTAGTGGTGTGGGTTTGCATAACGTGTTGTTTGTATTCCCTGTTTTCGATATCTTTGCCTAAAAGATAAAATACATCAGAATCTACTGAGACAATTCACACTTCTGCACAAAGCCACAACAGCACTAAGAATGTATATATTTGTTAGCAAATAGGATCATTAGGGAGAAGGAAAAGGATAATCTCAGAAAGAGGCTCTCTCTTTCTCCTTCACTTTATTCTATATAGGTTTTTATACTGTTCTCACCAATGAAGTATCTGAGCAGCTTCCTCTAGTACATTAATAATATGACTCACATCTGTCATGGTAATATCTTTTTATTGGACTAACTTCTGTTGGTGAAAGGACTGCACAGAGTTCTCCTTCAGGTGCTTGAATGGTTATTTCTTTCACCAACAGAAGTTGGTCCAACAGAAGATATTACCTCAGCTAGGGTGACCAGATGTCCTAATTTTATAGGGACAGTCCAGATATTTGGGGTTTAGGCGCCTATCAATCCCACCCCACCCCCATCACGATCTGGTCACCCTATCCCTCACCCACCTTGTCTCTCTAATATCCTCGGAATGACATGGGAGTGTGTTCTCCTGTCACAGACTGTCCCCTGAGAAAGCTCTATCTACTACACAGACAAGCCTCATCCTTAGAGTAGAAAACTTCATGGTGCCTGAGAAATAGGCCCTGTCAGCCACAACCCTAATCCCAGGGATTTACCTGATATTTTAGATATACTGGGCCCTAGCTACTGAGCCCCTGGAAGAGAAGGACTGTGACCTAGAACCTGACTTGATGTGTTCACGTTGAAGAAGGATGTACACAGTGTCTGAAAGCAAACAACACTTCAATGGTCACTGAATGAGGGGCCTGTGGAAAAAAATAGTACAATTGTGCAATTAAAGACTGTGTCAAAATGCACGTGCACAGTACTCAGACTCCCTGAATCCTGGCATTTCCGAACTTTCCATTGCTCAGTTTTGCAAACTTACTAATTGTTATTTTAATGCAGGTTTTTATATATTTGTTGGGCGTCTAAAGATATAAAAATATAGACATCGATTCATATCATTGTCGTGCAAACATCCCCATTTCATTGTTTGTTTTTAAAGAAAAAAGTACAGGACTAGGTTCTGGCAATTTCTGTATTGAGCTGTAAAGAAAGATATTTTTAAGGGTTTTGAACTGTCGAAACAGAGGCCCAGAGATTGTCTCACACAGGGAGGAGTGGGTGATGCAGTGCACACTTTCCCAAGCCAGCAGAATTGCTGGACCCCAAGAGATTCCCCCTCTATTCCTGAGTCAACCTTTGCCAGAAGCAAGCAGACAGAAGGACAAAAGTAGCTCTCCATTTTAATAAAGGCTCTTGTAACTTCCTGGATAAACTGGTCCCTTCCATTCTTTAGCTGACTATTACTCAGGCTCTTTTCTTACTGGCAAACTTGAATTTTGATTTTTCTACATCATGGCCAGTCTTTATCGTCTCTCTTGTAAACTTGAATATGCCAATCCCTGAGAGGACATACTTTCTTGTTTTTTCCTGGTTCGGCAATCATAGGTCTGGGGATTGAGCTCCCATTTAAGGTACTTTTAATGATGACCCCCAGTCCTTTATTTCATCTATCAGGATGTTCAAAGAGAGCAGCTCCCCTTCACTGAACGCCACTGCTGTGACTTTGGATTCCCTTGTAGTATGTGTGGGGCTGGGGTAGTTGTCTCAGCTGGATTCTTAATCCAGAGGGAAGACGCTCTCTCCTGTTCAATGAAGATCAGGAATGGCACATAGATTTGAGAGAAAAAGTACATTTTACTTTTACTCTATTTTCTTATTTCTCAAAAGGAACAGTACAACAAAGATAAAAACCCCACTGTGAATAATCAATATAGGTATTGATGTATCTTGTCTGAAATGGGACAGCTGCTCTTCTACTCTCGGGATGGATGCCATATCAATAGATAAGATAAAAAGACAGGCCTAACTGAGAGACTGAACCCATATTAGGGCCAAATTCTGCTCCTCGGTTACATGAGTACGTCGCTTCCCGACTAGGGCCCAAATCTGTGTAAAGAAGAGTAAATCTGGTCCCGAGGGAGTATCGAACAACTTCCAAACTGTTTAAGAAGGGTGTTTGAGTCTAAACTATAAAGACAGTTCCAAATATGGACCGCAGTTCAGGAAAGCAGCCTTATTCATCCGAGCATATGAATGATGTAAGAAAATTCTGAAAATGTGGATCTTAGATCATGGTCATAATTTAAAAAAATTAATTGACACAGCTGGACACCATTCACATTTGAAACATAAAGTAGCTTAAAACTGTCCTAGCTTGAAGTGGTTTGAAACTGCTTCAGGAAATGTGGTCCTCTTACAAGTGTAGATGTGAGGTTGCATATATGGTAAAGCCATGGATACAGAATACATGCTGATTTTAATCCTACAAATTTCCTAAACACTATACAGAATATCTAATTGCTTATTTTTAAATCCTAATCAGAGAAAAATTAAAATGATTTGTGCAAATAATTGAATTCTAAGGATTGTGTAACAACAAACACTCTTATTTTCTAGATCTACTGAGAGCTAGCTCTGAGAGAACAAAACAGTATTTTCAGTGTTTATGGTTCTTTACTGAAGCAGGTCTATTCTTTATCTAAGAACAGGAAAACAAAAGAATTCACAATATTGTTATCCCTTTTGACCTGAGCAATTAGTGAATATTTTGGGTCTTGTGAGTTGTTTCCATTAGGGGGAGAAATGGATGATGGAGTCAGGTATTTTTTTGACACAATCCTGCTTATTTGCAAAGAATGTACCCAAAGTTCTATTTCCCTAACGACAGCAGGAATAGTTTCTTGGCTCACAATTCCAAGCCTCTTTCTATCCAGCAGTCTACCCGAAAGCTCTCTCTCTCTCTCTCTCTCAACTTTTTCTGAGATCACACTACAAATACTTCTCTGGGGCTCCTTTGTGCTTCTGCAGTGTCACACTCCCTCTCTTCCTCCCCCCGCCCCGAACCCCATCCCCCTGCATTTGCATTCAGACCCTAGTGAAAGCCCCTTCCACTGTATGGCTCAACTCCTATTCCAGCTTCACTTGATGGTGACTTCTCTTAAGTCAGCCATCTATTCCACAAAAGAGCTTGATTGTTTTACATTGATCCTGAAGAAAGGACAACTGGTATGCCCACGAGCTTCAAAAAGGCTTCCCCTTTCCCCAGCATAACTACCTGTTTTCATGTTGTTTTTATAAATCTGTATCTTGTACACGTCTGCAAAACCCACAGCATTCTTTTATTTTTACTAACCTGAAACAGGATATTGAATGCATAATTTCAGTTACACCAATTTAAATCTGTGGTAATTCATTAGAATTATTCCATCTTTATCCTGGTGGCAAAATATGTTAGCACGTCACTAGAGAAAACATGACACTTTTTGATAATTGTTATTGTTGCCGGCACCCAGTGCCGAGAGGCTAAACAACAGCTGGGGTTGGTTCCCTACCCGGTGTGCTACACCCAATAATCACAACGGGGTGGAGAAGCGGAAAAGTTTATTTGCAGCTGCAAAAAGATCCAGGGAGAATAGAATCTCAAATCCTGCACCCAGAGCAGGAAGTTACACAGGCTTTTAAAAATCCTTTTTCCCAGCATACCCTAACTATCCATATAGCCAGCCAATCCAGTTCACATCTAGTTCCCTTGTTTTTTGTATCATTTGTTAACCTATACATAAAGCTGCTTGATTCAGCATTGTTCTTCCATATCTGCCCTGTTCGGCCTTGTTTAGTTTCAGGCAGTCTGACTCTGCAACATATTGTTGCAGATCCTCAGCATAACTGCTGCGAGTGCCTCCAGGCTGGGGGTCCAAGGACACTTGGGCCTAGTACGCAGAGCTGCTGCGAGTGCCTCCAGGCGGGAGGGGGGCCAAGGACACTTGGACCTAGTGCGAGGGGGCTTCATCGACACTCGTGGTCTTCCATCCCCTCGAGTTACCTAGTGGCCATGCCCCAGGGTCCCCAACACAAGTGAAACAAAACTGCAGGAACTGAGGGGTGGGGTGTGTGTTTAGTGGCTTGGCAGCCCTGAGCCAATCCCCTGAGCCCCGAGGGCCGGCAGCGCTGGCAGGGCAAGGGCAGGGCTATCCTGCCCTCGAGCCTCTATCTTCATCCAGTGCCCTGCCGGGGCAGCCCCGGAGAGGGGAGCTCAGTCTCAGGGGCACATTCACCCCTTTGCTGTGGGACCCTGTCGGTGCCGCTCATCGTGCTGGCTTCTGGGACACAAGTGCTCATCCTGCAGGGCTGAGCCCCCCCGACAGCTGATTTCACACAAAGACCCTAGCACCCCTCATGGCAAGCAGCTGTTCAGAGATCCCGCTCCCAGTCCAAACCCTGCCAGGGCTGAACCAGCAGAGCGGGTACCTCCGGGGGCAGGTCTCATCCCCAACCCAGGGTGAAGTGCCGGGGGCAATGGCAGATTAGCCACTGAGCCTGTGCCCAGGGGTTGCCAGGCAGGCAGGGCTAGGAAAGCCCCCACATTCTGATCCCACTCCCTGGCGGAAGCCGTGGGGGGAGGGCCGGAGAATCCCCTAGTGCCCCCTGAGCCCACCCCGTGCTGCAGCCCCGGGGCTGGAAAACCTCTTGCTGCCTGCCCCGGCCTCAGCTTCTCCAATATGGGGCAAGCGGGGGTGGGGGGAGGCCGTCTGGAACAGGGGCAGGGCCCTTGGGAAGGGGCAGAAAGGGGTGGGGCCATGGGCAGGGCCACAGGCAGAATGGGGGCAGGACCACAGTTGGAAGGGGTGGGGAAGGGCCCCGCACTTGTTCTGGCCCAGGGCCCCAGGAAACCATAATCGACCTCTGGCTGTGGGGTGGCCCATACAGGGCACTCAGTGCCCCCCTTCCCCGTTAAGGCACGGTCCAGAGCAGACCCCAACCCTTTCAGCTCCCCTTAAAATCATAATGAGCTGCCTCTTTTGAGGCCCCAGGTTTGATCGTTGAGGCCATTGGGCCTGTTGTGGGGACCAGGCCCTGGAGGCTTACACTGACATTTAAAGCACTCACATCCTCATCCCCTACAGGATTTGGCCGACCCCCACCGTGCCTCAGTGTTCTGTTAAATGGGCGCAGAGAAGGCAGAGGCCACCTCCCCGCTCCATCAGAGAGCGGCTGCTCTGCACAGGCCTTGGCACCAGCCACTGGTCTCTGCTCCTCCTGCAGCACATGGCTGGGGGAGGCACCCAAAGCCCTAGAGGGGGCCCCACAAAATCACCTCCTTCTCCCAAAATTCTCTCACCAGGGCAGCAGGGTGCATTTACCAAAGTAACTGTGATGCCCTTGGGGCCAGCACCTCAGACCAGGGGAGCCCAGGGCATGGCCAGCCCCACTCTGCAGACTGGGGGCAGCTGGCCCCAAGCTCTCCTGGCTGGCTCCTGGTCCCAGCTAGACTCAGGAGCTGTCACTGGAGTTTCCAGAGCTTGGGTATCTCCAAGGCCAGGCTGACGGTGTACCTGAGGGGCCGAGGAACCACCAGCAGCTAGCCCAGCCAGGAGCAGTTGTGGGGAGGGCAGGGTGGCAGGGGGCAGAGATGCTGGCTTGGCCCAGCAATGGGATAAGGACATAGACCATCTGGCCGCGGAGGCCCCATAACCGACTCCTCTGGGACCAGGTCCAGCCTGTGCAGAGCCTGGGGCTGGGACATGTGTGGGGAGGGGGGAAAGGGGGAGAGACAGGGCCTCTTGGCAAGGCAAGATTTGCCCTGCAGTTCTGGGGTTTGTCACCATACAGGGACATCCCTCGGTGGGTCCCTTGGCGACAGCCCCTGGTGGCTGCTCTTTGCCAGGCTCTCCTAGTGCTGCAGTCATTGCTCTATTGCCCTCGCCTCCCATTGGGTCTGGCTGGGGTTTCCTGCCGTTCCTGAGGGAGCAGCGAGGAGAGGAGGGACGGGCCAGGCCTCTCCTCCCCAAGGGTAGTGTGGGCAGAACAGCTGGTAGTGGCCCCTACACCATGGCATGGCTAGCTGTGCCTCAAGCAACCAAGCCCCTTAGGCCTGTCAACACCACAGTTCGGCTGGCATACATTGCCTTGCATTCACCTCGCTGTGCCCAGCTCTGCACTCAAATTTCTCTTTGGCCAATGTAATTGCTCCCTTACGGTGATGCAGTAAAACCACCTCTCCAGATGGCATTGGCCTACATCTACCTGAACCATCCTCCAGCAGCTGTCCCGCAATACCCCATTCCCTGCAACAGTGACCGCAGTGGCCATGTTGTAAACTCCACGCAGGACCCCTCGCCCTATGAAGTGATTCCTGCACTGCAGGGAGCCTGGTCTGCTCCCCGGGGTTCCCTAAACCCACAGCTCATGGTAACTTTACTCTCTGTGAGGCCGTTGTGACGTTGCACTCATATGCTTTATGAAAATATGCTTATGAACAGGAATATAACATGCCTGGAATATGCTTTATGCTAAATGCCCCATGTAACATATCATTAGAAAGCTTGTAATCTACTAAGTGTGTACTACTAGGGGCAGATCAGGGGCATCCCAGGTGCTGGGGGAGGAGGCCCGGGACCCCACTGGTGCTGGGGGAGGGGGCTGCAGTGCGCAGCCTAGGAGTGGGACCCCTGCTGGTCCTGGGGGGTGGGCACAGTTCCCATTGGCCAGGAACCTCAGCCAATGGGAGCTGCGGGGGGCAGGGCCTGCAGGCACAGGCAGAGTGGTGTGGAGACACCCCCCCCCTCCAACCCCTCTGCCACCTAGGAGCTGCAGAGCTATGCTGGTGGGAGCTGGGGAGCCCCCCATCCCGAGGTAAGCCACCCCGCATCCCTCAACCCCCTGCCCCAGCCCCCTCCCACACTCCTGTCAAGGTTTCTTCCCCACTCTGAATTCTAGGGTACAGATGTGGGGACCTGCATACAAACCTCCTAAGCTTACTTTTACCAGCTTAGGTTAAAACTTCCCCAAGGTACAAACTATTTTACCGTTTTGCCTCTGAACTTCCACTGCCACCACCAAACTTTATCTGGGTTCCTGAGAAAACGTAGTTTGGACACGTCTTTCCCCCCCAAATCCTCTCAACCCTTGCACCCAACTTCCTGGGGAAGGTTTGGTAAAAATCCTCACCAATTTGCATAGGTGACCACAGATCCAAATCCTTGGATCTTAGAACAATGAAAAAGCATTCCGTTTTCTTACAAGAAGACTTTTAATAGAAGTAAAAAGGAATCACCTCTGTAAAATCAGGATGGTAGATATCTTACAGGGTAATTAGATTCAAACATAGAGAATCCCTCTAGGCAAAACCTTAAGTTACAAAAAAGACACACAGACAGGAATAGTCATTCTATTCAGCACAGCTATTTTCTCAGCCATTTAAAGAAATCATAATCTAACACCTACCTAGCTAGATTACTTACTAAGTTCTAAGACTCCATTCCTGTTCTGTCTCCGGCAAAAGCATCACACAGACAGACACAGACCCTTTGTTTTTCTCCCTCCTCCCAGCTTTTGAAAGTATCTTGTCTCCTCATTGGTCATTTTGGTCAGGTGCCAGTGAGGTTACCTTTAGCTTCTTAACCCTTCACAGGTGAGAGGATTTTTCCTCTGGCCAGGAGGGATTTTAAAGGGGTTTACCCTTCCCTTTATATTTATGACAACTCGCGACTGCGCCATACAGGAGGCCTGTGATGTGTAGGGGGCCAGATGAGATGATCTAAGAGTCTCTTCTGGCCTTCAAGTCTCCAAATCTCTGCAAAACCGAGTGCGGCACATTGAGCATCCTCTGATGGTTCCACGTGTGGCCTGCGTGAACCCTTGCACGACCACTGAGTGTGTGGGGGTGACCCAGGGGGAGCAGCTCAGACACGCACAGGAGCCGGCTCGGGGCAGGACATGAGCCCTGCAGGGCAGGGGTGGGGGTGGCAGTGACATCACAAGGGCCTTTTGCAGCACTCAGCTGATTGGTGAAAGGAGGTTGGGAGGCGGTGACCTCACAGAGAGTCCACGACAACGGCCAGGGAGGACAGGCTGCAGGGCAGGGGGATCTCAGAGCCCCCCGGGGCTTTGCTGCAGGGAGTCTCCTTCTTGAGGTGTCTCCTTGAGGACTGAGAGAGAATTCAGGGTCTCGTATGTGAGCGCGAGGTGGAGCCTCTCTGGAGTTTTCTCCTTTCCCACTGCTCATTGAGCGAGAAGACAGACGTCCCTGTGGAGAATTAAGAGCCCCAGAAAAGTTTAGTACCGAGGCAGCCTGATCCGCCCGGTGCTGGCCAAATTCTCGGCACGGAAAACAGGAGGTTAAGGTGGGACAATTTTCCCCCAGCTTGGCCTTTGTCCCTTCGAGTTCTTGGGGTTTGTCTTTTTTGGTTTCCCTTTTCCTGCTTCCCTCCATCCACTGGCAAGGAGGGGGCTACTCTGTAGCCCTCATGGTGTGTTTGTTCACTCGGTTTTGCACAGATTTGGAAACTTGAAGGCCAGAAGAGACTCTTAGATCATCTCATCTGTCCCCCTACACATCACAGGCCTCCTGCATGGCGCAGTAGCGAGTTTTGGGCCAAAGCAGACTCCAGAAAGGCATCTCCTCAAGGGACGGAGGAAGCACCACTTCCCTTGGGAGTCTGGAGGAAATTGATGCTGTGGGGGGCAGGGAATTGACCCCAAGGCCACGCCTGTGAGTCTGTATCATAACACACATGCACAACAGCACTGCGCGAAGTATGTACACGTCACCTTAACTCTGATGTTTCCTAACGTTTAAAGGCCTGGTCTCCAGGGTGTTCTTTGTGCTTACAGATCGATTTTGGGGAGAGATGCAATCATTTAGCTCAGAGTGGGAGCCGTGTTAGTCTGTATCAGCAAAAACAAACAAACAAACAAACAAACAAAAAAACAAAACGAGGAGTAGTTCTGGCACCTTAGAGACTAACAAATGTATTTGGGCACATTTGATGGTGTGGCTGATGTGATTAGGTCCGAGGATGGTGTCCCTAGACTAGATATGTGCAATGGGTTTGTTGCAAGGATAGGTTCCTGGGTTAGTGTTTTTGTTGTATGGTTGCTGGTGAGTATTTGCTTCAGGTTGGGGGGCTCTTTGTTAAGTGGGGACTGGCCTGTGAGATTGAGGGATCGTCCTTAAGAATAGATTGTAGATCTTTGATCCTGCCCTGGAGATCTTTTAGTTGGGGGCTGAAGCTGATGGCTGGTGGCGTTCTGTTCCTTTCTTTGTTGGGCCTGTCCTGGAGTAGGTGACTTCTGGGTATTCTTCCTTTCAACAGGTGGGGATTGTAGTTTGAAGAATGCTGTCATAAATATAAAGGGAAGAGTAAACCCCTTTAAAATCCCGCCTGGCCAGAGGAAAAATCCTCTCACCTGTAAAGGGTTAAGAAGCTAAAGGTAACCTCGCTGGCACCTGACCAAAATGACCAATGAGGAGACAAGATACTTTCAAAAGCTGGGAGGAGGGAGAGAAGCAAAGGGTCTGTGTCTGTCTGTATGCTGCTTTTGCCGGAGACAGAACAGGAATGGAGTCGTAGAACTTAGTAAGTAATCTAGCTAGGTATGTGTTAGATTATGATTTCTTTAAATGGCTGAGAAAGGAACTGTGCTGAATGGAATGACTATTCCTGTCTGTGTGTCCTTTTTGTAACTTAAGGTTTTGCCGAGAGGGATTCTCTATGTTTTGAATCTAATTACCCTGTAAGGTATCTACCATCCTGATTTTACAGAGGGGATTTCTTTACTTCTATTAAAAGTCTTCTTGTAAGAAAACTGAATGCTTTTTCATCATTCTCAGATCCAAGGGTTTGGGTCTGTGGTCACCTATACAAATTGGTGAGGATTTTTACCAAACCTTCCCCAGGAAGTGGGGTGCAAGGGTTTGCAGGATTTTGGGGGGAAAGACGTGTCCAAACTACATTTCCCAGTAAACCCACTTCGAGTTTGGTGGTGGCAGTGGAGATCCAGGGACAAAGGATAAAATTAATTTATACCTTGGGGAAGTTTTAACCTAAGTTGGTGAAAGTAAGCTTAGGAGGTTTTCATGCAGGTCCCCACATCTGTACCCTAGAGTTCAGAGTGGGGGAGGAACCTTGACAAATGCTTGATAGAGATCCTGTCGGTGTTTGTCTCTGTCTGAGGGATTGGAGCAAATGCGGTTGTATCTTAGAACTTGGCTGTAGACAACGGATCGTGTGATGTGGTCTGTATGAAAGCTGGAGGCATGTAGGTAAGTATAGCGGTCCAGGATAGGGTGGTGTTTATGTGACCATTGCTTATTAGCACTGTAGTGTCTAGGAAGTGGGTGTCCTGGGTGGCCTCTCCTTCTGCCCCTCCACCCCCACCAACATGATACAGTTCTGCTGTGACCTGGAATGCGACTTTCCACGTCTCCGACGGAAGCAATATTTCCAACACACCTCTGAACAACACACTAATCCACAGAGAGCTTCCGACCAACACGACAAAAAGAAGGATTCTGCCTGAAGGTCGAAACAGCAGACTGGACTTAAACTTGAGTGCTTCAGCCGACAAGCACGGGCTGAAGTGGTTGAAAAGCAGCATCACTTGGCCCATAACCTCAGCTGTGCAGAACACAACACCGTCCACGGCCTCAGGAACAACTCTGACATCCGAATCAAAAAGGCTGACAAAGGAGGTGCTGTCGTCATCATGAATAGGTCGGAATATGAACAAGAGGCTGCTCGGCAGCTCTCCAACTCCACATTCTCCAGCCCATTCCCCTCTGATCCCACTCAGGGTGACCAAGAGAAACTGCACCATCTGCTCAAGAAACTCCCCGAAAAAGCACAAGAACAAATCTGCACAGACCCGCCCCTGGAACCCCAACCAGGGGTCTTCTATCTGCTACCCAAGATCCATAAACCTGGAAATCCTGGACGCCCCGTCATCTCAGGTATATCTGGCTAGGGGTGCTGGTCGCTCAGGGCCTGAGGAGAGAGTCGACACAGCCAGATACTCCTGCTGTTAGGATGCCCATACCTGAGAGGATTTCATCGCAGTCTCTGACGAGGGGGTTCAGGCTCCAGAGCTCTGCTCTGTTTTCCCAGCCCTGTGCAGGGGGTTGTTTCCAGTTTCAGAAATGGGGCAATGTTCACACACTCCCAATGGGTCTTTGCATGAATCAGGCCCTAAGCCAGGGGCAGGCAAACTTTGGCTTGATGCCGAATCGGGTTTCAGAAATTGTACGGAGGGACAGTTAGGGGAGGCTGGGCCTCCTCAAACAGCAAGACATGGCCCGGCCCCCGCCCGCATCTGACCCCCGCTTCTCGCCCCCGGACGGCCGCCCCGGGCCTCCAGCCCCATCCAACCCCTCTGTTCCCTGAGGGGCTCCAGATCCCCCTGCCCATAACAGCCCCACGCTGCCCCATCCAGCCCCCCCCCCCCCCTTCCTGTCTGCCACCCGGACCTTCTGCCCCATCCAACCACCCCTTCTCCCTGACTGCCCCGGGACCTCCTGCTGCCATTCAACCCCCTGTTCCCCGCACTCTCACCACCCCGACCCCATCCACCCCCCAGCCCCTGACCCCCCCCGAACTCCCCTGCCCTCTACCCCACCCCTCCCCTGCTCCCTGCCCCCTGACCGCGCTGCCTGGAGCCCCAGGACCAGCCGCCGGGCCGCACCGCACAGAGCCCCGGGGTCGGCCAGGCTCGTTGCCCCGCTGCCCGGAGCATGGGCCGGCGGCGCCGGGAGCGGAGGCTGCGGGGGGCGGGGGACGGCAGGGGCACGGCCGGGGGCTCTCCAGAACGGCTCAGAGCCCCCGGCCCCCCTTCTGCCCCCCCGCTCCCCACATGTCGCAGCCACCCCACCCAGCTGAGACACCCCACCCCACAGACCCCTCCCCTCCCTACAGCCCCCCACAGCCATGCTGTGTCCCCCTGGGGGCTGCCATGGTGCTGCCCCTCCCAACCCAACCCAACCCAACAGCCGCAGCCATGCCATTGACCCAAGTCCCCGATCCAGGTCCCCTATAGCCTCTCCCTCCCCCACATCCCTGCCAGACCCAGTCCCCATCCCGACAACCCAATCGCCCCCTGTCCACAACCCCCCTTTCCTCCTCCCACAGCACCAATCCATCCCCTACCCTCCCACAGCTCGCACCACACAGACCCCTCCACCTCCCAGCTGGGCCCCCTCCCCGCCCCCTGCCACCCCACCCACCCCCGTCAGACACCCGCCCCCGCTGGTCCACCAGGGTTTCCCCAACACCCACCAACAGCTGTGAATGGTGTGGGGGAGAAGGTGTTGGTATTTGGTTGTGTGTTGGGATTATGTGTACGTGTCGAGGCTTGTGGGGGCTTTGTGCTGGGAGAGAAGTTGATCCCTGATTTGGGGCCAGGGCTTCTCTGACTCGGGGTCCTATGAAGGGAGCCAGCCAGTCAGGCCGTGGCACAGGAGCCAGCAAACAGGGCTGTAAACAGGGGAGTCTGAGGGGGAGTTTGTCTTGTGGTGCTTGTTTGGGGTTTGTTGTTGCTGTGGGGGGTGGGGTTTGGGTGTTTCCCAGGTGAACAGGATTTAGGTGGGAAGGCGATGACAGACACGGAGGCAGCGGTGGGAGTGACTCATGTCGTGGAAGACACAATGGAGATGACTGGCTGTGGAAGCTGCCGTATGTCCATGATCCTGGAGGGGGGACCTGGTAAGAGTTTTGTCTGCATGAAATGCCGTCTGCTTGAGCTGATGGGGGAGAAGATGTGAGGTTTGGAGATGCAGGTGGAAAGTCTGGTTGAGTTTAGAAAGGGGTTTGAGCAGATGATGGAGCAAAGACATGAGGTATCTGAAGGGAAAAGCTCAGACTTGCAGATGGAAGCAGGACTGAGGAATTCTGAGGGGAGACTGCTGGGTGAGGGAAGTGGTCAGTGAAAGCATTTGACTACAAGAACCAGGCAGAGGAAAAGACGGGCTCGTGAAGGAGAAATAGAGCTCAGGAATAGGATTTGAGAGTTGGAAAATGAAGAAGGGGCTCAACAGGTAGTCACTGAAGGTGGAGGGGCAAGGAGGAAGAGAAGAGTGGCTAGTCCTATAGGAAAAGGGGAAGAGTCAATGGAGACTACACCAAATATGAGCCCCAGGAGGATACAGGATGGGTAGAAGAGGATTAGAAGGGAGAATAGGAATGGAAAGAACTTGCAGCCAGAGGGAACAGGGGATAGACTGGAGAACAGCATCATCACCAGGGAAAGGCAGGGCTATGTGATCGGGGACTCTTTACTGAGAAGACAAGACAGGCCTGTAACCAGAGCTGATCCAGAGAATAGAAGGGTGTGCTGTCTTTCAGGTGCTAAGATACGGGATGTAGATCTGAGGTTGAAAAGGATCCTAAAGGGAACGGGAAAGAATCCCCTAATTATCCTTCATGTGGGAACAAATGATACAGCTAGATTCTCGCTGGAAAGGATTAAGGGAGACTGTGCTAGGCTGGGGAAGACGCTTAAGGAAATCGAGGCTCAGGTGATCTGTAGTGGGATTTTGCCTGTTCCTGGAGAAGGGCAACAAAGGCGTGACAAGATTGTGACTGTCAACAGATGGCTCAGGCAGTGGTGCTAGAAGGAGGGCTTTGGGATGTATGGCCACTGGGAGGCATTCATGGACAGAGGACAGTTCTCTCAGGATGGACTTCATCTGAGTAGGGAAAGAAATAGACTTCTAGGATGGAGGCTGGCACAACTGATTAAGAGAGCTTTAAACTCGGAATCTGGGGGAGATGGTTGGTTAGGGGATGTCCAGGTAATCTCCACGCCGGATTTTAGCCTTGAGAGGGAAGAAAACAAAGTAAGAAAGGATACAGCCAGGGTAGGAGAATGGCTATAAGGAGGAAGGCAGTGTGGATACTAGTCTAATAGGTTCTACTGGCTGTAGAATGACCATGCCTCATTGGGTAAAGAAGGTGAGGGAGGCCAAACAGCAAAAATGAAGATGTTTGTACACTAATGCGAGGAGCCTTGGTAACAAAATGGAGGAACTAGAGGTACTGGTGCAGGAAGTGAAACCAGATATTCTCAGGATAACAGAAACAGGGTGGAATAGTCGTCATGACTGGACTACGGGTATTGAAGGGTATGTGCTGTTTAGGAAAGACTGAAATAAAGGTAAAGGTGGTGGAGTAGCATTGTCTATCAATGAGGAGGTAGAATGTAAAGAAATCAGCGATGGAATGGAGAAGACAGAGTCCGTCTGGGCAAAAATGACGCTGGGGAAGAGAACTACTCGAGACTCCCCTGGGATAGTACTTGGAGTCTGCTAGAGAACGCCGGGATCTAATGTGGATATGGATCGAGCCCTCTTTAATGTTTTTAATGAAGTAAATACGAATGGAAACTGCGTGATTATGGGAGACGTTAACTTCCCAGATCTAGATTGGAGGACGAGTGCTAGTAATAATAATCGGGCTCAGATGTTCCTAGATGCGATAGCTGATGGATTCCTTCAACAAGTAGTTGCTGAACCGACAAGAGGGGGTGCCATTCTAGATTTGGTTTGGGTGAGAAGAGAGGACCTCCTAGAAGAAATGGTTGGAGGGGACAATCTTGGTTTGAGCAATCATGAGCTAATTCAGTTCAAACTGAACGGAAGGATCACCAAAAAATAAATCTGCAACTAGGGTTTTTCATTTCAAAAGGGCTGACTGAAAAATTAAGGAAATGAGTTAGGCAAGTGGATTGGACTGAAGAACTTTAGGGATCTAAAGGCAGAGGAGGCCTGGGATTACTTTAAATCAAAGCTGCAGAAGCTATCAGAAGCCTGCATCCCAAGAAAGGGGGGAAAATTCATAGGCAGGAATTGTAGACCAAGCTGGATGAGCAAGCATCTCGGAGAGCTGATTAAGAAAAAGGAGAAAGAATACAGGGAGTGGAAAATGGGAGGGATCAGCAAGGAAAGCTACCTTCTTGAGGGCAGAACATGAAGGGATAAAGTGAGAAGGACCTTGCAAAGAGAATTAAAACCAATCGTAAAAGGTTCTATCACCATGTCAATAAGAAGAAAACCAAGAAAGAAGAAGTGGGACCGCTCAGCACTGAGGATGGAGTGGAGGTCAAGGATAATCTGGGCATGGCCCGATATCGAAACAAATACTTTGCCTCAGTCTTTAATAAGGCTAATGAGGATCTTAGGGATAATGGTAGCATGACAAATGGGAAGGAGGAGATGGAGGTAGATATTTCCATATCTGAGGTAGAGGCGAAACTCAAACAGCTTAATGGGACTAAATCGGGGGGCCCAGATAATCTTCATCCAAGAATATTAAAGGAACTGGCACATGAAATTGCAAGCCCATTAGCAAGAATTTGTAATGAATCTGTCGACTCAGGGGTTGTACCGTTTGATTGGAGAATTGCAAACATAGTTGCTATTTTTAAGGGGGGGGAAGTGATCCGGGTAACTACAGGCCTCTTAGTTCGACATCTGTAGTATGCAAGGTCTTGGAAAAAATTTTGAAGGGGAAAGTAGTTAAGGACATTGAGGTCAATGGTAAATGGGACAAAATACAAGATGGTTTTACAAAAGGTAGATCATGCCAAACCAACCTGATCTCCTTCTTAGAGAAAGTAACAGATTTTTTAGACAAAGGAAACGCAGTGGATCTAATTGACCAAGATTTCAGGAAGATGTTTGATATGGTGCCACATGGGGAATTATTAGTTAAACTGGCAAAGATGGGGATCAATATGAAAATTGAAAAATGGATAGGGAAATGGTTAACAGGGAGATTATAGCGGGTCCTGCTGAAAGGTGAACTGTCAGGCAGGAGGGAGGTTACCAGTGGAGTTCCTCAGGGATCAATCTTTGGGACCCATCTTATTTCATCTCCCTCCCTCAGCTCAGTTATGGCCCTTATTGCCCCTTCTCCCGGCAGAGCCAGAAGATTGGAAGCAGCAACATCAGACCCCTGTGTGGCTCGCAGGAATGAACACAAACACGCCCTTGTAGCTGGACAAATGGCGAGTTTTACCCCTGGGATACGACAAGGCTAAAGAGAAAGGTGGTGGCCCCACATCTAAGGAATGAAACACAACACAGTCATCATCGTTCTGCCCGTCCTTGCCCCTTTATACTTCTACTGTCTCGCTCCCGCCACCCTCACCCTCTGTGGGTTCAGGGAGAGCCACACTCAGTGCTTCCGACACACACAGACTCACACACACATCTTGCAAGGAAAACCTAACCACAGAGCCACATGCACCTGTTGCTTCCCTGCCCCCCTGCTCTCCAGAATCCAATCCCAAGGAAAGCTTGTCGGGCCCAGAGCTGGCAGGGCACCCGGTGCTGGAGTATTGAAGCTACCGTGACGGCACTCAGAGGAAAGAGGCTGAGAGATGCAAGTTAAGAATTGGCCGGTCAGGTTTCCAGTCCCCTCACAGGTCATTCCCTCACTCGAGCACAGGGGCACATCTCAATTCTCAGCTGGCTCAGTCGAGCTGCATCGTTCTTGTTTCCACTCAGTCAGGTTTGAGGCCTGTTTCGCACCCTGTCTTTGAGAAGACAGTCAGAAACTACTCTCTGAAATAGCCAATGCAGGAGACGTGTTATCACTCCTGCCCCAACACAGACAGACAAAGAGAGAAATGTTCTCGCTTTGAGGGTGGGACTCCCTGCCCTTGGCCAAAGACGAGCACCTCTCTTTGACCTTGGTCGCTCCTTCAGCTTTTCTTTCAGCAGGGAGCCCGAGAGCTCAGGTGCTGGAGCGCTGCGTTGGTCAGTGAAGCTCGGTGAGCTCCAATGTCACTCGGCTCTTCTACCAGCAAGTCAAAACACAGGCAGGATTTCCTCTTTTGACAATACTGGGGCTGTCGGAGGGTCTGTCCACGCTGCACACTGAGCCTGTCTCTATGTGGCCTGGGCTTGCTGACTTGTGTTGCCAAGCCGGTGTTTGAGCATCCAGACTGCAGGGGAAACTCAGGCCTCACACTGTGTCTATCTGTCAAGGTTCCTTCCCCACTCTGAACGCCAGGGTACAGATGTGGGGACCTGCATGAAAACCTTCTCAGCTTACTTTTACCAGCTTAGGTTAAAACTTCCCCAAGGTACAAACTATTTTACCTTTTGCCCTTGGACTTTTGCTGCTGCCACCAAAAGTCTAACCGGGTTTTTTATTAGGAAAGAGCCATTTGGAAATGTCTTTCCCCAAAAAATTCTCACCAAAACATTGCTCCCCCCTTCCTGGGGAAGGTTTGGTAAAAATCCTCACCAATTTGCATAGGTGACCACAGACCCACACCCTTGGATCTTAAGAACAATAAAAAACATTCAGTTTCTTAAAAGAAGAATTTTAATAGAAGAAAAAGTAAAAAGAATCACCTCTGTAAAATCAGGATGGTAGATACCTTACAAGGTACCTTACAGGGTAATTAGATTCAAAACACCGAGAATACTGAATGAGGGAGGCAAACTAGTGACAGAGGATGTGGAAAAAGCTAATGTACTCAATGCTTTTTTTGCCTCTGTTTTCACTAACAAGGTCAGCTCCCAGACTGCTACGCTGGGCATCACAAAATGGGGAAGAGATGGCCAGCCCTCTGTGGAGATAGAGGTGGTTAGGGACTTTTTAGAAAAGCTGGATGTGCACAAGTCCATGGGGCTGGACGAGTTGCATCCGAGAGTGCTGAAGGAACTGGCGGCTGTGATTGCAGAGCCATTGGCCATTATCTTTGAAAACTCGTGGCGAACCGGGGAAGTCCCGGATGACTGGAAAAAGGCTAATGTAGTGCCAATCTTTAAAAAAGGGAAGGAGGATCCTGGGAACTACAGGCCAGTCAGCCTCACTTCAGTCCCTGGAAAAATCATGGAGCAGGTCCTCAAAGAATCAATCCTGAAGCACTTGCATGAGAGGAAAGTGATCAGGAACAGCCAGCATGGATTCACCAAGGGAAGGTCATGCCTGACTAATCTAATCGCCTTCTATGATGAGATTACTGGTTCTGTGGATGAAGGGAAAGCAGTGGATGTATTGTTTCTTGACTTTAGCAAAGCTTTTGACACGGTCTCCCACAGTATTCTTGTCAGCAAGTTAAGGAAGTATGGGCTGGATGAATGCACTACAAGGTGGGTAGAAAGCTGGCTAGATTGTCGGGCTCAACGGGTAGTGATCAATGGCTCCATGTCTAGTTGGCAGCCGGTATCAAGTGGAGTGCCCCAAGGGTCGGTCCTGGGGCCGGTTTTGTTCAATATCTTCATAAATGATCTGGAGGATGGTGTGGATTGCACTCTCAGCAAATTTGCGGATGATACTAAACTGGGAGGAGTGGTAGATACACTGGAGGGGAGGGATAGGATACAGAAGGACCTAGACAAATTGGAGGATTGGGCCAAAAGAAATCTGATGAGGTTCAATAAGGATAAGTGCAGGGTCTTGCACTTAGGACGGAAGAACCCAATGCACAGCTACAGACTAGGGACCGAATGGCTAGGCAGCAGTTCTGCGGAAAAGGACCTAGGGGTGACAGTGGACGAGAAGCTGGATATGAGTCAGCAGTGTGCCCTTGTTGCCAAGAAGGCCAATGGCATTTTGGGATGTATAAGTAGGGGCATAGCGAGCAGATCGAGGGACGTGATCGTTCCCCTCTATTCGACATTGGTGAGGCCTCATCTGGAGTACTGTGTCCAGTTTTGGGCCCCACACTTCAAGAAGGATGTGGATAAATTGGAGAGAGTCCAGCGAAGGGCAACAAAAATGATTAGGGGTCTGGAACACATGAGTTATGAGGAGAGGCTGAGGGAGCTGGGATTGTTTAGCCTGCAGAAGAGAAGAATGAGGGGGGATTTGATAGCTGCTTTCAACTACCTGAAAGGGGGTTCCAAAGAGGATGGCTCTAGACTGTTCTCAATGGTATCAGATGACAGAACGAGGAGTAATGGTCTCAAGCTGCAGTGGGGGAGGTTTAGATTGGATATTAGGAAAAACTTTTTCACTATGAGGGTGGTGAAACACTGGAATGCGTTACCTAGGGAGGTGGTAGAATCTCCTTCCTTAGAGGTTTTTAAGGTCAGGCTTGACAAAGCCCTGGCTGGGATGATTTAACTGGGAATTGGTCCTGCTTTGAGCAGGGGGTTGGACTAGATGACCTTCTGGGGTCCCTTCCAACCCTTATATTCTATGATTCTATGATTCTATGATTCTATGAATCCCTCTAAGCAAAACCTTAAGTTACAAAAAGACACACAGACAGGAATATCCATTCCATTCAGCGCAGCTTATTTTCTCATCCATTTAAAGGAATCAGAATCGAACGCATATCTAGCTTGATTACTTACTAAGTTCTAAGACGCCATTCCTGTTCTGTCCCCGGCAAAAGCATCACACAGACAGACCCAGACCCTTTGTTTCTCCTTCCCCCCGCCAACTTTTGAAAGTATCTTATCTCCTCATTGGTCATTTTGGTCAGGTGCCAGCGAGGTTATCCGAGCTTCTTAACCCTTTACAGGTGAGAGGATTTTTTCCTCTGGCCAGGAGGGATTTAAAGGTGGTTAGCCTTCCCTTTCTATTTATGACTCTATCCTACCGCAGGAAGTCGTCCTAAGTTACGCTGCTCCCGCTGTGTGAATAACAGAGCTGGATTTGACGTCGCTTCGGTCGACTTCCTGCTGTGTCTACACTGGGCTGGGTCGACGGGAGATGCTCTTCGGTCGACTTACCTTCCTCCTGCCGTTCCCGGCGCAGTCCCAACGGCGACCGGAGAGCGCTCTGCTGTCAATTTAGTGGGTCTTCACTCGACCCCCACGACATCAACCCCCAGTGGATCCACCGCAGCAAACAGAGCCTCCCAACCGTGCTGCCCCATCCACATGGCACGACTTAGACCCGAGTGGGAAATTCAGCTCCTGTGGGGTGTGTCACCCTCATCCGCTGAAGGTGCTCCCCGAGTCTCCAGGGATTCCTGCCTTAACTGCTCTCCAGCCGGTTTGTGTCCGTACGCTCCCCGCGGGGAGGCTGTGAGTGGCCTGGTTACAAGCGCTGGTTGCTCAGGCCTGGCAGGGAAGGGAAGCTCCGGGCAGCATTGACAGTCTGGAGATCCCTCCGGGGAAGCACAGGCGGTGGGTGGAACAGGCGGGGAGGCGAAGCTGCGGGGTCCTGCGGACGCTCTGAAACCAGCTCACCGACCCCCGGGGGTCACGCTGCCCTACACGCTATTGCAGTAATGTTTGTACAAGGCATGACGCTGAAATAGCAGCTTGTGTCAGAGTGTGTTCAGGCCAACGGATGTGTGTGTTAGTAGAGATCAAAGCGACTGTTAAATGTTCAAATGTATTGGGTGTTTAAACCTCCTGAAAACTCGTGGAATGTTGTTTGCACTGTTTTCACTTCTCTGTGTCCTGTTACGCTGTGATAGCAAAGAGTTGCCTTGTGTAGACCCCTGTCACTAAATAAGCCCTCAAAGGAGAATGAAGGTGTGTGGGATGCAAGTGAAGAAAAGGTTCATTTCCAAAGAAGGGGTGGTAAGAAGCAGGATTCCTGGGCGGGGGGCAGGAGGGTGTGGTTTGCACTGTTGTTCCCCAGGGTGGGAATGGGGAACTGGGCTCTGGCTTAAAGCGGTGTCAGGCTTCGGGGGGCTGGGTTCAGAGCTGGAGGTGAGGGTTGGGGTGAGGGTTGGGCTACAGTTTTGGTTCAGGGGTTTCGAGTTGGGGGGCAGGTTATGGGGTCAGGGTTCCAGTTGGGTTCCGGGTAGGGGGTGGGGTTTAGATTTTGGGGGGAGGGTTTGGCCAGCAGCAGCATAGAAGTGCGGGTGGCAATGGGGTGCAGCCAATAGTGATAAGTCGGGTGTCTTTTAGGTCGTTTTAGTGTCAGTAGCACCCTGGGGAGGGGGTAGGGTCATGTTTACGACAGGGGGCTAAAGTGTTGGGGAAGGGGGCGGCAAGTTGACCCATCCCACTTCGCACTTCCCACACGGACACGCACAATACGTCGAACGCGTGGACGCACACACGTCACACACACACGATGACACAAAACGGCACACAACATGACACACAAAAATAACACACCACACAGACACACACACAAGACGACATGGAAAGCGTCACACACAAAACATCACACACACGACGCACAACATGTCATACACACTCAACACAACACAACCCGCAACATGTCACACTCACACACTCAACATGACACACAACACGTCTCACACTCAACACGACACACAACACGACCCACAACACGTCTCACACACACTGAATGACACACAGCACGTTGCACGTACGTCACACACACACAAAGTCGCACACACAGTTTGTTGCATGTCTCACATATCATGTCACGCAGATGTCACACAACGCACATGCACTCGCACAACACGTCACACGCACTACATGTCACACACGCATGACGCACACCACATGACACATGATACAAAATGGCACATGACACAAAATGGCACACATGACATTGAGACACACACACACGACACTGACACGTTGCACGTGGAACACACAGCACGTCGCACACACACACAAGACGGCAGAGGACAAGACGGCTGAGCTGCTTGGGCCTCTTTCCAAGGCTTGGTTTTTCTCAGCTCAGGGCCCTGATTTATCTGGTGCTCTGGGTAGTTCCCCTGATCACACTTCCTCAGGCTCTTCCTTGAGAGGAGATTTATCATGGGAATTACGCGGAGAGGAATGATCCTGGGGAAGTCAGTGCCGAGCCTCCCAAATCTGCACCTTTGTCTTTCTTTAATGAACAGATGGAAGATCAAAGCATTGTATTCAATCCTTGAAGTGTCCATCCCATTTCTGTGCACACTGGACTTGAAAAGTTGTCCTTCTTCATCTGTACACCACACGTGTCCATTTTAAATCCAAAGATGCATAATGAGCCATGGGCTACTTCCCTATGACACAGAGGGTCACAAGCATGGTAGTGAAGAGGACAGATTACTAAGTAATCCCAGTGGGTTTCAGCCTCGTAGGATCACCTGGAAGGATTTTTCCTTCCTTTCAAAAGGGCAGAACCCAAACCCCATTCAGAAGATGCAGGGAATCTTACAGTAAATTCTTCCCACATGGTCCCCTTTGTAAAGCCAGTCTGTCAGAGCTTGCCTTAGCACAAGAAAATAATGCCAGGCAGTGGTAAGCACACAAACAAGACTTTATTTACGAGAGGGAAAAGGACTAGGCTAGGCTAGAGAAGGGGTGGATTAACAAAACTTGAACTCTGGAAGTGCTCCAGTCTCCCAAACAATTACACCCAGGAGGTCAGGTTGATGTTCTCTCTCCCTTCTCTTGCAGGGACAGCGATGGACGGCTGCTGCTCTCTTGACATTGGACGTCAGGGAGGGACTCCATGATGGACACAGGAACGGGTGAGTAGACCTAACTAAAAACCCTCCCTATCCCTCTTTGCGTCGTCTCTGCCTGGATGTTAGACCCTATCTACGCGGATTCAATCCGTGCGTGGGAGTGTGCTCCCCAACCCAAACTAATAGAGGAAATGGCTAAAGGTCACCAGCTTCTTTTCCCAAGTCCAAGATGGCCACCTGACAGATAACCCAAAAGGTACATGCCTTTGTTCCCTTCTTTTAGGAAAATTTGGCAGGGGCAACCAGCATTTTACACACCCGGAGACTGGATTTGACCAATCAGGGAACGTTGCGGGGCAGGGTGACCCACACAGAAGGGGGTTGTATATCCCCTCTGAGAACTCCTCCCTGTGTCCTCTACCAATTGAAGTGGGCGTCAGCCCCGTAGGACCACCCCGAGAGGGGATTTGACCAAATAAGGGAAGTGCTGCAGTGGAGTGACCTGCCCGCAACAGGATCCTGTGGTCCCTCTAAAATGTCCCCACACCACCCTCTAGCAGTTGGCGAGGGTTTCACTCCCACCTTAGGCCATCTCAGAAGGGAAATGTGTACCAATCCAGAACAGGTATAGCCCGAAGGTCTAGGCCACGGTTTCTTCAAAAGACATCCTTGGAACGAGACGGGCTCTTCCCCGCAGTGTTGTGTTGCGACTTCCCGGACGATGCTGCCAGCCTCGCAAACATGGAGCTCCAGAGATCGGCGGCTTCTGGCCTAGATCTTCGGGCACTGCCTAGTCTGATCGTTACGTTTCCCTTCTGGGATGGCCTAAAGCGTGTGTGCGAAACCCTGACTGATTAGCAGAGGACGGTGCGGGGATTTCATGGAGGGGTGATGGACCCCTCTTGCGGGCAGGTCACCCCACCATGGCACTTACCCTGTTTGGTGAAATCCCCTCTCTGGTGGGTCCTAAGGGGCTGAGGCCACCCCAAGTGGGAGGAGCTCTTGGAGGGTCACGTGACCCACTTCCGAATGGGTCACTCTGCCCCAGAACATTCCCCAATTGCTCAAATCCATTCCTGAGGCAGGTGCATGGAGATAAAACACCCCCAGATTGCTAAAGGAGTGGGAGGATCTCTTAGAGGGGTCACATGCAACTCCTTGTTTCGACTCCCGTTTGCATCTTGACCCCAAAAGTCTTCTGTCATGGGGTCGGTCTCATGGTGACAGATGAGCGATGTCTGAGGAGTGAAGGGGCGAGGTCCCATGGCTGACATCAAATAACTTCCCTAACCCTCAGGGTAGTTTGGCCAAATGCCCATTGTCAAAATGGCTGCCCTCCCACGCAGTGTGTGTGTCCCAACACCCAGAGCCCGTGCGGCCGCCCTCTCCGTCGGGGCTGTGTGGCCCAGCGACCAGAGTCCGTGCGGCCGCCCTCTCCGTCGGGGCTGTGTGGCCCAGCGACCAGAGTCCGTGCAGCCGCCCTCTCCGTCGGGGCTGTATGGCCCAGCGACCAGAGTCCGTGCGGCCGCCCGCTCCATCGGGGCTGTGTGGCCCAGCGACCAAAGTCCGTGCGGCCGCCCGCTCCGTCGGGGCTGTGTGGCCCAGTGACCAGAGTCCGTGCGGCCGCCCTCTCCGCCGGGGCTGTGTGGCCCAGCGACCAGAGTCCGTGCGGCCGCCCTCTCTGTCCAGGGCTGTGTGGCCCAGCGACCAGAGTCCGTGCGGCCGCCCGCTCCGTCGGGGCTGTGTGGCCCAGCGACCAGAGTCCGTGCGGCCGCCCGCTCCGTCGGGGCTGTGTGGCCCAGCGACCAAAGTCCGTGCGGCCGCCCGCTCCGTCGGGGCTGTGTGTCCCAGCAACCAGAGTCCGTGTGGCCGCCCTCTCCGTCGGGGCTGTGTGGCCCAGCGACCAGAGTCCGTGCGGCCGCCCGCTCCGTCGGGGCTGTGTGGCCCAGCGACCAGAGTCCGTGCGGCCGCCTGCTCCATCGGGGCTGTGTGGCCCAGCGACCAGAGTCCGTGCAGCCGCCCGCTCCATCGGGGCTGTGTGGCCCAGCGACGAAAGTCCGTGCGGCCGCCCGCTCCGTCGGGGCTGTGTGGCCCAGCGACCAGAGTCCGTGCGGCCGCCCTCTCCGTCAGGGCTGTGTGGCCCAGCGACCAGAGTCCGTGCGGCCGCCCGCTCCATCGGGGCTGTGTGGCCAAGCGACCAAATACACCCGATAGCAACGGACAATATGGTTACTCTCTCCCTCAATGCTGTGTGGCCCAACGGCCGGAGTCAGTGTAGCTGCCCTTCACTGCAGGGCTGTTTGGCTGAGAGTTCAGAGGCAAGATGGTTGCCCCTCCTCTTGGGGCTGTGCAGTCTAGTGGGTCAATGGGGACGTGGGCAGCCACCAAAGGATGGATGGCAGCCAGGGCAGGTGGACCCAGGCCCTCGTTACTCCACCGGCTCCTCGCCCAGGGCCTCGTCCGTGGCCAATGTGTTTGCCATTGAGTCAGTGGGGATCCAGCACTGCGGATGACAATGGCTAGTTCACCCAGGTTACTTCCTTGGAGATGTCTCTAGGCCATGGGCTGGGGGTTTCTGGGTTCCCGGCGTGGGAAACTCCCAGAGTCTCCGAACTCCCTTGCATGTCTGCAGGCCCCCAGGGACGTGGCTGGGTCTCGGCGCCTCAGAGCTCTGCAGTCAGGGGCTTGAGCTGTTTCTGGTCTGGAGCCTACAGTGTGCATTCTCCATTTTCAGCGGTCTGAGCTGCTCGCTTACACACTGGTGCTCCAGTTGGAGCATGTCCGGCAGGGCTGGGGTGGGGCTTGGCTTTCTCCACCTAGACTATGGGGTTCTGTGTGGCTGGTTCAGCCCGGCACATGCTGCTCGGCCTCTTCTGTCTCCTCCTTCCCATGCAAAGCTGCTTTGCCATCTCACAAGAGATGGGATCAGTGGTGGGCTCAATTGGCTCCTGTTGGCCTCTCGATGTCTGGAAGAGAGAGAAAGGGCAGGAACCCAAATGAGAAGAACAAAACCTTCAAGCAGGGTAGTTTTCCACAGCACAACCCCACCCTACTTTGCTGATGCTCATTGGCAACTTCCCTGAGAGCTGGCATTTCTTAAAGAGAGCACCCAACCCCCCGCAACCTCTGCTACCCTGTGGGCTGGCAATGGTAAAAGGGAGTCTGGGAGAATTTCTCCTCTCTCCACCTGGCTCTGATGAGTGAGGGAACCACATGCGAGAAGCTGTGTGAATGTAGGGCTCTGTGCAGTGGGATGAGATGTCCTCCATGGTGCCCAAAGGTGGGGTTGTCCTGCCTTTGCAGTGACTTCCTTCTAGTGAGAGAGATTTCAGAGATCAGCTCCGGGATTCTGCCCTGTATCAGTGTGTGGGAATGGGGCAGAAGTGGGGCAATGGTGCACTCAGGAAAGGAGTAGGGCTAAGGGGGGCCCAGGCTGCAGCCACTAAACCCCTGCGTGCTGCGTTGCGGCCGGGCCGGCTCTGCCTGGCTGGGGTGGGGGCGAGGAGGCTCCGCACGTTGCCATTCCTCATCCCCGCCAGCCACGTCACTACGACGAGCACCACACTGGGAACCTCTGTCCCGGGGGCTGATCTTCCCTGTAGGCTCTGCCTCCCCGCAGCTCCCATTGGCCGGGGATCGTTAATCCGGCCCTTGCCCTATTCCCCAGCCTGTTCCAATCCTGCTCTTGACTCCTGACTCCGGCTCCAACCCTTGGCTCCCCTCGGCTCGGCCTCCACCACTCTGAGCACGAGGCCCCAGAGCCACTGCTCCAACCACTGGGCCCAACCAGCCGTGCTTTGGCTTCCGACACCAGCGCTATGGAGGAGTCGTTCACCTCACTGCTTTCCATGTGTATGGCCCTGCCTTGGTCAGCGCTGGTTTTCATCTGCCATGGGGCTGCCCAGTGACATGGCTTTCTTTGATCCCTTTCAACTTCTTCCAAGTCTTCTCTAGGCCCGACTAATCGACATAATTTTGGGTCATCTGCTGATATCCACCTCCTTGTTCAGCCCCGGTTCCAAACATAAGGACATAAGAAAGGCCACAGCAAAGGTCCATCTAGCCCAGTATCCTGTCTTCTGACAGTGGCCAATGCCAGGTGCCCCAGAGGGAATGAAGGGACAGGCAATCATCTAGTGATCAGTCCCCTGTCCCGCATTCCCAGCTTCTGGCAAACAGAGGCCAGGGACACCAAAGAGTTGAGAAGCGTCTGTTGTATTTACCATAGCAGGACAAAGAGCTCGTCTGTGTCGGTCCCGGTTCCCTAGTCAAATGCAGAACCCGACACGAGATTTCCAAGCTTCTGCAACCATTTATAATATCTGTTGAGGATGTACCACGTGGTCCTGTCTGATTTCAAAGGCACTTCGTGAAAAGCTGAAACCAAGAGGAAATGGGTTGAAAACCCCGTGATGCTGATGTGACTGGTACCTAGGAAACCTCCACTTCCGATGGCCATTGCCCCCTGCTGTTAGCTCCCCAAGAGTCTAAGGGCACAAGAACAACAACTCCGCTCCTCCCAAAATAGCCCTGGACAGAGAGGAGACCCCATTCTTGCCTAACTTCCCCCTCTGCTGGCAGACACTCCTCCACACACCCGCACACACAGACGGTTGGGGGCACTTGTTCTTTGGATGGAACAGGAAAGTGACAGCGGCAGCCACATTAAACCATACAACATTTAGGCCGAGATCCACAAAGGGATTTCGGCTCCTAACGTCTCCTGAAATCCTTTGTGGCCCTGTGCCTTCATTCCTGAAGAGCTCACAGGGAAAAGTGTCACCCATGTGCCCTCATGGGATTTCCTAGGAGCTGATAACCAATCTCGGAGTGAAGGTCCCTGGCCTGCAATCACTCCATTCCAGGGAGGGCAGGTGATGAATCTTTCCCTACAGAGGGGAATCGTCATCATCATCATCATCGTCCTTAATACCAACAGCCCTTTTCAGTTGGGTCAGGCCTTCCTTTAGAGACTTTCTGACCTTGATGAAGACAGTCTCCCCACACAGCTCTAAGGCTATGTCTACACTAGGAGCTCGGGATGGAATTCCCCTGCTCCCATACACAGATTGTGGGACCACGATGAAAGCTGGCGTGACCATCCTTCTTCCTTCAACGCTGTCCTTAGACTGAGAGGGACACATTCAAAGCTGTGTTCAGGCCCTGTGCTGCACCCCTGTGCTTCCCACAGAGGCCCAAACACACAGAGGTATTTCCTTACCTTCATACAGGCGGGAGATTCCATCTTCATTCACTGTTTCAGACAACAAATCACAATAATGGTGGATAGTATTTCCTAGACAAACAATGAATACAATGACAGGTTTCAGAGTAACAGCCGTGTCAGTCTGTCTTTGCAAAAAGAAAAGGAGGACTTGTGGCACCTTAGAGACTAACCAATTCATTTGAGCATAAGCTTTCGTGAGCTACAGCTCACTTCATCGGATGCATACCGTGGAAATGAAGCTCATGCTCAAATAAATTGGTTAGTCTCTAAGGTGCCACAAGTACTCCTTTTCTTTTTGCAATGAATACAATGGCTCTCATGGCTTTTCAGATCCTTTCCTGAAAACTGCTCATGATGCAGCCATTCTCCCAAGACACCTTTGGGAAATTCCAGACATTCCTTACATCTGTTCACAAAGCATATTCCAGAAAGCATCAGAGGCCCAGAAGTTACTGAGAGGCTGACTTCCAAAGGAGATTGAATTCACATCCTGCTGGTTTCCCCTAGGCTCAGCCAAAGAAGTGTTGTGGGCGGGGGAAGTTGGTGCAGTCGATTCAGCGAAGTTGCTCCCTTCATCTTGGAATACATGTTTATTCACACACACATGCACACACACACACACCCCGTTTTAGGATTCTGGTGCTGTTGGAGGGAACAGAGCAGCCGTCCAGAAAAGGGCTCTGAAGGAAGCATTGAGAAAAGATCAAGTGAATTTGCTCTGCTTACCAATGAATCGGGCTGCTGAATGTCTTATTGTTGTCTGTGAGCTTTCCAGGTACTGTAAGGCCTGGAACAGGAATTTGGGGATGTGGCTCTCGTTGTTCTGCATCTAGGAAGAAAGAAGGAAGAAATGCACAATATACAAATGACATGTTCTTCCCACAGGAAATAGTCCAGGAAAGACAATGCATATAGCCAGGCCCTGGCAACCGCCAATATGAACCCATACACCAGAGCAGCACCCCTCTGAAGTTCCTATTGTGTTCTCCAGAACCTCAGCTTTCATTTGAAAAGACAAAGTTCGAAGGTCGGAGAATTGTGGAGAAAAATATCAACAATGTGAACGGATTGTAACTCCTGCTGAAATGAGCCAGCAGAGAGCCTGGAACGGAGTCCTGCAGCCCGACTGAAGCAGATGGGTACTCAGGGTGTGGAGTTAGAAAGGTCTTCCTCAAGTCCCCATTCACCACTCTCAAGGCACAAGGAATTCACCTACCAAGCAGATCCAGACACACTTCAAGAGCTGTGAGGAGCCATCCCAGGCCAAGCTGCGGAAGAGTGTCTTCAAATGAGCCCACCTGAGGAACACTGCGCAGCGGAAGAGCGTCAGTTTACATGACTGCAAGAGAAGAGGAGACCAAGAGGGTTCTCCCTGAGAGAGGGATAGTCTGGGGGACATGGAACCTTCCCTGTCCCTTGTTCTCCTGCTTTTCCTGCCAGTGGAGATTCCTGTCATTTGTTCTCCACAAGAGTGTGCTGAGGAGAGGAAAGGGAGAGTTGGCTGGAGAGAGCCAGAGCCGTCCTGTCCTTTGGATGGTTTGGGGTGGTTGCCCAGGGCCCCGTGCTTTGGGGGGCCCTGCACTTCAGGGGGACGCAGGCCCTGGGTCGTGCCGGGGCCAGCAGCAGTACTCCCAGATCCGCTACGCTATGCCCCACCTCTTTCCCAGAAGAAGGCTTTTCTTCCCAATTGTGCTGTGTGCTGTGAGGATGGATGAGGCACTTGGCTCCAGCATGGAGTGAAGCAGGGAGGAGAAGACTCTGCTTGGGCAAGGGGCTCTGCCGATGACTGGAGTGGGGGCCCCAGGAGATACTGGCTCTTTGCTCTTCAGGCAATAATGACCGTGGCACTTACCAGTTTCACACTCTCCTCCTGGTCTTCAAGATGCAGCAGCAGGGGGAGCAAGCAGTGGATGATTTCCTGCTGCACAAAGGGTTTGTCGGGGTCCTGCACCCTGCTCACCACGTTGCCAAGCAGTACAATGGCAGCTGAGCGCACACTGCCCTTCTCCTGGCAATGACACACAGGGGGTGGGGACCCCCGGTTAAAGCCAGGCAGCATCAGAGCAGAACGCCACTGGGTGGTAATGCACACGCTGCTCCGGTCCCCCTGTGTGAACTACCTGGGCTGGCGGGAGCAGGGAGGCCACCAGGCCAGCACCATGGACATCTTGTGCAGGGCCTGAGACCCTGTGCGGGACAGTGCAGCCCAGGGTGTCCCAGAGGCAGTTTCTGTCTGGAGAGCACAGAATCCTAGAACCCGAGAAGATGAGGGGAGAGGGCAGGCAGGCTGCTGGAGACTGGTGTGGGGAAGGGGAGAAGCAGCTGCTGGAGCCTGGCAGGGACTGGCTGCTCCAAAAGACAGCATTTCTTTGGCTCTTGGGTGCCCCTGAGAGCCGGGCCATTCCCGACCCACCTCTTTCCTGCTGAGAATCTCCACCTCTTTGGGGGCCTGTGTTCTCCAGGCAGCTGGTCATCTGCCCAGTGCCAGGCCCCCTCTCCCCCAGGCCAGGCTGCAGCAGGGGCTGGGAGCATGGCACTGAGGCTGAGCTTTGGAGAGAAGAGCTCTGACAGGGAGGTGGCTCAGCAGGAGATTCCCCACCCATGGCGGGGGCACTCCTTGGCGGCTCCATGGCAGGCCTGAGGGGCGGGAGGAAGGGGATGGGGAGAGAGAGACAAGGGCATCACAGACAGCTGGAGCGGGGGAATGGGCTTCTTCTGCGGGTTCCAAGCCTTACGTCATCAATGAAGGGGCGAAGGCTGACAGCAATGTCCTGGGAGATGGAGCCAAGCCCCTCCCTGTTGAGGAGGTGGATGATGTCTGCAGCTTTATGCATGGCCTCCATGACACGCCTTCCATCCCTGTTACAAAACATGGCCAGGATTGCTGGCAGCTGGGCCCGTAAGAATTGCACCTGCCGGAATGAAGAAGGCAGCTCATTACTATCCCAGGTGACAACCTGGAGCACATGATGGACCACTGCCACCGATGATAAACCACGGAGGGCACAGCCCCCCAACGGGGCAGAAAGTCAATCTCCTGTCACTCTGTGCCAGTTGCTCACTGTCACCTTTGTCTTTGCTCACCCCGCCTCCCCCATTGCATCCCATCTGCAATCAGGGCTCAGCTCACGGGAGCAGGGAGCATGGCATGCCTTGATTTGTTCTGAAAGCACCTCCACCATTTGAGGGCTGTGTTTTAAACAAGAAGGCTTGTGTGTGCCTCTCCCTCTCATTTCTGAGCTATTTGATGGACATTGGCTTCCTGGGTCCCCTGGGCAATCCCCGGCTCTCACCTTTTCTGGCTGGAACACAATACTGCCAAGGCCTCGCAGACTGAGCCTCCGTATGATGGAATTTGCATCTTTGGTCCAGTCCATGAGCTGTGCCTGGAGGGCTGATCTTGTCAGGATGGTGTCAATGGAAGGACTCTGGAGAAACTGGCAAGAGCCAAATGAAGATCAGGTTGAGGAGCAGAGGTCTTATTGTGGGGTCTGTTCCCTGGACAGTCGTCTTTCCCAAAGGGCCACTTCCTCCTATGCAAAGTCTCTGGTGAGTAGGGAGCCAATTGCTGCTGTTTCAGTTGGTTCCTTCCCCAAATTTAGACTAATGCACAAGTCACAAATAAGCCCCCAGGGAAAGGGGAATCTCCAGACCTCATTGAGTGCCATGGAGAGAGCCGTGGGGCAGAAGAAAAGCAGAACCCCAGGAAAAGGTGAGGAGAGAAGCATGGCCTTGGGGCACTGGAGAAACATGGCTTCTTGTCCCATAACCCCATCTGGGCACATCCAGCCAGGAGCAATCTCACCCTGTCTCTCCCTCCCTCTCTTTGCCATGCCCCGCATCCATCCATGTGCGGAGAGGAGCTAGCTGGCGGTAGGGCTGCTAAGCTGCTGACAATGTAGCCTAGAGCTTCCTGTCCTGAGCTGCTCTCCAGAAAGCCCACTTCTGCCTGTCAACTCATGAATCTCACCTCAGTGCAGAAAGCCAGGGCGATAGTTCTCTGCTCCTCCTCCTTCCCACTCTGGACGATGGTGATTGCCTCTCTGAAAACTGCAGGGAGCTGAGGGTTCTCAAACTCGATCATGGCTCTGGAACATGGAACAGAAAGTCCCTTTTGATTCTCAAGGGGGAGAGAGCGTTCAGCTCCAGTTGCTGGGCTGAGCTGGCAGCCTGGAACTGAGGACTATTTCACACGCAAATCCCATTCCCAAGAGAGACCCAAAGAAGAGGAAACGTTGAGCTCCTACCTTGCAATCAGGCCAACCCCCTGCGAGTAGTGATATCGGGAGGCTACCATGTCCCAACCCCGATGAAACTGGATGCTGGCAAATTCCTTCCAGTAGCCGGGCATGGAGAAAAGCGTCTTCACAGCCTCCACTGAGGTGCTAAAGACAAAAACAAACAAACAAAAAAGAGTGTCAAGCAATGAGATCAGCCCCAAGCATGGCAAATCTGCACAAGTCATGAGACACCCAGCATGCTCAGCAGTAGCTAGCCTCCCCAAGGATCGATCCAGTGTGATACCCTGTCTACACTGCAGTTTCACTGACTTTGGAACCAGTTAGGGACACTGTAGCTTCTTCAAATGGTTGGTGTCATCACTCCCAATGGTTGAATACTTGATTCTTTACTGTGACAGGTAACAGGACTCAAGCGGGCATGTGGGTCCAGATCCTTTGTTGGTGGAATCGAGCAAAGCTCCATCAGTTTACGCCACCTGAGGTGTCTTCTGGCACTCTCTCTTTCCCGTGCAGATGGAAGCCCCTAACTGTGCCCACAGAACCAGATGAACTGGTCCCTCTTCCTCCTGTCTGCCTGTGAGGCTGACGTCCTGCGGGGCCTGTCCCCATGTGGTGCCGGTGTGGCTCTGTCCGCGTTCGGGGAGAGAGGCCCACGGATTTGCTCAGCAGGCACTGATGAAAGCACTGACCCTTTGGCGGGTGGCAGACGTGGATGGATGCACAAACATGGCTGCTGCCTGAGTGTGTAGGGAAAGCAGCTGGGCTGTGGACGGCGTCAGATGAGCGAGTGTGACTCACAAGAACGCACGGCTCTCAACCCTTTTCCCTCAAGAGAGACCTGCTCCCAACTGAGCCTGGGCTAACGACAGCACCCGAACAACTGATGGCCGTGAACAGCCCCCATGTGTTTCGCCCAACAAATCTGTTCTTCCTTTTCCTTTCAGTCATCACCTTAGGAGACTGAGGCAGCTGCATCCCTCCTCGGGGCTGGATGTCTGCCTGGCCATGTAGGTCCCTGGCAAGTGCTGATCCATCACGTACTGCACTTGCCTGACGCAGAGAATGAGCAGCTGGGGATACATTTGCAGGATGGCTTCTCGGTATCCCCGTAGGAAAAGGAGCTCATAAATGGTCTTCATTGCCTGGAGGGGGGAAAGAATTTCACTCAGCTCTCCCAATCTGCCACCTGCCCCCATTGCCATTCGCTATTGTCCCTTTGTCATATCTCCTTTCCTCTCCAGCGTATTACAAAACAGTATTGGCTTCTGAGAGGGGTGGGGACATTTGGAGGCTCCTGAACCTTCCCCCATTCCTGGAACGGAAGCAGGATGGAAAGATGAGAAGAGTCTGGATGACATTATTCCCCATTAAGAAAAGGAGTACTTGTGGCACCTTAGAGACTAACCAATTTATTTGAGCATGAGCTTTCGTGAGCTACAGCTCACTTCATCAGATGTATACCGTGGAAACTGCAGCAGACTTTATATACACACAGAGAATATGAAACAATACCTCCTCCCACCCCACTGTCCTGCTGGTAATAGCTTATCTAAAGTGATCAACAGGTGGGCCATTTCCAGCACAAATCCAGGTTTTCTCACCCTCCACCCCGCCACACAAATTCACTCTCCTGCTGGTGCTAGCCCATCCAAAGTGACAACTCTTTACATAATCAAGTCGGGCTATTTCCTGCATAGATCCAGGTTTTCTCACATCCCCCCCACCCCCATACACACACAAACTCACTCTCCTGCTGGTAATAGCTCATCTAAACTGACCACTCTCCAAGTTTAAATCCAAGTTAAACCAGAGCATCTCGGGGGGGGTAGGAAAAAACAAGAGGAAACAGGCTACCTTGCATAATGACTTAGCCACTCCCAGTCTCACTTTAGATAAGCTATTACCAGCAGGACAGTGGGGTGGGAGGAGGTATTGTTTCATATTCTCTGTGTGTATATAAAGTCTGCTGCAGTTTCCACGGTATACATCTGATGAAGTGAGCTGTAGCTCACGAAAGCTCATGCTCAAATAAATTGGTTAGTCTCTAAGGTGCCACAAGTACTCCTTTTCTTTTTGCGAATACAGACTAACACGGCTGTTCCTCTGAAACCTGTTATTCCCCATTATTTCTCTTTCTGGTGCAGAGCCTGTGCTTTGGCTTTCCAGCCATGACTGGAAGGGCTGAAACCATCCTGAGGAGATCCGTTCTCCTAGGCCCAGTGTTTCTGGCCCAGTCAAAAGTACTGGACTTCTCAGGATGCCATGTTGGGAAGATTTCTAGCCACAGTTTACAGAGCCAGAAACCTGGAGACTTCCAAGAGACACCTGAACTGCACCTGTTCACTAAAGGGCCATCTGGAGCAGAAGACAACTGAGCCAGGGTACCAGCAGATAAACCACTTCAGATGTGTAACTTTGACCTGGGGGAAACTTTACTACCCCTCTTTGGTTTGATTGGAAGTGGCGAGGACACACTAAGGCCTGGTCTACACTCCAGAGTGAGGTCAACGCAAGGCCGCTCACTCTGCATCCCCCTAAGGATGGAATTTCCTTCCCATCGTCAGAACTGCCCCTCGGTGCCAAATTCGTCACTCCACCTCCACACGTGGCAGAGAGTCCAGGTCGATGCAGTCAGGTCGATGCAGCGTCAGACCAGACACCGCGTCGCTTTCCTCAACTGGCTTTCAGGAGCCTTCCCACAATGCCCCACCCTGACCTACAATCAAGACAAGCCCTTCTGGTGAGGACGGGCACTGCCGACACGAGCAGCAAAGTGCGGACACACACCAGGGATGGAATCGCTGTGGCGGCTGTCTGCCCATTTAAGTTAGGTCGGCTTCAATGTGTGGTGGAGCCATGACCTGAAGGTAAGAAGAGGTGAAACTCTCACACACACACAGATGCACCATCTTCCCTGTGGTGGCGGGTTCGCAAGGTGACATCTCAAATCTCACTTACAGCCAGAGACACATGGCTGCTCTTCTCCTCCCGGCGTCTCTGCTGGAGCTTGTCCAGCAGCTGCTGCAGCACCTCCCTGGTGAGCTGTGGTTCTTCACCCAAGGCCTTCCACAACTCAATGGCACATCTGCAAATTCAGAAACACACGTCAGAGCTTTCCTGCTTGGCCATCTCTTGCCCTCCCCAGGGAGAGGCTTGGAATACCAGAGGAGACAGCCACTGGTGCAGGGAGGCTAAGGCAGGGCAAGTCCCTTCAGAGAAAGTTGTATTTATTCCTTTCCCCTCATGGGTTCTTGTTTCTAAAGCTAACCCACTCTTTCCAAGACAGTGAGCATGTACTGACCACAGAATGACCACCAAACTGTGAACCGCAGACTGCAAAATTCTGCTCTGTTACACTTGGGTCAGTCCCGAGAAACTTGCCTGACATCATTGGAGTTCCTCTGGCTGTTTGGGGCTATAACGGAGACCCAGCGTTTGGCCAAGTGTCTCTTAGCAGCTCAATTCTACTGCAGTGTGGTGGACAGGGTCAGAGAGTGAGTCAGCACATGCCCTGATCTGAGAAGATTCAAGAGCTTGGAAGAGGAGATTGTAAAGCCCCATGTGACAGAGATGGAAGGAAAGTAGGACTGAAATCCCCCTCCTCCATTCTTGCGGATCTAAGTCCTCCTTGTCCCCACAGGCATCTGCAGAGGAAGACTGCAGATGGATCCAAAAGACTTCCAGTCATTTGACTTCCAAGTTTGGTGAGGAAGGTCGGACGTGGTGGTGAAGCCCTAGGACATTGAGACCTAGGTTGGACAACTCAAGGGCAAATGGCCTGGAAGCAAGCTCTTCCGGAAGCTTGACTGAACTTCTGTGCCAATGCTGCCGAGTTTCTGTAACTTCTGAGCACAGCCCCTGGAAAGCACTGTGGCTGTTCCAAGAAATTCAGACCTGATTCTGAAATTCAGAAAGGTTTACAAATCAAACACTCAAAGAAATCTGAAAACCAACACTGTATTCCTCTGATAACTGAATTGGGTAAGAAGTTCCATTTCTTTCCTGCCGCTCTTCAATTTGCTCTGCAGTGTGACACAAATTTCTCTCAGGTCTGTGCAGAACTGCATTGCAGAAGATGCCAAGGAAAGCTGGACTTTTGACCTCTGGCTAGGGTTCAGTTGGGTTTCATGGCCCCGAGGCACATGGGGGTTGTGTTACAAACCCCTCAGCTGGCTGACCCTTCCAAGTGATCAGCAATAACCAGCAGGACTGAAAGTTAACAATCTATTGAGGTGGAAAGAGGCACTCCCCCTTCTCAGAGCTATTAATGCTGGCTGTCTGCTTGCTGCACTGCATTTAGGATCTGGTCATGTGGGGATGATTTTTTTGTTGATTTGATTTGATTTTCTTTTGGATCAATAAGGGCTGGAAATGTCTGTCTTAAGAGATTGACCTCTGCCCCACCGTTCCATAAGGATGAGTGCATTTTGTCACCAATTCCTCAGCCATGGAATAACTGGGGGGTCTGACGACAGATAAGAATCCTGCACTGGTCTCCAGGGGATAGACAGGTGGGCCTCATGGGCCTTTTCCATCTCTGCCTTCTCTCCTGCAGTAAGGAGCAGCCAGACCTCATGAGCCAGGGATGTTGAGTGAGCCCCCAAATCATTGATTGGCCCTGTACTGGATCTGAGAGGAAGTGGGGTGACCCATAGAAATCAGGACAATGTTGGAATTCTCCAGAAAAGTGGCATGTCTCCATCCCGGGGAGTGTAGGAGGAGGGGTTGGCTCCTCAGTGGCTGGGCCTGGCCATCTCTTCTTCGTAAGCATGGACAGCTCTCTGCACAGCAGGAAACTCCCTCGAACTGTGTGAGCCCCACGGACCCCTCCCGGCCTGTGGCCTCTCAGTAGGAGCAGGAAGAGAACTACTGGACTGAGGAGATAACAAAGCAGCTCCCTACCTGTGCGATGAGAGCGTGTGAGCCACACAGGTTAGAACCACGTCCTGGGGGTGGGAGCGAGCCAGCAAGGCCATGGCCCTGAGCACTGCTCTTCTGGCTCTGGGATCACAGCTGTTGTCAAGCCAGATTAAGATCCCTCCCACGACGTCTCCAACCTGGAAGAATGCCAGAAAGTTGAGGGATGGATTTATCAATGAGTGGCCTCCTCCCAGGGAAGCCCTCCTGGCAGCCCTGCAAGCCTCCTCTGACCTCGGTTGCCTATCTTGGCTGCTCCCTAAGAGCCTTTGACAAGTCCAGGAACCCCAGTCTTCCTGAGGTCTGGGTTAGCACCTTCAAGCTCAAAAACACGCACAAAACCTTAGAGTGCGCACAGTCCTAACTCCCCTGATGTCCCAGGGCCTCCCCTGCCGTAGCAAACGGCTCTCAGTCCCGCTCTCAAGGGCTTCCCTCCAGGAGCCTTTCCTCCATCTCTGCAACTTCCTTTTAGCTCTTTCTTGCACAATCCGTTCCTCCAGACCAGTGGTTCTCAACCTAGGTTCCATTGTGGGACACATCCAATCCGACCTGTTTGTCCCTGAGGATGTCCCAAAGGGGCGCAGCTCTGTGCTGACCGGGCCACAGGCTGAGAAGCACTGCTCCAGACCCAGCTGGTTCTACCGATGTATCCCAGAGCCCATGGCAGAGATGGGAGGCAGGGCTAGTTGGGTGGGGCTAGCCAGCTCCCGGCCCCAGTCTCTTAAGTCCCCAGTCTCTAACCTCGGATTCATGCTATGGCACTTAGAAGAGCAGTGCAGACAAGGTGACTTGGGCTGGAGCCCAGGCTCTGAAGCCACCCTCCTCCCCAGGCTTCAGAGATCAAGTTCCAGCCCCAGCCCAGAAGAGTCTGCATTGCTGTTTTGGCCCCTCAGTGCCAGCCCTGGGTGCCCAAGTCCATAGGGCCAGGCTTTCAGGCTCCTGCTGCAGAGTTTGCAACACAGGGAGACAGACCCTAAAGGGACAAGCCACCCCCTAGGACTCTTCCGTGAGGAATTGGTCATTGCTCTTTCCTCTCTCGAACAAGGAGCAGAAGCTCCAAGGTGGGTGGCTGGATTCTGTTGACCTGTTCTGCTAGCAGGAGTTAGAGCCCTGCACAAATCAATCTGCTGATTGAGGGGCCATTTGTTAACTTCCCGCTGGGACCTGTTGGAAAGAAGGAACTCGGGCAGAGACAGGGATGACCTGCAGGAAACCCTAGGAACAGGCAGGTTGGGGAGGAAGTTCAGGCTGAGGATTCTGTTCATTGATTAGTCTCAGAGTTTCAGGAAAGCCAAAGCCCAGGAAGGGAATAAGTCTGCACTTCCGCGCCACGTGCAGGCGGTCTTTGGAGAAGGGCTTGAATGTCGCCTATCCCCGTGGCCAAGCGATGAATGGCAAGGGGCTGAGCCAACCTTCCAATCCCATGCCAGTGTCCCAGGAATGGTTTCCGAGGAGAGGAACTTCTCCCATCCCCCTCTCTGCGCAGCATCCCCCTGCCCCATTGCGGGAGTCTCTTACTCTCTCCATCTTGTCTCCGTGGAGAGATACGATGGCCCTCAGCTCTTCCTCTGCGGCTCTAAATCTCTGCAGGGTGGGTGTTGTCAGACCCTTCACAGCTGCCATCAGCAGGGCATGGAGCGGGGCTGAGGAAGGGTGCTCCCTGGGGGTCTGCAAAGAACAGGGACAAAGCCTGTTGGGATTGAGTATTTCCCTCGGGCAGCTGCCCTGGAACAGTCTGTCCCCGGGGGAGGCTGGCAGTGCCGAGGGAGCGTGGAGACTCCGGCTGAGCCCTTTTCTTCAAAAGCCTCCCCAGGTGCTAAGGTTTCCTCAACTTTTGTCCCCTCTCTGGCCCCCTCTCCTGAGAAGAGACGGGAGCCTCTCGGGCAGTGCTGGGACCCCAAGGGCCGCCCCGTTTCCTCCCTCGCTAGCCCCTCCTCGCAGGAAACCCCGCTTTTGCTGAGAAAGCCTCAATGTCCTGCAAATCCCATTCAAGTTGCTCCTTGAGTGTCGCCGAGGGGTCACTGGAGAACCTGCCCCATGTCCCATCCCACCCCGAGCGCCTGAGGAGATTGGCTCAGCAACTCTGGCAGCCCACAGTGTCTGCGAGGAAGGGACTGAGAATAGGGCCCAAACGGAAACACCCTCTTCCTTCCCCACCTAGCAGCCTGTGGGGCTGCCAGAAAACAGGCAGGAATCGCCGTCAGGACAGAAAGTAACTGACACTGAAGAAGCAAGTTTGCCTGGCTGAAGAGAAGCCCAAAGCCTGGGCCTCTGGGGCCAGAGCCCTGGGGGTGAGAACTCACTGGGCACAATGTTACTCCAGGGGGCCTGGTTCCAGGATCACCTAAACCCAGGGCTTGGGGTGCTGGAGGCCTTTGCCCTGGTGTCTCAGGGCACCCCCTGGCGATTACTGCAGCTGGCCTGCATGGCGCTGGATTAGCACCGTCTGTCCTGGTTGCCAACAGCTGGGGGGTAGCTCAGTGGTTTGAGCATTTGCTAAACCCGGGGTTGTGAGTTCAATCCTTGAGGGGACCATTTCGAGATCTAGGGTAAAAATTGGGGTTTGGTCCTGCTTTGAGCAAGGGGGTGGACTGGATGACCTCTTGAGGTCCCTTCCAACCCTGATATCCTAGGATGCAGTAGAGCACGGCGGAGTGGCACACTCGCCTCCATACTCCAGACCCCCAGCGGGTCAGAAGCTCCCAGAATTGCAGCCTTTTGTATGCGCTGCAGGGTGCTCTGTCCCGAAGAGGAAGAGTTACAAAGGTGTCTAAAGGCTTTTGTAACTCGGACAGAGCCCAGATGTTGGCAGGCGGGAGGAAACCTGGGACCTCTGGAGCGTAGTGCAGGAGCCTCGACCACAGGAGCGAAAAGCCAAGAGGCTGTTAGCTAAGGCTCTAGAGCAGACTCCTTTTCTCTGTGTCTCAAAGTGGTCCTGGTGCCACGAGATGGGCCAGAACCCCACAGCCAGGAGATATGTGGGTTCCCCCGACCAGGGCAGGGATGGGCCTGGTCTGATTTTCAGCCGTGCCTGTGTGCCATGGAAAGTGCATGAGAATTGGGCACCTGAGTCAGGCACTTCTGCCAATCCCACAAAGCACCTCTGGACTTCTTTAGGTGCCTAAACCCCTTTGTCAAAGCGGGCCTCGTTCAAGCGACCCAGATAAAGACTGGCTGGAGTTGATCACCCTTGACGAGTGTTTCTTTTCAGCCCCTGGGAGATATTCCTACACACAGCAAGGGATGCTTTCCATGAGCACGGCCACACAGCATCATTACCATCGTCATATGGGAGCTGCTTGTTAATGAGGGGCTGGGAGTGTGCTCTTCTTCCTGCTCTTCTGGGCTTCCTTTTTCCCACTTCCCCTTCGTGTCAGACGGCTCCTTCTTCGTCCCTGCAGCAGAAAGAAACATTCTTAGCATTTTGCTTTTCCATGTCTTCCCCCTGGTTTACAGAGGATGGAAGTTGGGCCCAGAGCCCTGAAGCGAATTGCCCAGGGTCAGACTGAAGGTTGTTGGCAGAGCTCAGCAGAGAACTCTGCTCTCCTGACTCCTAGCTGGAGGCTTTAACCACACGAGGCTTCCTCTTCCCTCGGGGCCAGTTTCTTTTCAATGGTGTCCTCTACTCTTCCCCTCCCCTTGCACCCCTTTCCTGTCAGTGATGGGCACCTGGCCTCCTTTTGCATTGAACCCCCCAAGAAGGAATGACTCAGCTCTGGTACGGTTCCCAGCTGTGACCTGCTGAGACCTCTGGAGCATTTTCTTGAGGAAAGGGACCCAATCCAGGAGAAAAGAAAGGATTTCCTCCAACGTCCAGCCTCTCTCTTCTCCTTCCAGCCTGGAACAATGTTAGTAGTCCCCACCCCACCGTGCCAGATCCCCAGAGGGGGGTGACCTGACATTGTCAGCTCTCCCCACCTCAGCCATGGACCTCTGCCACCCTCTATATGGATTCCAGAGCCGGAGGTACCCATCACTGTCCCATGAGATGGCCCTGATGTCGAGGCTTGTCAAGTGACTGGTGTGAGTGTTCCTCACATGCTCCTCGCGAACCATGTGGATTGAACCATCTCACCTGTAAGATCCGCTTTGACTTTGTGTGTTGTCTCCTGCAGCTTCACCTCCTCTCCCTCCACCTGGGTCTCCGCTGCTTTCTTCTTCAGGGACAAGTGCGTCCACCTTCTTGGAGAGGAAGCTGTTCTCTCCTCACTGCTCTCTGCCATCGAGTTGTGGGATTGGCAACAGACACAGAGTCTTTTCATGATGGTCCATGAGCATTTTCTTCCTTGGGGCTTCTCTGGCAAGGCCTGTTCTTGGGGGCTGAGGCCAGAGCATGCCTCAATGGCTGCAGGTTGGACGAGCACTTTGTGCACATGGATCTCTCTGTGCTCCCGAGAGGCGAGTCTTTGGAAAAAGGAACGAAGCCTGGAATAGAAAGAAGGAGGAAATGGGTTTTTCTGTCCTTCTCGAAAGGAAGGGAATTAGTTTGCCCAGGATTCCCAGATCCACGAGAGTGGTCTTTTGAAGCCATCTGCTCCTCTCATAGCCAGGACTGGTTGCTGCAACCAAGAAGATATGCAACACAAGACCGCCCAGACTGGGTCACACCAAAGGTCCATTGAGCCCAGTACGCTGTCTTCTGACAGTAGCCAGTAGTGTGCGCCCCAGAAGGAATGAATAGGGAATCATCAAGCGATCCATTCCTGTTGCTCATTCCTGGCACCTGGCAAACAGAGGCTAGGGATAGAAAGAACAAAAGGTCAGTTTCTATGTTCTTTGCCTGGGCCTAGTTGCAAAAATGCTTCCTTCTTAACCCCACTCCTTTGTGCACACAATGTTGGGACTCTGGGAACAGATCGGGCCAAGCTGCAAACCAAGAAAGCTCTGTTCCCAGAGAAGCCAGGAAAAGGAAGAAAAGATTGTCATCTCGAGGGTTTGAGGGTCTGGAAGGATGAATTAGCAGCTGCAAATATGTTGACTTCTTCTCAACTATTTGAAAATCTGGAATATATTAGCATGGGGGAAAGAATCAGTCAACTTGAAATGAAGAATGACCCATATTATTTCCAAAATCCAGTCAGAAGTTAGGCCTCCAAAACAAGGACAAAGAAATCACAGCGAGACCCATGACAAATGTAGGCGACAGTTGATTGAAACCCCTTTCCTGGAAAGGAATTGTGGGGCGGGGGGGATCGACACATCTCTTTTCTCTAGCCCAAGGGGGTAGAGTAGAATTTGTCGAGAGTTTTGAGATCTATCGCCAGGAGATTTTTTCTGAGAGAACTACCAAGATGACAGCCAGGGGATGGGAGTGGAGCTGTATCACTTTCAATACCTAAGATTTATTTCTTCTGCATTATTTGAGCTCATTTTTGTGCATTTGAATCCTGTAAATTCTGAGATCGATATTCTCTCAATACACATTTCTTTGGCAGTCATGACAGGAGACAAAGGGTTTCTATTCCCAACTTGAAGGCAAGGAGTGCATTAGGGGCAACTCCAAGGGAAAGACTATTGATGGAGATCTCAATCTAAATTCTACACGAGTTTTGTTATCTTCCCTTTTGGTTCTATCCCTGGAAATTCCCCCCGACTAGTCTGCTGAGAGATAAAATCACCTAAATCTGCCTCCAAAGAACCTGACAGGCTGAAGCAGGAGGAGACCTGAGAGATGGCCACTTTCAAATCAAAAGGGAACGCTGAGACCTGCCTGTTGCCACACCCGCCCCCACCCGTCCCGAGGAGAAGGAGGCACCGACCTGTCGTGTGCGATCTAATGAGCAGGGAAAGAATCTGGGAATTACCTTCTGTAAAAACTCATCCTTTTGTTCCTCAAACACCTGTGGAAATAGCTGATTCAAGAAGTTGCTGACAGAGGGATGGTCCGCGTCTCTCAGCAGCTCCTTGGGTCACCAGCCGTTGTCAACCAAGCCAGTTGGCAGACTGACGGCAGGGCAAGAATGCTGACGCCGAACACTCTTTGCTGTTGGCCTCCGTGACATCACAATCAGCTTGTGCATAAACACACACAGACCCCACCCAGAGAGACACACCCCCACTGAGCAACTCCCCACCCTCCTTCCCAGCACTTCCTGCCCACCCCAGAACAGCTGTTTCATGGAATTGAGGATGCTCCGGGAGGGTCGGTTCGGGGCGGTGCATGGGATTCACATACTTGGGGCAGTGCATGGGATTCTTCTCTCCTAAGTGCAGGGCTCAGCACTTGTCCTTGCTGAACCTTATGAGATTTCTTTTGGCCCAATCCTCTAATTGGTCTGGGTCACTCTGAACCCTATCCCGACCCTCCAGCGTATCTCCCTCTCCCCCCAGCTTAGTGTCATCTGCGAACTTGCTGAGGGTGCAATCCATCTCATCCTCCAGATCATGCACGAAGATGGTGAAGAAAACCGGCCCCAGAGTGACCCGTGGGGAAGCGGGGGAGGGGGTGGAGGAGAGGAGGCAGACGGTGAGTGGCAGGGACCCCACAGAGGGGGGTGCAATGGAGGAGAGGGGGAAATCATCCAGGCAGCGGTGGGCAGTGTGGGCTGGGAGAAGGGGCGAGGCAGATACAGGAAGAGATGGAGCACAGGCGGGGAACTGGGGCCCAGGCACCCGGGGCCTGGTCATCGTTGGCACCAGGGGAGGAGAGAGAGAGAGAGACAGAGACAGAGTGTGTGTGGTGGCCAACATACTAGAGGAGAGACAGAGAAAAACATGGTAGGATAGCAAGCAACTCACCTCCTGGAGTCATCTGTGATGAAGCGGGACTTCATGTTTCCTCTGAATTGTGTGGGGGTGCCTCAGTTTTCCCTATGCAGTTCTTAAGGATCTAGGGGGTGGGGTAAGGGTGTATGATCATTGCAGAGCTCTGGAGGGCAGGTGTGTGCAGGGGTCTGGACACAGAGAATGGCCGACACCCTCTTTCCTGGCACCTGATGCCCTGGGCCCTTCCCCCCTGTGAGGTGAGAGCTGAAGGGAACAAAGGAATGGGGTCCCCTCCTGGCCGAGGACAGGGACAAAGCCCAGAGGAGGAGGGGCTGGGGGGAGTTTCAGTTGGGGGCTGGCTGGAGACATGGAGTGAAGGGCAGACGGGGTTGTCTGGCTCACTGCCCCCCAAAATGGACCCGGCTGAGGGGTCCTGTTCTCTGCACCTACAAGCTTGTGTTAGACCATGTCCCTGTCGTCTAATAAACCTCTGTTTTCCTGGCTGGCTGAGAGTCCCATCTGACTGCGGAGTTGGGGGGCAGGACCCTCTGCCCCCCCCAGGACCCCGCCTGGGCGGACTGGCTGTGGGAAGCGCAGGGAGGGGCAGAGGAGGCTGAAGGCTCCGAGGTCAGAGCCAGGAAGGTGGAGCCGGGGGAGCTGTGTGTCCTGCAGACAGGCTGCTCCCCGAGAGGAGACTCCCCAGAGTCCTGCCTGGCTTCCTGGGGAGCAGTCCCAGAGCATCGCCCGGGGACCCCGGGACATCCTCCTCCTCGATGAAACCTTCTGCTGTGTGGCGTGTTGTGTGTGTCATGTTGCATGTGTCGTGTGACGTGTTGTGTGTGTGACTTGTGTGTCTTTTTGTGTGTGTGAGATGTGTTTATGTGTGCGTGTTGTGGTCCATGTTGAGTGTGTGTGTGCCATGTATGCCGTGTTGTGTGCATGTGACGGTGTGTGTCGTTTGTGTGCCGTTTTGTGGGCATGTGGTGTGTCTCGGTGTCGTGTTGTGTGAGATTTTTGTGTCTCGTGTCGTGTGCCGTTTTGTGTGTCTTGTGTCGTGTTGTCTGTGTGTGTGTCGTGTTGTGTGTGGGTGTGTGATATTTTGTGTGCGATGTTTTGTGCATCGTGTTGTGTGTGTGTCACGTGTGCCGTTTTGTGTGTCATGTGAGGTGTTGTGTGTTGTATTGTGTGTGGGTGTCGGGGTCCTGTGTGATTTCTGTGTCACGTTGTCTGCTGTTTTGTGCCTCGTGTGTGTGTGTGTATGTGTCGGTGTCGTGTATTGTGTGTGATTTTTGTGTGTCGTGTTGTGTGCTGTTTTGTGTGTCATTTTATTTGTGTGTCATGTTGTTTGTGTGTGTCGGTGTCCTGTGTTGTGTGTGTGTGAGAGACGTTTTTCTGTATGTGTGACGTGTTCTCTCTGTGTGTGTCGGTGTCGCGTTGTGTGTGTGTGTGTGATGTTTTGTGTGTGATGTGTGTGTTGTCTTGGGTGGCCACACAGAGTAAGGCACAAAGCATTCCCCTCATGGAGAAACAGTGACACAACGTGGCCACTCAGGAGTAACAAACAAACAATCCCCCCCCGGAGCAACAGTGATGTGTGTGGCCAATTCAGGTCATGCACAAACCATTTCCCTCCTGGACCAACAGTGACACCGGTGGCCACTTGGAGTAATGCAGAAAGCATTTCCTCACGGAGCAATGGTGACACTGCGTGGCCAATTCAGGTATTGCACAAATCATTTCCCTCCTGGCCCAACAGTGACAGTGGGTGGCTAAACCAGGTATAGCACAAAGCATTTCCCTCATGGAGCAACAGTGACACCGGGCGGCCCCTTGGAGTAACACACAAATCATTTCCTCACGGAGCACCCGTTGCACAAACTGAGTTTAATAAAAATAATAATAAAGAAAAAATAGTTTCACTAGAAAAGGCAGATTTTCAGTGATTATAAGGGATAGCAAACAGAAGAAGGCAGATTACTAAGCAAATACAAATACACACACATACTAAGCCTAAGATCTTAAAGAGACTGGATTCAAGAAGTCATTTCCCATCCTAAATATTTTTTGGCAACTTGAAGAGTTTCTGTAGCTTAGACTTCCCGTGGTTTCTCTTTACAGACTAGACTCCTGTCTTAGTCTGGACTTCCCCCTTCTCATTTCCTTTGTCTCTTCAGGTACTTTCAGCAGCCTTTCTACTGCCCTGCATGATTTTCCTCCGCTCCGACTTCTCCATGGCTCCCGAGACCTCACCTGTGGGAATGCACACCTACCCGTGTCCTACAAAGGGAGACGGCACCAGGAGAGCAGAGGAGAGAGCGAGTTGGCGAACACATGAGAAGACGGCGAGTGCGGACGAGGAACTGGAAGCGCCGACCTGGCAGCCGGGTTTGCAGCGGGCAGAGAGCGGAGGCCTGGTTCCGCCTCCTTGGAAAGAGGCCCAAGCGGCTCAGGCCCCTCCGGCCGCGTTCCCCTCCGGCGAGAGCTCCGGCACCATTCCTCGCCAGAGCCACTGCGAGAGCCGAGCCGGAGCCCTCGCTCCACAGCGCTCGACAGGGGCTGGGAATCTCGCCCTCGGCCCTGCCGCCCTCTTCCCTCCTGCCCACACCGGCCCCACGCGCCGCCCAGAGACCGAGTTCCCCCGACCGTCCCCGCTCCGCTCTCGCCCCCGCGGGGGGTCGTCTCCGGGGTGTGATTTCGGTGTCGTGTCCTCTGCCGTCTTGTGTGTCGTGTGACATGTCGGTGTCGTGTCGTGGGCGTGTGAGACGTCGTGTGTGTCAGTGTGTTTGCCGTCTCGCTGTGTGTGAGTCGTCGTGAGTCGGCGGGTGGGTGTGGGTGGGTGGGTGTGTCGGCGTGGGTGTGAGTTGTGTGTGGTGTGTGTCTTTCGGCGTGGGCGTGTGTTGTGTTGTGTGTGGTGTGTGGGTGTGGTCATGTGTTGTGTTGTGTTTTGTGGGGGGGGGCGTGTCGTGTGGTGTGTTGTGTGTTGTGCATGTGTCGTGTGTGTGGGCGTGTGTTCTGCGTGCATTGTGTGGGCATGTGTGGGTGTGTGTTGTGTGGGCGTGTCATGTGTGGGCCTATGTGAGAGAAGTTGTGTGTGTGTGTGAGACGTCGTGTGTCTTGTGTGTGTCTGTCAGTCGTTGTCTGTGTCATGTGTTTGTCGGTTTCATGTGTGTCAGTATCGTGTGTCGGCGCGTGTGTGTGTGAAAATACAGTAGGGAGATTTATATACAGAGAGAACATGAAACAATGGGTGTTACCATACACACGGTAACGAGAGTGATCACTTAAGGTGAGCTATTACCAGCAGGAGAACGGGGAGGGGGGGAAACCTTTTGTAGTGATAATCAAGGTGGGCCATTTCCAGCAGCTGACAAGAAAGTCTGAGGAACAGTGGGGGGTGGGGGTGAGGAGAAATAAACATGGGGAAATAATTTTACTTTGTGAAATGACCCTTCCACTCCCAGCCTCTATTCAAGCCTCAGTAAATTGTATCCAGTTTGCAAATTAATTCCAATTCAGCAGTCTCTGGTTGGAGTCTGTTTTTGAAGTTTTTTAGTTGAAGAATTGCAACTTTTAGGTCTGTAATCGAGTGACCAAAGAGATTGATGTGTTCTCCGACTGGTTTTTGAATGTTATAATTCTTGACGTCTGATTTGTGTCCATTGATTCTTTTACGTACAGACTGTCCAGTTTGACCAATGTACATGGCAGAGGGGCATTGCTGGCACATGATGGCATATATCACATCGGTAGATGTGCAGGTGATCGAGCCTCTGATAGTGTGGCTGATGTGATTAGGCTCTATGATGGTGTCCCCTGAACAGATATGTGGGCACAGTTGGCAACGGGCTTTGTTGCAAGGATAGGTTCCTGGGTTAGTGGTTCTGTTGTGTGGTGTGTGGTTGCTGGTGAGTATTTGCTTCAGGTTGGGGGGCTGTCTGTAAGCAAGGGCTGGCCTGTCTCGCAAGATCTGTGAGAGTGAGCCTCCAGCTTTCATCCAGACCACACCACACAATCCATTGTCTGCAGCCAAGCTCTACGGTACAACCGCATTTGCTCCAACCCCTCGGACAGAGACAAACACCAACAGGATCTCTATCAAGTGATCTTAAAACTACCTGCTGAAGGGAAGAATACCCAGAGGTCACCTACTCCAGGACAGGCCCAACAAAGAAAGGAACAGAACGCCCCCCGCTGTCACCTTCAGCCCCCAACTGAAACCTCTCCAGCGCAGCATCAAGGATCTGCAACCTATTCTGAAGTACGACCCATCACTCTCACAGATCTTGGGAGACAGGCCAGACCTCGCTTACAGACAGCCCCCCCAACCTGAAGCAAATACTCACCAGCAACCACACAGCAAAAACACTAACCCACGAACCGATCCTTCCAACAAACCCATTGCCAACTCTGTCCACATATCTACTCTGGAGATCTGGAGTACTGTGTCCAGTTTGGAGCCCCACACTACAAGAAGAAGGTGGAAAAATTGGAAAGAGTCCAGTGGAGGGCAACAAAAATGAGTAGGGGACAGGAACACATGACTTATGAGGAGAGGCTGAGGGAACTGGGATTGTTTAGTCTGCAGAAGAGAAGACTGAGGGGAGATTTGATAGCTGCTTTCAACTACCTGAAAGGGGGTTCCAAAGAGGATGGATCTAGACTGTTCTCAGTGATAGCAGATGACAGGACAAGGAGTAATGATCTCATATTGCAGTGGGGGAGGTTTAGGTTGGATATTAGGAAAACCTTTTTCACTAGGAGGATGGTGAAACACTAGAATGCGTTCCCTAGGGAGGTGGTGGAATCTCCTTCGGGGGAGTTCATCGGGGGCCTCGGAGGAGACGCGATTTGATCGACCCCAGAGGGCACGACGGTGCAATGCACTCATATAGTGGAGAAGTAGTTGTGGATGATGGTGAGGAACCGGTCCCTTGGACATGGGGGAGGAGCAGCTGCGGACGACGGTGAGGAACCGGTCCCTTGGATAAGGTAGGAACCTTTTGAAATCCGGATTCTATGCTCTGTTGGATCCTGGGGATGCCCAGAGTTACCCTGTAGGTATGGGACAGGGACAGAGCTCGGGGGTTAGGGCACGGTGTACGCTCCTAGAATGCATTCTAGCAATCTGGAAGGTATTTGGTGCGGATCCGATGACTAAGAGCCAATTAAAACGATTCTGTACAGTTGACTGGCCTCAATATCAACCAGAGGACCAGGAGTGGTGGCCACCAGGAGGGTCAATTAATTACAACATGATCCTCCAATTAGTTTTGTTTTGTCAGTGAATGGGTAAATGGAATGAACATTTGTATGCACAAACGTTTATGGCTTGAAGAAACAGAACAGAGCTGTAATTCTGCAGAGCTGTAATTTGACTCCGACTGGTTCGGTAGTAGCTAATGTTAGTCCCCAGACCCCCACCCCCACTGTAATGGCAGAGCCGATGTCCCCTTCGGCCCCCAACCCCCACCTTATAAGGGTAGGATGCCTCAGGTTACAGAGATTGCCCCCTCGGTGGGACTCTATCCTTTGATTACCGAGACTGTTGTGGCTTGCCCAGGGGCAGACGGACGTCAGGCTACCACTATGCAAGTTTACACCCATGTGCCATTCAATCCAATAGACCTAGCAGCTTTTAAAACACAGGCTGGGGAATTCTCCATGAACCCAAGCTGGTTTATTTCAGTCTTTGAGGGGTGTCTCGGTAGTCACAAGCCGGATTGAGATGACTGTAATATCCTCCTGAGAACCCTGTTGTCTGAGGTGAAGAGGAATCAGGTTACAGCTAAGGCAAGGGGAGCGACAGCTTTCAAGCGAAAAAAAAAAAAAAAGAAAGGAAGCTATCTGTCAAGTTCCTACCCCAAGTAATCGTAAGCGGCTCAGGGCATTTCTGGGTATGGCAGGCTTTTGCAGGATATGGATCCCAGAGTTTGGACTGTGGGCTTAACCGCTGTACGACAGTGTAAAAGGAGCAGATCATGACCCCTTCTATTGGACCCCAGAGGCTGACAGGGCATTTAAAATCCTGAAAAGAAAACTGATGGAAGCTCTGGTACTGGGCCTGCCAGATCTCTCGAAGCCGTTTCAGTTGTATGTACATGAACGAAAGGGGGTGGCCCTAGGAGTGCTCACACAGCTGTTAGGAGCATGGAGACGTCCCGTGGCTTATTTTTCTAAGCAACTGGATCAGGTTGCAAAGGGCTGGCCGGCATGTTTATGGGCGGTCGCAGCTACTTGCCCTCGTGCTTGAGGAAGCGGAGAAGCTAACATTGGGAGGGGTTATGCAAATCTATACTCCCCATATGGTCCGAGCCTTATTGGCTGCAAAGGCAGGGCTTTGGCTCACCCAGGCTCCATTGCTCGGTACCAGGCTAAGCTGTTAGAGAACTCTGAAGTCACCTTACAGCCTTGCCCCTCCCTTAACCCAGCCACCCTCTTGCCAGAAACAGAGGAACAGGAACATGACTGTTTAGAGATCATAGACGCCCAGTACTCCAGCCGTCCGGATTTAAAGGATGCACATGTCCCAAACGCAGATTATGAGTGGTACACTGATGGTAGCAGTACTGTAATAGATGGGCAAAGGAGGGCGGGTTATGCTGTTGTGACCCTCCATGACACTGTGGAAGCTGAAGGTTTGCCTGCTGGGACCTCTGCCCAGCTGGCCGAACTAATAGCCCTGACCCGTGCACTTGAACTGTCAAAAGGAAAGCGGGTCAACATTTTTACTGATTCAAAGTATGCTTTTGGTGTGCTGCATGCTCATGCTGGCCTATGGAAGCAAAGGGGAATGCTGACAGCCTAAGGCTCCCCAGTCAAGTATGGGCCCCAAATCCTCCGGCTCCTAGAAGCCGTACAACTTCCCTCGGAAGTGGCGGTGGTACACTGTAAAGCCCATCAAAGGGAGGATCAAGATGTGGCCAGAGGTAACGCCCGGGCAGATAGAGAGGCTAAGCATGCTGCCACCCTGACATCCCCTCAGGCTGAGAACGCCCATATGCATGCCCTTATCCCATCAGGAGGGGAGCTTCCAACCCCTCAGTACTCTGGGGAGGAGAGACAGCTAACTGACAAACTCGGTCTCCGGGAAAAGGAGGGATGGCTCCATTCCCCAGAAGGGAAGGTCCTCTTACCAAAGGGCCTGATCTGGCCGGTGCTGCAGAAACTACATCAAACCACTCATGCTGGCAGGGAAGCACTTATCCAGCTAATGGGAAAATACTTTATCACTTCCGGACTCCAACCCCTGGCTGCCCAGGTACAAGCGGACTGCTTAGTCTGCCAAAAGACTAACCCCCGACCGGGACATCCTGTGCCACCAGCTGCCCTGGAACCCACTCCGGGCCCCGGACAAGTGTGGCAAATAGACTTTACTGAGTTTCCCCGGACCCCAGGGTTCAAATATCTCCTTGTCATAGTGGATCGGTTCAGCGGATGGTCAGAAGCCTTCCCATGCCGTAATTGCACTGCCAGAACAGTGGCCCTCAAGTTTGTTAAGGAGATCATTCCTCGCTTTGGACTCCCCCAGTGGATGGAATCTGACAACGGGACACATTTCACGTCAAAAATCATTCAAAGCATCTCACATGCTTTACAGATCCCCTGGAAACTCCATACGCCCTGGAGACCGCAAGCCAGTGGGGTAGTGGAGCTTATCAATCAGACCCTTAAACGGCATCTCTCAAAAGTGTGCCAAGAAGCCTCACTGCGATGGCCTGATGCTTTGCCCCTCGTCCTACTTCGTATCCGTGTTCTCCCAAAGGGTAGATTAGGGCTTAGTCCCTTTGAAATTATGTTTGGAAGGGCATGGCCTATGAATGGCACCCCGGTTCTGTCTGGGGAATGGGAGTTGCGTAATGGTTTTTTGTCACAGTATATGTGTTCCCTGTCTGCTGTTCTCTTGTCTCTTCACAGGTATACCAAGATTCCCAGCCTCTCCCCTCGGACTTGTTCGCACCTGGAAAGACGAGCCTCTCCAGGAAAAGTGGAAAGGACCCTATACCAGCCTGCTGGTCTCCCATACAGCGGCAAAGACCGAGGGACACAAGAACTGGATCCATCACTCTCGTCTGAAGGCAGTACCCGCCCCCTATTCAGCAGAACAGTGGACCGTCCAACCTGCTGACTCCTCATCTAGTGACGATCTCGGGCTAAAGCTACTGTTTAAGAGACACAAATAGCGGGCACCTTAATGCTAAATGGGCCCACCCAGGTACTGGAGACCCTGGGTTGGGAAGACTCTGGTGATAATTAATTGGGTAACATTGTTATTCTCTCTATTGGTATTTCCAAACTGTGCATATCGGGAGCATAACTCCTTTGTTTTGCTTGCGCACCATGTTGCTACTTTAACAAACCAGACTGATTGCTGGGTATGTGCTCCGACTCCACTGTCCCCCAACACGGGAATGCCCCTTGACATGCTGCCCCTGACCCTAGCAGAATAAGCCACCCCCAAAGAGCAGGAAAGAATGGACTTGCCGATCTGGAACAAGACCCCTTTACAACCACCTCTCAGGACCAGGAGTATTCGGTTGCAGTACTCACTGAGGGAGTGTTATGTTTTACCCAAAGCCAATCTGATCACTATGGGCGTCCTGTGGGAAAAAGCTCCTGTGTTATTTACACAGTGGGCTGATGGGTATTGGATAAAGACCAACAGGGGAGGCCAGCAGTGTGGGTGTAATGGTTCCTCTCCTTTTGGGGAAACTCTTACAAATAATCTTACCACAAAAAAAGGGTTTGGAAATATAACTTGCCATCCAGTTAATTTCTCCAACGTAGCAAGCCAATGGTGGGTTTGTACTGGTCCCTATGGCGAGTGTAATTTGAACGGCACAGTTAGAAATGCCCCCACTTGTACCCAATCAGGAGGATGGGATGCCCCCCTAGGGGCATATGAACTGGAAAAGCAGCCTTAAATAGCCCAGGAATCCCCTTAAGAAACAGTCCTTATTGGGCCCTACAGGGTCACTATTTTGTATGTGGCCGAAAGGCTTACAAGGTGCTGCCAACCAACTGGACAGGTAGCTGTTATATAGCTCGTGGAGTTCCTCATCTTTCCATAACTGCCACGCTGCCCAAAGGAAAGATTAGAAATGCCCGAGACACCTCTGTTGAGTCACGAGAAAAGACCCTGCGGCGACTGACTACGGCATTGGAGGGCAAGATGAAGAATCCCCTCACAACCGAGAAGCTTGTAGGGTGCTCTGTACTGGGAACAGCACCACTGTTTACCGGGCCAGCCATGGCAGGCATAGGCCGCTATACTGTAAGCCTGCAAATGGTACTTGAGAAGGTGGCCTTAGAGTCAGAGGACTCGGTTAGTGATTTAGGGTCAGCAGTAAAAACATTAAATAAAGAGGTTCAGCAGCTCAGGACGTTTTCCCTCCCAAACAGGCTGGCTTTGGACTATCTCTTGGCATCCCAAGGAGGGGTTTGTCCCCTCGTCGGGCCCCGCTGTTGTGTATATGTCAATGATAGCAGTTATGAGATCTATGAAAAGGTGGTACAGGCTGAGGCCCATGCCCGAGCCGGAGCACAGGTTGCCTACACTGCCCCAGGGAGCGATTGGTTGCAAACCTTGTTTTCAGGCTGGGGTTTGTCGTCTTGGCTGGGTGGTTTATTTAGCCCGTTATTGAAACTTCTCTTTCCTGTATTGCTTGTATTACTGGTATTATGCTGTGCAGTCTCATGTGTTAGGGCCCTTTTGCAAAAGTTAATAAGTCATTCTCTTCAGGGCTATCACAAAGTGCTTATGCAAAGTCCTATTGTAAAGAAATAAGTAGCCCAAGTGAGAAAACTCAGAGCCAAGGCTGTTGAGTGTTCTCAAAGGAGGGAGTTGTTGGGTACACTGGGGCATGGCCACGAGGTAACTCGAGGGGATGGAAGACCACGAGAGTCAATGAAGCCCCCTCGCACTAGGCCCAGGTGTCCTTGGGACCTTTTTGCAGCTGCAAATAAACTTCTGTTCTCCACCCCGTTGTGATTATTGGGTGACGCACACCGGGTAGCGAACCAACCCCAGCTGTCGTTTAGCCTCTTGGCACTGGGTGCCGGCAACACTGTCCAACATTAAAGAGGTGAAACAAGGCTGGCAGTTTGGGCTGCTGGACAGAACAAGCCTTCAGGCTGAAAAGCCAACAACCTTTCTCTCCATTTCAGCAAAAAACAACATTCAACAAACCCCCACAAAAACAGGCACCTGAAAAGTCCTGCCCCCGACTTCACCTTTCCAAGGTCTTCTCCGCACTCTCTCCCGCCCCGAGTGAGAATCCGACCCCTTGACCGACACACCACAGTGAGACCCGAATGCAGCTCTCCCTCTGCAGGCAGGATGGTGGAGAAAAACACAGGTGAAAAAACCCTCCCGGCTCAGCTGCGCAGGGAGCCTTGGCAAGGACGTGGTGGAAAGGTGACGCCGGGATCTCTCGCACGGGAAAGGAGACTCGAGCCCGAGTCCAACCAACCCTTTGGGAACTCGAAGGAAGCCGCATCCCACAGGCGTTTCCACAGCCCAGCCACCAGCCACACACCCAGGCCGGAGGGGCCGGGACACGGGAAGGGGCAGCAGCCAACGCCCCCGGGGGGAGGGCTGGGGCGGGAGCTGCAGCCAGGCCCCTGGACCCGCAGGGAGACGCAGACCCTGACGGCAACCAGCCACGTTTGCCCACGTGTGTGTGTGAGACACGTCTGTGTGTGTGTGATGTCTTCTGTGTGTGCTGTGTGTCGGCCAGAGTGTTGTGTTCAGTGTGTGTGTGCTGTGTTGTGTTTCGTGTGGTGTGTGTGTGTAGTGTTGTGTGACATGTTGTGTGTTGTGTTGTGTGTGTTGAGTTGTGTGCCATTTTGTGTGTCATGTTGAGTGTGTGTTGTGTGGTTGTGGTGTCATGAGACGTGTTGTGTGTGATGTGGTGTGAGTCGCACGCACAGACACAACACATTGTACGCCGCACGCACAACATGTCACGTGTAGCACGTCACACACACACATCGCACGTCACACGCACAGCATGCTGCATGTAGCACGCACACACACAAAACATTGCACGTTGCACGCACACACACACAACGCGTCGCCTGTTGCATGATGCACATCGCACACAGCACGGTCACACACAACACCTTGCGCGTCGCACGCACAGCACCTCGCACCTCACACTCACAAACGCATCTCACACACGCACAACACGACACACACCACATCACCAAGACAGAAAAAACTACACACATGTCACACATACAGAAAGACACGCAACACGACACACAGCACGTCACACACACAACACGTCACACACACACCTACACAAACAAGACGACACACAACATGACACACGAGTCACACAAAACACGTAACATGACACCACACACACAACACCATACACACACTGAACATGACACAAAACGGCCCACAATACAACACAAACACACATCACACACAACACATCACACACACACCACACCACAAAGACACACACACAGTATGTCACACACACACACTCAACACTACACAACACACGTCTCACACACCCACACCCACACACCACGTCACGTCACCACAAACACACAACCACACACAATCCATACAATACTCTAGACCACACATGACACACACACGACACACAACCCATCACACACACACATATAACACAACATGACACACACACAATACAACACACACAGAAACAAATCGTATGTCCCACACAACAAGTCGCACGTTGCACGGATACACAGAACACATCGCATGCACACATGTATGCAAGTCGCACGACACACACACAGAAACACATCACACACAAACACACACGTGACACACAATATGACACATAACACATCACAAACACAAACACTTCTCTCACACACACACAAGATGACACAGAACCAGTCTCACACAGACACACACAACACAACATGTAACACACAACATGACACACAACACATCACACATACAACACATCGCACGTCGCACATCGTAGGGACACACACAACACATCGCACGCCACATGTTGCAAGTCACACCTGCACACACAACACATCGCGCATCGCACGTCACACACACAACACGTTGAATGTCGGACACACAACGCGTCACACGTCGCATGCACACTCAGCACGGCACACGTCGCACATTGCACGCCACACTTCGAACACACAACACGTCGCGTGTCGCACGTTACACACAAAAACATTGCATGTCGCACACAGATGTTGCACGTCGCACATCGCACACACAACACGTCGCACATCGCACAAACACACAATGCGTCACAAACACAACACCTCACACACACACAAACAGGTCTCTCACACGCACAACATGAAACACAACACATCACACACACACAACACAACACACAACACGTCACACAGACACAAACACACACAACATGACATACAACATGTCAGACACACACCCCCACACGCCACATGACACCACAAACACACCACACACGCACACCATGTCACACACATACAAACACACAACACGACACACAACACATCACACAGATAGGCACAAACACATACAACATGACACACAACACGACACACCCAAGACTACACAAAACACATCACACACACACACACACACACACACATTATGTCACATGACACCACAAACACAACATCACACACACACTCAACACGGCAAACAAGAGGACGCACATGTGAAGTGTGAGGTGTGCGATGTCTTCTGTTTGCGTGTGCGTCATGCAACGTGCAACGTGAGGCGTGTTGTGTGTGTGTGACGTGCAATGTTTTGTGTGTGTGATGTGCGACGCAGGACGTGTTGTGTGTGTGACGTGCGATGTGCTCCGGGTGGGGTCTGTGTGTGTTTCTGCACAAGCTGATTGCGATGTCCCGGAGGCCAACAGCAAAGAGGGTTCGGCGTCCGCTTTCTTGCCCTGCCGTCAGTCTGCCACCGGGCTGGGGGGACAGCGGCTGGGGACCCCAGGAGCTGCTGAGAGACGCGGAGGATCCCTCGGAAGGGAGAAGACGACGGGAGAATCAGACTCTTCCAGCAACGAGCCACATTTGCCCAGTGCTGACGCTGTCAGGCCTCCGCATTTTGGGCCAGAAACCAACAGCCAAATCGAGCTGGAAAATTGAAGCACTTGCAAATGGCCCTTGTAGCGTCTCACCAGACCGTCGGCGACCGTCTGGGGGTGAGCTGTGGGCTCCTGAGAGGTAGAATCCAGGGCCTGCCTCTTCGCTTCCCACGGCCAGGTATTTTCAGCCCCCAACAATTAGGGGAAGAACAGGGAGATGAAAAGCCAAAGAAAGTTTCAAGAGTTCTCCTTCCTGGCTGAGCTGGGGGCGCTGTCCAGGTCACGGATGGTCACTCTGGGGAGGGATGTGGGTCTGGTCCACTTTGAAGGGGTTGATCTGGGGAAGGATGTGGGTCTCAGATATCTGGAGGATTGGCCCAGAGCCCAGTCTTGTGGGGGCACAGCTGGTGGTCCTCATCCGCGTCTGTCTGCCTCTCTTCTGCCAGAGAAGGCAAGCCAGGCTAGTACGAACAATGATGCTGTCAATAAAATGGAATCAAGTTGTGGAAGTTTTTTCTCTGAAAAAATATTTTCACACTTTTCAATCGGCCCCTGGTAGTTCCTAGGAGAAATGTGAAGGATGAGATCTTGGAACAGTTCCCTCTTCGTGGGAGCAACAGCTGGCTGGGGTTTTGGCTGCTCAGGCGTTTGTTCCCTGGTTTTACCCACTGTGGTTTCTTTTGCATGGATTTCATGTACCTGTGTGTAAGTTTTTTCCCAAAGGCACACAGCTGTACAGGTTTTATCTACAATCTTTACAAGTTGAAGCTGCAGATGGAGGGAGCTCCCAGCAATGGCAGCCTTAAGGGGGTGGGCAGCTAGAAGCTGGGGGACTGGATTGGGACCCCCCAACACTGACTGGCCTCTCTGTCCTGCAGTTTTAGTCCCCCCAGATTAGCCTGATTATCACAACAAAATTCTGTTTCTCCTGTTGCTAACAGCCCACCTTCATCGATTGGTCTCGTTAAGGGTTGTTATGGCAACCCCCATTTTCTTGTCTTCTCTGTATCGCTATATCTATATCTTCCTGATGTATTTTCCCATGCATGCATCTGATGAAGTGGGCTTTAGCCCATGAAAGCTTATGCTCAGATAAATTGGTTCGTCTCTAAGGTGCCACAAGTCCTCCTCATTCGCTTTTCCTGACTGATTGTGCTGGGGGCTCTGCCTGGCTCCAGCGCTCCGGTCCCTCCGCTACCAAGGCCACCTGGGAACCCTGATCAATTCCAGCTTCAAGGAGTGCTGAGATCCATCTGTCTCTTTCTGTGCCTCTGTCTCTCTCTAGGAATAGCTTCCTGACCCTGCCTCCTGTGATCAGTTATAGTTTGCTAGCCCCCCACCCCACCTCCGTGGGTGTTTTTGGCTTCTCCATTCACTCTGCCGCAATGCTCCTTGTACCCAAGCTAAAATCCCTGCAGCCCCAAAAATCCTCGGGGGTTTGCTCATCAAGTGGGTTACTAGCAGAATGGTTGTGGGGTGAAGATGGGGATAGGGAGGTGCTGAACCTGGGGGCAGAGGAGGGTGGCAGATTAAGGTGTTGCTCAGCCCAGCCCGCTGAGTCCAAGGACATAAGAGGGGACCAGCATTAAATTGCTGCTCGATCCAGCCCACTGAGTCCCGGGACACATCAGAGGTCAGCTTGCGAGTGCTGATGACCCAGTCCTCTCTGACATGCTATGTTTATGTGTGTGTGCCTGTGTGTCTGTTCATGTTCATCACATTTGGGGGCTGGAAGATCCCAGCCCTGGGGAACCGAGGTCCTGCAGGGTAGCTCCATTGGGAGGGAACTTGCAGAAGGAAGGAGTAGCGATCCATAGGAAAACACAAGTGACAAAAGCAGCACATTGACAGAATTGCAGAATCTCCCCCCCCCTCCCACCAGAAGAGAAATCCTAACAAATGGGCGTACCCCAAGGTAAAAGGCAATTCTGGTAACAGCTCATTTGGGGCTTGTTTGGAAGGGGGATTGATGTCATTCTTGCGACAAGGCACCTGCTATGGCGAAAAACAATTTAGCCCTGTGCGCCCTTCCAGACAAGTCTTATGTCCCAAATACTTTGGGTCTTCTGGGATAAGTCCCCGAATAATCAAGGATCTTGATCAAAAAGGTCGTCACGTCTTAAAAGGAAGAAAGATTGTCGTTGTGTAGACCATGAAACAAGCCCTGCAACTTCTGGACACGTATCCCGACAGCCCACAGGGTGCACGTCAAGGGACGTTCAAAGCGAGACGGGCGTTCTTTTTGGGGAGACTAACCCCCATTGCGCTGACCAGGAGAAGGGGGAAGTGGGAGGCTGCATCGCCATCTAGTGGCCAAAGGAGAAATCGCCGGCTTCTGGACCTGTGTGCGCCCTTGGTTCGGTTCACAATCAAAGCTGTGTCACGCCACATTGGGAAAACGGGGTTCTGCTGCACGACATCATCCTCTGGAATGACTCAACCCGATAGGACACCTCCTACGATACACTGCTCTGAGTGACGCTCTCAAACAGTTCCCCACAGCTCCCCAGCCTCCCCCCACCGGGAGGCAGGTGTGAGAGGATTGTTCTCCCCAGCTGACAGAGGGAGAAACGAAGGCTGAGAAAGGCGAAGGGCCTTGTCTTCCATCACACAACCTGTCGGGATAGAGTTGGGAACAGGACCCGGGTGTCCTGACTTTCAAACGAACCATCAGTCTGGAGTTTCACACACTGAATGATCAGAATAAAGGGACCTGCAATGAGCTACAGACCAACAACCCCAATGACTCGAAGGGACAAAGGCCTAGCTGGGGGAAAATTGTCCCACCTTAACCTCCTGTTTTCCATGCCGAGAATTTGGCCAGCACCGGGTGGATCAGGCTGCCTCGGTACCAAACCTCTCTGGGGCTCTTCCCTTCTCCACAGGGACGTCTGTCTTCTCGCTCAATGAGCAGTGGGAAAGGAGAAAACTCCAGAGAGGCTCCACCTCGCGCTCACATACGAGACCCTGAATTCTCTCTCAGTCCTCAAGGAGACACCTCAAGAAGGAGACTCCCTGCAGCAAAGCCCCGGGGGTCTCTGAGATCCCCCTGCCCTGCAGCCTGTCCTCCCTGGCCGTTGTCGTGGACTCTCTGTGAGGTCACCGCCTCCCAACCGCCTTTCACCAATCAGCTGAGTGCTGCAAAAGGCCCTTGTGATGTCACTGCCACCCCCACCCCTGCCCTGCAGGGCTCATGTCCTGCCCCGAGCCGGTTCCTGTGCGTGTCTGAGCTGCTCCCCCTGGGTCACCCCCACACACTCAGTGGTCGTGCAAGGGTTCACGCAGGCCACACGTGGAACCATCAGAGGATGCTCAATGTGCCACACTCGGTTTTGCAGAGATTTGGAGACTTGAAGGCCAGAAGAGACTCTTTGATCATCTCATCTGGCCCCCTACACATCACAGGCCTCCTGCATGGCGCAGTCGCGAGTTTTGGACCAAAGCAGACTCCAGAAAGGCATCTCATCAAGGGATGGAGGAAGCACCACTTCCCTTGGGAGTCTGGAGAAAATTGATGCTGTGGGGGGAACGGAATTGACCCCAAGGCCACACTTGTGAGTCTGTATCATAACACACATGCACAACAGCACTGCGCGAAGTATGTACACGTCACCTTAACTCTGATGTTTCCTATCGTTTAAAGGCCTGGTCTCCAGGATTTTCTTTGTGCTTACAGATCGATTTTGGGGAGAGATGCAATCATTTAGCTCAGAGTGGGAGCCGTGTTAGTCTGTATCAGCAAAAAAAAAACCAAACAAACAAACAAAAAAACAAAACGAGGAGCAGTTCTGGCACCTTAGAGACTAACAAATGTATTTGGGCACATTTGATGGTGTGGCTGATGTGATTAGGTCCGAGGATGGTGTCCCTAGACTAGATATGTGGACAGAGTTGGCAATGGGTTTGTTGCAAGGATAGGTTCCTGGGTTAGTGTTTTTGTTGTGTGGTTGCTGGTGAGTCTTTGCTTCAGGCTGGGGGGCTGTCTGTCAGCGAGGACCAGCCTGTCTCCCAAGATCTGTGAGAGTGAGGGATCATCCTTCAGAATAGATTGTAGATCCTTGATCCTGCGCTGGAGATCTTTTAGTTGGGGGCTGAAGCTGATGGCTGGTGGCGTTCTGTTCCTTTCTTTGTTGGCCTGTCCTGGAGTCAGTGACTTCTGGGTATTCTTCCCTTCAGCAGGTGGGGATTGTAGTTTGAAGAATGCTTGATAGAGATCCTGTAGGTGTTTTTCTTTGTCTGAGGGATTGGAGCAAATGCGGTTGTATCTTAGAGCTTGGCTGTAGAGAACGGATCGTGTGATGTGGTCTGGATGAAAGCTGGAGGCATGTAGGTAAGTACAGTGGTCCAGGATCGGGTGGTATCTATGTGACCATCGCTTATTAACACTGTAGTGTCCAGGAAGTGGGTATCGTGTGTGGCCTCTCCTTCTGCCCCTCCACCCCCACCAACATGATACAGTTCTGCGGTGACCTGGAATCCTACTTTCCACGTCTCCGACTGAAGGAATTTTTCCAACACACCTCTGAACAACACACTAATCCACAGAGACCTTCCTACCAACACGACAAAAAGAAGGATTCTGCGTGGAATCCTCCTGAAGGTCGAAACACCAGACTGGACTCAAGTGCTTCACCCGACAAGCACGGACTGAAGTGGTGGAAAAGCAGCATCACTTGGCCCATAACCTCAGCCGTGGAGAACACAACACCGTCCATGGCCTCAGGAACAACTCTGACATCAGAATGGAAAAGGCTGACAAAGGAGGTGCTGTCGTCATCATGAATAGGTTGGAATATGAACAAGAGGCTGCTTGGCAGCTCTCCAACTCCACATTCTCCAGCCCATTCCCCTCTGATCCCACTCAGGGTCAACAAGAGAAACTGCACCATCTGCTCAAGAAACTCCCTGAAAAAGCACAAGAACAAATCTGCACAGACCCGCCCCTGGAACCCCGACCAGGGGTCTTCTATCTGCTACCCAAGATCCATAAACCTGGAAATCCTGGACGCCCCGTCATCTCAGGCATTGGCTAGAGGTGCTGGTCGCTCAGGGCCGGAGGAGAGAGTCGACACAGCCAGATACTCCTGCTGTCTGGATGCCCATACCTGAGAGGATTTCATCGCAGTCTCTGACGAGGGGGTTCAGGCTCCAGCGCTCTGCTCTGTTTTCCCAGCCCTGTGCAGGGGGTTGTTTCCAGTTTCAGAAATGGGGCAATGTTCACACACTCCCAATGGGTCTTTGCATGAATCAGGCCCTAAGCCAGGGGCAGGCAAACTTTGGCCTGTTGCCGAATCGGGTTTCAGAAATTGTACGGAGGGACAGTTAGGGGAGGCTGGGCCTCCTCAAACAGCAAGACATGGCCCGGCCCCCGCCCCCATCTGACCCCCGCTTCTCGCCCCCTCACGGCCGCCCCGGGCCTCCGGCCCCATCCAACCCCTCTGTTCCCTGAGGGGCTCCAGATCCCCCTGCCCCTAACAGCCCCACACTGCCCCATCCAACCCCCCCCTCCTTCCTGTCTGCCACCCGGACCTTCTGCCCCATCCAACCACCCCTTCTCCCTGACCGCCCCGGGACCTCCTGCTGCCATTCAACCCCCTGTTCCCCGCCCTCTCACCACCCCGACCCCATCCACCCCCCAGCCCCTGCCCCCCCCGAACTCCCCTACCCTCTACCCCACCCCTCCCCTGCTCCCTGCCCCCTGACCGCGCTGCCTGGAGCCCCAGGACCAGCCGCCGGGCCGCACCGCACAGAGCCCCGGGGTCGGCCAGGCTCGTTGCCCCGCTGCCCGGAGCATGGGCCGGCGGCGCCGGGAGCGGAGGCTGCGGGGGGCGGGGGACGGCAGGGGCACGGCCGGGGGCTCTCCAGAACGGCTCAGAGCCCCCGGCCCCCCTTCTGCCCCCCCTGCTCCCCACATGTCGCAGCCACCCCACCCAGCTGAGACACCCCACCCCACAGACCCCTCCCCTCCCTACAGCCCCCCACAGCCATGCTATGTCCCCCTGGGGGCTGCCATGGTGCAGCCCCTCCCAACCCAACCCAACCCAACAGCCGCAGCCATGCCATTGACCCAAGTCCCCGATCCAGGTCCCCTATAGCCTCTCCCTCCCCCACATCCCTGCCAGACCCAGTCCCCATCCCGACAACCCAATCGCCCCCTGTCCACAACCCCCCTTTCCTCCTCCCACAGCACCAGTCCATCCCCTACCCTCCCACAGCTCCCACCACACAGACCCCTCCACCTCCCAGCTGGGCCCCCTCCCCGCCCCCCGCTGCCCCACCCACCCCCGTCAGACACCCCCCCCCACTGGTCCACCAGGGTTTCCCCAAGACCCACCAACAGCTGTGAATGGTGTGGGGGAGAAGGTGTTGGTATTCGGTTGTGTATTGGGATTATGTGTACGTGTCGAGGCTTGTGGGGGCTTTGTGCTGGGGGAGAAACTGAGCCCTGATTTGGGGCCGGGGCTTCTCTGACTCGGGGTCCTATGAAGGGAGCCAGCCAGTCAGGCCGTGGCACAGGAGCCAGCAAACAGGGCTGTAAACAGGGGAGTCTGAGGGGGAGTTTGTCTTGTGGTGCTTGTTTGGGGTTTGTTGTTGCTGTGGGGGGTGGGGTTTGGGTGTTTCCCAGGTGAACAGGATTTCGGTGGGAAGGCGATGACAGACACAGAGGCAGCGGTGGGAGTGACTCATGTCGTGGAAGACACAATGGAGATGACTGGCTGTGGAAGCTGCCGTATGTCCATGATCCTGGAGGGGGGACCTGGTAAGAGTTTTGTCTGCATGAAATGCCGTCTGCTCGAGCTGATGGAGGAGAAGATCTGAGGTTTGGAGATGCAGGTGGAAAGTCTGGTTGAGTTTAGAAAGGGGTTTGAGCAGATGATGGAGCAAAGACATGAGGTATCTGAAGGGAAAAGCTCAGACTTGCAGATGGAAGCAGGACTGAGAAATTCTGAGGGGAGACTGCTGGGTGAGGGAAGTGGTCAGTGGAAGCATGTGACTACAAGAACCAGGCAGAGGAAAAGACGGGCTAGTGAAGGAGAAATAGAGCTCAGGAATAGGATTTGAGAGTTGGAAAATGAAGAAGGGGCTCAACAGGTAGTCACTGAAGGTGGAGGGGCAAGGAGGAAGAGAAGAGTGGCTAGTCCTATAGGAAAAGGGGAAGAGTCAATGGAGACTACACCAAATATGAGCCCCAGGAGGATACAGGATGGGTTGAAGAGGATTACAAGGGAGAATAGGAATGGAAAGAACTTGCAGCCAGAGGGAAGAGGGGATAGACTGGAGAACAGCATCGTCACCAGGGAAAGGCAGGGCTACGTGACTGGGGACTCTTTACTGAGAAGACTAGACAGGCCTGTAACCAGAGCTGATCCAGAGAATAGAAGGGTGTGCTGTCTTCCAGGTGCTAAGATACGGGATGTAGATCTGAGGTTGAAAAGGATCCTAAAGGGAACGGGAAAGAATCCCCTAATTATCCTTCATGTGGGAACAAATGATACAGCTAGATTCTCGCTGGAAAGGATTAAGGGAGACTGTGCTTGGCTGGGGAAGACGCTTAAGGAAATCGAGGCTCAGGTGATCTGTGGTGGGATTTTGCCTATTCCTGGAGAAGGTCAACAAAGGCGTGACAAGATTATGACTATCAACAGATGGCTCAGGCAGTGGTGCTAGAAGGAGGGCTTTGGGATGAATGGCCACTGGGAGGCATTCCTGGACAGAGGACAGTTCTCTCAGGATGGACTTCATCTGAGTTGGGAAAGAAATAGACTTCTATGATGGAGGCTGGCACAACTGATTAAGAGAGCTTTAATCTAGGAATCTGGGGGAGATGATTGGTTGGGGAATGTCCAGGTAATCTCCATGCCAGATTTTAGCCTTGAGAGGGAAGAAAAGAAAGTAAGAAAGGATACAGCCGTGGGTAGGGGAATGGCTATAAGGAGGAAGGTCAGTGTGGACACCAGTCTAGTAGGTTCTGCTGGCTGTAGAATGACCGTGCCTCATTGGGTAAAGAAGGTGAGGGAGGCCAAGCAGCAAAAATGAAGATGTTTGTACACCAATGCGAGGAGCCTTGGTAACAAAATGGAGGAACTAGAGGTACTGGTGCAGGAAGTGAAACCAGATATTCTCGGGATAACAGAAACAGGGTGGAATAGTCGTCATGACTGGACTACGGGTGTTGAAGGGTATGTGCTGTTTAGGAAAGACCGAAATAAAGGTCAAGGTGGTGGAGTAGGATTGTCTATCAATGAGGAGGTCGAATGTAAAGAAATCAGCGATGGAATGGAGAAGACAGAGTCCGTCTGGGCAAAAATGACATTGGGGAAGAAAACGACTCGAGCTTCCCCTGGGATAGTGCTTGGAGTCTGCTAGAGACCGCCGGGATCTCATGTGGATATGGATCGAGCCCTCTTTAATGTTTTTAATGAAGTAAATACTCATGGAAACTGCGTGATCATGGGAGACGTCGCACGCGCGCACAACACGACACACAACCCGTCACACACACACAAATCACACATAACACATCACACACTGAACAAAACACTCAAGACAACACACACACAACCACGTCTCACACACACACGACACACAACGTCTCACACACAGAGACACGTCTCTCACACATGCCGACACACATGCAAGGCACACGACGGCTCTCACACACATCCACACACAAACACACGACACATAATGTCGCACACATGCCGACACACACACACACGCCGACACACGATACTGACACACATGAAACCGACAAACACAAGACACAGGCAACGACTGACACACACACACAAGACACACGACGTCTCACACACACACACACATGACGTCTCACACACACACACAACTTCTCTCACATAGGCCCACACATGACATGCCCACACAACACACACGCCCACACAATGCACGCAGAACACACACCCACACACACGACACATGCACAACACACCACACGACACGCCCCCCCACACAAAACACAACACAACACACGACCACGCCCACACACCACACACAACACAACACACGCCCACGCCGAAAGACACACACCATATACAACTCACACCCACGCCCACACACACACCCACACACACCCACCCGCCGACTCACGACGACTCACACACAGCGAGACGGCAAACACACTGACACACACGACGTCTCACACGCCCACGACACGACACCAACACGTCACACGACACACAAGACGGCAGAGGACACGACACCGAAATCCCACCCCGGAGACGACCCCCCGCGGGGGCGAGAGCGGAGCGGGGACGGTCGGGGGAACTCGGTCTCTGGGCGGCGCGTGGGGCCGGTGTGGGCGGGAGGGAAGAGGGCGGCAGGGCCGAGGGCGAGATTCCCAGCCCCCGTCGAGCGCTGGGGAGCGAGGGCTCCGGCTCGGCTCTCGCAGCGGCTCTGGCGAGGAATGGTGCCGGAGCTCTCGCCGGAGGGGAACGCGGCCGGAGGGGCCTGAGCCGCTTGGGCCTCTTTCCAAGGAGGCGGAACCAGGCCTCCGCTCTCTGCCCGCTGCAGACCCGGCTGCCAGGTCGGCGCTTCCAGTTCCTCGTCCGCACTCGCCGTCTTCTCGTGTGTTCGCCAACTCGCTCTCTCCTCTGCTCTCCTGGTGCCGTCTCCCTTTGTAGGACACGGGTAGGTGTGCATTCCCACAGGTGAGGTCTCGGGAGCCATGGAGAAGTCGGAGCGGACGGAAATCATGCAGGGCAGTAGAAAGGCTGCTGAAAGTACCTGAAGAGACAAAGGAAACGAGAAGGGGGAAGTCCAGACTAAGACAGGAGTCTAGTATAAAGAGAAACAACGGGAAGTCTAAGCTACAGAAACTCTTCAAGTTGCCAAAAGACCTTTAGGATGGGAAATGACTTCTTGAATCCAGTCTCTTTAAGATCTTAGGCTTAGTTTGTGTGTGTATTTGTATTTGCTTAGCAATCTGCCTTCTTCTGTTTGCTATCCCTTATAATCACTGAAAATCTGCCTTTTCTAGTGAAACTATTTTTTGTTTATTATTATTATTATTTAACTCAGTTTGTGCAACGGGTGCTCCGTGAGGAAATGATTTGTGTGTTACTCCAAGGGGCCGCCCGGTGTCACTCTTGCTCCATGAGGGAAATGATTTGAGCATGACCTGAATTGGCCACCCACTGTCACTGTTGGGCCAGGAGGGAAATGATTTGTGCATTTCACTGACTGGCCACCTGGTGTCACTGTTGCTCCGTTAGTGAAATTATTTGTGCATTACCCTGAGTGACCACCGAGTGTCACTGTTGCTCCGTGAGGAAAATGCTTTGTGCAGTACCTGGATTAGCCACCCGGTGTCACTGTTGCTCTGTGCTGGAAATGGTTAGTGCATTATCTGATTTGGCCACCTGGTGTCACTGTTTCTCCATGATGGAAATGGTTTGTGCATGACCCTGTGTGGCCACCCAAGACAACACACACATCACACACAAAACATCACACACACAAAAAACGACAGACGACACTCACACACACACACACAACACGACACCGACACTCACAGAGAGAACACGTCACACATACAGAAACACGTCTCTCACACACACACAACACAGGACACCGACACACACAAACAACATGACACACAAATAAAATGACACACAAAACAGCACACAACACGACACACAAAAATCACACACAATACACGACTCCGACACATACACACACACACACACGAGGCGAGGCACAAAACGGCAGACAACGTGACACAGAAATCACACACGACCCCGACACCCACACACAATACAACACACAACACCTCACATGACACACAAAACGGCACACGTGACACACACACAACACGATGCACAAAACATCGCACACAAAATATCACACACCCACACACAACACGACACACACACAGACAACACGACAAAAGACACACAAAACGGCACACGACACGAGACACAAAAATCTCACACAACACGAAACCGAGACACACCACATGCCCACAAAACGGCACACAAACGACACACACCGTCACATGCACACAAAACGGCATACAACATGGCACACACACACTCAACATGGACCACAACACGCACACATAAACACATCTCACACACACAAAAAGACACACAAGTCACACACACAACACGTCACACGACACATACAACACGACACACACAACACGTCACACAGCAGAAGGTTTCATCGAGGAGGAGGATGTCCCGGGGTCCCCGGGCGATGCTCTGGGACTGCTCCCCAGGAAGCCAGGCAGGACTCTGGGGAAGTCTCCTCTCGGGGAGCAGCCTGTCTGCAGGACACACAGCTCCCCCGGCTCCACCTTCCTGGCTCTGACCTCGGAGCCGTCAGCCTCCTCTGCCCCTCCCTGCGCTTCCCACAGCCAGTCCGCCCAGGCGGGGTCCTGGGGGGGCAGAGGGTCCTGCCCCCCAACTCCGCACTCAGACGGGACTCTCAGCCAGCCAGGAAAACAGAGGTTTATTAGACCACGGGGACATGGACTAACACAAGCTTGTAGGCGCAGAGAACAGGACCCCTCAGCCGGGTCCATTTTGGGGGGGGGGCAGTGAGCCAGACAACCCCGTCTGCCCTTCACTCCATGTCTCCAGCCAGCCCCCAACTGAAACTCCCCCCAGCCCCTCCTCCTCTGGGCTTTGTCCCTCTCCCCGGCCAGGAGGGCACCCGATTCCTTTGTTCCCTTCAGCTCTCACCTCACAGGGTGGAAGGGCCCAGGCCATCAGGTGCCAGGAAAGAGGGTGTCGGCCATTCTCTGTGTCCAGACCCCTGCACACACCTGCCCTCCAGAGCTCTGCAACGATCATACACCCTTACCCCACCACCTAGATCCTTAAGAACTGCATAGGGGAAACTGAGGCACCCCCACACGATTCAGAGGAAACATGAAGTCCCGCTTCATCACAGATGACTCCAGGAGGTGAGTTGCTTGCTATCCTACCATGTTTTTCTCTGTCTCTCCTCTAGTATGTTGGCCATCACACACACTCTGTCTCTGTCTCCGTCTCCTCTCCGCTCCTCTCCTCTCCAGGTGCCAACAATGACCAGGCCCCGGGTGCCTGGGCCCCAGTTCCCCGCCTGTGCTCCATCTCTTCCTGTATCTGCCTCGCCCCTTCTCCCAGCCCACACTGCCCACCGCTGCCTGGATGATTTCCCCCTCTCCTCCACTGCACCCCCCTCTGTGGGGTCCCTGCCACTCACCGTCTGCCTCCTCTCCTCCACCCCCTCCCCCGCTTCCCCACGGGTCACTCTGGGGGCCGGTTTTCTTCACCATCTTCGTGCATGATCTGGAGGATGGGATGGATTGCACCCTCAGCAAGTTCGCAGATGACACTAAGCTGGGGGGAGAGGGAGATACGCTGGAGGGTCGGGATAGGGTTCAGAGTGACCCAGACAAATAAGAGGATTGGGCCAAAAGATGAGGTTCAGCAAGGACAAGTGCTGAGCCCTGCACTGAGGAGAGAAGAATCCCATGCACTGCCCCAAGTATGCCATGTCCCCGCCCCGAACCGACCCTCCCGGAGCATCCTCAATTCCATGACACAGCTGTTCTGGGGTGGGCAGGAAGTGCTGGGAAGGAGGGTGGGGAGTTGCTCAGTGGGGGTGTGTCTCTCTGGGTGGGGTCTGTGTGTGTTTATGCACAAGCTGATTGTGATGTCACGGAGGCCAACAGCAAAGAGGGTTCGGCGTCAGCGTTCTTGCCCTGCCGTCAGTCTGCCAACTGGCTTGGTTGACAACGGCTGGTGACACAAGGAGCTGCTGAGAGACGCGGACCATCCCTCTGTCAGCAACTTCTTGAATCAGCGATTTCCACAGGTGTTTGAGGAACAAAAGGATGAGTTTTTACAGAAGGTAATTCCCAGATTCTTTCCCTGCTCATTAGATCGCACACGACAGGTCGGCGCCTCCTTCTCCTCGGGACGGGTGGGGGCGGGTGTGGCAACAGGCAGGTCTCAGCGTTCCCTTTTGATTTGAAAGTGGCCATCTCTCAGGTCTCCTCCTGCTTCAGCCGGTCAGGTTCTTTGGAGGCAGATTTAGGTGATTTTATCTTTCAGCAGACGAGTCGGGGGGAATTTCCAGGGATAGAACCAAAAGGGAAGATAACAAAACTCGTGTAGAATTTAGATTGAGATCTCCATCAATCGTCTTTCCCTTGGAGTTGCCCCTAATGCACTCCTTGCCTTCAGGTTGGGAATAGAAACCCTTTGTCTCCTGTCATGACTGCCAAAGAAATGTGTATTGAGAGAATATCGATCTCAGAATTTACATGATTGAAATGCACATAAATGAGCTCAAATAATGCAGAAGAAATGAATCTTAAGATATTGAAAGTGATACAGCTCCACTCCCATCCCCTGGCTGTCATCTTGGTAGCTCTCTCAGAAAGAATCTCATGGCGATAGATCTCAAAACTCTCTACAAATGCTACTCTACCCCCTTGGGCTAGAGAAAAGAGATGTGTCGATCCCCCCCGCCCCGCAATTCCTTTCCAGGAAAGGGGTTTCAATCAACTGTCGCCTACATTTGTCATGGGTCTCGCTGTGATTTCTTTGTCCTTGTTTTGGAGGCCTAACTTCTGACTGGATGTTGGAAATAATATGGGTCATTCTTCATTTCAAGTTGACTGATTCTTTCCCCCATGCTAATACATTCCAGATTTTCAAATAGTTCAGAAGAAGTCAACATATTTGCAGCTGCTAATTCATCCTTCCAGACCCTCAAACCCTCGAGATGACAATCTTTTCTTCCTTTTCCTGGCTTCTCTGGGAACAGAGCTTTCTTGGTTTGCAGCTTGGCCCGATCTGTTCCCAGAGTCCCAACATTCTGTGCACAAAGGAGTGGGGTTAAGAAGGAAGCATTTTTGCAGCTAGGCCCAGGCAATGACCAAAGAACATAGAAACTGACCTTTTGCTCTTTCTATCCCTAGCCTCTGTTTGCCAGGTGCCAGGAATGAGCAACAGGAATGGATCGCTTGATGATTCCCTGTTCATTCCTTCTGGGGCACTCAGCACTGGCTACTGTCAGAAGACAGCGTACTGGGCTCAATGGACCTTTGGTTTGACCCAGTCTGGGCGGTCTTGTGTTGCATATCTTCTTGGTTGCAGCAACCAGTCCTGGCTATTAGAGGAGCAGATGGCTTCAAAAGACCACTCTCGTGGATCTGGGAATCCTGGGCAAACTAATTCCCTTCCTTTCGAGAAGGACAGAAAAACCCATTTCCTCCTTCTTTCTATTCCAGGCTTCGTTCCTTTTTCCAAAGACTCACCTCTCGGGAGCTCAGAGAGATCCACGTGCACAAAGTGCTCGTCCAACCTGCAGCCATTGAGGCATGCTCTGGCCTCAGCCCCCAAGAACAAGCCTTGCCAGAGAAGCCCCAAGGAAGAAAATGCTCATGGACCATCTTGAAAAGACTCTGTGTCTGTTGCCAATCCCACAACTCGATGGCAGAGAGCAGTCAGGAGAGAACAGCTTCCTCTCCAAGAAGGTGGACACACTTGTCCCTGAAGAAGAAAGCAGCGGAGACCCAGGTGGAGGCAGAGGAGGTGAAGCTGCAGGAGACGACAGACAAAGTCGAAGTGGATCTTACAGGTGAGATGGTTCAATCCACATGGTTCACGAGGAGCATGTGAGGAACACTCACACCAGTCACTCGACAAGCCTTCGACATCAGGGCCATCTCATGGGACAGTGATGGGTACCTCCGGCTCTGGAATCCATTTAGAGGGTGGCAGAGGTCCATGGCTGAGGTGGGGAGAGCTGACAATGTCAGGTCACCCCCCTCTGGGGATCTGGCACGGTGGGGTGGGGACTACTAACATTGTTCCAGGCTGGAAGGAGAAGAGAGAGGCTGGACGTTGGAGGAAATCCTTTCTTTTCTCCTGGATTGGGTCCCTTTCCTCAGGAAAATGCTCCAGAGGTCTCAGCAGGTCACAGCTGGGAACTGTACCAGAGCTGAGTCATTCCTTCTTGGGGGGTTCAATGCAAAAGGAGGACAGGTGCCCATCACTGACAGGAAAGAGGTACAAGGGGAGGGGAAGAGTAGACGACCCCATTGAAAAGAAACTGGCCCCGAGGGAAGAGGAAGCCTCGTGTGGTCAAAACCCCCAGCTAGGAGTCAGGAGAGCGGGGAGTTCTCTGCTGAGCTCTGCCAACAACCTTCAGTCTGACCCTGGGCAATTCGCTTCAGGGCTCTGGGCCCAACTTCCATCCTCTGTAAACAAAATGTGAGGAATGTTTCTTTCTGCTGCAGGGACGAAGAAGGAGCCATCTGACACGAAGGGGAAGTGGGAAAAAGGAAGCCCAGAAGAGCAGGAAGAAGAGCGCACTCCCAGCCCCTCATTAACAAGCAGCTCCCATATGACGATGGTAATGGTGCTGTGTGGCCGTGCTCATGGAAAGCATCCCTTGCTGTGTGTAGGAATATCTCCCAGGGGCTGAAAAGAAACACTCATCAAGGGTGATCAACTCCAGCCAGCCTTTATCTGGGTTGCTTGAATGAGGCCCGCTTTGACAAAGGGGTTTAGACACCTAAAGAAGTCCAGAGGTGCTTTGTGGGATTGGCAGAAGTGCCTGACTCAGGTGCCCGATTCTGATGCACTTTCCATGGCACACAGGCACGACTGAAAACCAGACCAGGCCCATCCCTGCCCTGGTCGGGGGAACCCACATATCTCCTGGCTGTGGGGTTCTGGCCCATCTCGTGGCACCAGGACCACTTTGAGACACAGAGAAAAGGAGTCTGCTCGAGAGCCTTAGCTAACAGCCTCTTGGCTTTTCGCTCCTGTGGTCGAGGCTCCTGCACTAAGCTCCAGAGGTCCCAGGTTCCCTCTCGCCTGCCAACATCTGGGCTCTGTCCGAGTTACAAAAGCCTCTAGACACCTTTGTAACTCTTCCTCTTCGGGACAGAGCACCCTGCAGCGCATACAAAAGGCTGCAATTCTGGGAGCTTCTGACCCGCCGGGGGTCTGGAGTATGGAGGCGAGTGTGCCACTCCGCCGTGCTCTACTGCATCCTAGGATATCAGGGTTGAAAGGGACCTCAAGAGGTCATCCAGTCCACCCCCTTGCTCAAAGCAGGACCAAACCCCAATTTTTACCCGAGATCTCGAAATGGTCCCCTCAAGGATTGAACTCACAACCCTGGGTTTAGCGAATGCTAAAAACCACTGAGCTACCCCTCAGCTGTTGGCAACCAGGACAGACGGTGCTAATCCAGCGCCATGCAGGCCAGCTGCAGTAATCCCCAGGGGGTGCCCTGAGACCCCAGGGCAAAGGCCTCCAGCACCCCAGGCCCTGGGTTGAGGTGACCCTGGAACCAGGCCCCCTGGAGTAACATTGTGCCCAGTGAGTTCTCACCCCCAGGGCTCTGGCCCCAGAGGCCCACGCTTTGGGCTTCTCCTCAGCCAGGCAAACTTGCTTCTTCAGTCTCAGTTACTTTCTGTCCTGACGGCAATTCCTGCCTGTTTTCTGGCAGCCCCACAGGCTGCTAGGTGAGAAGGAAGAGGGCGTTTCCGTTTGGGCCCTATTCTCAGTCCCTTCCTCGCAGACTCTGTGGGCTGCCAGAGTTGCTGAGCCAATCTCCTCAGGCGCTCGGGGTGGGATGGGACATGGGGCAGGTTCTCCAGTGACCCCTCGGCGACACTCAAGGAGCAACTCGAATGGGCTTTGCAGGACATTGAGGCTTTCTCAGCAAAAGCGGGGTTTCCTGCGAGGAGGGGCTAGCGAGGGAGGAAACGGGGTGGCCCTTGGGGTCCCAGCACTGCCCGAGAGGCTCCCGTCTCTTCTCAGGGGAGGGGGCCAGAGAGGGGACAAAAGGCTAAGGAAACCTTAGCACCTGGGGAGGCTTTTGAAGAAAAGGGCTCAGCCGGAGTCTCCACGCTCCCTCGGCACTGCCAGCCTCCCCCGGGGACAGACTGTTCCAGGGCAGCTGCCCGAGGGAAATACTCAATCCCAACAGGCTTTGTCCCTGTTCTTTGCAGACCCCCAGGGAGCACCCTTCCTCAGCCCCGCTCCATGCCCTGCTGATGGCAGCCGTGAAGGGTCTGACAACACCCACCCTGCAGAGATTTAGAGCCGCAGAGGAAGAGCTGTGGGCCATCGTATCTCTCCACGGAGACAAGATGGAGAGAGTAAGAGACTCCCGCAATGGGGCAGGGGGATGCTGCGCAGAGAGGGGGATGGGAGAAGTTCCTCTCCTCGGAAACCATTCCTGGGACACTGGCATGGGATTGGAAGGTTGGCTCAGCCCCTTGCCATTCATCGCTTGGCCACGGGGATAGGCGACATTCAAGCCCTTCTCCAAAGACCGCCTGCACGTGGCGCGGAAGTGCAGACTTAGTCCCTTCCTGGGCTTTGGCTTTCCTGGAAACTCTGAGACTAATCCATGAACAGAATCCTCAGCCTGAACTTCCTCCCCAACCTGCCTGTTCCTAGGGTTTCCTGCAGGTCATCCCTGTCTCTGCCCGAGTTCCTTCTTTCCAACAGGTCCCAGCAGGAAGTTAACAAATGGCCCCTCAATCAGCAGATTGATTTGTGCAGGGCTCTAACTCCTGCGAGCAGAACAGGTCAACAGAATCCAGCCACCCGCCTTGTAGCTTCTGCTCCTTGTTCGAGAGAGGAAAGAGCAATGACCAATTCCTCACAGAAGAGTCCTAGGGGGTGGCTTGTCCCTTTAGGGTGTGTCTCCCTGTGTTGCAAACTCTGCAGCAGGAGCCTGAAAGCCTGGCCCTATGGACTTGGGCTCCCAGGGCTGGCACTGAGGGGCCACAACAGCAATGCAGACTCTTCTGGGCTGGGGCTGCAACTTGATCTCTGAAGCCTGGGGAGGAGGGTGGCTTCAGAGCCTGGGCTCCAGCCCAAGTCACCTTGTCTGCACTGCTCTTCTAAGTGCCATAGCATGAATCCGAGGTTAGAGACTGGGGACTTAAGAGACTGGGGCCGGGAGCTGGCTAGCCCCACCCAACTAGCCCTGCCTCCCATCTCTGCCATGGGCTCTGGGATACATCGGTAGAACCAGCTGGGTCTGGAGCAGTGCTTCTCAACCTGTGGCCCGGTCAGCACAGAGCTGCGCCCCTTTGGGACATCCTCAGGGACAAACAGGTCGGATTGGATGTGTCCCACAATGGAACCTAGGTTGAGAACCACTGGTCTGGAGGAACGGATTGTGCAAGAAAGAGCTAAAAGGAAGTTGCAGAGATGGAGGAAAGGCTCCTGGAGGGAAGCCCTTGAGAGCGGGGCTGAGAGCCGTTTGCTACAGCAGGGAAGGCCCTGGGACATCAGGAGAGTTAGGACTGTGCGCACTCTAAGGTTTTGTGCGTGTTTTTGAGCTTGAAGGTGCTAACCCAGACCTCAGGAAGACTGGGGTTCCTGGACTTGTCAAAGGCTCTTAGGGAGCAGCCAAGATGGGCAACCGAGGTCAGAGGAGGCTTGCAGGGCTGCCAGGAGGGCTTCCCTGGGAGGAGGCCACTCATTGATAAATCCACCCCTCAACTTTCTGGCATTCTTCCAGGTTGGAGACGTCGTGGGAGGGATCTTAATCTGGCTTGACAACAGCTGTGATCCCAGAGCCAGAAGAGCAGTCCTCAGGGCCATGGCCTTGCTGGCTCGCTCCCACCCCCAGGACGTGGTTCTAACCTGTGTGGCTCACACGCTCTCATCGCACAGGTAGGGAGCTGCTTTGTTATCTCCTCAGTCCAGTAGTTCTCTTCCTGCTCCTACTGACAGGCCACAGGCCGGGAGGGGTCCGTGGGGCTCACACAGTTGGAGGGAGTTTCCTGCTGGGCAGAGAGCTGTCCACGCTTATGAAGAGGAGATGGCCAGGCCCAGCCACTGAGGAGCCAACCCCTCCTCCTACACTCCCCGGGATGGAGACATGCCACTTTTCTGGAGAATTCCAACATTGTCCTGATTTCTATGGGTCACCCCACTTCCTCTCAGATCCAGTACAGGGCCAATCAATGATTTGGGGGCTCACTCAACATCCCTGGCTCATGAGGTCTGGCTGCTCCTTACTGCAGGAGAGAAGGCAGAGATGGAAAAGGCCCATGAGGCCCACCTGTCTATCCCCTGGAGACCAGTGCAGGATTCTTACCTGTCGTCAGACCCCCCAGTTATTCCATGGCTGAGGAATTGGTGACAAAATGCACTCATCCTTATGGAGCGGTGGGGCAGAGGTCAATCTCTTAAGACAGACATTTCCAGCCCTTATTGATCCAAAAGAAAAGAAAAGAAAATCAACAAAAAAATCATCCCCACATGACCAGATCCTAAATGCAGTGCAGCAAGCAGACAGCCAGCATTAATAGCTCTGAGAAGGGGGAGTGCCTCTTTCCACCTCAATAGATTGTTAACTTTCAGTCCTGCTGGTTATTGCTGATCACTTGGAAGGGTCAGCCAGCTGAGGGGTTTGTAACACAACCCCCATGTGCCTCGGGGCCATGAAACCCAACTGAACCCTAGCCAGAGGTCAAAAGTCCAGCTTTCCTTGGCATCTTCTGCAATGCAGTTCTGCACAGACCTGAGAGAAATTTGTGTCACACTGCAGAGCAAATTGAAGAGCGGCAGGAAAGAAATGGAACTTCTTACCCAATTCAGTTATCAGAGGAATACAGTGTTGGTTTTCAGATTTCTTTGAGTGTTTGATTTGTAAACCTTTCTGAATTTCAGAATCAGGTCTGAATTTCTTGGAACAGCCACAGTGCTTTCCAGGGGCTGTGCTCAGAAGTTACAGAAACTCGGCAGCATTGGCACAGAAGTTCAGTCAAGCTTCCGGAAGACCTTGCTTCCAGGCCATTTGCCCTTGAGTTGTCCAACCTAGGTCGCAATGTCCTAGGGCTTCACCACCACCTCCGACCTTCCTCACCAAACTTGGAAGTCAAATGACTGGAAGTCTTTTGGATCCATCTGCAGTCTTCCTCTGCAGATGCCTGTGGGGACAAGCAGGACTTAGATCCGCAAGAATGGAGGAGGGGGATTTCAGTCCTACTTTCCTTCCATCTCTGTCACATGGGGCTTTACAATCTCCTCTTCCAAGCTCTTGAATCTTCTCAGATCAGGGCATGTGCTGACTCACTCTCTGACCCTGTCCAACACACTGCAGTAGAATTGAGCTGCTAAGAGACACTTGGCCAAACACTGGGTCTCCGTTATAGCCCCAAACAGCCAGAGGAACTCCAATGATGTCAGGCAAGTTTCTCGGGACTGACCCAAGTGTAACAGAGCAGAATTTTGCAGTCTGCGGGTCACAGTTTGGTGGTCATTCTGTGGTCAGTACATGGTCACTGTCTTGGAAAGAGTGGGTTAGCTTTAGAAACAAGAACCCATTAGGGGAAAGGAATAAATACAACTTTCTCTGAAGGGACTTGCCCTGCCTTAGCCTCCCTGCACCAGTGGCTGTCTTCTCTGGTATTCCAAGCCTCTCCCTGGGGAAGGCAAGAGATGGCCAAGCAGGAAAGCTCTGACGTGTGTTTCTGAATTTGCAGATGTGCCATTGAGTTGTGGAAGGCCTTGGGTGAAGAACCACAGCTCACCAGGGAGGTGCTGCAGCAGCTGCTGGACAAGCTCCAGCAGAGACGCCGGGAGGAGACGAGCAGCCATGTGTCTCTGGCTGTAAGTGAGATTTGAGATGTCACCTTGCGAACCCGCCACCACAGGGAAGATGGTGCATCTGTGTGTGTGTGCGAGTTTCACCTCTTCTTACCTTCAGGCCATGGCTCCACCACACATTGAAGCCGACCTAACTTAAATGGGCAGACAGCCGCCACAGTGATTCCATCCCTGGTGTGTGTCCGCACTTTGCTGCTCGTGTCGGCAGTGCCCGTCCTCACCAGAAGGGCTTGTCTTGATTGTAGGGTCAGGGTGGGGCATTGTGGGAAGGCTCCTGAAAGCCAGTTGAGGAAAGCGACGTGGTGTCTGCACGGACGCTGCATCGACCTGACTGCATCGACCTGGACTCTCTGCCACGTGTGGAGGTGGAGTGACGAATTTGGCACCGAGGGGCAGTTCTGACGATGGGAAGGAAATTCCATCCTTAGGGGGATGCAGAGTGAGCGGCCTTGCGTTGACCTAACTCTGGAGTGTAGACCAGGCCTTAGTGTGTCCTCCCCACTTCCAATCAAACCAAAGAGGGGTAGTAAAGTTTCCCCCAGGTCAAAGTTACACATCTGAAGTGGTTTATCTGCTGGTACCCTGGCTCAGTTGTCTTCTGCTCCAGATGGCCCTTTAGTGAACAGGTGCAGTTCAGGTGTCTCTTGGAAGTCTCCAAGTATCTGGCTCTGTAAACTGTGGCTAGAAATCTTCCCAACATGGCATCCTGAGAAGTCCAGTACTTTTGACTGGGCCAGAAACACTGGGCCTAGGAGAACGGATCTCCTCAGGATGGTTTCAGCCCTTCCAGTCATGGCTGGAAAGCCAAAGCACAGGCTCTGCACCAGAAAGAGAAATAATGGGGAATAACATCATCCAGACTCTTCTCATCTTTCCATCCTGCTTCCGTTCCAGGAATGGGGGAAGGTTCAGGAGCCTCCAAATGTCCCCACCCCTCTCAGAAGCCAATACTCTTTTGTAATACGCTGGAGAGGAAAGGAGACATGACAAAGGGACAATAGCGAATGGCAATGGGGACAGGTGGCAGATTGGGAGAGCTGAGTGAAATTCTTTCCCCCCTCCAGGCAATGAAGACCATTTATGAGCTCCTTTTCCTACGGGGATACCGAGAAGCCATCCTGCAAATGTATCCCCAGCTGCTCATTCTCTGCGTCAGGCAAGTGCAGTACGTGATGGATCAGCACTTGCCAGGGACCTACATGGCCAGGCAGACATCCAGCCCCGAGGAGGGATGCAGCTGCCTCAGTCTCCTAAGGTAATGACTGAAAGGAAAAGGAAGAACAGATTTGTTGGGCTAAACACATGGGGGCTGTTCATGGCCATCAGTTGTTCGGGTGCTGTCGTTAGCCCAGGCTCAGTTGGGAGCAGGTCTCTCTTGAGGGAAAAGGGTTGAGAGCCGTGCATTCTTGTGAGTCACACTCGCTCATCTGACGCCGCCCACAGCCCAGCTGCTTTCCCTACACACTCAGGCAGCAGCCATGTTTGTGCATCCATCCACGTCTGCCACCCGCCAAAGGGTCAGTGCTTTCATCAGTGCCTGCTGAGCAAATCCGTGGGCCTCTCTCCCCGAACGCGGACAGAGCCACACCGGCACCACATGGGGACAGGCCCCGCAGGACGTCAGCCTCACAGGCAGACAGGAGGAAGAGGGACCAGTTCATCTGGTTCTGTGGGCACAGTTAGGGGCTTCCATCTGCACGGGAAAGAGAGAGCGCCAGAAGACACCTCAGGTGGCGTAAACTGATGGAGCTTTGCTCGATTCCACCAACAAAGGATCTGGACCCACATGCCCGCTTGAGTCCTGTTACCTGTCACAGTAAAGAATCAAGTATTCAACCATTGGGAGTGATGACACCAACCATTTGAAGAAGCTACAGTGTCCCTAACTGGTTCCAAAGTCAGTGAAACTGCAGTGTAGACAGGGTATCACACTGGATCGATCCTTGGGGAAGCTAGCTACTGCTGAGCATGCTGGGTGTCTCAGGACTTGTGCAGATTTGCCATGCTTGGGGCTGATCTCATTGCTTGACACTGTTTGTTTGTTTGTTTTTGTCTTTAGCACCTCAGTGGAGGCTGTGAAGACGCTTTTCTCCATGCCCGGCTACTGGAAGGAATTTGCCAGCATCCACTTTCATCGGGGTTGGGACATGATAGCCTCCCGATATCACTACTCACAGGGGGTTGGCCTGATTGCAAGGTAGGAGCTCAACGTTTCCTCTTCTTTGGGTCTCTCTTGGGAATGGGATTTCCGTGTGAAATAGTCCTCAGTTCCAGGCTGCCAGCTCAGCCCAGCAACTGGAGCTGAACGCTCTCTCCCCCTTGAGAATCAAAAGGGACTTTCTGTTCCATGTTCCAGAGCCATGATCGAGTTTGAGAACCCTCAGCTCCCTGCAGTTTTCAGAGAGGCAATCACCATCGTCCAGAGTGGGAAGGAGGAGGAGCAGAGAACTATCGCCCTGGCTTTCTGCACTGAGGTGAGATTCATGAGTTGACAGGCAGAAGTGGGCTTTCTGGAGAGCAGCTCAGGACAGGAAGCTCTAGGCTACATTGTCAGCAGCTTAGCAGCCCTACCGCCAGCTAGCTCCTCTCCGCACATGGATGGTAGCGGGGCATGGCAAAGAGAGGGAGGGAGAGACAGGGTGAGATTGCTCCTGGCTGGATGTGCCCAGATGGGGTTATGGGACAAGAAGCCATGTTTCTCCAGTGCCCCAAGGCCATGCTTCTCGCCTCACCTTTTCCTGGGGTTCTGCTTTTCTTCTGCCCCACGGCTCTCTCCATGGCCCTCAATGAGGTCTGGAGATTCCACTTTCCCTGGGGGCTTAGTTGTGACTTGTGCATTAGTCTAAATTTGGGGAAGGAACCAACTGAAACAGCAGCAATTGGCTCCCTACTCACCAGAGACTTTGCATAGGAGGAAGTGGCCCTTTGGGAAAGACGACTGTCCAGGGAACAGACCCCACAATAAGACCTCTGCTCCTCAACCTGATCTTCATTTGGCTCTTGCCAGTTTCTCCAGAGTCCTTCCATTGACACCATCCTGACAAGATCAGCCCTCCAGGCACAGCTCATGGACTGGACCAAAGATGCAAATTCCATCATACGGAGGCTCAGTCTGCGAGGCCTTGGCAGTATTGTGTTCCAGCCAGAAAAGGTGAGAGCCGGGGATTGCCCAGGGGACCCAGGAAGCCAATGTCCATCAAATAGCTCAGAAATGAGAGGGAGAGCCACACACAAGCCTTCTTGTTTAAAACACAGCCCTTAAATGGTGGAGGTGCTTTCGGAACAAATCAAGGCATGCCATGCTCCCTGCTCCCGTGAGCTGAGACCTGATTGCAGATGGGATGCAATGGGGGAGGCGGGGTGAGCAAAGACAAAGGTGACAGTGAGCAACTGGCACAGAGTGACAGGAGAATGACTTTCTGCCCCGTTGGGGGGCTGTGCCCTCCGTGGTTTATCATCGGTGGCAGTGGTCCATCATGTGCTCCAGGTTGTCACCTGGGATAGTAATGAGCTGCCTTCTTCATTCCGGCAGGTGCAATTCTTACGGGCCCAGCTGCCAGCAATCCTGGCCATGTTTTGTAACAGGGATGGAAGGCGTGTCATGGAGGCCATGCATAAAGCTGCAGACATCATCCACCTCCTCAACAGGGAGGGGCTTGGCTCCATCTCCCAGGACATTGCTGTCAGCCTTCGCCCCTTCATTGATGACGTAAGGCTTGGAACCCGCAGAAGAAGCCCATTCCCCTGCTCCAGCTGTCTGTGATGCCCTTGTCTTTCTCTCCCCATCCCCTTCCTCCCGCCCCTCAGGCCTGCCATGGAGCCGCCAAGGAGTGCCCCCGCCATGGGTGGGGAATCTCCTGCTGAGCCACCTCCCTGTCAGAGCTCTTCTCTCCAAAGCTCAGCCTCAGTGCCATGCTCCCAGCCCCTGCTGCAGCCTGGCCTGGGGGAGAGGGGGCCTGGCACTGGGCAGATGACCAGCTGTCTGGAGAACACAGGCCCCCAAAGAGGTGGAGATTCTCAGCAGGAAAGAGGTGGGTCGGGAATGGCCCGGCTCTCAGGGGCACCCAAGAGCCAAAGAAATGCTGTCTTTTGGAGCAGCCAGTCCCTGCCAGGCTCCAGCAGCTGCTTCTCCCCTTCCCCACACCAGTCTCCAGCAGCCTGCCTGCCCTCTCCCCTCATCTTCTCGGGTTCCAGGATTCTGTGCTCTCCAGACAGAAACTGCCTCTGGGACGCCCTGGGCTGCACTGTCCCGCACAGGGTCTCAGGCCCTGCACAAGATGTCGATGGCGCTGGGCTGGTGGCCTCCCTGCTCCCGCCAGCCCAGGTAGTTCACACAGGGGGACCGGAGCAGCGTGGGCATCACCACTCAGTGGCGTTCTGCTCTGATGCTGCCTGGCTTTAACCGGGGGTCCCCACCCCCTGTGTGTCATTGCCAGGAGAAGGGCAGTGTGCGCTCAGCTGCCATTGTACTGCTTGGCAACGTGGTGAGCAGGGTGCAGGACCCCGACAAACCCTTCGTGCAGCAGGAAATCATCCACTGCTTGCTCCCCCTGCTTCTGCATCTTGAAGACCAGGAGGAGAGTGTGAAACTGGTAAGTGCCACGGTCATTATTGCCTGAAGAGCAAAGAGCCAGTATCTCCTGGGGCCCCCACTCCAGTCATCGCCAGAGCCCCTTTGCCCAAGCAGAGTCTTCTCCTCCCTGCTTCACTCCATGCTGGAGCCAAGCGCCTCATCCATCCTCACAGCACACAGCACAATTGGGAAGAAAAGCCTTCTTCTGGGAAAGAGGTGGGGAATAGCGTAGCGGATCTGGGAGTACTGCTGCTGGCCCCGGCACGGCCCAGGGCCTGCGTCCCCCTGAAGTGCAGGGCCCCCCAAAGCACGGGGCCCTGGGCAACCACCCCAAACCATCCAAAGGACAGGACGGCTCTGGCTCTCTCCAGCCAACTCTCCCTTTCCTCTCCTCAGCACACTCCTGTGGAGAACAAATGACAGGAATCTCCACTGGCAGGAAAAGCAGGAGAACAAGGGACAGGGAAGGTTCCATGTCCCCCAGACTATCCCTTTCTCAGGGAGAACCCTCTTGGTCTCCTCTTCTCTTGCAGTCATGTAAACTGACGCTCTTCCGCTGCGCAGTGTTCCTCAGGTGGGCTCATTTGAAGACCCTCTCCCACAGCTTGGCCTGGGATGGCTCCTCACAGCTCTTGAAGTGTGTCTGGATCTGCTTGGTAGGTGAATTCTTTGTGCCTTGAGAGTGCTGAATGGGGACTTGAGGAAGACCTTTCTAACTCCACACCCTGAGTACCCATCCGCTTCGGTCGGGCTGCAGGACTCCGTTCCAGGCTCTCTGCTGGCTCATTTCAGCAGGAGTTACAATCCGTTCACATTGTTGACATTTTTCTCCACAATTCTCCGACCTTCAAACTTTTGTCTTTTCAAATGAAAGCTGAGGTTCTGGAGAACACAATAGGAACTTCAGAGGGGTGCTGCTCTGGTGTATGGGTTCATATTGGCGGTTGCCAGGGCCTGGCTATATGCATTGGCTTTCCTGGACTATTTGCTGTGGGAAGAACATGTCATTTGTATATTGTGCATTTCTTCCTTCTTTCTTCCTAGATGCAGAACAACGAGAGCCACATCCCCAAATTCCTGTTCCAGGCCTTACAGTACCTGGAAAGCTCACAGACAACAATAAGACATTCAGCAGCCCGATTCATTGGTAAGCAGAGCAAATTCACTTGATCTTTTCTCAATGCTTCCTTCAGAGCCCTTTTCTGGACGGCTGCTCTGTTCCCTCCAACAGCACCAGAATCCTAAAACGGGGTGTGTGTGTGAGTGTGTGTGTGTGCATGTGTGTGTGAATAAACATGTATTCCAAGATGAAGGAAGCAACTTAGCTGAATCGACTGCACCAACTTCCCCCGCCCACAACAATTCTTTGGCTGCGCCTAGGGGAAACCAGCAGGATGTGAATTCAGTCTCCTTTGGAAATCAGCCTCTCAGTAACTTCTGGGCCTCTGATGCTTTCTGGAATATGCTTTGTGAACAGATGTAAGGAATGTCTGGAATTTCCCAAAGGTGTCTTGGGAGAATGGCTGCATCATGAGCAGTTTTCAGGAAAGGATCTGAAAAGCCATGAGAGCCATTGTATTCATTGTTTGTCGAGGAAATACTATCCACCATTACTGTGATTTGTTGTCTGAAACAGTGAATGAAGATGGCATCTCCCGCCTGTATGAAGGTAAGGAAATACCTCTGTGTGTTTGGGCCTCTGTGGGAAGCACAGGGGTGCAGCACAGGGCCTGAACACAGCTTTGAATGTGTCCCTCTCAGTCTAAGGACAGCGTTGAAGGAAGAAGGATGGTCACGTGAGCTTTCATCGTGGTCCCACAATCTGTGCATGGGAGCAGGGGAATTCCATCCCGAGCTCCTAGTGTAGACATAGCCTTAGAGCTGTGTGGGGAGACTGTCTTCATGGAGGTCAGAAAGTCTCTAAAGGAAGGCCTGACCGAATTGAAAAGGGCTGTTGGTATTAAGGATGATGATGATGATGATGACGATTCCCCTCTGTAGGGAAAGATTCATCACCTGCCCTCCCTGGAATGGAGTGATTGCAGGCCAGGGACCTTCACTCCGAGATTGGTTATCAGCTCCTAGGAAATCCCATGAGGGCACATGGGTAACACTTTTCCCTGTGAGCTCTTCAGGAATGAAGGCACAGGGCCACAAAGGATTTCAGGAGACGTTAGGAGCCGAAATCCCTTTGTGGATCTCGGCCTAAATGTTGTATGGTTTAATGTGGCTGCCGCTGTCACTTTCCTGTTCCATCCAAAGAACAAGTGCCCCCAACCGTCTGTGTGTGCGGGTGTGTGGAGGAGTGTCTGCCAGCAGAGGGGGAAGCTTTGCAAGAATGGGGTCTCCTCTCTGTCCAGGGCTATTTTGGGAGGAGCAGAGTTGTTGTTCTTGTGCCCTTAGACTCTTGGGGAGCTAACAGCAGGGGGCAATGGCCATCGGAAGTGGAGGTTTCCTAGGTACCAGTCACATCAGCATCACGGGGTTTTCAACCCATTTCCTCTTGGTTTCAGCTTTTCACGAAGTGCCTTTGAAATCAGACAGGACCACGTGGTACATCCTCAACAGATATTATAAATGGTTGCAGAAGCTTGGAAATCTCGTGTCGGGTTCTGCATTTGACTAGGGAACCGGGACCGACACAGACGAGCTCTTTGTCCTGCTATGGTAAATACAACAGACGCTTCTCAACTTTTTGGTGTCCCTGGCCTCTGTTTGCCAGAAGCTGGGAATGGGGGACAGGGGACTGATGACTAGATGATTGCCTGTCCCTTCATTCCCTCTGGGGCACCTGGCATTGGCCACTGTCGGAAGACAGGGTACTGGGCTAGATGGACCTTTGTTGTGGCCTTTTTTATGTCCTTATGTTTGGAACCGGGACTGAACAACGAGGTGGATAACAGCAGATGACCCAAAATTATGTTCATTAGTCGGGCCTAGAGAAGACTTGGAAGAAGCTCAAAGGGATCTAAGAAAGCCATGTCACTGGGCAGCACCATGGCAGATGAAAACCAGCGCTGACCAAGGCAGGGCCATACACATGGAAAGCAGTGAGGTGAACGACTCCTCCATAGCGCTGGTGTCAGAGGCCAAAGCACGGCTGGTTGGACCCAGTGGTTGGAGCAGTGGCTCTGTGGCCTTGTGCTCAGAGTGGTGGAGGCCGAGCCGAGGGGAGCCAAGGGTTGGAGCCGGAGTCAGGAGTCAAGAGCAGGATTGGAACAGGCTGGGGAATAGGGCAAGGACCGGATTAACGATCCCCGGCCAATGGGAGCTGCGGGGAGGCAGAGCCTACAGGGAAGATCAGCCCCCGGGACAGAGGTTCCCAGTGTGGTGCTCGTCGTGGTGACGTGGCTGGCGGGGATGAGGAATGGCAACGTGCGGAGCCTCCTCGCCCCCACCCCAGCCAGGCAGAGCCGGCCCGGCCGCAACGCAGCACGCAGGGGTTTAGTGGCTGCAGCCTGGGCCCCCCTTAGCCCTACTCCTTTCCTGAGTGCACCATTGCCCCACTTCTGCCCCATTCCCACACACTGGTACAGGGCAGAATCCCAGAGCTGATCTCTGAAATCTCTCTCACTAGAAGGAAGTCACTGCAAAGGCAGGACAACCCCACCTTTGGGCACCATGGAGGACATCTCATCCCACTGCACAGAGCCCTACATTCACACAGCTTCTCGCATGTGGTTCCCTCACTCATCAGAGCCAGGTGGAGAGAGGAGAAATTCTCCCAGACTCCCTTTTACCATTGCCAGCCCACAGGGTAGCAGAGGTTGCGGGGGGTTGGGTGCTCTCTTTAAGAAATGCCAGCTCTCAGGGAAGTTGCCAATGAGGATCAGCAAAGTAGGGTGGGGTTGTGCTGTGGAAAACTACCCTGCTTGAAGGTTTTGTTCTTCTCATTTGGGTTCCTGCCCTTTCTCTCTCTTCCAGACATCGAGAGGCCAACAGGAGCCAATTGAGCCCACCACTGATCCCATCTCTTGTGAGATGGCAAAGCAGCTTTGCATGGGAAGGAGGAGACAGAAGAGGCCGAGCAGCATGTGCCGGGCTGAACCAGCCACACAGAACCCCATAGTCTAGGTGGAGAAAGCCAAGCCCCACCCCAGCCCTGCCGGACATGCTCCAACTGGAGCACCAGTGTGTAAGCGAGCAGCTCAGACCGATGAAAATGGAGGATGCACACTGTAGGCTCCAGTCCAGAAACAGCTCAAGCCCCTGACTGCAGAGCTCTGAGGCGCCGAGACCCAGCCACGTCCCTGGGGGCCTGCAGACATGCAAGGGAGTTCGGAGACTCTGGGAGTTTCCCACGCCGGGAACCCAGAGACCCCCAGCCCATGGCCTAGAGACATCTCCAAGGAAGTAACCTGGGTGAACTAGCCATTGTCATCCGCAGTGCTGGATCCCCACTGACTCAATGGCAAACACATTGGCCACGGACGAGGCCCTGGGCGAGGAGCCGGTGGAGTAACGAGGGCCTGGGTCCACCTGCCCTGGCTGCCATCCATCCTTTGGTGGCTGCCCACGTCCCCATTGACCCACTAGACTGCACAGCCCCAAGAGGAGGGGCAACCATCTTGCCTCTGAACTCTCAGCCAAACAGCCCTGCAGTGAAGGGCAGCTACACTGACTCCGGCCGTTGGGCCACACAGCATTGAGGGAGAGAGTAACCATATTGTCCGTTGCTATCGGGCCACACGGGCGTAACAGACAGGATAGACATATGGACTCTAAGCGTTGAGCCACACAGCCCCGACGGAGAGGGCAGCTGCACGGACTCTGGTCGCTGGGCCACACAGCCCCGACGGAGCGGGCGGCCGCATGGACTCTGGTCGCTGGGCCACACAGCCCGACGGAGAGGGCGGCCGCACGGACTCTGGTCGCTGGGCCACACAGCCCGACGGAGAGGGCGGCCGCACGGACTCTGGTCGCTGGGCCACACAGCCCCGACGGAGCGGGCGGCCGCACGGACTCTGGTCGCTGGGCCACACAGCCCCGACGGAGAGGGCGGCCGCACGGACTCTGGTCGCTGGGCCACACAGCCCCGACGGAGCGGGCGGCCGCACGGACTCTGGTCGCTGGGCCACACAGCCCCGATGGAGCGGGCGGCCGCACGGACTCTGGTCGCTGGGCCACACAGCCCCGACGGAGAGGGTGGCCGCACGGACTTTGTCGCTGGGCCACACATCCCTGATGGAGCGGGCGGCTGCACGGACTCTGGTCGCTGGGCCACACAGCCCCGATGGAGCAGGCGGCCAAACGGACTCTGGTCGCTGGGCCACACAGCCCCGACGGAGAGGAAGGCTGCACGGACTCTGGTCGCTGGGCCACACAGCCCCGACGGAGAGGGCGGCCGCACGGACCCTGTTCGCTGGGCCACACAGCCCCGACGGAGCGGGCGGCCGCACGGACTTTGGTCGCTGGGCCACACAGCCCCGACGGAGTGGGCGGCCAAACGGACTCTGGTCGCTGGGCCACACAGCCCCGACGGAGAGGGCGGCCGCACGGACTCTGGTCGCTGGGCCACACAGCCCCGACGGAGAGGGCGGCCGCACGGACTCTGGTCGCTGGGCCACACAGCCCCGACGGAGAGGGCGGCCGCACGGACTCTGGTCGCTGGGCCACACAGCCCCGACGGAGAGGGCGGCCGCACGGGCTCTGGGTGTTGGGACACACACACTGCGTGGGAGGGCAGCCATTTTGACAATGGGCATTTGGCCAAACTACCCTGAGGCTTAGGGAAGTTATTTGATGTCAGCCATGGGACCTTGCCCCTTCACTCCTCCGACATCGCTCATCTGTCACCATGAGACCGACCCCATGACAGAAGACTTTTGGGGTCAAGATGCAAACGGGAGTCGAAACAAGGAGTTGCATGTGACCCCTCTAAGAGATCCTCCCACTCCTTTACCAATCTGGGGGTGTTTTATCTCCATGCACCTGCCTCAGGAATGGATTTGAGCAATTGGGGAATGTTCTGGGGCAGAGTGACCCATTCGGAAGTGGGTCACGTGACCCTCCAAGAGCTCCTCCCACTTGGGGTGGGCCTCAGCCCCTTAGGACCCACCAGAGAGGGGATTTCACCAAACAGGGTAAGTGCCATGGTGGGGTGACCTGCCCGCAAGAGGGGTCCATCACCCCTCCATGAAATCCCCGCACCGTCCTCTGCTAATCAGTCAGGGTTTTGCACACACGCTTTAGGCCATCCCAGAAGGGAAATGTAACAATCAGACTAGGCAGTGCCCGAAGGTCTAGGCCACAAGCCGCCGATCTCTGGAGCTCCATGTTTGCGAGGCTGGCAGCATCGTCCGGGAAGTCGCAACACAACACTGCGGGGAAGAGCCCATCTCGTTCCAAGGATGTCTTTTGAAGAAACCGTGGCCTAGACCTTCGGGCTATACCTGTTCTGGATTGGTACACATTTCCCTTCTGAGATGGCCTAAGGTGGGAGTGAAACCCTCGCCAACTGCTAGAGGGTGGTGTGGGGACGTTTTAGAGGGACCATAGGATCCTGTTGCGGGCAGGTCACTCCACTGCAGCACTTCCCTTATTTGGTCAAATCCCCTCTCGGGGTGGTCCTACGGGGCTGACGCCCACTTCAATTGGTAGAGGACACAGGGAGGAGTTCTCAGAGGGGATATACAACCCCCTTCTGCGTGGGTCACCCTGCCCCGCAACGTTCCCTGATTGGTCAAATCCAGTCTCCGGGTGTGTAAAATGCTGGTTGCCCCTGCCAAATTTTCCTAAAAGAAGGGAACAAAGGCATGTACCTTTTGGGTTATCTGTCAGGTGGCCATCTTGGACTTGGGAAAAGAAGCTGGTGACCTTTAGCCATTTCCTCTATTAGTTTGGGTTGGGGAGCACACTCCCACGCACGGATTGAATCCGCGTAGATAGGGTTTAACATCCAGGCAGAGACGACGCAAAGAGGGATAGGGAGGGTTTTTAGTTAGGTCTACTCACCCGTTCCTGTGTCCATCATGGAGTCCCTCCCTGACGTCCAATGTCAAGAGAGCAGCAGCCGTCCATCGCTGTCGCTGCAAGAGAAGGGAGAGAGAACATCAACCTGACCTCCTGGGTGTAATTGTTTGGGAGACTGGAGCACTTCCAGAGTTCAAGTTTTGTTAATCCACCCCTTCTCTAGCCTAGCCTAGTCCTTTTCCCTCTCGTAAATAAAGTCTTGTTTGTGTGCTTACCACTGCCTGGCGTTATTTTCTTGTGCTAAGGCAAGCTCTGACAGACTGGCTTTACAAAGGGGACCATGTGGGAAGAATTTACTGTAAGATTCCCTGCATCTTCTGAATGGGGTTTGGGTTTTGCCCTTTTGAAAGGAAGGAAAAATCTTTCCAGGTGATCCTAGGGGGCTGAAACCCACTGGGATTACTTAGTAATCTGTCCTCTTCACTACCATGTTTGTGACCCTCTGTGTCACAGGGAAGTAGCCCATGGCTCATTATGCATCTTTGGATTTAAAATGGACACGTGTGGTGTACAGACGAAGAAGGACAACTTTTCAAGTCCACTGTGCACAGAAATGGGATGGACACTTCAAGGATTGAATACAATGCTTTGATCTTCCATCTGTTCATTAAAGAAAGACAAAGGTGCAGATTTGGGAGGCTCGGCACTGAGTTCCCCAGGATCATTCCTCTCCGCGTAATTTCCATGATAAATCTCCTCTCAAGGAAGAGCCTGAGGAAGTGTGATCAGGGGAACTACCCAGAGCACCAGATAAATCAGGGCCCTGAGCTGAGAAAAACCAAGCCTTGGAAAGAGGCCCAAGCAGCTCAGCCGTCTTGTCCTCTGCCGTCTTGTGTGTGTGTGCGACGTGCTGTGTGTTCCACGTGCAATGTGTCAGTGTCGTGTGTGTGTGTCTCAATGTCATGTGTGCCATTTTGTGTCATGTGCCATTTTGTATCATGTGTCATGTGGTGTGCGTCATGTGTGTGTGACATGTAGTGTGTGCGTGCGTGTGACGTGTTGTGCGAGTGCATGTGCGTTGTGTGACATCTGCGTGACATGATACGTGAGACATGCAACAAACTGTGTGCGACTTTGTGTGTGTGTGACGTACGTGCAACGTGCTGTGTGTCATTCAGTGTGTGTGAGACGTGTTGTGGGTCGTGTTGTGTGTCGTGTTGAGTGTGAGACGTGTTGTGTGTCATGTTGAGTGTGTGAGTGTGACATGTTGCGGGTCGTGTTGTGTTGAGTGTGTATGACATGTTGTGCGTCGTGTGTGTGATGTTTTGTGTGTGACGCTTTCCATGTCTTGTGTGTGTGTCTGTGTGTTGTGTTATTTTTGTGTGTCGTGTTGTGTGCCGTTTTGTGTCATCGTGTGTGTGTGACGTGTGTGCGTCCACGCGTTCGACGTATTGTGCGTGTCCGTGTGGGAAGTGCGAAGTGGGATGGGTCAACTTGCCGCCCCCTTCCCCAACACTTTAGCCCCCTGTCGTAAACATGACCCTACCCCCTCCCCAGGGTGCTACTGACACTAAAACGACCTAAAAGACCCCCGACTTATCACTATTGGCTGCACCCCATTGCCACCCGCACTTCTATGCTGCTGCTGGCCAAACCCTCCCCCCAAAATCTAAACCCCACCCCCTACCCGTAACCCAACTGGAACCCTGACCCCATAACCTGCCCCCCAACTCGAAACCCCTGAACCAAAACTGTAGCCCAACCCTCACCCCAACCCTCACCTCCAGCTCTGAACCCAGCCCCCCGAAGCCTGACACCGCTTTAAGCCAGAGCCCAGTTCCCCATTCCCACCCTGGGCAACAACAGTGCAAACCACACCCTCCTGCCCCCCGCCCAGGAATCCTGCTTCTTACCACCCCTTCTTTGGAAATGAACCTTTTCTTCACTTGCATCCCACACACCTTCATTCTCCTTTGAGGGCTTATTTAGTGACAGGGGTCTACACAAGGCAACTCTTTGCTATCACAGCGTAACAGGACACAGAGAAGTGAAAACAGTGCAAACAACATTCCACGAGTTTTCAGGAGGTTTAAACACCCAATACATTTGAACATTTAACAGTCGCTTTGATCTCTACTAACACACACATCCATTGGCCTGAATACACTCTGACACAAGCTGCTATTTCAGCGTCACGCCTTGTACAAACATTACTGCAACAGCGTGTAGGGCAGCGTGACCCCCGGGGGTCTGTGAGCTGGTTTCAGGGCGTCCGCAGGACCCCGCAGCTTGGCCTCCCCGCCTGTTCCACCCACCGCCTGTGCTTCCCCGGAGGGATCTCCAGACTGTCAATGCTGCCCGGAGCTTCCCTTCCCTGCCAGGCCTGAGCAACCAGCGCTTGTAACCAGGCCACTCACAGCCTCCCCGCGGGGAGCGTATGGACACAAACCGGCTGGAGAGCAGTTAGGGCAGGAATCCCTGGAGACTCGGGGAGCATCTTCAGCGGATGAGGGTGACACACGCCACAGGAGCTGAATTTCCCACTCGGGTCTAAGTCGTGCCATGTGGATGGGGCAGCACGGTTGGGAGGCTCTGTTTGCTGCGGTGGATCCACTGGGGGTTGATGTCGTGGGGGTGGAGTGAAGACCCACTAAATTGACAGCAGAGCGCTCTCCGGTCGCCGTTGGGACTGCGCCGGGAACGGCAGGAGGAAGGGAAGTCAACCCAGCCCAGTGTAGACACAGCAGGAAGTCGATCAAAGCTACATCAAATCCAGTTCTGTTATTCATGCAGCAGGAGCAGCGTAACTTAGGACGACTTCCTGCGGTAGGATAGAGTCATAAATAGAAAGTCATAAATAGACTTATAGAGTCATAAATAGAAAGGGAAGGCTAACCACCTTTAAATCCCTCCTGGCCAGAGGAAAAAATCCTCTCACCTGTAAAGGGTTAAGAAGCTCGGATAACCTCGCTGGCACCTGACCAAAATGACCAATGAGGAGATAAGATACTTTCAAAAGTTGTGGGGGGGAGGGAGAAACAAAGGGTCTGGGTCTGTCTGTGTGATGCTTTTGCCGGGGACAGAACAGGAATGGCGTCTTAGAACTTAGTAAGTAATCAAGCTAGATATGCGTTAGATTCTGATTCCTTTAAATGGATGAGGAAATAAGCTGCGCTGAATGGAATGGATATTCCTGTCTGTGTGTCTTTTTGTAACTTAAGGTTTTGCCGAGAGGGATTCTTGGTGTTTTGAATCTAATTACCCTGTAAGGTATCTACCATCCTGATTTTACAAAGGTGATTCTTTTTACTTTTTCTTCTATTAAAATTCTTCTTTTAAGAAACTGAATGTTTTTTATTGTTCTTAAGATCCAAGGGTGTGGGTCTGTGGTCACCTATGCAAATTGGTGAGGATTTTTACCAAACCTTCCCCAGGAAGGGGGGAGCAATGTTTTGGTGAGAATTTTTGGGGGAAAGACATTTCCAAACGGCTCTTTCCTAATAAAAAACCCGGTTAGACTTTTGGTGGTAGCAGCGAAAGTCCAAGGGCAAAAGGTAAAATAGTTTGTACCTTGGGGAAATTTTAACCTAAGCGGGTAAAAGTAAGCTGAGGAGGTTTTCATGCAGGTCCCCACATCTGCACCCTAGCGTTCAGAGTGGGGAAGGAGCCTTGACAGATAGACACAGTGTGAGGCCTGAGTTTCCCCTGCAGTCTGGATGCTCAAACACCGGCTTGGCAACACAAGTCAGCAAGCCCAGGCCACATAGAGACAGGCTCAGTGTGCAGTGTGGACAGACCCTCAGACAGCCCCAGTATTGTCAAATGAGGAAATCCTGCCTGTGTTTTGACTTGCTGGTAGAAGAGCCGAGTGACATTGGAGCTCACCGAGCTTCACTGACCAACGCAGCGCTCCAGCACCTGAGCTCTCGGGCTCCCTGTTGAAAGAAAAGCTGAAGGAGCGACCAAGGTCAAAGAGAGGTGCTCGTCTTTGGCCCAGGGCAGGGAGCCCCACCCTCAAAGTGAGAACATTTCTCTCTTTGTCTGTCTGTGTTGGGGCAGGAGTGATAACACGTCTCCTGCATTGGCTATTTCAGAGAGTAGTTTCTGACTGTCTTCTCAAAGACAGGGTGCGAAACAGGCCTCAAACCTGACTGAGTGGAAACAAGAACGATGCAGCCCGACTGAGCCAGCTGAGAATTGAGATGTGCCCCTTTGCTCGAGTGAGGGAATGACCTGTGAGGGGACTGGAAACCTAACCGGCCAATTCTTAACTTGCACTCTCTCCGCATCTTTCCTCTGAGTGCCGTCACGGTAGCTTCAATACTCCAGCACCGGGTGCCCTGCCAGCTCTGGGCCCGACAAGCTTTCCTTGGGATTGGATTCTGGAGAGCAGGGGGGCAGGGAAGCAACAGGTGCATGTGGCTCCGTGGTGAGGTTTTCCTTGCAAGATGTGTGTGTGAGTCTGTGTGTGTCGGAAGCACTGAGTGTGGCTCTCTCACTGAACCCACAGAGGGCGAGGGTGGCGGGAGCGAGACAGTAGAAGTATAAAGGGGCAAGGACGGGCGTAACGATGATGACTGTGTTGTGTTTCATTCCTTAGATGTGGGGCCACCACCTTTCTCTTGAGCCTTGTCGTATCCCAGGGGTAAAACTCGCCATCTGTCCAGCTACAAGGGCGTGTTTGTGTTCATTCCTGCGAGCCACACAGGGGTCTGATGTTGCTGCTTCCAATCCTCTGGCTCTGCCGGGAGAAGGGGCAATTCAGGCCATAACTGAGCTGAGGGAGGGAGATGAAATAAGATGGGTCCCAAAGATTGATCCCTGAGGAACTCCACTGGTAACCTCCCTCCTGCCTGACAGGTCACCTTTCAGCAGGACCCGCTATAACCTCCCTGTTAACCATTTCCCTATCCATCTTTCAATTTTCATATTGATCCCCATCTTTGCCAGTTTAACTAATAATTCCCCATGTGGCACCATTTCAAAAGTCTTCCTGAAATCTTGGTCAATTAGATCCACTGCGTTTCCTTTGTCTAAAAAATCTGTTACTTTCTCAAAGAAGGAGATCAGGTTGGTTTGGCATGATCTACCTTTTGTAAAACCATCTTGTATTTTGTCCCATTTACCATTGACCTCAATGTCCTTAACTACTTTCTCCTTCAAAATTTTTTTCAAGACCTTGCATACTACAGATGTCGAACTAACAGGCCTGTAGTTACCCGGATCACTTCCCCCCCCCTTAAAAATAGCAACTATGTTTGCAATTCTCCAATCAAACGGTACAACCCCTGAGTCGACAGATTCATTACAAATTCTTGCTAATGGGCTTGCAATTTCATGTGCCAGTTCCTTTAATATTCTTGGATGAAGATTATCTGGGCCCCCCCGATTTAGTCCCATTAAGCTGTTTGAGTTTCGCTTCTACCTCAGATATGGTAATATCTACCTCCATCTCCTCCTTCCCATTTGTCATGCTACCATTATCCCTAAGATCCTCATTAGCCTTATTAAAGACTGAGGCAAAGTATTTGTTTCGATATTGGGCCATGCCCAGATTATCCTTGACCTCCACTCCATCCTCAGTGCTGAGCGGTCCCACTTCTTCTTTCTTGGTTTTCTTCTTATTGACATGGTGATAGAACCTTTTACGATTGGTTTTAATTCTCTTTGCAAGGTCCTTCTCACTTTATCCCTTCATGTTCTGACCTCAAGAAGGTAGCTTTCCTTGCTGATCCCTCCCATTTTCCACTCCCTGTATTCTTTCTCCTTTTTCTTAATCAGCTCTCCGAGATGCTTGCTCATCCAGCTTGGTCTACAACTCCTGCCTATGAATCTTCCCCCCTTTCTTGGGATGCAGGCTTCTGATAGCTTCTGCAGCTTTGATTTAAAGTAATCCCAGGCCTCCTCTGCCTTTAGATCCCTAAAGTTCTTCAGTCCAATCCACTTGCCTAACTCATTTCCTTAATTTTTCAGTCAGCCCTTTTGAAATGAAAAACCCTAGTTGCAGATTTATTTTTTGGTGATCCTTCCGTTCAGTTTGAACTGAATTAGCTCATGATTGCTCGAACCAAGATTGTCCCCTACAACCATTTCTTCTAGGAGGTCCTCACTTCTCACCCAAACCAAATCTAGAATGGCACCCCCTCTTGTCGGTTCAGCAACTACTTGTTGAAGGAATCCATCAGCTATCGCATCTAGGAACATCTGAGCCCGATTATTATTACTAGCACTCGTCCTCCAATCTAGATCTGGGAAGTTAACGTCTCCCATGATCACGCAGTTTCCATTCGTATTTACTTCATTAAAAACATTAAAGAGGGCTCGATCCATATCCACATTAGATCCCGGCGTTCTCTAGCAGACTCCAAGTACTATCCCAGGGGAGTCTCGAGTAGTTCTCTTCCCCAGCGTCATTTTTGCCCAGACGGACTCTGTCTTATCCATTCCATCGCTTTACATTCTACCTCCTCATTGATAGACAATGCTACTCCACCACCTTTACCTTTATTTCAGTCTTTCCTAAACAGCACATACCCTTCAATACCCGTAGTCCAGTCATGATGACTATTCCACCCTGTTTCTGTTATCCTGAGAATATCTGGTTTCACTTCCTGCACCAGTACCTCTAGTTCCTCCATTTTGTTACCAAGGCTTCTCGCATTAGTGTACAAACATCTTCATTTTTGCTGTTTGGCCTCCCTCACCTTCTTTACCCAATGAGGCATGGTCATTCTACAGCCAGTAGAACCTGGTATCCACACTGCCCTTCCTCCTTATAGCCATTCTCCTACCCATGGCTGTATCCTTTCTTACTTTGTTTTCTTCCCTCTCAAGGCTAAAATCCGGCGTGGAGATTACCTGGACATCCCCTAACCAACCATCTCCCCCAGATTCCTAGTTTAAAGCTCTCTTAATCAGTTGTGCCAGCCTCCATCCTAGAAGTCTATTTCTTTCCCTACTCAGATGAAGTCCATCCCGAGAGAACTGTCCTCTGTCCAGGAATGCCTCCCAGTGGCCATACATCCCAAAGCCCTCCTTCTAGCACCACTGCCTGAGCCATCTGTTGACAGTCATAATCTTGTCACGCCTTTGTTGCCCTTCTCCAGGAACAGGCAAAATCCCACTACAGATCACCTGAGCCTCGATTTCCTTAAGCGTCTTCCCCAGCCTAGCACAGTCTCCCTTAATCCTTTCCAGCGAGAATCTAGCTGTATCATTTGTTCCCACATGAAGGATAATTAGGGGATTCTTTCCCGTTCCCTTTAGGATCCTTTTCAACCTCAGATCTACATCCCGTATCTTAGCACCTGGAAGACAGCACACCCTTCTATTCTCTGGATCAGCTCTGGTTACAGGCCTGTCTTGTCTTCTCAGTAAAGAGTCCCCGATCACATAGCCCTGCCTTTCCCTGGTGACGATGCTGTTCTCCAGTCTATTCCCTGTTCCCTCTGGCTGCAAGTTCTTTCCATTCCTATTCTCCCTTGTAATCCTCTTCTACCCATCCTGTATCCTCCTGGGGCTCATATTTGGTGTAGTCTCCATTGACTCTTCCCCTTTTCCTATAGGACTAGCCGCTCTTCTCTTCCTCCTTGCCCCTCCACCTTCAGTGACTACCTGTTGAGCCCCTTCTTCATTTTCCAACTCTCAAATCCTATTCCTGAGCTCTATTTCTCCTTCACGAGCCCGTCTTTTCCTCTGCCTGGTTCTTGTAGTCAAATGCTTTCACTGACCACTTCCCTCACCCAGCAGTCTCCCCTCAGAATTTCTCAGTCCTGCTTCCATCTGCAAGTCTGAGCTTTTCCCTTCAGATACCTCATGTCTTTGCTCCATCATCTGCTCAAACCCCTTTCTAAACTCAACCAGACTTTCCACCTGCATCTCCAAACCTCAGATCTTCTCCTCCATCAGCTCAAGCAGACGGCATTTCATGCAGACAAAACTCTTACCAGGTCCCCCCTCCAGGATCATGGACATACGGCAGCTTCCACAGCCAGTCATCTCCATTGTGTCTTCCACGACATGAGTCACTCCCACCGCTGCCTCTGTGTCTGTCATCGCCTTCCCACCTAAATCCTGTTCACCTGGGAAACACCCAAACCCCACCCCCCACAGCAACAACAAACCCCAAACAAGCACCACAAGACAAACTCCCCCTCAGACTCCCCTGTTTACAGCCCTGTTTGCTGGCTCCTGTGCCACGGCCTGACTGGCTGGCTCCCTTCATAGGACCCCGAGTCAGAGAAGCCCCGGCCCCAAATCAGGGATCAACTTCTCTCCCAGCACAAAGCCACCACAAGCCTCGACACGTACACAAAATCCCAATACACAACCAAATACCAACACCTTCTCCCCCACACCATTCACAGCTGTTGGTGGGTCTTGGGGAAACCCTGGTGGACCAGCGGGGGGGGGTGTCTGACGGGGGTGGGTGGGGTGGCAGGGGGCGGGGAGGGGGCCCAGCTGGGAGGTGGAGGGGTCTGTGTGGTGCGAGCTGTGGGAGGGTAGGGGATGGATTGGTGCTGTGGGAGGAGGAAAGGGGGGTTGTGGACAGGGGGCGATTGGGTTGTCGGGATGGGGACTGGGTCTGGCAGGGATGTGGGGGAGGGAGAGGCAATAGGGGACCTGGATCGGGGACTTGGGTCAATGGCATGGCTGCGGCTGTTGGGTTGGGTTGGGTTGGGAGGGGCAGCACCATGGCAGCCCCCAGGGGGACACAGCATGGCTGTGGGGGGCTGTAGGGAGGGGAGGGGTCTGTGGGGTGGGGTGTCTCAGCTGGGTGGGGTGGCTGCGACATGTGGGGAGCGGGGGGGGGCAGAAGGGGGGCCGGGGGCTCTGAGCCGTTCTGGAGAGCCCCCGGCCGTGCCCCTGCCGTCCCCCGCCCCCCGCAGCCTCCGCTCCCGTCGCCGCCGGCCCATGCTCCGGGCAGCGGGGCAACGAGCCTGGCCAACCCCGGGGCTCTGTGCGGTGCGGCCCGGCGGCTGGTCCTGGGGCTCCAGGCAGCGCGGTCAGGGGGCAGGGAGCAGGGGAGGGGTGGGGTAGAGGGCAGGGGAGTTCGGGGGGGGGTCAGGGGCTGGGGGGTGGATGGGGTCGGGGTGGTGAGAGGGTGGGGAACAGGGGGTTGAATGGCAGCAGGAGGTCCCGGGGCGGTCAGGGACAAGGGGTGGTTGGATGGGGCAGAAGGTCCGGGTGGCAGACAGGAAGGAGGGGGGGGTTGGATGGGGCAGTGTGGGGCTGTTAGGGGCAGGGGGATCTGGAGCCCCTCAGGGAACAGAGGGGTTGGATGGGGCCGGAGGCCCGAGGCGGACGTCCGGGGGCGAGAAGCGGGGGTCAGATGGGGGCGGGGGCCGGGCCATGCCTTGCTGTTTGAGGAGGCCCAGCCTCCCCTAACTGTCCCTCCGTACAATTTCTGAAACCTGATTCGGCATCAGGCCAAAGTTTGCCTGCCCCTGGCTTAGGGCCTGATTCATGCAAAGACCCATTGGGAGTGTGTGAACATTGCCCCATTTCTGAAACTGGAAACAACCCCCTGCACAGGGCTGGGAAAACAGAGCAGAGCTCTGGAGCCTGAACCCCCTCGTCAGAGACTGCGATGAAATCCTCTCAGGCATTGGCATCCGGACAGCAGGATTATCTGGCTGTGTCGACTCTCTCCTCAGGCCCTGCGCAACCAGCACCCCGAGCCAATGCCTGAGATGACGGGGTGTCCAGGATTTCCCGGTATATGGATCTTGGGTAGCAGATAGAAGACCCCTGGTCGGGGTTCCAGGGGCGGGTCTGTGCAGATTTGTTCTTGTGCTTTTTCAGGGAGTTTCTTGAGCAGATGGTGCAGTTTCTTTTGGTCACCCTGAGTGGGATCAGAGGGGAATGGGCTGGAGAATGTGGAGTTGGAGAGCTGCACGGATGAGGTTATGGGCCAAGTGATGCTGCTTTTCGACCACTTCAGCCCGTGCTTGTCGGCTGAAGCACTCGAGTTGAAGTCCAGTCTGCTGTTTCGACCTTCAGGCAGAATCCTTCTTTTTGTCGTGTTGTTCGGAAGGTCTCTGTGGATTAGTGTGTTGTTCAGAGGTGTGTTGGAAATATTCCTTCCGTCGGAGACGTGGAAAGTCGGATTCCAAGTCACCGCAGAACTGTATCATGTTGGTGGGGGTGGAAGGGCAGAAGGAGAGGCCACACAGGACACCCACTTCCTGGACACTAGAGTGCTAATAAGTGATGGTCACATAAACACCACCCTGTCCTGGACCGCTTTGCTTACCTACATGCCTCCAGGTTTCATACAGACCACATCACACGATCCGTTGTCTACAGCCAAGTTCTAAGATACAAGCACATTTGCTCCAATCCCTCAGACAGAGACAAACACCGACAGGATCTCTATCAAGCATTTGTCAAGGTTCCTCCCCCACTCTGAACTCGAGGGTACAGATGTGGGGACCTGCATGAAAACCTCCTAAGCTTACTTTCACCAACTTCGGTTAAAACTTCCCCAAGGTACAAATTAATTTTATCCTTTGTCCCTGGATCTCCACTGCCACCACCAAACTCTAACTGGGTTTACTGGGAAATGTAGTTTGGACACGTCTTTCCCCCCAAAATCCTGCCAACCCTTGCACCCCACTTTCTGGGAAAGGTTTGGTAAAAATCCTCACCAATTTGTATAGGTGACCACAGACCCAAACCCTTGGATCTGAGAATGATGAAAAAGCATTCAGTTTTCTTACAAGAAGACTTTTAATAGAAGTAAAGAAATCCCCTCTGTAAAATCAGGATGGTAGATACCTTACAGGGTAATTAGATTCAAAACATAGAGAATCCCTCTAGGCAAAACCTTAAGTTACAAAAAAGACACACAGACAAGAATAGTCATTCTATTCAGCACAACTCTTCTCAGCCATTTAAAGAAATCATAATCTAACACATACCTAGCGAGATTATTTACTAAAAGTTCTAAGACTCCATTCCTGTTCTATCCCCGGCAAAAGCAGCATACAGACAGACACAGACCCTTTGTTTTTCTCCCTCCTCCCAGCTTTTGAAAGTATCTTGTCTCCTCATTGGTCATTTTGGTCAGGTGCCAGCGAGGTTACCTTTAGCTTCTTAACCCTTTGCTGGTGAGAGGATTTTTCCTCTGGCCAGGAGGGATTTTAAAGGGGTTTACCCTTCCCTTTATATTTATGACAGCATTCTTCAAACTACAATCCCCACCTGCTGAAAGGAAGAATACCCAGAAGTCACCTACTCCAGGACAGGCCCAACAAAGAAAGGAACAGAACGCCACCAGCCATCAGCTTCAGCCCCCAACTAAAAGATCTCCAGGGCAGGATCAAGGATCTACAATCTATTCTGAAGGACGATCCCTCAATCTCACAGATCTTGGGAGACAGGCCAGTCCTCGCTTACAGACAGCCCCCAAAAGACAGACAGCTGTCGCTTACAGACAGCCCCCAAAAGACAGACAGTCTGTCGCTTACAGACAGCCCCCAAACCTCGCCAGCAACCACACAACAAAAACACTAACCCAGGAACCGATCCTTGCAACAAACCCATTGCCAACTCTGTCCACATATCTAGTCTAGGGACACCATACTCGGACCTAATCACATCAGCCACACCATCAAATGTGCCCAAATACATTTGTTTGTCTCTAAGGTGCCAGAACTACTCCTTGTTTTGTTTTTGTTTTTTGCTGATACAGACTAACACGGCTCCCACTCTGAACTAAACGATTGCATCTCTCCCCAAAATCAATCTATAAACACAAAGAACACCCTGGAGACCAGGCCTGTAAACGTTAGGAAACATCAGAGTTAAGGTGACGTGTACATATTTCGCGCAGTGCTGTTCTGCATGTGTGTTATGATACAGACTCACAAGTGTGGCCTTGAGGTCAATTCCCTGCCCCCCACAGCATCAATTTCCTCCCGACTCCCAAGGGAAGTGGTGCTTCCTCCATCCCTTGATAAGATGCCTTTCTCGAGTCTGCTTTGGTCCAAAACTCGCTACTGTGCCATACAGGAGGCCTGTGATGTGTAGGGGGCCAGATGAGATGATCTAAGAGTCTCTTCTGGCCTTCAAGTCTCCAAATCTCTGCAAAACCGCGTGTGGCACATGGAGCATCCTCTGATGGTTCCACGTGTGGCCTGCTTGAACCCTTGCACGACCACTGAGTGTGTGGGGGTGACCCAGGGGGACCAGCTCAAACACGCACAGGAGCCGGCTCGGGGCAGGACATGAGCCCTGCAGGGCAGGGGTGGGGGTGGCAGTGACATCACAAGGGCCTTTTGTAGCACTCAGCTGATTGGTGAAAGGAGGTTGGGAGGCGGTGACCTCACAGAGCGTCCACGACAACGGCCAGGGAGGACAGGCTGCAGGGCAGGGGGATCTCAGAGACCCCCGGGGCTTTGCTGCAGGGAGTCTCCTTCTGGAGGTGTCTCCTTGAGGACTGAGAGAGAATTCAGGGTCTCGTATGTGAGCGCGAGGTGGAGCCTCTCTGGAGTTTTCTCCTTTCCCACTGCTCATTGAGCGAGAAGACAGACGTCCCTGTGGAGAAGGGAAGAGCCCCAGAGAGGTTTGGTACCGAGGCAGCCTGATCCACCCGGTGCTGGCCAAATTCTCGGCAGGGAAAACAGAAGGTTAAGGTGGGACAATTTTCCCCCAGCTAGGCCTTTATCCCTTCGAGTCCTTGGGGTTTGTCTTTTTTGGTTTTCCTTTTCCTGCTTCCCTCCGTCCACTGGCGAGGAGGGGGCTGCTCTGTAGCCCTCATGGTGGGAGGCCTCCCAAAGAGATGGGACAGGAAGCGTGCTCCGAGAGTGATCCTCACCGATGACCTGAGCCATCCCTCGGCCATCTGGGGAACCCTCAGCCCACCGCCAGAGTCTCCACGCTGATTGGCTGAGCAGGGGGTCTCGTGGCAGGGAGGAGATTTAGGACTTTGTTGTTCTCCTTTAAGGCCCAGTAAATAAGCCAGAACCAACCATCTGTTTGGTGAATTGTTCTCCCCCTTGCTGCTGATTGCCTCTGAGCCGGAAGACCCAAAGTATTTGGGACATAAGACTTGTCTGGAAGGGCGCACAGGGCTAAATTGTTTTTGGCCATAGCAGGTTACTTGTCCCAAGAATGACGTCCATCCCGCTTCCAAAGAAGCCCCAAATGAGCTGTTACCAGAATTGCCCTTTACCTTGGGGTACGCCCATTTGTTAGGATTCCTCTTCTGGTGGGGGGAGATTCTGCAATTCTGTCAATGTGCTGCTTTTGTCACTTGTGTTTTCCTATGGATCACTACTCCTTCCTTCTGCAAGTTCCCTCCCAATGGAGCTACCCTGCAGGACCTCGGTTCCCCAGGGCTGGGGTCTTCCAGCCCCCAGATGTGATGAACATGAACAGACACACAGGCACACACACATGAACATAGCATGACAGAGAGGACTGGGTCATCAGCACTCGCAAGCTGACCTCTGCTGTGTCCCGGGACTCAGTGGGCTGGATCGAACAGCAATTTAATGCTGGTCCCCTCATATGTCCTTGGACTCAGCGGGCTGGGCTGAGCAACACCTTAATCTTCCACCCTCCTGTGCCCCCAGGTTCAGCACCTCCCTATCCCCATATTCACCCCACAACCATTCTTCTAGTAACCCACTTGCTGAGCAAACCCCCAAGGATTTTTGGGGCTGCAGGGATCTTTAGCTTGGGTACAAGGAGCGTTGCTGCAGAGTGAATGGAGAAGCCAAAAACACCCATGGAGGTGGGGTGGGGGGCTAGCAAACTATAACTGATCACAGGAGGCAGGGTCAGGAGGCTATTCCTAGAGAGAGACAGAGGCACAGAAAGAGACAGATGGATCTCAGCACTCCTTGAAGCTGGACTCGATCAGGGTTCCCAGGTGGCCTTGGTAGCGGAGGGACCGGAGCGCTGGAGCCAGGCAGAGCCCCCAGCACAATCAGTCAGGAAAAGCGAATGAGGAGGACTTGTGGCACCTTAGAGACGAACATATTTATCTGAGCATAAGCTTTCATGGGCTAAAGCCCACTTCATCAGATGCATGCAGGGGAAAATACATCAGGAAGATATAGATATAGTGATACAGAGAAGACGAGAAAATGGGGGTTGCCATAACAACCCTTAACGAGACCAATCGATGAAGGTGGGCTGTTAGCAGCAGTAGAAACAGAATTTTGTTGTGATAATCAGGCTAATCTGGGGGGACTAAAACTGCAGGGCAGAGAGAGCAGTAAGTGTTGGGGGATCCCGATCCAGTCCCCCAGCTTCTAGCCGCCCACCCCCTTAAGGCTGCCATTGCTGGGAGCTCCCTCCATCTGCAGCTTCAACTTGTAAAGATTGTAGATAAAACCTGTACAGCTGTGTGCCTTGGGGCAAAAACTTACACACAGGTACATGAAATCCATGCAAAAGAAACCACAGTGGGTAAAACCAGGGAACAAAAGCCTGAGCAGCCAAAACCCCAGCCAGCTGTTGCTCCCACGAAGAGGGAACTGTTCCAAGATCTCATCCTTCACATTTCTCCTAGGAACTACCAGGGGCCGATTGAAAAGTGTGAAAATATTTTTTCAAAGAAAAAACATCCACAACGTGATTCCATTTTATTGACAGCATCATTATTCGTACTAGCCTGGCTTGCCTTCTCTGGCAGAAGAGAGGCAGACAGACGAGGATGAGGACCACCAGCTGTGCCCCCACAAGACTGGGCTCTGGGCCAATCCTCCAGATATCTGAGACCCACATCCTTCCCCAGATCAACCGCCTTCAAAGTGGACCAGACCCACATCCCTCCCCAGAATGACCATCCGTGACCTGGACAGCGCAGCCAGCTCAGCCAGGAAGGAGAACTCTTGAAACTTTCTTTGGCTTTTCATCTCCCTGTTCTTCCCCTAATTGTTTGGGCTGAAAATACCTGGCCGTGGGAAGCGAAGAGTCAGGCCCTGGATTCTACCTCTCGGGAGCCCACAGCTCACCCCCAGACGGTCACCGACGGTCTGGTGAGACGCTAGAAGGGCCATTTGCACGTGCTTCAATTTTCCAGCTCGATTTGGCTGTTGGTTTCTGGCCCAAAATGCGGAGGCCTGACAGCGTCAGCACTGGGCAAATGTGGCTCGTTGCTGGAAGAGTCTGATTCTCCCGTCGTCTTCTCCCTTCCTTCTCCTCCGCATCTCTCAGCAGCTCCTGGGGTCCCCAGCCGCTGTCCCCCCAGCCCGGTGGCAGACTGACGGCAGGGCAAGAAAGCTGACGCCGAACCCTCTTTGCTGTTGGCCTCCGGGACATCGCAATCAGCTTGTGCAGAAACACACACAGACCCCACCCGGAGCACATCGCACGTCACACACACAACACGTCCTGTGTCGCACATCACACACACAAAACATTGCACGTCACACACACACAACACGCCTCACGTTGCACGTTGCATGTTGCAGGTCGCACACGCAAACAGAAGACATCGCACCCCACACTTCACATGTGCTTCTTCTTGTTTGCCGTGTTGAGTGTGTGTGTGATGTTGTGTTTGTGGTGTCATGTGACATGGTGTGTGTGTGTGTGTGTGTGTGATGTGTTTTGGGTAGTCTTGGGTGTGTCGTGTTGTGTGTCATGTTGTATGTGTTTGTGCCTATCTGTGTGATGTGTTGTGTGTTGTGTTGTGTGTTTGTATGTGTGTGACGTGGTGTGTGTGTGTGTGGTGTGTTTGTGGTGTCATGTGGCGTGTGGGGGTGTGTGTCTGACATGTTGTATGTCATGTTGTGTGTGTTTGTGTCTGTGTGACGTGTTGTGTGTGTGTGTGATGTGTTGTGTTTCATGTTGTACATGTGAGAGACCTGTTTGTGTGTGTGTGATGTGTTGTGTTTGTGACACATTGTGTGTTTGTGCGATGTGCGACATGTTGTGTGTGTGATGTGCGACGTGCAACATGTGTGTGCGACATGCAATGTTTTTGTGTGTAACGTGCGACACGCGACGTGTTGTGTGTTCGAAGTGTGGCGTGCAATGCACGACGTGTGCCGTGCTGAGTGTGCGTGCTACGTGCGACATGTTGTGTGTCCGACATTCAACGTGTTGTGTGTGTGACGTGCGATCGAGGAGGAGGATGTCCCGGGGTCCCCGGGCGATGCTCTGGGACTGCTCCCCAGGAAGCCAGGAAGGACTCTGGGGAAGTCTCCTCTCGGGGAACAGCCTGTCTACAGGACACACAGCTCCCCCGGCTCCACCTTCCTGGCTCTGACCTCGGAGCCTTCAGCCTCCTCTGCCCCTCCCTGCGCTTCCCACAGCCAGTCCGCCCAGGCGGGGTCCTGGAGGGGGCAGAGGGTCCTGCCCCCCAACTCCGCAGTCTGACGGGACTCTCAGCCAGCCAGGAAAACAGAGGTTTATTAGACGACAGGGACATGGTCTAACACAGAGCTTGTAGGTGCAGAGAACAGGACCCCTCAGCCGGGTCCATTTTGGGGGTGGCAGTGAGCCAGACAACCCCGTCTGCCCTTCACTCCATGTCTCCAGCCAGCCCCCAACTGAAACTCCCCCCAGCCCTCCTCCTCTGGGCTTTGTCCCTGTCCCCGGCCAGGAGGTCACCCGATTCCTTTGTTCTCCAACCCTTTAGCTCTCACCTCGCAGGGGGGAAGGGCCCAGGGCATCAGGTGCCAGGAAAGAGGGTGTCGGCCATTCTCTGTGTCCAGACCCCTGCACACACCTGCCCTTCAGAGCTCTGCAACAATCATACACCCTTACCCCACCCCCTAGATCCTTAAGAACTGCATAGGGGAAACTGAGGCACCCCCACACAATTCAGAGGAAACATGAAGTCCCGCTTCATCACAGATGACTCCAGGAGGTGAGTTCCTTGCTATCCTAACATGTTTTTCTCTGTCTCTCCTCTAGTATGTTGGCCATCACACACACTCTGTCTCTGTCAAATTAGAGGATTGGGCCAAAAGAAATCTGATGAGGTTCAGCAAGGACAAGTGCTGAGCCCTGCACTTAGGAGAGAAGAATCCCATGCACTGCCCCAAGTATGTGAATCCCATGCACCGCCCCGAACTGACCCTCCCGGAGCATCCTCAATTCCATGAAACAGCTGTTCTGGGGTGGGCAGGAAGTGCTGGGAAGGAGGGTGGGGAGTTGCTCAGTGGGGGTGTGTCTCTCTGGGTGGGGTCTGTGTGTGTTTATGCACAAGCTGATTGTGATGTCACGGAGGCCAACAGCAAAGAGTGTTCGGCGTCAGCATTCTTGCCCTGCCGTCAGTCTGCCAACTGGCTTGGTTGACAACGGCTGGTGACCCAAGGAGCTGCTGAGAGACGCGGACCATCCCTCTGTCAGCAACTTCTTGAATCATCTTTTTCCACAGGTGTTTGAGGAACAAAAGGATGAGTTTTTACAGAAGGTAATTCCCAGATTCTTTCCCTGCTCATTAGATCGCACACGACAGGTCGGCGCCTCCTTCTCCTCGGGACGGGTGGGGGCGGGTGTGGCAACAGGCAGGTCTCAGCGTTCCCTTTTGATTTGAAAGTGGCCATCTCTCAGGTCTCCTCCTGCTTCAGCCTGTCAGGTTCTTTGGAGGCAGATTTAGGTGATTTTATCTTTCAGCAGACTAGTCGGGGGGAATTTCCAGGGATAGAACCAAAAGGGAAGATAACAAAACTCGTGTAGAATTTAGATTGAGATCTCCATCAATAGTCTTTCCCTTGGAGTTGCCCCAATGCACTCCTTGCCTTCAAGTTGGGAATAGAAACCCTTTGTCTCCTGTCATGACTGCCAAAGAAATGTGTCTTGAGAGAATATCGATCTCAGAATTTACAGGATTGAAATGCCCATAAATGAGCTCAAATAATGCAGAAGAAATGAATCTTAGATATTGAAAGTGATACAGCTCCACTCCCATCCCCTGGCTGTCATCTTGGTAGTTCTCTCAGAAAGAATCTCCTGGCGATAGATCTCAAAACTCTCTACAAATTCTACTCTTCCCCCTTGGGCTAGAGAAAAGAGATGTGTCGATCCCCCCCGCCCCGCAATTCCTTTCCAGGAAAGGGGTTTCAATCAGCTGTCGCCTACATTTGTCATGGGTCTCGCTGTGATTTCTTTGTCCTTGTTTTGGAGGCCTAACTTCTGACTGGATGTTGGAAATAATATGGGTCATTCTTCATTTCAAGTTGACTGATTCTTTCCCCCATGCTAATACATTCCAGATTTTCACATAGTTGAGAAGAAGTCAACATACTTGCAGCTGCTAATTCATCCTTCCAGACCCTCAAACCCTCGAGATGACAATCTTTTCTTCCTTTTCCTGGCTTCTCTGGGAACAGAGCTTTCTTGGTTTGCAGCTTGGCCTGATCTGTTCCCAGAGTCCCAACATTCTGTGCACAAAGGAGTGGGGTTAAGAAGGAAGCATTTTTGCAACTAGGCCCAGGCAAAGAACATAGAAACTGACCTTTTGCTCTTTCTATCCCTAGCCTCTGTTTGCCAGGTGCCAGGAATGAGCAACAGGAATGGATCGCTTGATGATTCCCTGTTCATTCCTTCTGGGGCACTCAGCACTGGCTACTGTCAGAAGACAGCGTACTGGGCTCAATGGACCTTTGGTGTGACCCAGTCTGGGCGGTCTTGTGTTGCTTACCTTCTTGGTTGCAGCAACCAGTCCTGGCTATTAGAGGAGCAGATGGCTTCAAAAGACCACTCTCGTGGATCTGGGAATCCTGGGCAAACTAATTCCCTTCCTTTCGAGAAGGACAGAAAAACCCATTTCCTCCTTCTTTCTATTCCAGGCTTCGTTCCTTTTTCCAAAGACTCGCCTCTCGGGAGCACAGAGAGATCCATGTGCACAAAGTGCTCATCCAACCTGCAGCCATTGAGGCATGCTCTGGCCTCAGCCCCCAAGAACAGGCCTTGCCAGAGAAGCCCCAAGGAAGAAAATGCTCATGGACCATCATGAAAAGACTCTGTGTCTGTTGCCAATCCCACAACTCGATGGCAGAGAGCAGTGAGGAGAGAACAGCTTCCTCTCCAAGAAGGTGGACGCACTTGTCCCTGAAGAAGAAAGCAGCGGAGACACAGGTGGAGGCAGAGGAGGTGAAGCTGCAGGAGACGACAGACAAAGTCGAAGTGGATCTTACAGGTGAGATGGTTCAATCCACATGGTTCACGAGGAGCATGTGAGGAACACTCACACCAGTCACTCGACAAGCCTCGACATCAGGGCCATCTCATGGGACAGTGATGGGTACCTCCGGCTCTGGAATCCATATAGAGGGTGGCAGAGGTCCATGGCTGAGGTGGGGAGAGCTGACAATGTCAGGTCACGCCCCTCTGGGGATCTGGCACGGTGGGGTGGGGCCTACTAATATTGTTCCAGGCTGGAAGGAGAAGAGAGAGGCTGGACGTTGGAGGAAATCCTTTCTTTTCTCCTGGATTGGGTCCCTTTCCTCAAGAAAATGCTCCAGAGGTCTCAGCAGGTCACAGCTGGGAACCGTACCAGAGCTGAGTCATTCCTTCTTGGGGGGTTCAATGCAAAAGGAGGCCAGGTGCCCATCACTGACAGGAAAGGGGTGTAAGGGGAGGGGAAGAGTAGAGGACACCATTGAAAAGAAACTGGCCCCAAGGGAAGAGGAAGCCTCGTGTGGTTAAAGCCTCCAGCTAGGAGTCAGGAGAGCAGAGTTCTCTGCTGAGCTCTGCCAACAACCTTCAGTCTGACCCTGGGCAATTCGCTTCAGGGCTCTGGGCCCAACTTCCATCCTCTGTAAACCGGGGGGAAGACATGGAAAAGCAAAATGTTAAGAATGTTTCTTTCTGCTGCAGGGACGAAGAAGGAGCCGTCTGACACGAAGGGGAAGTGGGAAAAAGGAAGCCCAGAAGAGCAGGAAGAAGAGCGCACTCCCAGCCCCTCATTAACAAGCAGCTCCCATATGACGATGGTAATGATGCTGTGTGGCCGTGCTCATGAAAAGCATCCCTTGCTGTGTGTAGGAATATCTCCCAGGGGCTGAAAAGAAACACTCGTCAAGGGTGATCAACTCCAGCCAGTCTTTATCTGGGTCGCTTGAATGAGGCCCGCTTTGACAAAGGGGTTTAGACACCTAAAGAAGTCCAGAGGTGCTTTGTGGGATTGGCAGAAGTGCCTGACTCAGGTGCCCAATTCTCATGCACTTTCCATGGCATACAGGCACGGCTGAAAATCAGACCAGGCCCATCCCTGCCCTGGTCGGGGGAACCCACATATCTCCTGGCTGTGGGGTTCTGGCCCATCTCGTGGCACCAGGACCACTTGGAGACACAGAGAAAAGGAGTCTGCTCTCGAGCCTTAGCTAACAGCCTCTTGGCTTTTCCCTCCTGTGGTCGAGGCTCCTGCACTAAGCTCCAGAGGTTCCAGGTTTCCTCCCACCTGCCAACATCTGGGCTCTGTCCGAGTTACAAAAGCCTCTAGACACCTTTGTAACTCTTCCCCTTCGGGACAGAGCACCCTGCAGCGCATACAAAAGGCTGCAATTCTGGGAGCTTCTGACCCGCCGGGGGTCTGGAGTATGGAGGCGAGTGTGCCACTCCGCCGTGCTCTACTGCATCCTAGGATATCAGGGTTGGAAGGGACCTCAAGAGGTCATCCAGTCCACTCCCTTGCTCAAAGCAGGACCAAACCCCAATTTTTACCCTACATCTCGAAATGGTCCCCTCAAGGATTGAACTCACAACCCCGGGTTTAGCAAATGCTCAAACCACTGAGCTACCCCTCAGCTGTTGGCAACCAGGACAGACGGTGCTAATCCAGCGCCATGCAGGCCAACTGCAGTAATCCCCAGGGGGTGCCCTGAGACCCCAGGGCAAAGGCCTCCAGCACCCCAGGCCCTGGGTTGAGGTGACCCTGGAACCAGGCCCCCTGGAGTAACATTGTGCCCAGTGAGTTCTCACCCCCAGGGCTCTGGACCCAGAGGCCCACGCTTTGGGCTTCTCTTCAGCCAGGCAAACTTGCTTCTTCAGTCTCAGTTACTTTCTGTCCTGACGGCGATTCCTGCCTGTTTTCTGGCAGCCCCACAGGCTGTGAGGTGGGGAAGGAAGAGGGCGTTTCCGTTTGGGCCCTATTCTCAGTCCCTTCCTCGCAGACACTGTGGGCTGTCAGAGTTGCTGAGCCAATCTCCTCAGGCGCTCGGGGTGGGATGGGACATGGGGCAGGTTCTCCAGTGACCCCTCGGCGACACTCAAGGAGCAACTCGAATGGGCTTTGCAGGACATTGAGGCTTTCTCAGCAAAAGCGGGGTTTCCTGCGAGGAGGGGCTAGCGAGGGAGGAAACGGGGTGGCCCTTGGGGTCCCAGCACTGCCCGAGAGGCTCCCATCTCTTCTCAGGAGAGGGGGCCAGAGAGGGGACAAAAGGCTAAGGAAACCTTAGCACCTGGGGAGGCTTTTGAAGAAAAGGGCTCAGCCGGAGTCTCCACGCTCCCTCGGCACTGCCAGCCTCCCCCGGGGACAGACTGTTCCAGAGCAGCTGCCCGAGGGAAATACTCAATCCCAACAGGCTTTGTCCCTGTTCTTTGCAGACCCCCAGGGAGCACCCTTCCTCAGCCCCGCTCCATGCCCTGCTGATGGCAGCCGTGAAGGGTCTGACAGCACCCACCCTGCAGAGATTTAGAGCCGCAGAGGAAGAGCTGAGGGCCATCGTATCTCTCCACGGAGACAAGATGGAGAGAGTAAGAGACTCCCGCAATGGGGCAGGGGGATGCTGCGCAGAGAGGGGGATGGGAGAAGTTCCTCTCCTCGGAAACCATTCCTGGGACACTGGCATGGGATTGGAAGGTTGGCTCAGCCCCTTGCCATTCATCGCTTGGCCACGGGGATAGGCGACATTCAAGCCCTTCTCGAAAGACCGCCTGCACGTGGCGCGGAAGTGCAGACTTAGTCCCTTCCTGGGCTTTGGCTTTCCTGAAACTCTGAGACTAATCAATGAACAGAATCCTCAGCCTGAACTTCCTCCCCAACCTGCCTGTTCCTAGGGTTTCCTGCAGGTCATCCTTGTCTCTGCCCGAGTTCCTTCTTTCCAACAGCTCCCAGCAGGAAGTTAACAAATGGCCCCTCAATCAGCAGATTGATTTGTGCAGGGCTCTAACTCCTGCTAGCAGAACAGGTCAACAGAATCCAGCCACCCACCTTGTAGCTTCTGCTCCTTGTTCGAGAGAGGAAAGAGCAAGGACCAATTCCTCACGGAAGAGTCCTAGGGGGTGGCTTGTCCCTTTAGGGTCTGTCTCCCTGTGTTGCAAACTCTGCAGCAGGAGCCTGAAAGCCTGTCCCTATGGACTTGGGCTCCCAGGGCTGGCACTGAGGGGCCAAAACAGCAATGCAGACTCTTCTGGGCTGGGGCTGGAACTTGATCTCTGAAGCCTGGGGAGGAGGGTGGCTTCAGAGCCTGGGCTCCAGCCCAAGTCACCTTGTCTGCACTGCTCTTCTAAGTGCCATAGCATGAATCCGAGGTTAGAGACTGGGGACTTAGGAGACTGGGGCCGGGAGCTGGCTCGCCCCACCCAACTAGCCCTGCCTCCCATCTCTGCCATGGGCTCTGGGATACATCGGTAGAACCAGCTGGGTCTGGAGCAGTGCTTCTCAACCTGTGGCCCGGTCAGCACAGAGCTGCGCCCCTTTGGGACATCCTCAGGGACAAACAGGTCGGATTGGATGTGTCCCACAATGGAACCTAGATTGAGAACCACTGGTCTGGAGGAACGGATTGTGCAAGAAAGAGCTAAAAGGAAGTTGCAGAGATGGAGGAAAGGCTCCTGGAGGGAAGCCCTTGAGAGCGGGGCTGAGAGCCGTTTGCTACGGCAGGGAAGGCCCTGGGACATCAGGAGAGTTAGGACTGTGCGCACTCTAAGGTTTTGTGCGTGTTTTTGAGCTTGAAGGTGCTAACCCAGACCTCAGGAAGACTGGGGTTCCTGGACTTGTCAAAGGCTCTTAGGGAGCAGCCAAGATAGGCAACCGAGGTCAGAGGAGGCTTGCAGGGCTGCCAGGAGGGCTTCCCTGGGAGGAGGCCACTCATTGAGAAATCCATCCCTCAACTTTCTGGCATTCTTCCAGGTTGGAGACGTCGTGGGAGGGATCTTAATCTGGCTCGACAACAGCTGTGATCCCAGAGCCAGAAGAGCATTGTTCAGGGACATGGCCTTGCTGGCTCGCTCCCACCCCCAGGACGTGGTTCTAACCTGTGTGGCTCACACGCTCTCATCGCACAGGTAGGAAGCTGCTTTGTTATCTCCTCAGTCCAGTAGTTCTCTTCCTGCTCCTACTGAGAGGCCACAGGCCGGGAGGGGTCCGTGGGGCTCACACAGTTGGAGGGAGTTTCCTGCTGTGCAGAGAGCTGTCCACGCTTCCTAAGAGGAGATGGCCAGGCCCAGCCACTGAGGAGCCAACCCCTCCTCCTACACTCCCCGGGATGGAGACATGCCACTTTTCTGGAGAATTCCAACATTGTCCTGATTTCTATGGGTCACCCCACTTCCTCTCAGATCCAGTACAGGGCCAATCAATGATTTGGGGGCTCACTCAACATCCCTGGCTCATGAGGTCTGGCTGCTCCTTACTGCAGGAGAGAAGGCAGAGATGGAAAAGGCCCATGAGGCCCATCTGTCTATCCCCTGGAGACCAGTGCAGGATTCTTACCTGTCGTCAGACCCCCCAGTTATTCCATGGCTGAGGAATTGGTGACAAAATGCACTCATCCTTATGGAGCGGTGGGGCAGAGGTCAATCTCTTAAGACAGACATTTCCAGCCCTTATTGATCCAAAAGAAAATAAAATCAAACAGAGCAGAATTTTGCACAGTCTGCGGGTCACAGTTTGGTGGTCATTCTGTGGTCAGTACATGCTCACTGTCTTGGAAAGAGTGAGTTAGCTTTAGAAACAAGAACCCATTAGGGGAAAGGAATAAATACAACTTTCTCTGAAGGGACTTGCCCTGCCTTAGCCTCCCTGCACCAGTGGCTGTCTTCTCTGGTATTCCAAGCCTCTCCCTGGGGAAGGCAAGAGATGGCCAAGCAGGAAAGCTCTGACATGTGTTTCTGAATTTGCAGATGTGCCATTGAGTTGTGGAAGGCCTTGGGTGAAGAACCACAGCTCACCAGGGAGGTGCTGCAGCAGCTGCTGGACAAGCTCCAGCAGAGACGCCGGGAGGAGAAGAGCAGCCATGTGTCTCTGGATGTAAGTGAGATTTGAGATGTCACCTTGCGAACCCGCCACCACAGGGAAGAAGGTGCATCTGTGTGTGTGTGCGAGTTTCACCTCTTCTTACCTTCAGGCCATGGCTCCACCACACATTGAAGCCGACCTAACTTAAATGGGCAGACAGCCGCCACAGCGATTCCATCCCTGGTGTGTGTCCGCACTTTGCTGCTCGTGTCGGCAGTGCCCGTCCTCCCCAGAAGGGCTTGTCTTGATTGTAGGGTCAGGGTGGGGCATTGTGGGAAGGCTCCTGAAAGCCAGTTGAGGAAAGCGACGCGGTGTCTGTACGGACGCTGCATCAACCTGACTGCATCGACCTGGACTCTCTGCCATGTGTGGAGGTGGAGTGACGAATTTGGCACCGAGGGGCAGTTCTGACGATGGGAAGGAAATTCCATCCTTAGGGGGATGCAGAGTGAGCGGCCTTGCGTTGACCTAACTCTGGAGTGTAGACCAGGCCTTAGTGTGTCCTCGCCACTTCCAATCAAACCAAAGAGGGGTAGTAAAGTTTCCCGCAGGTCAAAGCTACACATCTGAAGTGGTTTATCTGCTGGTACCCTGGCTCAGTTGTCTTCTGCTCCAGATGGCCCTTTAGGTGCAGTTCAGGTGTCTCTTGGAAGTCTCCAGGTTTCTGGCTCTGTAAACTGTGGCTAGAAATCTTCCCAACATGGCATCCTGAGAAGTCCAGTACTTTTGACTGGGCCAGAAACACTGGGCCTAGGAGAACGGATCTCCTCAGGATGGTTTCAGCCCTTCCAGTCATGGCTGGAAAGCCAAAGCACAGGCTCTGCACCAGAAAGAGAAATAATGGGGAATAACGTCATCCAGACTCTTCTCATCTTTCCATCCTGCTTCCGTTCCAGGAATGGGGGAAGGTTCAGGAGCCTCCAAATGTCCCCACCCCTCTCAGAAGCCAATACTCTTTTGTAATACGCTGGAGAGGAAAGGAGACATGACAAAGGGACAATAGCGAATGGCAATGGGGACAGGTGGCAGATTGGGAGAGCTGAGTGAAATTCTTTCCCCCCTCCAGGCAATGAAGACCATTTATGAGCTCCTTTTCCTACGGGGATACCGAGAAGCCATCCTGCAAATGTATCCCCAGCTGCTCATTCTCTGCGTCAGGCAAGTGCAGTACGTGATGGATCAGCACTTGCCAGGGACCTACATGGCCAGGCAGACATCCAGCCCCGAGGAGGGATGCAGCTGCCTCAGTCTCCTAAGGTAATGCCTGAAAGGAAAAGGAAGAACAGATTTGTTGGGCTAAACACATGGGGGCCGTTCACGGCCATCAGTTGTTCGGGTGCTGTCGTTAGCCCAGGCTCAGTTGGGAGCAGGTCTCTCTTGAGGGAAAAGGGTTGAGAGCCGTGCATTCTTGTGAGTCACACTCGCTCATCTGACGCCGTCCACAGCCCAGCTGCTTTCCCTACACACTCAGGCAGCAGCCATGTTTGTGCATCCATCCACGTCTGCCACCCGCCAAAGGGTCAGTGCTTTCATCAGTGCCTGCTGAGCAAATCCGTGGGCCTCTCTCCCCGAACGCGGACAGAGCCACACCGGCAGCACCTGGGGACAGGCCCCGCAGGACGTCAGCCTCACAGGCAGACAGGAGGAAGAGGGACCAGTTCATCTGGTTCTGTGGGCACAGTTAGGGGCTTCCATCTGCACGGGAAAGAGAGAGCGCCAGAAGACACCTCAGGTGGCGTAAACTGATGGAGCTTTGCTCGATTCCACCAACAAAGGATCTGGACCCACATGCCCGCTTGAGTCCTGTTACCTGTCACAGTAAAGAATCAAGTATTCAACCATTGGGAGTGATGACACCAACCATTTGAAGAAGCTACAGTGTCCCTAACTGGTTCCAAAGTCAGTGAAACTGCAGTGTAGACAGGGTATCACACTGGATCGATCCTTGGGGAGGCTAGCTACTGCTGAGCATGCTGGGTGTCTCAGGACTTGTGCAGATTTGCCATGCTTGGGGCTGATCTCATTGCTTGACACTCTGTTTGTTTGTTTGTTTTTGTCTTTAGCACCTCAGTGGAGGCTGTGAAGACACTTTTCTCCATGCCCGGCTACTGGAAGGAATTTGCCAGCATCCAGTTTCATCGGGGTTGGGACATGATAGCCTCCCGATATCACTACTCGCAGGGGGTTGGCCTGATTGCAAGGTAGGAGCTCAACGTTTCCTCTTCTTTGGGTCTCTCTTGGGAATGGGATTTCCGTGTGAAGTAGTCCTCAGTTCCAGGCTGCCAGCTCAGCCCAGCAACTGGAGCTGAACGCTCTCTCCCCCTTGAGAATCAAAAGGGACTTTCTGTTCCATGTTCCAGAGCCATGATCGAGTTTGAGAACCCTCAGCTCCCTGCAGTTTTCAGAGAGGCAATCACCATCGTCCAGAGTGGGAAGGAGGAGGAGCAGAGAACTATCGCCCTGGCTTTCTGCACTGAGGTGAGATTCATGAGTTGACAGGCAGAAATGGGCTTTCTGGAGAGCAGCTCAGGACAGGAAGCTCTAGGCTACATTGTCAGCAGCTCAGCAGCCCTACCGCCAGCTAGCTCCTCTCCGCACATGGATGGTAGCGGGGCATGGCAAAGAGAGGGAGGGAGAGACATGGTGAGATTGCTCCTGGCTGGATGTGCCCAGATGGGGTTATGGGACATAGAATCATAGAATCATAGAATATAAGGGTTGGAAGGGACCCCAGAAGGTCATCTAGTCCAACCCCCTGCTCGAAGCAGGACCAATTCCCAGTTAAATCATCCCAGCCAGGGCTTTGTCAAGCCTGACCTTAAAAACCTCTAAGGAAGGAGATTCTACCACCTCCCTAGGTAACGCATTCCAGTGTTTCACCACCCTCTTAGTGAAAAAGTTTTTCCTAATATCCAAACTAAACCTCCCCCACTGCAGCTTGAGACCATTACTCCTCGTTCTGTCATCTGCTACCACTGAGAACAGTCTAGAGCCATCCTCTTTGGAACCCCCTTTCAGGTAGTTGAAAGCAGCTATCAAATCCCCCCTCATTCTTCTCTTCTGCAGGCTAAACAAGAAGCCATGTTTCTCCAGTGCCCCAAGGCCATGCTTCTCTCCTCACCTTTTCCTGGGGTTCTGCTTTTCTTCTGCCCCACGGCTCTCTCCATGGCACTCAATGAGGTCTGGAGATTCCCCTTTCCCTGGGGGCTTATTTGTGACTTGTGCATTAGTCTAACTTTGGGGAAGGAACCAACTGAAACAGCAGCAATTGGCTCCCTACTCACCAGAGACTTTGCATAGGAGGAAGTGGCCCTTTGGTAAAGACGACTGTCCAGGGAACAGACCCCACAATAAGACCTCTGCTCCTCAACCTGATCTTCATTTGGCTCTTGCCAGTTTCTCCAGAGTCCTTCCATTGACACCATCCTGACAAGATCAGCCCTCCAGGCACAGCTCATGGACTGGACCAAAGATGCAAATTCCATCATACGGAGGCTCAGTCTGCGAGGCCTTGGCAGTATTGTGTTTCAGCCAGAAAAGGTGAGAGCCGGGGATTGCCCAGGGGACCCAGGAAGCCAATGTCCATCAAATAGCTCAGAAATGAGAGGGAGAGCCACACACAAGCCTTCTTGTTTAAAACACAGCCCTCAAATGGTGGAGGTGCTTTCAGAACAAATCAAGGCATGCCATGCTCCCTGCTCCCGTGAGCTGAGCCCTGATTGCAGATGAGATGCAATGGGGGAGGCGGGGTGAGCAAAGACAAAGGTGACAGTGAGCAACTGGCACAGAGTGACAGGAGAATGACTTTCTGCCCCGTTGGGGGGCTGTGCCCTCCGTGGTTTATCATCCGTGGCAGTGGTCCATCATGTGCTCCAGGTTGTCACCTGGGATAGTAATGAGCTGCCTTCTTCATTCCGGCAGGTGCAATTCTTACGGGCCCAGCTGCCAGCAATCCTGGCCATGTTTTGTAACAGGGATGGAAGGCGTGTCATGGAGGCCATGCATAAAGCTGCAGACATCATCCACCTCCTCAACAGGGAGGGGCTTGGCTCCATCTCCCAGGACATTGCTGTCAGCCTTCGCCCCTTCATTGATGACGTAAGGCTTGGAACCCGCAGAAGAAGCCCATTCCCCCGCTCCAGCTGTCTGTGATGCCCTTGTCTCTCTCTCCCCATCCCCTTCCTCCTGCCCCTCAGGCCTGCCATGGAGCCGCCAAGGAGTGCCCCCGCCATGGGTGGGGAATCTCCTGCTGAGCCACCTCCCTGTCAGAGCTCTTCTCTCCAAAGCTCAGCCTCAGTGCCATGCTCCCAGCCCCTGCTGCAGCCTGGCCTGGGGGAGAGGGGGCCTGGCACTGGGCAGATGACCAGCTGCCTGGAGAACACAGGCCCCCAAAGAGGTGGAGATTCTCAGCAGGAAAGAGGTGGGTCGGGAATGGCCTGGCTCTCAGGGGCACCCAAGAGCCAAAGAAATGCTGTCTTTTCGAGCAGCCAGTCCCTGCCAGGCTCCAGCAGCTGCTTCTCCCCTTCCCCACACCAGTCTCCAGCAGCCTGCCTGCCCTCTCCCCTCATCTTCTCGGGTTCTAGGATTCTGTGCTCTCCAGACAGAAACTGCTTCTGGGACACCCTGGGCTGCACTGTCCCGCACAGGGTCTCAGGCCCTGCACAAGATGTCGATGGCGCTGGCCTGGTGGCCTCCCTGCTCCCGCCAGCCCAGGTAGTTCACACAGGGGAACCGGAGCAGCGTGGGCATCACCACTCAGTGGCGTTCTGCTCCGATGCTGCCTGGCTTTAACCGGGGGTCCCCACCCCCTGTGTGTCATTGCCAGGAGAAGGGCAGTGTGCGCTCAGCTGCCATTGTACTGCTTGGCAACGTGGTGAGCAGGGTGCAGGACCCCGACAAACCCTTCATGCAGCAGGAAATCATCCACTGCTTGCTCCCCCTGCTGCTGCACCTTGAAGACCAGGAGGAGAGTGTGAAACAGGTAAGTGCCACGGTCATTTTTGCCTGAAGAGCAAAGAGCCAGTATCTCCTGGGGCCCCCACTCCAGTCATCGCCAGAGCCCCTTGCCCAAGCAGAGTCTTCTCCTCCCTGCTTCACTCCATGCTGGAGACAAGTGCCTCATCCATCCTCACAGCACACAGCACAATTGGGAAGAAAAGCCTTCTTCTGGGAAAGAGGTGGGGCATAGCGTAGCGGAGCCGGGAGTCCTGCTACTGGCCCCGGCACGGCCCAGGGCCTGCGTCCCCCTGAAGTGCCGTGCCCCCCAAAGCACGGGGCCCTGGGCAACCACCCCAAACCATCCAAAGGACAGGACGGTTCTGGCTCTCTCCAGCCAACTCTCCCTTTCCTCTCCTCAGCACACTCCTGTGGAGAACAAATGACAGGAATCTCCACTGGCAGGAAAAGCAGGAGAACAAGGGACGGGGAAGGTTCCATGTCCCCCAGACTATCCCTCTCTCAGGGAGAACCCTCTTGGTCTCCTCTTCTCTTGCAGTCATGTAAACTGACGCTCTTCCGCTGCGCAGTGTTCCTCAGGTGGGCTCATTTGAAGACACTCTCCCGCAGCTTGGCCTGGATGGAATTCCATCCCGAGCTCCTAGTGTAGACATAGCCTTAGAGCTGTGTGGGGAGACTGTCTTCATGAAGGTCAGAAAGTCTCTAAAGGAAGGCCTGACCGAATTGAAAAGGGCTGTTGGTATTAAGGATGATGATGATGATGACGATTCCCCTCTGTAGGGAAAGATTCATCACCTGCCCTCCCTGGAATGGAGTGATTGCAGGCCAGGGACCTTCACTCCGAGATTGGTTATCAGCTCCTAGGAAATCCCATGAGGGCACATGGGTAACACTTCTCCCTGTGAGCTCTTCAGGAATGAAGGCACAGGGCCACAAAGGATTTCAGGAGACGTTAGGAGCCGAAATCCCTTTGTGGATCTCGGCCTAAATGGTGTATGGTTTAATGTGGCTGCCGCTGTCACTTTCCTGTTCCATCCAAAGAACAAGTGCCCCCAACCGTCTGTGTGTGCGGGTGTGTGGAGGAGTGTCTGCCAGCAGAGGGGGAAGTTAGGCAAGAATGGGGTCTCCTCTCTGTCCAGGGCTATTTTGGGAGGAGCGGAGTTGTTGTTCTTGTGCCCTTAGACTCTTGGGGAGCTAATAGCAGGGGGCAATGGCCATCGGAAGTGGAGGTTTCCTAGGTACCAGTAACATCAGCATCACGGGGTTTTCAACCCATTTCCTCTTGGTTTCAGCTTTTCACGAAGTGCCTTTGAAATCAGACAGGACCACGTGGTACATCCTCAACAGATATTATAAATGGTTGCAGAAGCTTGGAAATCTCGTGTCGGGTTCTGCATTTGACTAGGGAACCGGGACCGACACAGACAAGCTCTTTGTCCTGCTATGGTAAATACAACAGACGCTTCTCAACTTTTTGGTGTCCCTGGCCTCTGTTTGCCAGAAGCTGGGAATGGGGGACAGGGGACTGATCACTAGATGATTGCCTGTCCCTTCATTCCCTCTGGGGCACCTGGCATTGGCCACTGTCGGAAGACAGGGTACTGGGCTAGATGGACCTTTGCTGTGGCCTTTCTTATGTCCTTATGTTTGGAACCGGGGCTGAACAACGAGGTGGATAACAGCAGATGACCCAAAATTATGTTCATTAGTCGGGCCTAGAGAAGACTTGGAAGAAGCTCAAAGGGATCTAAGAAACCCATGTCACTGGGCAGCACCATGGCAGATGAAAACCAGCACTGACCAAGGCAGGGCCATACACATGGAAAGCAGTGAGGTGAACGACTCCTCCATAGCGCTGGTGTCAGAGGCCAAAGCACGGCTGGTTGGGCCCAGTGGTTGGAGCAGTGGCTCTGGGGCCTCGTGCTCAGAGTGGTGGAGGCCGAGCCGAGGGGAGCCAAGGGTTGGAGCCAGAGTCAGGAGTCAAGAGCAGGATTGGAACAGGCTGGGGAATAGGGCATGGGCCGGATTAACGATTCCCGGCCAATGGGAGCTGCGGGGAGGCAGAGCCGACAGGCAGGATCAGCCCCCGGGACAGAGGTTCCCGGTGTGGTGCTCGTCGTGGTGACGTGGCTGGCGGGGATGAGGAACGGCAGCGTGAGGAGCCTCCTCGCCCCCACCCCAGCCAGGCAGAGCCGGCCCGGCCACAACGCAGCACGCAGGGGTTTAGTGGCTGCAGCCTGGGCCCCCCTTAGCCCTACTCCTTTCCTGAGTGCACCATTGCCCCACTTCTGCCCCATTCCCACACACTGTTACAGGGCAGAACCCCGGAGCTGATCTCTGAAATCTCTCTCACTAGAAGGAAGTCACTGCAAAGGCAGGACAACCCCAACTTTGGGCACCATGGAGGACATCTCATCCCACTGCACAGAGCCCTACATTCACACAGCTTCTCGCATGTGGTTCCCTCACTCATCAGAGCCAGGTGGAGAGAGGAAAAATTCTCCCAGACTCCCTTTTACCATTGCCAGCCCACAGGGTATCAGAGGTTGCAGGTGGTTGGGTGCTCTCTTTAAGAAATGCCAGCTCTCAGGGAAGTTGCCAATGAGCATCAGCAAAGTGGGGTGGGGTTGTGCTGTGGAAAACTACCCTGCTTGAAGGTTTTGTTCTTCTCATTTGGGTTCCTGCCCTTTCTCCCTCTTCCAGACATCGAGAGGCCAACAGGAGCCAATTGAGCCCACCACTGATCCCATCTCTTGTGAGATGGCAAAGCAGCTTTGCATGGGAAGGAGGAGACACAAGAGGCCGAGCAGCATGTGCCGGGCTGAACCAGCCACACAGAACCCCATAGTCTAGGTGGAGAAAGCCAAGCCCCTCCCCAGCCCTGCCGGACATGCTCCAACTGGAGCACCAGTGTGTAAGGGAGCAGCTCAGCTCACGCTAGGCAGACCGCTGAAAATGGAGAATGCACACTGTAGGCTCCAGTCCAGAAGCAGCTCAAGCCCCTGACTGCAGAGCTCTGAGGTGCCGAGACCCAGCCACGTCCCCGGGGGCCTGCAGATATGCAAGGGAGATCGGAGACTCTGGGAGTTTCCCACGCCGGGAACCCAGAGACCCCCAGCCCATGGCCTAGAGACATCTCCAAGGAAGTAACCTGGGTGAACTAGCCATTGTCATCCGCAGTGCTGGATCCCCACTGACGCAATGGCAAACACATTGGCCACGGACGAGGCCCTGGGCGAGGAGCCGGTGGAGTAACGAGGGCATGGCTCCACCTGCCCTGGCTGCCATCCATCCTTTGGTGGCTGCCCACGTCCCCATTGACCCACTAGACTGCACAGCCCCAAGAGGAGGGGCAACCATCTTGCCTCTGAACTCTCAGCCAAACAGCCCTGCAGTGAAGGGCAGCTACACTGACTCCGGCCGTTGGGCCACACAGCATTGAGGGAGAGGGTAGCCATATTGTCCGTTGCTATCGGGCCACACGGGCGTAAGAGACAGGATAGACATATGGACTCTAAGCGTTGAGCCACACAGCCCCGACGGAGAGGAGGGCCGCACGGACTCTGGTCGCTGGGCCACACAGCCCCGACGGAGAGGAGGGCCGCACGGACTCTGGTCGCTGGGCCACACAACCCCGACGGAGAGGAGGGCCGCACGGACTCTGGTCGCTGGGCTACACAGCCCCGACGGAGAGGGCGGCCGCACAGACTTTGGTCGCTGGGCCACACAGCCCCGACGGAGCGGGCGGCCGCACGGACTTTGGTCGCTGGGCCACACAGCCCCGACGGAGAGGGCGGCCGCACGGACTCTGGTCGCTGGGCCACACAGCCTGGACGGAGAGGGCGGCCGCACGGACTTTGGTCGCTGGGCCACACAGCCCCGACGGAGCGGGCGGCCGCACGGACTTTGGTCGCTGGGCCACACAGCCCCGACGGAGCGGGCGGCCGCACGGACTTTGGTCGCTGGGCCACACAGCCCCGACGGAGAGGGCGGCCGCACGGACTCTGGTCGCTGGGCCACACAGCCTGGACGGAGAGGGCGGCCGCACGGACTTTGGTCGCTGGGCCACACAGCCCCGACGGAGCGGGCGGCCGCACGGACTTTGGTCGCTGGGCCACACAGCCCCGACGGAGAGGGCGGCCGCACGGACTTTGGTCGCTGGGCCACAGAGCCCCGACGGAGCGGGCGGCCGCACGGACTTTGGTCGCTGGGCCACACAGCCCCGACGGAGAGGGCGGCCGCACGGACTCTGGTCGCTGGGCCACACAGCTCCGACGGAGAGGGCGGCCGCACGGACTCTGGTCGCTGGGCCACACAGCCCCAACGGAGCGGGCGGCCGCACGGACTCTGGGTGTTGGGACACACACACTGCGTGGGAGGGCAGCCATTTTGACACTGGGCATTTGGCCAAACTACCCTGAGGCTTAGGGAAGTTATTTGATGTCAGCCATGGGACCTCGCCCCTTCACTCCTCAGACATCGCTCATCTGTCACCATGAGACCGACCCCATGACAGAAGACTTTTGGGGTCAAGATGCAAACGGGAGTCGAAACAAGGAGTGGCATGTGACCCCTCTAAGAGATCCTCCCACTCCTTTACCAATCTGGGGGTGTTTTATCTCCATGCACCTGCCTCAGGAATGGATTTGAGCAATTGGGGAATGTTCTGGGGCAGAGTGACCCATCCGGAAGTGGGTCACGTGACCCTCCAAGAGCTCCTCCCACTTGGGGTGGGCCTCAGCCCCTTAGGACCCACCAGAGAGGGGATTTCACCAAACAGGATAAGTGCCATGGTGGGGTGACCTGCCCGCAAGAGGGGTCCATCACCCCTCCATGAAATCCCCGCACCGTCCTCTGCTAATCAGTCAGGGTTTTGCACACACTCTTTAGGCCATCCCAGAAGGGAAACGTAACGATCAGACTAGGCAGTGCCCGAAGGTCTAGGCCAGAAGACGCCGATCTCTGGAGCTCCATGTTTGCGAGGCTGGCAGCATCGTCCTGGAAGTCGCAACACAACACTGCGGGGAAGAGCCCGTCTCGTTCCAAGGATGTCTTTTGAAGAAACCGTGGCCTAGACCTTCGGGCTATACCTGTTCTGGATTGGTACACATTTCCCTTCTGAGATGGCCTAAGGTGGGAGTGAAACCCTCGCCAACTGCTACAGGGTGGTGTGGGGACGTTTTACAGGGACCACGGGATTCCTGTTGCGGGCAGGTCACTCCACTGCAGCACTTCCCTTCTTTGGTCAAATCCCCTCTCAGGGCGGTCCTACGGGGCTGACGCCCACTTCAATTGGTAGAGGACACAGGGAGGAGTTCTCAGAGGGGATATACAACCCCCTTCTGCGTGTTTCACCCTGCCCCGCAACGAACCCTGATTGGTCAAATCCAGTCTCCGGGTGTGTAAAATGCTGGTTGCCCCTGCCAAATTTTCCTAAAAGAAGTTAAGAAAGGCATGTACCTTTTGGGTTATCTGTCAGGTGGCCATCTTGGACTTGGGAAAAGAAGCTGGTGACCTTTAGCCATTTCCTCTTTTAGTTTGGGTTGGGGAGCACACTCCCACGCACGGATTGAATCCGCGTAGATAGGGTCTAACATCCAGGCAGAGACGACGCAAAGAGGGATAGGGAGGGTTTTTAGTTAGGTCTACTCACCCGTTCCTGTGTCCATCATGGAGTCCCTCCCTGACGTCCAATGTCAAGAGAGCAGCAGCCGTCCATCGCTGTCCCTGCAAGAGAAGGGAGAGGGAACATCAACCTGACCTCCTGGGTGTAATTGTTTGGGAGACTGGAGCACTTCCAGAGTTCAAGTTTTGTTAATCCACCCCTTCTCTAGCCTAGCCTAGTCCTTTTCCCTCTCGTAAATAAAATCTTGTTTGTGTGCTTACCACTGCCTGGCGTTATTTTCTTGTGCTAAGGCAAGTTCTGACAGACTGGCTTTACAAAGGGGACCATGTGGGAAGAATTTACTGTAAGATTCCCTGCATCTTCTGAATGGGGTTTGGGTTCTGCCCTTTTGAAAGGAAGGAAAAATCCTTCCAGGTGATCCTACGGGGCTGAAACCCACTGGGATTACTTAGTAATCTGTCCTCTTCACTACCATGCTTGTGACCCTCTGTGTCATAGGGAAGTAGCCCATGGCTCATTATGCATCTTTGGATTTAAAATGGACACGTGTGGTGTACAGATGAAGAAGGACAACTTTTCAAGTCCAGTGTGCACAGAAATGGGATGGACACTTCAAGGATTGAATACAATGCTTTGATCTTCCATCTGTTCATTAAACAAAGACTAAGGTGCAGATTTGGGAGGCTCGGCACTGACTTCCCCAGGATCATTCCTCTCCGCGTAATTCCCATGATAAATCTCCTCTCAAGGACGAGCCTGAGGAAGTGTGATCAGGGGAACTACCCAGAGCACCAGATAAATCAGGGCCCTGAGCTGAGAAAAACCAAGCCTTGGAAAGAGGCCCAAGCAGCTCAGCCGTCTTGTCCTCTGCCGTCTTGTGTGTGTGTCGCGTTTCGGTGTCGCGTGTGATTTCGGTGTCGTGTTGTCTGCCGTCTTGTGTGTCGTGTGACGTGTCCTATGTCGTGTCGTGGGCGTGTGAGACGTCGTGTGTCGTGTGTGTGTGGGGGTGTGTGTTGTGTTTCTTGGCGTGTGTGAGAGATGTCATGTCCCGTGCACGAGCGCGTGAGTGTGTCGGCACATATGAGAGCCGTCGTGTGCCGTGCGTGTGTGTGTCGGTGTGTGTGAGAGACGTGTTTCTGTGTGTGAGGCGTTGTGTGTCATGTGGTATTGTGTGTGTGTGAGACGTGGTTGTGTGTGTGTTTTCTTGAGGGTTTTGTTGGTGTGTGACATGTGTGTCAGTGTTGTGTGTGTGACGGGTTGTGTGTCGTGTTGTGCGTGTGCGACGTGCAGTGTACGCATGACGTGCGGTTTACGTGCAACGCGCAATGCGCAACGTGCCTGCGACACGCACTGTGTTGTGTGAGCGACGTGTAACGTGCTGTCTACAACGTGCGACACACTGTCTACAACGTGCGACGTGCTGTGTGTGCGACGTGCAACGTGTCAGTGTCGTGTGTGTGTGTCTCAATGTCATGTGTGCCATTTTGTGTCATGTGTCATGTGGTGTGCGTCATGTGTGTGTGACATGTAGTGTGTGTGTGTGCGTAGTGTGACATCTGCGTGACATGATACGTGAGACATGCAGCAAACTGTGTGTGCGACTTTGTGTGTGTGTGACGTACGTGCAACGTGCTGTGTGTCATTCAGTGTGTGTGAGACGTGTTGTGGGTCGTGTTGAGTGTGAGATGTGTTGTGGGTCGTGTTGAGTGTGTGAGTGTGACGTGTTGTGGGTCGTGTTGTGTTGAGTGTGACATGTTGCGGGTCGTGTTGTGTTAAGTGTGTATGACATGTTGTGCGTCGTGTGTGTGATGTTTTGTGTGTGACGCTTTCCATGTTGTCTTGTGTGTGTGTCTGTGTGGTGTGTTATTTTTGTGTGTCGTGCTGTGTGCCGTTTTGTGTCATCGTGTGTGTGTGACGTGTGTGCGTCCGCGCCTTCGACATATTGTGCGTGTCCGTGTGGGAAGTGCGAAGTGTGCATGGGTCAACTTGCCACCCCCTTCCCCAACACTTTAGCCCCCTCTCGTAAACATGACCCTACCCCCTCCCCAGGGTGCTACTGACACTAAAACGACCTAAAAGACCCCCGACTGATCACTATTGGCTGCACCCCATTGCCACCCGCACTTCTATGCTGCTGCTGGCCAAACCTTCCCCCGAAAATCTAAACCCCACCCCCTACCCGGAACCCAACTGGAACCCTGACCCCATAACCTGCCCCCCAACTCGAAACCCCTGAACCAAAACTGTAGCCCAACCCTCACCCCAACCCGAACCTCCAGCTCTGAACCCAGCCCCCCGAAGCCTGACACCGCTTTAAGCCAGAGCCCAGTTCCCCATTCCCACCCTGGGCAACAACAGTGCAAACCACACCCTCCTACCCCCCGCCCAGGAATCCTGCTTCTTATCACCCCTTCTTTGGAAATGAACCTTTTCTTCACTTGCATCCCACACACCTTCATTCTCCTTTGAGGGGTTATTTAGTGACAGGGGTCTACACAAGGCAACTCTTTGCTATCACAGCGTAACAGGACACAGAGACGTGAAAACAGTGCAAACAACATTCCACGAGTTTTCAGGAGGTTTAAACACCCAATACATTTGAACATTTAACAGTCGCTTTGATCTCTACTAACACACACATCCATTGGCCTGAATACACTCTGACACAAGCTGCTCTTTCAGCGTCACACCTTGTACAAACATTACTGCAACAGCGTGTAGGGCAGCGTGACCCCCGGGGGTCTGTGAGCTGGTTTCAGGGCGTCCGCAGGACCCCGCAGCTTCGCCTCCCCGCCTGTTCCACCCACCGCCTGTGCTTCCCCGGAGGGATCTCCAGACTGTCAATGCTGCCCGGAGCTTCCCTTCCCTGCCAGGCCTGAGCAACCAGCGCTTGTAACCAGGCCACTCACAGCCTCCCCGCGGGGAGCGTATGGACACAAACCGGCTGGAGAGCAGTTAGGGCAGGAATCCCTGGAGACTCGGGGAGCATCTTCAGCGGATGAGGGTGACACACCCCACAGGAGCTGAATTTCCCACTCGGGTCTAAGTCGTGCCATGTGGATGGGGCAGCACGGTTGGGAGGCTCTGTTTGCTGCGGTGGATCCACTGGGGGTTGATGTCGTGGGGGTCGAGTGAAGACCCACTAAATTGACAGCAGAGCGCTCTCCGGTCGCCGTTGGGACTGCGCCGGGAACGGCAGGAGGAAGGGAAGTCGACCGAAGAGCGTCTCCCGTCGACCCAGCCCAGTGTAGACACAGCAGGAAGTCGACCGAAGCGACGTCAAATCCAGCTCTGTTATTCACGCAGCAGGAGCAGCGTAACTTAGGACGACTTCCTGCGGTAGGAAAGAGTCATAAATAGAAAGGGAAGGCTAACCACCTTTAAATCCCTCCTGGCCAGAGGAAAAATACTCTCATCTGTAAAGGGTTAAGAAGCTAGGAGAACCTCGCTGGCACCTGACCAAAATGACCAATGAGGAGATAAGATACTTTCAAAAGTTGGCGGGGGGAGGGAGAAACAAAGGGTCTGTGTCTGTCTGTGTGATGCTTTTGCCGGGGACAGAACAGGAATGGCGTCTTAGAACTTAGTAAGTAATCAAGCTAGATATGCGTTAGATTCTGATTCCTTTAAATGGGTGAGAAAATAAGCTGCGCTGAATGGAATGGATATTCCTGTCTGTGTGTCTTTTTGTAACTTAAGGTTTTGCCTAGAGGGATTCTAGGTGTTTTGAATCTCATTACCCTGTAAGGTATCTACCATCCTGATTTTACAGAGGTGATTCTTTTTACTTTTTCTTCTATTAAAATTCTTCTTTTAAGAAACTGAATGCAAATTGATGAGGATTTTCACAAAATCTTCCCCAGGAAGAGGGGTGCGATGTTTTGGTGAGGATTTTTTGGGGAAAGACGTTTCCAAACGGCTCTTTCCTAATAAAAAACCCGGTTAGAATTTTGGTGGTAGCAGCGAAAGTCCAAGGGCAAAAGGTAAAGTAGTTTGTACCTTGGGGAACTTTTAACCTAAGCTGGTAAAAGTAAGCTGAGGACGTTTTCATGCAGGTCCCCACATCTGTACCCAGCGTTCAGAGTGGGGAAGGAACCTTGACAGATAGACACAGTGTGAGGCCTGAGTTTCCCCTGCAGTCTGGATGCTCAAACACCGGCTTGGCAACACAAGTCAGCAAGCCCAGGCCACATAGAGACAGGCTCAGTGTGCAGTGTGGACAGACCCGCAGACAGCCCCAGTATTGTCAAATGAGGAAATCCTTCCTGTGTTTTGACTTGCTGGTAGAAGAGCCAAGTGACCTTGGAGCTCACCGAGCTTCACTGACCAACGCAGCGCTCCAGCACCTGAGCTCTCGGGCTCCCTGCTGAAAGAAAAGCTGAAGGAGCGACCAAGGTCAAAGAGAGGTGCTCGTCTCTGGCCCAGGGCAGGGAGTCCCACCCTCAAAGCGAGAACATTTCTCTCTTTGTCTGTCTGAGTTGGGGCAGGAGTGATAACACGTCCTCTTGCATTGGCTGTTTCAGAGAGTAGTTTCTGACTGTCTTCTCAAAGACAGGGTGTGAAACAGGCCACAAACCTGACTGAGCGGAAACAAGAACGATGCAGCTCGACTGAGCCAGCTGAGACTTGAGATGTGCCCCTGTGCTCGAGTGAGGGAATGACCTGTGAGGGGACTGGAAACCTGACCGGCCAGTTCTTAACTTGCACTCTCTCAGCATCTTTCCTCTGAGTGCCGTCACGGTAGCTTCAATACTCCAGCACCGGGCGCCCTGCCAGCTCTGGGCCCGACAAGCTTTCCTTGGGATTGGATTCTGGAGAGCAGGGGGCAGGGAAGCAACAGGTGCATTTGGCTCCGTGGTGAGGTTTTCCTTGCAAGATGTGTGTGTGAGTCCGTGTGTGTCGGAAGCACTGAGTGTGGCAATGAGTGAGGCTTCCAATCCTCTGGCTCTGCCGGGAGAAGGGGCAATTCAGGCCGTCACTGAGCTGAGGGAGGGAGATGATTTTCTGACAGGGAGGGACGCCTCCTCCTAAAGGTGCTTGGCAGGCAGCCCTCCTTCCCAGGTGCGTCCCGACAACACCCAGTTGAAAAGGGGCCCTCCCCAGCCCTCCTCAGCGCGGTGACAATGAGCGAGTGAGGGAGAGTGGGGGAGAGGGAGCGACGGAGGGGAGGGAGATGGCGTGAGCGGGCCGGGACCTCGGCAAGGGGGGCACAAGGGTGTTCAGTTTTGTTGGGTGCGGAAGTTGGCAACTCGAGATCCAGGGGCAACAACTCCAACCTCCAAAGAGGCTGGGCAGGGGCAGGACATCAGCTTGGAGGGGAGGGGTGGGGGGGCAGTGACATCACCAAGGCCTTTTGGAGGAACTCAGCCCATTGGGCAAAGGTGGTGGGGAGGGGGTGACCTCACAGAGAGACCCCGACATCAGCCGGGCAGGGCCGAGGTGCAGGGCCAGGGCAGTCTCGGAGACCCACCCCCCCCGGCTTTGCAGCCGCACGTCTCCTTCTCCAGGTCTCCCCTCGAGGACGGGGAGAGAATTAGGATTCACGTCGTAGCATGAGGAGGAGCCTCTGTGGAGTTTTCTCCTTTCCTACCCCTGGTTGTGCCAGAAAACGAACGTCCCTTGGACAAGGTCAGAGGCTCTGAGAGGTTTGGAACCTGTTGGGTCTGATGCACCTGCTGCAGGCAGAATTCTCGGCACAGAAAACACTGGCTTAAGGGGGCAGAATTTGATTTCCTACCTCGGACTGTGACCCTTGGAATCACTGGGGACCTGGGGGTTTATCCTTTTTGGTTTCCCTTTTGCTCTTTTCTCCTCTTCTCTTGCTTCTTTTCCCCCTTTTCCCTGCTTCCCTCCCCCGTCCAAGGAGGGGGTGTGGAGGCGTTGCTCTCATTGTGGGGGGTCCTCCCAAAGAGGTGGGTGTGGATCTGAGAGTGATCCCCTCTGGAGATGGTGATGGGGCAGAGGGTTGGGGTGGGGGGTGGGGGTTAGGGCTCCGTCTGGGGGTGTGGGGTTCAGGGTGTGGTTGGGCATGAGGGGTTTGGGGTGCAGGTTGCCCCAGGGAGAGAGGACTCACCCCCACCCGAGCCCTCTCTTACCACAGCAGCTCAGGGCCAGGGGCGAGGCACCTCTCTCCTGGCCGCAGCACCTCCTGTGGGGCTGGTTTGGGGCTGAGGGAGGGGACAGGATTTATTTTTCCTAAGTCAAATGGGGGAAGGGAAGGAGTTACGCTTCATTTTTTACCGTGGAAATTGAGGTCCCATCTAATCTCCAAGACGCTATGGAAATAAGACACCACATCACATGGGGACCTCCCAAGAGCAGAGGGTGTGAGAACTCCAGCAACTGAGAGGGAAGGGATTTACCATCAGATTGTTTCAAATGCTGCATTCGTCGGCTGACATTTAACAGCAACGCTCAGCTAACATCGTGGAGAAAGGAATTCTCTGCTAAGGATTCAACGTGCCCCTTTGGCCAACTCCACCCCCTCCCTGAACGGAGTGTGCTCAGAACAACCCCCCCCCACACACACACACACAAAGCAAGGGAGGGGCTTGCTTGGCTTGTTTTACTTTTTATTTGGCAGCAGGTTTTTCAAAAAGCATTTCCTGCCCCTGTTCCCCATGGGAAGGAAGCGGATGGTTGTGGGGAAGGGAACCTCAGCATGGTAGAGCTGGGATTTGGGGAGAGGCAGAGGGAGGGGAGCGGGGGAGGGGGTGAAGGGCAGTTGCAGGGGAGGGAGGCTAAAGGGGGTCAGGTGGGGCAGCTGGGTGAAGGGTTCGGGGGGAAAGCTGAAGGAGGGCAGTTGGTTGTAGGGGGGGAAGACTGAAAGGGCAGCTGGGGAGGAGCCTGGGAAGGGGGGGAAGGTTGAGGGGACGATGAGGGGAGGGGGACTGGGGCAGTTGGGGGAGGCTGAAGGGAGTGATGGGGGGGCTGAAAAGGTGATGGGAGGAAGGGAATATTTGGAGGGAGGCTGAAGGGGTGATGAGGAGAAGGAGAACTGGGGCAGAGAGACAGTTGGGGGGGGGCTGCTCATCCCCATGGGAGGGGAGTAGGAAGAGGAGCTGCCCTGGTATCAGAAGCTGTTTCTTTATTAGAACTTGGTACTTCACTGTTCCTGAGCAGGGTCCTGGGATCAAAAGGTTCGACAGGGAACTAGAGAGATTCCTGGTGACTCGGTCCATCGATGGCGATTAGCCAGGATGGGCAGGGATGGTGTCCCTAACCTCTGTTTGTCAGAAGCTGGGAATGGGGCGACAAGGGATGGATCCCGGCATGATTCCTGTCTGTTCATTCCCTCTGGGGCACCTGGCACTGGCCACTGTCGGCAGACGGACACTGGGCTAGATGGACCTTTGGTCTGACCCCGTCTGGCCGTTCTTTGCTCTTCTGTTCTTATCACATGCTCAGTGACATCTGCAAGTTGCTGCCCTCACTCACCACCAGCATTTGCTCCCTGCAACCAAAGGCAAGGAAAATCCCCCTGAAGGGGGGAAATTGGAGGGGAGGGATGGGCAGAGGGACAAAACTGGGAGTGGATCAGGGTTTCAGACAGGGGAGATGCCCTGCCAGATAGGTGCAGAAGAGAAAATCCCCAGATAGAGGGTGGCAGAGGGGATAACAGTTCCCACAGATGGGCTGAGCCATCAGCAGCCGTTCCAAAAGAGGGTGTGGTGGATAGTAGAAGGACTTGTGTTCCTCACTGGATGGTCCCTCTCAGCACCCCCTCCCCAGGGCTGTGGTGTGAAAGGCCCCGGGGAGCTCAATGCCCAGGGACCGCAGCTCTTCTCTCGCTGACATGGTGGACTGAGCTGCCAGTGGAAACTTGATTCAGGGAAATAGTTTACACCCTCCCCCCAAACCCCCTCAGCATAACGCAAACGGATACTTTGATAAGTGTTAACCCAGTTTCCAAGAATTCCTGGCCAGTTTCCGTCTCTATAACGTGTCTGCTTGGAGCCTCATAGGAGCTCCAAATGTGTCCTATCTGCTGTTCTGATTGCCTGAATTGGTCTCCCTGTCCTGAAACCCCCTGGATTTCTGTTGTTCCGCATCTTTTCATGATTGATTTCTAACAATGTTATTTGGATGACACTGTCCAGTGGAGCAGGAACCCACCGGAGAGGTCGGAATTAGGAAACCCCGGTGATCCAATCCCCCGGCCCGAGCTCTTTCCTTATTTAGCCGCGGGGAACCAACTTCCACAGGAGCGCGGGAGACAGCCCCACCACACCACCGTGCTTCACACACTGACCTGAAACATGGGGACCCTGGTTCAATCCTTCCTCCCTTGCAGGCAGTGGGGGGTGATGCTGGCAGCACCAGCTCCTGCTCAGGCCTCCCTGAGCCACAGATCGAGCCCAAAGGCAGGCTTGCCTCGGTGGCAGGACAGAGCAGAGGGCCAAGGGGAGTGTCTGGGACTCCCTCTTCAGGCTGTTGCCGTGCCTGGGGAGTTGGCTCTTGGTGGGTGAAAGCAAACTATCGAGCTCCCAGTCCCCATGGGGTGTGTGCCCTGGTGTGTAACACTGCCCTGAGGTTGGTACTCACACCCCGAGCTACGCGAGGCAGCTGGACACAGCCCAGGTGAGTGCTGTGAGAGAAGGGTGGGGCTCGGACACCTCCCCCTCCTCAGTCTCTCCCATTCAAGGGCTTGGCTGGCTCCCTGCCCTGTGAGCTGGCTTTCGTGTGTTGTATTGTACGGTGCCTGTGTGGCCCATGCACTGTACAGGGAGTTTTGGCACCTAACTCCGCTGTGTGGATCCGTGTTGTTCCTGTGATTTTCTAGCTGTCTAAACCCATGGCCTGTGACGCTCAGCATTGCCACACCTCCGTCCCGTCCTGGGCTGCGCCCTGTGTCACCAGTCAGCTCTCTGCAGAGCACAGCTGAGCGATTCCTGATTGACAGGGGTGTGTCCAGGAGAAGAGACAGAGCACAGACTGGAAAGGGACACCTCTCAGCAAAGCCCAAACGCTGCTCCTAGAGGCTCGCTATTCCCTGTGGGTGCTGGAGGGGGACAATGTGATGGGATCCCCCTGAGGTGCAGCCTGGGACCAAGGGACCGCTGTGCCCCCTGAACCCTCTCCAGCCTGGGCTGTCTCTCCCAATGCCCTGCTAGTGACCAGCAGCAACCCCGCCAGGTGCTGTTATCACCCAGCTTGATCGCATGAATGCTCCCCGAGCCACTCCTGAGTCACACAGGGAGGCACCAGCCGGATCCCCCCAGCTCCCAGCCCTGTATCTCAGGAGTAGGCTCTCTATCGTATGAATTGTTTCCCCACTTCGTCAGTGAAAAGTGGCTCGACACCAGCCTTTGATAACTGAGGAATTTACCATCCACTTCAGGGAAACTCACTGGTCAAGTTGAACAGCTCAACACGTTTATTGGCGACAAAATAGAGATTTTAAGTGGTATGAAGTGAACGGCAAAAAATCCAAGTAAGTTACCAAGGGAAATAAACACCTAAGTGCACAGTCTGAACTCTCAACCCTCCTAGACTGGGCAACAACGAGACGAAGCCGTTTTTCTCCCATTCCTGGATTTTGCAGTCCCTAGCACCCAGATTTCTCCCTTGAAATCTGGGCCAGTCCCCTCAGTTGGAGTCTCAAGTCTTCAGTGTCTTTCTTGCTTGCAGTGTAGGTGGGGGAAGGAGAAAGGACAAGCATGTGCCCCTGGGTTTGAGTTTGGTTTTTGTACCCTCAATCCCTGTGCTTGGGAAGCCCCAGGCCAGGCATGTCTGTGGTGGGGGTGGGGCATTGCTCAATCTCCCAGCAAGGTGGAGCAATTCCCTTGCTGTGGCCTCATGCAGGTGAATCATTGAATGGGAGCTTCCTTGCTGGGCAATGGCTCTTGATGGGTTGTATCACACCCCACCCAGGGGTTGCTGACCTTCCTTGCTGGTACCTCTGGGGAAGCTCATTTTGGGCTGATTCCACAACTTACAGCATGTTTCAGTGAAAACCGTCCAATTCTTCTCATTTCATAGGCATTGAGGAGACACAGATCTAGACAGAGAGAAGAGTGACTTTTGACAGCTCCTCACCTTTCCCCTGATCCCTTGCATGGCATGGTTTACGTGTAACATCACAATTAAATCCAAGGTGAGGAATATGGGGGTTACAGGGCACTTAGAGGAGTAGGATTCGATGTTTGCATTTTGCATAATGAAAGACAAGGGATAATCATGCATTAAATGGATTGATGTATGATAGGATTTGACCATATTCTGCCCGCCACCCTTTCTGAGAGCAGGAAGGAACGGCTTCGTGTGCCATTGGTAAAGAGGCATCAGCCAGATTCTGATGTCTGAAGCTGATTTCAGGCAGGAATAGACCAGAACAGTCCTGGTCCCCTTTTGTTTCAGGATAAGGTTTCATTACGGTATTTGCTCCAAGGTGTTGTTTCTTCTCTGCATTACAAATTAAGTTGTGTTTCTTCTCTGCATTGCAAACTAAGTTGCCTAAGGTTCTTTTGTAATCCCTTTAGAAACCATATCATCCTTTCTAAAATATTATCCTGTTTGAAAGTCTCCATCAAATTGTTTGGTATGAGTGAGAAATGTGTGCATAGTTCAAAATAAAGGTGACAAGCCATCACAAATGTCCAGATGGTCAAGAAGAAGTGAGAGACTTGGAAACAGCAGGAGACAATCAGAAAACATCCATTGTATCCGACGCTAAACATGTTAGCAGCATTGATGACCTCAAAGGTGAGGCAGGCACCCTGAATGCAAGACAACAAAGAAGAGCTAAGGATGGGACGCCAACAAAACCATCAAATGATAATAGCGGAAAACCCGGAGATTAACCCCACTTAAGGACTAACGATTACAGAATGACATTGCAAAATCCATCGACGAAAGTGGGAATTTACAAGTCTAAAACTGGGGTGTTTTGCCATCAGACTCTGGGTTCAGTCCTGCAAAGCCTCGGAGCATGGGATCGCGACCGACAAAGCCCAGCTCCTCGCTTGTGTTCAATCTAACTGGCCATTAGATTGACAAGAGCTACAGCAAACTGGTAACTGTAAGACCATCTGCAGGACGTGTGTGTGTGTGTGTGTGTGTGATTAAATGCGTATGCTAAGAGTTGTATTTTCAAGAAATGTGGCGTATTGCCTTTTCCCGTGTGCTTCTTATCAGCATAGCACACTCCCCCAAGGTGTAGAGTGTCACAAATACATCTCATGACTCTGCCCCAAACAACTGGAACTAGGACATGAATGTGGAAGAAACAAGAAGAATTGTGTTAATGGTTTATTTACAGTAACTGGAAAGCAGGAAAGTAAAAGGAGCTGAGAAGGAGCTTTCATAACCACAGCGTAGGGCAAGGGGACCCAGAGATTTTGAGAACAGTTTTCTCAATGGCACTAAAGCAACACAAATGGCCAGGAAGTAACCCAGGGAATTAATGAATTACCATCTCACTTGAAGAAAAGGAGGACTTGTGGCACCTTAGAGACTAGCAAATTTCTTTGAGCATAAGCTTTCGTGAGCTACAGCTCACTTCATTGGATGCATTCAGTGGAAAATACAGTGGGGAGATTTATATACAGAGAGAACATGAAACAATGGGTGTTACCATACACACGGTAACGAGAGTGATCACTTAAGGTGAGCTATTACCAGCCGGAGAACGGGGAGGGGGGAACCTTTTGTAGTGATAATCAAGGTGGGCCATTTCTAGCAGTGGACAAGAAAGTCTGAGGAACAGTGGGGGGTGGGGGTGGGGAGGAATAAACATGGGGAAATAGTTTTACTTTGTGAAATGACCCAATGCCTCTATTCAAGCATCAGTTAATTGTGTCCAGTTTGCAAATTAATTCCAATTCAGCAGTCTCTGGTTGGAGTTTGTTTTTGAAGTTTTTTAGTTGAAGAATTGCAACTTTTAGGTCTGTAATCGAGTGACCAAAGAGATTGAAGTGTTCTCCGACTGGTTTTTGAATGTTATAATTCTTGACGTCTGATTTGTGTCCATTGATTCTTTTACATAGAGACTGTCCAGTTTGACCAATGTACATGGCAGAGGGTCATTGCTGGCACATGATGGCATATATCACATTGGTGGATGTGTAGGTGAATGAGCCTCTGATAGTGTGGCTGATGTGATTAGGCTCTATGATGATGTCCCCTGAATAGATATGTGGACAGAGTTGGCAATGGGTTTTGTTGCAAGGATAGGTTCCTGGGTTAGTGGTTCTGTTGTGTGGTGTGTGGTTGCTGGTGAGTATTTGCTTCAGGTTGGAGGGCTGTCTGTAAGCAAGGGCTGGCCTGTCTCTCAAGATCTGTGCGAGTGATGGGTCGTCCTTCAGGATAGGTTGTAGATCCTTGATGATGCATGGGAGAGGTTTTAGTTGGGTGCTGAAGGTGACGGCTAGTGGCGTTCTGTTATTTTCTTTGTTGGGCCTGTCCTGTAGTAGGTGACTTCTGGGTACTCTTCTGGCTCTGTCAATCTGTTTCTTCACTTCAGCAGGTGGGTAGTGTAGTTGTCAGAACGCTTGATAGAGATCCTGTAGGTGTTTGTCTGTGTCTGAGGGGTTGGAGCAAATGCGGTTGTATCGTAGAGCTTGGCTGTAGACAAGGGATCGTGTGGTGCGCCTCCAGCTTTCATCCAGACCACACCACACGATCCCTTGTCTACAGCCGAGCTCTACGGTACAACCGCATTTGCTCCAACCCCTCGGACAGAGACAAACACCAACAGGATCTCTATCAAGCGATCTTAAAACTACCTGCTGAAGGGAAGAATACCCAGAGGTCACCTACTCCAGGACAGGCCCAACAAAGAAAGGAACAGAACGCCCCCAGCCGTCACCTTCAGCCCCCAACTGAAACCTCTCCAGCGCAGCATCAAGGATCTGCAACCTATTCTGAAGGATGATCCCTCACTCTCACAGATCTTGGGAGACAGGCCAGTCCTCGCTTACAGACAGCCCCCCAACCTGAAGCAAATACTCACCAGCAACCACACAACAAAAACACTAACCCACGAACCAATCCTTCCAACAAACCCATTGCCAACTCTGTCCACATATCTATTCTGGAGATCTGGAGTACTGTGTGCAGTTTGGGGCCCCACACAACAAGAAGGAGGTGGAAAAATTGGAAAGAGTCCAGCAGAGGGCAACAAAAATGATTAGGGGACTGGAACACATGACTTATGAGGAGAGGCTGAGGGAACTGGGATTCTTTCGTCTGCAGAAGAGAAGACTGAGGGGGATTTGATAGCTGCTTTCAACTACCTGAAAGGGGGTTCCAAAGAGGATGGATCTAGACTGTTCTCAGTGGTAGCTGATGACAGAACAAGGAGTAATGGTCTCATATTGCAGTGGGGGAGGTTTAGGTTGGATATTAGGAAAATCTTTTTCACTAGGAGGGTGGTGAAACACTGGAATGCGTTACCTAGGGAGGTGGTGGAATCTCCTTCCTTAGAAGTTTTTAAGGTCAGGCTTGACAAAGCCCTGGCTGGGATGATTTAGTTGGGGATTGGTCCTGCTTTGAGCAGGGGAGTTGTTGGGGACACTGGGGCATGGCCACTAGGTAACTCGAGGGGATGGAAGACCACGAGTGTCAATGAAGCCCCCTCGCACTAGGCCCAGGTGTCCTTGCCCCCCCCCCCCCCGCCTGGAGGCACTCGCAGCAGCTCTGCATACTCGGTCCAAGTGTCCTTGCCCCCCCCCCCCCCCCAGGCCTGGAGGCACTCGCAGCAGTTATGCTGAGGATCTGCAACAATATGTTGCACAGTCAGACTGCCTGAAACTAAACAAGGACGAACAGGGCAGATATGGAAGAACAATGCTGAATAAAGCAGCTTTATGTATCGGTTAACAAATGATACAGAGAACAAGGGAACTAGCTGGGAACTGGATTGGCTGGCTATATGGATACTTAGGTCAGCTTGCTATTGGATAGGTATGCTGGGAAAAAGGATGTATAAAAGCCTGTGTAACTTCCTGCTGTGGGTGCAGAATATGAGATCTTATTCTCCCTGTACCTTTTTGCAGCTGCAAATAAACTTTTCTGCTTCTCCACCCCGTTGTGATTATTGGGTGTAGCACACCGGGTAGCGAACCAACCTCAGCTGTTGTTTAGCCTCTTGGCACTGGGTGCCGGCAACAGGTTGGACTACATGACCTCCTGAGGTCCCTTCCAACCCTGATATTCTATGAATCTATGATTCTAGGCACACCATCCTAGGACCTAATCACATCAGCCACACCATCATGGGCTCATTCTCCTGCACGTCTACCAATGTGATGTTTGCCATCATTTGCCAGCAATGCCCCTCTGCCATGTACATTGGCCAAACCGGATAATCTCTATGCAAAAGAATAAATGGACACAAATCAGATGTCAAGAATTATAACATTCAGAAACCAGTCGGAGAACGCTTCAACCTCCCTGGTCACTCAATTTCAGATCTAAAATTCGCAATTCTCCAATAAAAATACTTCAAAACCAGACTCCAGCCAGAAACTGCAGAATTGGAATTAATTTACAAACTGGACACTGTTAAATTAGGCTTGAATAAAGATTGGGAGTGGGTGGGTTATTACACAAAGTAAAAACTATTTCCCCATGCTAAGTTCCCCACTACTGTTACTCACATCTTCCTCTCAACTCTTTGAAATGTGTCATCCTGATTTTCACTACAAAAGGTTTTTTTCCTCCTGCTGAGAATAGCCCACCTTAATTGATTTAGTTTTCTGTCTGTTGTCTGTCTGTCAGTTGTCTGTCTGTTAGAGTTGGTATGGCAACCCCCATTTTTTCACGTTCTCTGTGTATATATATCTTCCGACTGTATTTTCCAGTGGATGCATCCGATGAAGTGGGTTTTAGCCCACGAAAGCTTATGCCCAAATACATTTGTTAGTCTCTAAGGTGCCACAAGTACTCCTCGTTTTGTTTTGTTTTTTGCTGATACAGACTAACACGGCTCCCACTCTGAACTAAATCATTACATCTCTCCCCAGAATCAATCTATAAACACAAAGAACACCCTGGAGACCAGGCCTTTAAACGTTAGGAAACATCAGAGTTAAGGTGACGTGTACATACTTCGTGCAGTGCTGTTGTGCATGTGTGTTATGATACAGACTCACAAGTGTGGCCTTGAGGTCAATTCCCTGCCCCCCACAGCATCAATTTCCTCCAGACTCCCAAGGGAAGTGGTGCTTCCTCCATCCCTTGATGAGATGCCTTTCTCGAGTCTGCTTTGGTCCAAAACTCGCGACTGCGCCATGCAGGAGGCCTGTGATGTGTAGGGGGGCCAGATGAGATGATCTAAGAGTCTCTTCTGGCCTTCAAATCTCCAAACCTCTGCAAAACCGAGTGCGGCACATGGAGCATCCTTTGATGGTTCCACGTGTGGCCTGCGTGAACCCTTGCACGACCACTGAGTGTGTGGGGGTGACCCAGGGGGAGCAGCTCAAACACGCACAGGAGCCGGCTCGGGGCAGGACATGAGCCCTGCAGGGCAGGGGTGGGGGTGGCAGTGACATCACAAGGGCCTTTTGCAGCACTCAGCTGATTGGTGAAAGGAGGTTGGGAGGCGGTGACCTCACAGAGAGTCCACGACAACGGCCAGGGAGGACAGGCTGCAGGGCAGGGGGATCTCAGAGACCCCCGGGGCTTTGCTGCAGGGAGTCTCCTTCTGGAGGTGTCTCCTTGAGGACTGAGAGAGAATTCAGGGTCTCGTATGTGAGCGCGAGGTGGAGCCTCTCTGGAGTTTTCTCCTTTCCCACTGCTCATTGAGCGAGAAGACAGACGTCCCTGTGGAGAAGTAAGAGCCCCAGAGAGGTTTGGTACCGAGGCAGCCTGATCCGCCCGGTGCTGGCCAAATTCTCAGCACGGAAAACAGGAGGTTAAGGTGGGACAATTTTCCCCCAGCTTGGCCTTTGTCCCTTCGAGTTCTTGGGATTTGTCTTTTTTGGTTTCCCTTTTCCTGCTTCCCTCCCTCCACTGGTGAGGAGGGGGCTGCTCTGTAGCCCTCATGGTGGGAGGCCTCCCAAAGAGCTGGGACAGGGAGCGTGCTCTGAGAGTGATCCTCACCGGTGACCTGAGCCATCCCTGGGCCATCTGGGGAACCCTCAGCCCACCGCCAGAGTCTCCACGCTGATTGGCTGAGCAGGGGGTCTAGTGGCAGGGTGGAGATTCAGGACTTTGTTGTTCTCCTTTAAGGCCCAGCAAATAAGCCAGAACCAATCATCTGCTTGGTGAATTGTTCTCCTTCTCGCTGCTGATTGTCTCTGAGCCGTTCCTGGTTCTCGCTGGTGTTCTCGTGCTTCTAAAACACTTGCTGAAGAATCGCTGTGAATGGTTGTTGGTCTGTAATTCATTCCAGGTCACTTTATTCTGATCATTCAGTGTGTGAAACTCCAGACTGAAAGTCAGGACACCCATATCCTGTTCCCAAGTCTATCCCAACAGGTTTTGTGATGGAAGATAAGGCCCTTCGCCTTTCTCAGCCTTTGTTTCTCCCTCTGTCAATTGGGGAGAACAATCCTCTCACACCTGCCTCCCGGTGGGGGGAGGCTGGGGAGCTGTGGGGACCTGTTTGAGAGCGTCACTCGGAGCAGTGTATCGTAGGAGGTGTCCTGTCGGGTTGAGTCATTCCAGAGGATGATGTCGTGCAGCAGAACCCCGTTTTCTCAACCTGGCCTGACGTAGCTTTGCATGTGAACCAAACCAACCGTGCACACAGGTCCAGAAGCCGGCAATTTCTCCTTTGGCTGCTAGATGGCACTGCAGGCTCCCATTTCCCCCTTGTCCTGGTCAGCGCAATGGGGGTTAGTCTCCCCCAAAAAAACGCCCTTCTCGTTTTGAATGTTCCTTGATGTGCACCCTGTGGACTGTCGGGATACGTGTCCAAAAGTTGCAGGGCTTGTTTCATGGTCTCCACAACGACAATCTTTCTTCTTTTTTAGACTTGACTCCATTTTTGGTCAAGATCCTTGATTATTCAGGGACTTATCCCGGAAGACCCAAAGTATTTGGGACATAAGACTTGTCTGGAAGGGCGTGTTGCTGGCACCCAGTGCTGAGACACATGATACTGCACAGCATAATACCATTAATACAAGCAATACAGGAAAGAGAAGTCTCAATAACAGGCTAAATAAACCACCAAGCCAAAACGACAAACCCCAGCCTGAAAACAAGGTTTGCAACCAATCGCTCTCGGGGGCAGTATAGGCAACCTGTGCTCCGGCTCGGGCCTGGGCCTCAGCCTGTACCACCTTTTCATAGATCTCATAACTGCTATCATTGACATATACGGAACATCGGGGCCCGACGAGGGCACGGGGCCTGATGAGGGCACAGACCCCTCCTTGGGATGTCAAGAGGTAGTCCAAAGCCAGCCTGTTTTGGAGGGAAAACGTCCTGAGCTGCTGTACCTCTTTATTTAATGTTTTTACTGCTGATCCTAAATCACTAACCAAGTCCTCTAACTCTAAGGCCACTTTCTCAAGTACCATTTGCAGCCTTACAGTATAGCGGCCTATGCCTGCCATGGCTGGCCCAGTAAACAGTGGTGCTATTCCCAGTACAGAACACCCTACAAGCTTCTCGGTTGTGAGGGGATTTTTTATATTGCCCTCGAATGCCGTAGTCAGTCGCCGCAGGGTCTTTTCTCGTGACTCAACAGAGGTGTCTCGGGCATTTCTAATCTTTCTTTGGGCAGCGTGGCAGTTATGGAAAGATGAGGAACTCCACGAGCTATATAACAGCTACCTGTCCAGTTGACTGGCAGCACCTTGTAAGCCTTTCGGCCACATACAAAATAGTGACCCTGTAGGACCCAGTAAGGACTGTTTCTTAAGGGGATTCCTGAGATATTTAAGGCTGCTTTGGCTGCTTTTCCAAACAGTTCATGTGCCCCTAAGGGGGCATCCCATCCTCCTGATTGGGTACAAGTGGGGGCGTTTGTAATTGTGCCATTCAAATTACACATTACATAGGGACCACTACAAACCCACCATTGGCTTGCTACATTGGGGATATTAACTGGACGGCAAGTTATATTTCCAAACCCCTCTTTTGAGGTAAGATTATTTGTAAGAGTTTCCCTAAAAGGGGAGGAACCATTACACCCACACTGCTGGCCTCCCCTCTTGGTCTTTATCCAATACCCATCAGCCCACTGTGTAAATAACACAGGAGCTTTTTCCCACAGGACGCCCATAGTGATCAGATTGGTTTCGGGTAAAACATAACACTCCCTCACTGAGTACTGCAACTGAATACTCCTGGTCCTGATAGGTGGCTTGCTGTAAAGAGGTCTTGTTCCAGATCGGCAAGTCCATTCTTTCCTGCTCTTTGGTGGCGGCTAATTTTGCTAGGGTCAGGGGCAGCATGTCAAGGGGCATTCCCGTTTTGGGGGACAGTGGAGTCGGAGCACATACCCAGCAATCAGTCTGGTTTGTTAAAGTAGCAACATGGTGCGCAAGCGAAACAAAGGAGTTATGCTCCCGATATGCACAGTTTGGAAATACCAATACAGAGAATAACAATGTTACCCAATTAATTATCACCAGAGTCTTCCCAAGCCAGGGTCTCCAGTACCTGGGTGGGCCCATTTTAGCGTTAAGATGCCCGCTATTTGTGTCTTTTAAAAAGTAGCTTTAGCCCGAGATCGTCACTAGATGAGGAGTCAGCAGGTTGGACGGTCCACTGTTCTGCTGACGAGGGGGCGGGTACTGCCTTCAGACGAGAGTGATGGATCCAGTTCTTGTGTCCCTCGACCTTTGCCGCTGTATGGGAGATCAGCAGGATAGTATTGGGTCCTTTCCACTTTTCCTGGAGAGGCTCGTCTTTCCAGGTACGAACAAGCACGGAGTCACCGGGCTGTAAGGAGTGGACGGGAGTGTCCAAGGGGAGAGGCTGGGAATCCTTGGTATACCTGTGAAGAGACAAGAGAACAGCAGACAGGGAACACATATACTGTGACAAAAAACCATTACCTAACTCCCATTCCCCTGACAGAACCGGGGTGCCATTCAGAGGCCATGCCCTTCCAAACATAATTTCAAAGGGACTGAGCCCTAATCTACCCTTTGGGAGAGCGCGGACACGGAGCAGGACGAGGGGCAAAGCATCAGGCCATCGCAGTGAGGCTTCTTGGCACACTTTTGAGAGATGCCGTTTAAGGGTCTGATTGGTACGCTCCACTACCCCACTGGCTTGCGGTCTCCAGGGCGTATGGAGTTCCAGGGGTCTGTAAGGCATGTGAGATGCTTTGGATGATTTTTGACGTGAAGTGTGTCCCATTGTCAGATTCCATCCACTGGGGGAGTCCAAAGCGAGGAATGATCTCCTTAACAAACTTGAGGGCCACTGTTCTGGCAGTGCAATTACGGCATGGGAAGGCTTCTGGCCATCCGCTGAACCGATCCACTATGACAAGGAGATATTTGAACCCTGGGGTCCAGGGAAACTCAGTAAAATCTATTTGCCACACTTGTCCGGGGTCCGGAGTGGGTTCTAGGGCAGCTGGTGGCACAGGATGTCCCGGTCGGGGGTTAGTCTTTTGGCAGACTAAGCAGTCCGCTTGTACCTGGGCAGCCAGGGGTCGGAGTCCGGAAGTGATAAAGTATTTTCCTATTAGTTGGATAAGTGCTTCCCTGCCAGCATGAGTGGTTTGATGTAGTTTCTGCAGCACTAGCCGGATTAGGCCCTTTGGTAAGAGGACCTTCCCTTCTGGGGAATGGAGCCATCCCTCCTTTTCCCGGAGACCGAGTTTGTCAGTTAGCTGTCTCTCCTCCCCAGAGTACTGAGGGGTTGGAAGCTCCCCTACTGATGGGATAAGGGCATGCATATGGGCGTTCTCAGCCTGAGGGGATGGCAGGGTGGCAGCATGCTTAGCCTCTCTATCTGCCCGGGCGTTACCTCTGGCCACATCTCGATCTTCCCTTTGATGGTCTTTACAGTGTACCACCGCCACTTCCGAGGGAAGTTGTACGGCTTCTAGGAGCCGGAGGATTTGGGGCCCGTACTTGACTGGGGAGCCTTGGGCTGTCAGCATTCCCCTTTGCTTCCATACGCCAGCATGAGCATGCAGCACCCCAAAAGCATACTTTGAATCAGTAAAAATGTTGACCCGCTTTCCTTTTGACAGTTCAAGTGCATGGGTTAGGGCTATTAGTTCGGCAAGCTGGGCAGAGGTCCCAGCAGGCAAACCTTCAGCTTCCACAGTGTCATGGAGGTCACAACAGCATAACCCGCCCTTCTTTGCCCATTTATTACAGTACTGCTGCCATCAGTGTACCACTCATAATCTGCATTTGGGACGGGTGCATCCTTTAAATCCGGACGGCTGGAGTACTGGGCGTCTATGATCTCTAAACAGTCATGTTCCTGTTCCTCTGTTTCTGGCAAGAGGGTGGCTGGGTTAAGGGAGGGGCAAGGCTGTAAGGTGACTTCAGAGTTCTCTAACAGCTTAGCCTGGTACCGAGCAATCCGAGCCTGGGTGAGCCAAAGCCCTCCCTTTCCAGCCAGTAAGGCTCGGACCATATGGGGAGTATAGATTTGCATAACCCCTCCCAATGTTAGCTTCTCGGCTTCCTCAAGCACTAGGGCAAGTAGCTGCGACCGCCCATAAACATGCCGGCCAATCCTTTGCAGCCTGATCCAGTTGCTTAGAAAAATAAGCCACGGGACGTCTCCATGCTCCTAACAGCTGTGTGAGCACTCCTAGGGCCACCCCCTTTCGTTCGTGTACATAAAACTGAAACGGCTTAGAGAGATCCGGCAGGCCCAGAGCCGGGGCTTCCATCAATTTTCTTTTCAGGATTTTAAATGTCCTGTCAGCCTCTGGGGTCCAATAGAAGGGGTCATGATCTGCTCCTTTTACACAGTCGTACAGGGGTTTAGCCCACAGTCCAAACTCTGGGATCCATATCCTGCAAAAGCCTGCCATACCCAGAAATGCCCTGAGCCGCTTTCGATTACTTGGGGTAGGAACTTGACAGATAGCTTCCTTTCTTTTTTTTTTTTTTTGCTTGAAAGCTGTCGCTCCCCTTGCCTTAGCTGTAACCTGATTCCGCTCTACCTCAGACAACAGAGTTCTCAGGGGGATATTACAGTCGTCTCAATCCGGCTTGTGACTACTGAGGCACCCCTCAAAGACTGAAATAAACCAGCTTGGGTTCATGGAGAATTCCCCAGCCTGTCTTTTAAAAGCTGCTAGGTCTATTGGATTGAATGGCACATGGGTGTAAACTTGCATCGTGGTAGCCTGACGTCCGTCTGCCCCTGGGCAAGCCACAACAGTCTCAGTAATCAAAGGATAGAGTCCCACCGAGGGGGCAATCTCTGTAACCAGAGGCATCCTACCCTTATAAGGTGGGGGTGTGGGGGACGAAGGGGACACCGGCTCTGGCATTACAGTGGGGGGGGGGTCTGGGGACAAACATTAGCTACTACCGAACCAGTCGGAGTCAAATTACAGCTCTGCAGAATTACAGCTCTGTTCTGTTTCTTAAAGCCATAAATGCTTGCGCATACAAATGTTCATTCCATTTACCCATTCACTGACAAAACAAAACTAATTGGAGGATCGTGTTGTAATTAATTGACCCTCCTGGTGGCCACCACTCCTGGTCCTCTAGTTGATATTGAGGCCAGTCAACTGTACAGAATCGTTTTAATTGGTTCTTAGTCATCGGATCCGCACCAAATACCTTCCAGTTTGCTAGAATGCATTCTAGGGGCGTACACTGTGCCCTAACCCCCGAGCTCTGTCCCTGTCCCATACCTACAGGGTAACTCTGGGTGTCCCCAGGTTCCAACAGAGCATAGAATCCGGATTTCAAGAGGTTCCTACCTTATCCAAGGGATCGGTTCCTCACCGTTGTCCGCAGCTGCTCCTCCCCTATGTCCAAGGGACCAGTTCCTCACCGTCGCCCGCAGCTGCTTCTCCACTATGTGAGTGCGTTGCACTGTTATGCCCTCCAGGGTCGATCAAATCGCGTCTCCTCCGAGGCCCCCGATGAACTCACCGGTGCGCGCTGGGCGTCGGTTCTCGCCGCAATCCTCGACCTCCAGGAGGGGTCCGGGCAAGGCTAAATAGGAGCCTCGTCGCCCACCCAGGGAAGCCAAAATCTGTTGCCAGCACCCAGTGCCGAGAGGCAAAACAACAGCAGGGTTTGGTTCGCTACCCGGTGTGCTTCACCCAATCATCACAACGGGGTGGAGAAGCAGAAAATTTTATTTGCAGCTGCAAAAAGGTCCAGGGAGAATAGAATCTCAAATCCTGCACCCAGAGCAGGAAGTTACACAGGCTTTTATACATCCTTTCTTCAGCATACTTATCCAATAGCAAGCTGCCCTAAGTATCCATCTAGCCAGCCAATCCAGTTCCCAGCTAGTTCCCTTGTTTTTTGTATCATTTGTTAACCTATACATAAAGCTGCTTTCTTCAGCATTGTTCTTCCATATCTGCCCTGTTCGGCCTTGTTTAGTTTCAGGCAGTCTGACTCTGCAACATATTGTTGCAGATCCTCAGCATAACTGCTGCGAGTGCCTCCAGGCCGGGGGTCCAAGGACACTTGGGCCTAGTACGCAGAGCTGCTGCGAGTGCCTCCAGGCGGGTGGGGGGCCAAGGACACTTGGACCTAGTGCGATGGGGCTTCATCGACACTCGTGGTTTTCCATCCCCTCGAGTTACCTAGTGGCCATGCCCCAGGGTCCCCAACACTAGTGAAACAAAACTGCAGGAGCTGAGGGGTGGGGTGTGTGTTTAGTGGCTTGGCAGCCCTGAGCCAATCCCCTGAGCCCCGAGGGCCGGCAGCGCTGGCAGGGCTATCCTGCCCTCGAGCCTCTATCTTCATCCAGTGCCCTGCCGGGGCAGCCCCGGAGAGGGGAGCTCAGTCTCAGGGGCACATTCACCCCTTTGCTGTGGGACCCTGTCGGTGCCGCTCATCGTGCTGGCTTCTGGGACACAAGTGCCCATCCTGCAGGGCTGAGCCCCCCCGACAGCTGATTTCACACAAAGACCCAAGCACTCCTCATGGCAAGCAGCTGTTCAGAGATCCCGCTCCCAGTCCAAACCCTGCCAGGGCTGAACCAGCAGAGCGGGTACCTCCGGGGGCAGGTCTCATCCCCAACCCAGGGTGAAGTGCCGGGGGCAATGGCAGATTAGCCACTGAGCCTGTGCCCAGGGGTTGCCAGGCAGGCAGGGCAAGGAAAGCCCCCACATTCTGATCCCACTCCCTGGCGGAAGCCGTGGGGGGAGGGCCGGAGAAGCCCCGAGTGCCCCCTGAGCCTGCCCCGTGCTGCAGCCCCGGGACTGGAAAACCTCTTGCTGCCTGCCCCGGCCTCAGCTTCTCCAATATGGGGCAAGCGGGGGTGGGGGGAGGCCGTCTGGAACAGGGGCAGGGCCCTGGGGAAGGGGCAGAAAGGGGTGGGGCCACGGGCAGGGCCACAGGCAGAATGGGGGCAGGACCACAGTTGGAAGGGGTGGGGAAGGGCCCCGCACTTGTTCTGGCCCAGGGCCCCAGGAAACCTTAATCGACCTATGACTGTGGGGTGGCCCATACAGGGCACTCAGTGCCCCCCTTCCCCGTTAAGGCAGGGCCCAGAGCAGACCCCAACCCTTTCAGCTCCCCTTAAAATCATAATGAGCTGCCTCTTTTGAGGCCGCAGGTTTGATCGTTGAGGCCATTGGGCCTGTTGTGGGGACCAGGCCCTGGAGGCTAACACTGACATTTAAAGCACTCACATCCTCATCCCCTACAGGATTTGGCCGACCCCCACCGTGCCTCAGTGTTCTGTTAAATGGGCGCAGAGAAGGCAGAGGCCACCTCCCCGCTCCATCAGAGAGCGGCTGCTCTGCACAGGCCTTGGCACCAGCCACTGGTCTCTGCTACTCCTGCAGCACATGGCTGGGGGAGGCACCCAAAGCCCTAGAGGGGGCCCCACAAAATCACCTCCTTCTCCCAAAATTCTCTCACCAGGGCAGCAGGGTGCATTTACCAAAGTAACTGTGATGCCCTTGGGGCCAGCACCTCAGACCAGGGGAGCCCAGGACATGGCCAGCCCCACTCTGCAGACTGGGGGCAGCTGGCCCCAAGCTCTCCTGGCTGGCTCCTGGTCCCAGCTAGACTCAGGAGCTGTCACTGGAGTTTCCAGAGCTTGGGTATCTCCAAGGCCAGGCTGACGGTGCCCCTGGGGGGCTGAGGAACCAGCAGCAGCTAGCCCAGCCAGGAGCAGTTGTGGGGAGGGCCGAGTGGCGGGGGGCAGAGATGCTGGCTTGGCCCAGCAATGGGATAAGGACATAGACCATCTGGCCGTGGAGGCCCCATAACTGACTCCTCTGGGACCAGGTCCAGCCCGTGCAGAGCCTGGGGCTGGGACATGTGTGGGGAGGGGGGAAAAGGGGAGAGACAGGGCCTCTCGGCAAGGCAAGATTTGCCCTGCAGTTCTGGGGTTTGTCACCATACAGGGACATCCCTCGGTGGGTCCCTTGGCGACAGCCCCTGGTGGCTGCTCTTTGCCAGGCTCTCCTAGTGCTGCAGTCATTGCTCTATTGCCCTCGTCTCCCATTGGGTCTGGCTGGGTTTCCTGCCGTTCCTGAGGGAGCAGCGAGGAGAGGAGGGACGGGCCAGGCCTCTCCTCCCCAAGGGTAGTGTGGGCAGAACAGCTGGTAGTGGCCCCTACACCATGGCATGGCTAGCTGTGCCTCAAGCAACCAAGCCCCTTAGGCCTGTCAACACCACAGTTCGGCTGGCATACATTGCCTTGCATTCACCTTGCTGTGCCCAGCTCTGCACTCAAATTTCTCTTTGGCCAATGTAATTGCTCCCTTACGGTGATGCAGTAAAACCACCTCTCAGATGGCATTGGCCTACATCTACCCGAACCATCCTCCAGCAGCTGTCCCGCAATACCCCATTCCCTGCAACAGTGACCGCAGTGGCCATGTTGTAAACTCCACGCAGCACCCCTCGCCCCATGAAGTGATTCCTGCACTGCAGGGAGCCTGGTCTGCTCCCCGGGGTTCCCTAAACCCAAAGCTCACGGTAACTTTACTCTCTGTGAGGCCGTTGTGACGTTGCACTCATATGCTTTATGAAAATATGCTTATGAACAGGAATATAACATGCCTGGAATATGCTTTATGCTAAATGCCCCATGTAACATATCATTAGAAAGCTTGTAATCTACTAAGTGTGTACTACGAGGGGCAGATCGGGGGCATCCCAGGTGCTGGGGGAGGAGGCCCGGGACCCCACTGGTGCTGGGGGAGGGGGCTGCAGTGCGCAGCCTGGGAGTGGGACCCCTGCTGGTCCTGGGGGGTGGGCACAGTTCCCATTGGCCAGGAACCTCAGCCAATGGGAGCTGCGGGGGGCAGGGCCTGCAGGCACAGGCAGAGTGGTGTGGAGACACCCCCCCCCCTCCAACCCCTCTGCCACCTAGGAGCTGCAGAGCTATGCTGGTGGGAGCTGGGGAGCCCCCCATCCCGAGGTAAGCCGCCCCGCATCCCTCAACCCCCTGCCCCAGCCCCCTCCCACACTCCCACTGAGTTATGAGGAGAGGCTGAGGGAGCTGGGATTGTTTAGCCTGCAGAAGAGAAGAATGAGGGGGGATTTGATAGCTGCTTTCAACTACCTGAAAGGGGGTTCCAAAGAGGATGGCTCTAGACTGTTCTCAATGGTAGCAGATGACAGAACGAGGAGCAATGGTCTCAAGTTGCAGTGGGGGAGGTTTAGATTGGATATTAGGAAAAACTTTTTCACTAAGAGGGTGGTGAAACACTGGAATGCGTTACCTAGGGAGGTGGTAGAATCTCCTTCCTTAGAGGTTTTTAAGGTCAGGCTTCACAAAGCCCTGGCTGGGATGATTTAACTGGGAATTGGTCCTGCTTCGAGCAGGGGGTTGGACTAGATGACCTTCTGGGGTCCCTTCCAACCCTTATATTCTATGATTCTATGATTCCTGTCAAGGTTCCTTCCCCACTCTGAATTCTAGGGTACAGATGTGGGGACCTGCATGAAAACCTCCTAAGCTTACTTTTACCAGCTGAGGTTAAAACTTCCCCAAGGTACAAACTATTTTACCCTTTTGCCCCTGAACTTCCACTGCCACCACCAAACTTTATCTGGGTTCCTGAGAAAATGTAGTTTGGACACGTCTTCCCCCCCCAAATCCTCCCAACGCTTGCACCCCACTTCCTGGGGAAGGTTTGGTAAAAATCTTCACAATTTGCATAGGTGACCACAGACCCAAACCCTTGGATCTGAGAACAATGAAAAAGCATTCAGTTTTCTTACAAGAAGACTTTTAATAGAAGTAAAAACAATCACCCCTGTAAAATCAGGATAGTAGATATCTTACAGGGTAATTAGATTCAAACATGGAGAATCCCTCTAGGCAAAACCTTAAGTTACAAAAAAGACACACAGACAGGAATAGTCATTCTATTCAGCACAGCTCTTTTCTCAGCCATTTAAAGAAATCATAATCTAACACCTACGAAACTAGATTACTTACTAAGTTCTAAGACTCCATTCCTGTTCTGTCTCCGGCAAAAGCATCACACAGACAGACACAGACCCTTTGTTTTTCTCCCTCCTCCCAGCTTTTGAAAGTATCTTGTCTCCTCATTGGTCATTTTGGTCAGGTGCCAGCGAGGTTACCTTTAGCTTCTTAACCCTTTACAGGTGAGAGGATTTTTCCTCTGGCCAGGAGGGATTTTAAAGGGGTTTACCCTTCCCTTTATATTTATGACAACTTGCGACTGCACCATGCAGGAGGCCTGTGATGTGTAGGGGGCCAGATGATATGATCTAACAGTCTCTTCTGGCCTTTAATTCTCCAAATCTCTGCAAAACCGAGTGCGGCACATTGAGCATCCTCTGATGGTTCCACATGTGGCCTGCGTGAACCCTTGCACGACCACTGAGTGTGTGGGGGTGACCCAGGGGGAGCAGCTCAAACATTCAGAGGAGCCGGCTCGGGGCAGGACATGAGCCCTGCAGGGCAGGGGTGGGGGTGGCAGTGACATCACAAGGGCCTTTTGCAGCACTCAGCTGATTGGTGAAAGGTGGTTGGGAGGCGGTGACCTCACAGAGAGTCCACGACAACGGCCAGGGAGGACAGGCTGCAGGGCAGGGGGATCTCAGAGACCCCCGGGGCTTTGCTGCAGGGAGTCTCCTTCTTGAGGTGTCTCCTTGAGGACTGTGTACAGATGTGGACCCCTCATCTCAAAAAAGATATACTGGCAGTAGAAAAGGTTCAGAAAAGGACAACTAAAATGATTAGGTGTTTGGAACTGGTCCCGTATGAGGAGAGATTAAAGAGGCTAGGACTTTCTGTCTTGGAAAAGAGGAGACTAAGGGGGGATATGATAGAGGTCTATAAAATCATGAGTGGTGTGGAGAAGGTGAATAAGGAAAAGTTATTTACTTGTTCCCATATGTTAAGAACTAGGGGGCCACCAAATGAAATTAATGGGTAGCAGGTTTAAAATAAATAAATAAAAGGAAGTTCTTCTTCACTCAGCGCACAGTCAACCTGTGGAACTCCTTGCCTGAGGAGGTTGAGAAGGCTAGGACTATAACAGGGTTTAAAAGAGAACTGGATAATTTCATGGAGGTTAAGTCCATTAATGGCTATTAGCCACGGGACTGTTTCTAGAGTAAAGATCTGTGTCTGTTTAAGTGTCTGCAGGACCCGGGAATTAATTTTCAATATTTGGATTTTTGCATACAGCAATTTTATAAATCATGAGACCCAGTGGCTGGGAGGTGTGGGGGCTGCGGGCTCTGGGGTGGGGCTGGGGATGAGGAGTTTAGGGTGCAGACAGGGCAGGATTAATGCAGGGACTCTAGGGGCTGCAGCCTGGGCTAAGGGGGACTCCTCAAAAAGATCTCCAGGCTGCCAGAAGTGCAGATCTTTTGGTGGGGCCCCCTTAGCCCGGGACCCTGGACTGCGGCCACTAATGTCCCTGCGTCCGGCCCTTCCTAGCGGGGAGCAGGGAGGCGGCTTCGTGCACTGCTGTCCCTCCCCCACCGTGCTGGGCTGGAGCTGGAGCTGTGAGTGTCTGGAAGCTCCGCCCACCCGCTGCCCTCGCTTGCAGGCTCCACCCCCGCAGCTCCCATTGGCCCGGTACTGCAGCCAATGGGATCTGTGGGGGCGGTGCCTGCAGGCAGACGCAGGACAGCACAAAGAGCAACCTTCCCCCCCCGGGGCCGCAGCCAGGGACATCCGTGCCGTGCCGGCAGCTGCAGGGTCACTCCGGGAGGAGCAGCGCAGGGCCAGGGCAGGCAAGGAGCCTGCCTCAACCCCAGTGCGCCCCCAAATGGGAGCTGTCCCAGGCAAGCACCCCGCACATCAAGCCCCAGCCCTGAGCCCCCTCTGCACCCTAACTCTCTCCCAGATCCCCACCCCAACCTCATGCCCTGAGCCCTGTTAGGATATAGATATTCAGGCCTGTCTGCAAAGGCCTGTACTTTAAGAATTTAGGTGTATTCTTATCGCTTGGCTAGTTCTAGAGGTATAAAAGAAAGAAATCACTGTCTGCCGGTGTAAGGGCCTTCTCTTACTGTGACAGTTTGTGGCCCTGTGCTTAGGCTCAGGCCTTTGGCTAAGCAGCAGATGCAGCCATAAGCTGGGAAGCGAACGGTCACATCCTCACATTCCAAACTAGTCACACTGAAATAAGGTGCTTTTGGGCTGTTAGGCACTATCAGGACAGGATTGTATTCCTATCACCTCCAGAGAAAGGGAAGTGCCAAGAAAATGTAAAAGGAAACTTAGTTTGAGAGCATCCTGTCTGGCAAGAACTCACTTATCAATAGCTGGGATGTGAAATCCTCATTTCTGTGTTTGTTCTATCACTGTAGTCCCCATTTCCCCATTGTTTGTCTGTATAATCTCTGTCTGGTTCTGTGATTGTTCCTGTCTGCTGTATAATTAATTTTGCTGGGTGTAAACTAATTAAGGTGGTGGGATATAATTGGGTACATAATCATGTACCAATATGTTAGGATTGGTTAGTTAAATTTCAGGAAAATGATTGGTTAAGGTATAGCTAAGCAGAACTCAAGTTTTACTATATAATCTGTAGTCAATGAGGAAGTGAGTGGGTGTGGGGGGAGTGGGGGTGGGTGTGGGAGATGGGAACAGGGAATGGGGGTAAGGAAATTGGAATCATGTTTTGCTAAAGGGGGAAATGGGAACAGGGAATGGGAGTAAGGAATTTGGAATCATGTTTGGCTAAGGGCAGGAATGGGAACAGGGACACAGATGTAAGGCTCTGTGGTGTCAGAGCTGGGAAGGGGGACACTAAGGAAGGAAACTGGAATCATGCTTGCTGGAAGTTCACCCAATAAACATCGAATTGTTTGCACCTTTGGACTTCGGGTATTGTTGCTCTCTGTTCATGCGAGAAGGACCAGGGAAGTAAGTGGGTGAAGGAATAAGCCCGCTAACAAGCCCCCTCCCGCACCCTAACTCTCTCCCAGACCCCCACTCCCAACCTCCTGCCCTGAGCCCCCTCCCGCACCCTAACTCGCTCCCAGACCCCCACCCCAACCTCCTGCCCTGAGCCCCCTCCCACATTCCAAACCTCTCATGCCCAGCCCTGCCCCAGAGCCCGCACCCCCAGTCGGCCCCCTCACCACCTTCCGCACCCACCCCCCTGCCTCAACCTGCAGCCCCTCCTGCGCTCTGAACCCTGCATTTTTCACCACAGCCTGGAGCCTGGGGGGCCACAAACTCGAATAGCCCTGGGCCCAAAGAGGCTGCGCGGGGGCTCGGGCCAGAGGACTCCCCCAAGCCCTCTCCCCACCAGCAGCACGGTGCTCCGGGGGAAGGGGCCTCTCTCCCTTGCCGGGCGCTGGAAAGAGGGAGCTCTGGGGCCAGGAGAGAGGCCTGTGGCAGCCCTTCATCCCCAGCTGGCTCCCCTCCCATCTACCCCTCTCTTCTTCAGGCCCCTGCTGCGTGGCCCTTCATCGCTGGTGTGCGAGCGCATGGCTGAGAGGGAACTTAGACTCCAACCCCCTGCTCGAAGCAGGGCCAAGCCCAACTTAATCATCCCAGCCAGGGCTTAGTCAAGCTGGGCCTTAAACACCTCGAAGGAAGGAGATTCCACCACCTCCCAAGGGAACCCATCCCAGTGCTTCACCACCCTCCTAGTGAACTAGTGTTTCCTAACATCCAACCTCGACCTCCCCCACTGCAACTGGAGACCATTGCTCCTTGTTCTGTCATCTGCCACCACAGAGAACAGCCGAGCTCCATCCTCTTCAGGTCATTGAAGGCTGCTCTCAAATCCCCCCTCACTCTTCTCTTCTGCAGACTAAATAACCCCAGTTCCCTCAGCCTCTCCTCATAAGTCATGTGCTCCAGCCCCCTAATCATTTTCATTGCCCTCTGTTGGACTCTCTCCAATTTGTCCACATCCTTTCTGTAGTGGGGGGCCCAAAACTGGACACAGTACTCCAGGTGTGTCCTCACCAGTGCCAAAGAGAGGGGAAGAATCATTTCTCTCGATCTGCTGGCAATGCTCCTACTAATGCAGCCCAATAGGCCGTTAGCCTTCTTGCTGTGAGCCTTCATGTCCAGCTTATCGTCCACTGTAATCTCCAGGTCCTTTTCCGCAGAACTGCTGTTAAGCTGGTCGGTCACCAGCCTGTAGCGGTGCATGGGATTCTTCCGTCCTAAGTGCAGGACTCTGCACTTCTCCTTGTTGAACCCCATCAGATTTCTTTTGGCCCAGTCCTCCAGTTTGTCTATCCAGCATAGGGGTAGGGTCCAACTTTTCATTTCTACTTGATAGCACGTTATTTAATAAAATGGATACATTCAGGAGCAATAATGGTCTCCATGAGGTTTGAAATGCAATGTCCTGAGCTTGGCCTTGGGGTGACGGTTTATTTGTGACTTTCCTGCTGTGAAGGAGGAGGAATAACATGGGTCTGGATTTCTCAGATTCATTCATCTGCAGAGGGGAAGAATGTGAGAATGGGCCTTCATGGGGTGAGATGGGACCTTCAGGGAAGTCTCTTGACGTGTTTCTTTTAAATTACAGAGTCTAGCAGGGGTCTGCTGTTTATTCCCTGCAGGTATCATGCATTCCTAGATCTGGAAGGTTTAGCTCAGTGGTTCTGAACCCACGGCCCGTGGGCCACTTGCAGCCCAATCAGCACACAGCTGTGGCTCATGTGACATCCTCAGGGGCATTCAGGTAGTATCTGTGTTGTGTGGATGCAGCCCACATAAGGAGGGAGCTCAGGATTGGGGCAGAGGTTTGGAGTGCTGGGCGTGCAGGCTCTGGGGTGGGGTTGGGGCTGAGGGGTTTGGGGTGCAGGAAGGGGCTCAGGACTGGGGTAGAGGGTTGGGGTATGGGGAGTGAGGGCTCCTGGTGGGGGTGCAGGCTCTGGGGTGGAGCCAGGGATGAGGGGTACAGGCTGCAGCGAGGAGTGAGGAGTCCCCCCAGCCCTCTCTCTGTGCAGCAGCCCGGGGCCAAGGGAGAGGCACCTCTCCCCACCTGCACGGCCTTGATAGCCTGCTGCACAGCCGCGCGGCTTAGAGGGAACTTAGGTAGCTGCCAGGCAGCATGAAGGAAACACCACTGAGTGGTGCGATCCCCACAGTCATTGACACAAACAGGCTGCTCCAGGTGTCACGGCAGTCACACAGCCAGACAGCTTTGGACGGGTTGGGAGGCACCCCCAGTGATGCCCTGGATGTATGGCTGGAGGAGGAGGAGGAAATTGGGCAGTTACCTCTGCATGACATTTTCCTGGAGTGGCTTCCCTGGGTGGAGTGCCACGTCTGGGCTTGGCTGCAGGGGTGGAGTCCTGACACGAGAGTTCCCCTCGGCCCCAAGAAACATGTGGCCAGGGCCAGTCTTAGGGCAGGGCAGTGTGGGCCCCTGCCTAGAGTGCTGTAGCCAGGGGGCACCGTGGTGCAGAGGCTGCCTGCGGGGTGCAGCCTGGCGTGGCAAGAGCATCTGCTTCCCTGCTCCTGAGCAGAGCCCCCCTGCTCCCCACCCCCAGGGTGTCCCTCCCAGCCTGGCTCCAAGTTCTGCCCCTGCCCTCTGCCACTGCGAGCCGGGTCTCCCTGTGACGCTGCACTCCGTATTCTGTACGGAAATGTGCTCATGAGTATGAATATGACGTAACTGGAATATGCTTTATGCAAACTGTGACAGATCATTGAAAAAGTTCTCATCAACTGAATGAGTTCATCCTATTTGTATGCACATGTCATTTCCATGTCTGAAGTTAGAAATATGAGGTATAAACATGGATTACTAATGTCGTCAGATGAAGGGAGGGCCATTAATGGTATTTCAGGAACTGGATGGCTCCAGTTAACTTGAACTAGTTGTGAATGGTTTTGTTTTCCTGTAAGTCTTCCTGCGGATGTGTGGGCTAGCCCATAACGTATGGAGACTGGGGTCTCACAGGGACATGTGACCATGTCACCTGACACTGGAATCCATCTTAAACCAGGTACTTTTCCATAAGGAACTGGGAGGGTCAAGCTGAAATAAGGACTGCCGCCTTTTGCCAAATGTATATAAGGGGGTGAAACAGGAGGGAAGCTGCGGCCAGTCAGCAGAAAGCCCCTGCTCACCATCCAGGATGTCTGCTGGAACTAACATAAACTAAACGGGGAAGGATTGGGACCGGACTAGAAATGCGTCCAGTCTGTGAAAAAAAGCTCATTGGAACATCTTTGAGGGTGAGATATTACATGGAGCCAGTTTCTTAGTGTATTAGGTTTAGCCTTGTGTTTGTTTTATTTTACTTAGTAACTTACTTTGTTCTGTCTGTTATCTCTTATAAACACTGAAATCCTACCTTTTATACTTAATAAAATCACTTTTGTTCATTAATAATCCCAGTGTAAGTCATTGGTCCCTGGGGGGAGAGCAGTCTGTGCAGATCTCTCTTTAGAAGGAGAAAGAGGGCGAATAATATGAACTCACACTGCGTACAACTTAGACAGGGTGAGACGAGTTTATCTGGGGTTCAGGCTCCCGGGAAGGCACTGCACTGGGTGCTGGGGCAAGACCCTGTTAACTGAGCCGCCCCAGGGCTGAGGGATTCTCCGTGTGTGTATTCGGCAGAGGGTGTGGCCCTATCTCTGGGTCTGTGCTGGAGGGGGCCTGCAGGGTCTGGCTCAGCAAGGCAGAGTCAAGGGGTGCCCAGGCTGGCAGAAGGGTTAGGCTCCGTGGTAGCTCAGGACATCAAGTGACAGTCCCAAGGGGGGCTCTACAAGTGAACCCGCCATACTCCTCTTCCCCTCCCACCACCACCCCAGATGGTCCCAGCCCTGCCGTTCCTCTTTCCATGGGCCCAATGGAAGATGAATGGGGCCAGCCAACGGGAGCGGGAAGTTGCCAGACTCTTCCAGGTTGGGAAGCGAGGGGAGGGGAAGGGAAGGGACTGGTAACTAAAAGTGCAGGGCAGAGAGACCAGTAAATCTTAGGGGGTCCCGATCCAGTCCCCCAGCTTCTAGCCCACCCCCGCTCCCAGGGGACCTCTCCCTGTGCCCCAGCTCACACCCACCCAGCTTCCAGGGCCCTCCCCGTGCCTCTAGGTCCCAGCCCACCCAACTCCCAGGAGGCCCCTCTCTGTGCCCCCAGAGCCAGGGGGACTCCTCCCTATACCCAGAGCTCCCAGCCCCCGGCCATGTCCACACAGCTCCCAGGAGGCCCCTTCCCTCTGCCCCACAGGTCCAAGCCTCCCAGGTCTCAGCCTCCTGCTGCAATTCTCCCAGTTTTCAGGGTCCCCTGCTGCAGGCCACACGCTGACCCGACAGGTCCCCATGCTCCCCAGCTCTCAGGGGCTCCCCCTTTTTCTTACTCAGCCCAAAGGGACAGGCTAGTGCAGGGGGTTGGGGAGATTTCGGGAGTCAACCTTCCACCATCACCACCCACCCTAGCTCCCTCCATTGCGCTGGAGCGTGTTAACCGCCCCCTCCCCCAATCACCCCCTGCTCTGGGCCGGGGGAGGGGCACTTGACCATTGGTGATGCTCAGCATTGGGGTGGGAGAAATCTGCCCTTCTGGAGCCCGCATGTCATTGCCCCCTCCTGGTATCCCCACACCAGTGTGAGTCTATCCAGCCACGTCCGGTTCCTTCCCCCCCGTTCTGGGGCTCTCAGGTCACCGTGCGCCCCGGCCACCACAGCCCTCTGGTGCCCTCCTGTCACAGCACCCCCCTTGGGCTGCGACCCTCTGGGCTCTGGCAGAGGAGCTGGATGCGGGGCTGAGTGGGAGAGGTTGGGAGGTGCAGGAGAGGGACGCCGGCCCCAGAGCCCCCTCACCCTGTCGGAGCGCGGCCGAACGCCTGCTCCATCGTCTTGGCTGTCCTGCTCAGCAACCAGACGAGGGGTCCCTGGGGCACTGGCTGGGGGAGTCAACGTGACCGCTGTGGGGTTTCCCCTGGGGCCCGTCACCGTGGCATCCAGACGTGAGTCACTGCGGGGCAAGACCGGCCCTCCGGGTGGGTGCCGTGGTCAGGGAGGTGCTGTGGTTAAGAGGCAAGAAGCAGGGTGGGCCTGGAGTGCGAGGTCACGGAAGGGAGTTGGGGGCAATGGGGGGGTAGAGGCAGGGTGGGCTGGGGGGAGAAGGGGAGCCTTGGAAGGCATCTGCAGACGGGGGTGCCAAAATACAGGTTGCCCAGGGTGCTGTTTTCCCTAAGGATGGCCCTGCACGTGGCCAGCGCCAGGCGGGAGCTCCCCACATGATCAGGCGTGTAGCTAACCAGTGCAGTGCAGCTGGATCGACGGCTGGGGACGCGTGTGCTGCTCCAGAGGGGTGCTGCTCAGCAGGGGTGTGAAGTTTGCCTTGTGCAGACCCCTGTCACTAAATAACCCCTCAAAGGAGAATGAAGGTGTGTGGGATGCAAGTGAAGAAAAGGTTCATTTCCAAAGAAGGGGTGGTAAGAAGCAGGATTCCTGGGCGGGGGGCAGGAGGGTGGTTTGCACTGTTGTTGCCCAGGGTGGGAATGGGGAACTGGGCTCTGGCTTAAAGCGGTGTCAGGCTTCGGGGGGCTGGGTTCAGAGCTGGAGGTGAGGGCTGGGGTGAGGGTTGGGCTACAGTTTTGGTTCAGGGGTTTCGAGTTGGGGGGCAGGTTATGGGGTCAGGGTTCCAGTTGGGTTCCGGGTAGGGGGTGGGGTTTAGATTTTGGGGGGAGGGTTTGGCCAGCAGCAGCATAGAAGTGCGGGTGGCAATGGGGTGCCAGCCAATAGTGATAAGTCGGGTGTCTTTTAGGTCGTTTTAGTGTCAGTAGCACCCTGGGGAGGGGGGAGGGTCATGTTTAGGACAGGGGGCTAAAGTGCTGGGGAAGGGGGCGGCAAGTTGACCCATCCCACTTCGCACATGGACACGCACAATATGTCGAACGCGCGGACGCACACACGTCACACACACACGATGACACAAAACGGCACACAGCACGACACACAAAAATACACACGATACAAACACACACACAACACGACATGGAAAGCATCACACACAAAACATCACACACAAGACCCACAACATGTCACACACACACACACACACTCTCAACACAACACGACCCACAACATGTCACACACACACACTCAACACAACACGACCCACAACTCGTCTCACACTCAACATGACCCACAACACGTCTCACAACACGTCTCACACACACTCAACGACACACAGCACATTGTACGTACGTTGCACACACACAACGTCACGCACAGTTTGTCGCTTGTTGCACGTATCACATCATGCACATGTCGCACTACGCACATGCACACGCACAACATGTCACGCGCATGCACACACTACATGTCACACACACATGACGCACACAACACAAAACACGACACAAAATGGCACACATGACATTGAGACACACACACTGAGACACACACGTACGACACTGACACGTTGCACGTGGAACACACAGCACGTCGCACACACAGCATGTCGCACGTCACGTACAACACGTCGCACTTTACATGTCACACGCACAACACGTAGCACACAGCACGTCGAGCGTTGCTCATGCATCGCACGTCGCAGGTTGTAGACCCCACGTTGCATGTTATACACACAACACATCGCACACAGCCTGTCGCACGTTGTAGACAGCACGACACACGTTGCACACACAACACATTGCGCGTCGCACGTAAATGGCACGTCAGCCATACACTGCACGTCGCACACGCACAACACGACACACAACCCGTCACACACACAAAAATCACACACAACACTGACACGCAACATGTTACACACTCAACAAAACACTCAAGACAACACACACACAACCATGTCTCACACACACATGACACCACATGACACACTACGTCTCACACACACAAACATGTCTCTCACATACGTCGACACACATTCACACACACACGGCACACAACGCCTCTCACACACGCCCACACACACACACGACACATGATGTCTCACACACGACACCAAGACACACGACGTCTCACACGCCCACAACACGACACCGACACGTCACACGACACACAAGACGGCAGAGGACACGACACCGAAATCCCACCCCGGAGACGACCCCCCGCGGGGGCGAGAGCGGAGCGGGGACGGTCGGGGGAACTCGGTCTCTGGGCGGCGCGTGGGGCCGGTGTGGGCGGGAGGGAAGAGGGCGGCAGGGCCGAGGGCGAGATTCCCAGCCCCCGGCGAGCGCTGGGGAGCGAGGGCTCCGGCTCGGCTCTCGCAGCGGCTCTGGCGAGGAATGGTGCCGGAGCTCTCGCCGGAGGGGAACGCGGCCGGAGGGGCCTGAGCCGCTTGGGCCTCTTTCCAAGGAGGCGGAACCAGGCCTCCGCTCTCTGCCCGCTGCAAACCCGGCTGCCAGGTCGGCGCTTCCAGTTCCTCGTCCGCACTCGCCGTCTTCTCGTGTGTTCGCCAACTCGCTCTCTCCTCTGCTCTCCTGGTGCCGTCTCCCTTTGTAGGACACGGGTAGGTGTGCATTCCCACAGGTGAGGTCTCGGGAGCCATGGAGAAGTCGGAGCGGAGGAAAATCATGCAGGGCAGTAGAAAGGCTGCTGAAAGTACCTGAAGAGACAAAGGAAAAGAGAAGGGGGAAGTCCAGACTAAGACAGGAGTCTAGTCTGTAAAGAGAAACAACGGGAAGTCTAAGCTACAGAAACTCTTCAAGTTGCCAAAAGATATTTAGGATGGGAAATTACTTCTTGAATCCATTCTCTTTAAGGTCTTAGGCTTAGTATGTGTGTGTATTTGTATTTGCTTAGTAATCTGCCTTCTTCTGTTTGCTATCCCTTATAATCACTGAAAATCTGCCTTTTCTAGTGAAACTATTTTTTGTTTATTATTATTAAACTCAGTTTGTGCAAGGGGTGCTCTGGGAGGAAATGATTTGTGTGTTACTCCAAGGGGCCGCCCGGTGTCACTCTTGCTCCATAAGGGAAATGCTTTGTGCTATACCTGGTTTAGCCACCCACTGTCACTGCTGGTCCAGGAGGGAAATGATTTGTGCATTACACTGACTGGCCACCCGGTGCCACTGTTGCTCCGTTAAGGAAATTATTTGTGCATTACCCTGAATGGCCACCGAGTGTCACTGTTGCTCCACGAGGGAAATTGTTGGTGCATGACCCTGAGTGGTGTGAAGGAAAAGTTAGCCTGGGTCACTCCATTTTGGTTTGGGGCCCACCATTGTCTAAAAGCAAGCACATCATGCACCAGGAGGAGTGTTTCTTAGCTACTGCATTCCTGTGAAAATCCTCCCCCCCCCCCGCCCTTATCTCCAGCCTGTTTTATCTCCCGGTTTCTGTTCTTTGTCTGTTCCTAACTCCCTGCCTCCTGGCCTTGCTGTGGGCCTCCCATCCTGATAAGAAAAGTTCCTGGTGCATTGCTTTAGGACCATGTAATGGAGCTGAAGTCACGGTCTAGCACGGGGAATGTACCTAGCTGGGATAGGTGGTAGATAAGGGAAGGGTTTGTCTCTTGGCTAAGGTTTCCGATGCACGAGGGCAACGTGCCTTGCTAAAAGGTCTATAATCTCTGTATAACCTGCCTGCGGGGTCCCCTCCTGATTAGGAGGGCGGCACCACGCTCGAGCGCAATAAACTGAGTATTTTTGGGAACCTGCCGTTGTGGACTTCGTTCGTGTGCCTCAGCCAAGACTCGAACTGTGCGGGACCAATCGGGTAGAATTCGCAGCAGTTCCTGTGCGGGACCTGTCGGGTATAATTCGTAACAGTGGCCACCCACTGTCACTGTTGCTCTGTGCGGGAAATGGTTTGTGCATGACCTGAATTGGCCACACACATCACTGTTGCTCCGGGGGGGCGGGGGGGATTGTTTGTGTGTTACTCCTGAGTGGCCACGTTGTGTCACTCTTCCTCCATGAGGGGAATGCTTTGTGCATTACCCTGTGTGGCCACCCAAGACAACACACACATCACACACAAAACATCACACACACAAAACACGACACCGACACACACACACACACACAACACGACACCGACACACACAAACAACATGACACACAAATAAAATGACACACAAAACAGCACACAACACGACACACAAAAATCACACACAATACACGACACCGACACATACACACCCACCCACACAAGACGAGGCACAAAACGGCAGACAACGTGACACAGAAATCACACACAACACCCAGAAATCACACACAACACCCACCCACCCACACACACCCACACACACGAGACGAGGCACAAAACAGCAGACGTGACACAGAAATCACAGACGACACCGACACACACACACAATACGACACACAACACCTCACATGACACACAAAACGGCACACGTGACGCACACACACAACACGATGCACAAAACATCGCACACAAAATATCACACACCCACACACAACACGACACACACACAGACAACACGACACACGACACACAAAATGGCACATGACACAAGACACAAAAATCTCACACAACACATGACACCGACACACACAACATGCACACAACACGGCAAACACCGTCACATGCACACAACACGGCACACAACATGGCACACACACACTCAACATGGACCACAACACGCACACATAAACACGTCTCACACACACAAAACGACACACAAGTCACACACACAACACGTCACACGACACATGCAACACGACACACACAACACGTGACACAGCAGAAGGTTTCATCGAGGAGGAGAATGTCCCGGGGTCCCCGGGCGATGCTCTGGGACTGCTCCCCAGGAAGCCAGGCAGGACTCTGGGGAAGTCTCCTCTCGGGGAGCAGCCTGTCTGCAGGACACACAGCTCCCCCGGCTCCACCTTCCTGGCTCTGACCTCGGAGCCTTCAGCCTCCTCTGCCCCTCCCTGCGCTTCCCACAGCCAGTCCGCCCAGGCGGGGTCCTGGGGGGGGCAGAGGGTCCTGCCCCCCAACTCCGCAGTCAGACGGGACTCTCAGCCAGCCAGGAAAACAGAGGTTTATTAGACGACAGGGACATGGTCTAACACAGAGCTTGTAGGTGCAGAGAACAGGACCCCTCAGCCAGGTCCATTTTGGGGGGGGCAGTGAGCCAGACAACCCCGTCTGCCCTTCACTCCATGTCTCCAGCCAGCCCCCAACTGAAACTCCCCCCAGCCCCTCCTCCTCTGGGCTTTGTCCCTGTCCCCGGCCAGGAAGGCACCCGATTCCTTTGTTCTCCAACCCTTTAGCTCTCACCTCGCAGGGGGGAAGGGCCCAGGGCATCAGGTGCCAGGAAACAGGGGGTCGGCCATTCTCTGTGTCCAGACCCCTGCACACACCTGCCCTCCAGAGCTCTGCAACGATCATACACCCTTACCCCACCACCTAGATCCTTAAGAACTGCATAGGGGAAACTGAGGCACCCCCACACAATTCAGAGGAAACATGAAGTCCCACTTCATCACAGATGACTCCAGGAGGTGAGTTGCTTGCTATCCTACCATGTTTTTCTCTGTCTCTCCTCTAGTATGTTGGCCATCACACACACTCTGTCTCTGTCTCTGTCTCCTCTCCTCTCCTCTCCTCTCCTCTCCTGGTGCCAACGATGACCAGGCCCCAGGTGCCTGGGCCCCAGTTCCCCGCCTGTGCTCCATCTCTTCCTGTATCTGCTTCGCCCCTTCTCCCAGCCCACACTGCCCACCGCTGCCTGGATGATTTCCCCCTCTCCTCCACTGCACCCCCCTCTGTGGGGTCCCTGCCACTCACCGTCTGCCTCCTCTCCTCCACCCCCTCCCCCGCTTCCCCACGGGTCACTCTGGGGCCGGTTTTCTTCACCATCTTCGTGCATGATCTGGAGGATGGGATGGATTGCACCCTCAGCAAGTTCGCAGATGACACTAAGCTGGGCGGAGAGGGAGATACGCTGGAGGGTCGGGATAGGGTTCAGAGTGACCCAGACAAATAAGAGGATTGGGCCAAAAGAAATCTGATGAGGTTCAGCAAGGACAAGTGCTGAGCCCTGCACTGAGGAGAGAAGAATCCCATGCACTGCCCCAAGTATGTGAATCCCATGCACCGCCCCGAACCAACCCTCCCGGAGCATCCTCAATTCCATGAAACAGCTGTTCTGCGGTGGGCAGGAAGTGCTGGGAAGGAGGGTGGGAAGTTGCTCAGTGGGGGTGTGTCTCTCTGGGTGGGGTCTGTGTGTGTTTATGCACAAGCTGATTGTGATGTCACGGAGGCCAACAGCAAAGAGTGTTCGGCGTCAGCATTCTTGCCCTGCCGTCAGTCTGCCAACTGGCTTGGTTGACAACGGCTGGTGACCCAAGGAGCTGCTGAGAGACGCGGACCATCCCTCTGTCAGCAACTTCTTGAATCAGCTATTTCCACAGGTGTTTGAGGAACAAAAGGATGAGTTTTTACAGAAGGTAATTCCCAGATTCTTTCCCGGCTCATTAGATCGCACACGACAGGTCGGCGCCTCCTTCTCCTCGGGACGGGTGGGGGCGGGTGTGGCGTTTTGATTTGAAAGTGGCCATCTCTCAGGTCTCCTCCTGCTTCAGCCGGTCAGGTTCTTTGGAGGCAGATTTAGATGATTTTATCTTTCAGCAGACTAGTCGGGGGGAATTTCCAGGGATAGAACCAAAAGGGAAGATAACAAAACTCGTGTAGAATTTAGATTGAGATCTCCATCAATAGTCTTTCCCTTGGAGTTGCCCCAATGCACTCCTTGCCTTCAAGTTGGGAATAGAAACCCTTTGTCTCCTGTCATGACTGCCAAAGAAATGTGTGTTGAGAGAATATCGATCTCAGAATTTACAGGATTGAAATGCCCATAAATGAGCTCAAATAATGCAGAAGAAATTAATCTTAAGATATTGAAAGTGATACAGCTCCACTCCCATCCCCTGGCTGTCATCTTGGTAGTTCTCTCAGAAAGAATCTCATGGCGATAGATCTCAAAACTCTCTACAAATTCTACTCTACCCCCTTGGGCTAGAGAAAAGAGATGTGTCGATCCCCCCCCCACACACACACACACGCAATTCCTTTCCAGGAAAGGGGTTTCAATCAACTGTCGCCTACATTTGTCATTGGTCTCGCTGTGATTTCTTTGTCCTTGTTTTGGAGGCCTAACTTCTGACTGGATGTGTTGGAAATAATATGGGTCATTCTTCATTTCAAGTTGACTGATTCTTTCCCCCATGCTAATACATTCCAGATTTTCAAATAGTTGAGAAGAAGTCAACATATTTGCAGCTGCTAATTCATCCTTCCAGACCCTCAAACCCTCGAGATGACAATCTTTTCTTCCTTTTCCTGGCTTCTCTGGGAACAGAGCTTTCTTGGTTTGCAGCTTGGCCCGATCTGTTCCCAGAGTCCCAACATTCTGTGCACAAAGGAGTGGGGTTAAGAAGGAAGCATTTTTGCAGCTAGGCCCAGGCAATGACCAAAGAACATAGAAACTGACCTTTTGCTCTTTCTATCCCTAGCCTCTGTTTGCCAGGTGCCAGGAATGAGCAACAGGAATGGATCGCTTGATGATTCCCTATTCATTCCTTCTGGGGCACTCAGCACTGGCTACTGTCAGAAGACAGCGTACTGGGCTCAATGGACCTTTGGTGTGACCCAGTCTGGGCGGTCTTGTGTTGCTTACCTTCTTGGTTGCAGCAACCAGTCCTGGCTATGAGAGGAGCAGATGGCTTCAAAAGACCACTCTCGTGGATCTGGGAATCCTGGGCAAACTAATTCCCTTCCTTTCGAGAAGGACAGAAAAACCCATTTCCTCCTTCTTTCTATTCCAGGCTTCGTTCCTTTTTCCAAAGACTCGCCTCTCGGGAGCACAGAGAGATCCACGTGCACAAAGTGCTCGTCCAACCTGCAGCCATTGAGGCATGCTCTGGCCTCAGCCCCCAAGAACAGGCCTTGCCAGAGAAGCCCCAGGGAAGAAAATGCTCATGGACCATCATGAAAAGACTCTGTGTCTGTTGCCAATCCCACAACTCGATGGCAGAGAGCAGTGAGGAGAGAACAGCTTCCTCTCCAAGAAGGTGGACGCACTTGTCCCTGAAGAAGAAAGCAGCGGAGACCCAGGTGGAGGCAGAGGAGGTGAAGCTGCAGGAGACAACACACAAAGTCAAAGCGGATCTTACAGGTGAGATGGTTCAATCCACATGGTTCGCGAGGAGCATGTGAGGAACACTCACACCAGTCACTAGACAAGCCTCGACATCAGGGCCATCTCATGGGACAGTGATGGGTACCTCCGGCTCTGGAATCCATATAGAGGGTGGCAGAGGTCCATGGCTGAGGTGGGGAGAGCTGACAATGTCAGGTCACCCCCCTCTGGGGATCTGGCACGGTGGGGTGGGGACTACGAACATTGTTCCAGGCTGGAAGGAGAAGAGAGAGGCTGGACGTTGGAGGAAATCCTTTCTTTTCTCCTGGATTGGGTCCTTTTCCTCAAGAAAATGCTCCAGAGGTCTCAGCAGGTCACAGCTGGGAACCGTACCAGAGCTGAGTCATTCCTTCTTGGGGGGTTCAATGCAAAAGGAGGCCAGGTGCCCATCACTGACAGGAAAGGGGTGCAAGGGGAGGGGAAGAGTAGAGGACACCATTGAAAAGAAACTGGCCCCGAGGGAAGAGGAAGCCTCATGTGGTTAAAGCCTCCAGCTAGGAGTCAGGAGAGCAGAGTTCTCTGCTGAGCTCTGCCAACAACCTTCAGTCTGACCCTGGGCAATTCACTTCAGGGCTCTGGGCCCAACTTCCATCCTCTGTAAACCAGGGGGAAGACATGGAAAAGCAAAATGTTAAGAATATTTCTTTCTGCTGCAGGGACGAAGAAGGAGCCGTCTGACACGAAGGGGAAGTGGGAAAAAGGAAGCCCAGAAGAACAGGAAGAAGAGCACACTCCCAGCCCCTCATTAACAAGCAGCTCCCATATGACGATGGTAATGGTGCTGTGTGGTCGTGCTCATGGAAAGCATTTCTTGCTGTGTGTAGGAATATCTCCCAGGGGCTGAAAAGAAACACTCGTCAAGGGTGATCAACTCCAGCCAGTCTTTCTCTGGGTCGCTTGAACGAGGCCCGCTTTGACAAAGGGGTTTAGACACCTAAAGAAGTCCAGAGGTGCTTTGTGGGACTGGCAGAAGTGCCTGACTCAGATGCCCGATTCTGATGCACTTTCCATGGCACACAGGCACGGCTGAAAATCAGACCAGGCCCATCCCTGCCCTGGTCGGGGGAACCCACATATGTCCTGGCTGTGGGGTTCTGGCCCATCTCGTGGCACCAGGACCACTTTGAGACACAGAGAAAAGGAGTCTGCTCTAGAGCCTTAGCTAACAGCCTCTTGGCTTTTCGCTCCTGTGGTCGAGGCTCCTGCACTAAGCTCCAGAGGTCCCAGGTTCCCTCTCGCCTGCCAACATCTGGGCTCTGTCCGAGTTACAAAAGCCTCTAGACACCTTTGTAACTCTTCCTCTTCGGGACAGAGCACCCTGCAGCGCATACAAAAGGCTGCAATTCTGGGAGCTTCTAACCCGCCGGGGGTTTGGAGTATGGATGCGAGTGTGCCACTCCGCCGTGCTCTACTGCATCCTAGGATATCAGGGTTGGAAGGGACCTCAAGAGGTCATCCAGTCCACTCCCTTGCTCAAAGCAGGACCAAACCCCAATTTTTACCCTAGATCTCGAAATGGTCCCCTCAAGGATTGAACTCACTACCCCGGGTTTAGTGAAATGCTCAAACCACTGAGCTACCCCTCAGCTGTTGGCAACCAGGACAGACGGTGCTAATCCAGCGCCATGCAGGCCAGCTGCAGTAATCCCCAGGGGGTGCCCTGAGACCCCAGGGCAAAGGCCTCCAGCACCCCAGGCCCTGGGTTGAGGTGACCCTGGAACCAGGCCCCCTGGAGTAACATTGTGCCCAGTGAGTTCTCACCCCCAGGGCTCTGGCCCCGGAGGCCCACGCTTTGGACTTCTCTTCAGCCAGGCAAACTTGCTTCTTCAGTCTCAGTTACTTTCTGTCCTGACGGCGATTCCTGCCTGTTTTCTGGCAGCCCCACAGGCTGCGAGGTGGGGAAGGAAGAGGGTGTTTCCGTTTGGGCCCTATTCTCAGTCCCTTCCTCGCAGACACTGTTGGCTTTCAGAGTTGCTGAGCCAATCTCCTCAGGCGCTCGGGGTGTGATGGGACATGGGGCAGATTCTCCAGTGACCCCTCGGCGACACTCAAGGAGCAACTCGAATGGGCTTTGCAGGACATTGACGCTTTCTCAGCAAAAGCGGGGTTTCCTGCGAGGAGGGGCTAGCGAGGGAGGAAACGGGGTGGCCCTTGGGGTCCCAGCACTGCCTGAGAGGCTCCCGTCTCTTCTCAGGAGAGGGGGCCAGAAAGGGGACAAAAGGCTGAGGAAACCTTAGCACCTGGGGAGGCTTTTGAAGAAAAGGGCTCAGCCGGAGTCTCCACGCTCCCTCGGCACTGCCAGCCTCCCCCGGGGACAGACTGTTCCAGGGCAGCTGCCCGAGGGAAATACTCAATCCCAACAGGCTTTGACCCTGTTCTTTGCAGACCCCCAGGGAGCACCCTTCCTCAGCCCCGCTCCATGCCCTGCTGATGGCAGCCGTGAAGGGTCTGACAACACCCACCCTGCAGAGATTTAGAGCCGCAGAGGAAGAGCTGAGGGCCATCGTATCTCTCCACGGAGACAAGATGGAGAGAGTAAGAGACTCCCGCAATGGGGCAGGGGGATGCTGCGCAGAGAGGGGGATGGGAGAAGTTCCTCTCCTCGGAAACCATTCCTGGGACACTGGCATGGGATTGGAAGGTTGGCTCAGCCCCTTGTCATTCATCGCTTGGCCGCGGGGATAGGCGACATTCAAGCCCTTCTCCAAAGACCGCCTGCACGTGGCGCGGAAGTGCAGACTTATTCCCTTCCTGGGATTTGGCTTTCCTGGAAACGCTGAGACTAATCAATGAACAGAATCCTCAGCCTGAACTTCCTCCCCAACCTGCCTGTTCCAAGGGTTTCCTGCAGGTCATCCCTGTCTCTGCCCGAGTTCCTTCTTTCCAACAGCTCCCAGCAGGAAGTTAACAAATGGCCCCTCAATCAGCAGATTGATTTGTGCAGGGCTCTAACTCCTGCTAGCAGAACAGGTCAACAGAATCCAGCCCCCCGCCTTGGAGCTCCTGCTCCTTGTTTGAGAGAGGAAAGAGCAATGAGCAATTCCTCACGGAAGAGTCCTAGGGGGTGGTTTGTCCCTTTAGGGTCTGTCTCCCTGTGTTGCAAACTCTGCAGCAGGAGCCTGAAAGCCTGGCCCTATGGACTTGGGCTCCCAGGGCTGGCACTGAGGGGCCACAACAGCAATGCAGACTCTTCTGGGCTGGGGCTGGAACTTGATCTCTGAAGCCTGGGGAGGAGGGTGGCTTCAGAGCCTGGGCTCCCGCCCAAGTCACCTTGTCTGCACTGCTCTTCTAAGTGCCATAGCATGAATCCGAGATTAGAGACTGGGGATTTAGGAGACTGGGGCCGGGAGCTGGCTAGCCCCACCCAACTAGCCCTGCCTCCCATCTCTGCCATGGGCTCTGGGATACATCGGTAGAACCAGCTGGGTCTGGAGCAGTGCTTCTCAACCTGTGGCCCGGTCAGCACAGAGCTGCGCCCCTTTGGGACATCCTCAGGGACAAACAGGTCGGATTGGATGTGTCCCACAATGGAACCTAGGTTGAGAACCACTGGTCTGGAGGAGCGGATTGTGCAAGAAAGAGCTAAAAGGAAGTTGCAGAGATGGAGGAAAGGCTCCTGGAGGGAAGCCCTTGAGAGCGGGGCTGAGAGCTGTTTGCTACGGCAGGGAAGGCCCTGGGACATCAGGGGAGTTAGGACTGTGCCCACTCTAAGGTTTTGTGCGTGTTTTTGAGCTTGAAGGTGCTAACCCAGACCTCAGGAAGACTGGGATTCCTGGACTTGTCAAAGCCTCTTAGGGAGCAGCCAAGATGGGCAACCGAGGTCAGAGGAGGCTTGCAGGGCTGCCAGGAGGGCTTCCCTGGGAGGAGGCCACTCATTGAGAAATCCATCCCTCAACTTTCTGGCATTCTTCCAGGTTGGAGACATCGTGGGAGGGATCTTAATCTGGCTCGACAACAGCTGTGATCCCAGAGCCAGAAGAGCAGTGCTCAGGGCCATGGCCTTGCTGGCTCGCTCCCACCCCCAGGACGTGGTTCTAACCTGTGTGGCTCACACGCTCTCATCACACAGGTAGGGAGCTGCTTTGTTATCTCCTCAGTCCAGTCGTTCTCCTCCTGCTCCTACTGACAGGCCACAGGCCGGGAGGGGTCCGTGGGGCTCACACAGTTGGAGGGAGTTTCCTGTTGTGCAGAGAGCTGTCCACGCTTCCTAAGAGGAGATGGCCAGGCCCAGCCACTAAGGAGCCAACCCGTCCTCCTACACTCCCCGGGATGGAGACATGCCACTTTTCTGGAGAATTCCAGCATTGTCCTGATTTCTATGGGTCACCCCACTTCCTCTCAGATCCAGTACAGGGCCAATCAATGATTTGGGGGCTCACTCAACATCCCTGGCTCATGAGGTCTGGCTGCTCCTTACTGCAGGAGAGAAGGCAGAGACGGAAAAGGCCCATGAGGCCCATCTGTCTATCCCCTGGAGACCAGTGCAGGATTCTTACCTGTCGTCAGACCCCCCAGTTATTCCATGGCTGAGGAATTGGTGACAAAATGCACTCATCCTTATGGAACGGTGGGGCAGAGGTCAATCTCTTAAAACAGACATTTCCAGCCCTTATTGATGCAAAATAAAATAAAATCAAATCAACAAAAAAATCATCCCCACATGACCAGAGCCTAAATGCAGTGCAGCGAGCAGACAGCTAGCATTAATAGCTCTGAGAGGGGGGAGTGCCTCTTTCCACCTCAATAGATTGTTAACTTTCAGTCCTGCTGGTTATTGCTGATCACTTGGAAGGATCAGCCAGCTGAGGGGTTTGTAACACAACTCCCATGTGTTCCTCGGGGCCATGAAACCCAACTGAACCCTAGCCAGAGGTCAAAAGTCCAGCTTTCCTTGGCATCTTCTGCAATGCAGTTCTGCACTGACCTGAGTGAAATTTGTGTCACACTGCAGAGCAAATTGAAGAGCGGCAGGAAAGAAATGGAACTTCTTACCCAATTCAGTTATCAGAGGAATACAGTGTTGGTTTTCAGATTTCTTTGAGTGTTTGATTTGTAAACCTTTCTGAATTTCAGAATCAGGTCTGAATTTCTTGGAACAGCCACAGTGCTTTCCAGGGGCTGTGCTCAGAAGTTACAGAAACTCGGCAGCATTGGCACAGAAGTTCAGTCAAGCTTCCGGAAGACCTTGCTTCCAGGCCATTTGCTCTTGAGTTGTCCAACCTAGTTCTCAATGTCCTAGGGCTTGACCACCACGTCCGACCTTCCTCACCAAACTTGGACGTCAAATGACTGGAAGTGTTTTGGATCCATCTGCAGTCTTCCTCTGCAGATGCCTGTGGGGAGAAGCAGGACTTAGATCCGCAAGAATGGAGGAGGGGGATTTCAGTCCTACTTTCCTTCCATCTCTGTCACATTGGGCTTTACAATCTCCTCTTCCAAGCTCTTGAATCTTCTCAGATCAGGGCATGTGCTGACTCACTCTCTGACCCTGTCCACCACACTGCAGTAGAATTGAGCTGCTAAGAGACACTTGGCCAAACGCTGGGTCTCCGTTATAGCCCCAAACAGCCAGAGGAACTCCAATGATGTCAGGCAAGTTTCTCGGGACTGACCCAAGTGTAACAGAGCAGAATTTTGCACAGTCTGCGGGTCACAGTTTGGTGGTCATTCTGTGGTCAGTACATGCTCACTGTCTTGGAAAGAGTGGGTTAGCTTTAGAAACAAGAACCCATTCGGGGAAAGGAATAAATTCAACTTTCTCTGAAGGGACTTGCCCTGCCTTAGCCTCCCTGCACCAGTGGCTGTCTCCTCTGGTATTCCAAGCCTCTCCCTGGGGAGGGCAAGAGATGGCCAAGCAGGAAAGCTCTGACGTGTGTTTCTGAATTTGCAGATGTGCCATTGAGTTGTGGAAGGCCTTGGGTGAAGAACCACAGCTCACCAGGGAGGTGCTGCAGCAGCTGCTGGACAAGCTCCAGCAGAGACGCCGGGAGGAGAAGAGCAGCCATGTGTCTCTGGCTGTAAGTGAGATTTGAGATGTCACCTTGCGAACCCGCCACCACAGGGAAGATGGTGCATCTGTGTGTGTGTGCGAGTTTTACCGCTTCTTACCTTCAGGCCATGGCTCCACCACACATTGAAGCCGACCTAACTTAAATGGGCAGACAGCCGCCACAGCGATTCCATCCCTGGTGTGTGTCCGCACTTTGCTGCTCGTGTCGGAAGTGCCCGTCCTCACCAGAAGGGCTTGTCTTGATTGTAGGGTCAGGGTGGGGCATTGTGGGAAGGCTCCTGAAAGCCAGTTGAGGAAAGCGACGTGGTGTCTGCACGGACGCTGCATCGACCTGACTGCATCGACCTGGACTCTCTGCCACGTGTGGAGGTGGAGTGACGAATTTGGCACCGAGGGGCAGTTCTGATGATGGGAAGGAAATTCCATCCTTAGGGGGATGCAGAGTGAGCGGCCTTGCGTTGACCTCACTCTGGAGTGTAGACCAGGCCTTGGTGTGTCCTCGCCACTTCCAATCAAACCAAAGAGGGGTCAGTAAAGTTTCCCCCAGGTCAAAGTTACACATCTGAGGTGGTTTATCTGCTGGTACCCTGGCTCAGTTGTCTTCTGCTCCAGATGGCCCTTTAGTGAACAGGTGCAGTTCAGGTGTCTCTTGGAAGTCTCCAAGTATCTGGCTCTGTAAACTGTGGCTAGAAATCTTCCCAACATGGCATCCTGAGAAGTCCAGTACTTTTGACTGGGCCAGAAACACTGGGCCTAGGAGAACGGATCTCCTCAGGATGGTTTCAGCCCTTCCAGTCATGGCTGGAAAGCCAAAGCACAGGCTCTGCACCAGAAAGAGAAATAATGGGGAATAACGTCATCCAGACTCTTCTCATCTTTCCATCCTGCTTCCGTTCCAGGAATGGGGGAAGGTTCAGGAGCCTCCAAATGTCCCCACCCCTCTCAGAAGCCAATACTCTTTTGTAATACGCTGGAGAGGAAAGGAGACATGACAAAGGGACAATAGCGAATGGCAATGGGGACAGGTGGCAGATTGGGAGAGCTGAGTGAAATTCTTTCCCCCCTCCAGGCAATGAAGACCATTTATGAGCTCCTTTTCCTACGGGGATACCGAGAAGCCATCCTGCAAATGTATCCCCAGCTGCTCATTCTCTGCGTCAGGCAAGTGCAGTACGTGATGGATCAGCACTTGCCAGGGACCTACATGGCCAGGCAGACATCCAGCCCCGAGGAGGGATGCAGCTGCCTCAGTCTCCTAAGGTAATGCCTGAAAGGAAAAGGAAGAACAGATTTGTTGGGCTAAACACATGGGGGCTGTTCACGGCCATCAGTTGTTCGGGTGCTGTTGTTAGCCCAGGCTCAGTTGGGAGCAGGTCTCTCTTGAGGGAAAAGGGTTGAGAGCCGTGCGTTCTTGTGAGTCACACTCGCTCATCTGACGCCGTCCACAGCCCAGCTGCTTTCCCTACACACTCAGGCAGCAGCCATGTTTGTGCATCCATCCACGTCTGCCGCCCGCCAAAGGGTCAGTGCTTTCATCAGTGCCTGCTGAGCAAATCCGTGGGCCTCTCTCCCCGAACGCGGACAGAGCCACACCGGCACCACATGGGGACAGGCCCCGCAGGACGTCAGCCTCACAGGCAGACAGGAGGAAGAGGGACCAGTTCATCTGGTTCTGTGGGCACAGTTAGGGGCTTCCATCTGCACGGGAAAGAGAGAGCGCCAGAAGACACCTCAGGTGGCGTAAACTGATGGAGCTTTGCTCGATTCCACCAACAAAGGATCTGGACCCACATGCCCGCTTGAGTCCTGTTACCTGTCACAGTAAAGAATCAAGTATTCAACCATTGGGAGTGATGACACCAACCATTTGAAGAAGCTACAGTGTCCCTAACTGGTTCCAAAGTCAGTGAAACTGCAGTGTAGACAGGGTATCACACTGGATCGATCCTTGGGGAGGCTAGCTACTGCTGAGCATGCTGGGTGTCTCAGGACTTGTGCAGATTTGCCATGCTTGGGGCTGATCTCATTGCTTGACACTCTGTTTGTTTGTTTGTTTTTGTCTTTAGCACCTCAGTGGAGGCTGTGAAGACGCTTTTCTCCATGCCCGGCTACTGGAAGGAATTTGCCAGCATCCACTTTCATCGGGGTTGGGACATGATAGCCTCCCGATATCACTACTCGCAGGGGGTTGGCCTGATTGCAAGGTAGGAGCTCAACGTTTCCTCTTCTTTGGGTCTCTCTTGGGAATGGGATTTCCGTGTGAAATAGTCCTCAGTTCCAGGCTGCCAGCTCAGCCCAGCAACTGGAGCTGAACGCTCTCTCCCTCTTGAGAATCAAAAGGGACTTTCTGTTCCATGTTCCAGAGCCATGATCGAGTTTGAGAACCCTCAGCTCCCTGCAGTTTTCAGAGAGGCAATCACCATCGTCCAGAGTGGGAAGGAGGAGGAGCAGAGAACTATCGCCCTGGCTTTCTGCACTGAGGTGAGATTCATGAGTTGACAGGCAGAAGTGGGCTTTCTGGAGAGCAGCTCAGGACAGCAAGCTCTAGGCTACATTGTCAGCAGCTTAGCAGCCCTACCGCCAGCTAGCTCCTCTCCGCACATGGATGGTAGCGGGGCATGGCAAAGAGAGGGAGGGAGAGACAGGGTGAGATTGCTCCTGGCTGGATGTGCCTAGATGGGGTTATGCGACAAGAAGCCATGTTTCTCCAGTGCCCCAAGGCCATGCTTCTCTCCTCACCTTTTCCTGGGGTTCTGCTTTTCTTCTGCCCCACGGCTCTCTCCATGGCACTCAATGAGGTCTGGAGATTCCCCTTTCCCTGGGGGCTTATTTGTGACTTCTGCATTAGTCTAAATTTGGGGAAGGAACCAACTGAAACAGCAGCAATTGGCTCCCTACTCACCAGAGACTTTGCATAGGAGGAAGTGGCCCTTTGGTAAAGACGACTGTCCAGGGAACAGACCCCACAATAAGACCTCTGCTCCTCAACCTGATCTTCATTTGGCTCTTGCCAGTTTCTCCAGAGTCCTTCCATTGACACCATCCTGACAAGATCAGCCCTCCAGGCACAGCTCATGGACTGGACCAAAGATGCAAATTCCATCATACGGAGGCTCAGTCTGCGAGGCCTTGGCAGTATTGTGTTCCAGCCAGAAAAGGTGAGAGCCGGGGATTGCCCAGGGGACCCAGGAAGCCAATGTCCATCAAATAGCTCAGAAATGAGAGGGAGAGCCACACACAAGCCTTGTTGTTTAAAACACAGCCCTCAAATGGTGGAGGTGCTTTCAGAACAAATCAAGGCATGCCATGCTCCCTGCTCCCGTGAGCTGAGCCCTGATTGCAGATAGGATGCAATGGGGGAGGCGGGGTGAGCAAAGACAAAGGTGACAGTGAGCAACTGGCACAGAGTGACAGGAGAATGACTTTCTGCCCCGTTGGGGGGCTGTGCCCTCCGTGGTTTATCATCGGTGGCAGTGGTCCATCATGTGCTCCAGGTTGTCACCTGGGATAGTAATGAGCTGCCTTCTTCATTCCGGCAGGTGCAATTCTTACGGGCCCAGCTGCCAGCAATCCTGGCCATGTTTTGTAACAGGGATGGAAGGCGTGTCATGGAGGCCATGCATAAAGCTGCAGACATCATCCACCTCCTCAACAGGGAGGGGCTTGGCTCCATCTCCCAGGACATTGCTGTCAGCCTTCGCCCCTTCATTGATGACGTAAGGCTTGGAACCCGCAGAAGAAGCCCATTCCCTCGCTCCAGCTGTCTGTGATGCCCTAGTCTCTCTCTCCCCATCCCCTTCCTCCCGCCCCTCAGGCCTGCCATGGAGCCGCCAAGGAGTGCCCCCGCCATGGGTGGGGAATCTCCTGCTGAGCCACCTCCCTGTCAGAGCTCTTCTCTCCAAAGCTCAGCCTCAGTGCCATGCTCCCAGCCCCTGCTGCAGCCTGGCCTGGGGGAGAGGGGGCCTGGCACTGGGCAGATGACCAGCTGCCTGGAGAACACAGGCCCCCAAAGAGGTGGAGATTCTCAGCAGGAAAGAGGTGGGTCGGGAATGGCCCGGCTCTCAGGGGCACCCAAGAGCCAAAGAAATGCTGTCTTTTGGAGCAGCCAGTCCCTGCCAGGCTCCAGCAGCTGCTTCTCCCCTTCCCCACACCAGTCTCCAGCAGCCTGCCTGCCCTCTCCCCTCATCTTCTCGGGTTCTAGGATTCTGTGCTCTCCAGACAGAAACTGCCTCTGGGACACGCTGGGCTGCACTGTCCCGCACAGGGTCTCAGGCCCTGCACAAGATGTCCATGGCGCTGGCCTGGTGGCCTCCCTGCTCCCGCCAGCCCAGGTAGTTCACACAGGGGGACCGGAGCAGCGTGTGCATTACCACCCAGTGGCATTCTGCTCTGATGCTGCCTGGCTTTAACCGGGGGTCCCCACCCCCTGTGTGTCATTGCCAGGAGAAGGGCAGTGTGCGCTCAGCTGCCATTGTACTGCTTGGCAACGTGGTGAGCAGGGTGCAGGACCCCGACAAACCCTTCGTGCAGCAGGAAATCATCCACTGCTTGCTCCCCCTGCTGCTGCATCTTGAAGACCAGGAGGAGAGTGTGAAACTGGTAAGTGCCACGGTCATTATTGCCTGAAGAGCAAAGAGCCAGTATCTCCTGGGGCCCCCACTCCAGTCATCGCCAGAGCCCCTTGCCCAAGCAGAGTCTTCTCCTCCCTGCTTCACTCCATGCTGGAGCCAAGCGCCTCATCCATCCTCACAGCACACAGCACAATTGGGAAGAAAAGCCTTCTTCTGGGAAAGAGGTGGGGCATAGCGTAGCGGAGCCGGGAGTACTGCTGCTGGCCCCGGCACAGCCCAGGGCCTGCGTCCCCATGAAGTGCAGGGCCCCCCAAAGCACGGGGCCCTGGGCAACCACCCCAAACCATCCAAAGGACAGGACGGCTCTGGCTCTCTCCAGCCAACTCTCCCTTTCCTCTCCTCAGCACACTCCTGTGGAGAACAAATGACAGGAATCTCCACTGGCAGGAAAAGCAGGAGAACAAGGGACGGGGAAGGTTCCATGTCCCCGAGACTATCCCTCTCTCAGGGAGAACCCTCTTGGTCTCCTCTTCTCTTGCAGTCATGTAAACTGACGCTCTTCCGCTGCGCAGTGTTCCTCAGGTGGGCTCATTTGAAGACCCTCTCCCACAGCTTGGCCTGGGATGGCTCCTCACAGCTCTTGAAGTGTGTCTGGATCTGCTTGGTAGGTGAATTCCTTGTGCCTTGAGAGTGGTGAATGGGGACTTGAGGAAGACCTTTCTAACTCCACACCCTGAGTACCCATCCGCTTCGGTCGGGCTGCAGGACTCCGTTCCAGGCTCTCTGCTGGCTCATTTCAGCAGGAGTTACAATCCGTTCACATTGTTGACATTTTTCTCCACAATTCTCCGACCTTCAAACTTTTGTCTTTTCAAATGAAAGCTGAGGTTCTGGAGAACACAATAGGAACTTCAGAGGGGTGCTGCTCTGGTGTATGGGTTCATATTGGCGGTTGCCAGGGCCTGGCTATATGCATTGGCTTTCCTGGACTATTCGCTGTGGGAAGAACATGTCATTTGTATATTGTGCATTTCTTCCTTCTTTCTTCCTAGATGCAGAACAACGAGAGCCACATCCCCAAATTCCTGTTCCAGGCCTTACAGTATCTGGAAAGCTCACAGACAACAATAAGACATTCAGCAGCCCGATTCATTGGTAAGCAGAGCAAATTCACTTGATCTTTTCTCAATGCTTCCTTCAGAGCCCTTTTCTGGACGGCTGCTCTGTTCCCTCCAACAGCACCAGAATCCTAAAACGGGATGTGTGTGTGTGTGTGCATGTGTGTGTGAATTAACATGTATTCCAAGATGAAGGGAGCAACTTAGCTGAATCGACTGCACCAACTTCCCCCGCCCACAACAATTCTTTGGCTGCGCCTAGGGGAAACCAGCAGGATGTGAATTCAATCTCCTTTGGAAATCAGCCTCTCAGTAACTTCTGGGCATCTGATGATTTCTCGAATATGCTTTGTGTACAGATGTAAGGAATGTCTGGAATTTCCCAAAGGTGTCTTGGGAGAATGGCTGCATCATTAGCAGTTTTCAGGAAAGGATCTGAAAAGCCATGAGAGCCATTGTATTCATTGTTTGTCTAGGAAATACTATCCACCATTACTGTGATTTGTTGTCTGAAACAGTGAATGAAGATGGCATCTCCCGCCTGTATGAAGGTAAGGAAATACCTCTGTGTGTTTGGCCCTCTGTGGGAAGCACAGGGGTGCAGCACAGGGCCTGAACACAGCTTTGAATGTGTCCCTCTCAGTCTAAGGACAGCATTGAAGGAAGAAGGATGGTCACGCCAGCTTTCATCGTGGTCCCACAATCTGTGTATGGGAGCAGGGGAATTCCATCCCAAGCTCCTAGTGTAGACATAGCCTTAGAGCTGTGTGGGGAGACTGTCTTCATCAAGGTCAGAAAGTCTCTAAAGGAAGGCCTGACCCAACTGAAAACGGCTGTTGGTATTAAGGATGATGATGATGACGATTCCCCTCTGTAGGGAAAGATTCATCACCTGCCCTCCCTGGAATGGAGTGATTGCAGGCCAGGGACCTTCACTCCGAGATTGGTTATCAGCTCCTAGGAAATCCCATGAGGGCACATGGGTAACACTTTTCCCTGTGAGCTCTTCAGGAATGAAAGCACAGGGCCACAAAGGATTTCAGGAGACGTTAGGAGCCGAAATCCTTTTGTGGATCTCGGCCTAAATGTTGTATGGTTTAATATGGCTGCCGCTGTCACTTTCCTGTTCCATCCAAAGAACAAGTGCCCCCAACCGTCTGTGTGTACGGGTGTGTGGAGGAGTGTCTGCCAGCAGAGGGGGAAGCTTTGCAAGAATGGGGTCTCCTCTCTGTCCAGGGCTATTTTGGGAGGAGCGGAGTTGTTGTTCTTGTGCCCTTAGACTCTTGGGGAGCTAATAGCAGGGGGCGTTGGCCATCGGAAGTGGAGGTTTCCTAGGTACCAGTCACATCAGCATCACGGGGTTTTCAACCCATTTCCTCTTGGTTTCAGCTTTTCACGAAGTGCCTTTGAAATCAGACAGGACCACATGGTACATCCTCAACAGATATTATAAATGGTTGCAGAAGCTTGGAAATCTCGTGTCGGGTTCTGCATTTGACTAGGGAACCGGGACCGACACAGACGAGCTCTTTGTCCTGCTATGGTAAATACAACAGACGCTTCTCAACTTTTTGGTGTCCCTGGCCTCTGTTTGCCAGAAGCTGGGAATGCGGGACAGGGGACTGATGACTAGATGATTGCCTGTCCCTTCATTCCCTCTGGGGCACCTGGCATTGGCCACTGTCAGAAGACAGGATACTGGGCTAGATGGACCTTTGCTGTGGCCTTTCTTATGTCCTTATGTTTGGAACCGGGGCTGAACAACGAGGTGGATATCAGCAGATGACCCAAAATTATGTCGATTAGTCGGGCCTAGAGAAGACTTGGAAGAAGTTGAAAGGGATCAAAGAAAGCCATGTCACTGGGCAGCACCATGGCAGATGAAAACCAGCGCTGACCAAGGCAGGGCCATACACATGGAAAGCAGTGAGGTGAACGACTCCTCCACAGCGCTGGTGTCAGAGGCCAAAGCACGGCTGGTTGGACCCAGTGGTTGGAGCAGTGGCTCTGGGGCCTTGTGCTCAGAGTGGTGGAGGCCGAGCCGAGGGGAGCCAAGGGTTGGAGCCGGAGTCAGGAGTCAAGAGCAGGATTGGAACAGGCTGGGGAATAGGGCAAGGGCCGGATTAACGATCCCCGGCCAATGGGAGCTGCGGGGAGGCAGAGCCTACAGGGAAGATCAGCCCCCGGGACAGAGGTTCCCAGTGTGGTGCTCGTCGTGGTGATGTGGCTGGCGGGGATGAGGAATGGCAACGTGCGGAGCCTCCTCGCCCCCACCCCAGCCAGGCAGAGCCGGCCCGGCCGCAACGCAGCACACAGGGGTTTAGTGGCTGCAGCCTGGGCCCCCCTTAGCCCTACTCCTTTCCTGAGTGCACCATTGCCCCACTTCTGCCCCATTCCCACACACTGGTACAGGGCAGAATCCCGGAGCTGATCTCTGAAATCTCTCTCACTAGAAGGAAGTCACTGCAAAGGCAGGACAACCCCACCTTTGGGCACCATGGAGGACATCTCATCCCACTGCACAGAGCCCTACATTCACACAGCTTCTCGCATGTGGTTCCCTCACTCATCAGAGCCAGGTGGAGAGAGGAGAAATTCTCCCAGACTCCCTTTTACCATTGCCAGCCCACAGGGTAGCAGAGGTTGCGGGGGGTTGGGTGCTCTCTTTAAGAAATGCCAGCTCTCAGGGAAGTTGCCAATGAGCATCAGCAAAGTAGGGTGGGGTTGTGCTGTGGAAAACTACCCTGCTTGAAGGTTTTGTTCTTCTTATTTGGGTTCCTGCCCTTTCTCTCTCTTCCAGACATCGAGAGGCCAACAGGAGCCAATTGAGCCCACCACTGATCCCATCTCTTGTGAGATGGCAAAGCAGCTTTGCATGGGAAGGAGGAGACAGAAGAGGCCGAGCAGCATGTGCCGGGCTGAACCAGCCACACAGAACCCCATAGTCTAGGTGGAGAAAGCCAAGCCCCCCCCAGCCCTGCCGGACATGCTCCAACTGGAGCACCAGTGTGTAAGCGAGCAGCTCAGACCGCTGAAAATGGAGAATGCACACTGTAGGCTCCAGACCAGAAACAGCTCAAGCCCCTGACTGCAGAGCTCTGAGGCGCCGAGACCCAGCCACGTCCCTGGGGGCCTGCAGACATGCAAGGGAGTTCGGAGACTCTGGGAGTTTCCCACGCCGGGAACCCAGAGACCCCCAGCCCATGGCCTAGAGACATCTCCAAGGAAGTAACCTGGGTGAACTAGCCATTGTCATCCGCAGTGCTGGATCCCCACTGACTCAATGGCAAACACATTGGCCACGGACGAGGCCCTGGGCGAGGAGCCGGTGGAGTAACGAGGGCCTGGGTCCACCTGCCCTGGCTGCCATCCATCCTTTGGTGGCTGCCCACGTCCCCATTGACCCACTAGACTGCACAGCCCCAAGAGGAGGGGCAACCATCTTGCCTCTGAACTCTCAGCCAAACAGCCCTGCAGTGAAGGGCAGCTACACTGACTCCGGCCGTTGGGCCACACAGCATTGAGGGAGAGAGTAACCATATTGTCCGTTGCTATCGGGCCACACGGGCATAAGAGACAGGATAGACATATGGACTCTAAGCGTTGAGCCACACAGCCCCGATGGAGCGGGCGGCCGCACGGACTCTGGTCGCTGGGCCACACAGCCCCGATGGAGCGGGCGGCCGCACGGATTCTGGTCGCTGGGCCACACAGCCCCGACGGAGAGGGCGGCCGCACGGACTTTGGTCGCTGGGCCACACAGCCCCGATGGAGCGGTCGGCTGCACGGACTCTGGTCGCTGGGCCACACAGCCCCGACGGAGAGGGCGGCTGCACGGACTCTGGTCGCTGGGACACACAGCCCCGACGGAGCGGGCGGCCGCACGGACTCTGGTCGCTGGGCCACACAGCCCTGACAGAGCGGGCGGCCGCACGGACTTTGGTCGCTGGGCCACACAGCCCCGACGGAGAGGGCGGCCGCACGGACTCTGGTCGCTGGGCCACACAGCCCCGACGGAGCGGGCGGCCGCACGGACTTTGGTCGCTGGGCCACACAGCCCCGAAGGAGCGGGCGGCTGCACGGACTCTGGTCGCTGGGCCACACAGCCCCGACGGAGCGGGCGGCCGCACGGACTTTGGTTGCTGGGCCACACAGCCCTGACAGAGCGGGCGGCCGCACGGACTCTGGTCGCTGGGCCACACAGCCCCGACGGAGAGGGCGGCCACACGGACTTTGGTCGCTGGGCCACACAGCCCCGACGGAGCGGGCGGCCGCACGAACTCTGGTCGCTGGGCCACACAGCCCCGACGGAGTGGGCGGCCGCACGGACTTTGGTCGCTGGGCCACACAGCCCCGAAGGAGCGGGCGGCCGCACGGACTCTGGTCGCTGGGCCACACAGCCCCGACGGAGCGGGCGGCCACACGGACTCTGGTCGCTGGGCCACACAGCTCCGACGGAGCGGGCGGCCGCACGGACTTTGGTCGCTGGGCCACACAGCCCCGACGGAGAGGGCGGCCGCACGGACTCTGGTCGCTGGGCCACACAGCCCCGATGGAGCGGGCGGCTGCACGGACTTTGGTCGCTGGGCCACACAGCCCCGACGGAGCGGGCGGCCGCACGGACTCTGGTCGCTGGGCCACAGAGCCCCGACGGAGCGGGCGGCCGCACAGACTCTGGTCGCTGGGCCACACAGCCCTGGACAGAGAGGGCGGCCGCACGGACTCTGGTCGCTGGGCCACACAGCCCCGACGGAGAGGGCGGCCGCACGGACTCTGGTCGCTGGGCCACACAGCCCCGACGGAGAGGGCGGCCGCACGGACTCTGGTCGCTGGGCCACACAGCCCCGACGGAGAGGGCGGCCGCACGGGCTCTGGGTGTTGGGACACACACACTGCGTGGGAGGGCAGCCATTTTGACAATGGGCATTTGGCCAAACTACCCTGAGGCTTAGGGAAGTTATTTGATGTCAGCCATGGGACAAGATGCAAACGGGAGTCGAAACAAGGAGTTGCATGTGACCCCTCTAAGAGATCCTCCCACTCCTTTACCAATCTGGGGGTGTTTTATCTCCATGCACCTGCCTCAGGAATGGATTTGAGCAATTGGGGAATGTTCTGGGGCAGAGTGACCCATTCGGAAGTGGGTCACGTGACCCTCCAAGAGCTCCTCCCACTTGGGGTGGGCCTCAGCCCCTTAGGACCCACCAGAGAGGGGATTTCACCAAACAGGGTAAGTGCCATGGTGGGGTGACCTGCCCGCAAGAGGGGTCCATCACCCCTCCATGAAATCCCCGCACCGTCCTCTGCTAATCAGTCAGGGTTTCGCACACACGCTTTAGGCCATCCCAGAAGGGAAACGTAACGATCAGACTAGGCAGTGCCCGAAGGTCTAGGCCAGAAGCCGCCGATCTCTGGAGCTCCATGTTTGCGAGGCTGGCAGCATCGTCCGGGAAGTCACAACACAACACTGCGGGGAAGAGCCCATCTCGTTCCAAGGATGTCTTTTGAAGAAACCGTGGCCTAGACCTTCGGGCTATACCTGTTCTGGATTGGTACACATTTCCCTTCTGAGATGGCCTAAGGTGGGAGTGAAACCCTCGCCAACTGCTAGAGGGTGGTGTGGGGACATTTTAGAGGGACCACAGGATCCTGTTGCGGGCAGGTCACTCCACTGCAGCACTTCCCTTATTTGGTCAAATCCCCTCTCGGGGTGGTCCTACGGGGCTGACGCCCACTTCAATTGGTAGAGGACACAGGGAGGAGTTCTCAGAGGGGATATACAACCCCCTTCTGCGTGGGTCACCCTGCCCCGCAACGTTCCCTGATTGGTCAAATCCAGTCTCCGGGTGTGTAAAATGCTGGTTGCCCCTGCCAAATTTTCCTAAAAGAAGGGAACAAAGGCATGTACCTTTTGGGTTATCTGTCAGGTGGCCATCTTGGACTTGGGAAAAGAAGCTGGTGACCTTTAGCCATTTCCTCTATTAGTTTGGGTTGGGGAGCACACTCCCACGCACGGATTGAATCCGCGTAGATAGGGTCTAACATCCAGGCAGAGACGACGCAAAGAGGGATAGGGAGGGTTTTTAGTTAGGTCTACTCACCCGTTCCTGTGTCCATCATGGAGTCCCTCCCTGACGTCCAATGTCAAGAGAGCAGCAGCCGTCCATCGCTGTCCCTGCAAGAGAGGGGAGAGAGAACATCAACCTGACCTCCTGGGTGTAATTGTTTGGGAGACTGGAGCACTTCCAGAGTTCAAGTTTTGTTAATCCCCCCCTTCTCTAGCCTAGCCTAGTCCTTTTCCCTCTCGTAAATAAAGTCTTGTTTGTGTGCTTACCACTGCCTGGCGTTATTTTCTTGTGCTAAGGCAAGCTCTGACAGACTGGCTTTACAAAGGGGACCATGTGGGAAGAATTTACTGTAAGATTCCCTGCATCTTCTGAATGGGGTTTGGGTTCTGCCCTTTTGAAAGGAAGGAAAAATCTTTCCAGGTGATCCTAGGGGGCTGAAACCCACTGGGATTACTTAGTAATCTGTCCTCTTCACTACCATGTTTGTGACCCTCTGTGTCATAGGGAAGTAGCCCATGGCTCATTATGCATCTTTGGATTTAAAATGGACACGTGTGGTGTACAGACGAAGAAGGACAACTTTTCAAGTCCAGTGTGCACAGAAATGGGATGGACACTTCAAGGATTGAATACAATGCTTTGATCTTCCATCTGTTCATTAAAGAAAGACAAAGGTGCAGATTTGGGAGGCTCGGCACTGACTTCCCCAGGATCATTCCTCTCCGCGTAATTCCCATGATAAATCTCCTCTCAAGGAAGAGCCTGAGGAAGTGTGATCAGGGGAACTACCCAGAGCACCAGATAAATCAGGGCCCTGAGCTGAGAAAAACCAAGCCTTGGAAAGAGGCCCAAGCAGCTCAGCCGTCTTGTCCTCTGCCGTCTTGTGTGTGTGTGCGACGTGCTGTGTGTTCCACGTGCAACGTGTCAGTGTCGTCTGTGTGTGTCTCAATGTCATGTGTGCCATTTTGTGTCATGTGCCATTTTGTATCATGTGTCATGTGGTGTGCATCATGTGCGTGTGACGTGTTGTGCGAGTGCATGTGCGTTGTGTGACATCTGCGTGACATGATACGTGAGACATGCAACAAACTGTGTGCGACTTTGTGTGTGTGTGACGTACGTGCAACGTGCTGTGTGTCATTCAGTGTGTGTGAGACGTGTTGTGGGTCGTGTTGTGTGTCGTGTTGAGTGTGAGACGTGTTGTGTGTCATGTTGAGTGTGTGAGTGCGACATGTTGCGGGTCGTGTTGTGTTGAGTGTGTATGACATGTTGTGCGTCGTGTGTGTGATGTTTTGTGTGTGACGCTTTCCATGTCTTGTGTGTGTGTCTGTGTGGTGTGTTATTTTTGTGTCGTGTTGTGTGCCGTTTTGTGTCATCGTGTGTGTGTGACGTGTGTGCGTCCACGCGTTCGACGTATTGTGCGTGTCCGTGTGGGAAGTGCGAAGTGGGATGGGTCAACTTGCCGCCCTCTTCCCCAACACTTTAGCCCCCTGTCGTAAACATGACCCTACCCCCTCCCCAGGGTGCTACTGACACTAAAACGACCTAAAAGACCCCCGACTGATCACTATTGGCTGCACCCCATTGCCACCCGCACTTCTATGCTGCTACTGGCCAAACCCTCCCCCCAAAATCGAAACCCCACCCCCTACCCGGAACCCAACTGGAACCCTGACCCCATAACCTGCCCCCCAACTCGAAACCCCTGAACCAAAACTGTAGCCCAACCCTCACCCCAACCCGAACCTCCAGCTCTGAACCCAGCCCCCCGAAGCCTGACACCGCTTTAAGCCAGAGCCCAGTTCCCCATTCCCACCCTGGGCAACAACAGTGCAAACCACACCCTCCTGCCCCCCGCCCAGGGATCCTGCTTCTTACCACCCCTTCTTTGGAAATGAACCTTTTCTTCACTTGCATCCCACACACCTTCATTCTCCTTTGAGGGCTTATTTAGTGACAGGGGTCCACACAAGGCAACTCTTTGCTATTACAGCGTAACAGGACACAGAGAAGTGAAAACAGTGCAAACAACATTTCACGAGTTTTCAGGAGGTTTAAACACCCAATACATTTGAACATTTAACAGTCGCTTTGATCTCTACTAACACACACATCCATTGGCCTGAATACACTCTGACACAAGCTGCTCTTTCAGCGTCACACCTTGTACAAACATTACTGCAACAGCGTGTAGGGCAGCGTGACCCCCGGGGGTCTGTGAGCTGGTTTCAGGGCGTCTGCAGGACCCCGCAGCTTGGCCTCCCTGCCTGTTCCACCCACCGCCTGTGCTTCCCCGGAGGGATCTCCAGACTGTCAATGCTGCCCAGAGCTTCCCTTCCCTGCCAGGCCTGAGCAACCAGCGCTTGTAACCAGGCCACTCACAGCCTCCCCGCGGGGAGCGTATGGACACAAACCGGCTGGAGAGCAGTTAGGGAAGGAATCCCTGGAGGCTCGGGGAGCATCTTCAGTGGATGAGGGTGACACACCCCACAGGAGCTGAATTTCCCACCCGGGTCTAAGTCGTGCCATGTGGATGGGGCAGCATGGTTGGGAGGCTCTGTTTGCTGCGGTGGATCCACTGGGGGTTGATGTCGTGGGGGTCCAGTGAAGACCCACTAAATTGACAGCAGAGCGCTCTCCAGTCGCCGTTGGGACTGCGCCGGGAACAGCAGGAGGAAGGGAAGTCGACCGAAGAGCGTCTCCCGTCGACCCAGCCCAGTGTAGACACAGCAGTAAGTCGACCAAAGCTACATCAAATCCAGTTCTGTTATTCATGGAGCAGGAGCAGCGTAACTTAGGACAACTTACTGCGGTAGGATAGAGTCATAAATAGAAAGGGAAGGCTAACCACCTTTAAATCCCTCCTGGCCAGAGGAAAAATCCTCTCACCTGTAAAGGGTTAAGAAGCTAGGAGAACCTCGCTGGCACCTGACCAAAATGACCAATGAGGAGACAAGATACTTTCAAAAGCTGGCGGGAGGGAGAAACAAAGGGTCGGGATCTGTCTGTGTGATGCTTTTGCCGGGGACAGAACAGGAATGGCGTCTTAGAACTTAGTAAGTAATCAAGCTAGATATGCGTTAGATTCTGATTCCTTTAAATGGATAAGAAAATAAGCTGTGCTGAATGGAATGGATATTCCTGTCTGTGTGTCTTTTTGTAACTTAAGGTTTTGCCTAGAGGGATTCTCGGTGTTTTGAATCTAACTACCCTGTAAGGTACTTACCATCCTGAGTTGACAGAGGTGATTCTTTTTACTTTTTCTTCTATTAAAATTCTTCTTTTAAGAAACTGAATGTTTTTTTTTTTATTGTTCTTAAGATCCAAGGGTCTCGGTCTGTGGTCACCTATGCAAATTGATGAGGATTTTTACCAAACCTTCCCCAGGAACGGGGGAGCAATGTTTTGGTGAGAATTTTTGGGGGAAAGACGTTTCCAAACAGCTCTTTCCTAATAAAAAACCCGGTTAGACTTTTGGTGGTAGCAGCGAAAGTCCAAGGGCAAAAGGTAAAATAGTTTGTACCTTGGGGACGTTTTAACCTAAGCTGGTAAAAGTAAGCTGAGGAGGTTTTCATGCAGGTCCCCACATCTGCACGGAGTGGGGAAGGAACCTTGACAGATAGACACAGTGTGAGGCCTGAGTTTCCCCTGCAGTCTGGATGCTCAAACACCGGCTTGGCAACACAAGTCAGCAAGCCCAGGCCACATAGAGACAGGCTCAGTGTGCAGCGTGGACAGACCCTCAGACAGCCCCAGTATTGTCAAAAGAGGAAATCCTGCCTGTGTTTTGACTTGCTGGTAGAAGAGCCGAGTGACATTGGAGCTCACCGAGCTTCACTGACCAACGCAGCGCTCCAGCACCTGAGCTCTCGGGCTCCCTGCTGAAAGAAAAGCTGAAGGAGCGACCAAGGTCAAAGAGAGGTGCTCGTCTTTGGCCCAGGGCAGAGAGTCCCACCCTCAAAGCGAGAACATTTCTCTCTTTGTCCATCTGAGTTGGGGCAGGAGTGATAACACGTCCTCCTGCATTGGCTATTTCAGAGAGTAGTTTCTGACTGTCTTCTCAAAGACAGGGTGTGAAACAGGCCTCAAACCTGACTGAGTGGAAACAAGAACGATGCAGCTCGACTGAGCCAGCTGAGAATTGAGATGTGCCCCTTTGCTCGAGTGCGGGAATGACCTGTGAGGGGACTGGAAACCTGACCGGCCAATTCTTAACTTGCACTCTCTCAGCATCTTTCCTCTGAGTGCCGTCACGGTAGCTTCAATACTCCAGCACCGGACGCCCTGCCAGCTCTGGGCCCGACAAGCTTTCCTTGGGATTGGATTCTGGAGAGCAGGGGGGCAGGGAAGCAACAGGTGCATGTGGCTCCGTGGTGAGGTTTTCCTTGCAAGATGTGTGTGTGAGTCTGTGTGTGTCGGAAGCACTGAGTGTGGCTCTCTCCCTGAACCCACAGAGGGCGAGGGTGATGGGAGCGAGACAGTAGAAGTATGAAGGGGCAAGGACGGGCAGAACGATGATGACTGTGTTGTGTTTCATTCCTTAGATGTGGGGCCACCACCTTTCTCTTTAACCTTGTCGTTTCCCAAGGGTAAAACTAGCCACCTGTCCAGCTACAAGGGCGTGTTTGTGTTCATTCCTGCGAGCCACACAGGGGTCTGAGGTTGCAGCTTCCAATCCTCTGGCTCTGCCGGGAGAAGGGGCAATTCAGGCCATAACTGAGCTGAGGGAGGGAGATGAAATAAGATGGGTCCCAAAGATTGATCCCTGAGGAACTCCATTGGTAACCTCCCTCCAGCCTGACAGTTCATCTTTCAGCAGGACCCGCTATAATCTCCCTGTTAACCATTTCCCTATCCATCTTTCAATTTTCATACTGATCCCCATCTTTGCCAGTTTAACTAATAATTCCCCATGTGGCACCATATCAAACGCCTTCCTGAAATCTTGGTCAATTAGATCCACTGCGTTTCCTTTGTCTAAAAAATCTGTTACTTTCTCAAAGAAGGAGATCAGGTTGGTTTGGCATGATCTACCTTTTGTAAAACCATCTTGTATTTTGTCCCATTTACCATTGACCTCAATGTCCTTAACTACTTTCCCCTTCAAAATTTTTTCCAAGACCTTGCATACTACAGATGTCGAACTAACAGGCCTGTACTTACCCGCATCACATTTTTCCCCCCTTTCTTAAAAATAGCAACTATGTTTGCAATTCTCCAATCAAACGGTACAACCCCTGAGTTGACAGATTCATTACAAATTCTTGCTAATGGGCTTGCAATTTCATGTGCCGGATCCTTTAATATTCTTGGATGAAGATTATCTGTGACCCCCGATTTAGTTCCATTAAGCTGTTTGAGTTTCGCTTCTACCTCAGATATGGTAATATCTACCTCCATCTCCTCCTTCCCATTTGTCATGCTACCATTATCCCTAAGATCCTCATTAGCCTTATTAAAGACTGAGGCAAAGTATTTGTTTAGATATTGGGCCATGCCCAGATAATCCTTGACCTCCACTCCATCCTCAGTGCTTACCGGTCCCACTTCTTCTTTCTTGGTTTTCTTCTTATTGACATGGTGATAGAACCTTTTACGATTGGTTTTAATTCTCTTTGCAAGGTCCTTCTCACTTTATCCCTTCATGTTCTGTCCTCAAGAAGGTAGCTTTCCTTGCTGATCCCTCCCATCTTCCACTCCCTGTATGCTTTCTCCTTTTTCTTAATCACCTCTCCGAGATGCTTGCTCATCCAGCTTGGTCTACAACTCCTGCCTATGAATTTTCCCCCCTTTCTTGGGATGCAGCCTTCCGATAGCTTGTGCAGCTTTGATTTAAAGATATCCCAGGCCTCCTCTGCCTTTAGATCCCTAAATTCTTCAATCCAATCCACTTGCCGAACTAATTTCCTTAATTTTTGAAAGTCAGCCCTTTTGAAATGAAAAACCCTAGTTGCAGATTAATTTTTTGGTGATCCTTCCATTCAGTTTGAACTGAATTAGCTCATGATCGCTCGAACCAAGATTGTCCCCTCCAACCATTTCTTCTAGGAGGTCCTCACTTCTCACCAAAACCAAATCTAGAATGGCACCCCCTCTTGTCGGTTCAGCAACTACTTGTTGAAGGAAGCCATCAGCTATCGCATCTAGGAACATCTGAGCCCGATTATTATTACTAGCACTTGTCCTCCAATCTAGATCTGGGAAGTTAACGTCTCCCATGATCACGCAGTTTCCATTCGTGTTTACTTCATTAAAAACATTAAAGAGGGCTCGATCCATATCCACATTAGATCCCGGTGGTCTCTAGCAGACTCCAAGCACTATCCCAGGGGAGGCTCAAGTAGTTTTCTTCCCCAGCGTCATTTTTCCCCAAACGGACTCTGTCTTATCCATTCCATCGCTGATTTCTTTACATTCTACCTCCTCATTGAAAGACAATGCTATTCCACCACCTTGACCTTTATTTCGGTCTTTCCTAAACAGCACATACCCTTCAATACCCGTAGTCCAGTCATGACGACTATTCCACCCTGTTTCTGTTATCCCTAGAATATCTGGTTTCACTTCCTGCACCAGTACCTCTAGTTCCTCCATTTTGATACCAAGGCTCCTCGCATTGGTGTACAAACATCTTCATTTTTGCTGTTTGGCCTCCCTCACGTTCTTTACCCAATGAGGCACGGTCATTCTACAGCCAGCAGAACCTATCAGACTGGTATCCACACTGCCCTTCCTCCTTATAGCCATTCTCCTACCCACGGCTGTATCCTTTCTTACTTTCTTTTCTTCCCTCTCAAGGCTAAAATCCGGAGTGGAGATTACCTGGACATCCCCTAACCAACCATGTCCCCCAGATTCCTAGTTTAAAGCTCTCTTAATTAGTTCTGCCAGCCTCCATCCTAGAAGCCTATTTCTTTCCCTACTGAGATGAAGTCCATCCTGAGAGAACTGTCCTCTGTCCAGGAATGCCTCCCAGTGGCCATACATCCCAAAGCCCTCCTTCTAGCACCACTGCCTGAGCCATCTGTTGACAGTCATAATCTTGTCACGCCTTTGTTGCCCTTCTCCAGGAACAGGCAAAAGCCCACTACAGACCACATGAGCCTCGATTTCCTTAAGCGTCTTCCCCAGCCTAGTACAGTCTCCCTTAATACTTTCTAGTGAGAATCTAGCCGTATCATTTGTTCCCACATGAAGGATAATTAGGGGGTTCTTTCCTGCTCCCTTTAGGAGCCTTTTCAACCTCACATCTATATCACATATCTTAGCACCTGGAAGACAGCACACCCTTCTATTCTCTGGATCAGCTCTGGTTACAGGCCTGTCTAGTCTTCTCAGTAAAGAGTCCCCGATCACGTAGCCCTGCCTTTCCCTGGTGACGGTGCTATTCTCCAGTCTATCCCCTGTTCCCTCTGGCTGCAAGTTCTTTCCATTCCTACTCTCCCTTGTAATCCTCTTCAACCCATCCTGTATCCTCCTGGGGCTCATATTTGGTGTAGTCTCCATTGACTCTTCCCCTTTTCCAATAGGACTAGCCGCTCTTCTCTTCTTCCTTGCCCCTCCACCTTCAGTGACTACCTGCTGATCCCCTTATTCATTTTCCAACTCTCAAAACCTATTCCTGAGCTCTATTTCTCCTTCACGAGCTCGTCGTTTCCTCTGCCTGGTTCTTGTAGTCACATGCTTCCACTGACCACTTCCCTCACCCAGCAGTCTCCCCTCAGAATTTCTCAGTCCTGCTTCCATCTGCAAGGCTGAGCTTTTCCCTTCAGATACCTCATGTCTTTGCTCCATCATCTGCTCAAACCCCTTTCTAAACTCAACCAGACTTTCCACCTGCATCTCCAAACCTCAGATCTTCTCCTTCATCAGCTCCAGGAGACGACATTTCATGCAGACAAATCTCTGCAAAACCGAGTGCGGCACATTGAGCATCCTCTGATGGTTCCACGTGTGGCCTGCGTGAGCCCTTGCACGACCACTGAGTGTGTGGGGGTGACCCAGGGGGAGCAGCTCAAACACGCACAGGAGCCGGCTCGGGGCAGGACATGAGCCCTGCAGGGCAGGGGTGGGGGTGGCAGTGACATCACAAGGGCCTTTTGCAGCACTCAGCTGATTGGTGAAAGGCGGTTGGGAGGCGGTGACCTCACAGAGAGTCCACGACAACGGCCAGGGAGGACAGGCTGCAGGGCAGGGGGATCTCAGAGACCCCCGGGGCTTTGCTGCAGGGAGTCTCCTTCTTGTTGTGTCTCCTTGAGGACTGAGAGAGAATTCAGGGTCTCGTATGTGAGCGCGAGGTGGAGCCTCTCTGGAGTTTTCTCCTTTCCCACTGCTCATTGAGCGAGAAGACAGACGTTCCTGTGGAGAAGGGAAGAGCCCCAGAGAAGATTGGTACCTAGGCAGCCTGATCCACCTGGTGCTGGCCAAATTCTCGGCACGGAAATCTGGAGGTTAAGGTGGGACAATTTTCCCCCAGCTAGGCCTTTGTCCCTTCGAGTCCTTGGGGTTTGTCTTTTTTGGTTTCCCTTTTCCTGCTTCCCTACGTCCACTGGCGAGGAGGGGGCTGCTCTGTAGCCCTCATGGTGGGAGGCCTCCCAAAGAGATGGGACAGGAAGCGTGCTCTGAGAGTGATCCTCACCGGTGACCTGAGCCATCCCTGGGCCATCTGGGGAACCCTCAGCCCACCGCCAGAGTCTCCACGCTGCTTGGCTGAGCAGGGGGTCTCGTGGCCGGGAGGAGATTCAGGACTTTGTTGTTCTCCTTTAAGGCCCAGCAAATAAGCCAGAACCAATCATCTGCTTGGTGAATTGTTCTCCTTCTCGCTGCTGATTGTCTCTGATCCGTTCCTGGTTCTCGCTGGTGTTCTTGTGCTTCTAAAAGACTTGCTGAAGAATCAGTGCGAATGGTTGTTGGTCTGTAGCTCATTGCAGGTCACTGTATTCTGATCATTCAGTGTGTGAAACTCCAGACTGATCATAGAATCATAGAATATCAGGGTTGGAAGGGACCTCAGGAGGTCATCTAGTCTAACCCCCTGCTCAAAGAAGGACCTATTCCCAACTAAATCATCCCAGCCAGGGATTTGTCAAGCTTGACCTTAAAGACTTCTAAGAAAGGATATTCTACCACCTCCCTAGGTAACGCATTCCAGTGTTTCACCACCCTCCTAGTGAAAAAGTTTTTCCTAATATCCAACCTAAACCTCCCCCACTGCAACTTGAGACCATTACTCCTCGTTCTGTCATCTGCTACCACTGAGAACAGTCTAGATCCATCCTCTTTGGACCCCCCTGGCAGGCAGTTGAAAACAGCTATCAAATCCCCCCTCCTTCTTCTCTTCCGCAGACTAAACAATCCCAGTTCCCTCAGCCTCTCCTCATAACTCATGTGTTCCAGTCCCCTAATCATTTTTGTTGCCCTCCGCTGGACTCTTTCCAATTTTTACATACCCTTCTTGTAGTGTGGGGCCCAAAACTGGACACAGTACTCCAGATGAGGCCTCACCAGTGTTGAATAGAGGGGAACGATCACGTCCCTCAATCTGCTGGCAATGCCCCTACTTGTACATCCCAAAATGCCATTGGCCTTCTTGGCAACAAGGGCACACTGTTGACTCAGATCCAGCTTCTCGTCCACTGTAACCCCTAGGTCCTTTTCTGAAGAACTGCTGCCTACCCATTCGGTCCCTAGTCTCTAGCGGTGCATGGGATTCTACCATCCTAAGTGCAGGACTCTGCACTTGTCGTTGTTGAACCTCATCAGATTTCTTTTGGCCCAATCCTCCAATTTGTCTAGGGCCCTCTGTATCGTATCCCTACCCTCCAGTGTATCTACCTCTCCTCCCAGTTTAGTGTCATCTGCAAACTTGCTGAGGGTGCAGTCCACGCCATCCTCCAGATCATTAATGAAGATATTAAACAAAACTGGCCCCAAAGTATTTGGGACCCAAAGTATTTGGGGCATAAGACTTGTCTGGAAGGGCGCACAGGGCTAAAGTGTTTTTTGCCATAGCAGGTGACTTGTCCCAAGAATGACGTCCATCCCCCTTCCAAAGAAGCCCCAAATGAACTGTTACCAGAATTGCCCTTTACCTTGGGGTATGCCCATTTGTTAGGATGACTCTCTGGTGGGGGGAGATTTTGCAATTCTGTCAATGTGCTGCTTTTGTCACTTGTGTTTTCCTATGGATCGCTACTCCTTCCTTCTGCAAATTCCCTCCCAATGGAGCTACCCTGCAGTACCTCGGTTTCCCAGGGCTGGGGTCTTCCAGCCCCCAAATGTGATGAACATGAACAGACACACAGGCACACACACATGAACATAGCATGTCAGAGAGGACTGGGTCATCAGCACTCGCAAGCTGACCCCTGATGTGTCCGGGGACTCAGTGGGCTGGATTGAACAACAATTTAAAGCCGGTCCCCTCCTATGTCCTTGGACTCAGCGGGCTGGGCTGAGCAACACCTTCATCTGCCACCACCCTACGCCCCAGGTTCAGCACATCCCTATCTCCACCTTCACACCACAACCATTCTGCTAGTAACCCACTTGATGAGCAAACCCCCGAGGATTTTTGGGGCTGCAGGGATCTTTAGCTTGGGTACAAGGAGCGTTGCTGCAGAGTGAATGGAGAAGCCAAAACCACCGATGGAGGTGGGGTGGGGGGGCTAGCAAACTATAACTGATCACATGAGGCAGGGTCAGGAGGCTATTCCTAGAGAGAGACAGAGGCAAAGAAAGAGACAGATGGATCTAAGCACTTCTCAAAGCTGGAATCGATCAGGGTTCCCAGGTGGCCTTGGTCGCTGAGGGACCGGAGCGCTGGAGCCAGGCAGAGCCCCCAGCACAATCAGTCAGGAAAAGCTAATGAGGAGGACTTGTGGCACCTTAGAGACGAACCAATTTATCTGAGCATAAACATTCATGGGCTAAAGCCCACTTCATCAGATGCATGCAGGGGAAATACAGCAGGAAGATATAGATATAGTGATACAGAGAAGACAAGAAAATGGGGGTTGTCATACCAACTCTTAACGAGACCAATCGATGAAGGTGGGCTGTTAGCAGCAGGAGAAAAAAACACTTTTGTTGTGATACCTTAATCGATTGGTCTCGTTAAGAGTTAGAATGGCAACCCCCATTTTCTCATGTTCTCTGTGTATATATATCTATATATCTTCCTGCTGTATTGTCCACTGCATGCGTCTGATGAAGTGGGCTTTAGCCCATGAAAGCTTATGCTCAAATAAATTGGTTAGTCTCTAAGGTGCCACAAGTCCTCCTCGTTCTTTCTGCTGAAACAGACTAACACGGCGATCACTCTGAAGCCGCACCAAAGGCTCTTATGTAAATTAAGTTGTCATGGGATAAGAGGGAAGATCCTTTAATGGATTGAGAACTGGTTAAAAGACAGGGAACAAAGGGAAGGAATAAATGGTAAATTTCCAGAATGGAGAGGGGTAACTGGTGGTGTTCCCCAAGGGTCAGTCCTAGGACCAATCCTATTCAACTTATACATAAACAATCTGGAGAAAAGGGTAAACAGTGAGGTGGCAAAGTTTGCAGGTGATACTAAACTGCTCAAGATAGTTAAGACCAAAGCAGACTGTGAAGAACTTCAAAAAGATCTCACAAAACTAAGTGATTGGGCAACAAAATGGCAAATGAAATGTAATGTGGCTAAATGTAAAGTAACGCACATTGGAAAAAATAACCCCAACTATACATACAATATGATGGGTCTAATTTAGCTACAACTAATCAGGAGAAAGATCTTGGAGTCATCGTGGATAATTCTCTGAAGACATCCACGCAGTGCGCAGCGGCAGTCAAAAAAGCAAACGGGATGTTAGGAATCATTAAAAAAGGGAGAGAGAATAAGACGGAGAATATCTTATTGCCCTTATATAAATGCATGGTGCGTCCACATCTTGAATACTGCGTACAGATGTGGACCCCTCATCTCAAAAAAGATATACTGGCAGTAGAAAAGGTTCAGAAAAGGACAACTAAAATGATTAGGAGTTTGGAACTGGTCCCTTATGAGGAGAGATTAAAGAGGCTAGGACTTTCCGTCTTGGAAAAGAGGAGACTAAGGGGGGATATGATAGAGGTCTATAAAATCATGAGTGGTGTGGAGAAGGTGAATAAGGAAAAGTTATTTACTTGTTCCCATAATATAAGAACTAGGGGCCACCAAATGAAATTAATGGGCAGCAGGTTTAAAACAAATAAAAGGAAGTCCTTCTTCACTCAGCGCACAGTCAACCTGTGGAACTCCTTGCCTGAGGAGGTTGTGAAGGCTAGGACTATAACAGGGTTTAAAAGAGAACTGGATAATTTCATGGAGGTTAAGTCCATTAATGGCTATTAGCCAGGATGGGTAAAGACTGGTGTCTCTATCCTCTGTTTGTCAGAGAGTGGAGCTGGATGGCAGGAGAAGAGATCACTTGATCATTACTTGTTAGGTTCACTCCCTCTGGGGCACCTGGCATTGGCCACTGTCGGTAGACAGGATACTGGGCTGGATGGACCTTTGGTCTGACCCAGTGTGGCCATTCTTATGTTCTTATGTTCTTGTGTTTTAAACAACAGGTCTTGGTTTTGTTTTGGTGTTTCTCCTACCTGACCACATTTTCATCAGCACCCTTTGGGAGCTCCCCTTCTTCGGGTGGCTAAAAATCACAACTAAAATTTTTATTTAAATTATGACATTTAAATATAGGGTTTTTTTGAAAATTTACATCAAATTTCTTATGTACATATTGCTAGTTCTTCTCTTCCATTTTATGGTCTGAAATTGTCAAAGTGGATGTTTTCTACTTGTTTGTTTTTTTTTCGTTTCCTAAGTGTTAATAAGATTTTGGATTTTATGTCGATATTTTTCTACTAAGAAGTTTCACACTTAAAATGCTCATCTGTGCTGAAAAAGACAAGCCCAAGGCCTCATTAATATCCCCTAGTATGAGACTATACAGACGCAGAATTGAAAATCAAGAAGCCTGTACTCTGTGCCTCCTTGGTCAAGAGCTTTGAGATCTACTAGTGAAAAGCGATATGGACGATGTGGATGTGTTCTGGCCAGGACACTGTACTTCCACAAGTAAAGAGCTGAAATGCTTCAACCATCAGGATTTGCAGTTTGAAGTCAATAGGACTTGTGCCCTGAGCATGCTTGAAAACCCCTCCCTTAGGTGGCTAAAGGCAGGCTGAAGAGCCTGATTTTGGGCTCCACTTTTTGGAAACTTTGGCCGGTATAAAAAAATTGCTATTGTAAATTACTGAGAGTTTAAATAACTTTTTATTGTTAAAACAAAATTGTTTTACTGTTGAAGTGACAGATTTTATGCCACTACATGACAAGTTCTTAATAAAAATACACGGAGTCCCTGACGCTGCAAACGCTCACTGAACTTTAAACCACGGGACTGTTTCTAGAGTAAAGTTCTGTGTCTGTTTAAGTGTCTGCAGGATCCGGGAATTAATTTTCAATATTTGGATTTTTGCAAATAGCAATTTTATAAATTATGAGACCCAGTGGCTGGGAGGTGTGGGGGCTGCGGGCTCTGGGGTGGTGCTGGGGATGAGGAGTTTGGGGTGCAGACAGGGCAGGATTAATGCAGGGGATCTAGGGGCAGCAGCCCTGGCTAAGGGGGACTCCGCAAAAAGATCTCCAGGCTGCCAGAAGTGCAGATCTTTTGGTGGGGCCCCCTTAGCCCGGGACCCTGGACTGCGGCCACTAACGTCCCTGCGTCCGGCCCTTCCTAGCGGGGAGCAGGGAGGCGGCTTCGTGCACTGCTGTCCCTCCCCCACCGTGCTGGGCTGGATCTGGAGCTGTGAGTGCCTGGAAGCTCCGCCCACCCGCTGCCCTCACCTGCAGGCTCCATCCCCGCAGCTCCCATTGGCCAGGAACCGCAGCCAATGGGATCTGTGGGGGCGGTGCCTGCAGGCAGACACAGGACAGCGCAAGGAGCAACCTTCCCCGCCAGCGGGGCCGCAGCAAGGGACATCCGTGCCGTGCTGGCAGCTGCAGGGTCACTCCGGGAGGAGCAGCGCAGGGCCAGGGCAGGCAAGGAGCCTGCCTCAACCCCAGTGCACCCCCAAATGGGAGCTGCCCCAGGCAAGCACCCCGCACCTCACGCCCCAGCCCTGAGCCCCCTCCTGCACCCTAACTCCCTTTCAAACCCCATACCCCCACCCCAACCTCCTGCCCTGAGCCCCCTCCCGCACCCTAACTCTCTCCCAGACCCCCACCCCAACCTCCTGCCCAGAGCCCCCTCCCGCACCCTAACTCTCTCCCAGACCCCCACCCCAACCTCCTGCCCTGAGCCCCCTACTGCACCCTAACTCTCTCCCAGAGCCCCACCCCAACCTCCTTCCTGAGCCCCCAGACATCAAGAGGCCAACAGGAGCCAATTGAGCCCACCACTGATCCCATCTCTTGTGAGATGGCAAAGCAGCTTTGCATGGGAAGGAGGAGACAGAAGAGGCCGAGCAGCATGTGCCGGGCTGAACCAGCCACACAGAACCCCATAGTCTAGGTGGAGAAAGCCAAGCCCCTCCCCAGCCCTGCCGGACATGCTCCAAACGGAGCACCAGAGTGTAAGGGAGCAGCTCAGCTCACGCTAGGCAGACCGCTGAAAATGGAGGATGCACACTGTAGGCTCCAGTCCAGAAGCAGCTCAAGCCCCTGACTGCAGAGCTCTGAGGTGCCGAGACCCAGCCACGTCCATGGGGGCCTGCAGACATGCAAGGGAGATCGGAGACTCTGGGAGTTTCCCACGCCGGGAACCCAGAGACCCCCAACCCATGGCCTAGAGACATCTCCAAGGAAGTAACCTGGGTGAACTAGCCATTGTCATCCGCAGTGCTGGATCCCCACTGACTCAATGGCAAACACATTGGCCACGGACGAGGCCCTGGGCGAGGAGCCGGTGGAGTAACGAGGGCCTGGGTCCACCTGCCCTGGCTGCCATCCATCCTTTGGTGGCTGCCCACGTCCCCATTGACCCACTAGACTGCACAGCCCCAAGAGGAGGGGCAACCATCTTGCCTCTGAACTCTCAGCCAAACAGCCCTGCAGTGAAGGGCAGTTACACTGACTCCGGGCGTTGGGCCACACAGCATTGAGGGAGAGAGTAGCCATATTGTCCATTGCTATCGGGCCACACGGGCGTAAGAGACAGGATAGACATATGGACTCGAAGCGTTGAGCCACACAGCCCCGACGGAGCGGGCGGCCGCACGGACCCTGGTCGCTGGGCCACACAGCCCCGACGGAGAGGGCGGCCGCACGGACTTTGGTCGCTGGGCCACACAGCCCCGACGGAGAGGACGGCCGCACGGACTCTGGGTGTTGGGACACACACACTGCGTGGGAGGGCAGCCATTTTGACACTGGGCATTTGGCCAAACTACCCTGAGGCTTAGGGAAGTTATTTGATGTCAGCCATGGGACCTAGCCCCTTCACTCCTCAGACATCGCTATCTGTCACCATGAGACCGACCCTATGACAGAAGACTTTTGGGGTCAAGATGCAAACGGGAGTCGAAACAAGGAGTGGCATGTGACCCCTCTAAGAGATCCTCCCACTCCTTTACCAATCTGGGGGTGTTTTATCTCCATGCACCTGCCTCAGGAATGGATTTGAGCAATTGGGGAATGTTCTGGGGCAGAGTGACCCATCCGGAAGTGGGTCACGTGACCCTCCAAGAGCTCCTTCCACTTGGGGTGGGCCTCAGCCCCTTAGGACCCACCAGAGAGGGGATTTCACCAAACAGGGTAAGTGCCATGGTGGGGTGACCTGCCCGCAAGAGGGGTCCATCACCCCTCCATGAAATCCCCGCACCGTCCTCTGCTAATCAGTCAGGGTTTCGCACACACGCTTTAGGCCATCCCAGAAGGGAAACGTAATGATCAGAATAGGCAGTGCCCGAAGGTCTAGGCCAGAAGCCGCCGATCTCTGGAGCTCCATGTTTGCGAGGCTGGCAGCATCGTCCTGGAAGTAGCAACACAACACTGCGGAGAAGAGCCCATCTCGTTCCAAGGATGTCTTTTGAAGAAACCGTGGCCTAGACCTTCGGGCTATACCTGTTCTGGATTGGTACACATTTCCCTTCTGAGATGGCCTAAGGTGGGAGTGAAACCCTCGCCAACTGCTAGAGGGTGGTGTGGGGACATTTTAGAGGGACCACGGGATCCTGTTGCGGGCAGGTCACTCCACTGCAGCACTTCCCTTCTTTGGTCAAATCCCCTCTCGGGGCGGTCCTACGGGGCTGACGCCCACTTCAGTTGGTAGAGGACACAGGGAGGAGTTCTCAGAGGGGATATACAACCCCCTTCTGTGTGGGTCACACTGCCCCGCAACGAACCCTGATTGGTCAAATCCAGTCTCCGGGTATGTAAAATGCTGGTTACCCCTGCCAAATTTTCCTAAAAGAAGGGAAGAAAGGCATGTAACTTTTGGGTTATCTGTCAGGTGGCCATCTTGGACTTGGGAAAAGAATCTGGTGACCTTTAGCCATTTCCTCTATTAGTTTGGGTTGGGGAGCACACTCCCACGCACGGATTGAATCCGCGTAGATAGGGTCTAACATCCAGGCAGAGACGACGCAAAGAGGGATAGGGAGGGTTTTTAGTGAGGTCTACTCACCCGTTCCTGTGTCCATCATGGAGTCCCTCCCTGACGTCCAATGTCAAGAGAGCAGCAGCCGTCCATCGCTGTCCCTGCAAGAGAAGGGAGAGAGAACATCAACCTGACCTCCTGGGTGTAATTGTTTGGGAGACTGGAGCACTTCCAGAGTTCAAGTTTTGTTAATCCAGCCCTTCTCTAGCCTAGCCTAGTCCTTTTCCCTCTCGTAAATAAAGTCTTGTTTGTGTGCTTACCACTGCCTGGCGTTATTTTCTTGTGCTAAGGCAAGTTCTGACAGACTGGCTTTACAAAGGGGACCATGTGGGAAGAATTTACTGTAAGATTCCCTGCATCTTCTGAATGGGGTTTGGGTTCTGCCCTTTTGAAAGGAAGGAAAAATCCTTCCAGGTGATCCTACGGGGCTGAAACCCACTGGGATTACTTAGTAATCTGTCCTCTTCACTACCATGTTTGTGACCCTCTGTGTCATAGGGAAGTAGCCCATGGCTCATTATGCATCTTTGGATTTAAAATGGACACGTGTTGTGTACAGACGAAGAAGGACAACTTTTCAAGCCCACTGTGCACAGAAATGGGATGGACACTTCAAGGATTGAATACAATGCTTTGATCTTCCATCTGTTCATTAAAGAAAGACAAAGGTGCAGATTTGGGAGGCTCGGCACTGAGTTCCCAGGGATCATTCCTCTCTGTGTAATTCCCATGATAAATCTCCTCCCAAGGACGAGCCTGAGGAAGTGTGATCAGGGGAACTACCCAGAGCACCAGATAAATCAGGGCCCTGAGCTGAGAAAAACCAAGCCTTGGAAAGAGGCCCAAGCAGCTCAGCCGTCTTGTCCTCTGCCGTCTTGTGTGTGTGTCGCGTTTCGGTGTCGCGTGTGATTTCGATGTCGTGTTGTCTGCCGTCTTGTGTGTCGTGTGACGTGTCCTATGTCGTGTTGTGGGCGTGTGAGACGTCGTGTGTCGTGTGTGTGTGGGGGTGACGTGTGTGAGAGATGTCGTGTCCCGTGCACGAGCGCGCGAGTGTGTCGGCACGTATGAGAGCCGTCGTGTGCCGTGCGTGTGTGTGTCGGTGTGTGTGAGAGACGTGTTTCTGTGTGTGAGGCGTTGTGTGTCATGTGGTATTGTGTGTGTGTGAGACGTGGTTGTGTGTGTGTTTTCTTGAGGGTTTTGTTAGTGTGTGACGTGTTGTGTGTCAGTGTTGTGTGTGTGACGGGTTGTGTGTCGTGTTGTGCGTGTGCGACGTGCAGTGTACGCGTGACGTGCGGTTTACGTGCGACGCGCAATACGCAACGTGCCTGCGACACGCACTGTGTTCTGTGAGCGACGTGTGACGCGCTGTCTACAACGTGCGACACGCTGTCTACAACGTGCGATGTGCTGTGTGTGCTACGTGCAACGTGTCAGTGTCGTGTGTGTGTGTCTCAATGTCATGTGTGCCATTTTGTGTCATGTGTCATGTGGTGTGAGTCATGTGTGTGTGACATGTAGTGTGTGCGTGCGTGTGACGTGTTGTGCGTGTGCATGACGTAGTGTGACATCTGCGTGACATGATACGTGAGACATGCAACAAACTGTGTGTGCGACTTTGTGTGTGTGACGTACGTGCAACGTGCTGTGTGTCATTCAGTGTGTGTGAGACGTGTTGTGGGTCGTGTTGAGTGTGAGACGTGTTGTGGGTCGTGTTGAGTGTGTGAGTGTGACATGTTGTGGGTCGTGTTGTGTTGAGTGTGACATGTTGCGGGTCGTGTTGTGTTGAGTGTGTATGACATGTTGTGCATCGTGTGTGTGATGTTTTGTGTGTGACGCTTTCCATGTCGTCTTGTGTGTGTGTCCGTGTGGTGTGTTATTTTTGTGTGTCGTGCTGTGTGCCGTTTTGTGTCATCGCGTGTGTGTGACGTGTGTGCGTCCGCGCCTTCGACATATTGTGCGTGTCCGTGTGGGAAGTGCGAAGTGTGCATGGGTCAACTTGCCGCCCCCTTCCCCAACACTTTAGCCCCCTCTCGTAAACATGACCCTACCCCCTCCCCAGGGTGCTACTGACAATAAAACGACCTAAAAGACCCCCGACTGATCACTATTGGCTGCACCCCATTGCCACCCGCACTTCTATGCTGCTGCTGGCCAAACCTTCCCCCCAAAATCTAAACCCCACCCCCTACCCGGAACCCAAATGGAACCCTGACCCCATAACCTGCCCCCCAACTCGAAACCCCTGAACCAAAACTGTAGCCCAACCCTCACCCCAACCCTCACCTCCAGCTCTGAACCCAGCCCCCCGAAGCCTGACACCGCTTTAAGCCAGAGCCCAGTTCCCCATTCCCACCCTGGGCAACAACAGTGCAAACCACCCTCCTGCCCCCCGCCCAGGGATCCTGCTTCTTACCACCCCTTCTTTGGAAATGAACCTTTTCTTCACTTGCATCCCACACACCTTCATTCTCCTTTGAGGGGTTATTTAGTGACAGGGGTCTACACAAGGCAACTCTTTGCTATCACAGCGTAACAGGACACAGAGACGTGAAAACAGTGCAAACAACATTCCACGAGTTTTCAGGAGGTTTAAACACCCAATACAGTTGAACATTTAACAGTCGCTTTGATCTCTACTAACACACACATCCGTTGGCCTGAATACACTCTGACACAAGCTGCTCTTTCAGCGTCACGTCTTGTACAAACATTACTGCAACAGCGTGTAGGGCAGCGTGACCCCCGGGGGTCTGTGAGCTGGTTTCAGGGCGTCCGCAGGACCCCGCAGCTTGGCCTCCCCGCCTGTTCCACCCACCGCCTGTGCTTCCCCGGAGGGATCTCCAGACTGTCAATGCTGCCCAGAGCTTCCCTTCCCTGCCAGGCCTGAGCAACCAGCGCTTGTAACCAGGCCACTCACAGCCTCCCTGCGGGGAGCGTATGGACACAAACCGGCTGGAGAGCAGTTAGGGCAGGAATCCCTGGAGACTCGGGGAGCACCTTCAGCGGATGAGGGTGACACACCCCACAGGAGCTGAATTTCCCACTCGGGTCTAAGTTGTGCCATGTGGATGGGGCAGCACGGTTGGGAGGCTCTGTTTGCTGCGGTGGATCCACTGGGGGTTGATGTCGTGGGGGTCGAGTGAAGACCCACTAAATTGACAGCAGAGCGCTCTCCGGTCGCCGTTGGGACTGCGCCGGGAACGGCAGGAGGAAGGTAAGTCAACCGAAGAGCATCTCCCGTCGACCCAGCCCAGTGTAGACACAGCAGGAAGTCGACCGAAGCTACATCAAATCCAGTTCTGTTATTCATGCAGCAGGAGCAGCGTAACTTAGGACGACTTCCTGCGGTAGGATAGAGTCATAAATAGAAAGGGAAGGCTAACCACCTTTAAATCCCTCCTGGCCAGAGGAAAAAATCCTCTCACCTGTAAAGGGTTAAGAAGCTTGGATAACCTCGCTGGCACCTGACCAAAATGACCAATGAGGAGACAAGATACTTTCAAAAGTTGGCGGGGGGAGGGAGAAACAAAGGGTCTGGGTCTGTCTGTGTGATGCTTTTGCCGGGGACAGAACAGGAATGGCGTCTTAGAACTTAGTAAGTAATCAAGCTAGATATGCGTTAGATTCTGATTCCTTTAAATGGATGAGAAAATAAGCTGCGCTGAATGGAATGGATATTCCTGTCTGTGTGTCTTTTTGTAACTTAAGGTTTTGCCGAGAGGGATTCTCGGTGTTTTGAATCTAATTACCCTGTAAGGTATCTACCATCCTGATTTTACAGAGGTGATTCTTTTTACTTTTTCTTCTATTAAAATTCTTCTTTTAAGAAACTGAATTTTTTTTTTATTGTTCTTAAGATCCAAGGGTCTGGGTCTGTGGTCACCTATGCAAATTGGTGAGGATTTTTACCAAACCTTCCCCAGGAAGGGGGGAGCAATGTTTTGGTGAGAATTTTTGGGGGAAAGACATTTCCAAACGGCTGTTTCGTAATAAAAAACCCGGTTAGACTTTTGGTGGTAGCAGCGAAAGTCCAAGGGCAAAAGGTAAAATAGTTTGTACCTTGGGGAAATTTTAACCTAAGCCGGTAAAAGTAAGCTGAGGAGGTTTTTATGCAGGTCCCCACATCTGTACCCTGGCGTTCAGAGTGGGAAAGGAACCTTGACAGATAGACACAGTGTGAGGCCTGAGTTTCCCCTGCAGTCTGGATGCTCAAACACCGGCTTGGCAACACAAGTCAGCAAGCCCAGGCCACATAGAGACAGGCTCAGTGTGCAGCGTGGACAGACCCTCCGACAGCCCCAGTATTGTCAAATGAGGAAATCCTGCCTGTGTTTTGACTTGCTGGTAGAAGAGCCGAGTGACATTGGAGCTCACCGAGCTTCACTGACCAACGCAGCGCTCCAGCACCTGAGCTCTCGGGCTCCCTGCTGAAAGAAAAGCTGAAGGAGCGACCAAGGTCAAAGAGAGGTGCTCGTCTTTGGCCCAGGGCAGGGAGTCCCACCCTCAAAGCGAGAACATTTCTCTCTTTGTCTGTCTGTGTTGGGGCAGGAGTGATAACACGTCCTCCTGCATTGGCTATTTCAGAGAGTAGTTTCTGACTGTCTTCTCAAAGACAGGGTGCGAAACAGGCCTCAAACCTGACTGAGTGGAAACAAGAACGATGCAGCCCGACTGAGCCAGCTGAGAATTGAGATGTGCCCCTTTGCTCGAGTGAGGGAATGACCTGTGAGGGGACTGGAAACCTGACCGGCCAATTCTTAACTTGCACTCTCTCCGCATCTTTCCTCCGAGTGCCGTCACGGTAGCTTCAATACTCCAGCACCGGACGCCCTGCCAGCTCTGGGCCCGACAAGCTTTCCTTGGGGTTGGATTCTGGAGAGCAGGGGGGCAGGGAAGCAACAGGTGCATGTGGCTCCGTGGTGAGGTTTTCCTTGCAAGATGTGTGTGTGAGTCTGTGTGTGTCGGAAGCACTGAGTGTGGCTCTCCCTGAACCCACAGAGGGCGAGGGTGGCGGGAGCGAGACAGTAGAAGTATAAAGGGGCAAGGATGGGCGTAACGATGATGACTGTGTTGTGTTTCATTCCTTAGATGTGGGGCCACCACCTTTCTCTTTAGCCTTGTCGTATCCCAGGGGTAAAACTCGCCATCTGTCCAGCTACAAGGGCGTGTTTGTGTTCATTCCTGCGAGCCACACAGGGGTCTGATGTTGCTGCTTCCAATCCCCTGGCTCTGCCGGGAGAAGGGGCAATTCAGGCCATAACTGAGCTGAGGGAGGGAGATGAAATAAGATGGGTCCCAAAGATTAATCCCTGAGGAACTCCACTGGTAACCTCCCTCCTGCCTGACAGTTCACCTTTCAGCAGGACCCGCTATAATCTCCCTGTTAACCATTTCCCTATCCATCTTTCAATTTTCATATTGATCCCCATCTTTGCCAGTTTAACTAATAATTCCCCATGTGGCACCATATCAAACGTCTTCCTGAAATCTTGGTCAATTAGATCCACTGCGTTTCCTTTGTCTAAAAAATCTGTTACTTTCTCAAAGAAGGAGATCAGGTTGGTTTGGCATGATCTACCTTTTGTAAAACCATCTTGTATTTTGTCCCATTTACCATTGACCTCAATGTCCTTAACTACTTTCTCCTTCAAAAATTTTTCCAAGACCTTGCATACTACAGATGTCGAACTAACAGGCCTGTAGTTACCCGGATCACTCCCCCCCCCCCTTAAAAATAGCAACTATGTTTGCTATTCTCCAATCAAACGGTACAACCCCTGAGTCGACAGATTCATTACAAATTCTTGCTAATGGGCTTGCAATTTCATGTGCCAGTTCCTTTAATATTCTTGGATGAAGATTATCTGGGCCCCGCGATTTAGTCCCATTAAGCTATTTGAGTTTCGCTTCTACCTCAGATCTGGTAATATCTACCTCCATCTCCTCCTTCCCATTTGTCATGCTACCATTATCCCTAAGATCCTCATTAGCCTTATTAAAGACTGAGGCAAAGTATTTGTTTCGATATTGGGCCATGCCCAGATTATCCTTGACCTCCACTCCATCCTCAGTGCTGAGCGGTCCCACTTCTTCTTTCTTGGTTTTCTTCTTATTGACATGGTGATAGAACCTTTTACGATTGGTTTTAATTCTCTTTGCAAGGTCCTTCTCACTTTATCCCTTCATGTTCTGACCTCAAGAAGGTAGCTTTCCTTGCTGATCCCTCCCATTTTCCACTCCCTGTATTCTTTCTCCTTTTTCTTAATCAGCTCTCCGAGATGCTTGCTCATCCAGCTTGGTCTACAACTCCTGCCTATGAATCTTCCCCCCTTTCTTGGGATGCAGGATTCTGATAGCTTCTGCAGCTTTGATTTAAAGTCATCCCAGGCCTCCTCTGCCTTTAGATCCCTAAAGTTCTTCAGTCCAATCCACTTGCCTAACTCATTTCCTTAATTTTTCAGTCAGCCCTTTTGAAATGAAAAACCCTAGTTGCAGATTTATTTTTTGGTGATCCTTCCGTTCAGTTTGAACTGAATTAGCTCATGATTGCTCGAACCAAGATTGTCCCCTACAACCATTTCTTCTAGGAGGTCCTCACTTCTCACCCAAACCAAATCTAGAATGGCACCCCCTCTTGTCGGTTCAGCAACTACTTGTTGAAGGAATCCATCAGCTATCGCATCTAGGAACATCTGAGCCCGATTATTATTACTAGCACTGTCCTCCAATCTAGATCTGGGAAGTTAACGTCTCCCATGATCACGCAGTTTCCATTCGTATTTACTTCATTAAAAACATTAAAGAGGGCTCGATCCATATCCACATTAGATCCCGGCGTTCTCTAGCAGACTCCAAGTACTATCCCAGGGGAGTCTCGAGTAGTTCTCTTCCCCAGCGTCATTTTTGCCCAGACGGACTCTGTCTTATCCATTCCATCGCTGATTTCTTTACATTCTACCTCCTCATTGATAGACAATGCTACTCCACCACCTTTACCTTTATTTCAGTCTTTCCTAAACAGCACATACCCTTCAATACCCGTAGTCCAGTCATGACGACTATTCCACCCTGTTTCTGTTATCCTGAGAATATCTGGTTTCACTTCCTGCACCAGTACCTCTAGTTCCTCCATTTTGTTACCAAGGCTCCTCGCATTAGTGTACAAACATCTTCATTTTGGTTGGTTTGGCCTCCCTCACCTTCTTTACCCAATGAGGCATGGTCATTCTACAGCCAGTAGAACCTATTAGACTGGTATCCACACTGCCCTTCCTCCATATAGCCATTCTCCTACCCATGGCTGTATCCTTTCTTACTTTGTTTTCTTCCCTCTCAAGGCTAAAATCCGGCGTGGAGATTACCTGGACATCCCCTAACCAACCATCTCCCTCAGATTCCTAGTTTAAAGCTCTCTTAATCAGTTGTGCCAGCCTCCATCCTAGAAGTCTATTTCTTTCCCTACTCAGATGAAGTCCATCCTGAGAGAACTGTCCTCTGTCCATGAATGCCTCCCAGTGGCCATACATCCCAAAGCCCTCCTTCTAGCACCACTGCCTGAGCCATCTGTTGACAGTCATAATCTTGTCACGCCTTTGTTGCCCTTCTCCAGGAACAGGCAAAATCCCAACACAGATCACCTGAGCCTCGATTTCCTTAAGCGTCTTCCCCAGCCAAGCACAGTCTCCCTTAATCCTTTCCAGCGAGAATCTAGCTGTATCATTTGTTCCCACATGAAGGATAATTAGGGGATTCTTTCCCGTTCCCTTTAGGATCCTTTTCAACCTCAGATCTACATCCCGTATCTTAGCACCTGAAAGACAGCACACCCTTCTATTCTCTGGATCAGCTCTGGTTACAGGCCTGTCTTGTCTTCTCAGTAAAGAGTCCCCGATCACATAGCCCTGCCTTTCCCTGGTGATGATGCTGTTCTCCAGTCTATCCCCTCTTCCCTCTGGCTGCAAGTTCTTTCCATTCCTATTCTCCCTTGTAATCCTCTTCTACCCATCCTGTATCCTCCTGGGGCTCATATTTGGTGTAGTCTCCATTGACTCTTCCCCTTTTCCTATCGGACTAGCCACTCTTCTCTTCTTCCTTGCCCCTCCACCTTCAGTGACTACCTGTTGAGCCCCTTCTTCATTTTCCAACTCTCAAAACCTATTCCTGAGCTCTATTTCTCCTTCACGAGCCCGTCTTTTCCTCTGCCTGGTTCTTGTAGTCAAATGCTTTCACTGACCACTTCCCTCACCCAGCAGTCTCCCCTCAGAATTCCCCAGTCCTGCTTCCATCTGCAAGTCTGAGCTTTTCCCTTCAGATACCTCATGTCTTTGCTCCATCATCTCCTCAAACCCCTTTCTAAACTCAACCAGACTTTCCACCTGCATCTCCAAACCTCAGATCTTCTCCTCCATCAGCTCAAGCAGACGGCATTTCATGCAGACAAAACTCTTACCAGGTCCCCCCTCCAGGATCATGGACATACGGCAACTTCCACAGCCAGTCATCTCCATTGTGTCTTCCACGACATGAGTCACTCCCACCGCTGCCTCCGTGTCTGTCATCGCCTTCCCACCTAAATCCTGTTCACCTGGGAAACACCCAAACCCCACCCCCCACAGCAACAACAAACCCCAAACAAGCACCACAAGACAAACTCCCCCTCAGACTCCCCTGTTTACAGCCCTGTTTGCTGGCTCCTGTGCCACGGCCTGACTGGCTGGCTCCCTTCATAGGACCCCGAGTCAGAGAAGCCCCGGCCCCGAATCAGGGCTCAGCTTCTCCCCCAGCACAAAGCCCCCACAAGCCTCTACACATACACATAATCCCAACACACAACCGAATACCAACACCTTCTCCCCCACACCATTCACAGCTGTTGGTGGGTCTTGGGGAAACCCTGGTGGACCAGCGGGGGCGGGTGTCTGACGGGGTGGGTGGGGTGGCAGGGGGCGGGGAGGGGGCCCAGCTGGGAGGTGGAGGGGTCTGTGTGGTGGGAGCTGTGGGAGGGTAGGGGATGGACTGGTGCTGTGGGAGGAGGAAAGGGGGGTTGTGGACAGGGGGCGATTGGGTTGTCGGGATGGGGACTGGGTCTGGGAGGGATGTGGGGGAGGGAGAGGCAATAGGGGACCTGGATCGGGGACTTGGGTCAATGGCATGGCTGCGGCTGTTGGGTTGGGTTGGGTTGGGAGGGGCAGCACCATGGCAGCCCCCAGGGGGACACAGCATGGCTGTGGGGGGCTGTAGGGAGGGGAGGGGTCTGTGGGGTGGGGTGTCTCAGCTGGGTGGAGTGGCTGCAACATGTGGGGAGCGGGGGGGGCAGAAGGGGGGCTGGGGGCTCTGAGCTGTTCTGGAGAGCCCCCGGCCGCGCCCCTGCCGTCCCCCGCCCCCCGCAGCCTCCGCTCCCGGCGCCGCCGGCCCATGCTCCGGGCAGCGGGGCAACGAGCCTGGCCGACCCCGGGGCTCTGTGCGGTGCGGCCCGGCGGCTGGTCTTGGGGCTCCAGGCAGCGCGGTCAGGGGGCAGGGAGCAGGGGAGGGGTGGGGTAGAGGGCAGGGGAGTTCGGGGGGTCAGGGGCTGGGGGGCGGATGGGGTCAGGGCAGTGAGAGGGCGGGGAACAGGGGGTTGAATGGCAGCAGGAGGTCCCGGGGCGGTCAGGGAGAAGGGGTGGTTGGATGGGGCAGAAGGTCCGGGTGGCAGACAGGAAGGAGGGGGGGGTTGGATGGGGCAGTGTGGGGCTGTTAGGGGCAGGGGGATCTGGAGCCCCTCAGGGAACAGAGGGGTTGGATGGGGCCGGAGGCCCGGGGCGGCCGTGAGGGGGCGAGAAGCGGGGGTCAGATGGGGGCGGGGGCCGGGCCATGCCTTGCTGTTTGAGGAGGCCCAGCCTCCCCTAACTGTCCCTCCGTACAATTTCTGAAACCCGATCCGGCATCAGGCCAAAAGTTTGCCTGCCCCTGGCTTAGGGCCTGATTTATGCAAAGACCCATTGGGAGTGTGTGAACATTGCCCCATTTCTGAAACTGGAAACAACCCCCTGCACAGGGCTGGGAAAACAGAGCAGAGCGCTGGAGCCTGAACCCCCTCGTCAGAGACTGCGATGAAATCCTCTCAGGCATTGGCATCCTGACAGCAGGAGTATCTGGCTGTGTCGACTCTCTCCTCAGGCCCTGCACAACCAGCACCCCAGCCAATGCCTGAGATGACGGGGCGTCCAGGATTTCCCGGTATATGGATCTCGGGTAGCAGATAGAAGACCCCTGGTCGGGGTTCCAGGGGCGGGTCTGTGCACATTTGTTCTTGTGCTTTTTCAGGGAGTTTCTTGAGCAGATGGTGCAGTTTCTCTTGGTCACCTGAGTGGAATCAGAGGGGAATGGGCTGGAGAATGTGGAGTTGGAGACCTGCCGAGCAGCCTCTTGTTCATATTCCAACCTATTCATGAAGACGACAGCACCTCCTTTGTCAGCCTTTTTGATTCGGATGTCAGAGTTGTTCCTGAGGCCATGGACGGTGTTGTGTTCGGCACGGATGAGGTTATGGGCCAAGTGATGCTGCTTTTCCACCACTTCAGCCCGTGCTTGTCGGCTGAGGCACTCGAGTTGAAGTCCAGTCTGCTGTTTCGACCTTCAGGCAGAATCCTTCTTTTTGTCGTGTTGGTCAGAAGGTCTCTGTGGATTAGTGTGTTGTTCAGAGGTGTGTTGGAAATATTCCTTCCGTCGGAGACGTGGAAAGTCGGATTCCAAGTCACCACAGAACTGTTGGTGGGGGTGGAGGGGCAGAAGGAGAGGCCACATGTTGGTGGGGGTGGAGGGGCAGAAGGAGAGGCCACACAGGACACCCACTTCCTGGACACTAGAGTGCTAATAAGTGATGGTCACATAAACACCACCCTATCCTGGACCGCTATACTTACCTACATGCCTCCAGCTTTCATACAGACCACATCACACGATCCGTTGTCTACAGCCAAGTTCTAAGATACAACCGCATTTGCTCCAATCCCTCAGACAGAGACAAACACCGACAGGATCTCTATCAAGCATTTGTCAAGGTTCCTCCCCGACTCTGAACTCTAGGGTACAGATGTGGGGACCTGCATGAAAACCTCCTAAGCTTACTTTCACCAACATAGGTTAAAACTTCCCCAAGGTACAAATAAATTTTATCCTTTGTCCCTGGATCTCCACTGCCACCACCAAACTCTAACTGGGTTTACTGGGAAACGTAGTTTGGACACGTCTTTCCCCCCCAAATCCTGCCAACCCTTGCACCCCACTTCCTGGGAAAGGTTTGGTAAAAATCCTCACCAATTTGCAAAGGTGACCACAGACCCAAACCCTTGGATCTGAGAATGATGAAAAAGCATTCAGTTTTCTTACAAGAAGACTTTTAATAGAAGTAAAGAAATCCCCTCTGTAAAATCAGGATGGTAGATACCTTACAGGGTAATTAGATTCAAAACATAGAGAATCCCTCTAGGCAAAACCTTAAGTTACAAAAAGGACACACAGACAGGAATAGTCATTCCATTCAGCACAGTTCCTTTCTCAGCCATTTAAAGAAATCATAATCTAACACCTACCTAGCGAGATTACTTTCTAAAAGTTCTAAGACTCCATTCCTGTTCTGTCCCCGGCAAAAGCATCACACAGACAGACACAGACCCTTTGTTTTTCTCCCTCCTCCCAGCTTTTGAAAGTATCTTGTCTCCTCATTGGTCATTTTGGTCAGGTGCCAGCGCGGTTACCTTTAGCTTCTTAACCCTTTACAGGTGAGAGGATTTTTCCTCTGGCCAGGAGGGATTTTAAAGGGGTTTACCCTTCCCTTTATATTTATGACAGCATTCTTCAAACTACAATCCCCACCTGCTGAAAGGAAGAATACCCCGAAGTCACCTACTCCAGGACAGGCCCAACAAAGAAAGGAACAGAACGCCACCAGCCATCAGCTTCAGCCCCCAACTAAAAGATCTCCAGGGCAGGATCAAGGATCTACAATCTATTCTGAAGGATGATCCCTCACTCTCACAGATCTTGGGAGACAGGCCAGTCCTCGCTTACAGACAGCCCCCCAACCTGAAGCAAATACTCGCCAGCAACCACACAACAAAAACACTAACCCAGGAACCGATCCTTGCAACAAACCCATTGCCAACTCTGTCCACATATCTAGTCTAGGGACACCATCCTCGGACCTAATCACATCAGCCACACCATCAAATGTGCCCAAATACATTTGTTTGTCTCTAAGGTGCCAGAACTACTCCTCGTTTTGTTTTTGTTTTTTGCTGATACAGACTAACACGGCTCCCACTCTGAACTAAATGATTGCATCTCTCCCCAAAATCGATCTAGAAGCACAAAGAACACCCTGGAGGCCAGGCCTGTAAACGTTAGGAAACATCAGAGTTAAGGTGACGTGTACATACTTCGCGCAGTGCTGTTGTGCATGTGTGTTATGATACAGACTCACAAGTGTGGCCTTGAGGTCAATTCCCTGCCCCCCCCAGCATCAATTTCCTCCAGACTCCCAAGGGAAGTGGTGCTTCCTCCATCCCTTGATGAGATGCCTTTCTGGAGTCTGCTTTGGTCCAAAACTCGCGACTGCGCCATGCAGGAGGCCTGTGATGTGTAGGGGGCCAGATGAGATGATCTAAGAGTCTCTTCTGGCCTTCAAGTCTCCAAATCTCTGCAAAACCGCGTGTGGCACATGGAGCATCCTCTGATGGTTCCACGTGTGGCCTGCGTGAACCCTTGCACGACCACTGAGTGTGTGGGGGTGACCCAGGGGGAGCAGCTCAAACACGCACAGGAGCCGGCTCGGGGCAGGACATGAGCCCTGCAGGGCAGGGGTGGGGGTGGCAGTGACATCACAAGGGCCTTTTGCAGCACTCAGCTGATTGGTGAAAGGCGGTTGGGAGGCGGTGACCTCACAGAGAGTCCACGACAACGGCCAGGGAGGACAGGCTGCAGGGCAGGGGGATCTCAGAGACCCCCGGGGCTTTGCTGCAGGGAGTCTCCTTCTTGAGGTGTCTCCTTGAGGACTGAGAGAGAATTCAGGGTCTTGTATGTGAGCGCGAGGTGGAGCCTCTCGGGAGTTTTCTCCTTTCCCACTGCTCATTGAGCGAGAAGACAGACGTCCCTGTGGAGAAGGTAAGAGCCCCAGAGAGGTTTGGTACCGAGGCTGCCTGATCCACCTGGTGCTGGCCAAATTCTCGGCACGGAAAACAGGAGGTTAAGGTTGGACAATTTTCCCCCAGCTAGGCCTTTGTCCCTTCGAGTCTTTGGGGTTTGACTTTTTTGGTTTCCCTTTTCCTGCTTCCCTCCCTCCACTGGCAAGGAGGGGGTACTCTGTAGCCCTCATGGTGGGAGGCCTCCCAAAGAGATGGGACAGGAAGCGTGCTCTGAGAGTGATCCTCACCGGTGACCTGAGCCATCCCTGGGCCATCTGGGGAACCCTCAGCCCACTGCCAGAGTCTCCACGCTGATTGCTGAGCAGGGGGTCTCGTGGCAGGGAGGAGACTCAGGACTTTGTTGTTCTCTTTTAAGGCCCAGCAAATAAGCCAGAACCAATCATCTGTTTGGTGAATTGTTCTCCTTCTCGCTGCTGATTGTCTCTGAGCCGTTCCTGGTTCTCGCTGGTGTTCTCGTGCTTCTAAAACACTTGCTGAAGAATCAGTGTGAATGGTTGTTGGTCTGTAGCTCATTGCAGGTTCCTTTATTCTGATCATTCAGTATGTGAAACTCCAGACTGATGGTTCGTTTAAAAGTCAGGACACCCGGGTCCTGTTCCCAGCTCTATCCCGACAGGTTGTGTGATGGAAGACGAGGCCCTTCACCTTTCTCAGCCTTCGTTTCTCCCTCTGTCAGTTGGGGAGAACAATCCTCTCACACCTGCCTCCCGGTGGGGGGAGACTGGGGAGCTGTGGGGACCTGTTTGAGAGCGTCACTCGGAGCAGTGTATCGTAGGACGTGTCCTGTCGGGTTGAGTCATTCCAGAGGATGATGTCGGGCAGCAGAAGCCCGTTTTCCCAACCTGGCGTGACACAGCTTTGCATGTGAACCGAACCAAGGGCGCACACAGGTCCAGAAGCCGGCGATTTCTCCTTTGGCCGCTAGATGGCACTGCAGGCTCCCACTTCCCCCTTCTCCTGGTCAGCGCAAAGGGGGTTAGTCTCCCCAAAAAGAACGCCCGTCTCGCTTTGAACGTTCCTTGATGTGCACCCTGTGGACTGTCGGGATACATGTCCAGAAGTTGCAGGGCTTGTTTCATGGTCTCCACAACGACAATCTTTCTTCCTTTTTAGACGTGACGACCTTTTTGGTCAAGATCCTTGATTATTCAGGGACTTATCCCAGAAAACCAAAATATTTGGGACATAAGACTTGTCTGGAAGGGCGCACAGGGCTAAAGTGTTTTTGGCCATAGCAGGTTCTTTGTCGCAAGAATGACGTCCATCCCCCTTCCAAACAAGCCCCAGATGAGCTGTTACCAGAATTGCCCTTTACCTTGGGGTACGCCCATTTGTTAGGATTACTCTTCTGGTGGGGGGAGATTCTGCATTCTGTCAATGTGCTGCTTTTGTCACTTGTGTTTTCCTATGGATCGCTACTCCTTCCTTCTGCAAGTTCCCTCCCAATGGAGCTACCCTGCAGGACCTCGGTTCCCCAGGGCTGGGGTCTTCCAGCCCCCAAATGTGATGAACACGAACAGACACACAGGCACACACACATGAACATAGCGTGTCCGAGAGGACTGGGTCATCAGCACTCGCAAGCTGACCCCTGGTGTGTCCCGGGACTCAGTGGGCTGGATCGAACAACAATTTAATGCTGGTCCCCTCATATGTCCTTGGACTCAGTGGGCTGGGCTGAGCAACACTTTAATCTGCCACCCTCCTCTGCCCCCAGGTTCAGCACCTCCCTATCCCCGCCTTCACCCCACAACCATTCTGCTAGTAACCCACTTGCTGAGCAAACCCCCGAGGATTTTTGGGGCTGCAGGGATCTTTAGCTTGGGTACAAGGAGCGTTGCTGCAGAGTGAATGGAGAAGCCAAAAACACCCATGGAGGTGGGGTGGGACGCTAGCAAACTATAACTGATCACAGGAGGCAGGGTCAGGAAGCTATTCCTAGAGAGAGACAGAGGCACAGAAAGAGACAGATGGATCTTAGCACTCCTTGAAGCTGGAATCGATCAGGGTTACCGGGTGGCCTTGGTAGCTGAGGGACCGGAGCGCTGGAGCCAGGCAGAGCCCCCAGCACAATCAGTCAGGAAAAGCGAATGAGGAGGACTTGTGGCACCTTAGAGACGAACCAATTTATCTGAGCATAAGCTTTCATGGGCTAAAGCCCACTTCATCAGATGCATGCAGGGGAAAATACAGCAGGAAGATATAGATATAGTGATACAGAGAAGACGAGAAAATGGGGGTTGCCATAACAACCCTTAACGAGACCAATCGATGAAGGTGGGCTGTTAGCAGCAGGAGAAACAAAATTTTGTTGTGATAATCAGGCTAATGTGGGGGGACTAAAACTGCAGGGCAGAGAGAGCAGTAAGTGTTGGGGGGTCCCAATCCAGTCCCCCAGCTTCTAGCCGCCCACCCCCTTAAGGCTGCCATAGCTGGGAGCTCCCTCCATCTGCAGCTTCAACTTGTAAAGATTGTAGATAAAACCTGTACAGCTGTGTGCCTTTGGGCAAAAACTTACACACAGGTACATGAAATCCATGCAAAAGAAACCACAGTGGGTAAAACCAGGGAACAAAAGCCTGAGCAGCCAAAACCCCAGCCAGCTGTTGCTCCCACGAAGAGGGAACTGTTCCAAGATCTCATCCTTCACATTTCTCCTAGGAACTACCAGGGGCCGATTGAAAAGTGTGAAAATATTTTTTAAAAGAAAAAACATCCACAACTTGATTCCATTTTATTGACAGCATCATTCTTCATACTCGCCTGGCTTGCCTTCTCTGGCAGAAGAGAGGCAGCCAGACGAGGATGAGGACCACCAGCTGTGCCCCCACAAGACTGGGCTCTGGGCCAATCCTCCAGATATCTGAGACCCACATCCTTCCCCAGATCAACCGCCTTCAAAGTGGACCAGACCCACATCCCTCCCCAGAGTGACCATCCGTGACCTGGACAGCGCCCCCAGCTCAGCCAGGAAGGAGAACTCTTGAAACTTTCTTTGGCTTTTCATCTCCCTGTTCTTCCCCTAATTGTTGGGGGCTGAACATACCTGGCCGTGGGAAGCGAAGAGGCAGGCCCTGGATTCTACCTCTCGGGAGCCCACAGCTCACCCCCAGAGGGTCGCCGACTGTCTGGTGAGACGCTAGAAGGGCCATTTGCAAGTGCTTCAATTTTCCAGCTCGATTTGGCTGTTGGTTTCTGGCCCAAAATGCGGAGGCCTGACAGCGTCAGCACTGGGCAAATGTGGCTCGTTGCTGGAAGAGTCTGATTCTCCCGTCGTCTTCTCCCTTCCGAGGGATCCTCCGCGTCTCTCAGCAGCTCCTGGGGTCCCCAGCCGCTGTCCCCCCAGCCCGGTGGCAGACTGACGGCAGGGCAAGAAAGCTGACGCCGAACCCTCTTTGCTGTTGGCCTCCGGGATATCGCAATCAGCTTGTGCAGAAACACACACAGACCCCACCCGGAGCACATCGCACGTCACATACACAATGCGTCCTGCATCGCACATCACACACACAAAACATGGCACGTCGGACACACAACACGTTGCACATCACACTTCAGACACAAAAAACGTTGCACGTTGCATGTTGCACGTAGCACACGCAAACAGAAGACGTCGCACGTCGCACTTCACATGTGCGTCTTCTTGTTTGCCGTGTTGAGTGTGTGTGTGATGTTGTGTTTGTGGTATCATGTGACATGGTGTGTGCGTGTGTGTTTTTGAGATGTGTTTTGTGTAGTGTTGTGTGTATGACGTCTTGTGTGTGTTTGTGTCTATCTGTGTGACATGTTGTGTGTCGTGTTGTGTGTGTGACGTGTTGTGTGATGTGTTGAGTGTGTGTGTGTGGTGTTGTGTTTGTGGTGTCATGTGACGTGTTGGGTGTGATGTGGTGTGTGGGGGTTTGTGTGTGACATGTGTGTCATGTTGTGTGTGTTTGTGTCTGTCTGTGTGATGTGTTGTGTCATGTTGTGTGTGTGTGACGTGTTGTGTTTCATGGTGTTTGTTTACGAGAGACCTGCTTGCGTTGTGTGTGTGTGTTTGTGCGACATGCCACGTGCAACATGTATGTGCGATGTGCGACGTGCAACATGTGTGTGGAACGTGCGACATTTTTGTGTGTGACGTGCGACACGCGACGTATTGTGTCTTCGACGTCCAGTGTGCCGAGTGTGCTTGCGATGTGTTGTGTGTCTGACATTCTACATGTTTGTGTGTGACGTGCGTTGTGTGACGGGTTATGTGTGTAGGTGTGATGTGTGACATGCTACGTGTGATGTGCGAAGTATTTGTGCAACGTGGGATGAGTTGTGTGTGTCAGTGCGACGTGCGACAAGCGACATGCGATGTGTTGTATATGTGAGGTGTTGTGTGTCATGTTGTGTGTGTTACACGTTGTTTTTCGTGTAGTGTATGTCTGTGTGTCTGTGTGAGGCGGGTTCTGTGTCGTGTTTTTTGTGTGTGAGATACATGTTTGTGTTTGTGACATGTTGTGTGTCGCATTGTTTGTGTGTGTGACGTATTTCTCTGTGTGTGTTGTGCGACTTGCGTGCATGTGTGCTTGCGATGTGTTGTGTGTATCCATGCAACGTGTGACGTGTTGTGCGGGACATGCGATTTGTTTCTGTATGTGTCATGTTGTGTGTGTGTTGTGTTGTGTTGTGTGTGTGTGAGACGGGTTGTGTGTGAGACTTTTGTGTGTGTGTGCCGTGTTGTGTGTGTGTGTGATGTGTTGTGTGTCGTGTTTTGTGTCATCTAGAGTTGTGTGCATTGTGTGTGTGGTGCTGTGTTTGTTGTGTCATATGATGTGGCATGTGTGTGATGTGTTTTGTGTAGTGTTCTGTGTGTGTGTCATGTTCTGTGTCATGTTGTGTGTGTTTGTGTGTGTCTGACATGTGTGTCGTGTAGTGTTTGTGTGACGTGTTGTGTGTCATATTGTGTGTGTCGTGTTATGTGTGTGTGTGTGTGAGACAGGTTGTGTGTCTTGTGTGTGTGTGCATGAGATGTTTTTGTGTTTGTGATGTGTTGTGTGTTGCGCTGTGTGTGTTTGAGAGACATGCTTTTGTGTGTGTGTCGTGCGACGTGCAACGTGCGACATGCATGTGTGCGACATGTTCTGTGTATCCGTGCAACATGCAAACTGTGACGTGTTGTGTGGGACGTGCAATGTGTTTCTGTGTGTGTCGTGTTGTGTGTGTGAGTCGTTTTGTGTGTCGTGTTGTGTGCATTGTGATATGTGTGTGTGTGACGGGTTGTGTCTGTGTGTGACGGGTTGTCTGTTGTGTTATGTGTGTGTTGTGTGTTGTCTAGAGTGTTGTGTGGATTGTGTGTGTGGTGGTGTGTTTGTGGTGAAATGTGACGTGGTGTGTGTGTGTGAGACGTGCTTTGTGTAGTGTTGTGTGTGTGTGATGTATTGCGTGTCATGTTTCTTTCTGTCTGTGTGAGTCATTTTGTATATCATGTTGTGTATATTGTGATGTGTGTGTGTGTGACGGGTTGTGTCTGTGTGTGACATGTTGTGTGTCGTGTTATGTGTGTGTTGTGTGTCGTCTAGAGTGTTGTGTGGATTGTGTGTGTGGTGGTGTGTTTGTGGTGACATGTGACGTGGTGTATGTGTGTGAGACGTGTTTTGTGTAGTGTTGTGTGTGTGACATGTTGTGTGTCATGTTTCTTTGTGTCTCTCTGTGTGACGTGTTGTGTGTCATGTTGTGTGCCGTGTTGAGTGTGTGTGTGGTGTTGTATTTTGGGTGTCGTGATGTGTTGTGGGTGACGTGGTGTGTGTGTGTGTGAGATGTGGTGTGTGTCATGTTGTGTGTGTTTGTGTCTGTCTGTGTGATGTTGTGTGTGGTATTGTGTGTGTGACGTGTGTAGTGTTTCGTGTCTGTTCGACGTGCGGTGTGATGTGAGGCGTGTTGTGTGTGTGTGTTTGTGGTGTGGTGTGTGTGATGTGTTGTGTGTATTGTGTGTGTGTGTTGTGTTGTGGGCCATTTTCTGTGTCGTGTTCAGTGTGTATGTGGTGTGTGTGTGTGGTGTCATGTTACATGTTTTGCGTGACGTGGTGTGTGTAGTGTGTGTGTGTTGTGTTGTGTGTTGCATTCTGTGCGTGTTGTGTGTCGTCTAGAGTGTTGTGTTGAGTGTGTGTGATGTGTTGTGTGTCTTTGTGTGTGTGTGACATGTAGCATTTTCTGTCTGTGTGACGTGGTGTGTGTTGTGTTGTGCGTGTGTGAGACGTATTTGTGAGTGTGAAGTGCAACATGCTGTGCGTGCGACGCGCAACGTGTTGTGTGTGTGAAGTGCGATGTGCTGTGTGTATGACGTTTGACATGCGATGTGTTGTGAGTGCGACGTGCAAAGTCTTGTGTGTGTCCGTACTATGTGCGATGTGCATTGTGCGACAGGAGATGTGTTATGTGTGTGTGTGTGCAATGTACAACGTGCTACGTGTTGTCTATGTGATGTGCCACGTGTTGTGTGTGCGTGCTACACACGATGTGTTGTGCGTGTGACATGCGATGTGCTGTGTGTGTGCGTGCAACATGTGTGTGACGTGTGACATGTTCTGTGTGCGCCATGTGATGGGTTGTGTCTGTGCGTGCGACACACACCATGTCACACACAACACGTCTCATGACACCACAACCACACACAACACATTCAACATGACACACAAAATGGCACAAAACTCAACACATGCACACAACACATCACACACATGCACAACACACCACTCCCCACACAGACACACACAGAACACGACACTCAACACGTCACACAACACTCTAGATGACACACAACATGACACACAACACTACACACACACGAGACACCACAAAACACAACACATCACACACACACTGAACGCAACACTCTGGCCGACACACAGCACACACAGAAGACATCACACACACACAAACGTGTCTCACACACACACGTGGGCAAACGTGGCTGGTTGCCGTCAGGGTCTGCGTCTCCCTGCGGGTCCAGGGGCCTGGCTGCAGCTCCCGCCCCAGCCCTCCCCCCGGGGGCGTTGGCTGCTGCCCCTTCCCGTGTCCCGGCCCCTCCGGCCTGGGTGTGGGGCTGGTGGCTGGTCTGTGGAAACGCCTGTGGGATGCGGCTTCCTTCGAGTTCCCAAAGGGTTGGTTGGACTCGGGCCCGAGTCTCCTTTCCCGTGCGAGAGATCCCGGCGTCACCTTTCCACCACGTCCTTGCCAAGGCTCCCTGCGCAGCTGAGCCGGGAGGGTTTTTTCACCTGTGTTTTTCTCCACCATCCTGCCTGCAGAGGGAGAGCTGCATTCGGGTCTCACTGTGGTGTGTTGGTCAAGGGGTCGGATTCTCACTCGGGGCGGGAGAGAGTGCGGAGAAGACCTTGGAAAGGTGAAGTCGGGGGCAGGACTTTTCAGGTGCCTGTTTTTGTGGGGGTTTCTTGAATGTTGTTTTTTGCTGAAATGGAGAGAAAGGTTGTTGGCTTTTCGGCCTGAAGGCTTGTTCTGTCCGGCAGCCCAAACTGCCAGCCTTGTTTCACCTCTTTAATGTTGGACAGGGACAGGGACACGTGAGCACCTTTGACTCCTTTGGAGCCCCTTGAGTCTATTGAAATGACCACAAAAGTTCCCACCCCCTGTGTGAGTAGCATGTGGGACTGAGCCTCTTTTTTCCTTTCTCCCCTCTCGGATGTCAGAAGCACCCTAGACAGGTGCATGGCTCCTTCCCCTTCACACGGCATGATAGTGGGCAGAGGCTGAGAGAAAACAACTATCCCAGGGCCATGTGCAAAGTGGGGAAGGTGACTGATGGGGTCGGACTCTCCTTTGAGTTATTACAAACCCGGGGTTCCTGCATTTCCTCCAAAACAAAACCTGTTTTCTAAATCGCTTCTCTGCTAAGGCTGCATCTACACTCCCCCTTGTGTCGGTAGAACGTATGTCGCTCAGGGGTGTGAAGAAGCCACCCCCCGAGTGAGACAAGTTACACCGACCTAAGTGCTGGTGTGGACAGTGCTCTGTCATTGATTTCCCTGCAGTAATAGGCTTCATCTCTCGCTCTGCAGAGCCAAGCCTCTCAAAGCCTTTCAAGGAATCCTCGGGTGCTTCAGGGGTGTCTGTGCTGAGGACAGCTGAATTAATGTGAACTGACTGAGGCTTGGTTTTTCTCAGCTCAGGGCCCTGATTTATCTGGTGCTCTGGGTACTTCCCCTGATCACACTTCCTCAGGCTCTTCCTTGAGAGGAGATTTATCATGGGAATTACGCAGAGAGGAATGATCCTGGGGAAGTCAGTGATGAGCCTCCCAAATCTGCACCTTTGTCTTTCTTTAATGAACAGATGGAAGATCAAAGCATTGTATTCAATCCTTGAAGTGTCCATCCCATTTCTGTGCACACTGGACTTGAAAAGTTGTCCTTCTTTTTCTGTACACCATACGTGTCCATTTTAAATCAAAAGATGCATAATGAGCCATGGGCTACTTCCCTATGACACAGAGGGTCACAAACATGGTAGTGAAGAGGACAGATTACTAAGTAATCACAGTGGGTTTCAGCCCCGTAGGATCACCTGGAAGGATTTTTCCTTCCTTTAAAAATGGCAGAACCCAAACCCCATTCACAAGCTGCAGGGAACCTTACAATACATTCTTCCCACATGGTCCTCTTGTAAAGCCAGTCCATCAGAGAATGCCTTAGCACAAGAAAATAACGCCAGGCAGTGGTAAGCACACAAACAAGACTTTATTTACGAGAGGGAAAAGGACTAGGCTAGGCTAGAGAAGGGGGGGATTAACAAAACTTGAACTCTGGAAGTGCTCCAGTCTCCCCAACAATTACACCCAGGAGATCATGCTGATGTTCTCTCTCCCTTCTCTTGCAGGGACAGCGATGGATGGCTGCTGCTCTCTTGACATTGGACGTCAGGGAGGGACTCCATGATGGACACAGGAATAGGTGAGTAGACCTCACTAAAAACCCTCCCTATCCCTCTTTGCGTCGTCTCTGCCTGGATGTTAGACCCTATCTACGCGGATTCAATCCACGCGTGGGAGTGTGCTTCCCAACCCAAACTAATATAGCCAATGGCTAAAGGTCACCAGCTTCTTTTCCCAAGTCCAAGATGGCCACCTGACAGATAACCCAAAAGGTACATGCCTTTCTTCCCTTCTTTTAGGAAAATTTGGCAGGGGCAAGCAGCATTTTACACACCCAAAGACTGGATTTGACCAATCAGGGGACGTTGCGGGGCAGGGTGACCCACGCAGAAGGGGGTTGTATATCCCCTCTGAGAACTCCTCCCTGTGTCCTCTACCAATTGAAGTGGGCGTCAGCCCCGTAGGACCACCCCGAGAGGGGATTTGACCAAAGAAGGGAAGTGCTGCAGTGGAGTGACCTGCCCGCAACAGGATCCCGTGGTCCCTCTAAAACGTCCCCACACCACCCTTTAGCAGTTGGCGAGGGTTTCACTCCCACCCCAACAACACTTCAATGGTCACTGAATGAGGGGACTGTGGAAAAAAATAGTACAATTGTGCAATTAAAGACTGTGTCAAAATGCACGTGCACAGTACTCAGACTCCCTGAATCCTAGCGTTTCCGAACTTTCCATTGCTCAGTTTTGCAAACTTACTAATTGTTATTTTAATGCAGATATTTATATATTTGTTGGGCGTCTAAAGATATAAAAATACAGACATCGATTCATATCATTGTCTTGCAAACATCCCCATTTCATTGTTTGTTTTTAAAGAAAAAAGTACAGGACTAGGTTCTGGCAATTTCTGTATTGAGCTGTAAAGAAAGATATTTTTAAGGGTTTTGAACTGTTGAAACAGAGGCCCAGAGATTGTCTCACACAGGGAGGAGTGGGTGATGCATTGCACACTTTCCCAAGCCAGCAGAGTTGCTGGACCCCAAGAGATTCCCCCTCTATTCCTGAGTCAACCTTTGCCAGAAGCAAGCAGACAGAAGGACAAAAGTAGCTCTCCATTTTAATAAAGGCTCTTGTAACTTTCTGGGTAAACTGGTCCCTTCCATTCTTTAGCTGACTATTACTCAGGCTCTTTTCTTACTGGCAAACTTGAATTTTGATTTTTCTACGTCATGGCCAGTCTTTATCGTCTCTCTTGTAAACTTGAATGTGCCAATCCCTGAGAGGACATACTTTCTTGTTTTTTCCTGGTTCGGCAATCATAGGTCTGGGGATTGAGCTCCCATTTAAGGTACTTTTAATGATGACTCCCAGTCCTTTATTTCATCTATCAGGATGTTCAAAGAGAGGTGCTACCCTTCACTGAACGCCACTGCTCTGACTTTGGATTCCCTTGTAGAATGTGTGGGGCTGGGGTAGTTGTCTCAGCTGGATTCTTAATCCAGAGGGAAGACGCTCTCTCCTGTTCAATCAAGATCAGGAATGGCACATAGATTTGGGAGAAAAAGTACATTTTACTTTTACTCTATTTTCTTATTTCTCAAAAGGAACAGTACAACAAAGATAAAAACCCCATTGTGAATAATCAATATAGGTATTGATGTATCTTGTCTGAAATGGGACAGCTGCTCTTCTACTCTCGGGATGGATGCCATATCAATAGATAAGATAAAAAGACAGGCCTAACTGAGAGACTGAACCCATATGAGGGCCAAATTCTGCTCCTCGGTTACATGAGTACGTCGCTCCCCGACTAGGGCCCAAATCTCTGTAAAGAAGAGTAAATCTGGTCCCGAGGGAGTATCGAACAACTTCCAAACTGTTTAAGAAGGGTGGTTGAGTCTAAACTATAAAGATAGTTCCAAATATGGACCGCAGTTCAGGAAAGCAGCCTTATTCATCCGAGCATATGAATGATGTAAGAAAATTCTGAAAAGGTGGATCTTAGATCATGGTCATAATTTAAAAAAATTAATTGACACAGCTGGACACCATTCACATTTGAAACATAAAGTAGCTTAAAACTGTCCTAGCTTGAAGTGGTTTGAAACTGCTTCAGGAAATGTGGTCCTCTTACAAGTGTAGATGTGAGGTTGCATATATGGTAAAGCCATGTATACAGAATACATGCTGATTTTAATCCTACAAATTTCCTAAACACTATACAGAATATCTAATTGCTTATTTTTAAATCCTAATCAGAGAAAAATTAAAATGATTTGTGCAAATAATTGAATTCTAAGGATTGTGTAACAACAAACACTCTTATTTTCTAGATCTACTGAGAGCTAGCTCTGAGAGAACAAAACAGTATTTTCAGTGTTTATGGTTCTTTACTGAAGCAGGTCAATTCTTTATCTAAGAACAGGAAAACAAAAGAATTCACAATATTGTTATCCCTTTTGACCTGAGCAATTAGTGACTATTTTGGGTCTTGTGAGTTGTTTCCATTCGGGGGAGAAATGGATGATGGAGTCAGGTATTTTTTTGACACAATCCTGCTTATTTACAAAGAATGTACCCAAAGTTCTATTTCCCTAACGACAGCAGGAATAGTTTCTTGGCTCACAATTCCAAGCCTCTTTCTATCCAGCAGTCTACCCTAAAGCGCTCTCTCTCTCTCTCTCTCTCAACTTTTTCTGAGATCACACTACAAATACTTCTCTGGGGCTCCTTTGTGCTTCTGCGGTGTCACACTCCCTCTCTTCCTCCCCCCTGCCCCGAATCCCATCCCCCTGCATTTGCATTCAGACCCTAGTGAAAGCCCCTTCCACTGTATGGCTCAACTCCTATTCCAGCTTCACTTGATGGTGACTTCTCTTAAGTCAGCCATCTATTCCACAAAAGAGCTTGATTGTTTTACATTGATCCTGAATAAAGGACAACTGGTATGCCCACGAGCTTCAATAAGGCTTCCCCTTTCCCCAGCATAACTACCTGTTTTCATGTTGTTTTTATAAATCTGTATCTTGTACAGGTCTGCAAAACCCACAGCATTCTTTTATTTTTACTAACCTGAAACAGGATATTGAATGCATAATTTCAGTTACACCAATGTAAATCTGTGGTAATTCATTAGAATTATTCCATCTTTATCCTGGTGGCAAAATATGTTAGCACGTCACTAGAGAAAACATGACACTTTTTGATAATTGTTATTGTTGCCGGCACGCAGTGTTGAGAGGCTAAACAACAGCTGGGGTTGGTTCGCTACCCGGTGTGCTACACCCAATAATCACAACGGGGTGGAGAAGCGGAAAAGTTTATTTGCAGCTGCAAAAAGATCCAGGGAGAATAGAATCTCAAATCCTGCACACAGAGCAGGAAGTTACACAGGCTTTTAAAAATCCTTTTTCCCAGCATACCCTAACTATCCATATAGCCAGCCAATCCAGTTCACATCTAGTTCCCTTGTTTTTTGTATCATTTGTTAACCTATACATAAAGCTGCTTGATTCAGCATTGTTCTTCCATATCTGCCCTGTTCGGCCTTGTTTAGTTTCAGGCAGTCTGACTCTGCAACATATTGTTGCAGATCCTCAGCATAACTGCTGCGAGTGCCTCCAGGCTGGGGGTCCAAGGACACTTGGGCCTAGTACGCAGAGCTGCTGCGAGTGCCTCCAGGCCGGAGGGGGGGCCAAGGACACTTGGACCTAGTGCGAGGGGGCTTCATCGACACTCGTGGTCTTCCATCCCCTCGAGTTACCTAGTGGCCATGCCCCAGGGTCCCCAACACAAGTGAAACAAAACTGCAGGAACTGAGGGGTGGGGTGTGTGTTTAGTGGCTTGGCAGCCCTGAGCCAATCCCCTGAGCCCCGAGGGCCGGCAGCGCTGGCAGGGCAAGGGCAGGGCTATCCTGCCCTCAAGCCTCTATCTTCATCCAGTGCCCTGCCGGGGCAGCCCCGGAGAGGGGAGCTCAGTCTCAGGGGCACATTCACCCCTTTGCTGTGGGACCCTGTCGGTGCCGCTCATCGTGCTGGCTTCTGGGACACAAGTGCCCATCCTGCAGGGCTGAGCCCCCCCGACAGCTGATTTCACACAAAGACCCTAGCACCCCTCATGGCAAGCAGCTGTTCAGAGATCCCGCTCCCAGTCCAAACCCTGCCAGGGCTGAACCAGCAGAGCGGGTACCTCCGGGGGCAGGTCTCATCCCCAACCCAGGGTGAAGTGCCGGGGGCAATGGCAGATTAGCCACTGAGCCTGTGCCCAGGGGTTGCCAGGCAGGCAGGGCAAGGAAAGCCCCCACATTCTGATCCCACTCCCTGGCGGAAGCCGTGTGGGGAGGGCCGGAGAAGCCCCAAGTGCCCCCTGAGCCCGCCCCGTGCTGCAGCCCCGGGACTGGAAAACCTCTTGCTGCCTGCCCCGGCCTCAGCTTCTCCAATATGGGGCAAGCGGGGGTGGGGGGAGGCCGTCTGGAACAGGGGCAGAGCCCTGGGGAAGGGGCAGAAAGGGGTGGGGCCACGGGCAGGGCCACAGGCAGAATGGGGGCAGGACCACAGTTGGAAGGGGTGGGGAAGGGCCCCGCACTTGTTCTGGCCCAGGGCCCCAGGAAACCTTAATCGACCTCTGGCTGTGGGGTGGCCCATACAGGGCACTCAGTGCCCCCCTTCCCCGTTAAGGCAGGGCCCAGAGCAGACCCCAACCCTTTCAGCTCCCCTTAAAATCATAATGAGCTGCCTCTTTTGAGGCCCCAGGTTTGATCGTTGAGGCCATTGGGCCTGTTGTGGGACCAGGCCCTGGAGGCTAACACTGACATTTAAAGCACTCACATCCTCATCCCCTACAGGATTTGGCCGACCCCCACCGTGCCTCAGTGTTCTGTTAAATGGGCGCAGAGAAGGCAGAGGCCACCTCCCCGCTCCATCAGAGAGCAGCTGCTCTGCACAGGCCCTGGCACCAGCCACTGGTCTCTGCTACTCCTGCAGCACATGGCTGGGGAATCACCCAAGCCCTAGAGGGGGCCCCACAAAATCACCTCCTTCTCCCAAAATTCTCTCACCAGGGCAGCAGGGTGCATTTACCAAAGTCACTGTGATGCCCTTGGGGCCAGCACCTCAGACCAGGGGAGCCCAGGGCATGGCCAGCCCCACTCTGCAGACTGGGGGCAGCTGGCCCCAAGCTCTCCTGGGTGGCTCCTGGTCCCAGCTAGACTCAGGAGCTGTCACTGGAGTTTCCAGAGCTTGGGTATCTCCAAGGCCAGGCTGACGGTGCCCCTGGGGGGCTGAGGAACTAGCAGCAGCTAGCCCAGCCAGGAGCAGTTGTGGGGAGGGCAGAGTGCAGAGATGCTGGCTTGGCCCAGCAATGGGATAAGGACATAGACCATCTGGCCGCGGAGGCCCCATAACTGACTCCTCTGGGACCAGGTCCAGCCCGTGCAGAGCCTGGGGCTGGGACATGTGTGGGGAGGGGGGAAAAGGGGAGAGACAGGGCCTCTCGGCAAGGCAAGATTTGCCCTGCAGTTCTGGGGTTTGTCACCATACAGGGACATCCCTCGGTGGGTCCCTTGGCGACAGCCCCTGGTGGCTGCTCTTTGCCAGGCTCTCCTAGTGCTGCAGTCATTGCTCTATTGCCCTCGCCTCCCATTGGGTCTGGCTGGGGTTTCCTGCTGGTCCTGAGGGAGCAGCGAGGAGAGGAGGGACGGGCCAGGCCTCTCCTCCCCAAGGGTAGTGTGGGCAGAACAGCTGGTAGTGGCCCCTACACCATGGCACGGCTAGCTGTGCCTCAAGCAACCAAGCCCCTTAGGCCTGTCAACACCACAGTTCGGCTGGCATACATTGCCTTGCATTCACCTCGCTGTGCCCAGCTCTGCACTCAAATTTGTCTTTGGCCAATGTAATTGCTCCCTTACGGTGATGCAGTAAAACCACCTCTCCAGATGGCATTGGCCTACATCTACCCTAACCATCCTCCAGCAGCTGTCCCGCAATACCCCATTCCCTGCAACAGTGACCACAGAGGCCATGTTGTAAACTCCACGCAGCACCCCTCGCCCCATGAAGTGATTCCTGCACTGAAGGGAGCCTGGTCTGCTCCCCGGGGTTCCCTAAACCCACAGCTCATGGTAACTTTACTCTCTGTGAGGCCGTTGTGACGTTGCACTCATATGCTTTATGAAAATATGCTTATGAACAGGAATATAACATGCCTGGAATATGCTTTATGCTAAATGCCCCATGTAACATATCATTAGAAAGCTTGTAATCTACTAAGTGTGTACTACTAGGGGCAAATCGGGGGCATCCCAGGTACTGGGGGAGGAGGCCCGGGACCCCACTGGTGCTGGGGGAGGGGGCTGCAGTGCGCAGCCTGGGAGTGGGACCCCTGCTGGTCCTGGGGGGGTGGGCACAGTTCCCATTGGCAGGGCCTGCAGGCACAGGCAGAGTGGTGTGGAGACACCCCCCCGCAACCCCCCCCCCAACCTCTTAGAGATGATCTAAGAGTCTCTTCTGGCCTTCAAGTCTCCAAATCTCTGCAAAACCGAGTGCGGCACATTGAGCATCCTCTGATGGTTCCACGTGTGGCCTGCGTGAACCCTTGCACGACCACTGAGTGTGTGGGGGTGACCCAGGGGGAGCAGCTCAGACACGCACAGGAGCTGGCTCGGGGCAGGACATGAGCCCTGCAGGGCAGGGGTGGGGGTGGCAGTGACATCACAAGGGCCTTTTGCAGCACTCAGCTGATTGGTGAAAGGCGGTTGGGAGGCGGTGACCTCACAGAGAGTCCACGACAACGGCCAGGGAGGACAGGCTGCAGGGCAGGGGGATCTCAGAGACCCCCGGGGCTTTGCTGCAGGGAGTCTCCTTCTTGAGGTGTCTCCTTGAGGACTGAGAGAGAATTCAGGGTCTCGTATGTGAGCGCGAGGTGGAGCCTCTCTGGAGTTTTCTCCTTTCCCACTGCTCATTGAGCGAGAAGACAGACGTCCCTGTGGAGAAGGGAAGAGCCCCAGAGAGGTTTAGTACCTAGGCAGCCTGATCCACCTGGTGCTGGCCAAATTCTCGGCATGGAAAACAGGAGGTTAAGGTGGGACAATTTTCCCCCAGCTTGGCCTTTGTCCCTTCGAGTCCTGGGGGTTTGTCTTTTTTGCTTTCCCTTTTCCTGCTTCCCTCCCTCCACTGGCGAGGAGGGGGCTGCTCTGTAGCCCTCATGGTGGGAGGCCTCCCAAAGAGATGGGACAGGAAGTGTGCTCTGAGAGTGATCCTCACCGGTGACCTGAGCCATCCCTGGGCCATCTGGGGAACCCTCAGCCCACCGCCAGAGTCTCCACGCTGATTGGCTGAGCAGGGGGTCTAATGGCAGGGAGGAGATTCAGGACTTTGTTGTTCTTGTTCAAGGCCCAGCAAATGAGCCAGAACCAATCATCTGCTTGGTGAATTGTTCTCCTTCTCGCTGCTGAATGTCTCTGAGCCGTTCCTGGTTCTCGCTGGTGTTCTTGTGCTTCTAAAAGACTTGCTGAAGAATCAGTGTGAATGGTTGTTGGTCTGTAGCTCATTCCAGGTCCGTTTATTCAGTGTGTGAAACTCCAGACTGATGGTACATTTGAAAGTCAGGACACCCGGGTCCTGTTCCCAACTCTATCCCGACAGGTTGTGTGATGGAAGACGAGGCTCTTCGCCTTTCTCAGCCTTCGCTTCTCCCTCTGTCAGTTGGGGAGAACAATCCTCTCACAACTGCCTCCCGGTGGGGGGAGGCTGGGGAGCTGTGGGGACCTGTTTGAGAGCGTCACTCGGAGCAGTGTATCGTAGGAGGTGTCCTGTTGGGTTGAGTCATTCCAGAGGATGATGTCGTGCAGCAGAAGCCCGTTTTCCCAACCTGGCGTGACACAGCTTTGCATGTTAACCGAACCAAGGGCGCACACAGGTCCAGAAGCCGGTGATTTCTCCTTTGGCCGCCAGATGGCGCTGCAGGCTCCCACTTCCCCCTTCTCCTGGTCAGCACGATGGGGGTTAGTCTCCCCAAAAAGAACGCCTGCTTGAACCCTTGCACTACCACTGAGTGTGTGGGGGTGTGTGCGGGGGTGACACTCCCCAAAAAGCATGCCGTCCAGCCCCCAAATGTGATGAACATGAACAGACACACAGGCACACACACATGAAGTTAGCATGTCAGAGAGGACTGGGTCATCAGCACTCGCAAGCTGACCCCTGATGTGTCCCGGGACTCAGTGGGCTGGACTGAAAAGCAATTTAAAGCCGGTCCCCTCCTATGTCCTTGGACTCAGCTGTCTGGGCTGAGCAACACCTTCATCTGCCACCCTCATCTCCCCCCAGGTTCAGCACCTCATAGAATCATAGAATCATAGAATATAAGGGTTGGAAGGGACCCCAGAAGGTCATCTAGTCCAACCCCCTGCTCAAAGCAGGACCAATTCCCAGTTAAATCATCCCAGCCAGGGCTTTGTCAAGCCTGACCTTAAAAACCTCTAAGGAAGGAGATTCTACCACCTCCCTAGGTAACGCATTCCAGTGTTTCACCACCCTCATAGTGAAAAAGTTTTTCCTAATATCCAGTCTAAACCTCCCCCACTGTAACTGTAACCTCCCTATCCCCGCCTTCACCCCACAACCATTCTGCTAGTAACCCACTTGCTGAGCAAACCCCCGAGGACTTTTGGGGCTGCAGGGATCTTTAGCTTGGGTAAAAGGAGCGTTCCTGCAGAGTGAATGGAGAAGCCAAAACCACCCATGGAGGTGGGGTGGGGGGCTAGCAAACTATAACTGATCACAGGAGGCAGGGTCAGGAGGCTATTCCTAGAGAGAGACAGAGGCACAGAAAGAGACAGATGGATCTCAGCACTCCTTGAAGCTGGACTCGATCAGGGTTCCCAGGTGGCCTTGGTCGCTGAGGGACCGGAGCGCTGGAGCCAGGCAGAGCCCCCAGCACAATCAGTCAGGAAAAGCGAATGAGGAGGACTTGTGGCACCTTAGAGACTAACCAATTTATCTGATCAGAAGCTTTCATGGGCTAAAGCCCACTTCATCAGATGCATGCAGGGGAAATACAGCAGGAAGATATAGATATAGTGATACAGAGAAGAGAAAATGGGGGTTGCCATAGCAACTCTTAACGAGACCAATCGATGAAGGTGGGCTGTTAGCAGCAGGAGAAACAAAACTTTTGTTGTGATAATCAGACTAATTTGGGGGACTAAAACTGCAGGGCAGAGAGAGCAGTAAGTGTTGGGGGGTCCTGATCCAGTCCCCCAGCTTCTAGCCGCCCACCCCCTTAAGGCTGCCATTGCTGGGAGCCCCCTCCATCTGCAACTTCAACTTGTAAAGATTGTAGATAAAACCTGTACAGCTGTGTGCCTTTGGGCAAAAAGTTACACACAGGTACATGAAATCCATGCAAAAGGAACCACAGTGGGTAAAACCAGGGAACAAAAGCCTGAGCAGCCAAAACCCCAGCCAGCTGTTGCTCCCACGAAGAGGGAAGAGTTACAATATCTCATCCTTCATATTTCTCGTAGGAACTACCAGGGCCTGATGAAATTGGGGCAGATTGAAAAGTGTGAAAATATTTTTGTGTGATGTAGTGTGTGTGTGTCATGTTGTGTGTTGTCTTGTGTGTGTTTGTGTGATGTTTTGTGTGATGTGTTGTGTTGTGTGTCGCATTCTGTGTGTGTTGTGTGTCATCAAGAGTGTTGTGTTGAGTGTATGTGACGTGTTCTATGTGTGTGTGTGTGTCTGTGTGGGTGTCTGTGATGTGTTATGTGTCAGGTTGTGTGCTTGTGTTGTGTTGTGTGCTTTTTTGTGTGCTGTGCTGTGTATGTGAGATGTTGTGTGTCGTGTTGTGTGTGTTTGTGTATGTGTGACGTGTGTAGTGTTTTCTGTCTGTGTGACATGGTGTGTGTCATGTGCGTGTGTGAGACATGTTTGTGAGTGTGACGTGCGACGTGCTGTGCGTGCGTGCGACATGCAACATTTTGTGTGTGTGAAGTGCGATGTGCTGTGTGTATGACGTTCGACATGCTACGTGCTGTGACTGCGATGTTTGATGTGTTGTATGTGGCCGCGCTAGGTGCGATGTGCATTGTGCGACAGGCGACATGTGTGTGTTCATGCGACGTGCAATGTTTTGTATGTGTGCGTGCTACATGCGACATGTTGTGCGTGTGATGTGCAACGTGCTGTGTGTGTGCGTGCGACATGTGTGCAACGTGCTACACACGTGTTGTGCGTGCGATGTGCAATGTGTTGTGTCTGTGTGTGCAACACACACGGCATCACACACAACACGTCTCATGACACCACAACCACACAACACACACTCAACATGACACACAAAACGGCACAAAACTCAGCACACAGACACACTGAACACAAGTCTCTGCACGACACACAGCACACACACAAGACATCACACACACACAAACGTGTCTCACACACACACGTGGGCAAACGTGGCTGGTTGCCGTCAGGGTCTGCGTCTCCCTGCGGGTCCAGGGGCCTGGCTGCAGCTCCCGCCCCAGCCCTCCCCCCGGGGGCGTTGGCTGCTGCCCCTTCCCGTGTCCCGGCCCCTCCTGCCTGGGTGTGGGGCTGGTGGCTGGTCTGTGGAAACGCCTGTGGGATGCGGCTTCCTTCGAGTTCCCAAAGGGTTGGTTGGACTCGGGCCCGAGTCTCCTTTCCCGTGCGAGAGATCCCGGCGTCACCTTTCCACCACGTCCTTGCCAAGGCTCCCTGCGCAGCTGAGCCGGGAGGGTTTTTTCACCTGTGTTTTTCTCCACCATCCTGCCTGCAGAGGGAGAGCTGCATTCGGGTCTCACTGTGGTGTGTTGGTCAAGGGGTCGGATTCTCACTCGGGGCGGGAGAGAGTGCGGAGAAGACCTTGGAAAGGTGAAGTCGGGGGCAGGACTTTTCAGGTGCCTGTTTTTGTGGGGGTTTCTTGAATGTTGTTTTTTGCTGAAATGGGGAGAAAGGTTGTTGGCTTTTCGGCCTGAAGCCTTGTTCTGTCCAGCAGCCCAAACTGCCAGCCTTGTTTCACCTCTTTAATGTTGGACAGGGACAGGGACACGTGAGCACCTTTGACTCCTTTGGAGCCCCTTGACGCGACTGAAATGACCACAAAAGTTCCCACCCCCTGTGTGAGTAGCATGTGGGACAGAGCGTCTTTTTTCCTTTCTCCCCTCTCGGATGTCAGAAGCACCCTAGACAGGTGCATGGCTCCTTCCCCTTCACGTGGCATGATAGTGGGCACAGGCTGAGAGAAAACAACTATCCCAGGGCCAAGTGCAAAGTGGGGAAGGTGACTGGTGGGGTCGGACTCTCCTTTGGGTTATTACAAACCCGGGGTTCCTTCCTTTCCTACAAAACAAAATCTGTTTTCTAAATCGCTTCTCTGCTAAGGCTGCGTCTACACTCCCCCTTGTGTCGGTAGAACGTATGTCGCTTGAAGGAGGGACAGCTCAGTGGTTTGAGCATTGCCCTGCTAAACACAGGGTTGTGAGTTCAATCCTTGAGGGGGCCATTTAGGGATCTGGGGCAAAAATTGGGGATTGGTCCTGCTTTGAGCAGGGGGTTGGACTAGATGACCTCCTGAGGTCCCTTCCAACCCTGATATTCTATGATTCTATGATTCTAAGTTACACCGACCTAAGTGCTGGTGTGGACAGTGCTATGTCGCTGGGAGAGTTTCTCCTGCCAACATGGCTACGGCTGCTCGCTGGGGGTGAAGAGCTCCCTCCCGTAGGCTTCCAGCGGCTACCCTAGAGAGCTTCCAGCGGGGCAGCTGCATGGGTCCTGCGAGGCCACTGTAAGCTCCCCAGTGCAGCCGCAGCCTTAGGGCAGGGACGATGCCCCCCGCGGGACTCTGGGGATACAGTCTGGGCCTGTCACCTCCAGGGCACTGGGGTTCTCTTCTGCCCAAGGCAGGAGTGAAGAGAAGTCTGTATGACGCGATGGCCATTCAGAGACTGGGAAGGAATGAGCTGGTTTGAGGGAAGTTGATCTCAGTCCAGTTGCAAGTGGGCAGATGTCCACAGAACAAAGACCAGCAGGAACCTTGGAATCTAGTGGTCAAAGCATGGAGGCTGAGGAGTGAATTGCCCACAGGGACTGAACTCCCGTCCGGTCCCCAGAGCTGCTCTCAGTCAATCGGGGCTGAAGCACATTGACGGGACACCTCGGGGAAGCTTGCCCAGCCATTGCTGGATCTGGAACTATTCTGTGGCTGGATACACAGAAATTCCTTCTCCCGGCCCCTCAATTCAGCATTTCTCACTGGGAAGAAATTCAGAGTAAAATACGGCAATCAAAGAAATAATGATGAATGGGGAAAAAACTGGTTTCTTTCTAGATGTGAAGAAGGGAAGTTCTAGCAACTGGAGGACACGTCTCCTGACCTGGAAATCAGACTTGGTTCTTGGTGCCAACAAACCAGTGCTGTAAAGGAGACGCTGAGGAAAATCAAAGGTACCGAGAAGGGAGTTAGGTGGGGAAACTGAGACACGCATCTGGGACTTTTGGAAGTGACAGGTTCTGACCAATTAGTTGCAATAGATGCGAACATCAAACTGAAACAAATGAGAGTGAACCAAGAAATCATCATTCCTGACTCAGGGGAAAAGTCTGGGGGGATTTTCCAAGGCCACAACAACAAATGGTTCATAATCTGTAGTCATTTGAATGTGGTTCATTTGACCACTAACAATGACACTTGGCCCTTGCTCGAAATTCTTCCTGTATTTTCTCCATTTCACTCCCTGACTCTGTATCTCTGCCCCTTTCCCCCTGTTTGTTCCTCAGAATTAGAATTAGCCCTGGTCTACACTAGGAATTTAGATCGAATTTAGCAGCGTTAAATTGATGTAAACCTGCACCCGTCCACACGATGAAGCCCTTTTTTTCGACTTAAAGGGCTCTTAAAATCGATTTCCTTACTTCACCCCTGACAAGTGGATTAACGCTTAAATCAGCCTTGCCAGGTCGAATTTGGGGTACTGTGGACACAATTCGGCGGTATTGGGCTCCGGGAGCTATCCCAGAGTGCTCCATTGTGACCGCTCTGGACAGCACTCTCAACTCTAGGAAAAGAACCGCGAACTTTTGAATCTCATTTCCTGTTTGGCCAGCATGGCAAGCTGCAGGTGACCATGCAGAGCTCATCAGCAGAGGTGACCATGATGGAGTCCCAGAATCGCAAAAGAGCTCCAGCATGGACCAAACGGGAGGTACAGGATCTGATCGCTGTATGGGGAGAGGAATCCGTGCTATCAGAACTCCGTTCCAGTTTTTGAAATGCCAAAACCTTTGTCAAAATCTCCCAGGGCATGAAGGACAGAGGCCATAACAGGGACCCGAAGCAGTACCGCGTGAAACTTAAGGAGCTGAGGCAAGCCTACCAGAAAACCAGAGAGGTGAACGGCCGCTCCACATCAGAGCCCCAAACATGCTGCTCCTATGATGAGCTGCATGCCATTTTAGGGGGTTCAGCCACCACTACCCCAGCCATGTTGTTTGACTCCTTCAATGGAGATGGAGACAACACGGAAGCAGGTTTTGGGGACGAAGAAGATGATGATAATGATGAGGTTGTAGATAGCTCACAGCAAGCAAGTGGAAAAACTGGTTTTCCCGACAGCCAGGAACTGTTTCTCACCCTGGACCTGGAGCCAGTACCCCCCGAACCCACCCAAGGCTGCCTCCTGGACCCAACAGGCGGAGAAGGGACCTCCGGTGAGTGTACCTTTTAAAATACTATACATGGTTTAAAAGCAAGCATGTGAAAGGATTAATTTGCCCTGGCATTCGCAGCTCTCCTGGATGTACTCCCAAAGTCTCTGCAAAAGGTTTCTGGGGAGGGCAGCCTTATTGCGTCCTCCATGGTAGGACACTTTACCACTCCAGGCCAGTAGCACGTACTCGGGAATCATTGTACAACAAGTTTCAGAGGAACAGCCGTGTTAGTCTGTATTCGCAAAAAGAAAAGGAGGACTTGTGGCACCTTAGAGACTAACCAATTTATTTGTATGCATTCGATGAAGTGAGCTGTAGCTCACGAAAGCTCATGCTCAAATAAATTGGTTAGTCTCTAAGGTGCCACAAGTACTCCTTTTCTTACTGTACAACAAAGCATCACAGTGTATGTTTGCTGGTGTTCAAACAACATCCGTTCTTTATCTCTCTGTGTTATCCTCAGGAGAGTGAGATATCATTCATGGTCACCTGGTTGAAATAGGGTGCTTTTCTTCAGGGGACACTCAGAGGTGCCCGTTCCTACTGGGCTGTTTGCCTGTGGCTGAACAGAAATGTTCCCCGCTATTAGCCACGGGGAGGGGGGAGGGTTGAGGGGGTAGCCACGCGGTGGGGGGAGGCAAAATGCGACCTTGTAACGAAAGCACATGTGCTATGTATGAAACGTTAACAGCAAGGTTTGCCCTGAAAGAGTGTAGCCATTGTTCTAGAAAATGTGTCTTTTTAAATACCACTGTCCCCTTTTTTTTCTCCACCAGCTGCATGTGTTTCAATGATCATAGGATCTTCTCCTTCCCAGAGGCTAGTGAAGATTAGAAAGAAAAAAAATGCACTTGTGATGAAATGTTCTCTGAGTTCATGCTGTCCTCCCACACTGACAGAGCACAGACGAATGCATGGAGGCAAATAATGTCAGAGTGCAGGAAAGCACAGAATGACTGGGAGAAGAGGTGACGGGCTGAAGAGAGTAAGTGGCGGGCTGAAGACAGGGCTGAAGCTCAAATGTGGCAGCAGCGTGAAGAGAGGAGGCAGGATTCAATGCTGAGGCTGCTGGAGGATCAAAGCAATATGTTCCAGTGTATGGTTGAACTGCAGCAAAGGCAGCTGAAGCACAGACTGCCACTGCTGCCCCTCTGTAACCAACCGCCCTCCTCCCCAAGTTCCATAGCCTCCACACCCAGATGCCCAAGAACGTGGTGGGGGGGCTTCCAGCCAACCAGCCACTCCACCACAGAGGATTGCCCAAAAACAGAAGGCTGGCATTCAATAAATTTAAAGTTGTAAACTTTTAAAGTGCCGTGTGGCATTTTCCTTCCCTCCTCCACCACCCCTCCTCGGCTACCTTGGTAGTCATCCCCAACAGTTATTTTCTGGTCTGGGAATAAAAGTCCCTTCCTGCAGCTTTTGAAACAGACCAGAGTTCCTGAAGACGCGAGCGTCGTGTACCTTTCCCGGCCATCCCACATTGATGTTGGTGAAACGTCCCTTGTGATCCACCAGTGCTTGCAGCACTATTGAAAAGTACCCCTTGCGGTTTATGTATTCACCGGCTTGGTGCTCCGGTGCCAAGATAGGGATATGGGTTCCGTCTACGGCCCCACCACAGTTAAGGAATCCCATTGCAGGAAAGCCATCCACTATGACCTGCACATTTCCCAGGGTCACTACCCTTGATATCAGCAGATCTTTGATTGCGTGGGCTACTTGAATCACAGCAGCCCCCACAGTAGATTTGCCCACTCCAAATTGATTCCCGACTGACCAGTAGCTGTCTGGCATTGCAAGCTTCCACAGGGCTATTGCCACTTGCTTCTCAACTGTGAGGGCTGCTCTCATCTTGGTATTCATGTGCCTCAGGGCAGGGGAAAGCAAGTCATAAAGTTCCATGAAAGTGCCCTTACGCATGTGAAAGTTTCACAGCCACTGGGAATCGTCCCAGACCTGCAACACTATGCGGTCCCACCAGTCTGTACTTGTTTCCCAGGCCCAGAATTGGCGTTGCACCGAACGAACCTGCCCCATTAGCACCATGATGCCCACATTGCCAGGGCCCGTGCTTTGAGAGAAATCTGTGTCCATGTCCTGATCACTCACGTGACCGCGCTGACGTCGCCTCCTCGCCCGGTATCATGTTGCCAGGTTCTGGTGCTGCATATACTGCTGGAAAAGGCGTGTGGTGTTTAATGTGCTCTTAATTGCCAAAGTGAGCTGAGCGGCCTCCAGGCTTGCCTTGGTATGGCGTCCGCACAGAAAAAAGGCGCGGAACAATTGTCTGCCGTTGCTCTGACAGAGGGAGGGGCGACTGATGACATGGCTTACAGGGTTGGCTTACAGGGAATTAAAATCAACAAGGGGGGTGGCTTTACATCAAGGAATATTTCAGGCAGGACTTCACTGAGGGTTCCAATAAGAAATGGTGCATCTAAGTAATTGTTCTTATTGGAACAAGCCGGTTGGTCTGGCCTCTGCTTGAGCTGCCAGTGGAAACTTGATTCAGGGAAATAGTTTACACCCTCCCCCCAAACCCCCTCATCATAACGCAAATGAATACTTTTATAAGTGTTTACCCAGTTTCCAAGAATTCCTGGCCAGTTTCCGTCTCTATAACATGTCTGCTTGGAACCTCATAGGAGCTCAAAATGTGTCCTATCTGCTGTTCTGATTGCCTGAATTGGTCTCCCTGTCCTGAAACCCCCTGGATTTCTGTTGTTCCGCATCTTTTCAGGACTGATTTCTAACTATGTTATTTGGATGACACTGTCCAGTGGAGCAGGAACCCAGCGGAGAGGTCGGAATTAGGAAACCCCGGTGATCCAATCCCCCCGGCCCGAGCTCTTTCATTATTTAGCCGCGGGGAACCAACTTCCACAGGAGCGCAGGAGAGAGCCCCACCACACCACCGTGCTTCACACACTGACCTGAAACATGGGGACCCTGGTTCAATCCTTCCTCCCCTGCAGACAGTGGGGGGTGATGCTGGCAGCACCAGGCCCTGCTCAGGCCTCCCTGAGCCACAGATCGAGCCCAAAGGCAGGCTTGCCTCGGTGGCAGGACAGAGCAGAGGGCCCAAGGGGAGTGTCTGGGACTCCCTCTTCAGGATGTTGCCGTACCTGGGGAGTTGGCTCTTGGTGGGTGAAATCAAACTATCGAGCTCCCAGTCCCCATGGGGTGTGTCCTGGTGTGTAACACTCTGCCCTGAGGTTGGTACTCACACCCCAAGCTACGCGAGGCAGCTGGACACAGCCCAGGTGAGTGCTGTGAGAGAAGGGTGGGGCTAGGACACCTCCCACTCCTCAGTCTCTCCCATTCAAGGGCTTGGCTGGCTCCCTGCCCTGTGAGCTGGCTTTCGGGAGTTGTATTGTACGGTGACTGTGTGGCCCACGCACTGTACAGGGAGTTTCGGCACCTAACTCCGCTTGGTGGATCCGTGTTGTTCCTGTGATTTTCTAGCTGTCTAAACCCATGGCCTGTGACGCTCAGCATTGCCACACCTCCGTCCCGTCCTGTGCTGCACCCTGTGTCACCAGTCAGCTCTCTGCAGAGCACAGCTGAGCGATTCCTGATTGACAGGGGTGTGTCCAGGACAAGAGACAGAGCACAGACTGGAAAGGGACACCTCACAGCAAAACCCAAATGCTCCTCCTCGAGGCTCACTATTGCCTGTGGGTGCTGGAGGGGGACACTGTGATGGGATCCCCCTGAGGTGCAGCCTGGGACCAAGGGACTGCTGTGCTCCCTGAACCCTCTCCAGCCTGGGCTGTCTCTCCCAATGCCCTGCTAGTGACCAGCAGCACCCCCGCCAGGTGCTGTTATCATCCAGCTTGATCGCATGAATGCTCCCCGAGCCACTCCTGAGTCACACAGGGAGGCACGCCAGATCCCCCCAGCTCCCAGCCCTGTATCTCAGGAGTAGGCTCTCTATCGTATGAATTGCTTCCCCACTTCAGCAGTGGAAAGTGGCTCTACGCCAGCCTTTGATGACTGAGGAATTTACCATCCACTTCAGGGAAACTCACTGGTCAAGTTAAACAGGTCAACAAGTTTACTGGCTACAAAATAGAGATTTTCAGTGGTATTAAGTGAAAGGCAAAAAATCCGAGTTAGATTCATAGATTCATAGATATTTAGGCCAGAAGGGACCATTATGATCATCTAGTCTGACCTCCTGCACAATGCAGGCCACAGAATTTCACCCACCACTCCTAAAAAAGACCTCACACCTATATCTGTGCTATTGAAGTCCTCAAATTGTAGTTTGAAGACCTCAAGGAGCAGAGAATCCTCCAGCAAGTGACCCGTGCCCCATGCTACAGAGGAAGGCGAAAAACCTCCAGGGCCTTCCAATCTGCCCTGGAGGAAAATTCCTTCCCGACCCCAAATATGGCGATCAGCTAAACCCTGAGCATATGGGCAAGATTCATCAGCCAGATACTACAGAAAATTCTTTCCCGGGTAACTTGGATCTTACCCCATCTAAAAACCCAAAGGAAATAAACACCTAAGGGCACAGTGTGAACTCCCAACCCTCCTAGACTGGGCAACAACAAGATGAAGCCGTTTTTCTCCCCCTCCTGGATTTTGCAGTCCAGAGCACCCAGATTTCTCCCTTGAAATCTGGGCCAGTCCCCCCAGTTTCAGTCTCAAGTCTTCAGTGTCCTTCTTGCTTGCAGTGTCGGTGGGGGGAGGAGAAAGGCCAAGCGTGGGCCCCAGGTTTGGGTTTGGTTTTTGCACCCTCAGCCCGTGTGCTTGGGAAGCCCCAGTCCAGGCATGTCTGGGGTGGGAACGGGGGCATTGCTCAATCTCCCAGCAAGGTGGCTCAATTCCCTTGCTGTGGCCTCAGGCAGGGGAATCACTGAGTGGGAGCTTCCTTGCTGGGCAATGGCTCTTGATGGGCTGTTTCACACCCCACCCGGGGGTTGCTGACCTTCCTTGCTGGTATCTCCTAACCTTTCCCGTGATACATATAAACCATGCCGTGCAAGGCAACATCACAATTCAATACAAGATGAGGAATATGGGGGTTACAGGGCACCGAGAGGAGTAGGATTTTATGTTTTCATTTTGCATAATGAAAGAGAAGGGATAATCATGTATTAAATGGATTGATGTAGGATAGGATTTGACCATATTCTTCCAGCCACCCTTTCTGAGAGCAGGAAGGAACGGCCTCATGTGCCATTGGTAAAGGTGCATCAGCCAGATTCTGATGTCTGTGAAAAGGCCTCACAAATGTCCAGATGGTCAAGAAGACGTGAGAGACTTGGAAACAGCAGGAGACAATCAGAAAACATCCACCGTATCCGACGCTAAACATGTTAGCAGCATTGATAACCTCAGAGGCGAGGCAGGCACCCTGAATGCAAGACAAAGAAGAGCTAAAGATGGGAAGCCAACAAAACCACCAAATGATAACAGTGGAAAACCCAGAGATTAACCCCATTTAAGGACTAACGATTGCAGAATGACATTGCAAAATCCACAGACGAAAGTGGGAATTGACAAGTCTAAAGCTGGGTTGTTTTGCCATAAGACTCTGGGTTCAGTCCTGCAAAGCCTTGGAGCATCGGATCACAACCGATGGAGCCCAGCTCCTCACTTGTGTTCAGTCTAATATTAGATTGACAAGAGCTACAGCAAACTGGTAACTGTAAAACCATCTGCAGGATGTGTGTGTGTGTGTCTGTGTGATGAAATTCGTATGCTTACAGTTGTATTTTCAATAAATGAGGCATATTGCCTTTTCCCCTGAAAAGATTCCATGTGCTTCTTATCAGTATAAGACGCTCCCCCAAGGTGTAGAGTGTCACAAACACATCTCATGACTCTACCCCCAACAACTGGAACTGGGACATGAATGTGGAAGAAACAAGAAGAATTGTGTAAATGGTTTATTTACAGTAACTGGAAAGCAGGAAGGTAAAAGGAGCTGAGAAGGATCTTTCATAAGCACAACATATGGCAAGGAGACCCAGAGATTTTGAGAACAGTTTTCTTAATGGCACTAAAGTCACAGAAATGGCCAGGAAGTAACCCAGGGAATTAAGGAATTACCAGCTCACTTGAATAAATCTCTCTGTCCCGCTCACTGTCCGTTCCTTCTCCTTTTGCTTTGTTGTTGGTCCAGGAGTAGCTTTTTTTTCCCCTGCCGAAGAGCATGATTGACTGTCGGTTGCCCCATCCTCTTCTGGGAGCATGTGCAGAGAACTTAAAAAGCTTTCAAAGACTGGGCTCTTTCACTTTTGATTTTCCTTCCACTCTCTGTCAGCCTGTGTCCTTGCTGCCCTTTTGCTGCTGCTTCCAGGTGGTCGGTTTGCGGTTCCTGGGGTCTGTGGTGTCCCGGTTTGGGTGGGTTATTGGAGGAGGGGGAGGACTAGTCTATGGCAACAGCTTGCGATTTGCCTTGCCTGCCTGGCTTGCGCTTTTGGCTTCACTTTTGGGTTTTGATTTTTTCCTTCCACTATCATCAGTTCACCACGTAACTGACAAGTGCCTGGCTCGGAGCTGGAGACAGGAGGAGACAGACAAGAGAGAGATTTCAGCATCTCCAGGTAGGGATCACGGCTCCAGGAAGCCCCAACCAACACTGTGGGGTTTTTAATTCATAGATTCATAGATATTAAGGTTAGAAGGGACCATCAAGATAATCTAGTCTGACCTCCTGCACAACGCAAGCCACAGAATCTCACTCCTGCGAAAAACCTCTCACCTATGTCTGAGCCATTGAAGTCCTCAAATCAGGGTTTGAAGACCTCAAGGAGCAGAGAATCCTCCAGCAAGTGACCCGTGACCCATGCTACAGAGGAAGGCAAAAAATGTCCAGGGCCTCTTCCAATCTGCCCTGCAGGAAAATTCCTTCCCGACCCCAATTATGGCAACAGCTAAACCCTGAGCATTTGGGCAAGATTCATCAGCCAGATACCCAGGAAAGAATTCTCTGTGGTAACTCAGATCCCAGCCCATCTAACATCCCATCAGAGGTCATTGGGCCTATTAACCATGAATATTTACAGATCAATTAATTGCCAAAATCATGTTATCCCATCATACCATCTCCTCCATAAACTTACCAAGTTTAATCTTAAAGCCAGATAGGTCTTTTGCCCCCACTGCTTCCCTTGGAAGGCTATTCCAAAACTTCACTCCTCTGACGGTTAGAAACCTTCGTCTAATTTCAAGTCTAAAGTTCCCAGTGACCAGTTTATATCTATTTGTTCTTGTGTCCACATTGGTACTGAGTTTAAATTTTAATTCCTCTCCCTCTCCGGTATTTATCCCTCTGATATATTTAGAGAGAGCAATCCTATCTCCCCTCAGCCTTCTTTTAGTTAGGCTAAACAAGCCAAGCTCCTTGAGTCTCCTTTCATAAGACAGGTTTTCCATTCCTCGGATCATCCTAGTAGTCCTTCTCTGTACCTCTTCCAGTTTGAATTCAACATGGGAGACCAGAACTGCACACAGTATTCCAGGTGAGGTCTCACCAGTGCCTTGTAGAACGGCACTAAAACCTCCTTATCTTGACTGGAAATACCTGGAAATACCTCGCCTAATGCATCCCAAGACCGCATTAGCTTTTTTCACGGCCATATCACATTGGCGGCTCATAGTCATCGTATGATGAACCAATACTCCAAGGTCCTTCTCCTCCTCCCTTACTTCTAATTGATGTGTCCCCATCTTATAACTAAAATCCTTGTTATTAAGCCCTAAATGCATGATCTTACACTTCTCATGATTCAATTTCATCCTATTACTATTACTCCAGTTTACAAGGTCATCCAAATCTTCCTGTCCGATATCCCGGTCTCTCTCTAAATTTGCAATACCTCCCAGCTTTGGATCATCGGCAAACCTGATTAGCACCCTCCCACTTTTTGTGGCGAGATCAGCAATAAAAAGTTGAAATAAGATTGGTCCCAAAGATTGATCCCTGAGGAACTCCACTGGTAACCTCCCTCCAGCCTGACAGTTCACCTTTCAGCAGGACCTGCTATAATCTCCCTGTTAACCATTTCCCTATCCATCTTTCAATTTTCATATTGATCCCCATCTTTGCCAGTTTTACTAATAATTCCCCATGTGGCACCATATCAAACGCCTTCCTGAAATCTAGGTCAATTAGGTCTACTGTGTTTCCTTTGTCTAAAAGATCTGTTACTTTCTCAAAGAAGGAGATCAGGTTGGTTTGGCATGATCTACCTTTTGTAAAACCATCTTGTATTTTGTCCCATGTACCATTGACCTCAATGTCCTTAACTATTTTCTCCTTCAATTTTTTTTCTAAGACCTTGCATACTACAGATGTTGAACTAACAGGCCTGTAGTTATCCGGATCACGTTTTTTTCCCCTTTCTTAAAAATAGCAACTATGTCAGCAATTCTCCAATCGTACAGTACAACCCCTGAGTTTACAAATTCATTAAAAATTCTTGCTAATGGGCTTGCAATTTCATGTGCCAGTTTCTTTAATATTCTTGGATGAAGATTATCTGGGACCCCCGATTTAGTCCCATTAAGCTGTTCGAGTTTCGCTTCGACCACAGATATGGTAATATCTAACTCCATCTCCTCCTTCCCATTTGTCATGCTACCATTATCCCTAAGATACTCATTAGCCTTATTAAAGACTGAGGCAAAGTATTTGTTTCGATATTGGGCCATGCCTAGATTATCCTTGACCTCCACTCCAACCTCAGTGTTTACCGGTCCCACTTCTTCTTTCTTGGTTTTCTTCTGATTGACATGGCTATAGAACCTTTTACGATTGGTTTTAATTCTCTTTGCAAGGTCCTTCTCACTTTATCCCTTCATGTTCTGACCTCAAGAAGGTAGCTTTCCTTGCTGATCCCTCCCATCTTCTACTCCCTATATGCTTTCTCCTTTTTCTTAATCACCTCTCCGAGATGCTTGCTTATCCAGCTTGGTCTACAACTCCTGCCTATGAATTTTCCCCCCTTTCTTGGGATGCAGGCTTCTGATAGCTTCTGCAGCTTTGATTTAAAGTAATCCTAGGCCTCCTCTGCCTCACACTCCCACGCATGGATTGAATCCGCGTAGATAGGGTCTAACATCCAGGCAGAGACGATGCAAAGAGGGATAGGGAGGGTTTTTATTTAGGTCTACTCACCCATTCCTGTGTCCATCATGGAGTCCCTCCCTGAGGTCCAATGTCAAGAGAGCAGCAGCCGTCCATCGCTGTCCCTGCAAGAGAAGGGAGAGGGAACATCAACATGACCTCCGGGGTGTAATTGTTTGGGAGACTGGAGCACTTCCAGAGTTCAAGTTTTGTTAATCCCCCCCTTCTCTAGCCTAGCCTAGTCCTTTTCCCTCTCGTAAATAAAGTCTTGTTTGTGTGCTTACCACTGCCTGGCGTTATTTTCTTGTGCTAAGGCAAGCTCTAACAGACTGGCTTTACAAAGGGGACCATGTGGGAAGAATTTACTGTAAGATTCCCTGCATCTTCTGAATGGGGTTTGGGTTCTGCCCTTTTGAAAGGAAGGAAAAATCCTTCCAGGTGATCCTACGGGGCTGAAACCCACTGTGATTACTTAAAAAGAAAAGGAGTACTTGTGGCCCCTTAGAGACTAACCAATTTATTTGAGCATAAGCTTTCGTGAGCTACAGCTCACTTCATCGGATGCATACTGTGGAAACTGCAGAAGACATTATATACACAGAGACCATGAAACAGTACTGCCTCCCACCCCACTCTCCTGCTGGTAATAGCTTATCTAAAGTGATCACTCTCCTTACAATGTAGTGGTCACTTTGGATAAGTTATTACCAGCAGGAGAGTGAGTTTGTGTGTGTGGTTTTTGGAAGGGGGGGGGGTGAGAAAACCTGGATTTGTGCTGGAAATGGCCCAACTTGATTATCATTCACATTGTAAGGAGAGTGATCACTTTAGATAAGCTATTACCAGCAGGAGAGTGGGGTGGGAGGCGGTATTGTTTCATGGTCTCTGTGTATATCATGTCTTCTGCAGTTTCCACAGTATGCATCCGATGAAGTGAGCTGTAGTTCACGAAAGCTTATGCTCAAATAAATTGGTGAGTCTCTAAGGTGCCACAAGTCCTCCTTTTCTTTTTGCAAAGACAGACTAACACAGCTATTACTCTGAAATATATCTTCCTGCTGTATTTTCCCCTGCATGCATCTGATGAAGTGGGCTTTAGCCCATGAAAGCTTATGCTGAGATAAATTGGTTCGTCTCTAAGGTGCTACAAGTCCTCCTCATTAGCTTTTCCTGACTGATTGTGCTGGGGGCTCTGCCTGGCTCCAGCGCTCCGGTCCCTCAGCTACCAAGGCCACCTGGGAACCCTGATCGATTCCAGCTTCAAGGAGTGCTGAGATCCATCTGTCTCTTTCTGTGCCTCTGTCTCTCTCTAGAAATAGCCTCCTGACCCTGCCTCCTGTGATCAGTATTAGTTTGCTAGCCCCCCACCCCACCTCCATGGGTGTTTTTGGCTTCTCCATTCACTCTGCAGCAACGCTCCTTGTACCCAAGCTAAAGATCCCTGCAGCCCCAAAAATCCTCGGGGGTTTGCTCAGCAAGTGGGTTACTAGCAGAATGGTTGTGGGGTGAATATGGGGATAGGGAGGTGCTGAACCTGGGGGCAGAGGAGGGTGGCAGATGAAGGTGTTGCTCAGCCCAGCCCGCTGAGTCCAAGGACATATGAGGGGACCAGCTTTAAATTGCTGTTCGATCCAGCCCACTGAGTCCCGGGACACATCAGGGGTCAGCTTGCGAGTGCTAATGACCCAGTCCTCTCTTACATGCTATGTTCATTTGTGTGTGCCTGTGTGTCTATTCATGTTCATCACATTTGGGGGCTGGAAGACCCCAGCCCTGGGGAACCAAGGTCCTGCAGGGTAGCTCTATTGGGAGGGAACTTGCAGAAGGAAGGAGTAGCGATCCATAGGAAAACACAAGTGACAAAAGCAGCACATTGACAGAATTGCAGAATCTCCCCCCACCAGAAGAGGAATCCTAACAAATGGGCGTACCCCAAGGTAAAGGGCAATTCTGGTAACAGCTCACTTGGGGCTTGTTTGGAAGGGGGATGGACGTCATTCTTGCGACAAGGCACCTGCTATGGCCAAAAACAATTTAGCCCTGTGCGCCCTTCCAGAGAAGTCTTATGTCCCAAATACTTTGGGTCTTCCGGGATAAGTCCCCGAATAATCAAGGATCTTGACCAAAAAGGTCGTCACGTCTAAAAAGGAAGAAAGATTGTCGTTGTGGAGACCATGAAACAAGCCCTGCAACTTTTGGACACGTATCCCGACAGTCCACAGGGGGCACGTCAAGGAACGTTCAAAGCGAGACGGGCGTTCTTTTTGGGGAGACTAACCCCCATTGCGCTGACCAGGAGAAGGGGGAAGTGGGAGCCTGCAGCGCCATCTAGTGGCCAAAGGAGAAATCGCCGGCTTCTGGACCTGTGTGCGCCCTTGGTTCGGTTCACATGCAAAGCTGTGTCACGCCACGTTGGGAAAATGGGGTTCTGCTGCACGACATCATCCTCTGGAATGACTCAACCCGAAAGGACACCTCCTACGATACACTGCTCCGAGTGACACTCTCAAATCGGTCCCCACAGCTCCCCAGCCTCCCCCCACCGGGAGGCAGGCTTGAGAGGATTGTTCTCCCCAGCTGACAGAGGGAGAAACAAAGGCTGAGAAAGGTGAAGGGCCTTGTCTTCCATCACACAACCTGTCGGGATAGAGTTGGGAACAGGACCCGGGTGTCCTGACTTTCAAACAAACCATCAGTCTGGAGTTTCACATACTGAATGATCAGAATAAAGGGACCTGCAATGAGCTACAGACCAACAACCATTCACACTGATTCTTCAGCAAGTGTTTTAGAAGCAGGAGAACACCAGCGAGAACCAGGAACGGCTCAGAGACAATCAGCAGCGAGAAGGAGAACAATTCACCAAGCAGATGGTTGGTTCTGGCTTATTTCCTGGGCCTTAAACGAGAACAACAAAGTCCTGAGTCTCCTCCCTGCCACGAGACCCCCTGCTCAGCCAGTCAGCGTGGAGACTCTGGCGGTGGGCTGAGGGTTCCCCAGATGGCCCAGGGATGGCTCAGGTCACCGGTGAGGATCACTCTCAGAGCACGCTTCCTGTCCCATCTCTTTGGGAGGTCTCCCACCATGAGGGCTACAGAGTACCCCCTCCTTGCCAGTGGAGGGAAAAGGGAAACCAAAAAAGTCAAACCCCAAGGACTCGAAGGGACAAAGGCCGAGCTGGGGAAAAATTGTCCCACCTTAATCTCCTGTTTTCCGTGCCGAGAATTTGGCCAGCACCGGGCGGATCAGGCTGCCTCGGTACCAGACCTCTTTGGGGCTCTTCCCTTCTCCACAGGGACGTCTGTCTTCTCGCTCAATGAGCAGTGGGAAAGGAGAAAACTCCAGAGAGGCTCCACCTCGCACTCACATACGAGACCCTGAATTCTCTCTCAGTCCTCAAGGAGACACCTCAAGAAGGAGACTCCCTGCAGCAAAGCCCCGGGGGTCTCTGGGATCCCCCTGCCCTGCAGCCTGTCCTCCCTGGCCGTTGTCGTGGACTCTCTGTGAGGTCACCGCCTCCCAACCTCCTTTCACCAATCAGCTGAGTGCTGCAAAAGGCCCTTGTGATGTCACTGCCACCCCCACCCCTGCCCTGCAGGGCTCATGTCCTGCCCCGAGCCGGCTCCTGTGCGTGTTTGAGCTGCTCCCCCTGGGTCACCCCCACACACTCAGTGGTCGTGCAAGGGTTCACGCAGGCCACACGTGGAACCATCAGAGGATGCTCAATGTGCCGCACTCGGTTTTGCAGAGATTTGGAGACTTGAAGGCCAGAAGAGACTCTTAGATCATCTCATCTGGCCCCCCTACATATCACAGGCCTCCTGCATGGCGCAGTCGCGAGTTTTGGACCAAAGCAGACTCCAGAAAGGCATCTCATCAAGGGATGGAGGAAGCACCACTTCCCTTGGGAGTCTGGAGGAAATTGATGCTGTGGGGGGCAGGGAATTGATCCCAAGGCCACACTTGTGAGTCTGTATCATAACACACATGCACAACAGCACTGCGCGAAGTATGTACACGTCACCTTAACTCTGATGTTTCCTATCGTTTAAAGGCCTGGTGTCCAGGGTGTTCTCTGTGCTTATAGATCGATTTTGGGGAGAGATGCAATCATTTAGTTCAGAGTGGGAGACGTGTTAGTCTGTATCAGCAAAAAAAAACAAAAAAAAACAAAACAAGGAGTAGTTCTGACACCTTAGAGACTAACAAATGTATTTGGGCACATTTGATGGTGTGGCTGACGTGATTAGGTCCGAGGATGGTGTCCCTAGACTAGATATGTGGACAGAGTTGGCAATGGGTTTGTTGCAAGGATAGGTTCCTGGGTGAGTGTTTTTGTTGTGTGGTTGCTGGTGAGTATTTGCTTCAGTTTGGGGGGGCTGTCTGTAAGCGAGCACTGGCCTGTCTCCCAAGATCTGTGAGATTGAGGGATCGTCCTTCAGAATAGATTGTAGATCCTTGATCCTGCCCTGGAGATCTTTTAGTTGGGGGCTGAAGCTGATGGCTGGTGGCGTTCTGTTCCTTTCTTTGTTGGGCCTGTCCTGGAGTAGGTGACTTCGGGGTATTCTTCCTTTCAGCAGGTGGGGATTGTAGTTTGAAGAATGCTGGATAGAGATCCTGTAGGTGTTTGTCTCTGTCTGAGCGGCTGGAGCAAAAGCGGTTGTATCTTAGAACTTGGCTGTAGACAACGGATCGTGTGATGTGGTCTGGATGAAAGCTGGAGGCATGTAGGTAAGTATAGCGGTCCAGGATAGGCTGGTGTTTATGTGACCATTGCTTATTAGCACTGTAGTGTCCAGGAAGTGGGTGTCTTTTGTGGCCTCTCCTTCTGCCCCTCCACCCCCACCAACATGATACAGTTCTGCAGTGACCTGGAATGTGACTTTCCACGTCTCCGACAGAAGGAATATTTCCAACACACCTCTGAACAACACACTAATCCACAGAGACCTTCCTACCAACACGACAAAAAGAAGGATTCTGCCTGAAGGTCAAAACAGCCAGACTGGACTTCAACTCGAGTGCTTCAGCCGACAAGCACAGGCTGAAGTGGTCAAAAAACAGAATCACGTGGCCCATAACCTCAGCCGTGCAGAACACAACACCGTCCATGGCCTCAGGAACAACTCTGACATCAGAATGGAAAAGGCTGACAAAGGAGGTGCTGTCGTCATCATGAATAGGTTGGAATATGAACAAGAGGCTGCTCGGCAGCTCTCCAACTCCACATTCTCCAGCCCATTCCCCTCTGATCCCACTCAGGGTGACCAAGAGAAACTGCACCATCTGCTCAAGAAACTCCCTGAAAAAGCACAAGAACAAATCTGCACAGACCCGCCCCTGGAACCCGACCAGGGGTCTTCTATCTGCTACCCAAGATCCATAAACCGGGAAATCCTGGACGCCCCGTCATCTCAGGCATTGGCTGGGGTGCTGGTCGCTCAGGGCCTGAGGAGAGAGTCGACACAGCCAGATACTCCTGCTGTCAGGATGCCAATGCCTGAGAGGATTTCATCGCAGTCTCTGACGAGGGGGTTCAGGCTCCAGAGCTCTGCTCTGTTTTCCCAGCCCTGTGCAGGGGGTTGTTTCCAGTTTCAGAAATGGGGCAATGTTCACACACTCCCAATGGGTCTTTGCATGAATCAGGCCCTAACCCAGGGGCAGGCAAACTTTGGCCTGATGCCGGATCGGGTTTCAGAAATTAAATGGAGGGACAGTTAGGGGAGGCTGGGCCTCCTCAAAGAGCAAGACATGGCCCGGCCCCCGCCCCCATCTGACCCCTGCTTCTCGCCCCCGGACGGCCGCCCCGGGCCTCCGGCCCCATCCAACCCCTCTGTTCCCTGAGGGGCTCCAGATCCCCCTGCCCCTAACAGCCCCACACTCCCCCATCTAACCCCCCCCTTCCTGTCTGTCCCCCGGACCTTCTGCCCCATCCAACCAGCCCTTCTCCCTGACCGCCCCGGGACCTCCTGCCCCCATTCATCCCCCTGTTTCCCGCCCTCTCTCCACCCTGACCCCATCCACCCCCCAGCCCCTGACCCCCCGTGAACTCCCCTGCCCTCTACCCCACCCCTCCGCTGCTCCCTGCCCCCTGACCGCGCTGCCTGGAGCCCCAGGACCGGCCGCCGGGCCGCACCGCACAGAGCCCCGGGGTCGGCCAGGCTCGTTGCCCCCCTGCCCGGAGCATGGGCCGGCGACACCGGGAGCGGAGGCTGCGGGGGGGGGGGGGGAACGGCAGGGGAGCAGCCGGGGGCTCTCCGGAGCTCGGGGCCGGGCGGAGCAGCTCAGAGCCCCCGGCCCCCCCTTCTGCCCCCCGCTCCCCACGTGTCGCAGCCACCCCACCCAGCTGAGACACCCCACCCCACAGACTCCTCCCCTCCCTACAGCCCCCCACAGCCATGCTGTGTCCCCCTAGGGGCGGCCATGGTGCTGCCCCTCCCAATCCAACTCAACAGCCACAGCCACCCCCGTCAGACACCCGCCCCCGCTGGTCCACCAGGGTTTCCCCAAGACCCACCAACAGCTGTGAATGGTGTGGGGGAGAAGGTGTTGGTATTCGGTTGTGTGTTGGGATTTTGTGTACGTGTCGAGGCTTGTGGGGGCTTTGTGCTGGGAGAGAAGTTGATCCCTGATTCGGGGCCGGGGCTTCTCTGACTCGGGGTCCTATGAAGGGAGCCAGCCAGTCAGGCCGTGGCACAGGAGCCAGCAAACAGGGCTGTAAACAGGGGAGTCTGAGGGGGAGTTTGTCTTGTGGTGCTTGTTTGGGGTTTGTTGTTGCTGTGGGGGGTGGGGTTTGGGTGTTTCCCAGGTGAACAGGATTTAGGTGGGAAGGCGATGACAGACACGGAGGCAGCGGTGGGAGTGACTCATGTCGTGGAAGACACAATGGAGATGACTGGCTGTGGAAGCTGCCGTATGTCCATGATCCTGGAGGGGGGACCTGGTAAGAGTTTTGTCTGCATGAAATGCCGTCTGCTCGAGCTGATGGAGGAGAAGATCTGAGGTTTGGAGATGCAGGTGGAAAGTCTGGTTGAGTTTAGAAAGGGGTTTGAGCAGATGATGGAGCAAAGACATGAGGTATCTGAAGGGAAAAGCTCAGACTTGCAGATGGAAGCAGGACTGAGGAATTCTGAGGGGAGACTGCTGGGTGAGGGAAGTGGTCAGTGAAAGCATGTGTCTAAAAAAAAACCAGGCAGAGGAAAAGACGGGCTCGTGAAGGAGAAATAGAGCTCAGGAATAGGTTTTGAGAGTTGGAAAATGAAGAAGGGGCTCAACAGGTAGTCACTGAAGGTGGAGGGGCAAGGAGGAAGAGAAGAGTGGCTAGTCCTATAGGAAAAGGGGAAGAGTCAATGGAGACTACACCAAATATGAGCCCCAGGAGGATACAGGATGGGTTGAAGAGGATTACAAGGGAGAATAGGAACGGAAAGAACTTGCAGCCAGAGGGAACAGGGGATAGACTGCAGAACAGCATCATCACCAGGGAAAGGCAGGGCTATGTGATCGGGGACTCTTTACTGAGAAGACAAGACAGGCCTGTAACCAGAGCTGATCCAGAGAATAGAAGGGTGTGCTGTCTTTCAGGTGCTAAGATACGGGATGTAGATCTGAGGTTGAAAAGGATCCTAAAGGGAACGGGAAAGAATCCCCTAGTTATCCTTCATGTGGGAACAAATGATACAGCTAGATTCTCACTGGAAAGGATTAAGGGAGACTGTGCTAGGTTGGGGAAGACGCTTAAGGAAATCGAGGCTCAGGTGATCTGTAGTGGGATTTTGCCTGTTCCTGGAGAAGGGCAACAAAGGCGTGACAAGATTGTGACTGTCAACAGATGGCTCAGGCAGTGGTGCGAGAAGGAGGGCTTTGGGATGTATGGCCACTGGGAGGCATTCATGGACAGAGGACAGTTCTCTCAGGATGGACTTCATCTGAGTAGGGAAAGAAATAGACTTCTAGGATGGAGGCTGGCACAACTGATTAAGAGAGCTTTAAACTCGGAATCTGGGGGAGATGGTTGGTTAGGGGATGTCCAGGTAATCTCCACGCCGGATTTTAGCCTTGAGAGGGAAGAAAACAAAGTAAGAAAGGATACAGCCATGGGTAGGAGAATGGCTATAAGGAGGAAGGCAGTGTGGATACGAGTCTAATAGGTTCTACTGGCTGTAGAATGACCATGCCTCATTGGGTAAAGAAGGTGAGGGAGGCCAAACAGCAAAAATGAAGATGTTTGTACACTAATGCGAGGAGCCTTGGTAACAAAATGGAGGAACTAGAGGTACTGGTGCAGGAAGTGAAACCAGATATTCTCAGGATAACAGAAACAGGGTGGAATAGTCGTCATGACTGGACTACGGGTATTGAAGGGTATGTGCTGTTTAGGAAAGACTGAAATAAAGGTAAAGGTGGTGGAGTAGCATTGTCTATCAATGAGGAGGTAGAATGTAAAGAAATCAGCGATGGAATGGATAAGACAGAGTCCGTCTGGGCAAAAATGACGCTGGGGAAGAGAACTACTCGAGACTCCCCTGGGATAGTACTTGGAGTCTGCTAGAGAACGCCGGGATCTAATGTGGATATGGATCGAGCCCTCTTTAATGTTTTTAATGAAGTAAATACGAATGGAAACTGCGTGATCATGGGAGACGTTAACTTCCCAGATCTAGATTGGAGGACGAGTGCTAGTAATAATAATCGGGCTCAGATGTTCCTAGATGCGATAGCTGATGGCTTCCTTCAACAAGTAGTTGCTGAACCGACAAGAGGGGGTGCCATTCTAGATTTGGTTTTGGTGAGAAGTGAGGACCTCCTAGAAGAAATGGTTGTAGGGGACAATCTTGGTTCGAGCAATCATGAGCTAATTCAGTTCAAACTGAACGGAAGGATCACCAAAAAATAAATCTGCAACTAGGGTTTTTCATTTCAAAAGGGCTGACTGAAAAATTAAGGAAATGAGTTAGGCAAGTGGATTGGACTGAAGAACTTTAGGGATCTAAAGGCAGAGGAGGCCTGGGATTACTTTAAATCAAAGCTGCAGAAGCTATCAGAAGCCTGCATCCCAAGAAAGGGGGGAAAATTCATAGGCAGGAGTTGTAGACCAAGCTGGATGAGCAAGCATCTCGGAGAGCTGATTAAGAAAAAGGAGAAAGAATACAGGGAGTGGAAAATGGAAGGGATCAGCAAGGAAAGCTACCTTCTTGAGGTCAGAACATGAAGGGATAAAGTGAGAAGGACCTTGCAAAGAGAATTAAAACCAATCGTAAAAGGTTCTATCACCATGTCAATAAGAAGAAAACCAAGAAAGAAGAAGTGGGACCGCTCAGCACTGAGGATGGAGTGGAGGTCAAGGATAATCTGGGCATGGCCCAATATCTAAACAAATACTTTGCCTCAGTCTTTAATAAGGCTAATGAGGATCTTAGGGATAATGGTAGCATGACAAATGGGAAGGAGGAGATGGAGGTAGATATTACCATATCTGAGGTAGAGGCGAAACTCAAACAGCTTAATGGGACTAAATCGGGGGGCCCAGATAATCTTCATCCAAGAATATTAAAGGAACTGGCACATGAAATTGCAAGCCCATTAGCAAGAATTTGTAATGAATCTGTCGACTCAGGGGTTGTACCGTTTGATTGGAGAATTGCAAACATAGTTGCTATTTTTAAGGGGGGGGGGAAGTGATCCGGGTAACTACAGGCCTGTTAGTTCGACATCTGTAGTATGCAAGGTCTTGGAAAAAATTTTGAAGGAGAAAGTAGTTAAGGACATTGAGGTCAATGGTAAATGGGACAAAATACAAGATGGTTTTACAAAAGGTAGATCATGCCAAACCAACCTGATCTCCTTCTTAGAGAAAGTAACAGATTTTTTAGACAAAGGAAACGCAGTGGATCTAATTGACCAAGATTTCAGGAAGATGTTTGATATGGTGCCACATGGGGAATTATTAGTTAAACTGGCAAAGATGGGGATCAATATGAAAATTGAAAGATGGATAGGGAAATGGTTAACAGGGAGATTATAGCGGGTCCTGCTGAAAGGTGAACTGTCAGGCAGGAGGGAGGTTACCAGTGGAGTTCCTCAGGGATCAATCTTTGGGACCCATCTTATTTCATCTCCCTCCCTCAGCTCAGTTATGGCCTGAATTGCCCCTTCTCCCGGCAGAGCCAGAGGATTGGAAGCAGCAACATCAGACCCCTGTGTGGCTCGCAGGAATGAACACAAACACGCCCTTGTAGCTGGACAAATGGCGAGTTTTACCCCTGGGATACGACAAGGCTAAAGAGAAAGGTGGTGGCCCCACATCTAAGGAATGAAACACAACACAGTCATCATCGTTCTGCCCGTCCTTGCCCCTTTATACTTCTACTGTCTCGCTCCCGCCACCCTCACCCTCTGTGGGTTCAGGGAGAGCCACACTCAGTGCTTCCGACACACACAGACTCACACACACATCTTGCAAGGAAAACCTCACCACGGAGCCACATGCACCTGTTGCTTCCCTGCCCCCCTGCTCTCCAGAATCCAATCCCAAGGAAAGCTTGTCGGGCCCAGAGCTGGCAGGGCACCCGGTGCTGGAGTATTGAAGCTACCGTGATGGCACTCAGAGGAAAGAGGCTGAGAGATGCAAGTTAAGAATTGGCCGGTCAGGTTTCCAGTCCCCTCACAGGTCATTCCCTCACTCGAGCACAGGGGCACATCTCAATTCTCAGCTGGCTCAGTCGAGCTGCATCGTTCTTGTTTCCACTCAGTCAGGTTTGTGGCCTGTTTCGCACCCTGTCTTTGAGAAGACAGTCAGAAACTACTCTCTGAAATAGCCAATGCAGGAGACGTGTTATCACTCCTGCCCCAACTCAGACGGACAAAGAGAGAAATGTTCTCGCTTTGAGGGTGGGACTCCCTGCCCTGGGCCAAAGACGAGCACCTCTCTTTGACCTTGGTCGCTCCTTCAGCTTTTCTTTCAGCAGGGAGCCCGAGAGCTCAGGTGCTGGAGCGCTGCGTTCGTCAGTGAAGCTCGGTGAGCTCCAATGTCACTCGGCTCTTCTACCAGCAAGTCAAAACACAGGCAGGATTTCCTCTTTTGACAATACTGGGGCTGTCGGAGGGTCTGTCCACACTGCACACTGAGCCTGTCTCTATGTGGCCTGGGCTTGCTGACTTGTGTTGCCAAGCCGGTGTTTGAGCATCCAGACTGCAGGGGAAACTCAGGCCTCACACTGTGTCTATCTGTCAAGGTTCCTTCCCCACTCTGAACGCTAGGGTACAGATGTGGGGACCTGCATGAAAACCTTCTCAGCTTACTTTTACCAGCTTAGGTTAAAACTTCCCCAAGGTACAAACTATTTTACCTTTTGCCCTTGGACTTTCGCTGCTGCCACCAAAAGTCTAACCGGGTTTTTTATTAGGAAAGAGCCGTTTGGAAATGTCTTTCCCCCAAAAATTCTCACCAAAACATTGCTCCCCCCTTCCTGGGGAAGGTTTGGTAAAAATCCTCACCAATTTGCATAGGTGACCACAGACCCACACCCTTGGATCTTAAGAACAATAAAAAACATTCAGTTTCTTAAAAGAAGAATTTTAATAGAAGAAAAAGTAAAAAGAATCACCTCTGTAAAATCAGGATGGTAGATACCTTACAGGGTACCTTACAGGGTAATTAGATTCAAAACACCGAGAATCCCTCTAGGCAAAACCTTAAGTTACAAAAAGACACACAGACAGGAATATCCATTCCATTCAGCGCAGCTTATTTTCTCATCCATTTAAAGGAATCAGAATCTAACGCATATCTAGCTAGATTACTTACTAAGTTCTAAGACGCCATTCCTGTTCTGTCCCCGGCAAAAGCATCACACAGACAGACCCAGACCCTTTCTTTCTCCCTCCCCCCGCCAACTTTTGAAAGTATCTTATCTCCTCATTGGTCATTTTGGTCAGGTGCCAGCGAGGTTATCCGAGCTTCTTAACCCTTTACAGGTGAGAGGATTTCTTCCTCTGGCCAGGAGGGATTTAAAGGTGGTTAGCCTTCCCTTTCTATTTATGACTCTATCCTACCGCAGGAAGTCGTCCTAAGTTACGCTGCTCCCGCTGCATGAATAACAGAGCTGGATTTGACGTCGCTTCGGTCGACTTCCTGCTGTGTCTACACTGGGCTGGGTCGACGGGAGATGCTCTTCGGTTGACTTACCTTCCTCCTGCCGTTCCCGGCGCAGTCCCAACGGCGACCGGAGAGCACTCTGCTGTCAATTTAGTGGGTCTTCACTCGACCCCCACGACATCAACCCCCAGTGGATCCACCGCAGCAAACAGAGCCTCCCAACCGTGCTGCCCCATCCACATGGCACGACTTAGACCCGAGTGGGAAATTCAGCTCCTGTGGGGTGTGTCACCCTCATCCGCTGAAGGTGCTCCCCGAGTCTCCAGGGATTCCTGCCCTAACTGCTCTCCAGCCGGTTTGTGTCCATACGCTCCCCGCGGGGAGGCTGTGAGTGGCCTGGTTACAAGCGCTGGTTGCTCAGGCCTGGCAGGGAAGGGAAGCTCTGGGCAGCATTGACAGTCTGGAGATCCCTCCGGGGAAGCACAGGCGGTGGGTGGAACAGGCGGGGAGGCCAAGCTGCGGGGTCCTGCGGACGCCCTGAAACCAGCTCACAGACCCCCGGGGGTCACGCTGCCCTACACGCTGTTGCAGTAATGTTTGTACAAGGCGTGACACTGAAATAGCAGCTTGTGTCAGAGTGTATTCAGGCCAATGGATGTGTGTGTTAGTAGAGATCAAAGCGACTGTTAAATGTTCAAATGTATTGGGTGTTTAAACCTCCTGAAAACTCGTGGAATGTTGTTTGCACTGTTTTCACTTCTCTGTGTCCTGTTACGCTGTGATAGCAAAGAGTTGCCTTGTGTAGACCCCTGTCACTAAATAAGCCCTCAAAGGAGAATGAAGGTGTGTGGGATGCAAGTGAAGAAAAGGTTCATTTCCAAAGAAGGGGTGATAAGAAGCAGGATTCCTGGGCGGGGGGCAGGAGGGTGTGGTTTGCACTGTTGTTGCCCAGGGTGGGATGGGGAATTGGGCTCTGGCTTAAAGCGGTGTCAGGCTTCGAGGGGCTGGGTTCAGAGCTGGAGGTGAGGGTTGGGGTGAGGGTTGGGCTACAGTTTTGGTTCAGGGGTTTCGAGTTGGGGGGCAGGTTATGGGGTCAGGGTTCCAGTTGGGTTCCGGGTAGGGGGTGGGGTTTAGATTTTGGGGGGAGGGTTTGGCCAGCAGCAGCATAGAAGTGCGGGTGGCAATGGGGTGCAGCCAATAGTGATAAGTCGGGGGTCTTTTAGGTCGTTTTAGTGTCAGTAGCACCCTGGGGAGGGGGTAGGGTCATGTTTACGACAGGGGGCTAAAGTGTTGGGGAAGGGGGCGGCAAGTTGACCCATCCCACTTCGCACTTCCCACACGGACACGCACAATACGTCGAACGCGTGGATGCACACTCGTCACACATACACGATGACACAAAACGGCACACAACACGACACACAAAAATAACACACCACACAGACACACACACAAGACGACATGGAAAGCGTCACACACAAAACATCACACACACGACGCACAACATGTCATACACACTCAACACAACACGACCCGCAACATGTCACACTCACACACTCAACATGACACACAACACGTCTCACACTCAACACGACACACAACACGACCCACAACACGTCTCACACACACTGAATGACACACAGCACGTTGCACGTACATCACACACACACAAAGTCGCACACAGTTTGTTGCATGTCTCACGTATCATGTCACGCAGATGTCACACTACGCACATGCACTCGCACAACACGTCACACACACGCACACACTACATGTCACACACACATGACGCACACCACATGACACATGATACAAAATGGCACATGACACAAAATGGCACACATGACATTGAGACACACACACACGACACTGACACGTTGCACGTGGAACACACAGCACGTCGCACACACACACAAGAGGGCAGAGGACAAGACGGCTGAGCTGCTTGGGCCTCTTTCCAAGGCTTGTTTTTTCTCAGCTCAGGGCCCTGATTTATCTGGTGCTCTGGGTAGTTCCCCTGATCACACTTCTTCAGGCTCTTCCTTGAGAGGAGATTTATCATAGGAATTACGCAGAGAGGAATGATCCTGGGGAAGTCAGTGCCGAGCCTCCCAAATCTGCACCTTTGTCTTTCTTTAATGAACAGATGGAAGATCAAAGCATTGTATTCAATCCTTGAAGTGTCCATCCCATTTCTGTGCACACTGGACTTGAAAAGTTGTCCTTCTTCCTCTGTACACCACACGTGTCCATTTTAAATCCAAAGATGCATAATGAGCCATGGGCTACTTCCCTATGACACAGAGGGTCACAAACATGGTAGTGAAGAGGACAGATTACTAAGTAATCCCAGTGGGTTTCAGCCCCATAGGATCACCTGGAAAGATTTTTTCTTCCTTTCAAAAGGGCAGAACCCAAACCCCATTCAGAAGATGCAGGGAATCTTACAGTAAATTCTTCCCACATGGTCCCCTTTGTAAAGCCAGTCTGTCAGAGCTTGCCTTAGCACAAGAAAATAACGCCAGGCAGTGGCAAGCACACAAACAAGATTTTATTTACGAGAGGGAAAAGGACTAGGCTAGGCTAGAGAAGGGGTGGATTAACAAAACTTGAACTCTGGAAGTGCTCCAGTCTCCCAAACAATTACAACCAGGAGGTCAGGTTGATGTTCTCTCTCCCTTCTCTTGCAGGGACAGCGATGGACGGCTGCTGCTCTCTTGACATTGGACGTCAGGGAGGGACTCCATGATGGATACAGGAACGGGTGAGTAGACCTAACTAAAAACCCTCCCTATCCCTCTTTGCGTCGTCTCTGCCTGGATGTTAGACCCTATCTACGCGGATTCAATCCGTGCGTGGGAGTGTGCTCCCCAACCCAAACTAATAGAGGAAATGGCTAAAGGTCACCAGCTTCTTTTCCCAAGTCCAAGATGGCCACCTGACAGATAACCCAAAAGGTACATGCCTTTCTTCCCTTCTTTTAGGAAAATTTGGCAGGGGCAACCAGCATTTTACACACCCGGAGACTGGATTTGACCAATCAGGGAACGTTGCGGGGCAGGGTGACCCACGCAGAAGGGGGTTGTATATCCCCTCTGAGAACTCCTCCCTGTGTCCTCTACCAATTGAAGTGGGCGTCAGCCCCGTAGGACCACCCCGAGAGGGGATTTGACCAAATAAGGGAAGTGCTGCAGTGGAGTGACCTGCCCGCAACAGGATCCTGTGGTCCCTCTAAAATGTCCCCACACCACCCTCTAACAGTTGGCGAGGGTTTCACTCCCACCTTAGGCCATCTCAGAAGGGAAATGTGTACCAATCCAGAACAGGTATAGCCCGAAGGTCTAGGCCACGGTTTCTTCAAAAGACATCCTTGGAACGAGACGGACTCTTCCCCGCAGTGTTGTGTTGCGACTTCCCGGACGATGCTGCCAGCCTCGCAAACATGGAGCTCCAGAGATCGGCGCCTTGTGGCCTAGACCTTCGGGCACTGCCTAGTCTGATTGTTACGTTTCCCTTCTGGGATGGCCTAAAGCGTGTGTGCGAAACCCTGACTGATTAGCAGAGGACGGTGCGGGGATTTCATGGAGGGGTGATGGACCCCTCTTGCGGGCAGGTCACCCCACCATGGCACTTACCCTGTTTGGTGAAATCCCCTCTCTGGTGGGTCCTAAGGGGCTGAGGCCCACCCCAAGTGGAAGGAGCTCTTGGAGGGTCACGTGACCCACTTCCGGATGGGTCACTCTGCCCCAGAACATTCCCCAATTGCTCAAATCCATTCCTGAGGCAGGTGCATGGAGATAAAACACCCCCAGATTGGTAAAGGAGTGGGAGGATCTCTTAGAGGGGTCACATGCAACTCCTTGTTTCGACTCCCGTTTGCATCTTGTCCCCAAAAGTCTTCTGTCATGGGGTCGGTCTCATGGTGACAGATGAGCGATGTCTGAGGAGTGAAGGGGCAAGGTCCCATGGCTGACATCAAATAACTTCCCTCACCCTCAGGGTAGTTTGGCCAAATGCCCATTGTCAAAATGGCTGCCCTCCGACGCAGTGTGTGTGTCCCAACACCCAGAGCCCGTGCGGCCGCCCTCTCCGTCGGGGCTGTGTGGCCCAGCGACCAGAGTCCGTGCGGCCGCCCGCTCCGTCGGGGCTGTGTGGCCCAGCGACCAGAGTCCGTGCGGCCGCCCTCTCTGTCCAGGGCTGTGTGGCCCAGCGACCAGAGTCCGTGCGGCCGCCCGCTCCGTCGGGGCTGTGTGGCCCAGCGACCAAAGTCCGTGCGGCCGCCCGCTCCGTCGGGGCTGTGTGTCCCAGCGACCAGAGTCCGTGTGGCCGCCCTCTCCGTCGGGGCTGTGTGGCCCAGCGACCAGAGTCCGTGCGGCCGCCTGCTCCATCGGGGCTGTGTGGCCCAGCGACCAGAGTCCGTGCAGCCGCCCGCTCCGTCGGGGCTGTGTGGCCCAGCGACCAGAGTCCGTGCGGCCGCCCGCTCCATTGGGGCTGTGTGGCCCAGCGACCAAAGTATTAGAGTCCATATGTCTATCCTGTCTCTTATGCCCGTGTGGCCCGATAGCAATGGACAATATGGTTACTCTCTCCCTCAATGCTGTGTGGCCCAACGGCCGGAGTCAGTGTAGCTGCCCTTCACTGCAGGGCTGTTTGGCTGAGGGTTCAGAGGCAAGATGGTTGCCCCTCCTCTTGGGGCTGTGCAGTCTAGTGGGTCAATGGGGACGTGGGCAGCCACCAAAGGATGGATGGCAGCCAGGGCCGGTGGACCCAGGCCCTCGTTACTCCACCGGCTCCTCGCCCAGGGCCTCGTCCGTGGCCAATGTGTTTGCCATTGAGTCAGTGGGGATCCAGCACTGCGGATGACAATGGCTAGTTCACCCAGGTTACTTCCTTGGAGATGTCTCTAGGCCATGGGCTGGGGGTCTCTGGGTTCCCGGCGTGGGAAACTCCCAGAGTCTCCGAACTCCCTTGCATGTCTGCAGGCCCCCAGGGACGTGGCTGGGTCTCGGCGCCTCAGAGCTCTGCAGTCAGGGGCTTGACCTGTTTCTGGTCTGGAGCCTACAGTGTGCATTCTCCATTTTCAGCGGTCTGAGCTGCTCGCTTACACACTGGTGCTCCAGTTGGAGCATGTCCGGCAGGGCTGGGGGGGGCTTGGCTTTCTCCACCTAGACTATGGGGTTCTGTGTGGCTGGTTCAGCCCGGCACATGCTGCTCGGCCTCTTCTGTCTCCTCCTTCCCATGCAAAGCTGCTTTGCCATCTCACAAGAGATGGGATCAGTGGTGGGCTCAATTGGCTCCTGTTGGCCTCTCGATGTCTGGAAGAGAGAGAAAGGGCAGGAACCCAAATGAGAAGAACAAAACCTTCAAGCAGGGTAGTTTTCCACAGCACAACCCCACCCTACTTTGATGCTCATTGGCAACTTCCCTGAGAGCTGGCATTTCTTAAAGAGAGCACCCAACCCCCCGCAACCTCTGCTACCCTGTGGGCTGGCAATGGTAAAAGGGAATCTGGGAGCATTTCTCCTCTCTCCACCTGGCTCTGATGAGTGAGGGAACCACATGCGAGAAGCTGTGTGAATGTAAGGCTCTGTGCAGTGGGATGAGATGTCCTCCATGGTGCCCAAAGGTGGGGTTGTCCTGCCTTTGCAGTGACTTCCTTCTAGTGAGAGAGATTTCAGAGATCAGCTCCGGGGTTCTGCCCTGTACCAGTGTGTGGGAATGGGGCAGAAGTGGGGCAATGGTGCACTCAGGAAAGGAGTAGGGCTAAGGGGGGCCCAGGCTGCAGCCACTAAACCCCTGCGTGCTGCGTTGCGGCCGGGCCGGCTCTGCCTGGCTGGGGTGGGGGAGAGGAGGCTCCGCATGTTGCCATTCCTCATCCCGGCCAGCCACGTCACCATGACGAGCACCACACCGGGAACCTCTGTCCTGGGGGCTGATCTTCCCTGTAGGCTCTGCCTCCCTGCAGCTCCCATTGGCCGGGGATCGTTAATCCGGCCCTTGCCCTATTCCCCAGCCTGTTCCAATCCTGCTCTTGACTCCTGACTCCGGCTCCAACCCTTGGCTCCCCTCGGCTCGGCCTCCACCACTCTGAGCACGAGGCCCCAGAGCCACTGCTCCAACCACTGGGTCCAACCAGCCGTGCTTTGGCCTCTGACACCAGCACTATGGAGGAGTCGTTCACCTCACTGCTTTCCATGTGTATGGCCCTGCCTTGGTCAGCGCTGGTTTTCATCTGCCATGGGGCTGCCCAGTGACATGGCTTTCTTAGATCCCTTTCAACTTCTTCCAAGTCTTCTCTAGGCCCGACTAATCGACATAATTTTGGGTCATCTGCTGATATCCACCTCGTTGTTCAGCCCCGGTTCCAAACATAAGGACATAAGAAAGGCCACAGCAAAGGTCCATCTAGCCCAGTATCCTGTCTTCTGACAGTGCCCAATGCCAGGTGCCCCAGAGGGAATGAAGGGACAGGCAATCATCTAGTCATCAGTCCCCTGTCCCGCATTCCCAGCTTCTGGCAAACAGAGGCCAGGGACACCAAAAAGTTGAGAAGCATCTGTTGTATTTACCATAGCAGGACAAAGAGCTCGTCTGTGTCGGTCCCGGTTCCCTAGTCAAATGCAGAACCCGACACGAGATTTCCAAGCTTCTGCAACCATTTATTATATCTGTTGAGGATGTACCATGTGGTCCTGTCTGATTTCAAAGGCACTTCGTGAAAAGCTGAAACCAAGAGGAAATGGGTTGAAAACCCCGTGATGCTGATGTGACTGGTACCTAGGAAACCTCCACTTCCGATGGCCATTGCCCCCTGCTGTTAGCTCCCCAAGAGTCTAAGGGCACAAGAACAACAACTCCGCTCCTCCCAAAATAGCCCTGGACAGAGAGGAGACCCCATTCTTGCCTAACTTCCCCCTCTGCTGGCAGACACTCCTCCACACACCCACACACACAGACGGTTGGGGGCACTTGTTCTTTGGATGGAACAGGAAAGTGACAGCGGCAGCCACATTAAACCATACAACATTTAGGCCGAGATCCACAAAGGGATTTCGGCTCCTAACGTCTCCTGAAATCCTTTGTGGCCCTGTGCCTTCATTCCTGAAGAGCTCACAGGGAAAAGTGTTACCCATGTGCCCTCATGGGATTTCCTAGGAGCTGATAACCAATCTCGGAGTGAAGGTCCCTGGCCTGCAATCACTCCATTCCAGGGAGGGCAGGTGATGAATCTTTCCCTACAGAGAGGAATCGTCATCATCATCATCCTTAATACCAACAGCCCTTTTCAGTTGGGTCAGGCCTTCCTTTAGAGACTTTCTGACCTTGATGAAGACAGTCTCCCCACACAGCTCTAAGGCTATGTCTACACTAGGAGCTTGGGATGGAATTCCCCTGCTCCCATACACAGATTGTGGGACCACGATGAAAGCTGGTGTGACCATCCTTCTTCCTTCAACGCTGTCCTTAGACTGAGAGGGACACATTCAAAGCTGTGTTCAGGCCCTGTGCTGCACCCCTGTGCTTCCCACAGAGGCCCAAACACACAGAGGTATTTCCTTACCTTCATACAGGCGGGAGATGCCATCTTCATTCACTGTTTCAGACAACAAATCACAGTAATGGTGGATAGTATTTCCTAGACAAACAATGAATACAATGACAGGTTTCAGAGTAACAGCCGTGTTAGTCTGTCTTTGCAAAAAGAAAAGGAGGACTTGTGGCACCTTAGCGACTAACCAATTCATTTGAGCATAAGCTTTCGTGAGCTACAGCTCACTTCATCGGATGCATACCGTGGAAATGAAGCTCATGCTCAAATAAATTGGTTAGTCTCTAAGGTGCCACAAGTACTCCTTTTCTTTTTGCAATGAATACAATGGCTCTCATGGCTTTTCAGAACCTTTCCTGAAAACTGCTAATGATGCAGCCATTCTCCCAAGACACCTTTGGGAAATTCCAGACATTCCTTACATCTGTACACAAAGCATATTCGAGAAAGCATCAGATGCCCAGAAGTTACTGAGAGGCTGGTTTCCAAAGGAGACTGAATTCACATCCTGCTGGTTTCCCCTAGGCGCAGCCAAAGAATTGTTGTGGGTGGGGGAAGTTGGTGCAGTCGATTCAGCTAAGTTGCTCCCTTCATCTTGGAATACATGTTAATTCACACACACATACACACACACACACACACCCCGTTTTAGGATTCTGGTGCTGTTGGAGGGAACAGAGCAGCCGTCCAGAAAAGGGCTCTGAAGGAAGCATTGAGAAAAGATCAAGTGAATTTGCTCTGCTTACCAATGAATCGGGCTGCTGAATGTCTTATTGTTGTCTGTGAGCTTTCCAGATACTGTAAGGCCTGGAACAGGAATTTGGGGATGTGGCTCTCGTTGTTCTGCATCTAGGAAGAAAGAAGGAAGAAATGCACAATATACAAATGACATCTTCTTCCCACAGTGAATAGTCCAGGAAAGCCAATGCATATAGCCAGGCCCTGGGAACCGCCAATATGAACCCATACACCAGAGCAGCACCCCTCTGAAGTTCCTATTGTGTTCTCCAGAACCTCAGCTTTCATTTGAAAAGACAAAAGTTTGAAGGTCGGAGAATTGTGGAGAAAAATGTCAACAATGTGAACGGATTGTAACTCCTGCTGAAATGAGCCAGCAGAGAGCCTGGAACGGAGTCCTGCAGCCCGACCGAAGCGGATGGGTACTCAGGGTGTGGAGTTAGAAAGGTCTTCCTCAAGTCCCCATTCAGCACTCTCAAGGCACAAGGAATTCACCTACCAAGCAGATCCAGACACACTTCAAGAGCTGTGAGGAGCCATCCCAGGCCAAGCTGTGGGAGAGGGTCTTCAAATGAGCCCACCTGAGGAACACTGCGCAGCGGAAGAGCGTCAGTTTACATGACTGCAAGAGAAGAGGAGACCAAGAGGGTTCTCCCTGAGAGAGGGATAGTCTGGGGGACATGGAACCTTCCCCGTCCCTTGTTCTCCTGCTTTTCCTGCCAGTGGAGATTCCTGTCATTTGTTCTCCACAGGAGTGTGCTGAGGAGAGGAAAGGGAGAGTTGGCTGGAGAGAGCCAGAGCCATCCTGTCCTTTGGATGGTTTGGGGTGGTTGCCCAGGGCCCCGTGCTTTGGGGGGCCCTGCACTTCAGGGGGACGCAGGCCCTGGGCCGTGCCGGGGCCAGCAGCAGTACTCCCGGATCCGCTACGCTATGCCCCACCTCTTTCCCAGAAGAAGGCTTTTCTTCCCAATTGTGCTGTGTGCTGTGAGGATGGATGAGGCGCTTGGCTCCAGCATGGAGTGAAGCAGGGAGGAGAAGACTCTGCTTGGGCAAGGGGCTCTGGCGATGAATGGAGTGGGGGCCCCAGGAGATACTGGCTCTTTGCTCTTCAGGCAATAATGACCGTGGCACTTACCAGTTTCACACTCTCCTCCTCGTCTTCAAGATGCAGCAGCAGGGGGAGCAAGCAGTGGATGATTTCCTGCTGCACAAAGGGTTTGTCGGGGTCCTGCACCCTGCTCACCACGTTGCCCAGCAGTACAATGGCAGCTGAGCGCACACTGCCCTTCTCCTGGCAATGACACACAGGGGTGGGGACACCCGGTTATAGCCAGGCAGCATCAGAGCAGAACGCCACTGAGTGGTAATGCACACGCTGCTCCGGTCCCACTGTGTGAACTACCTGGGCTGGCGGGAGCAGGGAGGCCACCAGGCCAGCGCCATGGACACTTGTGCAGGGCCTGAGACCCTGTGCGGGACAGTGCAGCCCAGGGTGTCCCAGAGGCAGTTTCTGTCTGGAGAGCACAGAATCCTAGAACCCGAGAAGATGAGGGGAGAGGGCAGGCAGGCTGCTGGAGACTGGTGTGGGGAAGGGGAGAAGCAGCTGCTGGAGCCTGGCAGGGACTGGCTGCTCCAAAAGACAGCATTTCTTTGGCTCTTGGGTGCCCCTGAGAGCCGGGCCATTCCCGACCCACCTCTTTCTTGCTGAGAATCTCCACCTCTTTGGGGGCCTGTGTTCTCCAGGCAGCTGGTCATCTGCCCAGTGCCAGGCCCCCTCTCCCCCAGGCCAGGCTGCAGCAGGGGCTGGGAGCATGGCACTGAAGCTGAGCTTTGGAGAGAAGAGCTCTGACAGGGAGGTGGCTCAGCAGGCGATTCCCCACCCATGGCGGGGGCACTCCTTGGCGGCTCCATGGCAGGCCTGAGGGGCGGGAGGAAGGGGATGGGGAGAGAGAGACAAGGGCATCACAGACAGCTGGAGCGGGGGAATGGGCTTCTTCTGCGGGTTCCAAGCCTTACGTCATCAATGAAGGGGCGAAGGCTGACAGCAATGTCCTGGGAGATGGAGCCAAGCCCCTCCCTGTTGAGGAGGTGGATGATATCTGCAGCTTTATGCATGGCCTCCATGACACGCCTTCCATCCCTGTCACAAAACATGGCCAGGATTGCTGGCAGCTGGGCCCGTAAGAATTGCACCTGCCGGAATGAAGAAGGCAGCTCATTACTATCCCAGGTGACAACCTGGAGCACATGATGGACCACTGCCACCGATGATAAACCACGGAGGGCACAGCCCCCCAACGGGGCAGAAAGTCATTCTCCTGTCACTCTGTGCCAGTTGCTCACTGTCACCTTTGTCTTTGCTCACCCCGCCTCCCCATTGCATCCCATCTGCAATCAGGGCTCAGCTCACGGGAGCAGGGAGCATGGCATGCCTTGATTTGTTCTGAAAGCACCTCCACCATTTGAGGGCTGTGTTTTAAACAACAAGGCTTGTGTGTGGTTCTCCCTCTCATTTCTGAGCTATTTGATGGACATTGGCTTCCTGGGTCCCCTGGGCAATCCCTGGCTCTCACCTTTTCTGGCTGGAACACAATACTGCCAAGGCCTCGCAGACTGAGCCTCCGTATGATGGAATTTGCATCTTTGGTCCAGTCCATGAGCTGTGCCTGGAGGGCTGATCTTGTCAGGATGGTGTCAATGGAAGGACTCTGGAGAAACTGGCAAGAGCCAAATGAAGATCAGGTTGAGGAGCAGAGGTCTTATTGTGGGGTCTGTTCCCTGGACAGTCGTCTTTACCAAAGGGCCACTTCCTCCTATGCAAAGTCTCTGGTGAGTAGGGAGCCAATTGCTGCTGTTTCAGTTGGTTCCTTCCCCAAATTTAGACTAATGCAGAAGTCACAAATAAGCCCCCAGGGAAAGGGGAATCTCCAGACCTCATTGAGTGCCATGGAGAGAGCCGTGGGGCAGAAGAAAAGCAGAACCCCAGGAAAAGGTGAGGCGAGAAGCATGGCCTTGGGGCACTGGAGAAACATGGCTTCTTGTCCCATAACCCCATCTAGGCACATCCAGCCAGGAGCAATCTCACCCTGTCTCTCCCTCCCTCTCTTTGCCATGCCCTGCATCCATCCATGTGCGGAGAGGAGCTAGCTGGCGGTAGGGCTGCTAAGCTGCTGACAATGTAGCCTAGAGCTTGCTGTCCTGAGCTGCTCTCCAGAAAGCCCACTTCTGCCTGTCAACTCATGAATCTCACCTCAGTGCAGAAAGCCAGGGCGATAGTTCTCTGCTCCTCCTCCTTCCCACTCTGGACGATGGTGATTGCCTCTCTGAAAACTGCAGGGAGCTGAGGGTTCTCAAACTCGATCATGGCTCTGGAACATGGAACAGAAAGTCCCTTTTGATTCTCAAGGGGGAGAGAGCGTTCAGCTCCAGTTGCTGGGCTGAGCTGGCAGCCTGGAACTGAGGACTATTTCACACGGAAATCCCATTCCCAAGAGAGACCCAAAGAAGAGGAAACGTTGAGCTCCTACCTTGCAATCAGGCCAACCCCCTGCGAGTAGTGATATCGGGAGGCTATCATGTCCCAACCCCGATGAAACTGGATGCTGGCAAATTCCTTCCAGTAGCCGGGCATGGAGAAAAGCGTCTTCACAGCCTCCACTGAGGTGCTAAAGACAAAAACAAACAAACAAACAGAGTGTCAAGCAATGAGATCAGCCCCAAGCATGGCAAATCTGCACAAGTCCTGAGACACCCAGCATGCTCAGCAGTAGCTAGCCTCCCCAAGGATCGATCCAGTGTGATACCCTGTCTACACTGCAGTTTCACCGACTTTGGAACCAGTTAGGGACACTGTAGCTTCTTCAAATGGTTGGTGTCATCACTCCCAATGGTTGAATACTTGATTCTTTACTGTGACAGGTAACAGGACTCAAGCGGGCATGTGGGTCCAGATCCTTTGTTGGTGGAATCGAGCAAAGCTCCATCAGTTTACGCCACCTGAGGTGTCTTCTGGCGCTCTCTCTTTCCCGTGCAGATGGAAGCCCCTAACTGTGCCCACAGAACCAGATGAACTGGTCCCTCTTCCTCCTGTCTGCCTGTGAGGCTGACGTCCTGCGGGGCCTGTCCCCATGTAGTGCCGGTGTGGGTCTGTCCGCGTTCGGGGAGAGAGGCCCACGGATTTGCTCAGCAGGCACTGATGAAAGCACTGACCCTTTGGCGGGTGGCAGACGTGGATGGATGCACAAACATGGCTGCTGCCTGAGTGTGTAGGGAAAGCAGCTGGGCTGTGGGCGGCGTCAGATGAGCGAGTGTGACTCACAAGAACGCACGGCTCTCAACCCTTTTCCCTCAAGAGAGACCTGCTCCCAACTGAGCCTGGGCTAACCACAGCACCCGAACAACTGATGGCCGTGAACAGCCCCCATGTGTTTAGCCCAACAAATCTGTTCTTCCTTTTCCTTTCAGTCATTACCTTAGGAGACTGAGGCAGCTGCATCCCTCCTCGGGGCTGGATGTCTGCCTGGCCATGTAGGTCCCTGGCAAGTGCTGATCCATCACGTACTGCACTTGCCTGACGCAGAGAATGAGCAGCTGGGGATACATTTGCAGGATGGCTTCTCGGTATCCCCGTAGGAAAAGGAGCTCATAAATGGTCTTCATTGCCTGGAGGGGGGAAAGAATTTCACTCAGCTCTCCCAATCTGCCACCTGTCCCCATTGCCATTCGCTATTGTCCCTTTGTCATGTCTCCTTTCCTCTCCAGCGTATTACAAAACAGTATTGGCTTCTGAGAGGGGTGGGGACATTTGGAGGCTCCTGAACCTTCCCCCATTCCTGGAACGGAAGCAGGATGGAAAGATGAGAAGAGTCTGGATGACGTTATTCCCCATTATTTCTTTCTGGTGCAGAGCCTGTGCTTTGGCTTTCCAGCCATGACTGGAAGGGCTGAAACCATCCTGAGGAGATCCGTTCTCCTAGGCCCAGTGTTTCTGGCCCAGTCAAAAGTACTGGACTTCTCAGGATGCCATGTTGGGAAGATTTCTAGCCACAGTTTACAGAGCCAGAAACCTGGAGACTTCCAAGAGACACCTGAACTGCACCTGTTCACTAAAGGGCCATCTGGAGCAGAAGACAACTGAGCCAGGGTACCAGCAGATAAACCACTTCAGATGTGTAACTTTGACCTGGGGGAAACTTTACTACCCCTCTTTGGTTTGATTGGAAGTGGTGAGGACACACTAAGGCCTGGTCTACACTCCAGAGTGAGGTCAACGCAAGGCCGCTCACTCTGCATCCCCCTAAGGATGGAATTTCCTTCCCATCGTCAGAACTGCCCCTCGGTGCCAAATTCGTCACTCCACCTCCACACGTGGCAGAGAGTCCAGGTCGATGCAGTCAGGTCGATGCAGCGTCCGTGCAGACACCACGTCGCTTTCCTCAACTGGCTTTCAGGAGCCTTCCCACAATGCCCCACCCTGACCCTACAATCAAGACAAGCCCTTCTGGTGAGGACGGGCACTCCTGACACGAGCAGCAAAGTGCGGACACACACCAGGGATGGAATCACTGTGGCGGCTGTCTGCCCATTTAAGTTAGGTCGGCTTCAATGTGTGGTGGAGCCATGGCCTGAAGGTAAGAAGAGGTGAAACTCGCACACACACACAGATGCACCATCTTCCCTGTGGTGGCGGGTTCGCAAGGTGACATCTCAAATCTCACTTACAGCCAGAGACACATGGCTGCTCGTCTCCTCCCGGCGTCTCTGCTGGAGCTTGTCCAGCAGCTGCTGCAGCACCTCCCTGGTGAGCTGTGGTTCTTCACCCAAGGCCTTCCACAACTCAATGGCACATCTGCAAATTCAGAAACACACGTCAGAGCTTTCCTGCTTGGCCATCTCTTGCCCTCCCCAGGGAGAGGCTTGGAATACCAGAGAAGACAGCCACTGGTGCAGGGAGGCTAAGGCAGGGCAAGTCCCTTCAGAGAAAGTTGTATTTATTCCTTTCCCCTAATGGGTTCTTGTTTCTAAAGCTAACCCACTCTTTCCAAGACAGTGACCATGTACTGACCACAGAATGACCACCAAACTGTGACCCGCAGACTGCAAAATTCTGCTCTGTTACACTTGGGTCAGTCCCGAGAAACTTGCCTGACATCATTGGAGTTCCTCTGGCTCTTTGGGGCTATAACGGAGACCCAGCGTTTGGCCAAGTGTCTCTTAGCAGCTCAATTCTACTGCAGTGTGGTGGACAGGGTCAGAGAGTGAGTCAGCACATGCCTTGATCTGAGAAGATTCAAGAGCTTGGAAGAGGAGATTGTAAAGCCCAATGTGACAGAGATGGAAGGAAAGTAGGACTGAAATCCCCCTCCTCCATTCTTGCGGATCTAAGTCCTGCTTGTCCCCGCAGGCATCTGCAGAGGAAGACTGCAGATGGATCCAAAAGACTTCCAGTCATTTGACTTCCAAGTTTGGTGAGGAAGGTCGGACGTGGTGGTGAAGCCCTAGGACATTGAGACCTAGGTTGGACAACTCAAGGGCAAATGGCCTGGAAGCAAGGTCTTCCGGAAGCTTGACTGAACTTCTGTTCCAATGCTGCCGAGTTTCTGTAACTTCTGAGCACAGCCCCTGGAAAGCACTGTGGCTGTTCCAAGAAATTCAGACCTGATTCTGAAATTCAGAAAGGTTTACAAATCAAACACTCAAAGAAATCTGAAGACCAACACTGTATTCCTCTGATAACTGAATTGGGTAAGAAGTTCCATTTCTTTCCTGCCGCTCTTCAATTTGCTCTGCAGTGTGACACAAATTTCTCTCAGGTCTGTGCAGAACTGCATTGCAGAAGATGCCAAGGAAAGCTGGACTTTTGACCTCTGGCTAGGGTTCAGTTGGGTTTCATGGCCCCGAGGCACATGGGGGTTGTGTTACAAACCCCTCAGCTGGCTGACCCTTCCAAGTGATCAGCAATAACCAGCAGGACTGAAAGTTAACAATCTATTGAGGTGGAAAGAGGCACTCCCCCTTCTCAGAGCTATTAATGCTGGCTGTCTGCTTGCTGCACTGCATTTAGGATCTGGTCATGTGGGGATGATTTTTTTGTTGATTTTCTTTTATTTTCTTTTGGATCAATAAGGGCTGGAAATGTCTGTCTTAAGAGATTGACCTCTGCCCCACCGCTCCATAAGGATGAGTGCATTTTGTCACCAATTCCTCAGCCATGGAATAACTGGGGGGTCTGACGACAGGTAAGAATCCTGCACTGGTCTCCAGGGGATAGACAGATGGGCCTCATGGGCCTTTTCCATCTCTGCCTTCTCTCCTGCAGTAAGGAGCAGCCAGACCTCATGAGCCAGGGATGTTGAGTGAGCCCCCAAATCATTGATTGGCCCTGTACTGGATCTGAGAGGAAGTGGGGTGACCCATAGAAATCAGGACAATGTTGGAATTCTCCAGAAAAGTGGCATGTCTCCATCCCGGGGAGTGTAGGAGGAGGGGTTGGCTCCTCAGTGGCTGGGCCTGGCCATCTCCTCTTAGGAAGCGTGGACAGCTCTCTGCACAGCAGGAAACTCCCTCCAACTGTGTGAGCCCCACGGACCCCTCCCGGCCTGTGGCCTCTCAGTAGGAGCAGGAGGAGAACTACTGGACTGAGGAGATAACAAAGCAGCTCCCTACCTGTGCGATGAGAGCGTGTGAGACACACAGGTTAGAACCACGTCCTGGGGGTGGGAGCGAGCCAGCAAGGCCATGGCCCTGAGCACTGCTCTTCTGGCTCTGGGATCACAGCTGTTGTCGAGCCAGATTAAGATCCCTCCCACGACGTCTCCAACCTGGAAGAATGCCAGAAAGTTGAGGGATGGATTTATCAATGAGTGGCCTCCTCCCAGGGAAACCCTCCTGGCAGCCCTGCAAGCCTCCTCTGACCTCGGTTGCCTATCTTGGCTGCTCCCTAAGAGCCTTTGACAAGTCCAGGAACCCCAGTCTTCCTGAGGTCTGGGTTAGCACCTTCAAGCTCAAAAACACGCACAAAACCTTAGAGTGCGCACAGTCCTAACTCTCCTGATGTCCCAGGGCCTTCCCTGCCGTAGCAAACGGCTCTCAGCCCCGCTCTCAAGGGCTTCCCTCCAGGAGCCTTTCCTCCATCTCTGCAACTTCCTTTTAGCTCTTTCTTGCACAATCCGCTCCTCCAGACCAGTGGTTCTCAACCTAGGTTCCATTGTGGGACACATCCAATCTGACCTGTTTGTCCCTGAGGATGTCCCAAAGGGGCGCAGCTCTGTGCTGACCGGGCCACAGGTTGAGAAGCACTGCTCCAGACCCAGCTGGTTCTACCGATGTATCCCAGAGCCCATGGCAGAGATGGGAGGCAGGGCTAGTTGGGTGGGGCTAGCCAGCTCCCGGCCCCAGTCTCCTAAGTCCCCAGTCTCTAATCTCGGATTCATGCTATGGCACTTAGAAGAGCAGTGCAGACAAGGTGACTTGGGCTGGAGCCCAGGCTCTGAAGCCACCCTCCTCCCCAGGCTTCAGAGATCAAGTTCCAGCCCCAGCCCAGAAGAGTCTGCATTGCTGTTTTGGCCCCTCAGTGCCAGCCCTGGGAGCCCAAGTCCATAGGGCCAGGCTTTCAGGCTCCTGCTGCAGAGTTTGCAACACAGGGAGACAGACCCTAAAGGGACAAGCCACCCCCTAGGACTCTTCCGTGAGGAATTGGTCATTGCTCTTTCCTCTCTCGAACAAGGAGCAGAAGCTCCAAGGCGGGTGGCTGGATTCTGTTGACCTGTTCTGCTAGCAGGAGTTAGAGCCCTGCACAAATCAATCTGCTGATTGAGGGGCCATTTGTTAACTTCCCGCTGGGACCTGTTGGAAAGAAGGAACTCGGGCAGAGACAGGGATGACCTGCAGGAAACCCTAGGAACAGGCAGGTTGGGGAGGAAGTTCAGGCTGAGGATTCTGTTCATTGATTAGTCTCAGCGTTTCCAGGAAAGCCAAAGCCCAGGAAGGGACTAAGTCTGCACTTCCGCGCCACGTGCAGGCGGTCTTTGGAGAAGGGCTTGAATGTCGCCTATCCCCGCGGCCAAGCGATGAATGGCAAGGGGCTGAGCCAACCTTCCAATCCCATGCCAGTGTCCCAGGAATGGTTTCCGAGGAGAGGAACTTCTCCCATCCCCCTCTCTGCGCAGCATCCCCCTGCCCCATTGCGGGAGTCTCTTACTCTCTCCATCTTGTCTCCGTGGAGAGATACGATGGCCCTCAGCTCTTCCTCTGCGGCTCTAAATCTCTGCAGAGTGGGTGTTGTCAGACCCTTCACGGCTGCCATCAGCAGGGCATGGAGCGGGGCTGAGGAAGGGTGCTCCCTGGGGGTCTGCAAAGAACAGGGACAAAGCCTGTTGGGATTGAGTATTTCCCTCGGGCAGCTGCCCTGGAACAGTCTGTCCCTGGAGGAGGCTGGCAGTGCCGAGGGAGCGTGGAGACTCCGGCTGAGCCCTTTTCTTCAAAAGCCTCCCCAGGTGCTAAGGTTTCCTCAGCCTTTTGTCCCCTCTCTGGCCCCCTCTCCTGAGAAGAGATGGGAGCCTCTCGGGCAGTGCTGGGACCCCAAGGGCCACCCCGTTTCCTCCCTCGCTAGCCCCTCCTCGCAGGAAACCCCGCTTTTGCTGAGAAAGCCTCAATGTCCTGCAAAGCCCATTCGAGTTGCTCCTTGAGTGTCGCCGAGGGGTCACTGGAGAACCTGCCCCATGTCCCATCCCACCCCGAGCGCCTGAGGAGATTGGCTCAGCAACTCTGGCAGCCCACAGTGTCTGCGAGGAAGGGACTGAGAATAGGGCCCAAACGGAAACGCCCTCTTCCTTCCCCACCTAGCAGCCCGTGGGGCTGCCAGAAAACAGGCAGGAATCGCCGTCAGGACAGAAAGTAACTGAGACTGAAGAAGCAAGTTTGCCTGACTGAGGAGAAGCCCAAAGCCTGGGCCTCCGGGGCCAGAGCCCTGGGGGTGAGAACTCACTGGGCACAATGTTACTCCAGGGGGCCTGGTTCCAGGGTCACCTCAACCCAGGGCCTGGGGTGCTGGAGGCCTTTGCCCTGGGGTCTCAGGGCACCCCCTGGCGATTACTGCAGCTGGCCTGCATGGCGCTGGATTAGCACCGTCTGTCCTGGTTGCCAACAGCTGAGGGGTAGCTCAGTGGTTTGAGCATTTGCTAAACCCGGGGTTGTGAGTTCAATCCTTGAGGGGACCATTTCGAGATCTAGGGTAAAAATTGGGGTTTGGTCCTGCTTTGAGCAAGGGAGTGGACTGGATGACCTCTTGAGGTCCCTTCCAACCCTGATATCCTAGGATGCAGTAGAGCACGGCGGAGTGGCACACTCGCCTCCATACTCCAGACCCCCAGTGGGTCAGAAGCTCCCAGAATTGCAGCCTTTTGTATGCGCTGCAGGGTGCTCTGTCCCGAAGAGGAAGAGTTACAAAGGTGTCTAGAGGCTTTTGTAACTCGGACAGAGCCCAGATGTTGGCAGGTGGGAGGGAACCTGGAACCTCTGGAGCTTAGTGCAGGAGCCTCGACCACAGGAGCGAAAAGCCAAGAGGCTGTTAGCTAAGGCTCTGGAGCAGATTCCTTTTCTCTGTGTCTCCAAGTGGTCCTGGTGCCACGAGATGGGCCAGAACCCCACAGCCAGGAGATATGTGGGTTCCCCCGACCAGGGCAGGGATGGGCCTGGTCTGATTTTCAGCCGTGCCTGTGTGCCATGGAAAGTGCATGAGAATTGGGCACCTGAGTCAGGCACTTCTGCCAATCCCACAAAGCACCTCTGGACTTCTTTAGGTGTCTAAACCCCTTTGTCAAAGCGGGCCTCGTTCAAGCGACCCAGATAAAGACTGGCTGGAGTTGATCACCCTTGACGAGTGTTTCTTTTCAGCCCCTGGTACATATTCCTACACACAGCAAGGGATGCTTTCCATGAGCACGGCCACACAGCACCATTACCATCCTCATATGGGAGCTGCTTGTTAATGAGGGGCTGGGAGTGCACTCTTCTTCCTGCTCTTCTGGGCTTCCTTTTTCCCACTTCCCCTTCGTGTCAGACGGCTCCTTCTTCGTCCCTGCAGCAGAAAGAAACATTCTTAACATTTTGCTTTTCCATGTCTTCCCCCCGGTTTACAGAGGATGGAAGTTGGGCCCAGAGCCCTGAAGCGAATTGCCCAGGGTCAGACTGAAGGTTGTTGGCAGAGCTCAGCAGAGAACTCCGCTCTCCTGACTCCTAGCTGGAGGCTTTAACCACACGAGGCTTCCTCTTCCCTCGGGGCCAGTTTCTTTTCAATGGGGTCGTCTACTCTTCCCCTCCCCTTGTACCCCTTTCCTGTCAGTGATGGGCACCTGTCCTCCTTTTGCATTGAACCCCCCAAGAAGGAATGACTCAGCTGTGGGACGGTTCCCAGCTGTGACCTGCTGAGACCTCTGGAGCATTTTCCTGAGGAAAGGGACCCAATCCAGGAGAAAAGAAAGGATTTCCTCCAACATCCAGCCTCTCTCTTCTCCTTCCAGCCTGGAACAATGTTCGTAGTCCCCACCCCACCGTGCCAGATCCCCAGAGGGGGGTGACCTGACATTGTCAGCTCTCCCCACCTCAGCCATGGACCTCTGCCACCCTCTAAATGGATTCCAGAGCCGGAGGTACCCATCACTGTCCCATGAGATGGCCCTGATGTCGAAGGCTTGTCGAGTGACTGGTGTGAGTGTTCCTCACATGCTCCTCGTGAACCATGTGGATTGAACCATCTCACCTGTAAGATCCACTTCGACTTTGTGTGTCGTCTCCTGCAGCTTCACCTCCTCTGCCTCCACCTGGGTCTCCGCTGCTTTCTTCTTCAGGGACAAGTGTGTCCACCTTCTTGGAGAGGAAGCTGTTCTCTCCTCACTGCTCTCTGCCATCGAGTTGTGGGATTGGCAACAGACACAGAGTCTTTTCAAGATGGTCCATGAGCATTTTCTTCCCTGGGGCTTCTCTGGCAAGGCCTGTTCTTGGGGGCTGAGGCCAGAGCATGCCTCAATGGCTGCAGGTTGGACGAGCACTTTGTGCACATGGATCTGTCTGTGCTCCCGAGAGGTGAGTCTTTGGAAAAAGGAACGAAGCCTGGAATAGAAAGAAGGAGGAAATGGGTTTTTCTGTCCTTCTCGAAAGGAAGGGAATTAGTTTGCCCAGGATTCCCAGATCCACGAGAGTGGTCTTTTGAAGCCATCTGCAATCTGATGAGGTTCAATAAGGATAAGTGCAGGGTCCTGCACTTAGGACGGAAGAACCCAATGCACAGCTACAGACTAGGGACCGAATGGCTAGGCAGCAGTTCTGCGGAAAAGGACCTAGGGGTGACAGTGGACGAGAAGCTGGATATGAGTCAACAGTGTGCCCTTGTTGCCAAGAAGGCCAATGGCATTTTGGGATGTATAAGTAGGGGCATTGCCAGCAGATCGAGGGACGTGATCGTTCCCCTTTATTCGACATTGGTGAGGCCTCATCTGGAGTACTGTGTCCAGTGTTGGGCCCCACACTTCAAGAAGGATGTGGATAAATTGGAGAGAGTCCAGCAAAGGGCAACAAAAATGATTAGGGGACTGGAACACATGAGTTATGAGGAGAGGCTGAGGGAGCTGGGATTGTTTAGCCTGCAGAAGAGAAGAATGAGGGGGGATTTGATAGCTGCTTTCAACTACCTGAAAGGGGGTTCCAAAGAGGCTGGCTCTAGACTGTTCTCAGTGGTAGCAGATGACAGAACGAGGAGCAATGGTCTCAAGTTGCAGTGGGGGAGGTGTAGATTGGATATTAGGAAAAACTTTTTCACTAAGAGGGTGGTGAAACACTGGAATGCGTTACCTAGGGAGGTGGTAGAATCTCCTTCCTTAGAGGTTTTTAAGGTCAGGCTTGACAAAGCCCTGGCTGGGATGATTTAACTGGGAATTGGTCCTGCTTTGAGCAGGGGGTTGCACTAGATGACCTTCTGGGGTCCCTTCCAACCCTGATATTCTATGATTCTATGATTCCTCTAATAGCCAGGACTGGTTGCTGCAACCAAGAAGATAAGCAACACAAGACCGCCCAGACTGGGTCACACGAAAGGTCCATTTAGCCCAGTACGCTGTCTTCTGACAGTAGCCAGTGCTGAGTGCCCCAGAAGGAATGAACAGGGAATCATCAAGCGATCCATTCCTGTTGCTCATTCCTGGCACCTGGCAAACAGAGGCTAGGGATAGAAAGAGCAAAAGGTCAGTTTCTATGTTCTTTGGTCATTGCCTGGGCCTAGCTGCAAAAATGCTTCCTTCTTAACCCCACTCCTTTGTGCACAGAATGTTGGGACTCTGGGAACAGATCGGGCCAAGCTGCAAACCAAGAAAGCTCTGTTCCCAGAGAAGCCAGGAAAAGGAAGAAAAGATTGTCATCTCGAGGGTTTGAGGGTCTGGAAGGATGAATTAGCAGCTGCAAATATGTTGACTTCTTCTCAACTATTTGAAAATCTGGAATGTATTAGCATGGGGGAAAGAATCAGTCAACTTGAAATGAAGAATGACCCATATTATTTCCAACATCCAGTCAGAAGTTAGGCCTCCAAAACAAGGACAAAGAAACCACAGCGAGACCCATGACAAATGTAGGCGACAGTTGATTGAAACCCCTTTCCTGGAAAGGAATTGCGGGGCGGGGGGGATCGACACATCTCTTTTCTCTAGCCCAAGGGGGTAGAGTAGAATTTGTAGAGAGTTTTGAGATCTATCGCCATGAGATTCTTTCTGAGAGAACTACCAAGATGACAGCCAGGGGATGGGAGTGGAGCTGTATCACTTTCAATATCTTAAGATTAATTTCTTCTGCATTATTTGAGCTCATTTATGTGCATTTGAATCCTGTAAATTCTGAGATCGATATTCTCTCAATACACATTTCTTTGGCAGTCATGACAGGAGACAAAGGGTTTCTATTCCCAGCTTGAAGGCAAGGAGTGCATTCGGGGCAACTCCAAGGGAAAGACTATTGATGGAGATCTCAATCTAAATTCTACACGAGTTTTGTTATCTTCCCTTTTGGTTCCCCCCGACTAGTCTGCTGAAAGATAAAATCGTCTAAATCTGCCTCCAAAGAACCTGACAGGCTGAAGCAGGAGGAGACCTGAGAGATGGCCACTTTCAAATCAAAAGGGAACGCTGAGACCTGCCTGTTGCCACACCCGCCCCCACCCGTCCCGAGGAGAAGGAGGCACCGACCTGTCGTGTGCGATCTAATGAGCAGGGAAAGAATCTGGGAATTACCTTCTGTAAAAACTCATCCTTTTGTTCCTCAAACACCTGTGGAAATAGCTGATTCAAGAAGTTGCTGACAGAGGGATGGTCCGCGTCTCTCAGCAGCTCCTTGGGTCACCAGCCGTTGTCAACCAAGCCAGTTGGCAGACTGACGGCAGGGCAAGAATGCTGACGCCGAACACTCTTTGCTGTTGGCCTCCGTGACATCACAATCAGCTTGTGCATAAACACACACAGACCCCACCCAGAGAGACACACCCCCACTGAGCAACTCCCCACCCTCCTTCCCAGCACTTCCTGCCCACCCCAGAACAGCTGTTTCATGGAATTGAGGATGCTCCGGGAGGGTCGGTTCGGGGCGGGGACATGGCATACTTGGGGCAGTGCATGGGATTCTTCTCTCCTCAGTGCAGGGCTCAGCACTTGTCCTTGCTGAACCTCATCAGATTTCTTTTGGCCCAATCCTCTAATTGGTCTGGGTCACTCTGAACCCTATCCCGACCCTCCAGCGTATCTCCCTCTCCCCCCAGCTTAGTGTCATCTGCGAACTTGCTGAGGGTGCAATCCATCCCATCCTCCAGATCATGCACAAAGATGGTGAAGAAAACCAGCCCCAGAGTGACCCGTGGGGAAGCGGGGGAGGGGGTGGAGGAGAGGAGGCAGACGGTGAGTGGCAGGGACCCCACAGAGGGGGGTGCAATGGAGGAGAGGGGGAAATCATCCAGGCAGCGGTGGGCAGTGTGGGCTGGGAGAAGGGGCGAGGCAGATACAGGAAGAGATGGAGCACAGGCGGGGAACTGGGGCCCAGGTACCTGGGGCCTGGTCATCGTTGGCACCAGGAGAGGAGAGGAGAGGAGAGGAGAGGAGAGGAGAGGAGAGGAGACAGAGACAGAGACAGAGTGTGTGTGATGGCCAACATACTAGAGGAGAGACAGAGAAAAACATGGTAGGATAGCAAGGAACTCACCTCCTGGAGTCATCTGTGATGAAGCGGGACTTCATCTTTCCTCTGAATAGTGTGGGGGTGCCTCAGTTTCCCCTATGCAGTTCTTAAGGATCTAGGGGGTGGGGTAAGGGTGTATGATCGTTGCAGAGCTCTGGAGGGCAGGTGTGTGCAGGGGTCTGGACACAGAGAATGGCCGACACCCTCTTTCCTGGCACCTGATGGCCTGGGCCCTTCCCCCCTGTGAGGTGAGAGCTAAAGGGTTGGAGAACAAAGGAATCGGGTGCCCTCCTGGCCGAGGACAGGGACAAAGCCCAGAGGAGGAGGGGCTGGGGGGAGTTTCAGTTGGGGGCTGGCTGGAGACACGGAGTGAAGGGCAGACGGGGTTGTCTGGCTCACTGCCCCCCCCAAAATGGACCTGGCTGAGGGGTCCTGTTCTCTGCACCTACAAGCTCTGTGTTAGACCATGTCCCTGTCGTCTAATAAACCTCTGTTTTCCTGGCTGGCTGAGAGTCCCGTCTGACTGCGGAGTTGGGGGGGCAGGACCCTCTGCCCCCCCCAGGACCCCGCCTGGGCGGACTGGCTGTGGGAAGTGCAGGGAGGGGCAGAGGAGGCTGACGGCTCCGAGGTCAGAGCCAGGAAGGTGGAGCCGGGGGAGCTGTGTGTCCTGCAGACAGGCTGCTCCCCGAGAGGAGACTCCCCAG